>NC_083870.1:98529971-99779971 GCF_032452875.1 Bos javanicus | reverse complement strand
TCCCCCGCACCGCCACCACTTTCATAATCAGCACTGGCAGTAGCCTAGACTCAAACTCCCAATATACAATCCTCTTTGGGAGACTCTTTGACTTCCCCCCAGACCCCCAGCCCCACGCCAGAATTTCTGGCGAAGCTGCTGAGCCAGTGTTTCCCTTGGGAATTTCTCTGGAGGCAGCTGTCCCAGGTCCAGCTGGCTGGCCCCAGGAGCCCCATCTGCTTCCCCAGAGATCTGGCAGCTGCAGGGCCATGGAGAGGGGCATGATTTTGGAGGCTTGGCTCAGCAGACAACCCCAGCAGACCACAGGGGTGGTGGGGTACTCTGGCATCAGGCTAGAAATCCTTGCTTAAAGCAAAAAACAGCTGTGTTCTGGAGAGAGCTGTCAAACACTCCTTTGGAGTGCCTCTCATCTCCCTGTGTGGCAATCCACAGGCCTGGGGTGAAAGTCAGAACCCCTGGTTTCTACTCCAGCTCCACAAAAGCTTTGCTGGGAGGCCTTGGACAATTTCTCCCACCTCTCTTCTGGCTTCAGTTTCCTCCTGTGTCCACAGATGTTTCTGTAGGCGAGAATGGATGATCCTCAGATTCCTTCTGGTTCTCCATCCTGGCCCCCAGCCCACCATCTCCAGGACAGGAGGGCCCTGTCCCTGTCTCAGTTTTCTTACTTGTGGGTCTGGGTGCAGGGCTGGACATGGAGGTGCTGAGTAATAAGTGCTGAATGACCATGCCAGTTTCTCTGTGGATAGCTATGCTCTGAGATCTAACCAGCTGGAATGTCTCAGAGATGGTTGGGAAGGTACTTGCAGGATGGGGGCTCTCCAAGCCTGGAAGAGTCTGTTCACAGCTATGTGGTCCTCAATATCCCAGATGGGAGATAAGGCTCTGGAGTTTCCCAGTTCAAGTTCATTAGCTCTGTGAGTTGGAGGATTATCTTCTACTGGGTTTCAGATCCTCACAACCACATCTGGAGATTCAGGGAGCTAGATTGGAGTGTATGATTCCTGATTTAAGGACAGAGGACCTTTGTGGACATGAGGGATCACCCCTGATGCCTAGGAGGCTGTCCATAACCAGGCCTTCCTGGAGGCAGAGGGATGAGGGAAATGATAGCGCATGAGCTTCTCTGGCTGAGCAAATCCGAACCTGTGTCTATGGTGGGCCAGGATTTTAAATACTCAGGATAGGGCTCCCCTTCCTACCTCCTACCAGCTCCCCAGAACTCATGCTGATGTAAGATGGTGGCTTGGAAGGTTCAAATATGGAGCTACATCTATAACCACAGTTTGTGCACTTAACACACAGGGTCAGGCACACCAAATGGGGTAACTGACTTGTCATCATTCCTAGGTGGTCATGGTCTGAAAGCCCTAGTCCCTACTTCCTTTCATTCATCCATCCATCCATTTACCTAACATTTATGGATGGCCCATGTGCCAGGAAGGTTCTAAGGCAACTTGCTCTCACAGACACATCCCATAGTCAATATAGCACACATACACACAGATACATAAATCTCGTCCGTGTCCACTCACAGACCAGCTGCTCATGCTCTTGCACCTTTCTTGCTATCACTTCAGCCACATCCACACTCCCCAAATAGGCTTGGGAAGCACCGTGGAAGGGTCAAGTGTCAGAGCAGAAACCCTCTAGACTTCATGCTGGGGGGTTAGCTTCTCCTTTCCTCCTGTCTGCCTGCCTTTAAGCTCTTCCTTTCTCCACTCCCAAGCAGTCAGGAGGACATGTGGGCAGACTGAGAACCAGAAGTTCAGGGGCTTTGGGTGTGTGAAGGGGCTCCAGGGCCTTCATGTCCCTCTGCCACCAGACTTCTGATGGTCCCCTCCCTGGGACACTCTGTGTTCAGATGGTCCATCTGACAGTCAACAAGGTCCAGGTCTGGGCTCAGTGACAAATCCGTTCTGTCATCTCCCTCTGCAGAGACACAAGGTGGGGAGGAGTCAGTCAGAGCTCAGTGTACCAGGCAGCCCCTTCCCAAACTCCAGGGCCTGGCAACTCTTCTGCCTGAGCCTGGCCCCTGTCTGCCACTACCACCCCCCAACTCCAGGCTGCAGACCTGTATCTGTAAACTGATACTTGAATGAATTCACTATTAAAGTACAAAATCCACTGTTAAATGAATGGTGGTCCCCTGATATATCCACTTGGGTATTGGATTTTCTTAAAGCAGGGAGACTTTGGATCTGAAAACTCACAGAGGCTAGCCCTGGTAGGGGAGGGCAGTGGGGGCTTGGCCTCACCAGTGGCTCCAGCTCCCGCTGGTCCACCAGGCTGAACTCGCGGATGAAGTAATAGAAGTGCTTGTAGCAGGTATTGACATGTGCCTCGGCCCCCATGCTGAGGATGCTGTCAAAGTGGTGGATGTAGACGTGTACGAAGACGCGGAAGAGACGGGTCAGGATCTTGGTGCAGACCTGCTGGAAGTTCTTGGGGAAGGGAACTCCTAGGGGGTGGGATGGGCAGATAGATACAGGACATCAGCAACCTTTTGATGAAACTCTGCCCAACCCTGCCCTTCCCCCACACTGCCCAGGATGGCCTCTTTCCCTAGCACACTTCCCTGTGGGAAACAGAGATCAAGGTTTGCTTTCTTCCGTACTTCCCTTTTTAATGAAGCACAAAGCTCACTGTGCCTCTCCGCTGCTGAAATACAAATCATCTTCCAATTTCCCCATCACCCTGAACACGACTCTACAGCCTTGCTGGATCACTGACCAACCCTGCTGAGACTATGATGGAAGTTATGCCACAATTCTCTCCAGAAACATGTGCATCTGCAGATGCTTGCACATAACACTGTTGGATGCAATTCCAAGGGGAGTTCATCAATATCTGGGGCCCACTTTTTTTGGGGGGGCCACTTTTTAAAATATGGGCCTTCAGGATTGAATCCTGTCTTCCCAGCATGGTAGCTGCTCAAAGCCTTTCATAATCTGATCCTGACCTGCCTCTCCAGCCCCACCTGACTCCTTTCCCTTTGCAACATTCACACAGCGGGCCCCAGACCCCAATCCTGAGAATTCTTAAATCTTCAAGAATGAATTCAGATATTTCTCAGTCCTTCAAACATTCAATAACACTTGCAAGAAACTTCCATCTGTGAGCCAGGCCCTGTGCTGGGTCTTCTGCACCTTTAGCCTGGTATGATAATGGATATGGCAGCCACTCTAGCTTTAATAAAACTGAGGTCCATAAACATGGAACCACTTGCCCAAGGCCACATAAATATTAATTAGTATAGACTGGAGGTAGGATTCAAGCCCGCTTTGCACTGCATTGCAGCACACCTCAAATAAATGCTATAGACCCTGCCAGTGAGAAAGCCCAGGACTTTCTCTATGAAAAAGGCACGATTTCTGCCCAGTCTCCCATGCTCACAGTTGAATTTGAGGCTACACCCTCTTCTCTGCTGTGGCAGAGTCATCCCAGAGTTAAGGCACAGGCATCTGGGATCTCACAGGCCTGGGGGTGAAAACTAAAAGGGAACAAGAGCTCAGACACAGGCCCACACTGACTCACCCCACTCCATGAGGCCCTTCCCCTTCCTCACTGCTCTCGGGTGGGGCTGAGCCCTGTCTCCCTGTGAGCTCTTCCAGGCCCAGCCCAGGTCCCTCAGACTTGTCCTGCCCATCTAGACTCGGGGTCTTGGGTCCCACGAGACCTGAGCAAGTTCTGAGTACCTCCTGATTCAGTGTATTTTCCGTCTCTCCGCCTGTTTGCTCCCGTGTGAAATGAAGATACCTGGGTTGCATGTGATAGTGCAGGAAAGGGCAGGCCACCGAGTGGGGAGGGGTGTGGGTGCTGATTTGTGACTCAAGGCCCTCAGCATTCAGACTTCTCCCCTCTGGGCCTGACCACCCTGGCCCGCCCATCTCTGATTCCCATAACCTTAACAAAGACGCACAGGAGGCCAGGTAGGGCGGGCTGCAGTGATGAACACAAGGTCATGCCCACTTAGCTTCTAAGGCAACGCCTCCTCTTGCTGCCCTTGAGTGAGGAGGCAGGGCCAGGATGATGTCACTCATCTCCCCTTCCCACCCCCACCCTTCCAGGCTGCCCAACTGAGCCTAAGACAAGGCTCCCTGACTGGCTTGAAATGGAAAAATTCTGTCCTGAGGGCCCACTGCAGTGGAGATACTGTCTGGCCCCCAGTACTGATCGCCTTTCCTTTCCTGGGGCCAGGAGTCAGAAAAGACTCAGAAGCCGCAGCAAGTCAGATTAGCCCAAACAGGATGACTTGCTACGAGCACCTTGAGGCACTTGTTCTGGAAGATTTTGAGAATCATCATAGTCTTGCCTGGGTGGTCCCTGGAGGGACACTCAAGCTTCAGACAAAAAGAGGCCCCAGAGAAAACAAAACGAAACGAAAAAATGGAGCCTGACCTGCCTGCCAGGCGAGACTCACCTACGCGCGTGGGAAAGACATCCTCGTCGTTGATGAGGCTTTCGATCCAGTCCATGAGCAGCGCCATGTAGCGCGGCGCCGAGAGCTTGGCCGGCCGCCGGTACTGGCGCTCATCCTGCCAGCGGTACTCGTAGCGAGGCCCACCGGCCATGACCGGGCAGCTGGTCTCGCTGCAGCGCTCGGCCATGGTGCCGTAGATGAGGTTTATGCGGTTGAAGAAGTCTACCACGTGCACGGCGATCCAGTCATCTATGTTCTCGCCGGGCGGCAGCCTCACCACGCTGCGCAGGTCCAGGCCAGACTTGAGGGACGCCTGCGCCTTCTTATACAGCTCAAAGCGCTGCGTGCCCGGCTCAAAGCGCTTCCGCGGCCTGAACGTCTTGTCCTTGGAGAACACCTGCTTCAGGCACAGCGCCATGGCCAGGCTGGGCCAAGAGTCCAAGGGCAGGACCTGCGGATTCCCTGCCAGGGCCAAGGGCAGAGGGGAGCACGGTGGTCAGGTCCTTACCAAATAAATGGACTTGATTTCAGCCACATCATTGCCCTCTCACCTCTTGACTTTTGGCCTGGAGTTCTCAGCCTGGAATCTAAATCCTCCTCTTCCCCTCAATCCAGTATCCTGCCCTATTGCTAGCTCCCCTGGTTCCCCCTGCCAAGCTTTCCACAGCCCTCCCACCTTTTTTCTTTCTTTTCCACTTTCATTGTGTCTCAGAGAGGGCTGGGCCTAGGCTCCAAACAGGTGCTCCTCAGACTTGCTGTGGACTATTAGAGTTGGCAGAGGCTCCTGCAGGAGGCAGGGGCCTGGGTGAAATGATCTCTGGGGATCTCACGGGCCAGTTGGTACAGCGTGGGAGAGCCTGCCGGCATTGTGCTGAGGGTAGAGGGGGGAGCCCCCACCCTTGGCTTCCTCTGGGATATCCCGTAGTCCATCCGGCCACCGGGGATTCCCAGGGAGCAGAAGGGACTTTTCTACCAAAAATGTCCTTTCCTTTTACTACCCTGAAAGGAAAGAGCTCTCAGATGGTCAGCTGGGTGGCCTCTGAATGTGACTGCAGGCATTGGAGGAGAGGGGGAGGGTGGCAGGTCTAGAAGGGCACCACTTCCTGCAACAGTGGCTGGAGGTCTTTCCTCCCAAGCCTGCCTCTCCAGCCTGAAACCCAAACCAGAACAAGCCACTGCCCCTCCCACTGCACCTGACATTTGGTAGACCTTTCTAGAGTTCCTACTATGCGCCTGGCACTGGGAGGCGGAAAATGCAGTCACATTATCCAGTTGGGACCATCCAGAATTCAGAATTTGCTTTGCTTCTTAGAATTGAAGGATCTCAGACTCACAACAGCCTTTGAGGACGATGATAAGAGCTCTAGGCTTTAAGGCAGGAGGCCTGGGTTCTAGTGTCGTCCATCATTGCTGGGTGACCCCTGCAGCAGGGAGGGATTTGGCCCATGCAGTTTCCCAGGTCACTCATAGGCCAAGTTCCTGGGACTTCCAGGGTAATCACCTCATTTTCCCTGTGAGTGCTTTTACTCTTGGGAAATGCAGGGCCCCAGGTACCCACTGGAATTTAGCCACATGAACCATGATCCTGACCCCAGACCAAGCACTAAGGCTGAGAGCAGGCTAAGCACTCAGCTTTGGCTCCAGGCTGAACTCTGACCTGGCCTTGACCCTGGTCAATTTGAGTCCTGAACTCTAACCCTAGACTAAGGCTTGAAAACAGCCACAAAGCCTGGCCTTGACCTCAGAGCTGACACTGGAGTACTCTCCTTTCTCATATCTCGAGTAACACAGGGTCAGGTTTGGGGAAAGGAGGGTGGGAACAAGGTGACAACTGGGTGTAACCAAAGGCACAAGTGGGTTGTCACGTCAGACAGCAAGTCAAGCTAGTGGAGAAGTTTGAAACAAGGATTCCTCTCTGTGCACATAACACACAGGCCAGGAGGGGAGAAGTCAAGTAAAATGAGAGGAGTTTGGAGAGTAGGGGCAGGTCTCCCCACAGGATCTTGTCGTCTTGAAAAAATCCTCTAAGATGTGGCAAGTCATCCATCTGCTACCCCTCAACTTCTCACCCAAAGAAGTGCTCAGTGTGGGATCCAAGCTTCCTGACCCTAGAGGAGATTTCCATACTTCACATGACCCTGCATCTAAATTCTGCTTGGGGAACTTCCCTGGCCATCCAGTGGTTAGGACTCTGTGCTTTCAATGCAAAGGGGGTGGGTTCGATCCCTGGTCAGGGAACTAAGATTTTACACATTACGTGGCATGGCCAAGAACATGTTTTTTAAAAAGAAAAAAAAAAGAAAGAAAGAAAGAAACTCACCTTATTCTTAGGGCAGGAGCTTCCAAAATCACACTACAATTAGTTGGGTCCCTGGGCTCTCCACCTTTGCACAGCCCCCCTCACTGACAGCTACCAACAAACCTACCCTGGCATTCAACATCTCATCCTAGCTTTCTTGCCCCACTTCCCTAGAGCCACCACTCTGGGCTTCTTCCTGATCCATGAACAGCCCCTCAACTCCTGCTTCTGTATGTTTTCTTACACTGGTCCCTGGGCTTGAATCCTGCCCTCAAGTTGAACACTACCTCCTCCCATAGCCTCCTCTACTGCACCCAGATCTCTTTGTCCTTGGGTGGAGACTACTCTTTGGTCATTTTGTCCTCCACCAGCTTCACCTCCCAGCCTAGGTCAGGCCTGGTACATACTGGATGCTCAGGCTTTGTGGAAAGCTCAAAAGCAAGAATCATCGAGTTGAAATAGCCCTGAGAAATCAACTGGCCCAACTCACTTCTTGAATGGATGAGGAAACTGAGGCCCCATAAGAGGACTTTAGGAGCCTGGGTTCACACAGCAAGTCACAAGCAGGGGATCTCCAGTGGCACAATGGGACACTGGGATAAGGTGGGGCATGACAACTGGTCAAGGGCCATTTTCCTGCCCTAGCTGCTTGCCACTGGTCTGGTGGAGATAAGGAGAAAGGAGGGGAGTGAAGGAAAAGGGGAAGCATCTTCCCATCCACTAGACCAACTTAATTCCTGTTCCCCCAACACACTGTGCCTCCCCCACACTCCACAGCAACTTGGGTGTCTTAACCAGTGAGCTAGGGTCCCACCTTCTTGCTGCAGAATGTCAATGCCTGGGTCTTTCCCTGGGGAAATGAAAGCTTGTGAGGGAGGGAACATGGACAGATGCCCTTGTATCCAGGCCACTTGTCTGTTTTCACTTGCCACTCTCATCCCTTTAGTGAGTCTCTTATCTCACAGAATCTCTGTCCCCTCCCTGGAACCATGGCTATTCCCCCTCTTGGCCCCCGTTTCCTAACTCTGGATGTCCTTTCATTCCTAAAGTGGCCAGTGATGGCTCGCTCCCTGGGTGGGCATCTGGGTTTCCCAAATAAAAGTCACAGAGGAGCCCTGTCTGCTTCTGACACTCAGCCCCCTGCCAGGGCCACACCTGCCACTCCTCCAGTCCTGACCCAGGATCTTGGCCCCAGTCGGAAACCAGAATCCAGCCTAGAGTAGAGCGATGTGTATTAGCGGGGTAGGGGTGGGCGGGAGCGCTGAGAGCAGAAATCCAAGAGAAAAGTCGAGGCGAGGACTCCCAGCTCCTCCCCGTGGCGCTCGGCCACCCACGACCACTCCTCGACGTCTCCCAGAACACCTGACGCCCCCATCTCCCCAGCCCAGCCGCCAGGACAGATGGGTCGTAGGACCCAGAGGAGCAGGCCTGAAATTTCCGCCTGCGAAAACACGCCCTCTTCAACCGACGCGCCCCCACCCCACCCTGACTTTCCAGCTCTGAGTTCCGGACCCCGGAACCAGGGTTGTGGGCACCCTGCTCCGGGCGCAGGTCGCCTGGGGACGGTGCCAGGCCGAGACAGCCGAAGAAATTAAAGTGGAAGAGAGGCTGGGCTGTGTGCGCGGCGGGGCGGGGGAACTCACTCACGGGGTCTGCCGGGTGGGTTAGCGCGAGTCCTCTCTGGTCGCGGAGTCACATCCCCAGCGCGTGGTCCTCTCCTCCTGCCGGTTCCCGGCCGTGCCGGTCTTCTCGCTCGTCCTCCTGCCTGCCCTGCCGAACCCGCTGTCGCCCTCCGCCCCCAAGCCGACGCCAGCTCCGCCCAGGCCCTCCCGGCCCCGCCACCCCGCGGCCAAGGGGCGGGGAAGGGGCGGGGAGACAGGACCCCCCTCCCAATACCTTCGCCTTTCCGGAAAGTCCGTATCGCTTCCCCAGCTTCCCAGGGCCAAAGGACTAAGAGCTGGTTCTCTTAAGAGGGTCAAGGAGGAAGCCTCAGTTTCCTTGACTGTAAAATGGGGACAAACCCATTTTATCTAGCTCTGTCTGGAGCTGGATAATGGTGGTTTCCTTGCCCTCCTGTAATCTTCTGTGTTTCCCTTGTCGCTGAGCTCAGAGATCAGATCTGCCATCCACTCCCATACCCTCAGCTCCTGGCAGAGTGCCTGGCACACAGCAGGCACTTAATACCCATTTGCTGATTGAATGAACGAACGCCTTCATTCAATTCTGAACCATTACTTCAGCACTCAAAGGACTGGCTCCCGAGAGTGCTCAAATCAGACTTTCACCTCACCCACCAGGGCTGGGGTTTTGACTCAGGTTGGGCAGATTCTCCTCACTCCTGGGCCAAGTCATCCCATTCCCACCCTTTCCCCCCAACCATCCACATTTTTGTTCCAGCTGTTCCCACTTTGGAACATCTTTTTTCCTTCCTTTCTTCTAATCAGATCCAAACCCTTCAAGAGCTGTTTTGCACTCCCTACTTTTCTACCTGGGTTCTTTCCCCTTGAGGGCAAACACATACCCTGCAGAAGCACAGAATGCACTCTGTGGGTCCCAGGCCCAGGGACCAGTTGGCAGGCTCTGCCCTGGGAGGGAGGGAAGGGTGGGGGCCTCCTACAGTAGGAGGGCCAAGGCAGACAGATGGGCTGCAGAAACTACTCTGGAGGGGTGCTGGAGGTGAGCAAGTGGGAAGAGGGCCAGGAGGCATTTACATGGCACAGATACCCCACTGGGTTCCTCTTGTGTCTGGAACGTCTGCTTGCTGGATGGCATGAGAACACACTGGATTCTTAAACTAAAGATTCATTTTTTTGGTTTGATACCTATTTTTGCCCCAGTCTAAAGCTGCCACTCTCTTTCTTTTTTCCCCAACATCTGAGTCTTAACTCTGCCCCAGATCCTCTATAAGCAAACATTTGCATGTTCTAGTGTATGCAGAAGGAATTCAAACCTAGTCCTTCATTTGTTTGATATCATGATTAATACCCTTTACTGAATGTGACTTTGTGCACTGAGAATGGGGAGATCAGGTGATGGAGCTGACCCAGTGGTGACCTTAGGTGCTGATGGGTCAGTCGGGGTGGGGTGGGAGACCAACACACAGAGATAATACAAGGTCAGAGCTCAGCCATCCAGATGTGAGAACTTGGTTATGGACTGACAGTGAGCACTTGGTAAGCGTGGCGTTACCAGCAGGAAACACATGGAATACCCAAAGAAGTGGGTGCTCTGAGGAGAGTTTAAAGAAGGCAATATTTAGAGCCATAGTCAGGGTGTAGGAAAACCACAAGGATTGCGTATCACAAAAGGACTAGCAGCCATTTGCTGTCTGTCCAAGGCTGGAGGGGTGCTGGGAGGGAGAGGTAAAAGTGGGAGCCCTGAGGATGGTACTACTGACCAGATTTGTGGCCTGAGCTCCACCTGCATATCCTGCCTACAGCAAATCATACCTCGAAGGACTGGGAGTGAAAAGGGGCCTCACTTCCCTCCATCTGATTTCTGGGAAGGTTTCCCCATTGGCCAAATCCTACCAGAAGCCAAGAACAAGGGAACCAGTTGATGTAGCCCATAGAGGTCAGCCTCCTGGAACCCAGAGCTGGGAGGAGGAGGGTGGGGAATGCAGAAGATTCTTGGCATGTGGGCCCAGGGACTTTGACTCTACAAAGGAAATAGAAACTGCTTGTGCTTTCCTTTATCATTCAGTTCTAAATATTTCATAATTTCATTGTCATTTCCTCTTTAACCCATGGATGATTTAGAAGTGTGTTTTTTAGCTTCTTAACCTATGGGAGGTTTGTATTTTTCTTGTTGACTTCTAATTATATTTCACCGTGGTCAGAGATCATGGTCTGTAAGATTCTTTGGAATGTGATGTGACTCCCTCTGTGGCTTTATACATGGTCATTTGCTGTACCTCTGAGCTGGGTTTTATGAGATAGGCAGGAGTTTGCTGGTAAAGAGCGAAAAGCACAGAATCTTAAATTGTGGGAAATTTAGATGATCCATTTTGAAGAAACTTCAGAGGCTCCTAGCTTATCCACAGAGCCCCTGGGTGTCTGCCTCAATACAAACCAACAGGCTGGCATGTGGGATGGGAGGCACGTGGAAGGATTGGGAGAAGCCAGAGACAGCCCAGATCCTGCAAACACCTGTACACCCTTCCTGTTGCTCTCAGTCTGGGCTCAAGACACTCTGTTCTTCTAGGAGACCCTGTTGGGGCTGAGAAAACTCAGACCTTGGAGAACAAAGTCATGGCTTTACCGTGTATTAGCTGTGTGTCCTTGGGGTGCTCCAGCCCTCTTTGATGGCATGCTAAAACACCACAGCACTGCATATTGACACAGGACAGGCACGGTTTCCTGACACTGTGTCCTGAGTATGACAAGTCCTCACGTAAGGCCATCTCTGAAGCTTGGCAGGAGTCGGCAAGGACCTAGTTGAGGAAATATCCTCTTCCACTGCACAGCCCAGGCTTCTCAACGAGAGAGTCAAGTGGCAGTGGAGTGGTATCCAGACCTAGACTCCTGCCCTGCTGTGTCTCTCTGGGAAAGCCTCTGCCTCTTTCTGGGCGTCAGCTCTCCCCTATCTTCCAGCCATACCTTTCCTTATCAAGACCAAGCCTTATCAAGACCAGCTTCCCGTTCCTGCCTCTGTAGGCCTGTACCCACTGACTCGATTGATATGGAGTGACCTCTTCATGGGAATCCCCAGCCTGTCCTATGCCAGGAAATGGTCACCCCCTCCAACACCACACTCCTCCAATAATGAGCAATAGTATCCCCAGTTCACCCCACCAGGCATCTGGCTGTTTCTATAGCTGCCGGGAACAGGAGCTCCGCCCATGTCAAAGGTCATGAGGAAGGAGGCTCGGCATACGCAAAGGCGGGATCGAGCCTCAGGAGTCCCCCTGGAAATTCTCGAGCATCTACCCCTAAACCAGAGTCTGCCTACTTTCTGCTTTGTGCTCTCACCTACACCTCTGACTTTACGGGGGGCTGTCCCCCACTACCTCTCTCTGAAAAAAGAGTTAACTTACAGCTCCAGTTAATAATTCCTGGGTGTGACAGTGTTTCAACCTACAAACTCCTTTGGAAGTCCTCTAGCCTGCCTGAATAGGTTTTTCCAGCCACATGTGATTGCTCAGAGCCTCCCAACTGTGAGAGGCATGAGATGTTCTAAACTGCCTAAATACAGATTCCTTTGAGGAGTTAAAAGATTGATTAGAAATTGTATTGGTGAAGGGTTTTTCACTTGTTGGGCCAATGTTTGCTGCTAAGTCTCCATATCCCTTACCTGCTGTGTCCCTGGCAGTGTATTGATTAATATAATAGGTGTAAGTAGTAGCTTTAACGTTTGTAACCTGGGACCCTTGAGTTAATTCTTTTTCTTTTTGTAGCCCACCACACCTTTGCCCTTTAGGAATGCAACTTTAATGCTTTTGGAGGGTGGCGCCTGACTAGTCACCTTTAGAGAAAAATAAGTTTTCTGAAGAAAGGGTCTTAAAATGTTAACAGGCCTCTGGGCCAGAAGATGATGCAAATCACCTAAACTTTTGCATATGATAAGTTTGCAGGAAGAAAGCCTGGCTTGCTGCATGACTCTACCCCTTCCCCCATTATCCTCTATGCATAACTTAAGGTATAAAAACTACTTTGGAAAATAAAGTGCGGGCCTTGTTCACCGAAACTTGGTCTCCCCATGTCATTCTTTCTCTCACCTTCTGGCTGAATTATTCAGCCTCTTTTCTCCACTGAATTTCCTCACTGAGCTATCCTTATTTCAGCCTCTTTTCTTCTCTGAATTTTCCTACTGAGCTATCATTCTATTACTCTTTATATCCTTAATTAAAGTTTAATTAAGCAGTTGTTTCCTGATCCTCGCCGACACCGTCCCCGCTTCGAATTCCCTGGATCCACCGGGGCTGGACCCCGGCATATAGCCTGATGGAGCTCACCTTCTCCTCACTGCTGCTGCTGCTGCTAAGTCGCTTCAGTCATGTCCAACTCTGTACGACCCCATAGACGGCAGCCCACCAGGCTCCCCCGTCCCTGGGATTCTCCAGGCAAGAACACTGGGGTGGGTTGCCATTTCCTTCTCCAACACATAAAAGTGAAAGTAAAGTCGCTCAGTCCTGCCCGACTCTTTGCTACCCCATGGACTGTAGCCTACCAGTCTCCTCTGTCCATGGGATTTTCCAGGCAAGAGTACTGGAGTGGGTTGCCATTTCCTTCTCCTCACTAGCCCAAGAAAATGTTTCTATTTCAGTTTAAGTCCCTCTCTGCCCAGAAGGCAGAATCTCCCATCCTGGGTCTTTCCTCCTGACACATTGAGGGAAAAGCAAAGGACATTCTTACAGTGTGTGTGCATGCTAAGTCGCTACAGTTGTGTCCGACTCTTTGTGAACCTATGGACCTATGGTCTTCCAGGCTCCTCTATCCATGGGATTCTCCAGCTAAAAATAATGGAGTGGATTACCATGCCCTCCTCCAGGGGATCTTCCCAACCCAGGGATCGAACCCACGTCTCTTATGTCTACCTGCACTGGAAGGCAGGTTCTTTACCACCAGTGCCCCTTGGGAAGCCCACCTCTCATGGCAGTAAGAGGAATTATGGTTGGACTTCCTTTAGTTTGAGAAAGACAGGGTTCAAGGGAATGTGACAGGGAAGACAAGGTTGAGAAGCATGTACATCAAAATTCTGTGTGACCTCTCTGAGCCTATTTCTGCTTCCCTGGTGGCTCCGTGGTAAAGAATCTGCCTGCAGTGCAGGAGATGTGGGTTCAGTCCCTGGGTTGGAGAAGGAAATGGGAAACCAGTCCAGAATTCTTGCCTGGGAAATCCCATGGACAGAGGAGCCTGGTGAGGTACAAGTCCATGGGGTTGCAAAAGAGTTGGACATGACTTAGTGACTTACAACAACAGTAATAAAAATATACCTCCCACAGAAGAGCTGTGAGGATCAGACGTGCTAGTCCTTATAAACAGCAGCACACTTTAGCCAGTCTTTCTGGGAGTGCTGTCTTCAAGTACCCTGCAGGCCTTTGTGCAGAAGAGGGATTGCACTCGTTTCTGTGATCCTGGAAGGCGGGGCAGCGGCCATGACAATAGAGAGACACTTGGCACATCAGAGCGGTCCAACCATGCTGCCTAGATGGCTGCACTGACTTCTCTGGAGGGACGTGTGTAAGCAAAAGTGGCATAGCACACCCACCACCCCCACCATGTGACACGGGCTTCAGAGGGCTCCAGTCCCTTAGAAGAGCAGGAGGGCCTTCTTGAGTCTTGAGAACCTTCTTCTGTGCTCAAAGGTCCTCCTCCTTCCCAGCTTTCCACCCACCTCTTGAGTTGGAGGTATTGCCCTCGCCTCTCTGGATTTCAGGTCTTTCATCTTGGGAAGGAGACCTCTAGAGGCTGTGGCAGAAGCCTAGGGTGCATAAGGGCCTTAGGACAATTTTACAGCTCCCTCCCTGGCCCCCTGAACCTGACTCCCAACATGGCCCTACTAGGCATTGCCCCATCCTCCGACTCACACCCTCCAGTCACTTGGGTTAGTTCTCAGCTCAGGAGTGTTTCAGGAGTGGAGGTGACAGTTGGGGGTTGGGGGGAGGTTCACCAGTATTCCAGGCTCAGTCTTCCATAGAGCCCACCATGAAGCCAGCACAGGAAGTTCTGTCTAACCTGATCCGATCCTCTGCCACAGTGGAGCCTCACATTGAGCCTCCAAGGCTGCCTTCCTGAAATACGATACCAGTTCAAGGCCCTTCTTCTACAGGAAAGCCTCCTCTGCCTGCCCCAGTCTCCATGGCACTTTCTTCCTTCCTCTGCAGCATCCTTTCTCCAAGTGTGTTCAATAACACCTACCTCAGAGTTGCCAGTGGGGATGGGGGTTCCTTACAAAAAACCCATCTGATTCTGACTAGGAATCTAACTGTCAGTTATAGGAAGGACTGGGAATAGAAGAACAAGTGAAATGACACTGGGAGGGGGATGAAATCAGCAAAATCCAGAAGGAGGAAAATTCTGTAAGACAGATTCTCAATAAATAAGTGGTAAGAGAACAAGAGACGAGTGGGGAACCTCTTAGTTAAAAGTGACACTATGGAGTACTACTCAGCAGTAAAAATAAATCAACTACTGATTCTTGTGACAACTTGGATGTTTTCAAGGGCATTATGCTGAGTGAAAGATTCAATCTTAGGGAATTCTCTTGTGGTACAATGGTTAGGACTTGGCACTTTCACTGCCACCTGGGTTCAATCCCTGGTCCGGGAACTAAAATCCCCAAAGCTGCACAGCACTGCCCACTCCCCCTAAAAGCATTCTAAAAAAAACTTCACTCTTTAAAGGTAACATACTATATTATTTAATTTATATGTATTCTCGAAATAACAAAATTATAGTGGTGGAGATCAGATCAGCGGTTGCCAGGAATTAGAGTTGGGGAGAAGCATGTGATTATAAAGACATAGCATATAGACCATATGAAAAACAATATGAAAAAGAAAGTGTGTGTGTGTGTATGTGTGTATATATATATATATATATATATATATATATATATATATATATGACTGAATCACTTTGCTGTGCAGTAGAAATTAACACAACACTGCATTGTAAATCACTATACTTTAATAAAGTAAATTAAAAAAAAGATGTAGCATGAAGAACTTTCTCTGGGTGACAGTTCTGTATCCAGACAATGGTTCCACAAACCTATGCATGTAATAAAATTTCACAGACCTATATACACAAAAGGAAACAAATGAAAAATCAGTGCATATGAAAACTGATAAAATCCAAATAAAGTCTATAGTTTTAATGCAGCTGCTGCTAAGTCACTTAATAGTATTGTTCTAATGCTAATTTCCTGGTTTTGATCATTCTACTATGGTTATGTAACATGTTATCATTAAAGGAAGCTGGGCAAAGGTACACAGGAATTTTGATTCAGTTGTGCAACTTCTATGTGTGTCTAAAATTATTAAAAAATAAAAGGTTAAATAAAACAGACTTAAAAGACATATCCAGTTACAAGGTATGGATCTTATTTGGAGCCTGATTTGAACAAGCCAACTATAAATAGAAAAGTTATAGGATTAACAGATACAAACTATTATACATAAAATAGATAAACATCAAGGACCTACTGTATAGCACAGGGAACTGTATTCAATATCTTTTAATAACCTATAATGCAAAAGAAGCCAGAAAAAAAAAATATATATATCTGAATCACTTTGCTATATGCCTGAAACTGGCACAACATGGTAAATTAACTGTACTTAAATTTTTTAAAAACCACCAAAAAGTAGGAAATGTATAATAAAATTTATCATTAATGGATCTAGGGTGAAAATCAAATTATCATCTCCATAGATGTTAGAAAAACATTTGATAAAATCAACACTCTTGATTTTTAAAAGTAACTCTATAAGATAGAAGTCAAGTTCACTTTTCCTAATGTGAAAAAATATATCTTTTTCAGATCCAAATGGAATAGTTAGGGAACTAATATTTATTTTTTTCAACACTGCTAATTGTGAAGTGGGAATTCAGGCATTATTTCTACTAAAGTCACAAACAAGACAAGGATGCCCATGTCATCACTGTTATTTAACATTATATTGGAGGTAATAGCCAATGCAATTAGGTAAGAGAAAGGCATTAGAAGTTTAAAAGTTGATAAGGAAGAAGGGAAACATCTATTATTTGCAGACAATATGGTTGTCTCTCTAGAAAACCCAAGAAGTCAACTAAAATTTTTGCTATAAACAGTAGGAGAAGTCAGTAAGGCAGAAGAGTACAAAAACATACATAAATTAATAGCTTTTTTATATTAAAAAGATAGCTAGCTAGAATAATGGAAAAAGAAAAGTCCCACTTACAATGTCAACAAAAATGATAAAATAACTAGTAATAATTCTAACAAGAGATGCAAACCTATATGAAAAAACTTTAAGACAACACTGATGTTCAGCAGTTAAGAATCTGCCTGCCAAAGCAGGAGACTCAGGAAACACGGGTTTGAATTGAGAAGATGCCCTGGAGGAGGAAATGGCAACCAGCTCCACTGTTCTTGCATGAAAAATCCCATGGACAGAGCAACATGGTGGGCTACAGTCTATGGGGTCACAAAGAGTCAGACGAGATTGAGTGACTGAGCACACATGCATGATGGATACAAAATAAGATGAGTAAATGGAAAGATATGCATTTTCAGATAGAAATATTTGTCTTTATTAAAGATGCTGATTTCCCCTATGTTAATCACTGCAGATGGTGATTGCAGCCATGAAATTAAAAGACACTTACTCCTTGGAAGGAAAGTTATGACCAACCTAGATAGCATATTCAAAAGCAGAGACATTACTTTGCCAACAAAGGTCCGTCTAGTCAAAACTATGGTTTTTCCCGTGGTCATGTATGGATATGAGAGTTGGACTGTGAAGAAAGCTGAGTGCCGAAGAATTGATGCTTTTGAACTGTGGTGCTGGAGAAGACTCTTGCAAGTCCCTTGGACTGCAAGGAGATCCAACCAGTCCATCCTAAAGGAAACCAGTTCTGGGTGTTCATTGGAAGGACTGATGCTGAGGCTGAAACTCCAATACTTTGGTCACCTCATGTGAAGAGTTGACTCTTCGGAAAAGACCTTGATGCTGGGAGGGATTGGGGGCAGGAGGAGAAGGGGACGAGGATGAGATGGCTGGATGACATCACTGACTCAATGTACATGAGTTTGGGTGAACTCCAGGAGCTGGTGTTGGACAGGGAGGTCTGATGTGCTGCGATTCATGGGGTTGCAAAAAGTCAGACATGACTGAGTGACTGAACTGAACTGAACTGAATGAATAAATTTAATCTGATTTCAATAAATATTCCTATAGTGTTAAAAAATGTTATGAGACAATTGGGGAAATTTGAATATGATTGCACTTTTGATAATATTAAGGAATTATTGTTATTTTAGGAATTTTAAAAAGTACTTACATTTTAGGAATATAAACATAAGCAGTATGGATGAAACAGTATGATGTCCAGGATTTAGAGGGAAAATGGGTGGGGATATAAACAAAACCAGATGCCATGTGTTGAAATTTTTTAATGTTGGGTCACAGGAACTTGGGTTCATGATACTATTGGCTGGCTCAGTGTTTGACATTTCAACAATAAAATGTTTAAAAATGAACCACAGTAGATTTCTTGACAGAAACTCAGCAGGCCAGGAGAGAGTGGGATGATAGAAGAAAAACTTCCAACCAAGAATCTTTACTCAGAAAAGTTGTTTCTCTGAAATGAAGTGAACAAACAAAAGCCAAGGGTGCTCATCGCCACTAAACCAGCCTTACGAGACATTCTAAAAGGAGATCTTCAAGCTGAAAAGGACACTAATTAGTGTCCTTTTCATGAAAACATATGAAAATATAAAACACAATGGTAAAATTCTGCAGTCAACTCAAGTTTGTTGAGTTGAGCACCAGAAGTTAGAGAGACTGAAGAAAGAGTGTGTCTGACCAGCCCAACCTCAAGACTTTCAAAGCTAAATTGCAAAGGAATGCAATACATTCCGAGTCTACAAAACCAGAGATGATGAGGAAACTAACATTGTAAGAGATCGGACAATCATTTCTATCATCACTTCGAGGCAAAACATCATCAGATTAAGGAAATGAGAGTTGAAATGTATTTGTTTCATCACTGTTTGAATGACATCATCTCATTAGCTACTGCTGGTTAAGTTTGCTGGCCCTGTCAGGTTGGTGAGTTTCCGCCTGTTTATTCTTAAGAAAATCACAGCTTTTCTGTTTCTTCAGACATCCTGCAGTCTGACTGGGATGCTCATAAAACCTCATATAAATCTAAGAGATAAATTTATAAAATCCTTAGAATGAAAAAAGGCAAAAGAACATGTTCCTGGGTAGGTCTGACACTTTCTGTTCCATGTCCTGGGTAAAATACAGGGTGGTTTCTCTTCACATGAGCATGCATGTGTCTTTGTGCATAAACCACAGAGAGCAATATAATCCATTAAATTAAAAAAAAGATGAACCACACTAAAAGTAAATATCTGGGTCCTTCTCCTAGAGATTTTGTTTAAGTGTCTCTGGGATGGGCCCATGAATCTGAGGTTTAGCAAGCTCCCTATTGATATTTATATTGAAGACTAAGGTTTGAGTCTGCCTGCCTCTTGAAAAACCTGTATGCAGGTCAGGAAGCAACAGTTAGAACTGAACATGGAACAACAGACTGGTTCCAAATAGGAAAAGAAGTATGTCAATGCGTATATTGTCACCCTGCTTATTTAACTTATGCAGAGCACATCATGAGAAACACTGGGCTGGAGGAAGCACAAGCTGGAATCAAGATGGCTGGGAGAAATATGAACAACCTCAGATATACAGATGACACCAGCCTTATGGCAGACAGTGAAGAGGAACTAAAAAACCTCTTGATGAAAGTGAAAGAGGAGAGTGAAAAAGTTGGCTTAAACCTCAACATTCAGAAAACTAAGATCATGGCCTCTGGTCCCATCACTTCATGGGAAATAGATGGGGAAACAGTGGAAACAGTGTCAGACTTTATTTCTGGGGGCTCCAAAATCACTGCAGATGGTGACTGCAGCCATGAAATTAAAAGATGCTTACTCCTTGGAAGGAAAGTTATGACCAACCTAGATAGCATATTAAAAAGCAGAGACATTACTTTGCCAACAAAGGTCCATCTAGTCAAAACTATGGTTTTTCCAGTAGTCATGTGTGGATGTGAGAGTTGGACTATAAAGAAAGCTGAGTGCTGAAGAATTGATGCTTTTGAACTGTGGTGTTGGAGAAGACTCTTGAGAGTCCCTTGGACTGCAAGGAGATCCAACCAGTCCATCCTAAAGGAGATCAGTCCTGGGTGTTCATTGGAGGGACTGATTTTGAAGCTGAAACTCCAATCCTTTGGCCACCTGATACGAAGAGCTGACTCATTGGAAAAGACCCTGATGCTGGGAAAGACTGAGGGCAGGAGGAGATGGGGACAACAGAGGATGAGATGGTTGGATGACATCACCGAATCAATACACATGAGTTTGAGTGGGCTCTGAGTTGGTGTTGGACAAGGAGGCCTGGTGTGCTGCAGCTCATGGGGTCACAAAGAGTTGGACATGACTGAGCGACTGAACTGAACTGAAGGTTTGAGAACCTCTGCTATGGACTGAATGCTTGTGTCCCCTCAAATTCATGTGTTGACAGACCTAACCCACAATGCGATGATATTTGGAGATGAGGCCTTTGCGAAGTGATGAGGCCATAAGGTTGGAGCCCTCATGAATGGGATTAGCGCCCATATAAGAGACTCCAGAGAATTCCCTTGTCCCTTCCACCGTGTGAGGACATAGTGAGATGACAACTGTTTATGAACCGGGAAGCAGGTCCTCACCAGACGCTGAATCTGTGGATGCCTTTCTTTTGGACTTCCCTCCAGAACTATGAAAAATAAATTTCTGTTGCTTATAAGCCACCCAGCAGTCTGCCTGCAATGTGGGAGACCTAGGTTCAATCCTTGGGTTGGGAAGATCCTCTGAAGAAGGGAACAGCTACCCATTCCAATATTCTGGCTTAGAGAATTCCATGGACTGTATAGTCCATGGGGTGGCAATAAGTCAGACATGTCTGAGCAACTTTCACTTTCAAATAAACCACTCAGTCTATGGTATTCTATTCTATTAGCCTGATGGGCTAAGACAACCTCTTCCTGTTTCTCATACTACTTGTGGGGTGGGGTAAAAATGGGGGAACTTCAAGAGAGCTGAGGCAATGACTTCTAGTAATAACAGTGGTAAATTAGTATAGTTTTAACATCTTATAGAGACAGCATGAAGGGGTGGAGATAGTACATCTGTTTCATTTATTCATTCTTTCCATAAATATTTACTGGGGGTGCATTAGATGGCAGGCACTGAAGTGGGGTCAGGTGCAGATCTTGCTCTAGATTTGTGTGTGATGCCGAAGCCTCAGTCTCCTGAGGAACTTCCACAAGGCCCAGGGGTCCTACTTCATAGCTCATAAGACTGAGGCTGCCGAAGATGCTCAGCAAGCAGCAGGTCACAGAGAGGATGGCTCTTAAAGGGGGAGGGGCCTTGGCTATCAGTCTAATCTCCACAGAGTGCATGAGAAAACTGAGATGCAGGGAGCAAAAGGGACCGGCTGAGGATGTGAACATTCATGAACCTTCTCTATACCTGTTCTGGAGATGCTTTTTCTCATTTCCTCTCATCAACTCTGGGAAGGAGGAAGATTTGTCTTTTTGTAGCGGTTTTGTCCTTCCCTCCAGAGGGAGGGAGGGGCATGAAATAGAAAGACACAATTCCCCTAAATGGGGAAGAAAGTAATGGACGTGTTAGGGTGACACCCCAAACTCTGCCCTGGGGCTCTGTCTGGGAGAACCCCTTGGTGAAACATCCTGGTTTCATTTCCTGGAAGTGGTAAAATTGTGTCCTCCCACTTCCAGGAAGCTGAAATTCAGGCAGTGAGCAGCAACTACTTCTTGGTGGAGATCCACACCGCACCCTATGGAGTCTGGATTCCATGCCAAGTACCGCTCGTGACTTTCCAAAGTTGTTTTCCAGCTGGTCATGGCTACATTTGGGCCTTTTTCAGAAGCAGCTCTAAGAGTGCAGAATTGCCCAAGGCTAAGGGAACCAAGGGTGTGTGCTCTCTACTTCCAGAAAGTCTGCCAGTCTTACGCAGCTGCCTGGAACCAACCTTCCTCAGGGGGGAGCCCTTGGCACAGAAAGTTCTTCGTGATTTGCAGATACACTTGGTAGTTCAGATGGTAAAGAATCTGCTTGCAGTGTGGGAGATCCTTGGGTCAGGAAGATCCCCTGGAGAAGGGAATGGCAACCCACTACAGTATTCTTGCCAGGAGAATTCCACGGACAGAGGAGCCTAGTGGGCTACAGTCCACGGAGGTCACAAAGAGTCGGATATGACTGAATGACTAACACTTTTCATTTCAACTTTGCTTGTTTAAGCTGTGAGATTCTGCCTTCTGCTTGGATCACAAACCCTGGATAGTGGGTCCTTATTTTACCTTCTCCCATGGAACCCTGTAGCAACAACTGACATTTATAAGGACTTTTCTAACTGACACAGTGCTTTCACCATGCCAGACATTTTTGAGTCCTGCAACAACTCTGGGAGGTGAGTATTGATAGCAAAGTGTGAAATGACTTGGCCAAGGGGCACAGCCTGAAAGTGGCAGAGTCAGGACTCAAACCCAGGCCTCCCAACTCCATTCGTGCACCAGCTCCCTGCCCCACACTGCCTGAGGCCTTAGCAGGTGTACTCACATGACCTATCCAGTAAGTTAGGAGAACTTATTTGAAAGGGGCTAGACACTTTTCTGAAGATGTTCTCCTGGGAAAGTAGATGAACATAGACATTTATACCTGGATCCGTATTAATGCAATTAACATCATTAAGATCCTCAACCATCCTCAGTAACCTTGACACCACCTTAGATTTTTTGCTTACTTTTTTGATACCCCTGCAAAATCTGCTTAGACAGGTCATATCCCACACATATGGGGATAAGACCTGTGTCTGGTACCCAAGAAAAGATATCATTTAGTGTGAGCCAAATGTAGAAAAGCAGAAGGAGATAGGAAGGGGACCAAGTACAGACCGAAGGGGTTCAGGAAACAAGGCTACTGGAGAGTCACTTGTTTTTTTTTTTTCTGGGTCTTCCTGTGTGAGGGCTTTCTCTAGTTGCAGAGAGTGGGGGCTACTTTTTTTTCTTTTTGCTACTACTATTTGTGATGTGTGGGCTTCTCACTGTGGTGACTTCTCTTGTTGTGAAGCATAGGCTCTAAGCATGTGGGTTTCAATAGTTGTGATGCACAGGCTTACTTGCCCTGAGGTATGTGGGATCTTCCCGGACCAGGGATCAAACTCATGTCCCCAGCATTGGCTGGCGAATTCTTAACCACTGGACCATTAGGGAAGTCCTCACTTGGTTTCTAGAGTGGAGAATCACCTGCCTCTGGGAATAAGGTATATGGCAGAACATCTCTGAGATAGCCAGAGCTTTCCCGACCTTGACAGCAATTCCTTTTCCCAGAGGACACAATGCAGGCTGCTGTCTCTGAGACAAACTGAGAAGGGTGAGAAAGTTCCAGCCAATCAATCCCAGCTTCAATGGGGTGAGAGTCCCCCAGCTGAGCTTTGTGCCTGAGTTCCAGACCATTCTCCATCCTTGCTGCCTGCCCAGCTGTCTATACATCATCTCCGTCTGCTCCCTCATCACAGGCAAGAGCAAACGCACACACGATGGATGGAGAGCTTCAGTCTACACAAGCAACACACAATTCTCCGTGCAGTTGCAGGGGCCAGGCACAGTAACCCAGTGCAACAGATCATCCAGCACTGGGCTCCAGGGGCCATGGGCCTGCAGAATTCTCAGCTGTCAACAATCAAATGAGGAAGCCATCTGGACTTAAAGAGTCTCGGGGGCCTCTGGTTTCCTCAGCTGTCCCTCGAGGTGCTCAACTGAGACATGCTAGGAACAGCTAGCGTTTTCCCAGAAATCTTCCCTAGAAGCAGACAATAATCAAATACGTATTTTTCAGATGTTTTCCAGTTGTGTTGCCTGGCACGAAAGTGCACAGAAAAATTACAACAAAGGGATGGAAGGAACGTTGCCACCAAAACAATGTATGATGTAGGGGCAGTCATCTTGCCTGGTTTGGGGCCTTTTTCCTCAGATATAAAGTCACTAATTTATCATAGGGGTTCCCAAACTAGGCTGAGCCTCAGAATTACCTGGAGATTTTTTTTTTTTTAAATAAAGTTTCCCAGACCTCGTCCAGACCAAAATAATCCATATTTCAGTGATGGGCCCTAAGAATCAACATCTTTGACGAGTTCTTTTGGAGTTTCTGATGTCCAGCCAGAGGGTTAAATTACAGGCTTTGGTCTCTTTACACTGTAAACTGTTATGTGTAGTGAGTTGTCAAGGAATTAAATCAGTAGCAGTCTGCAATCAGAAGTAACTTGGTCTGATAAGTCATCCCCAAATAATTAGGTAGGCCCTGCACCTTGGCCTGGAACTTCAAGTGCCACCTGGCTCCTGACCCAGAGGTCAGCTCCCAGGCTCTGGGTCCTGCCTTCACACCTCCCTTCCTTTGCCCACTTGCGGGCACTGCGTCTAGCCACCTGGTGGTTAAGGAGAGGGAAACAGTGATCTCTCCAACCTGTATGCTCTGTTTGGGGTTAGCCCAGCCTTCCCATCTTTGCTCCTACCTGCCAATTTCTGAATCCAGCCTTGAGATTCCCCAGTTCCCAATGTCATGCTTTCTGGTATGCTTAATATTGCTCAAGTGTCTTTAAAATCTTGGAAGAGAATGTCTAAAAATGGAAACATAGTGCAGGAAAAATAGCACAATAGAAACTTATAACTAACACAATATTGTAAAGCAATTAACCTCTGGTTAAAAAAAAAAACCAACAACTTGTGTTCCAGAAGTAGAAGATCTATGTTCCAGAAGCAGAGTTTCCCACCTCTTCTATATAGGAGACATGAGCCTTGAAAAGGTCAAGTAACTTAATCTAACAGCCACTACTCTGCACTTATTTTGTGTGTGAACTATAGTGCTATGTACTCTCTCTATATCATTTAATCCTTTTGAGATACGATCATTATTTTTTAATTTACAGATGAGAATACAAAGGCTCAGAGAGATTAACTTGTCCAAAGGCAGAGCTGAGAGTCTAATTTAGTCCTTACTCTTAACATCTACAATGCTATCTCCCCAGTGTCGTCATTTGTAAGATGGGAGTAATGTTATCCTTATAGCACTGTTGAAAAAGATCAAATGGAAGAAACAGATAGCGGAAGCAAATGTCTCAGAGTCTGTTGGGAATTGTGGACCTTTCCAAGAAATACTGAAAAAAATAAAAAGAACTTGGTCTAGTTTAACCTCCTACCCACCACAGCAGCCCTGCCTACAGCATTCCCAAGTCATTGGGCAACTGTTTGAAAATTTCCAGAGACTGGGAACTCTCCACCTGCCAGCTGACCTGACCCCTGCAGGGCTCAGGAAAACTCCTCCATGCTTCCTTTCTTCCCTGCAAAATCAGTGTCAAAATGCAAGATCTGTCAGCTACTTCCCTCCTGACCAGAGGCAAGGCCAAAAGGGGAGAATACATGTAGACTGAAGAAATAAGAATGCAAGGTGGAGATTCATCCCAAATCATGGATGTTAGAACAATAACAACAAAAGTGATCTGGGGAATCACAGTGAACCAAAAGTTAAGTGTGACTCAGTAGTGATATTTCAACCAAGGCAAGAATTTGTATGTGTGTGTGGGTGGGGTGGAGGGGGGACGTAAGTGAAATGCTTGAGGGGACATCACTTACCTCTGATTACTGCCAGGGCAGATGTAGAAGAGCACCAAGGAAAAGCGAGTATCATATCTGTAGAGAGGGACATGGGCTCTGGGCATCAGGCAAAATTCAAGTCAAGATGTGATGGAATGCTGGGCTGAAACCAGCCAGATGAAATGAAATAGGAGTAAATGCAAAGAGTTCTCGGTAGGAAAAGCCATGTTTGACAGATCATGGGAAGACAGCTGAAAGTGGCAGTGAGGATGAGGATGAGGGAAGACAAGGTGGGTGAGTCAGCAAGGTGACCTAAGTGAGAGGTGATGTGGAGAGGTCACTGCCAAGTGAGCCAGGCCAACTACCAAAGGACTTCCATCTGAAATCCACTCTGGTCATCCAACAAGACTATCTTTGGCTTAACTCCAGTCCCCAACCGTGAGGCAGACACTGGTAAGTTTGTCCAGAAGCAGAGGCTGGGGTTTTGGTTCATATAAGGAAAGACAGAGTTTGTTTCCTCTGCCGAAAAGCCTCCAAAGTAACGTGAGCGCTATCTTCACACATCAGCAGGAGATGCTATGGGGATAGAAAAGCCAAGAGACTTCTCTAGGAGGCTGTAGCTATGGTGGGCAGAGCAAAGTCCAGTGAGGGTGGAGAGAAGTGGTGAGATTTCAGCGTAGGGTGGGGACAAACTTGCAATCACTCAGAGCTGTCCCTGCAGGGGCCAGGTCAGCTGGCAGGTAGAGAGTTTCCAGTCCCTGGAAGTTTGCAAACAGTTGCCCAATGACTTGGAGATGGTGTAGGTAGGGCTGCTGTGGTGGGTAGGAGGTTAAACTAGACCAGCTTCTTTTTTTTTTTTTTTCCCAGTATTTCTTGGAAACTGTTTCTTCAAATGACAGCTTAGGGAAAGCCCAGTAAATAAAGTGTGCTTCTCTCTGGTTGACTTAGGGATAAGGACCAGGCTCCCACCCCTAGGAACTGTTGGGATTTCTTTGTTTCTTTTTTAAATATTTATTTGGCTGTCTGGGTCTTAGTAGCAGCACATGGGATCTCCAATCTTCATTGAGGCAAGCGGGATATTTAGTTGCTGCATGTAGGATCTAGTTCCCTGACCAGGGATTGAACCCAGGCCCCCTGCACTGGGAGTGCAGTCTTAGCCTGGACCACCAGGGAAGTCCATGTTGGGATTTCTTTTTTAAAAAAAATATTTAAAAAATATTAAAAAATTTTTTTTGGCTGCATCAGATGTTCGTTGCTGCTCAAGAGATCTTCATTGTATCACAGGGGATGTCGTTTGCAGAGCATGGGCTCAGTAGTCGTGGCATGTGGGTTTAGTTGCTCTGCAGCATGTGAGATCTTAGCTCCCTGAACAGGGATCAAACCCACATCCCCTGTGTCGCAAGGTGGATTCTCAACCACTGGACCACCGGGGAAGTCCCCCTGTAAGGATTTCTTGAAGCACAGTTGAAAACTAGTGACTGGACAGTGTCTGAGATCTTTTTAGTGCTGAGGCTTGGTAAGCCAAGATGGGAACTTGAAATGTGTCCAGCTGGTAAAAATAATCGTGCTGTTCCCCAAGTTTGTTCACTGTCTCAGTTCCTTCTGCTTACAAACCTTGGACCAGCTGCCTCCTCTGATGGCCCCTGGCTTTGTTTTCACATTGCAGCCTCTGTAGGAAGGGCAAACAAAGTGGCCACTGCCTCAGGCTGAGACCCAGTCACAGTGTTTGCCAGGGCTGGGTCTCACTATGCAAGGGATGCTTGTAGACACAGGTAGTCTGAGGTGAGCAGTCATCCAAGAGGAATTTATACGAGTCATTGGTACCTTCTCCGTCTGTGCTGAGCTTCTTGCTGGACACTGGGAACACGATGTCCAGTAAGACATGATGTGTGTCTCCGAGGAGTGTCCAGTCTATGGGAAAGAGAGCCTTGAAAAGGCAGAGCACAAAATGCTGGGGAAGCATAAAGGAGCACACAAGTGGGCAGGGACAGCTGGAGCGGGTGAGGCCAGGGAAGGCTCTGGGAGAGATGCTTCAGCGGACCTTTGAGAGACGAATCAGAATTAACTTGATGAAGGGGGAACAGGCATTCAAAGCTTGCAAATCCTATGCAAAGATCAGAGTAGAGGGAAGAAGAACAGTATATTCAGGAAACTGCCAGTCATCCAGACTGATGGGGGCTAAGGGAGTGGGTGGGGCCTACCAAGAGATGAGCCTGGAGAAGTCACCGGAGACTAGTTCTGAAAGCTCTTGTGAGCTGATCCAAAGGGACTTTGTTCTGAAAGCTCTGGACAGCTTAGGAGGATTCATAAGTGATATGAAGTGATTTTTCTTGTGGCTCTTCCAGTACCTGAGGCCCAGAGAGCTCAGAAGTAGCCTTGTGAATGTGAGGGATGAGACCGCTCAATGGACATTACAAATGATATCATTAAGTCTGAGCATGGCCTTCTATTCCTGGCTTGGTTCCTGATGCAGCGACCTTCAAGTCATCTCTTTCCTTTTCGTGCACCAAGTCTCCTTTATCAGAATAGGGATAAAAATGATGCCATCAACCTGCCACATTAAGAGAACTGCCAAGACCAAAATGCTCCATACAGGATGAAACAGCACAAAAAGTCCTCTTTTAAGTAGAATATGATGTCTTTAGAAATAAAGTTTGGATGAATCAGAAATACGTAACAAGTGCATTTTGTTCTTAAGGTGTTGGTAGGAAAATTGGCACATCTGTTTCTCAGAGCAAAGGCTGGTTCAAGACACCCATGGCTTCTAAAGGTTTGAGTTGGTTACTGAAGTTAGGGTTAAGGGTGACTGGGAGGCTGCCCTGTTTTCTGAGCTGGAGGTGAGGGAAGGCAGCGAGCACAAGGGGAGCAGTGGCACATCCCACCAATCAGCAGGTTCCTGTGACCTCACTGGGTTGTAGGAAGGACTGATACAATCTACGTAAAGGGCTCAGCATCGTGCCTGGCACATGGTTGGTAAACCACCAATAATAGATGTTAGTGGTATTGTTAACATGTATATATTTTGAGACCAACTGTGAACTCATAGCACCTCCTGTCTCTTGCATGGAACACACATTCTTCGAGACTCTTAATAGTCTTTCATTCCTTATTAAGTCATAGGTGCTTCAGGGCAAGATCTGCATTCCCCACAGGATCTGACGGTAACCCTCCCTGCCCCTCTTGGAAGACAGCACTGGTCTTGCAATTAGTATTCACGTCAGCATCTTGCCTTGCTGAACTCTGAGCTCCTCAGTGGTTGAACTGAGCCTTTAAGCATGCTTAGCTTGGCCCCTGGAGAAGGCAATGGCACCCCACTCCAGTACTTTTGCCTGGAAAATCCTCCCATGGAGGAGCCTGGTGGGCTGCAGTCCATGGGGTTGCTAGAGTCGGATATGACTGAGCCACTTCACTTTCACTTTTCACTTTCATGCATTGGAGAAGGAAATGGCAACCCACTCCAGTGTTCTTGCCTGGAGAATCCCAAGGACAGGGGAGCCTGGTGGGCTGCTGTCTACAGGGTCGCAGAGAGTCAGACATGACTGAAGCGACTTAGCAGCAGCAGCAGCAGCAGCAGCAGCTTGGCCCCACTTCCAGGCCTCAGCAGTTGGTGATCTCTACCTGGTACTTTCCACAGGCCAAGCAGCAGCTGTCACCTCTGCAGAGATGGTATTCCTGACCATTACATCATTGCCTCCACTCTTATGTTTTATCACATTTTAAAAATTTCTCAGCACTACCAGTATTTGAAATAATCTTATTGCTTTATTCATTTGTCTTCTCCACAATATTCTAAGCTCCATGAGAACAGAGGCCTTATTTGTCCCCTTCATTGCTGTATTCCCAAGTTTCCTATAACTGTGTTTGGGACATAATAGGTGTTCCGTAACTATTAATGAATGCTGAATCAATTCTAAGTCAAATGACAGGCGGACTGTGCATTTGTACCTCGTCTTCAAGACTGAACAGCAGGTCAGTGTTGCCGAGACTACAGAAAACAGAGTCTGTGGCTCCAGCTTCCCAACTGCTTGAGGAAGAAAGCACCCACGCTAAGAATAAGACAAGGCAAACTCTGACCAGGCGCTAGATTGAGGCAGAGTCAAAGGCAGGACGCAGCTGGTGGCTGGAACACAGCTTGAGTGCAGGGATCACCGTGCTCACCCTCCTGTGTAGGCACCTAAGTAGGAGGTTGTAGAGGATGTCCTCTGAAATGACTGTCGAATCGCACTGAGCAGACAGCCCACCACAGAAGTGCAGGAGATTTAGCTGAGATACAGAGAATGTTTGTTTACCTTGCTGTCTTGATTAGCAAATATTCCTACTCAGTAAATTTTTCACTTATGTGTGTCAAGAGAATCTCTTAAGTGCAAACTATTTAAATATAAGGCACATACACGCAGAAGATAATGTTTTGGCTAAAATCCATGTCATGTATTTATTTAACAAAAATCTGAGTATCTTCAATGTTCCAAGCCATCAAGCCATGTCCTTGGTGCTGGAAATGGAGATTAAACCCCTAGCCCTCAAGGAGCTCACAGTCTAGAGGGGAAAAGACATATACATAAATAAATATAACGTAGAGTATGCCAAGGGGACCATTATAGGAGGCAAAGAGCCAAGGAAGCTGATTTTATGGTTAACGTCCACAGCAAAGAGAGACCTGGCTAATGTGGATTTTTTGTGAAGAATAGATAAGGCAGTGGTTCTCAAAGTGTGACTGGCTAATTATCTTTGTCAGAATCATCTGGAGCACATATTAAAATGGAGATTCCCAGCACTTCAGCAGGTTGGAGTTTGGGATCTGGGAGTCTACATTCTAAAGTGCTCTAGGTAATTCCACTGCAACTTAAAGTTTGAGAACCTGTGAGATAAGGCTGGAATAAAGAATGATCTGCACATCGGATATACTAATTTGTGGGTCTTTAGCGAGAGGTGAAGTAGGGAAGAAGGGAGTTGACATTAAGCTCTACTACAATCTTTATATAAGTTAATGTAATTCTCAAAATGATCCCATGAGGTAGATGCAGAAACAGAATTAGAGAGTTTAAATAATTTGTTCAACATTTAGAGCTAACGAATCCCAATACTGAACCCAGATTCACTTAACTCTAAAGCCTGTCCACGTTTATACCACCACACTATACCAGGGGATTGATTAATTTGACAATTTTCTTGTCATTCTTTGCCAGATCTTGCTAGGTAAATATAAAGAACAACCAGATGGTACTTTGATCACATCTGATGTAACTGGCCATGGACCAGCTCTTCTCTGGCAACCAGGGATTTAGGGCAAAGCTGGGAGCAATGTAAAATGAGAAGTCAGTTCCAACTTATTTCATCGTCATTTTCTTATCCTCTGGTAGAGATGTTATGAAAGGTACTAAGGCTAAAGACTGGGGCCATCTGGAGGGGAAAAGGAAACATATCTATGAAAGTAATTCCACTGAACAGCAAACATTCTTGGGACTCAAAACAACCAGACTCGTTTCTCAAAAAAAAAAAAAAAAAGAACAAAGAAATGTCAGGACAAGAGGCCTGAATCTGCATTAGGAAATAGCTCAACCTTTAGAGAAATTGTGAAAGACCAGTAATTTTTCCAGGTTAAACAAACGCTCTCTCTTTCTACAGACAGATTCAGAAGTACAACAAAAGAAACACAGCTCAGAAAATAATGGGAAGTCCAATCCCATTTAAAGGACTTGGGGACGAGCTCAACCTATAAAAAGTCTCCAGTAATAAATGAAACACACAAACTGCAAATCCTGGTTATATTCCCACACACCATGCTCAGCATTGTTCACCAGACCATAGGCAGGAGCAGCCAAGTGGAACATGTTAGATGAAGAAAAGGAAAGACGTTATAATAAAGGTGGCTGACGACAATGCTGGGGCAGGGGGTGCTCTGAGGCCTCGTGTTCAGAAGCCCGGTGTGTTACTGCCACCCTCTTCTATCACTGAGCTTGGAGCCACACAGGGACACTATAAGCCAAACCTGAGTTTCCAGTGCTGGAGAGCTTCTTTCTTTTTTTTTCCTGTTATTTTAAGCAACTGCTGAGTCCAAGGTGAGTTTTGATGAGATCAGCCCACAGTACAGACACAATGGACAGCACACAGCTTAGACTTCATTATTTAGTGTAACAAAGATTATAAGCCAGACTTTATTTTATTGCTACATTTTCCCACACACATAATAGGGTACATTTGCTTCCACTTACCTTTTCTATTAATATAATACTGGCATGGTTTAGAGTTGTTTAAAAAACAAAAAGCAAATCTGGATTGATCCTTTGTTTACAAAATAGTTGATTTATTTATACTGCACCAATTCGGCCCCTCCAAATACACAGCTTCCAAAAGGCAGAATAGTTAGAGACGCAGGTGTCACAAATTATAGTTTAAAAATATGCAGGCAGCAGGCACTGTACCTGTACTTTTAATATACCTGAAATCTGCTGATACTCCAAACCAGCTACACTAACAGCAATTCTGGGAGCATCTAGACAGACTCTTAATCCTGATGGCAATATGTGGTTGTTCGAGGGTCTAACTGGGTTATGCCTTTGGCTAGCCAAGTGGGAAGAGTACGCAAAGACCATGTCTAACTACAGGAGGTCTTCAAGCTTATTATCCCGTCACAGTTTATAAAGGTGAGGAATTAATTATTAGGAGCTGTGCAGTCAAAATGGCCAGAGAACAAATATACTCTTACAGTGCATATAATTAAGTCAACCATCTTGTGGATCCCTGATTGTCTCTGGATGTGACCTCAAACACTTGAAAAGGAAACTTCAAGTACGCTGGGAGACAGTTACCAGAATGTCTGGGTATCTTTCTTCCTGAATATCAAGTAACAGGGCTCACCTCCACGTTACTTCTTGCAACAAGCACACAGGACGACTCCTTAGAGACAGCTCATTATAGATACCAAGCCTCCAAGAGTTCAAGGGGTGGGTAGGCTCAGTACTATCCAGGGCTGAGCAGAAAACTCTGTAAGCCAACCTGACATCCCTAAGTCTTATTCTGGTTCTGAGAACATTTCAGTTCGGCTCCAAGTCCGCTTTGCTCCAACTCAGCGATGACAGACATATACTTGAACTCATTCGGTCTGAAGTTAAAGGTCTCCACTAACCCGTAGGTCTCTTTTCGATCAGTGGCATAGAAGAGCTGCACTTGGTTGGCCATGCACTGTGCCTCAGCAACACTCTGAAAGGTAGAAAGAACAGTGAGGTCCCTTCCAGCACAGGGCCACACAGCTCTGTGTCTAACGCCTGCGGCAGGTGGGGCCCTCGCCCAGGAGTCACTGCTTCCAGAAAGCTTCCTGACTCCCTGACATCCCAAGTCTTGGTGAGGTGCCCCTTTTCTGTGTACCCAAATTAGTCTCCTCTTCCTCTAGCATTGTATGCATCATACTATATTTAATCTTACCTTCGTCTCCTCTTTTTCTGTCTGTCTACCCTTATGTGAATTCCTCATAGTATGAGCCTGTTTTACATCCCTGCATATAGTGAAATCTGGTGAATGCTTGCTGATAAATTAATGCAGATGTTAAAAATTTCCCTCTTAAAAAAAAAGATTCCGTCTTCATTCAGTTCCTTAGTAACTGTTAAGTATACCTCAAGGGGGAAAAAAAGAGCAATAGTTAACCAGCTCTCCAGCTCTAAGAACTAAGTTTGTGAGTTGGTATTAAGGTTTTGACTAACTACACATACTCTTGAATAAAACCTATTCCTCATACCACCTCAGTTAAATAAGTGGTGCCAAAGCCAGCTGCAGTTTAACAAATTGTCCACAAAGTCTATGACATCCTTTTTTTTCTCTTGGGCCACACAACTTGTGGGATTAGTTCCCCAAGCAGGGAATGAATCCAAGCCATCAGCAGTGACAGCATGGAGTCTTAACCACTGGACCGCCAAGGAATTCACCATAACACTTTTTCTTCCCTGTGATAGAGCCTTGTTTCTCTTTCCTTGAGTGATGGCTACACTTAATGACTTGCTTTCTAACAAATGGACTAAAGTGGAATGATGAAAAATGACTTCCGGTATTCAGTCACAGAAGACACCATGGTTTCTGTCTTGCTATCTCAAACCACTTGCTTTGCAGAAAATCAGTTTCCATGTCATGAGGACATTCAAGTAGCCTACGGAGAAGTCAATGTGGCAAGGAAATGAGGTCTCCTGCCAACTGCCATGCAAGTGGGGTGAGGTGGATCGTCAAGCCCAATCAACCTTCAAATGCCAGTAGCCCCTTCCAGTATCTTGACAGCAACTTCATGAGACTCTGAGCCAGAACCACTCAGCTATGCTGCTCCTGAACTCCTGATACAAAGAAACCGTGAGGTAATAGATATTTATTGTTTTATGTCACATAGTTTTGGAGTAGTAATTTGCTATGCAGTCTTTTCTAACTAATCCCCAGCAAAGCCTCAGGAAAGGAGAGGCCACCTTCTCTAAAGCTCAGGAGCAGGAAAAATGGTGACCTGACCACTCTGTAACAGAAGTGGGATCAAGATACAGGCTACACTCTTGAAATCTTACAAAAGAATTACCTCAAAAACTCTTACTTTGCTTCCTATGCATTCTCTAGTGCTAGCTGATCAGAGGCATTTATTTAACATTATAATGTTCACACAGCCAGAATCCAACCCCAAATAACAATGGAAAATTCCTACTAAAACTGTCAAAAGTGTGCTATGTCTAGCTACAGAGTGATGAAAATGGGTTTATAAATACCACAGGCTGCTTCACCTCCATTCCCTCCCATGGGTTGCAGGTCATTTCTCATAAGCAGGCACTCATCTCTGAGACTGGATCTTCAATCAAAAGCCACTTTCCAAATCTCTGGCTATTTCAAATTAATAGAATTTTAGACCAGGAAGGGGCCTTAGAGATCATCCAGTCCTCATTTAATGGACCAGGAAACCAGAGCAGATGAGGGTCAAGGATGGACTCAAGGTCACGTGGCACGTAAGTGGCAGAGCAAGGACTAGATCTCTGGACTCCCAGGCTGGTACTCCCTCCACGTCACCCTGATACTATTTCTGGTGGGGCAAAATAATTAAGGTCGATAACTCTACCTCATCATTTTTACCTTTTAAATTCAAACATGTCTCAAGGACAAACCATTTCTTAAGCAAGTGCATAATCTGAGGCAGATGTCACCACTCTGAGGCTCTGAACTGTAGGGACTGTGACAGGTAACTTTTATTTGAGGCTTAGGACGGTGGAGGTAAGGGTAATTTCAGTTGTGTTCACCCTAGAACAGTGCTGTTCAAGCTGCAGAGTCCTAGGGCTCTGTGGAGGCGCCTCAGTCCCTTCACTCTCTTTCAGCTGTTATATCCTAGTGTTTTACATAAGATTTTGTGTGGATAAAGGACTCTGACCACTTGTTTGAAGACCACTAGAATGAGGGGAAGAGAGTTAAGACATGGAGAAATGTCTCTCATGGAGGATTATGGAAAGCTCTCCTGCACCCCAGCCGCTGCCAACTCATTCGCCCCTTGTCTTTTATTCCCTTAATTCTCGACATGAAACAGTAGTCTCTTGCCCTTCCAAGACCCAAGAAGATAAACATATTAATTCCCTATGCTGCTCAACAAGGAGGTATATTAACAGACCTGATTCCTTCCTCTCTTTCAATCTTAATGGCTACAATCAAAGTACCAAGTCTTGCCCATTTTATTCACTATACGTTTCCGAGGTCATTCTCTCTCCTCCTTCCCTACTCTGCTCTGGGTAAGGTCTTTATCACCTCTTGCCCAGACTACTGCAACTGCATTTTCAATGATCACACTGACCAGGCTAGAACTAAAAAATGTTTAAGAAGCAAATACTTAAGGTTAATGGTCTCAAAATCCAACTCTCTATGGGTCAACTCCTCATCTTTCTGTGCTCACAGGATAAAGTCAATCTTCTGAACATAATCCACCAAATTCCCTTTTTTAATATATCAGTGACAGCAAACTGTAATATCCCAAGTCATTTTGTGCTTCCTAGCTTTTCTGTATTCCATTCCCACTGTCTGGAACATTCCCCTCCCCCTTTGCCCTCCCCACTTTATACTGCTAAACTCCTGCTAATCTTTGAGGTTCAGTTCAGGTATCATTTCTTCCTTCTTCTGGGTCAGGGACACTCCCCCTGATCCCTCCAAAGCTGTGCATGTCTTTATCCTAGGACTTACTACATTCCAATGAAATCATCTGCTGACACACATGTGGAACCAAATAAGGTTTTTAAATACTATACTAAATTTTCATCATTAAAATGAATCAGTTTAGAAGAAACCTATAGGTTCCATGTATTTCTATCTATTTGCTTTACTGTATTTGGAAACACAATGCCCAAAATATAAATGTATGCATGAGTATGTAGGGGATCATATATTTATATTACATTTCTAGGTTTCCCATCTTTGAATCATGTATCTCTACACTAAATTTTAACATGTCTAATTCTGTACTACACTGGAAACTCACAGGTTGATTTATACAAGGCAAATGTATGTTATCTAGTATGCTGTTGAATGTTATAAGACTAGGAAGCAAATTTAATAATTATGAGAACCATGTTTGAGACCACTAGAGGTGGTATAAATGCTAAAGCAAAAAACAGTCTCTCCTCTGACCTCTAGAGTCCACATCTAATATGGTTAGATGTTATGGTTTGTTGAAGATCAGAAAATACAAAACCATCTCTGTGTCACTCACTTCTGTCTGTGGTCAAGTTTTACATTTTATCATTATTGGTAACTACATCCTCTCCAAGTCTCAATTTCAAAATTCACACTTTGTCTACTATTTCCTATATTTAACACTCACTCCCAACTTCAAAAATCCTTCAACTACACAACACTGTAAAATACCTATACTTCAATAAATTAAAAAAAGAGAACAGATCACAACTAAATTCAGCAATAAAAATTTTGCAAGTAAAAAAACAAACAAAATAAAAAACATCTTTTACCTCAAGCAGGACTCACAGTTCTTACTGTCTCTTTATCTTTCTTATGTTTCCACTTCTCTCTTTACCCAACTTGCATCCATTGTCAATAATTACAGTCATTTCTTTGCATTCACCTTTAACTTCCCGGTCCCTGTCTTACTTTATTATATCACTTGGCTAAACCATAACCCTAGGTAAATCCAACTCTCAGTCCTTTATCTCTGCACTTGTCATTCCCACACAGACATTCTCTCTTCCTTTTCCCTAGATCACACGTCAGCAAACACCTTCTGGAAAGGGAGAGACCATTAATGTTTTGGGTTTTACGGCCCTACAGTCTCTTGTTGCAGCTACTCAGCTCTCTGTTGTAGATGTAACGCAGCCATAGATAACATGTAAAGATAAGCATGGCTGTGTTCCAATAAAATTGTATTTATACACATTGAAATTTGAACTCATATAATTTTCACAGGCCATGAAATATTACTTTTTTAGTTTTTGTTTCTTCAACTACTTAAAGATATAGAACACATTCTCACTTCATGTTCTAGACAAAAATTTCATACTTCCTCTTTTCTACTCAAATGTCCAACATCTATTCTTCCATCCCCACTCTCAGCTAATGATTTTTCTTTTCACTAAGCAATCTGGAGAGAACATCTTACAAGCTACCATTACCTCTATCCACTTAGCTGAATGTGTCTTTATATCCTGGCTTCTCTCTTGCTACATTTCTAGCAAACATTAACCCCTCATTCCCAAGATTTACCCATTCGAAACACCAAACAACTCTCTTTCTCCTGCATTTTCAATATTTTCCTCGTTACCCGACCTTTCCATCAGCATATACACACAAGGCTCTCATTTAAAACAAAACAAAAAACCCACTCTCATCCCCACTTCTTACACCCCATTCTTTCCTTTTTTTCTCAGAAACACTCCTTCAATATGCTTACTTTTTCTAATTTCTCTCCCCAACCTTTCCTAAATGTACTCCAAATACGCTGTCGTCCTATCCCTTTGAAACTGCCCCCATAGAGGTCCCCAGTGACTTCTAATAAATTCTCAGTCCTCATCTCACTTGCCCTACCAGTATGTGAGCTGCTGGCTCAGCACCCCTATTCCCTGAAACATTTTATCTTAGCCTCCAGGGGATTCTACCATCTTAGTTTTCCTCCTACCTCACTGACTCTTCTTTTTCATCTTCTTTGCTGATGCTTCCTCATGCTCCAGGGCTCAGTTCTAAGACCTCTTCTCTTTTCTACCTTCATTAACTTCCTTGGTGATTTCAGTCTCATGGTTGTAAATAGCAATCTGTATGTTGACAACTCCCATCTTCATCTCTCCAGCTTGGACCTCTCCTCTGAACTTCAGACTCATATGCCTAACTGCCTATTACTTGGATTATCTAATAGGCACCTCAAACTTAATGTGTCCAAAATTCAGGTCCTGATCTTCCTCCCAAACCTGTTTTGCCTGCAGTCTTGTCTGTCTCATTAATGGCAACTCCGTTCTTCTGGATAGGATTTTGGGTGACTTCCAGGTGAGTGTGATGAGTAGAAGGAAGAATGGGAGAAATGAGACTGATAATAGACAGGACTAACAGACAGTGAAGGAGACTCTCAGTTACGCCCTAGACTTGGGGCTTACTATTGCTATGTGATACTAGCTGAGTGCCATCACTTTTCCCTTCCTTGTATGCAGCTGGTAAAAGAGAGAGCAAAAATCAGTGGGTGTTATAATAATCTCAGGAGGAAAAGGCACTAAAGGGCCCACTATCTTGAGGACATCCTGAACTTAAACACTGCTGGATAAATGAGACTGAAACGAGCAAGGACTAGACAAACAGGCTGAACAGCAATCACAAAACTGCTCGTGGTCCTGGATATACAGAGAACACACACAACAGACATCACTACCTACAGGCGCATGGTCAATGCTCTATCCCGGGAAATGGGAAAAGAGGAAGGAAAAACACTATGCATGATGAAAGCTGTACATGAGAATAGTGTGGAGAAAGAGAAAAGATTAAGAACTGTTCTCAACTTTGAACTCTTTTGTACACTTAAGAAGCCATTTATTTGTCCAGAGCCTCTTACCTGAAACTCCATGGGCCAGCTGTGTTTTAGAGTTAGAATTATTGGATTTTAGAAAGATAACAAATGCAGATACCATATAACTGTATTACGTAACCCTCATAATCCATTAATATTTCCCTTGTAAAACGCATGAATATTCCACACTTAGTAGGATTAATAAGGACTATCAGTGGCCTCACATCAAAGTGAAGTTACAATGAAGATACAGCTATCAGGTAAGTTCAAATCAGATAAGGTTTGGTGACCAAAGGAGTTATGAAAAAATTTTGTGGTCAGAGCTTTTGGACTTTCAAATTGTGAATAAATGAATGAGAATCTGTACTAACTGCAATTTGGAAGAGCTTGAGTAAGACAAAATTACTGTCAATTTAAGTTAGAAACAAGTATGTTTCTTATGTTTGTCTTTGGAATTTTACTTCTCATGAGGTTTGGCAGAAGAATATCTTCAGGGCCACCAGATACATGCAAAAAGGTAAAAGTTGATTCTTACCAGAAATGTGGAATCCATTTCTGCTGTCATCAGCACTATGCCCTTTTCTTCCTTAAGTTCAGGGTAGTGATATAAAATCAGCTGGCTGGCCGCAGCTTCCCCTCGGGTCTGTAAGGAGGAACACTTATCAAGACTCAGTAAGGTACCACCACAACAAAACTGCAATTTCACCGCAATAGACAGTCTGGAGGAAATTCTGGCTCTTAACAGTCCCTTGGGTGGCTAGTGAGTTGGAGGACTGGTACGTGGGGATGGTCAGGTTTGCCAAGTCACAGCAAAACTGACAGTTTGCACACTGTTATTTGTGTCTTCAATTGAAAAAGGTTTGGCTTTTTTCCCAGAAAATGTTTACAGCAGGCAGTGAATCCTTCATCATGGCCATATATTTAAAAACAAAACGACACGAGCAGCTACCAAGTCAAGTTCTAAAGAAAGCAATATGCCTGTGTAATTGCCACTTTTATGGACTAGTGCATTTCACAGTTGAAATCTACTCCCCTTGGCTGGCTCTGAAGACTGAGCTCTTTTAAGCTGTAGCAAACAGCTGGAGAGTTTGCACATGGGCCAGATTTGTAATGTGCAATTTTAAAATATAATCTGGGTGGGAGAAAGGGGGGGAAAGAAGAATTGGAACATCATCATTTCATGAAGAATGGACAGGGCAGTGGTTACCAGACCTCAGTTCAGACTAAGAAGAGAGGCTGGATTCAAAGCCTAAGCCCTCATATAGTGTAGGAGGAAACAACCATACATTCAAAAGATCTCTGGGTTTCATCTTTAAGATTTCAGAAAAAGTCCTTTTAATTATCAATACCTAATTACTGCTAGGGCTCTCTTAGTAATACTGTAGCCTCTCAATTCTCCCAAACATATTTCTATAGATACACTATCATTTTGATCATAATTATGTTTCTGGATCTTTTTCCTATACCTGTATATGAGCTTCAGGAGGGTAGTCCTAGCATAGTTTCCAACACAACAGCCTAATGGTTAAGTTCACAGACTTTGGAATCAATAACATGGAGTCAAGCAAACCTAGCTCTACGACTTATTAGCAGTGTGAACTGCTCTAAGCTTGCTATTCTTTTTTGTTTCCTTTTCTTTCTTTTTAAAAAAAATAAACATGATACAGTTTTTTGATACAATCACAAGGGATAAAGTCATAAGAAAATTCTCATTCTGTTGTGTGCTCCCTTCATCCCAACTGCAAAGCTGTTGTAATCCATTCTTGTTTTTGCCAGATCTGGCCTACAAATAAAGACTGACAATCCTAGTGATTATCTCATTTAAAATACTTTTATTTTAAAAGCTTCAAATGCTTTGGATCAAACTTCTTAATCTAGCATTTGGGAATAAAACGAAGAAAAAGAAGGAAGGATGGAAGCAAACAAAATAACATCTATGAAATGAAAAATATACATCTAGCACCTTAGACAGTGCTGAGCTGGCTAATAAAACACATGTTAAGACACAGAACCTCCCTTAAGGTTATAACTCAAAGGTATTGGGTGGGGCCTAAAAAGCTAACCCAAAGAAGTACGACAATTCATCAATGCTACAGCAAATGCTGCTGGAAGTTAGTATATATTCTGTGTCTTAAAGCCTTAGCAAGGGCTCGTAGTCCCACAGAGGAGGCTTCTTTCACCAAAGAGATGAACACAGGACACCTACCTGAATATTTATAAGTGCAGTGAAGTGGAGTTCAGTACCTGTCCATTGCCCGACAAAAAACTCATAACCTTCCCTTCTTGGTAGTGCACAGAGAAACTGTGGGAAATGAATACACAAGGAGACAGGTGGATAAATAAAACCGCTTGCTCTATGTCCAACCACCTGTGTCATTCACTCCATTTCTCCAACATTTGGTTTTTAAAACTTCTGTTGTATTTTGAAATTCATATGTGATAATGTAACACTCTTACACTTCCCAACCCACCTAAGAAAGAAAGTATGAGAGATTCACTGAAGCTCTCTATGTAAACCCATTCTAATTCCATTCTACAATGACGGCTAACCCGCATTTGCTAACCTGTCATTCCCTTCCAGGTTTTTATACTTTTAGTGTGTAAGTATACACCCATAAACAAGAGTACTGTTTGCATGTTTAAAAACTTAAATCTTACCAAACTATATGTATACTTTTGCTACTTGCTTTTTTTACTTCATATCATACTTCTGAGATTTACTGATGTTGATAAATATTACTAATTCATTATTTTCACTATTATATGGAAATTGACAATAGATATTTACCACAATTTTACCCATCCTTCTTTTGATGAACTTTTTGGTCCTTTTCAATTTCTAAACTTCCTCATGTTGCTGAATTAATTTTTGCTACAATTATAATAATCACTTCATATTCTACTATCTGAGGCTGATACTGAAGTATGGTTCTAATCACTGAAATGATTAATTTCATGCTCAAGATGAACTGGGGAGGACTGGTAGAGACTGATGCCAGAACAAAACAAAGTATAATCAGCCTCATACACATTAGTCATGGAATTGTCTCCTTACTGCCAACCACTAAGGCTCCATTTTGTTATTACTAATATTAGATGAGATAACCATAGTGCCTACCTAATGGAGAAAAAAATGTTTTAAAGCTTTCTTGAGGTATATTTGAGGTGTAAGTTGCACATATTTAAAGTGTACAATTAAAATAGTTTTGACATATGTATACTGTGAAACCATAGTTAACAGGATTACCACAATCAACATAATGAAGGTATCTATCATGCCCCCAAATCCCTTTGTAATTCATCCCTCCCTCTCTCCAACTGTTCCTAAGCAACCACTGACTTGGTTTCTTTCACTACTGGTCAGGCTTTCCAGAATTTCACATAAATGGAACCACAGAATCTATACTTCTTTGTACACACAGTTTCTTTACTCTTTCACCTGTGGTAGATTTGGGTATCTTCAGCCTCTGTTATTACAAATAAAGCTGCCATGAACAGCCTGTACATGTGTGTAAGTCACTGAATGGAGGTATGCTTTCAGTTCCTTTGGGAAAATATGTAGGAGTAGAATGGCTGGGTAGTGTGGCAGGTCATGCTTAACTCACAAAGAAACTGCCAGACTGCTTTCTAAAGTGGTTGCACCATTTTATACTATTATCAGCAATATATTAGAGTTCTAGTTGTTTCATATCCTCACCAACACTTGGTATTGTCAGTCTTTTTAATTTTAGTCATCTTAGTGGTATCTCACTGTGGTTTTTTAATTAATTAATTTATTTTTGGCTGTGCTGGGTCTTCCCTGCTGCGTAGGCTTTCTCAAGTTGCAGGGAGTGGGGGCTACTCTCTAGCCGCGATTTGCATGCTTCTCTTGTTGCCAAGCATGGGCTCTAGGGCACACAGCTTTCAGCAGTTGTGGCAGGTGGGCTCAGCAGTTGTGGCTCCCAGGCTCCAGAGCACAAGCTCAGTAGTTATGGCGCAGGGGTTTAGTTATCCTGTAGCCCAGGGATCTTCCTGGACCAGGGATCAAACCTGTGTCCCCTGCATTGGCAGATTGACTCTTCGTCACTGAGCCAGCAGAGAAGCCCTCATTGTGGTTTTAATTTGCATTCTATCTCAGGTACCTCACATAAGTGGAATCATACAGTATTTGTCCTTTTGTGACTGGCTTATTTCACTTCACATTACGTCTTTAAGGTTCATGAATGCTGTGGCATTTGTCAGAATTTCCTTCCTTTACAAGGCTGAATACTGTTCTGCTACATGTATATACCACATTTTATTTATCCATTCATCTATCAATGGACTCTTGGGTTACTTGTACCCTTTGGCTACTGTGACTAATACTCAACCTAAGATTTTTTCCTAGATCTTGAGTTAATTTTTGGATACTGTGTGAGGAAAGGGTTCATTTTTTGTGTGTGTATGGATACTCAAATTTTTTTGCACAATTTGTTGGGCATGTGTTGAAAAGATCATTGTTTTTCCCAATTACCTTGGCACCTTTGCTGAAAAACAACTGACCATGCATATATTGGTTTATTTCTGAATTGTCTACTCTGCTCCACTCATCTATGTGTCTGTTTTTATGTTTTTACTCCACTGTCTTCATTACTGTAGTTTTATGAAATCACAGTCTTGAAATCAGGTAATGTAAGTTCTCTAACTTTGCTCTTTTTCTTCAAAACTGTTTTGCTACTCTAGATCCTTTGGATATCCAAACAACTTTTTTAAATCAACTTGTCAATTGTGTGTGTGTGTGTGTGTGTGTGTGTGTGTCAATTTCTTAAAAAAAAAAAAAAGCTTATAAAGATTTTAATTTGGATTGTAGTTTATCTAGAGATCAATTTGGAGAGAAATGCCAACAATACTGAGTCATCAAACACAGTATATCTCTCCATTTACTTAGATGTCTTTTATTTTCTCTCAGCAATGTTTAGAAGCATTTTTTGAGAATCTGAGAAATCAGTACAGACACCAAGTCAGCTGACCCACCTCACCTATTCCCTTTCTCTTGTCTTCTGGCAGCTCACTACTCCAGCAACAATTTCATAATTCCTTTCACACATATATAATCAAAACAGCATGGCCAAAACTGAAAAGAAACTGCCAAGAGAAGAGAAACTTAGAGGAGGTTGAAAAGATTAACGTCTCAGGTGTTGCTTCCAACATTCACTTATATTCTTTTTTTCCACTTATATTAATAGATTAAGATCCAAATCAGAAAGGGCTGAGATGTTTCAGAGAGCTAAACAGCCACAGACTTATTGGGCAAATCCTCAAGATTAGTTAGGGTTAAGGTTAAGACTCTCATTTATCAGTACAATCAACATGTAAGCACCTCTGTTAAATGACTATAAAATGTATGACAGCGTGGCGCATGACGAGAATGGTCAGAAAACATCCTTGTCTGGCAGCACTGAGAAGCAATCCTCATATGGTCATGGGAAACTTACTGTTGGGCAGGACTGAGCCCGGTTCCAAATCAAATCAAACTTTTCTTTCTGTAGGGTTAGAAAAGAATAAAATTCAAAGACAAGAAAATAAAAAAGGCCATAAGCACATTTAAAGTCACCAAGACTGAACTCCAGAACTAAAATACAACTAAAACAATCTCAAGTTGCATTATTTACAAACCCCTCTTACAACAGAGAGGAAAAACCAGATGTACGCTTTCTTATTCAGTATCAAAATTATGTGTGAGGAGTGGATACTCCAAATCTTCTAAACTCTTCATGGGACTCTGCCAAGTGTCAGAGACAATAAGTCACCGAGTCTGTATGAGGGAGAGTTAAGAAGGCCTGCTCAAACAATGAGTCAGTATTAGAGATTTAAAAGAACATGAAAAGCACAGATTCTTTTGGCTGTTGAACTCATGAAAGGAAAGGGTATATATGTAAAAGAGGAAGAGAAAAAAAGATAGCAATACTCTCAACAACAACCAAAAGGCCTGGTTTTATTTTTCCATCTGTATATTTTCCTTCTTAAACTTAACACATGTAAGCTAGGTATATATTTGTGTACTTGATACAAACTTAATCTAAAGCTACTTCCTCTTCAGAGAAGAACAATTAATGAACTAGCTGATAACCTAGAACATTAAATGCTTTCTTCTGGTAGAAGGCGGCAGGACACTAAACCAGAAGTCAGCAGCCTTCCTTCCAAGTCACAGATCTTCAACAGTCAAGCAGTGGCCTGTGACTATCTCCAAGGCAGCAATTTTGAGGAGGGAGATGCCTCAAAAGCTTGGGAAGCTCCAAGTCAGCTCAGGGATAGGCCACTTATAGACAGGAAGGGAAGGAAGGTATGCTTGAGGACCTGTCCTAAATTCCAACAGCTTGATTGGAAAACACGAAAAAGAAATAAAAGACACTTGGAAATTGCTCAGCAACGTAAACTTATACTATGCTCCCTTGTCAGAGACTTGACTCAAAGAGACATTTCTAAACCAGAAAGAGGAAAAACAAGAGCCATAAATATACCATATGGAGCTCCCAATCTTTGGTGCTCAGGGCATAATAAAAACCCTCAGAGCTATAAATGTAGGTTCTCAAGAGGCAATAAACCCAGGAACAGTAAAAGCAACTGCCTACTAAGGTTAGAGCCCTGACCCTTGTGCTGTAACACTTTCATTTTCCCTTCCAAACTACTTACAGGAATAACTGCGTAGACTGTATCTTTTGCTGCAAAATACTGCTGCCAAATCTGTACAAAAAAGAGAGTGTCTGTGACCCGTCAGTCATCTTTTCAACCTGCACCAAGAAGCAGTGACAGCTTTCATTGCTCACAGTAATATGTTATTTGATAACAGGGAAGAAAATCCAACGTAATACTTTTATTACTTGTACATGATTACAAAAAAGATTTAATAGCATCTACTCTTCTAGATGATTAAACTGTAACTCTCAGTAGCAAATTCCTGTCAGAGAAACAGATTCTATGACCTTGTTAATCATTTCTTCTAAGACGTGCTTTGTGTATAACAGACACATTCTTTTTTCCATATTTTCTCTCCCCAAACCCTCAACGCCCAGCCAACTGTGGGCCCTCTCAGAGAAACCAAAGTCTCAAGGTCAGACAGATATGGGTGCAAATCCCAGCTCCTGTCATTTGTTGGCTATGCTACTTTGGGCAAACTACTGAAAATAACTAAATAACAGCAAATATAATCATTGATAAAATACCAATAACATGAACCTCATGGGATTATTGTGAATTTGAAATAATTATTTGAAATAATAATTTCAATATTATTGAAAAAATAATTTGAAACATTATTTGAAATAATGTTTGTACTTAGCAAACAGAATTACAATGCAAACCATAGCCAATGTGCTCTGAAGGCAACAAAGAGGCACTTAACCCGATTTAGGGTACAAGTACCAAAGGAAGGGACACTTGAACTATGTCCTGAAGAATGATCGGGAGTTAGCCAGATGAACGGGGAGTCTGGGAAGATAGACAGGTAGGAGAGATGATAAGAGACATTCTAAGCAGAGAATGACAAGCATTAGCAAAGGTACAGAAGTTAGGGAAGGCATCAGAGTCAATGTGATACCTAAGTGAGCTGGTGCTAAAGAATGGGTCGCCTTCCTTTAGAGCTGCTCTGCTTTGTCAACATCCCCAAGAACATGGGATGGGGGCAACAGAAGACACTAATCATAAAGTGAGATCTCACCGTCACAGAGCACAGAAGGAATATTACCTCCTAGGACCTGGGCAAATCACCTTATCAATGCAGCCTAAGATTGCTATGCCTTTCTTTTTTTATGTCAAAATACTGCCTCCTCATTTTAAGGACAGCATGTCCTGCTTGTTTTTTTTTAATTTATATTAGCAGACAGTTTATGAATCAACACTGAATTTATGAGACTGATAGATATTTCCTAACATAGTTGAGCTTGGCCACTCAAAATTATTTTAATGAACACAAATTTGTATCTAAAAATATAGGTGAGAATGATATTTGTCATGTAATGGTCAGGCTTCCTGGGCCTGGCTTCTCTCTCTCCTAAAGGACATACTTGGTGTCCACTTTCTATTGGCATTTCTTCCCAAAGGCAGTTTGAAGTTTCCTGGAGACTTTGTATTAAGCCTAAATTAGCAGAAGCTAGAACCCTGTGCTGTTCTCTTTTTATTTTTGTGTCTGTCTTTTCACTAGGCTGAAATTCCTTGAGAGGAGAGGTCCCTCATTTATTTCTACATCTGGCACAGAGGCTGATATTTAATAAATGCTTGCTGAAATGAATGATACAGTACCAAAGGACACCCATAGCAACTGGCACAACTTCTTGTAAGGGAATAAGATGCAGACTCAAACAGACATGGGTTTGAATCCTAGTTCTATCACTAAGTAAGTTACTTTATCTCTTTAAGTTAATTTCCTCAGTTGTAAATTGGGAATAATAGTACCTATTTTATTTTTTTAGCTTTTAAAAAAATTTTATGGATTTTTTCTTTTCTTAGCTTATTTATATTGGAGTATAGCTGATTAGCAATGCTGTGTTAGTTTCAGGTGTACAGCAAAGTGATTCAGTTACACATATAAATATACTTACTCTTTTTCAAGTTATTTTTCCATTTAGGTTGTTACATAACATTGAGCAGAGTTCCCTGCTTACTCACTTTATAAGGGGGTTATAGGAATATAATGAAACAGTGCATATAAAGCACTAGGTGCAGCACCTGACACACAGTATACTACTCTTATCACTGATTCTCTCAATCTACCTAAAATACAATTATGGAACTGTAAGGAATGCCAATAGCTTGTTATATTCTGATTATAGAAAAGAGAATCAGACATGCAAATGTAAGTAGCAATGCAAATCAAGGTATATGGAATGACCAGACACGTGAACGGATCACGAGTGCTTTGATGGGAGGTGTCCAGAAGGCTTCCTGCAGAAGGTCCTAAAATAATGGAGGACTCTGAATGGCAAACAAAGGAACATGGGAAGTCACTGAGTTTTTGAGAGCGGGTTACTTCATAAGATTTATTTTTATTCTTTTATTTAAAGGCACAAATATAGCATTTATTCTGTGTCAGGCACTGTTGCAAGTACTTTGTAAATATTAACTCGTTTGACTCCATGAAGTAAGTACTATTATTATGTCCATTTTACAGATAGGGAATCTGAGACCCAGAAAGGTTAACTAACTTATCAAAGTCAATGTGCTAGTAAGTGGCAGAGCCTGGACTTAAAACTGGCAGCCTGGTTCTAGAGTCTGTTCTTCAGCAATACACTATGAGCAGAACTTCAGGGGGATTGAATGAGGGAGGATATGACAGGGGAAGGGGAAGAAGAGAAATAAGAATAGGGAAACCTATTTAGAAAGGTAATACAGTCACCCGGGGAGAGAGCAAGGATAGTTTTAAATAAGATGTGGACAACAGGAATGAAAAAGAAAGGGGAAATGTGAGTTGATTAAACATATAGGAGACCAAGTTTTCTTATGCACTATTTTTCATGTAATTCATCACTTTTGCTTTCAATGATTGCCTTTCATTTTGGCTAGGAAGAGGTATCAGGAAATGTACGTTCATTTCTACTTTCGGATTTGGTTCACAAAGTACATATTTTCATAAAGTATGCCAATTCATTTTCATTCATTACCTGTTTTATTTCTTCTGCAGTTTTGTCTTTCACCATCTCAATGTTGAAGATTGAACTGAGAGTCTGAAAGGAAAAAAATAAAAGGCAATTAACACCTACAATTGAAAAAATAAAACAACTTAACTGCATGTGTAAGCCTTATAGGAAGCATCATGTTAGGATAGTAAAGCAGATCTTCAGTAAGTGGAGAATGAGTATTAAAAACCCACAAGCTCAGAGAAGGCAGCCACCAGAGTCAGGCAGGTTTCACAGTTCTATTTTCAGGGAGTATATGCAGGGATTTCCCAAAAGTTTCACTCACTCATGAGCACTGCAGCTTGCAGCTGGTAAGAAGAAAGTTCAGTTGTTACCTTTAACTGCTATTCTATCAGAAATGGTTCCTTATTTGCAAGTTAAATGACAGAGTAAACATGTATTTATTTGATTTTTTTTAACTATTTCCTATAGACAGGAAAGGTATCACTACACTTCCTCTAGCACTCCAGGACCCACACTATGTAGTAGTCATAATAAAACCATAACAAAGTCATAACAAAAATTCATAAAAATATTTCTAATCTCCACAGTTAGAAAAGCACAAAAACACTGAGCCACAGTACATACGTTCCAATATGCAGTCTCTTGTTATAGGCGTTCCACATGACTTCAGACTTGGCTATTTAATTAGAAACCTACCTTGTCCTTAGTGAATCCTCTGCTCACAGGCTGTTTCCCCAGTGTCTGAAATACAGGAGGGGACAGGATATTGCTCTAAAAGACCACCCTCTCTAGGTGAGCTGCCAATACCTCATTTAGTAATGTTGCACCTAAGAACTCACTTCTCTCCACTCTATATAGTAAGTGTTCTAAGAGTTATTGTTTGTGAGACAACTTTTGAATGATTCTGAGATTCAGAGATGAGAAACCTCTTTGTTAGTAAACACCACCTACTGGAACTGAGAATCCATTCAATCCCTGGATGAGGGACTCCTTCCCAGAACAAGCCTGCTTAGGTTTCCTGTGCTTCACTTCCCAGTGAGCCACAGAGGAGATGAGAAATGGAATGATGTCTTTTCCAAGCTGCTTCTTATCTGTAACAGCACTTCTGAAGGCAGGCATCCTCAGCAGGCTATTGAGTCTTTTCCAGTAATCCATATTATAATGTATTCCCACCTTCAAATTAGACTCCCACTCACAAAAAGCCAAGAAAAACTGAAAGTGATTATTTTCTCTCCTAACTCACTCTCAGATAAAGGCCACAGCAGGATATCCTATCTGGAGTTGTTTCCAATAGTAGGGATGGGTTATTCTGAGTCTTCCATTCAATTTCTCAGTTCATGACTATCTTTCAGAGAGCATAATCCACACCTGGAAATCTGAAACTGAAACATACTTTCTGCATTAAACTGTACTTTTCATTACTCTGTGCTTTAATGAATTCAAATATTTCATAAACAATGTTTGTAGAACCAGTACCTACAAACTAGACAAAAGCCTGGTATAGAAAAACCTACTGGACACACCCTATGGGCCAAAGTTTCAAGAGCAATTAAAGAAACATTTAAAGCATCTCTACTACAGGTGGGGAGTAGAGCTGAGTACAAATAGAGTACATATTGTACATAGAGTACAAATCTATGGGGACTTGTTTTTTTGTTGTTATTACAATAATTGACTGGATAGTTACACCTGCATTTATATTGGAGGGGCAGCAGTGACAGATGAACCGCAATTTTGCAGGTGAGTTCTACATAAGGAAGAATTTTTTCCCTCATCTCATACAACTTTTCAATGTCTAGCCAGACCTACCTTTCTCCTTTTCTTCCTCCATCCATCCCTTCCTCTTCCTTTTTTAAAACAGTTTTAATATTGAATTTTTCAGAAATGCAGCTATACGTAACTTAAGAGAAGATTGTACCAATACATTGTGGAATCTCATGAGTCACTGATAACAATACTGTTATTGTTTGGAGTTTTTATAATTACCAGCATAACAGCTTGTATCAGTTGGCATTTGCTGCATTAAGTATTTATGGCGATTTTACATAGAGGTAAAAGTACCTGATGACTGCATTAGGTCTCATAGCACAGTTGTGCCTAAGAACTTACATACTATTATCTGTATTAAAAAAAAAAAAAAAACTTTATTAAAATTAAGGCATTATTTTTTTTCCCCTTGACATTATATGGGTAGGTAGGTTCTACTGTCTACATTTCATTTCAGGGTAGAATAGAGAGAATAGAATAATAAATTAAATACAATTTATTACAAAAAGGGGATGTTTGGTGTTATATAGTAGGGAACCAATGACTCAAAGAAAAGGCTTTAGAAATAGAGCCATTAGTTATTAACCTTCCTCCAGCAAGATAAGAAAGGCAGTAAGTGAATATTTACTTAAGAATTGCCATAATTTAAATTAAATCTTTATTCTGCTCTTGTCATCATAAAGGTGAATTTCTAAGTCTTATTTCAAAAGGGGGCAAAAAGCTTTCCCATATAATATTGAAAGTTTATAACACAGTAATATTTCCAATAGCTATTAACTTGTAATCTTGACACTATAAGTGTTTTAGGAAATTACATTAGACAAAATATTTGTAGTAGAGTTGTTTGTTCAAAGTTGTAAACTAGATTTGTCATAAGAGGTTGAATTTGCTCCTCAACCTTGTAATGATTAATCCATTAACTATTCTGATTCTAATTAACTCAACCAATCATTAAGACTGAATGAACTCTTAAAATTTGGGATACCAAGGCAAAAAAGGGTGCTTCACAAGTGGCGCTGGTGGTAAAGAATCCACCTGCCAATGTAGGAGATGCAAGAGTTACAAGGGTTCGAACTCTGGGTCAGGAAGATCTCTTGGAATAGGAAACGGCAACCCACTCCAGTATTCTTGCCTGGAAAATTCCATGGACAGAGGAGCCTGGCAGGCTATAGTCTATGGGGCCTCAAAGATTCATTCACAACTGAGCAAGTAAGGCAAAAAGTTATCTTCCAAGTAAAAGAAACACCTATCCTTTTATAATGTAGAACCCCAATTTTCCATTGTAACTACCTTATTTCAGGCCCATGCAGCCCACATTTAGATATATTCTCCCTGGCTTTGGTCTCTCCCACTTGGATTTGTTCTGTGCACCAGCCTAGATTAGTATTTTTCAAATTGTAGGTTGTGAAATAAATTTAGTAGACTGTGGCCAAGGGTTTTTTAAAAGATGAAAATAATATTAAGAGTGCATTGCATTTAATAAAAGTAAGTATTGTTTTGTAAAAATTTTGTTTCAGTTATAATCATATACAAATATGTATAAAGAACTGCAATGTAAAATTTTTTTACTGTGGGTCATGGTCAAAAAGTGTGGAAGCACTGCATTAGATTAATTTTCCTATACAAGTGTCCTTTAGTATCAGTCAGGGATTGGTTCCAGGACCCCCGAAAACACCAGAATATGTAGGTGCTCAATTCTCTTGTATAAAATAGTATAGTATTTGCTTATAAGCTATGCACATCTTCCCATACATTTTAAATCATCTCTAGAATACTTGTATGGAGAAGGCGATGGCACCCCACTCCAGTACTCTTGCCTGGAAAATCCCATGGACAGAGGAGCCTGGAAGGCTGCAGTCCATGGGGTCGCTGAGGGTTGGACACAACTGAGCGACTTCACTTTCACTTTTCACTTTCATGCATTGGAGAAGGAAATGGCAACCCACTCCAGTGTTCTTGCCTGGAGAATCCCAGGGACGGAGGAGCCTGATGGGCTTCCGTCTGTGGGGTCACACAGAGTTGGACACGAATGACACGACTTAGCAGCAGCAGCAGATTTCTTATAATACCTACTACGATGTAAACTCTATATAAATAGTTATAAATACAATAAACACTAAGTAAATAGCTGCCTGCAAGTGGCAAACTGGAGTTCTGCTTTCTGGAACTTTCTAGAATTCCCCACCCTGCCCTTGAATATTTTCTATCCTCTGTTGTTTGAATCTATCCTCTGTTGGTTGAAATCTGTGGATGCAGAACCTGAAAACAGGTAGTGTTGCTTGTACACAGCTTTCAAGATGCTTTTCCCCAGCTCTAATTCTTGTTTAAGGACAATAAAAGCTAAGATGCATTAAGCACCTTTTCCTCCCTAATTCCCACAGCTGCTGTCATGTGTATCTTGCCTTGACCACTCGACTATACCCCTTGGAAGCAGAGATTATCTTTTTCATCTCCTTATATCTCCACCATGACTCTAACACCTTGCCAAAAAGAGCAGAATACCATTTACAGATGGAGACTGAGCTGAGTAAAGATAGAGTTCAGTTTATCCAGCTGACCCCTCAGTGAGTCCATTCCCAGGATAAGGGTCAGGCATGGTGGTGCAGAGTATTGGTGCACCAATAGCACCCAAAGGGGCAGGTCTTACCTTCTGTTCCACACATTTAATAAAGTCACCTTGCCTGGAGTGCCCCACTGGCTGCTTCCTAAACTCACTGCGCTTCTCCAGTCTGGACTCAAAAGCAGCTGGGTCAGACCTGATCAAAGGTAAACAAAAGGTTAAACCACCTGGGCCTTTCTGGATTTTGAAATAACAAAACACCGTGTTTCACTTTCAGAGATGGGGCACAGATATCATTTGTCTTAATTTAATTACCCTGAGCCCAGACCTACAAATCAAGCAAGTGGACAAAGAAATCCATTTATTCAACTATTTTTAATCCTCATGGAGCCTGTGTAACATTTTTCTCCTGCAGGATATTCCCTAGGTTGCCACAGGGCTTGGTCTCTCAGGTACTTGGAATTTGAATCTTCAAGATGGGAAAGGTACTTCGTGGGCATCTTTCTCAGTCACCTCCTCAGACAGGAATCCCACTGTCAAGCTTTTACTAGAACACAGCTAATTCTCAGCCATCTTCCTTCCCTCCCCCACTAGGGCAAATCTCCATTCAGAGCTCTGTGATACAGAGGCTTCAGGCAGCCTGTTTTGCAGATTTAGCACCCGAGTTTCCCCTGATCCTCTCCAAAGAACATGTTGATGGAACATCAGAATTTGTCCTCTGTGTCAAAATGGGGCTGGTCTTCAGGCCTGAAGTTCAGGTTGGGGCTGCCATTTGTTAAGAATTCTTCAGGCTGTGTACACTCTGGTGAAAATGTCATACGGGGGCTCCAGCTCCTGGGCCATGAGGCCTATAGTGTCATGGGTGAAGTCTGCAGGATCTAAAGACAACCTGGTCACCCCTGTGGTGGAGTTCTTCTTGGTCAAGACACCGCTGAGTGCTCCTTCTCCATACAACTCCTTTCTGGAGGTGACATCGAACACCACTGCCTTCACTGCCATGTATTCTGGCAGATCTTCCTCCCCTCCAGGGCGGGCCAACTCCTCCTCGATGAAGAGTTGCATCAGGGGCCCCAGCTGGTAGGGTGTGGCATCTGCCTGACCAGGGCCTAGGTCAGTGTTGCCAGTGAGTGCTGGAGAGGATGAGGGGTGGCCTAGGCAGCAGAGCCCTGTCATGTACTCCACCCTGGGCATCTTTTATGACGAAAACATTCCGGGTCTCCGTCTACCCCTCTGTATCTTTCACCAGGAATCTAGTTTTTTTATGAGTACATGAAAATTGCTCTTATGTCACCTCTTAAGTTTTTCTTCTCTAGGTTAAAATTCTTCGCTTTTTTTCAGCCCCTCTTCACATACGTGATTTGTAAATCTTTCCCTTCTGTGGACCTGCTTTCTGGACATGCTTGTTTGTGCATGTCCTACCTACCTTGGGCCTAAAGCTAGATGAAATCCTGTAGCTCACCAGTGTGCTACTGCTAAGTTGCTTCAGTCGTGTCTGACTCTGTGCGACCCCATAGACGGCAGCCCACCAGGCCTCCCCGTCCCTGGGATTCTCCAGGCAAGAACACTGGAGTGGGTTGCCATTTCCTTCTCCAATGCATGAAAGTGAAAAGTGAAAGTGAAGTTGCTCAGTCGTGTCCAACTCTTCGCAATCCCATGGACTGCAGCCCACCAGGCTCCTCCGTCCATGGGATTTTCTAGGCAAAAGTACTGGAGTGGGGTGCCATTGCCTTCTCCGAGCTCACCAGTGTAGTGTGATGCAAAAACCCAGGGGCTAGACTGGAGTGGGGTCAGCAGGGCACACAGGCTTGTCCTGCCCTTGGCTCACAATGAACTTGTGGCTGGTGCTGCAAGAACCTGGGTTTAGTGAGCGTGCTCCAGCACTAGCCAATCAGGACTATAATTCCTTCTAAAATGTCTCAGGAGAGACACTACCTGTTTGGTCCTGGGCCTCATGGCTATGCTCTATCTTGTCCGTTTCCTTAGTCTGGCACGGGTTCTACTGACTCTTTTTTTTGGTCCTGCTTTCATTTCATACCTCCCTTTCCCTCTACTTCAAGCTTTCTTTTTCTTTTTCTTTTTGTAGGCACACAGGTTTCCCTCCCCTCTCACTCAACTTCTTTTAGGACTTATCCCTTCCTGTCTCCCTTTCACTCATTCAACAAACTTGACTTGCTGTCTCTTGCCTGTTGGTTAACTTGCAGGGTTGGTTCTAGAGATACAGAAATACATAAGAAAGAGTACCTACGTCAAGGACTGTACTACCTAGTAGGGCAGAAAGACAAGGAAATATGTACATTAGAGTGCTACAGGTATTATGATGAAAATCTGCTCAAATATTCCCAAATGGTTGAAGTGGTGTTATGCCGCTGTTCCTTTGTTTATGCTGCTGCTCCCCTTACCTGGAACATCTGCCCCCAAACACCAGTCCTTTATTCCTTTCTGCTAGGCCACAGAGCTCAAAGGAAGGTTTGGCAAGAGATAAAGCTAGGAAGATTGGCAGGTACTAGAGCACGAAGGCCTTGTATGGAACACTAAGGATATGGACATTATCCAAAAGTCTGGGGTGCCTTGGAAAGCCACTCTTCAGGAGATAACAGTAGTGTGAATACTGACAGAAACAATTGAGTGAGGAAGGAAAGTAAAACCAGTCATTCATTTGTTCATGAATAAGAATGAACAGGACCTGTGAAGCACTCGAGAGTATATGCAGACCACTCTTTTGAGATGCTTGTGTGTGAAAGCGATCAGTGAGAAAAGACTGAAGGGGAATGAAGCTCAAGGAGAGATTTTGAAAAAGACAAACACTTGAGTATATCTAAATGCTGTTGAAGGAAAGCAAAAATATTCATTTATTCTGTTATTCTTTCAAAGAAAGATCACTATAGTAGTGACATGGACTGGGGGTAGACAGGTCCAAGACTGGAAGAGGGGAAGACTACTCAGAGGATGACTGCAGTACTCTACGTGAAGCTGATGCAGTACATTAAGGCTGTGGAAGCAGAAATGATAGAATTCAGAGAAATTATCGGAGCAGTCTTAGGTTTTCCCTCCTAAGACAACTGTCTGCCCACCCTGCCGGGTTCTCTCCCAAGTCCCTTCAGTTTTCACTTTTGATCTCCTTCAGCTCTTCCAGTTGAACTCTTTGGCTCCACTATGCCCCCTTATATCTACCTCTAATGTCCAGGACCTTCTCTCTAGAAGGTGGAGGGTAGTTTTAGGAACCTGGGATTCCAAGTCAGACAAATCCCAACCAGCTGCGTGACCTTTGGCAGGCCTCTAACTCTCTGATCCTCAGTTCCTCATCCTAATGAGGGTCCAACTGAGAACTAACTGCCACAATATTACTTTTTGATGTCCTTCTCCCTTCCCAATCTCCTTTCCTTGTAGTTAGGGTCCTTAGTTAGAAGCCTGGGACCCCGAGTTCTAGGTCAAGCTTCAGCTGACTCAGTATTTGATCTTGAGCAAGTCAAGTCCCTTCTCTGCAGAGCTCTATTTTCCCATTTCCATAATGAGGACAGGTCTCCCGGGGTGCTTGCCCCTTAAGGGCTGTCCTAAGAGTCGACCTTAGCGTTTTGAGAGCTAAAGCAGAAAAAAAAAAAAAAGACACCTGGAATAGAGACTCCCGGCTCTCACACTAGCTGTGTGATCTTACAGTGGGGACAGAAACAGAGGTCCTCTGGCAGGGCTGCTGGAAGGACTGAGAGCGCCAGATACAGATACACCAGAAGAGCGGGCCGCGCGCCGCCCCTCCTCCCCGCCCGCCGCCGGCCGGGCCCGCACCTGCGCAACTGCTGGATCTTGTCGCGGTAGCGGTCGTAGAAGGGGTTGGCCTCGAGCTCGTCCCCGACCCCGCTGCCGTCGGCTCCCCCGGCGGGCCGGCCCGAGCAGCGGCGCACCGGGAACACGCGCAGCTGCGCGGCTGACACGAGCCCCAGGCCCAGGGCACGGCTGCGCACTGCGCATAGGCCGCGGTAGAGGCCGGCCACCTGCAAGACGGCCGGGCCCGCGCCACCCGCCGCCGCCACCACTGCAGCCATGGCCGTTCCCACCTCCTCCTCCTCCTCCTCCTTCCCAGGCGCGTGGGCCTCGGCCCGCGGCCCGCGCGCCCTCTCCATCGTCCTCCGGGTCCGCCGCGCCCGCGCTTCGGCAACGAGGTTCCGCGCTCTCAATGTTCCGGGTGCCGGGGAAAGGCCGGGTAGAGGGCAGAGGATTCGCTGCTCCTGCCTGGGCCCCCGCCCCCGCCTCGCGTATTCTGCAGCTTTAGCGCCCGCCTTCTCCAGGAGCCCGTGACCAGCATCCCTTGCACGCCGTCTCCTCTTGAAAGCTGCTCAGACCTGCTGGTCCCCACCGTGCTTGCTGCCTTTTAAATTCTTTAGGCACACGCTGGAGTCGTCGTCCTTCAGCATCGAAGGCCCTTTCATCAGCTGTTAATCACAGCAGCAGCGTGTCTTCACTGAGCGTTTCTATATGCAGGACGCTATCTGATTCATAGCACATGAGGCAGGTTTCGTCCCCATTTTACAGACGAAGAAACTGAAGCTGAGGATCATTAAGAGATTTGCCCAAAAGCTGAATTCTTTTCAAGATGCCAGCTGTTTCTGAGGTCTTGTTTTCTTCTGCTTCCTGACACCTACCGTGAACTCCAGCCAAACTGAACTACTCTTCTCCCCAGAGACACACCTGGGATTGTCCTTGACAAGTCCTTATACCTGGAACGCTGTCTCTCCACCCAATGCCATCATCTTCTTCATCCCCTGGACTTGGACAGTGACATCAATACCTGTGTCTCACCTGGAGCAGGCCCCCTGTGATGGCACCAGTCTGTCCTCAAGAAATTCCTCCCTTCTGGGGCTTACCTGATAGAAACCCCTTTTGAATGGTGGACCTCTCAGGGGCAGGGACAGAACTTTCAACTCTGCTCAGCCCAACCTGCACTTTTGGAGATGGGCCCCAGGCCCTGGCCTGTGCTGGGAGTACTGTGGTGAACTCAGAGATCAGCAGTCCTTTAAGTGTGCCGGCCTGTACCTGCCTTAGCATTTTTGCACTGGCTGCTCCCTTTGCACATGGCTGTCTTTTCATCATTTAGGGCTCAGTTCACAAGAGAGCACCTCAAAGGGACTTTTCTTGATGCACCCGCATCACTTTATGTTCTTTATTCCACTATCTTATTTTCAGAGTAGTTGACTGCCTGAAATTCTTAGGTGTTTGTTTACAGTAATTCATGGAACTTACATCCTAGTAGGGTGAGGCGCAATATAAATAAATAATGTTAGGTGATAATAACACATTATGCAAAGAACAACAGGCTAAGAGAGACAGAGATAAAGCGACATGTGAGCAGAGACCTGAAGGAAACGAGGCATGGTCTGTATGGATATCTGGGGGAAGAGCCTTCCAGATGGAACAGCAAGTGGAAAGGCCCTGATGCAGGAGCATGCTTGCCCTGCTTGTGGAACAGCAAGGAAGTGACTATGTGAAGGAGGCATGGGGACAGGCAGTTTGATTTTTCAGGGCTTTGTAGGCTTTGGTTGAGGACTTTGGTTTTAAATCTGAGTGAGATGGGGAGTCACTATGGGTTCTGAGTATAGAAAGTGAAAGTAGTTCAGTCGTTTCTGATCTTTGCAACTCCAGGGACTGTATAGTCCATGGAATTCTCTAGGCCAGAATACTGGAGTGGGTAACCTTTCCCTTCTCCAGGGGATCTTACCAACCCAGGGATGGAACCCAGGACTCCTGCATTACAGGTGGGTTCTTTACCAGCTGAGCCACAAAGGAAGCCGAAGAATACTGGGGTGGGTAGTTTATAAGCGCCACTTTTAAAAAGGATCATTCTGACTGCTGGTGGAATATAGGCTGTGGGGGACAAGGATGGAAGCTCTCCTAAGGGTGACTAATTTGTCCTAGTTTACCTGGCATTTCCCTGATTTTAGCATCAAAAGTCCTATGTCCTGGAAACTCCCTCAATCCCAGGCAATCAAGGACAGCTGGTTGTCTATAGGGAGACCAGGTGAGAGAGGATGGTCCTTGCACTAAAGTGATGGTGATGGCACAGTGGTCAGATTCTGGGCATGTCTTGAAAGCAAAGCCTAAAGATTTTGCTACTGGAGTGAATGTGGGTGTGAGAGAATCAAGAGCATCGAGGATGACTGTCAGGTTTTTGGCCTGAACGACTGGAAGAAGTTGCCATTTACACACAGGAGGAAGGCTGGCGTAGATATTGGCCATCAGGAGTTTTGTTTTGGACAAGGTAGTTTGAGATAACTTAATAGACTGGCTAGGAGAGATGTCAGCTGGCTAGGAGAGATGTCAGTCAGGCTTTTGGGTATATGAGTCTAAAATTCTGAGAAGTGATCTGGGCTGGAGGTATAACAGTGAGAGTTGACAGTGTAGCTATGATATTTAAAGCCATGAGTCTGGGGGAGATCACTGAGGGAATGAATGTGGATAGAGGGCTAAGGACTGAGTCCTAGGGCACCTGACATTTAGACATCAGAGAAAAGAAGAGAAACTAGCAAAGGAGACTGAAAAGCAGGAGCCAGTAAGGAGAGCCCAGATTAAGTGGAACCAGGAGAGAAATCTATGCTCATTATCCCTAGATGCCATGCTGAAGGCTTAAACAGGGAAGTAATCAGATGGTGCCAAGAAGCCAATCTAAGCTTAGTTGTGCAACCTACATGGAGGCTGACTTGGGCTTAGTTAGCTTTCTGAGCTGCCCGTATCCTCAGGAGGTGTGAGCAAGTCCCTGACCCAAGCAGTTCCTAGGGATTACTGGTGCATAGAGGAGATCTGCTTCTAGGACTCAAGCATCTGCTGGGAGTTGGACTAGACAACTCTCAAAGTGCCTTCAAACTGGATGTGGTGACATTCTGGGAGCTGATGGAAACAACTGTCTGTCACAGAGTATGGGGTGTTGGGCTGAGCCTTGAAGGATAAGCAGGTGTTTGAGGATGGGGTGAGGGGGCAAGTGGGGAGGGGCACTCCTAGGTGGAGCAGCAGTGTAAGCAAAGCTCCAGAGATGGGAATGAGCAGGGTCTGTTGAAGAGTCACCTGGTCAGAAGGGAAACCTGTATGAAGGATGGGGAGGAAGGTGAGGCTGGAAAGAGATGTAGGGACAGATGGTGGGAAGCTCCCATAGGGCCAGATGCCCCAGAAACACTTGCCAACACTTGGCTGAAGGAAGGTAATTAAACAAAAGAGATTGTAAGAGCCAAGGAAAGTGAAAGTGAAAGTGAAGTCGCTCAGTCCTGTCTGACTCTTCGTAACCCCATAGACTGTAGCCTACCATAGACTCTAGCCTACAGGCTTCTCCATCCATGGGATTTTCCAGGCAAGAGTACCAGAGTGGGTTGTCATTTCCTTCTCCAGGGGATCTTCCCAACCCAGGGATCCAACCAGGGTCTCCCGCATTGCAGGCAGATGCTTTACCCTCTGAGCCACCAGGGAAGCCAGAAGACCTGAGGTCAGGGCTGCCCACTGCTCTGGGTGTACCCTGTCCCAGGCCCCATTCGGGACAGGTATCCATCAACTTTTCCTTAAAGCCTAGGGATACAACAAGCCGCTGAAGGACCTAGGGCCCTGTCCTGGAGGCTGCTCTGTGGGTCAGGGGTACAGGACCAATAATTCAGAGTGTGGGTCAGACCCTGGTAGAAGCAGTAGAGGTGCACAATGTCCAGGAAACACCCCTGCTGGAGTCCCTTCCTTCCATTAGACTTTACAAATGCTAGCCCTGGATGCTCAGTGTTCAGAACTCAGTGACCCGCCTTTAAGGAACAATGGGGTCTGGGCATTCTGGGGACTCCTATTGGCTAAACAGATGAGTAGGTGAGCTCCCTCTCCCCAGAGGCACCAGTAAGGTACCAAGATTTGACTGTATGGATTCCCAAAGGGAGGACCTCAGCCTCCCTGGTGGTAAATGTGGTTCCTCCCCAAACCCCTGCTGCTTGCTTTGTGCCCTTAGGCTTGGGGGCACTCAGGGAAGACCTTTTGCCTGGATGGGAGTGATGACTGCCTGCATGGAAGAGTATTAAAGAGTTAGGACAGGGTTTACTCTAGAAAACTACGGATTTCTTGAGGGCAGAGGCCATGTATCTCTGCCCACCCAGAGAATATCCCAGGACCATCTCAATTGAATGATTAGGGTTTGGTGAAATGGGATGGGATACTGGTGTCCCATCCACTGGTAAACTGCTATTTTCTTGATGGTCTTTGCCTGTAGTGAGGCTTCTTATTCTGATGTTTTGGATGGGCCAGGGTTGGGATCCAGAGGCTTGAGTAAGCCTGGGCAGTCATGCTTCTCCAGACCTTACTTTCCTTATCTGTGAAGGGCTAAAGGTGGCCTCTTAAGCTCTCTGAAAATTCTGCTTTGAATAAAAGAATGATGAGGCAAGTCAATGAGAAGGAAAGGAAGGAATTGAGAGAGTGGTTAAATGGAGAAGTTGTGTTCAGTCATCCGACTTTGTGACCCCATGGATTGCAGCACACCAGACTTTCCTGTCCTTTACTGTCTCCCAGAGTTTGCGCAAACTCATGTCCATTGAGTCAATGATGCCATCCAACCATCTCATCCTCAGTCATCCCCTTCTCCTGCTTTCTATTTTTCCCAGCATCAGAGTCTTTTCCAATGTGTGGTCTCTTCGCATCAAGTGGCCAAAGTATTGGAGCTTCAGCTTTAGCATCAGCCCTTCCATTGAGTATTCAGAATTGATTTCCTTTAGGATTGATTGGTTTGATAAGTGGAGGGGACGAATGGTGAAAGGGCTAAGGAGAGGAATGAGAAACAGCCGAGACTCCCCAAACTACACCTTTCAGCCAGCTTATTCTTTTTTCTTATTGCCTTTAGTGTGGGTGTCACTGTACTTTGGATTCCTGGGGCTGTGTTCTGTGGTAACTGGCAGCTGCATTCTCTTTCTGCACTGGAGGAAGAACGTGCGGCGGGAAGAGCGTGCCCAGGAGTGGGTGGAGGTGATGAGAGCAGCCACATTCACCTACAGCCCGCTGTTGTACTGGATTAACAAGCGACGGCACTATGGCATGAATGCAGCCATCAATACTGGCCCTCCCCCTGCTGCCACCAAGACTGCGACTGACACCCAGAATTCAGATCGCCCCTCGGAGCTGGATGTCCCCGAGAGCAGGAGCTATGCTGCTCAAGATAGCAGCCCCAAGGTGGAGGCCCCCGGCCCCCTGCATCCTGCAGTGCAGCTGGCACCACAGCAGCCCCTACCTTCTTCCCCAGTGCTGCGGCCCCAGGCCAGCTCCCCACTCCCAATTCCCATCTTTCAGGAGGTGCCCTTTGCCCTCTCCCTGTGTAACCTACCCCCGATGCTGAACCACTCGGTTTCCTACCCTTTGGCCACCTGTCCTCAAAGGAATGTCCACTTCAATTCCCTCCCCACAATGGCCCAGGGGGACCACTGCTTGAATGCCAAGCCCTTTGCTTCAGAACTGTAGCCTCCGCTCACTGAGGATGGGAGCTGGAGGTATCCTGGGCAGAACAGGAAATAGAGCTGACCTCAGGGAGGTGGTATTGACACGAGGCCAGGGCCCAAGTGGATGTCACCTAATGAAAGATTTAAAAAGTCCAAAGGCTCCATGTGTCTCATTTGTCGTTAGGAGGGCAGTGTCTGATGGAGGGCATTTTGCAAACTAAGCTAAAGGTCAGAGTCTCACCAACACCAGTGGGAATGACTGTGGGGAGACACACTGAGCCAGTACTTGTGATGGGCTCAACATCCCTCTGTTATTTCAGAATAAAACCATGTGCCAGACCCTGGGTTAGGTGCCCAAAGGCACTGCTGTTCTGTGGGACACTGAGCACAGCCACAGAGTGACAGTCACGGAGGATGCATGAGCAATGGTGATTCGTAATGGCCAAAACAAGTCAGTGTGAAATCTATGAACCACACTGCACTGCTGCTTGAATCGAATTCTTTGTTAACATCTATGATGTATTGTCTCTACATTATTTCTAATACAGGAACACTGTCAAACAGATATCACAATCTTTCTCTTACAGATTAAGAGTTTCCAAGGGCATTTCGCATATCATTTAAAAAAATATTTGTTTTGGCTACGCTGGGTCTTGGTTGCGGCACACCGGATCTTTATTTGAGGCATGTGAACTCTTAGTAGTGGCATGTGGTATCTAGTTCCCTGACCAGGGATCGAACCCAGACCCTCTGCATTGGGAGCACAGAGTCTTAAGCCATTGGACCACCAGGGAAGTCCATCATATCATGTTGCAACGTCTCAAATTTGTCTGCCTGGCATCAAAGTTCCTGATCTTTCCACCATTCACCATGGTCCCCATTCCCTAATGTCTTTTTTGAAAACTCTTGGAAAATGATTTGTGTGTGTAGGGCATGATTAACTTGGTTTACAGATTGACTTGGCAGAGGGCTGGCCAATGAACCTCCTAAAAGTACCCAATTTTTTAAATCTTAAAGGGACTCATGGCTTCTCCCAAAGTTAAGATCCTGCTGCTACTGCTGCTAAGTTGCTTCAGTCGTGTCCAAGTCTACGCGACCTCATAGACGGCAGCCCACCAGGGTCCCCTGTCCCTGGGATTCTCCAGGCAAGAATACTGGAGTGGGTTGCCATTTCCTTCTCCAATGCATGAAAGTGAAAAGTGAAAGTGAAGTCGCTCAGTCGTGTCCGACTCTTAGAGACCCCATGGACTGCGGCCTACCAGGCTCCTTGTCATGTGAATATTATTTTTTGCATCTTCTGGAAACTATTCTAAAAGGAGAGACAAAGATAATACTGGCTATTTGATCCCAGTTCAAGTCTAAGAAAACCTAGTTGTGCTCCAAGATATGCTCCAGGATATAAAATTTTCCTTCACTTTGGAAATGAGAAAATCCCCTTACCGTACTTATGAGCTAGTCTTTATGTATGCTTTTTCCTGAGAGGAAAGGCCTCCCAGATTGTGTGTGTGTGTAATCCCAGAATCTAGCAACCATGTAGAGCTAATTAAAAAAATTTTATGTGTGAAAAAAGCCCCAGCCTCTTCCTCTATGACCCTTATATTGCAATGGATTTCAAGCCTTCTTCCTTCATTTTTCCTGAAGACATGGAATATTTCCTGTAAACATGCTCCTATAGTGAACCTCAAAATAAAAAGCAGGTCTAAGTGGAACTTCCCTGGTTGATGCAGAGTCAGGGGCTTTACTCTTCCCTCACCCTGCCCACATCGCCACAGATGCCAAAACGCCTTCATTTCTTCAGGCCAAATTGGGCAAATCTGCAGATTCTTCAATGTTACTTTCTGTCCACCATCTGTTAGGCTTTGCATCCAAAAGGAGGAAGGAGTCCATAAAAATAAGGATCAAAGTAGATTTTTCTTCTTAGTAATGGGGGGGGGGGGCACATGAGCCTTTAATCATAGACACAGTGGAAGAAAAAAGCAATGTTTAATTTATATAAATTAAAATGGTTTTATTACTGACATGAAATTAGCAAAGCCCAAATCAAGTGATGGAAATCTTGAATTCACTCCCTAAACAGAATCAAAACTGCTTAAACATTACCAAAATAGCTCCACTAAAGCAAAGTAGGTTTACATTTCTTAATATGAGAAAAGAAAAAGATAGGTTAGGTTCGTATAACAAACGATATACGCTCTATAAAGTCTCAGGAATACCCAAATGTGTTCTGGTTTGGATATGAGAGGACCCACATCTTACTGGTGTTGTGTTGGTAAGCAAGCCAATGAGGTGTGTAGCAAACAAAAGCTGTCACTAAAAACAACTCAACAACAGGCCATTATGAGTATGAGCCCATCTCAGTCAAAATCTTCAACTGTGACCGCCAAGACCAGAGCGAGAAGGGGGGCAGATGGGGCTCTGTCCAGCAACAAAGTGAGGGAATGCCGAGGGCAGGGAAAGCAGCTAGCAGCAGGTGGAGGGTGTCCACTCTTCAGCTGGGCTGTAACAGACACAACCCTAAGAGCCAGGCCCTTCTCTGCTTGTAAGACAACACTACTATTTAGGGATCCAAGCCAGTTTCTCTCTTTGAGTCTTCTCTTCCTTTAATATATTGCCCCTCGATTTATGGGGGAGTCTCTCTAGGTAAACATTATACCAGATAGACGGCAAAAGAAAAACAGGACCAAGAAGTCATGCCTTGGGTAACTTAGGAAAGCAGTAGGAGCTGCCAGAATGAAGAGATAAAAAAGCATTTGAAATGAAAACTGAAACCAAAACTACTAATTCTACTCAGTCTTCCTCTCAGGATTGAGGTGTGGCAGGTTAGGCTTGATTACAGATCAACATACGCTGGGTAAGTTAAGACAACTTTCAAAAAAAATCCCAAATTAATACTGAATGATACTGATTTATGTTGATGTATGGTAAAAACAAACACAATATTGTAAAGCAATTATCCTCCAATTAAAAATAAAAAATAATGAACAATATAGGCTTATGGGAATTCTTTTAAGCCGACAAATATGCTTAACTTAGAACAAAGGCATTCAAGATGTCCTAGTTCTACCTGGGAGATACAGCATTTTCCCAGGTGGTGTGACAGGGTATTCACAGGTCTGAGAGTGTAGAGGAACACCTCTGCCAAATTTGGTAGGGGAGAGGATGGCACCATCCACCTTGAGGTGGGAAGCACAGAGGATAAACTGAAAAGCACAGCTGATGCAAAAGAGAAGCACATACAAAGAGTAAAAGTGTCCTCAAAGTGTTTGCCTATGAATAAGAATTTGAAACTAAAAAGGACAAGCTACATTACCCTCAAGTATGTTTCTTATAAATCAAATCTCAAAAAAAAATACCTTCCAGGTACAGACATACTATTTATGGTACAACATATACAAATATAGCAGTATAATTTATTGCTAGAATTTTATTTGGTTGTTACAAAATTTGCAAGGGTATATATATTAAAAAAAAGGGGGGGGGGCATGAAAGGCAGCCAGAAGAGTAAGTATCTTCAAGTTACCTAAAGTGCCAGACTAATTTTATACTATACTTAAACCTTTCCAAGAACATAAAATAGCACAGATAGGCAAAGGAATTAGAAGCATGAGCCATAATGAGGTAAGCAGACACATTCATAGGAAAAGACTTCATCCTGCCTTAACTCTAAATTTTAATATCTCTAGGGAAAAAGAAAGGTTAGCCAACACCAAGCTGAACATCATATGAAGAAAAAAAACAGCCCTTAAACATTTAAAGGTGCTCAACTGTATCCATGGCTAACAGGGAAACTTGGACAAAGTGAAAATGGAAACAAACCCTACCAAAGAAGTCTCAAGGCTTCTCTAGTTTCTCCCTGACTTGGCTGACAGCACAGTTAAATTTTTCAGTTTCCCTTTTGTGTAGCCTGAAGATTGCTTCGAAGATCAACATAGCACAAATGTAGGTGACATGGAGAAACAATTCCTTCTAGTCCAGGGACCTTTAGTACCAGGGCTACAGAAGTATTTAACGGCAGGATTATACTTGCTTGTATTAGATTTGAAAAAACTTGCTGCCATCATGTGAAGCCCCTACTCCAGGCCTGCCTGCCATGTTCTCTGGACAGAATCCTCTGGACAGAAAACCTCTAGTTATTTCTGAGCTGCAATTGTAAGGAAACGTAATATGATTTCAGGTGTTTCATTTTACAACCTTTTTGGCCTTAGTCAGCCCACAGAGGAACACATTAGGTTCTTGGTTAGCCCCCAGGTAAAAATCTCAAGAAGGTTCCTGGATCAGAATTAGAGGCAGCGCTTTCCTCTATAGTTCCTGAGTAGCCAGGCTGAGACAGTGGCCAAGGGACTGCAGCCCTGCCATTCAGAATGGAGACTGGAGTATCAGAGGTGAAAGTCGATTAGAGCTTAAAGGTAGACTTGAGTGGATGGGTGGGGGAAGATAATCAGTTCACTCAGGGGGGAAAACTACTGGCTCCTACTGGATTAACTTTTTATGCATATAAACCCTGAAACAGGATTAAAATGAGAAAATCCCCAACAAGACTTCTGGTTCACAGGATGGGAGGACAGAACAAATAACCAGATCTTACGTTCCTGAGTCTAGAGGCAGCCCTGTTCCCTCAGTGTCCACTCCCTTAATCAATTCCCCCAGCACCAGGCCACACCCCATGGCAGCACCTAAAGATGTCTTAAGGAGACGGGGACATAGCTTCAAGCTGCTACCAGGTAAGATTAGCAATTTTTAATAACAAGTCATTTGTTCACATCCTGTTTCAAACCATTTTCCCCACTTCTCACAAAATATGCACAACTCCTTCACTTTAAATATTTACAAACAGAAAAGGTCTATCTGTTAAAGGAAAGACATTTTCTGAGTCTGTATAAAGTGCAGCTAATTTAAGGCAAATTTATGTGAAATATAAAAGGTGGCTTAGTCTCTCTATATACACATTTTCCAGTTTTAAAAGATAAGGTCTCCTCCCCTCAGAAAAAGGAAAGAGAAAAAAAGAGGGCTTCACTTTTTTTCTGGCAATTTTAAAATTAAGATCTTACTGGTTTCAGGAAATCATAGATTTCTGAATAAGTAAAATGGTCTTTTTTAAAAAAATAACTTTTATATAGCTTTTTCAAACAAGTTAAAAGGTGACAATGTGTCTGCTACTGTAGTTTGGAGGACTGGAGGATTGATCGGTAGGTAGAAGGGTTGTTTTTGTTAGCTGAGCAGATAATAGGTAGTCCACAGCATACATCCACTTCTGAAATGAGCCTGATGAGGCTAGACACCTAAAGCTGCTCTCAGCTCCAGGAATGAGTATCTTCCATCTCCATCAGAATCAAACTCTCTTAAACGCTCTGGTTCTGGCCCAACAGACTCTAAGGTGTCCTCGATTTGCTGGTAGGTCAGCTTCCCATCCACATCCTGGCCAGTCTTATGGAATAAGCCCTGAAGATCTGTTAAAAAGGAATCACAAAAACATGTATGTACCTATATGCATAGCTAAATTTAGTTAACAGTTTAAAAAGTAGTCTCAACTGAATTTAAAGCACTAAAAGAAAAGCTACTTTGCAGACTTTGTTCCCCAAAGGTAAAGTTTAAGGTCTCACTAAATCTCAAAGAGGAATTGTTTTTGCTTTTTAAATGTATATGTATTTATTTTTGGCTGTGCTGGGTCTTTGTTGCCTTGTGCAGACTTTTCCACTTGCGGCAAGTGGAGGCTACTCTTTGCTGGGGTGTGTGGGCTTCTCACTGAGGGGCTTCTCTTGTGGAGTGCAGGTTTCAGTACTTGCAGTAGCTGTGACACATGGGGATTAGTTGCTCCGCGGCATGTGGAATCTTCCTGGACCAGGGATCAAACCTGTGCCCCAGCACTGCAGGTGGATTCCTATCTGCTGAGTCACCAGGGAAGTCCCTGAAAGACTAATTCTTGATCCTTTAAGGATGAGAGAATACTGAAGGGCACCATCCTCCCAAAATAGAAGCAGTGACAGATAATCACAAGAGAAGTGAATGGACTAGCTTTCTCTCTATGCAGGGTCTTTCTTTAAGATTTTCCAGATTTTATTCTTATGTTGAAGGGGTAGAAGGGACTGCAGAAGCCTTAAGAGTTAACTGATAGGAGCTCTGATGGCCTATAGAACAGACTATGGCATATTGTCAATTCAATAGTTATTATATAATCCAGTAGTTCCATTCCTAGGGTATAAACTCAAGAGAAATAAAAATGTGTGTCTACACAAAAAGCTGTAAATGAGTGTTCATAGCTTCATTGTTACTAATAGTCAAAATGTAGTATATCCATAGGATGGAATATTATTCAGTCAAAAAAGGAATGCAGTATTGTTGCATGCCACAAAATAGATAAACCTTGAAAACATTGTGCTAAGTGAAAGAAGCATATTGAAAGAAAGAAGCACACATAAGACCATGTATTACATGATTCCACTTACATGAAACACCCAGAATTGGCAAATCCAAAGAGAAAGTGGTTGAGAGATTAGTAGTTGCCAGGGGTTAGGGGAAGGGGGATAATAGGATGTGACTATTCTCTTTCTGAGACTGACCTTCCCCACTCTCCCACCCTGCCCAAGAGTGGGCTCTATAATGAACACCTAGGAGGGCCAACTGTTTATATAATGTTTAACAAGGGCTTGACTGTGTCCCCACTGAATGACTTAGTATTAATGATTCAGTCTCTAGAACAGACTTATGGACATGGGGGAGTGGGGAAAGAGAGGGTGACAAATGGAGATAGTTGCATGGAAACATGTAGATGGCCAGTGGGAATTTGCTGTATGACTCAGGAAACTCCAACCAGGGCTCTATGACAACCTAGAGGGGTGGGAAGGGGTGAGAGGCAGAAGGGAGGTTCAAGAGGGAGGGGACATATGTATACCTATGAGTGAGTCATGTTGATGTATGGCAGAAATCAACACAATAGTGTAAAGAAGTTCTCCTTCAATTAAACATAAACAATAAAAAAAAAATAGATTTAGTCTCTAATACCAGAGGACGGTACTGTCAAGCAATTTTGTAGACAACCTCTTGTGTAAGTCCCTACTTTCAGTCCTAAGAGCCCCAGCAAAGCAGCTATATAAAGCTCTCTGAAAACCAGGAAAGCAATGAGACACCTGTTCCCAATTCCTGCCACCAAGTGGTCAACTGGAAAATGTTTTGTGTGTGTGCGTGTGTGTACACACGGGGCATGAGTTTATAGAATGTGCTGCACACTCTGCAAGAGAATTCTAATAAAAGTCAGATTGTTGCCTCAGGTCATTTAAAAAATGTAGTCATTCAAAAGTGTGCACCACCTATATTAGGGATTAAAGTATAAATGTTAAGATGGCTATTTCTTAATCTGCTCTAACAGTCTTTCCTCCTTTTATTTCATCAATTCTTGATGTAAAAATGAAGACCAGGAGGAGGCAACTTGTGTTGCCAACAAACACAACTTAACATGCTCCTGTCTCCCCAGAAAACAGAAAGAAAAAAAATGAGGATAGGGAAGAAAGTATTTAAATGGCAATACATATTTTTTAAAACAATTTTTAATTGAATGATAATTGCTTTACAGAATTAGGTTGTTTCCTGTCACATATCAACATGAATCAGCTGTAGGTATACATATGTCCCCTCCCTCTGAACCTCCCTCCCGCCTCTCACCTCTTCCCACCCCTCTAGGTTGTCACAGAGCCCTGGTTTGAGTTTCCTGAGTCATAGAGCAAATTCCCACTGGCTATCTATTTTACATATGGTAATGTAAGTTTCCATGTTACTTTCTCCATACTGTCACCCTCTCCTTCCTCCTCCCGCCATGTCTTTAAGTCTGTTCTCTGTGTCTGCTTCTCCATTGCTGCCCTGCAAATAAATTCATCAATACCATCTTTCTAGATTCCATATATATGCGTTAGTATACAATACTTATCTTTCTCTTTCTGACTTACTTCACTCTGTACAATAGGCTCTAGGTTCATCCACCTCATTAGAACTCAAATTAAATGGCAATGTAAATGCCATTGTAAATTGCCATTTAATGGCAATGTAGGTTTCCTATGCTTTAAGAATTAATTGTAACCTATAGATAACTTATTCACTTAACAAATATTCACATGTCCCAGGCACGAGGATAGGGGCTGGGAGTGAAGTTAAATGTTATAGCTCCCTAGGAAATTACAACCGTGTGACATGTGCAAACATAAGATACTGTGAGTACACACACAGGAGGAGCCTAGTCCAGTCCTGAGAGGTAAGAAAATGTTTCCTGGTGGAAAGGTTTCTAAAGTGAGGTGAAGAGTCAGGCAGAGAGGGTGATAGGAATGGGTGATTTTCCAGGCAGTTAGCAAGTGCAAAATCAGGAAACCAAACATCACAAAGAGGGATGGAATACACTGCTGGAAGCAAGACAAACACATTTCTCTGTGAATCAGATCCTTCCTACTAACATTTATCTTGCCGATTTTCAGCCAAAGACCCCTCATTTCTGAAGGACTTCTGACAAACAGGGTCGACTTTTACTTTACTCTGCTAGTCTCACAGTATTATGTTTGCTTGTCTTCTTCACTGGACTGTTATATCCGTGGGGAAAGTGAGACTATATCTTCTTATACTGTATTCTTACTGCTTACACTGGGTCTAACTAGGTACTCACTGAATGACTGAAGACTCTAAAAAGCATTCACAGAGACATAACATAGTGTAGTGTGGTTAATGGCACCCCACTCTAGTACTCTTGCCTGAAAAATCCCATGGACGGAGGAGCCTGGTGGGCTGCAGTCCATGGGGTCGCTAAGAGTCGAACACGACTGAGCGACTTCCCTTTCACTTTTCACTTTCATGCATTGGAGAAGGAAATGGCAACCCACTCCAGTGTTCTTGCCTGGAGAATCCCAGGGACGGGGAGCCTGGCGGGCTGCCGTCTCTGGGGTCGCACAGAGCCGGACACGACTGCAGTAGCAGCAGTGTGGTTAAGAGTAAAAGTTTCGTTGTCAAACTGCCTTGGTGTGAATTTTGCCTCATCAGTTATGGCTGTGTGGACTTTAGGCAATTCCCTATCAGTAAAATGGGTATAATACACGACTACTGATGGTCCCAGGATTTTACTAGGATTATATAATATAATGCATATCAAGTATCTGGCCCACAGGAAGTGCTCAACAGTGTTAGATATCAATCTTTATCTTACAAGTTAAAAAAGTTAGAAAGTTACAACTTTGAGCTATTTCCTCTATCATTCCATAATATAAAAATTTTACCTTCGATGCTAGAAATTCCTGGAAGGGAAACAGGTCTTAGCTGGACAGCTTTCTCAATCTGGTCTCCAAGAGACTGTGGGAATTTTGGCAATGTTGATGGCTGTGATGTGAAATTCTGTACTTGCTCTGTAACAAACAATATACAGTTTTAGTATTACCAGTCTGACATAAAATTAAACCAATATTGAAGGTCACTTTCAAACTTTAATATTTAAGTTTGAAGCTGTGGTCCCAACTGGATGCTCTTACAGTTCAAGTTAGCTTTACACATGTTTAGAAGTTGAGAGTTCAAGCTGCAATGAGAAAAGCATTGGGGACTTGACATCGTAGGAACTCTGCTAAGAGCCTAATTTGAGGGTACGTGTCACCAGACCAGCTGTGCTGAAAGAACGCTACCATACAATTATGTAGCACAATGTCAGGGCAAGGCCTCCCACTGTACTTTTGTCTCCCATGTAAAAGAGTAAAGGAAGTTGCATTGCTTTCCCCAAAATGAAAAATACTTGTGGGTGGGTAGAGGTCAAAATGAACATAATCTAGTGCCTTGGTTACATTATGAAGCAGCACCAGCAGAGGTTGATGCAACGGCTAATATCGATTAGGTTATGTCCCTGCCTAAAGTCAAAGGCCCTTCCAACCCAATGATCCCAGGTTATTACTTGTTAATGGCTTTTCAGGAGGACTAATATTTATTTTTAAGTAAATTTTATGCACTTACAGAAATGAAGACTCCCGTAAACAACATTTAGGGCTGGTTTAATACATACTATGACAGTAATGTTTCTGCCTATAATTGGATGCAGACAGCATGGAGAAGTCTATTTCCAGCTAAACATTACCCATTCTTCCCTTAATAGACTGGAGTACAAATCATGTGCAAAATGGGCTTTTTCTAAATGAAAGCAAAGTGTAGCAGCTTCAACTCGGTGCGCTCAGGCATCATTCACTCCATGCCATCAGTCCTGCCAGAACACCTTTCCCCATTCCCTGTGTGGGAGGCGAGCTGCCCAAGCCTGCGTGAAATATTCAGAAGCCAATCCTGAATATCTTACCTTCATTGGCAGTCTTCGGAGGCCTGCTGCTCTCAGGTTTGTTTGTGAGAGCACTTATCAGCTGCAGCTTCTCTCTAAGCTTAGATACCTGAGAATCTGAACTATCTTCTTTCTGTCCAAAACAAAGATCATAGAAGATTTAAGGCAGGAGGAGGACCTCATCTGATTCTTCATGATATTCCCAAAGCCTAGTTAGCCTGTAGCTCTTGACCCCAAATAGGCTCCCTCTGAAGGCAACGAAGGAATCAATCAATAATTACTAGAGACATCTTTAGTACTCAGTGTTGATGAGGGCTGGGCTGGATTTGAGCCTACACCATTCAGGGAACATTATGCCACAGATGATCTGATTCGCCGTGTGCACTTGGCAGCTGGGGAAGGCATGCATATGCCAGCAGTAAAGGAATGCACACTTGCTCAGGTGCCTTCATGATACCCATTTCCGAAATGGGCAGGATCCTGTTGTCTAGGAACTATTTCATACTAACTAAATAATTTTTCTGAGTAGCTTACTTCACCTTGTGACTATACCACTTTAGGCAGAGTTTCATGCTCTTATCACCTTAAAAAAAAAAAAGAAAAAAGCAACCAGACCACAAGTATTCCCTTGATCTGCCTTCTCGTCCCCCATGATAACTATTAACTGGTGGCAGGAATTGTTAGGAACATGAAAGAATTATAGTATTTCTAATTCAAGGCCTTACTTGTATCTTTAAAAAAAATCCCCCCCCCACCTCTGTCTCATTCCTAGATGATACAGTGGCATATAAAAAATACAATTAATTATAAAAAGAGAGAAGTCTGGTTTCTGTGAGGTCAGTTTCTAACGGCATAGGCTAGTTTGAAAGGTCCTGATCCTATGTCTAATTACAATATTGACCACTATATGTTTCTTTCATTCAACATAGACTTACTTATTCCTCTCTTATCCTTATTCTACACTAACAGTTACTGTATAGTAGAAGGAAATGGTTACTGTATAGTAGAAGTAATCTTGCCTGGGAAATCCCATGGACAGAGGAGCCTGGCAGGCTACAGTCCATGGGGTCACAAGAGTCACACACAACTTAGCGACGAAACCACCATCATGGATCACTCTTAGTTTATTTAGGGAGTCAAAATATGGATATATATAGCTAAAACTAGGTACTAAATGCTTGAATAATTTATGGCAAGGAGAAATTGCATTTTGCTAGGATGCTTAGATGAGGCAGCACTAAGACACTGGGGTAACAGTTAAAAATCACAAAGTGTTGGAAAGTAAAGCCAAAAAATTCAGGCAAAAATGTGTACTAGCTCTATTTTATTCTGATATTTACTATTAAAATCTGAATTGTTGTTGAAATCACTACTATTTTCCAATAGTAACCATCTGTTACTTTTTTTGTGCTCAACATTTTTATGTGGATCTTAAATTTCTCTTGTTATTCTCTAGGTGAAGTTCAATTTTTTTTTTGGTAGTAGCAGTTAGAAAACTCAACAAAAACCTAGCTTTTAAAGCACTAAAATCTTAATATATGTGATTTTTATCTAGATAATACACAAAACTGTTAAGAACAAGTATAGATGGAAAGCATTACACTGAAAACTGTCTGACATATGGTTCATTTCCTGTGAACTCACATCCTTGAGCTTATCAAATGTAATGTGCATATGAAATGATATTTCAGTCACTCAGTCATGATCTTCCTGGCTTTTCCTTTATCTTAACCCAGGTCTTATAATACTAATAATATTACACAATACTCTAATCACAGAGAATGTTGAAAACACCCTTTCCTTCTGGGGATATCAAAACATATCAGATTGTTGTCTTATCTAGACAATATATCTGGGAGAAAGGAAAAATGGGAAGGTACAAGGTGAAGAGAACTGACTGAAGCTTAAAGGGACTTTGTATGCACTGAGACTACAATCTTTTCTCCCCTTTCCATTCCCCCAAAGACTGTAATCTTAACAACAAGGAATAGTTTTTGGTTTAGATACCATTTTTAGATAACTTATGCCTCTGTTCCCCATCAACAGTACAGAGAACTTACTGTCTTAGCTTAAAACTCCCTTCCTTAGGGAAGTCTTCCTGTTCTGTTAACACTCTGTGATATCCTATACTTCTCCTCTGTAGCACTTATATTTCACTCAATTATGTGTTATCTTTGGATTGATGGACTTTATGAGTTCCACCACAAGAACGGTCACATGTCTATCCTGCTCACTGTGGTCACCCCAGCTTCTAGCAGAGAGCTGGGCATGGGGCAGGTGCCTGATAAAGTATTTACTTATTTACTAATATACTAATTACTGTGTCTTGAAGTTTCAGCAAAAAAGACTGAAGTGCTCCCTTTGAGAAAGAAGCAGATGCCTATGCATTTACTCTTACTTCAGAGAAAGCCTCTTATTATTTACCTTTATGCCCTGGGATTTTACTGACTTTATTCTGTTGGTCACTTGATGCAAAGACTCTCTCTTCAGAGTGGCAGCTCTATCATTCACCTTAAAGGGTGAAAGGAACAAAACGAGAGAAGATTAAAGGAAAACATGAAAACTTAAGCAACGTTTAGGACTTTTTAAACAAACTTGCCAAACTTATTTAAAGGGTCTCAGAACATTCAACAGAAATACCAGCAGGAGAATAAGAGGAGAGGGAGAAAGGTTTTAGAGAGACAAAGCTGAAACTCGTGTTTCTAGTTGTTTCCATCACAAACTTCAAAAAGTGAGAGCACTTTAACCCAAAACCATGCTGGGTATGATTCAGTTGGAAAAAACAGTAGGACAGATGGTACTATTGGCAATTTCCTCTTCTAGAGAAAAATAGAGTGGGGAGGGGAGGCACCGTATGGGGAGCTTTAGGGCCGGTGAGTTTTCACAATAAGCCTTGAAAACCAACCTTCAAGGCCTAATACTTATCAAATCACCCCAAATTCCTAGCCTCTACCATCCTTAGTTTGCTGCTGCTGCTGCTAAGTCGTTTCAGTTGTGTCCGACTCTGTGCGACCCGAGATGGCAGCCCACCAGGCTCCCCCATCCCTGGGATTCTCCAGGCAAGAACACTGGAGTGGGTTGCCATTTCCTTCTCTAATGCAGGAAAGTGAAAAGTGAAAGTGAAGTCGCTCAGTCGCTCAGTCGTGTCCAACTCTTAGCGACCCCATGGACTGCAGCCTACCAGGCTCCTCTGTCCATGGGATTTTCCAGGCAAGAGTACTGGAGTGGGGTGCCATTGCCTTCTCCCGTCCTTAGTTTAGCTAAGTTCAAAAGGGCTTTTTGAAAGAAGGCTCCTTTAATCTTCGCAGCTTTGTAGTAAATTACATACCCCTGGAAAGGAGGAGGAGGAATGGGTTCTCCTCCTCTAATCTCAAAGCCAAGGCCAGGCAACTTGCCAAGGCTGCACCATGGCAGAGCCAGTTCAAAGGTTGTTTGCTATGTGCCAGAGCTTGACGTTACTTGTGGGCTTGCTTCCAGCTTTGGCGGTTACTTGATTTACAGTACAATGTCCTGTATTTGGTTTCTATTTCTACATATGCCTATGTCTTTGCTGTATGAAATTTTTAAGGGTGGGACTTGCAGCTATTAAAAGATAATCCACATGGATTTCAAACAGTGCATATGTGAAAGGTGGTTTTTTAAAAAAGGAAAAAAAAAAAAAACTCACCACATCTTATTTACAATAACATAAAAACCAGTAAACCATACAATCTGTCAGCATCAGTGACTCAGTACATCATTTGGGCTCCTCTTGTGTAAAATGAGAGGATGGACTCAACGATCTCTTTAGGGGAGGAGGTGGTCTGACCTGATGTGTCTTAAACAGCTTTCCTGACATTTTCTGTAATGTCAGATGAAGACTGAAACAGGACAAGTCTGAAAGCCTAGTCTGGGCTTAAAAAAACAAGATTCTCTAGTTATTGTCACTGTCATTGTTCCCACCCTTAATAACTTTTTCTTTAAGTCCTGATTTTTTTTTTTTTTTTTAATTTGGCTGTGCCGAGTCTTACTTGTGGCACGTGGGATCTAGTTCCCTGACCAGGGATTGAACTGGGGCCCCCTGCATTGGGAACATGGCATCTTAGCCACCAGGGAAGTCCCAAACTGAAGTATAGTTGATTTACAGTGTTGTATTAGTTTTCAATGTACAACAAAGTGATTCCATTTCATGTACATATTTTTTTTTTCAGACTTTTTCCATCTTAGTAACTTAAAAATGAAAAGATCAAGAAGACTTTCCTTGGAAATATGTGCTGGAGCTTCCCTATCAGATGAGTCACCGGCAACACAAAAGGAGGCTTGTCATCTTTGCCAATAATTTGTGGGGAGGCCTTGGCAAGCAACTGGACCTCTCCACATCTCCCTTCCAAATCAGGACTAACACTGTCTGTACCATTCACATCACAGAGCTAGTATAAGGATTAGAGGAGACAGGATTAAGCACAACACAAACGTGGAGCCTCTCAAGTATGCCAGAGGTTGGTGTCTGAAAAGGTGGTGGACTGTCATCCATGTACAGACAAAACACATTGCAACAGAGAACACGTCAAAAAGAGGGGAAGAGGCTTACCATGCTGGAGGACAGGTTCGCCTGCTTTTCTACTTTGCTCATAGCAACCAGATCTCTTTCTATCAAGTTGACTCTCTCGGTAAGATTACTGATGGTCTCATTCATCCCCTCAAGTTTAAGATCATTCTGTCTCTGGTACCCCACTCGGGCACTGTTTACTTCCTCTAAAAAGCTGTGAAGGTACAGGATATCCTAGAGTGGAAATAAATCAAGTTATGGAATCCGGCTAAAGACATGTACTAAACAAGCAGGGAAGCAGCAGTGAACAACCCTTATTTTGTCCAAGTTACTGAAGTAAACTCCTTTCCCTGCTCTAGACCATTGATCATCTGTCTCTGCTTTGTCCCTCCACTCAGAATTGCTCCCAGTTGACTCCCTCTGGAATTATCTGACCTCAGTTAGACAGGAGGGGGAAAGAGGGAAGAGACTACCTACATGCTTCACTCTCTGGTCCTAGAAAGCTGAGAGCTTGAGAATTGATTTCCCAATGTTTACCTCACCTACTGGTGAGAAAGCTTGCTGGGTTATTAACTGAAATGCTCATTAACCTAATTTGTCAGAATGAAACCACCATCGGAACAATACCAATTACTGAATTGGCTCATGTAGCAAAACCATAACAGGTAGTGCATTATTTAGTATAAGATTCAATTATTTTTATTGACATTCTCCAGTACTGATTGCTATTTAAAAAGGAATGATGACTACAGGCTTTACAGGGCATTAAACTCAGTACAGGAATTCTTCTTAAGGAAGATTTCTTTTATTCTCTTTAATGTGATTCTGAACTCAATATCCTTTTCCCTCCTCTGGTCTTCAGTCTTTAGAAACTCTTCATTTTCAAGGATATGCTTTCTACTGTTCTGAATTGTGACTCAAAACAGCTATCATTTTAATCTACTATTCACCCATCTTTAATTTGTCCAGACTGCTATTTTTCAAAAACAGTTTCAGGATAATCTGATCACTCTATGACTTTCAAGATGTAAAAAGGAATTTACTCCACTGATGGACATGTAGGGGAAAAAAATGCAGTGTGCCAAGGAGGAGACAGGCAGCATGTTGGATCCCTGACAGAGTCACACATATCCTCTCTCTGCTTAGCTCTCAGGCAGGCAAATGTGTGCAAGAGATGCCTGCTGAGGGACCACAACATGGAGCCCACACTACGCAGGTCACCTTCAGATTATAGTGTGGTCACAAGGGAGTTAAACAGAATCAAAAGTACCTGTTTCAAATTCTCACTGTGGGTTTTATTGTCAAGTTCAGATATAGCAGAAGGTGATGGAATGATCTGGTTGCTTCCATTGCTCTCCTTCAAGGTGTGCTGATTCTGTTAACAGGAACAGAGGTTGGTATAGGCAATGAGTACTAATAATAACTACATCTACTTATTCATCAGGGATGGCCCTGCAACATTCCAGCTTCTCACAGGGGCATTCAGAGATTAATCAACAATTATTTCCTGAAAGCCTCAGTGTGACCAGTCCTGTGCTAGGCCTGAGGGCACCTGGTACTTCTGGGGAGGCCTGGCCTAAAGCCTGGACTGGACCAGCAGCACCCAGACTACGTCAGGGAACTAAGGTCCTGTTTCTTAGCCTCAGAATGAGAAACTAAGAATGAACTCCCTAACAACTAGGTCTTCTCTCCCAGTTCCCTTTATTCTCAGAGAAACTATAGAACCACTATATCTCCCAGGACCAACTTGGTCTGAACCTGGTTAGTGTCACCATTTTCCCAGGACTAAAGAGATCTGTATATTCAAAGAACAGCCAGTCATGGAACCACTGGCTTTGGGCACTGAGCAACATAATCAAGCATGCACATCATTAACTTTTCAGTTTGTACAGCACATGCCAAGAGTTATGTTTGAAGGTTACCCTTTCTTTCTCATCCCATTCCCAGTGCTCAAGACTCTTTCTGAAGAGACTGAACTATGACATGTTTATCTATACTTTTCCCTCTAACAGAAAATGTCTGTATGGCTTATTCAGTAGTAGGATTACCACTGTCAACCATGGAAGTTTAAAAGATGCAAATTTAATGATAAGAGTATGCAACTGGCCAAAATAAATTGTTTTCCTTGAAATGTGAAATCCTAGACATTGTCAACTCTGCTTCTATAATAATCAAATGGTAAAATAAAGAAAAGGAGAGGAGGAGAAAAAAAAATCCCATGGTTCTATAAAGTATGAATTTTTGAGTTAGGAAAAAGTATTTTAGAAAATAATTACTCTGAGAAAATGCTCAAGCTATTAAAATAATGATAATAATAATAATAATAAAGCTGTTGGGTTAGAGAAGTCTTTATTATTATGGATCACACAGTTACAGGGTAGAGCTAGAATTAGAATCCAGGGTGTGTGGACACCCAGATCAAGGCTTCTTCTTCTGGGTCAGCCCCACTAAATGAAAATGACGAGTACTTGTTCCAAAGAAAATGAAAAACCCTCCTTTATAGAGCTCTAATATAGTCCACGTCTCCTTGGTACAAACTGCTCAGTTTAAACTTGAAACTCCAAAGCTTGAAAACAACATGCAGGGGAGATCTAGAAATTGGTGGAGAAGCTAGGGAATTTTTGTGTGCCTTGAACCATCCTGATTTCACGTATGGATAACTCTTCTCTCTGGCAGGACAGTGAGGGCTGTGCCATCCTTTTTCATCCTTCATAAACCTTTTGTGGAGCTGAGTATCCATTAGGAGATAAATTAAAGCTTCTGAAGGACTGAGACAGCTTACATTGGTACAGCATTAAGAGAAATTTGAAAGCAATTCCTGAACACTGCAGGGGTTTTGCCTTTGTCTCGGTTATCTGTTGCTGCATAAAAAATCATCTCCAAACTTGGTGGCTTAAAACAGTAGTTTACTATTTCTCATGATTCTGTGGGTTGACTGGGCTCAGACGGGTGGGGCAGCATCCTGCTTCACATGCTGTAGGCTGAGGTCATCCATGCAGCTGTAATCTGACTGGGAGACTGGCTAAAGCTGGAACACCCAAGCTGGCCTTTCACCCTCTGGAGCTCCTCTTTGCTTGACCTCTAATCATTCCACAGTCTAAGAGCCCTGCCCCAACTCCTGATCCACAGAAGAGTGAGAAATAATCCAGTGTTGTTTTAAGCCACTAAGTTTTAGGGTGATTTGCTAATGTAGCGATAAATAAGACACTTCCTCACCCTCTTTCTTTCTTTTCCATTTTATTTCTGACACATTCCACTCTGAGAATGGTATCTTAGTGCTGTACCTCCTTCACCACATTTGCAAAAAACTCGGCTTTTCCTATCTAACTTAGTTTACAGATTGTAGAAAAATCAATAAACACTGTCTATTGTCTATTTTAAAAAGGTGCCTAGTGTGGTAAGTGGTAAGTGGAAAGTTGGTATCACACGATAATACAGAAAAGGGCAGGCGGGAGTGTGCTGACTTTCCTTAGCATTTGTAGATTTCCTTACCATGTCACTCTGTAGCAGCTCCACGGTTTTCTTGTGTTCATCCACAGTCTTCTGTATTGCTTCCACAGCAAGATGGACACTATTTAAAGTGTTGCCAATGGAAGCTACACTCTGAATAGAAACATGGAGTAGGGTCGCGTTTTTCCCTTTTTGAAATTTTTAATAGCTTTATTAAGACACAACCGATAAATAATAAATTGAACATATTTAAAATGTATAACTTGCTAACATTTTGACACACATGCACACACACATCTGTGAAACCATTACTGCAATCAAGATAATAAACATCAATCACCGCCAAGTTTCCTCACACCCCTTTGTAATTCACTCCTCCCCACTGCCAGGCAACCACTGATCCACTTTCTATCACTACCTATCTATTTATCTATATATGTCAGTTTGCATTTGCTAGAATTTTATATAAATAGAACAGTGAGTGAGCATGTAGTTTTTTTGTTGTTGTTCTGGTATGGCTTCTTTCACACAGTATAATTATTCTGGGATTTATATACGCTGTAGCTACTCAGCATGTTGTTGAGTAGCATTCCACTGTATGGATACATCACAGTTTATCTCCTGACCTGTTGATGGCCACTTAGGTTGTTTTCAACATTTGATTATTACAAATAAAGCTGCTATGAACATACACATACAAGTCTTCATGTGGGCATATGTTTTCATTTCCCTTCATCATATGCCTTCTTGTTATCACAATACTCAGGAGTGAATGTCTGATCATATGGTATGTATTCTTAACTTGTTTATTCCATCTCCTCATCAATACTACTATCCTCAGTCTGTTCTTTGTTAGCCACTCTAGTGGGAGTGCAGTGGTGTACCATTGTGATTTTACATTAAACACTGACCTAATGGAGGATTATTTCAAATATCTTCCAACTATGAATTCCATGTAGCTTGTGCTGACACAATTAACCAGAAACTACACACACACACACACACACACAATTTTCATAGAGGAAAGCCAGAGCTTTCCTAAAAAAAAAAAAAAAAAAAAAAGAGCACTAGTTTATAAACCTGGGACTCGTAGGTAAAGTTCTCCCACAAACTGTCTCTATCAAGCCCTGCAGGCAGATGACCAGAGGTAACACGGTAGATTGCCACTCTCAGGAGAAAATGATGACTTCTGAGTAAAAATAGGTGGAGCTATTTCTGGCTTTGGGAAACCCAACATCGCAGAGATGAAGGGAAAATTTCATTTGACAGCATGTTTTCTTCTGCTTTAGAATCCCATCAGTAACTACTGAGTAGAGTTTGATATGGGTAGTAGCTTATTTGCTTTCATTGTGTGTAAGGAGCCCAAGTGGATTGGGGACTTAGGAATGTAATTCAGAAACTGTCTTTTTAAAAACAGCTTGTTCTAAGGGATCATACCAAAGAGTGTTACTAATTTGGTAGGTTTTGGCCTTTCATTAAGATATACTGACAATTTTATAGTGTCCCATTAGTATTTTTAACCAAGGGTATTTTTATTATACCGATAGCCAGTCAGGAATCCAAGAGAAAAAGAAATGTCATTTTCAACATTAAAAAAAAAAAAATTACAGGAGATACATTGAAGTTATGTTTTTGAGAAGACCTACCACTTCAAAACTGAGCCACTTGTAATAAAAGTAGTGCCTGACATTATAAATGCACAGGATTGCAAGGAGACAACATGCTGGGCAGAAGTCTCTAAGCAGGGATGTTATCTATACAAGCTCTGTTGTTACAGAAGCTACGCATTCAAAGACATCCACTGTTAGAGAATCCTCACTGACTGGATGTATGAGCCCATCAGGATGCAAAAAGATAGTAAGCTCTTGTTTAAGATTTTTTTTTTAAGGAAGCAGCTGACAGCACCATGTGAACTCCACAGTAAAACCCTGAACCTAGTATTCTCACCAACTGCAAAGTGCCTGGCACATACTGGAGGAAGCCCCACAAATATTTATTGAATTAATGAATGTGAGAATAAATCAATTTCCTCTTCGAATGCGAGACTGCCAGAATTGCTTCTGTATTGAAGGCTACAGAGGCTTACTTTTTCCCCACTTGGCCTTTGGAACAATGGCAAAAAGAATCTGGTCTCATCTGGTCCCTAATTTTTTTTTTAAGTTGTAAGCAGATGACCATATTGGACAAATAGCAGACTATAGAGACTGTGCACACACAGTGTTGTGGCTGTAAAAGTTTTGTTTCTGGCTTAGGAATTTCTCATTCCTTGCTGCAAACGATTTATACATTTATAGAGGGTGGTGTGGGGCTCCCCTGGTGGCTCAGTGGTAAAGAATCCACCTGCCAACGCAGGAGACACAGGTTCGATCCCTGGGTCGGAAAGATCCCCTAGAGAAGAAAATGGCAACTCATTCCAGTATTCTTGCCTGGGAAATCCCATGGACAGAGCAGCCTGGTGGGCTACAGTCCATGGGGTTGCAAAAGAGTCAGATATAACTTAGAGACTAAACAGTATCAACAGCAACAAAAACAGGAGCCTGGTACATAATTAAATCAAACTCATCACATGTTGACTTTTAAAAGTCAAAGATTCTAGATTTGATACCATTGTCTGGGGTTCTCTGCTCCAGAATCTCTTCTTTCATTTCCTGCCCTAGGGCCTCATTTCGCTTGTGTGCCCTCTTTTCCTTCCATTCCCAACCCATTCTCCCCACCCAGGTCTAGAGATCCTCACATATTCTTCATTTGGTTGGTCACTGCCTCTTGCTCTCGGCCTGAATCCTAGGGATCAAGTAAACAGAAATTCTAAAGTACTGTTTGCCTAGGGCCTAGAGTCTAGCATACATACTGAAGAGTGACTTGCTTAGAGGGTGTGCCCCTTCACCTTTATAAAATAAAATATACTGTTTTCTAAAATGCTTTTTTACCAATTTATACTCTCAGCAGGAGTGTTCAAAAGTTTTCTTTGCACCACATCTTTGTCAACATTTATCATATCCCGGAATTTTATTTGTACTTCTCTAATTTTTTTTAAACCAAAACCAATAAAAACACAGACACCAAAAACACCTCTCTTTCTCAATTATGGAAAATAAGAGCAATTTAGGGCAACTCTCATGTACAACTGCTCTACTTTCATAAAGACACTGTGGCTGATGAACTGAAAAGGCAAGTAATGAAAAGCAAACCCACACACGTTAACATAAGAGTCCCAGCAAAGCACTCCTGGGATTTGGAAAGCCAAATAAAATGGTGTGAATACATATAAACCATAGTTAAAGTCACCTGTTGCAAATCAAAAGCCCAACTAACCACACCAAAATAGAGATGTCTTGAACTCTTCTTCGAGTAGCTGATTTCAAATACCAGCCTTTCAAAGGAAATTTGCAAGAAGGTAGAATTACAGTTGGTTAATTTCAGTATCTATACACAGCACTTACCTTCTGAAGTCCCTCTACAGTGGCAGGCAGGCTAATTAAGTCTGCAGCTGACTTGACATTGGCTTTGAGGTGGTTTACTGCAGAAGTCAGCAGAGAAATCTGAAAGGAAGTGAGTAATAAACAGTGAAAACAGAATCTGTAGAACAAATGATCGCTTCACACACACTGCAGTTGATGAGGATTGTCAAGGCACCTTTGGACGCCACGTGATTCTGCAATCCAGACATTCCGCCCCGTCAGCTCACAGGAACAGAGGAACTCTGTGGAGTACCTTGGACAGACCTGAGGTGTGGAAGGCAGCAATAATACCCCTTCTCTCCTGGCCAGGCCAAAGAGGGAAAGGCAGGTATTATTCTTTACCCGACTCTTGGCAGCTACAAGATCCAAAAATCTTAAATTACCCAAAAGATGCAGTGATTATAATACAACCCTTAAACAACTGTACAGGAAGAAAGCTAATGATCAAGGACCTCTGAAAGATTTCATTTTGATAAAAAATACCACCTCAGTTACTTACTGAACTTTTGTTCCTACCCAAGTGGGAACATAAAGTAAAAACCCATCATCACAAAATATAGTCGACAGGAACTGAACCTGACAACTTGAATGGCACTTTCAACTACTTGGGGATTTAGTTTTGGTTTAACAATGTGATTAATATTTCAGACTCAATTGCTCAACCAAAGCACTACTTTGGACCCTGAAGGGGCTCAATAAATACCCACTAACTTGCTGGCTGACTGATAGACTGAATGTATTAAAATAGGAATTGAATCAAAATAAAATGTATCTTCCCTTCTGTGATTTAGGGATAAAATTCTAAATAGCTGGACTCCTCTCTTGAATGAGAACTGGGGGAACCTGTGTAATATGCCATTTCAGGTTGCAGAGATCATACTCCAACAACTGCAATGTAGCTGAAGATGCAGTTCCACACTGCTTTCCTGTCCCAAATTCGAGGATGAGGACACAGACCTACCAATAGCAATTATATTCAGAGTGGCCTCACCGAGTAATCAAGGAAGGTTCTGGGCACTTGTGACATGCCTAACCCTGTGGTAGGCGTAAACCTGACCCCTTATTCTTTTCTTCAACACATATCTGGCACATTCTCTGTGCCCAACACTGCGGAGAAAGTAGCAAACAAGACCATGAGGTTTTGCTCTCATGGAGCTTACATCCTGGTAGAAAGGTGATAGAAGAACAAAGAAAAAAAGTATTAGATAATAACAACTACTATGTAAAGTATTTAAAGAGAGCTCCTGCAGTGAGCAGCAGCATGTTCTGAACAAGGGAGTGCAGTGGGGAGCCCTGGAACTTTTCTCCCTCTTTCCTTTTAGGAGGGATATGTTCAGGGGTGTCAGACCATTTTGCTTTCATTCATTCTTTCATTCATTCATGCGTCCTGAGTTACAGTCATGTCCAACTATTTGTGACCCCATGGACTGCAGCCTGCCAGGCTCCTCCATCCATGGGATTTTTCCAGGCAAGAATACTGGAGTAGGTTGCCATTTCCTACTCCAGGGGATCTTCCTGACCCAGGGATCAAACCTGGATCTCCTGTGCTTTCTGCATTAGCAGGTGGATTCTTCACCACTGAGTCACCAGGGAAGCCTTCTCATTCATTCATTCCTGCAACAAATATTTATTGAGCCCTATTTTATTCCAGTGGTGAACAACACAGATGTCAGTGATCATTGGTGTTTACATTTTAGCGCAAAGAGACACAGAATTTCATATAAGAAAAATATTTAGATAGTGGGATGCATTAGAGGAAAATTAAAATAAGGTGACTTGATGAATGACTGGGTAGCTACTTCAGACTGGACTATCAGAGAAGGCCTCTATTAGAAGATGAAATATAAGATGAGATACAAATAATAAGGAATTAACCAGCCAGATCAAAAGTACATTTCAGCCAGAGGGAACTGCTAGGTCCCGGTGTGGGGAAGAGCTTGGCATATTTGGAGGATAGAAAGAAGGCCTAGGGGCAGGAGCGAAAAATGAGTGAGAAAAGGAGAGGGAGAGGGGAGGGGAAGACAGGGGAGGATGGAGAGGCAGAGGTAGGGGAGAGGGATGGAGATGAAGGTACCATTAAAGAAACAAGTACTAAATGTGATACCAAATAAAGTCTGAGAAAAGACTATCACTGTGGGCTGAAAGGGACAAGCTTCACTGAAGCAGGACTCAATCAGACTCTGCCAGAGAAGTAAGAGTTTTATATATAGAATTAATCAGCTTTCCTTTCTAGGTTAGAAGGGTGAGTGTGGCATCAGTGAGTAAGTAGGAAGCAACAACAAGAATACTCTTCCTTCACAGCATTTCTCAAAGTAACAATGATTTCTTTACGTGTGTGATTTTAAATTAAGATTTCTCTCCTCCACTAGACTGTAAGCTCCATGTCATCAAGGACCACCTCTTTTTTATTTTCCATAACACACCTGGCACAAAGATAGGCCTTCAATAAGTATCTACCAAATGAATGAATGGCTAAGAATGAACACTCTGTGGCTGAGATGGACACTGAGAAGGCGAGTCTGAGCAGAGCAGAGGGAGGAGGATAGGAAGCAGAGATAAAATTACATAAGTGTGAACTAATTTTCCTCACTGGGAGTATGGTATAACAACAACCATCTCATAGGGATGTGTGATGGTTTTAAAATAAGTCCAAAAATTCTTTGATGGTCCTCCCTCCAAGAGGTGGACACTAATTCCCTTCCCCCTGAGTGTGGCCTGCACTCGTGACTCATTTTTGGTCCACGGAATAAAGTGCACGTGACAATGGGCAACTTTGGAAACTAGGTCATAAGAAAGCAGTAAGTCTTTCTTTTTGTTCTCTCTTAGACCACTTGCTCTGGACAAGCCAGCTGCCATGTTGTAAGAGCACCCAAACAGCCCCATGGAGAAGGTGGAAGGCATGATGGGACAAACTGAGAACTCTTGCCAACAGCCCTGTGACTGAGGATCCTTCAGTCCCAGTCAAGCCTTCAGATGATGCAGCCTTGATACTATATTTTAGCTGCAACCTTAGATCCTTGCCAGAGTAACTCAACTAAGCTGCTTCCAAATTTCTGACCCAGAAAAACTGTGAGATGATAAATGTGTGTTGTTTTAAGTCATCAAGTTTTGAGACAAATGTAACACAGCAACAGATAACTAATACAGGCTATGAGGATTAAATGAGATAACTAGAACTCTTAGCATAGTAACTGATACAAACAAAATACCAAATAAATGTTAGCTCTTTAATAATGAAATTTAATAAGCACTTAAACATGGAATTCTCTGTAAGTGTTTCAAAATATTCAGACAAATCATCAACATTCCAACTTTATCCATTTAAAAATAAAATGAGTGAGAAACCTCAGCCCCAGAGAGATACTTGCAGCAAACCACAAACTCTTAAGAGCAGCAATTACATCAAGGAGGTTTTAACCATGCCTTTAAAAAGGTATGAATAATATTGACGTCTGAAAAGCAATAAGGAAACAGGTATTCTCATGCATTGTTAATGGAAATGTGAATTGGAGACACTTGTTAGATGGTTATCTAGCAGTATCCATCACAACTTGAAATGTTAATACCCTTTAATCCAGCAACTTCATTTCTAGAAATATCTATCCTAGAGGTTACTTGCTTAATCAAAAAGAAGAAAATACCTAGGAATAAATCTAAGGAGGTAAAGGACCTGTACTTGGAAAACTATCAGACACTAATAAAAGAAACAGAAAATGACATAAACAGATGGAAACATATATTGTGTTCATGGATTGGGAAAAAAATCAATCATTGTTAAAATGACCATACTACCCAAGGCAATCTATAGATTCAATCCAATCTGTATCAAAATACCAATGGCATTTTTCACAGAATTAGAACAAATAATTTTATATGGAAACACAAAAGACCTCAGAAAGTCAAAACATTCTTGGGAAAGAACAAAACTATAGGCATCATGTTCCCTAATTTCAAACTATACTATAAAGCTACAGTAATCAAACAGTATGGGACTACTGGTACAAAAACAGACACATAAATTAGTGGAACAGACCAGAGAGCCTAGAAATGAACCCACACTTATCGGGGCAATTAATCTACAGAAAAATACTGCAAGACTATACAGTGGGGAAAAGATAGCCTCTTTGACAAATGGTGTTGGGAAAACTAGACAGCTACATGCAAAAGAATTGAACTGGACTACTCTCTCACACCATGCACAAAAAAGATCTGAAACCGTAAAACTTCTACAAGAAAACACAGGCAGTAAGCTCTTTGACACTGGTCTTAGTAATATTTTTTTGAATCTATCTCCTTAGGCAAGAGAAACAAAAGCAAAAACAAACGGGACTTCATCAAACTAAAATGCTTTTACACAGTGAGGGAAACTACCAACCAAATGAAAAGGGATTCTACTGAATGGGAGAAGTTATCCGCAAACAATATATCTGACAAGGAATCAATACCCAAAATATACAAAGAGCTCGTACAATTCAACACCTAAAAAAAACCCGATTAAAAAATGGGCAGAAGATCTGAACAGATTTTTTTCCAATGAAGACAGGCACATGAAAAGATGTAACATCACTGATCATCAGGGAAAAAGCAAATGAAAACTACATGATATATTGCCTCACACCTGTCAGAACGGCTACTGTCAAAAAAAACAACAGATAACAAGTATTGGAGAAGATGTGGAGAAAAGGGAACCTTCCTGTAGTGCTAATGGGAATGTAAACTGGTGCAGTATGGAGATTCCTCAAAAAATAAAAAACAGAACTACCATTATCATCCAGCAGTTTCATTCCTGGGTACTTATCTGATGAAAATGAAAACATTAGAAAAGATGTATGTTTCAAATACTCCCTGAAACAATTCTTAAGCAAACATAAAGTTGAGACGCACTATCAAAAATAAAAGTGATAAAAGCAGCCAGAGTACCCTAATAAGTTTCAAATCACTGTATAAAATGATAAAAAAATGACTATGCGTGAAATGGCTTTAGCTTAAATAAAAGTTCCTGCTTTAAGTCAGGAAATTAATTTTTGAAAAAATTAAATCAGTCCGCACCAAAAAGAGAAAAAAAAAAAAAGAATATGCACCTCTATGTTCACTGTAGCATTATTTACAACAGAAAAGATATACAAGCAACCTAAGCACCCATCACAGATGAATGGGTTAAGAAGTTGTGGTGTGTACTATATGCACACACACATATACATACAAAGGAATATTACTCAGCCATAGAAAAGAATAAAATCTTCTCATTTGTGACAATACAGATGAACCCAAAGGACATTATGCTATGTGAAATACATCAGAGAACACATTGTAGGAAATCACTTATATGTGGAATCTAAAGAACAAATAAACAAACATAACAAAACAGAAACAGATACAGAGGACAAATAGGTGTCTGCCAGAGGGGAGGGGTGTGGGGGAAGGAAAGAACTAAGTGAGGGAGATAAAGAGGTACAAACTTCTAGTTGCACAATAAATGAGTTACAGGCATGAAATGGGCAGCCTGGGGAAGGCAGTCAATAACTATGTAATATCTTTGTATGGTGACATAAGTAACACTGGTGATCACTTTGAAATGAAAATAAATATCACATCATTTGTTGTGTAACAGAAACTAACAGTGTTACAGGTCAATTATACTTCAAAAACAAAGTCACAAAAAGAGACCAAATTTGTGGTTGGTTACCATAAGGCGGGGGGGTGGAGATGGTGGTGGTAGTGGGGAGGGGAGGGAAATTCGGAGGAAGATCGTCAAAAGATAAAAACCTCTTGTCATAAGATAAATAAGTACTAGAGATGTCATGTACAACATAATGAAGATAATTAACACTGCTGTATGTTATACATGAAAGTTGTTAAAATGGTAAATCCTAAGAGTTCTCATCACAAGGAGAAATATTTTTTCCTACTCCTTTAATTTTGTATCTGTATGAGATGATGGATGCTCAGTAAATGTACTGTGATAATTATTTTATGATGTAAATCAAATCATTATGCGGTACACCTTCAACTTATACAGTGCTTAGTGTTAATTATAGCTCAATAAAACTGGAAGAAAACGTAAATTTAAAAAAAGATTATGCTCACAAGCATAAAGATGTATGCTTAAGACTTTTCACTGGTTTCTTATTTGTAACAGCAAAACACTAGAAGACAATCTAAATGTCTATTACTAAGGATATAGATATATTGAGTAAACAGAGAAAGCTGTAGAATATATACCTAATGACTCCATTTATAAAGTCACATATACGTGTGCACATGTATACAAAAACCTATAAGCTAATTCATATTAAAAGCTATTGCTGCTGCTGCCACTAAGTCACTTCAGTCATGTCTGACTCTGTGTGACCCCACAGATGGCAGCCCACCAGGCTCCCCCGTCCCTGGGATTCTCCAGGCAAGAACACTGGAGTGGGTTGCCATTTCCTTCTCCAATGCATGAAAGGGAAAAGTGAAAGTGAAGTCGCTCAGTAAGTGTCCGACTCTTTGTGACCCCATGGACTGTAGCCTACCAGGCTCCTCCATCCATGGGATTTTCCAGGCAAGCGTACTGGAGTGCGGTGCCATTGCCGTCTCCAATTAAAAGTTATTACGATTTTGTAAATACATATAAAGTGAACTGTAAAAATGTAGCCCAGACTATTGACAACAACTATGGGGACAGGGAATGTGTGTATCTGTGTATGATGGGGGCACATACAGAGATGGCAGTGAAGAATTTTCTTAAGAGTTTTATGTGTATCTTACTATTAAATTTTATATAAGAATATGTTCACATATTACTTGTGAAATTTTAAAGACAAAAGATGGGAAGGAAATAGATACATAGGAAAAACACATCACAAAGCTTTGGGAGGTGCGTGACAGATTTCCTTGGCTAGCCCTTTCCCCATGCCCTCCACTGGGCCTTCCAAGACTATCTTAACATGCTCAACCCTGAAGCACTGGGAAGGGGTCTCTTCCACGTCTGTTTTATTCAATGCCCCAGAGCACATACAAAACTGGCTCTATACTGTCTTGACGAGTAAGGATATGATTATTCCAAATACCATATCAATTGTGTGGTTACCTTTTTCCCACCTGAGGGAACAACTCCTTTCATTGACAACTGGCCAGATTTTAAACAGACAACAAGCTGTGTTCTGGGTGAAGTGATCTGGGTAGAGCTACTCTCCCAGGTACTGAACTATCCTGATCACAAGTATCTGGACAATGGTCACGGCCTCACAAATGGCCAGTGTGGCTAACTGGCAGCTACCATTTCACCAAAACTAGAGGAACAGCTGAAAGCCAAGGCAATGAAAGATGAGGTGCTATCCACTTCTCCCCATGCCCCAAGTGCTCTAGGCCTGGGCTATCAGCTGACTCACAGAAAGAATATGCTCTGGAGACCTGACCATTCATTTTCCTCTAAGTGTTCTCTTAGAGGACCATTCAACTCCTCTAAGTGTTAGAGGACTTAGAGGACTTCATACTCACTTATATGACCTGGATCACACACTGGTCACCAGGATTCAACTACAGTCCCAAAAACCGCAAAGCTGGATTCTGTTTTTCAGTACTCCTCTCTTGGGTGGACTAATGCTCACATCTGTGGAAAACTACTGCAAAGCTGTATGTGTAACTAGAATGAAAGGCAAGGGACACTCTCCCATTACTGACATCAGAGGCTGCTTAGGTCTCTGATAGACCTAAGAATTCTAGAATGTTAGGTTGGATTTGAGCATTATAAAACTTATCTCTAACATCACACAATGCAATTCAAAGAGTCTAAAAAGTTGAATTAAATACAAACCACTAAGAAAAAAAGCCTCTACATTCCAGCCAAAAGATGAGTCATGACTTTCATGGATATTACATGACTTTTCATTAGCGAAATTAAAAATAGCTACTGTAGACCATTTGCTTATTAGACCATTTTATACTATAAAGTCTGAAATGTTGCTTTTCTGCTTTGGGGTTAAAATTAAGTGCTCTTTAAATAGTAAATAAAAAAGTTACTAAAACAGATCATCATTGATTATAAGCCCTGATATGGACTTGACTTCACATTCTTTCACCTTTATCTACTAAGCACAACTGCATCCTTTAGAGGCTATAAAGATGGAAGGTAGAATAGAAAATTGGAAAGAAAATAGGTTTCTACAGCTTGAATATTTTGTTAGCACTGCTACACAGCAGTTGACCTTGGGTAAACCTCTTAACCTCAGTGAGCCTTGGTATTCTTATCTGTAAAATGGAGACAGCACCTCCTACTTCATAGAGCTACAGAAGCAAAACAGGATATCTCATAAGTGCATCTAATAGAGACCTGCATAAAGAAGGAATTTAATGGGTGGCAGTTACTATCTTACGTGCCATCATCATTATTTCTGTGCTCAAAGCTCAGACGGAGAAGGCAATGGCACCCCACTCCAGTACTCTTGCCTGGAGAGTCCCATGGACGGAGGAGCCTGGTGGGGGGCAGTCCATGGGGTCGCAAAGAGTCGGATATGACTGAGTGACTTCCCTTTCACTTTTCACTTTCCTGCATTGGAGAAGGAAATGGCAACCGACTCCAGTGTGCTTGCCTGGAGAATCCCAGGGACGGCGGAGCCTGGTGGGCTGCCGTCTATGGGGTTGCACAGAGTCAGACACGACTGAAGCGACTTAGCAGCAGGAGCAGCAAAGCTCAGAACACAATGGACAACCTTCTGGTATAATTAGATGCCTCAGAACTGCCAAAGAACCCACAGTTTGCCCCAGAGAGAGACGCTAATTATTTCTCAGTGCTTCATGGTGGTTTACTTTCACTTGTACTCTCCGGCCAAACTGCTCATTTGTTCTGTGAATACAAGCAAGGCCAGAGTCTATCCTATATTTCTTGTAAAAAAGGAGTGAATCCCTGCTTTTTCCTTATTACTAAGAGTCCAAGGCTAAATGATAGTCAGTAGTAGGTGCTCTAACCCATCAATTATTTCATGATATTTATAAAAATGAAAGACAACTAAATAAAAAATAAAATATCATAAGGCAGCATTATATTAAGACAAGTGATTGTTTTCAGAAACTTTTATTTCAGTCACGCCCAGGTGGCGCTAGTGGTAAAGAATCCAAGTGCCAATGCAGGAGATATAGGAGACAAGGTTTCAATCTCTGGGTAAGGAAGATCCCCTGGAGAAGGAAATGGCAACCCATTCAGTATTCTTGCCAGGGAAATCCCATTTTCAGAGGAGCCTGGTGGGCCACAGTTCATGGGGTCACAAAGAGTTGGATGTGACCAAGTGTGTGAATGTGTGTGTGCACACACACATGTATGTGTTTACTGCATAATTATGGAAAATATATCTTACTGTAGGTTCCAGGCAAAAGTCTAAAAGCCACTGCCCTAGGCCATTGATCTCCGGTCACAAGTGCTGGCCTGTGCTACTCCCAAACTACTGCTGAAAGGAGCGGGTAGCTTCAAAAACATTGGCAAGCACTTTATTCTAGCACAGTGCTCTCTGCCCTGACTGATTCTGAACTTTGTGACTCCACTCTGAAGAACAGAACATCCTCTTAGCCACAACAGGAATGACAAAGCTATTTTTAAGGACTTTGTGCAGGGACCATTCACTTGGCACTTGAGTTTTCTTTTCAGTCAATGCTTGTCTTTCTTAACTAAAGCACACAAACTGAGAACAAGGGCTAGAGCCACCAAGTTGCAGCTGCCATACCTTATTCACATAAGATGCTCCATCAACATCCTCTGAATACCCTCTTTTCCTCTGGCAGTCCCTCTTTTGGCATCAATGTGAGATCTGGCCAATTTAGGGACTAGAAAAGTTTTGGCTCTAAGCCTACTTGCCTGGTCAAGGTATTTAACCTAGAATAATAATTATCATTAGCTGCTGATAAGTTTCCAGTGTGGCAAACAGCACTACACCCCAAGGCTGTCTGTAAGTTCTTAAGAGTTAGACTTGAATTGCAACTCAGTATCTTACTGTGATCTTGAGCAAATTACTCAAATTCTATTAAGCAAAATAAGCTCTCATGATCTAATAAAAACCATTTATCCAATTTTCCTGGGGGGGTGGTTAGACAATACATTGTTAAATTTAATATCTACTCTGCTCCTTAGGAAAAACTGATTCATGAATTTCTAACTCCTTCTAAGCTGCTCTACTTGGTAAATCTCTGCTCCTCTGTAGAAAGGGTTAACATTTTAACCATTTGGTAAATGCATAACTATTATCTATTTTAACTGACTTTAAGGTGTTGGGATCACAGTATGCAAAGCACCATTTCAAAAAGTAGAACAATCTGAAGTGAGTTCCCTACACTTACTGATACATACTAGACAGACAAAATGAAATATTCACAGCTTATACAGAAAGACAATCACACTTTTGCTACCTGCTTATTCATTTCTGTGATGTTTATCCAGACATTGTTCAACCCGAGCTGTCCAGATTCAATCTTCTCAAGTTGTTTTTGTTTGCTGAGTAGTTCTTCATTAAGTTTGGGAATTTCTTGGAATGAGCTTTTCTGATTAGATTCCACTAAAAGCAAACATAAGAACAATCATAAATAGCCATAAATTTCCCTCATGGCTCCAAGATGAAAAAATGATCATACAGCAGGAAAGAAGCCAGATTAATGAAAGTTAATTCTGGGAGGATAATGACAAATCTTATTTATCAACTCCACTGTTCTTTTTATTTCTGTAAATGTGTATCTTTAACACTAAAGCTTATTTAACTGGGGCTATCTCACTACTGGCAGTACAACTTTTTTAAAGCCAGGTGGCTAAAAATGATAACAAACAACATCAGCAGAAACAGTTAGACTTGAATTGCAACTTGGATCTTGAGCAAATTATTCAAATTCTTTGAGCTCACTTTCTTCATGTGTAATACAGTGATAATTCTAACCATCCTGTGAAAATATTTTAAGTGAAAGAAGGCTGTAAAGCACTAAACACAGCTGGCCAGGCGTACAATAAGTGATAAATAAATGTTAAGTATTGACCTGCTCAGTTAAGAAACTTTCTAATTGGTCAACAAAGATTTATAAGCTTTACTCCATTAATGCTCAAGGTGACAGCCTAAGTTATATCTCTAAATGATTAAATTTATTTTTTCTACCTCAAATTGGTCAAATGCAAGGTAGGTTCTTATTACCTTTCAAGTGCTGCTTTGACAACTAAGATTTTAAATCTTTTTCATAAACCGCCAACAGTGCTTTCTTAAATCTTAAATCAACCCAAAAGCTCAAAGTGAGATAGAAGACAAAGAAAAATGTTAGGTGAATTTGGCCTTTCTTTTGAGAAACAGCATCTTCTGGATGGTTTAGAGATTTGCCAGCCTGAAGGCAGAGGCCTGAAAGAGTGCTTTCTCTTCATTCTTTAGAGTATTCTTTATTTTCATGGAAAATAAAATATTGATAACGGCTGGTCCTCCAGAATAAAACCTATGTCTTTCTTTCAAAGCCACAGACTGCTTGATTAGTTATCATGTGCTCTTTTTAAAATAAAAAACTGGCATAAAGGGACAGATATAAAACTATTTACTAAAATCTTAAGTTCGCAAATTTTTTTTGTTTCTGTAGGTTGGCATTGAGAATACACCCGGCACACTTCAGGCACTCAGGAAGTATTAATGACTGGATAAATCTGGCCTTTGCTTACCTCTCAACCATATTTCTCATCACCTTAGCTACACTTTGGTCTACTTTCCAGCTAAGTTGATTTTCCTGACACACCAACCTCTTTAAGCCTCAGCGACTGCACACCCTAGCCTCTCTGCCTAGCTGACTTTTGCCCCTTCATTTCCTCCACCTTAGCCTAGTTGATTCCTTTCAAGATTCAGCACAGATAGCTGGCCCCCACCTGAGGCCACTGGTACTTCTTTACAACTCCCAACTCTACTGAGCACTGAACATGCTGTGCTGTAATTATTTACTTATCTGTCTCCTCCATCAGACTGAAAAGAGCTGCCTGAGGGCAGGGATCAGGTCTTATTTAGTCACGTATTCCCAGGGACCAGCACAGTCCCAGGTATATGGAAGCATTTAAATGCTTGTCCAGTGAAATGATTATAGGGTATAAAATGGAGTTAATATTATCCTAATTAAGTTAAACAAGGAAAACTCAACAAATAAAACAAAAGTCCCCACAAAAATCAGGGGGTGGTGGTGGTATCCTCACTGTAAACAAACCCACTATCTGAAAATTTAGAATTATTAAAAGAAATTAGACATTTTTATTCACTTTTCAAAAATATGTGAAGGAGTTCTTTATAAATAGTAGCCTTGGCTAAGTGCTTTTAATGTAACATTTGATTTACACAGTTTCTAGGAATACATTCATCTCATTTAGTAGGAATATTTTACCAGTCAGTCTAAATTAACGTAGCACTTAGCACCCAACTGAATTTTGAATTCAGTTAGGTTATAAAGAAAAGCTTATCCCACACATATCTGCCATTGTCACACGGTAAAACACTCTAAGGCTGGGAAAGTCTCTCTTTCCTGCAATCTATATGCATTAAGTAGAAAAGGAAGTAAGACAAACAAGTAAGTAACTTGGATTAAAATTATTAACTAATAAACATATAAATCTGACAAGCTCTGCAAACGGTTTAAATCCTGAGGACTGTGTGAGCCAAGAAGGGATTATATTCATTATCTGATTTGGGGATTTTTAGGAGAGAAAAGACAAATAAAGGCACTCTGATTACATACACGGAATGAAATATAGTAAACAAACTTACGATTAATAATAAAAAAACTTACGATTACTAACTCATGTTCTTTCAACATAGAAGCAACTCATTTAAAATTTAGTATAATCCGACTCAAAAGAACTTAGTTAACTCTTTTCCTGATCTTTAAGAAGAGGAAATGAAGATTTCTGCACATTTAGATACAACACATAATGCCAATAGTAATATTTTATATTTGTGCATCTTTACAGTTTACAAGATACTTTTATGTAATTACTCATCTTGTAATTGAGCCCCTACTATGTGCCCAGCCATGTACCTGGCACTGGTACATATAAAAGAACCTGAAATTCTCAGTCTGGTGGGGAACAAGGCATCAGCCCAGAATTACTATAGAGTGTGACAGATGTTATGACACAGGAATGCCCAAGGTGCTTTTGTAGCACAAATTTATCTTTATGTTTTATGGATAGGAAAATGTAGGCTCAGAAAGAATAAGTGACTTGTCTGTGTTTCGTAGCTTGTAATAAGTAAGTCAGGATTCAACAGTCAAACTTTCTGATTCTAGAAAGTTTGGAAAGGAAAGTGCTAGAAAGGACCAGCACTCTTCCTAGAACACTTCAGCTGTCACAGATGCTTACACCCTAGCACCCTTATTAGCATAAGACCATTTTTAAGTTCTGCATGAAATGACCAAACTGCTACTCTGTATGACCAGAAACAGACATGTTTGACTTATCAATACTGTCCTTCTCTTCCAAATTCTTTCCCCTCCGTCTAGCTTTGAGTGATAAGAGTGGAATGGCTGGGAATAGAATCTTCCTTAAAATAACTGAGGAGGTCTTCTGGAGTACCTGGTTCTAGAAAAAGAAAACTGAGTGAAGAGTTTCAAGGCCAGACAGCACTTTTAGCTTAAGGATCAAATTACTCGTTGGCCTCAAGGAAAAAATACCTAGCCTATCTGCTCTGCTTTCTGCTCCAGATATCTCAGCAATCCTGCCTCCTTTTCTCACAAGTGTCTTGGAAGATAATGAAATAAATGACAAGGTGCTCTGAATTTTTTAAAAAGATATTTAAGCCAGACCAGCAGGTAGTCTTATTTCTACTATCCTCTTGAAAAACAAGAAATAAACTTATTGAAATATATTTAAAGTAGCAACATAATTCAAAGAAAGATTATGTCAGTTTAACAAGACTAACGTCATTTAGCTAAGAGAATGGTTTTCCCAAAAAGCCTCTTACCAAGTAGTCCACTAAGGTTCAGCCTACAGACTGACTTATAGAGCCCCAGGCCGCACGTCTATTCTCTCTGAGAAGTTCTGCTTTAGATATAGGTGCTAGCATATCTATTGCAGCAAACCAAAGCCCACAGAGCAGCTGGACTGACAATTCCAAATCTGCTTCATTCAGCTGGCTGGCAAGTATAGCCAGGGTCCCAGGGGAATGCTGCTCAGTGGTAGAAAGCAGGTCTCACAGTCCAGGGCACAACTCCTGGCATCTCCTGAACAGAGTATTTCCAGGAATTGGTATTAACAAGTGCTCAAAACATATTCGTTGCCTGATAGATTGTTAGGTCTATTTCACTTTCATGCACTGGAGAAGGAAATGGCAACCCACTCCAGTGTTCTTGCCTGGAGAATCCCAGGGACAGGGGAGCCTGGTGGGCTGCCTTCTATGGGGTCGCACAGAGTTGGACACGACTGAAGTGACTTAGCAGCAGCAGCAGGTTAAGTTTGGAACTTAACTAACGGCAGGCAACAAAGAGAAACTGGGGTGAAGGAAAGCTAGGGTGTTGTGATCACCTAGGGCTTACTTCTAGGAAGTAAGGAAACAACTCTAATTCTAGTTCTAGGGACAGATTTCTTTATTGAGAAAGACTAGTGGTCAGTTTGCTGGAATGTTAAAACTGCTAAAGTTAGGGTATTTGTGATTTTGTAATTAACCTGAAACTGGTTCCTTAGCTTAGAAATTAAAAAAAGCAAACAAACTGATTTTATTACTTTTAATAAAATTCAGGTTGTAATTATAGCTATGCATTATTTGTTAGTTAAAACAAAGACTAACTAAAGTATCTTTTGGGTATAACTTTCTTTCCTTTTTTTGTAATTTGCTGTTGTTGTTTTAAGATTTTTATTAGCTTAGAAAATCAACCCTTGTAACCTAGAACCAAAGATCTCAGTGTTGCTAAAGATCTTTAGGCTAAAATAGGTTGAAGCTGCCATGTAAGCACATCTCTCAGAAAAAGGACGTTGGATACAAAATACAAGTTTAACAATTTAGAATATATAAAACTCTTCAACTTCAAAAGTTTCTTAAGAGACACTGACTCATGAGACAAATATTTATTTGTGACTCAGCACACAGTAAGCACGCCATACACGCTGGGTATTATTATTACTGCTCAGTACTATGCTTCTCTAGGTCTTTCTTAAGGAGGATATTGTCTGATAGACACGCCCACATTCTTTTTCAAATGGCCCTGTGAAGAGGAAGGAAACAGCCTAGTGTTGCTACTGCCACTTTACAGTTGGGAAACATGAAGTGGCAACAGGTGGAAATTAACCAAGGTTCTAGAATCCTGGATCTCGGCCCTTCCCTTCTATGCTATAAACACCGACTGCAATGCCATTATTTCAGATGCTATTTGTCTCAATGATGCATAAGCGCTGTGTTTTGTTTGTGCATTTAAAAATAAACATTGCATTCAAGCCGATAGCTAAGAAAGAATTTAAAAAATGCTGAAAGGAACATGTAATTGCTTCATCAGAGTGAGCAAAAATCTTAATTCAGTGTGGTTCACTTTGTCCTAGAACCTGGCAAAGAGTCCAAAATTATATTTTGAAAAGGTGACCACTTACTAGTTCGGAACTTTTCCTTGAGGGAATCCAGATCCTCCTTCAGAGCGACTTGCATCCACACCAGGCCAACGCAGGCCACGACACAGGCGGCAAGGATGACAAACGCACAGAGGGGATAACAGATCCTGCAGCATCGTAAATAGTCTCCCCTGATCATAAGAACAAATTCAACCAGGAGTATGAAAGGGATTATGAATACGGTTTGATTTCAAATAGCACATGTGTGGGCATGCAATTAGCATCTCTAATGAATAACCAACCCATTTACCAGGGAACATAGGGTAACACACTTAAATCTGAACAGCAGGTTGAATATGTCAAGATAATATGATCCAGGAAGAGTTCATCTATTGGGGACAAACTTCTCATGAAATGAGGGAGTTTCTGAGTTACAGGAAGCACCTGTGGGCACTGCATCTCACTGCCATCATCATCAATTCAGGTCTTTGGAAACTGACTCAGGTTAGGGAAGTGTAAAGATCAGAGTTTTCTCTGCCATTTATTACTGTACTGAATTCACTTATCTATCTAGTTCTCTCTCTCAAATATATAGTCATTCAAGAGGACCTTGTTTCACTTTATTGAAACTTTATAAACTTTTGAGTAAGCTTTATTGAAAATGGAATGAAAAAAACTAGAACAGTAGGTTAAAGTGGACACCTCATACACTCCAGTTGATTGGTTCAGAAGGAAACATAGGAAGGAGTTAGATTTCACATGAAATGTCAACCAGCACTCAAGGTCTAAACTAAACCAACAGGGTAACTGTTCCAGTTAACTATTCCACTTCATCAGATCTTCATAGCTGAAGCCCAGGATTGCCCTGAATTACTTCACCTGGCAAAGCTCATTAGAAACCAATCTCTCCCTTTAATATAAAAGGACAAAGACATTCCAAACAAACAAATCTCAAAGGATTTGATCTCTTTTAGCATCCTAAGCTTCAGCCTAGATCTTGCTTTCACATCCTCAGCAGCATACTCTTTTAATGTGCTCCTTAAGAGAGTCCAAGGGCACTTTAAAGATTCCCTTCACCCCCTTCCTACTGTAACCCTCAATTCCCAACGTCTTTGTGTTTACTAGAGGAGGGCATGGCAATCTGCTCCAATATTCTTCCCTGGAGAATCCTATGGACAGAGGAGCCTGGCACGCTACAGTCGATGGAGTTACAAAGAGTCGGACACCACTGAGTGAATAACACTTTTACTTGTGCTCAGTACTGGAGGGTGTTACCAACTAAAAGTGGTTTGAAAAAAGCTGCCTTTTCTTTCTGTCTCCCACCCTCCATTTCTCTCAAGGTTCATAGTTTTTACAGAATGTCCTTCATCATATCCCCCATTACCAGATTCAGACCCATCAACAGTGGTAGGGGGGGGAACCCAAACAAACAAATAAAAAACCCTGCAGTCTTAAGGTCCCTGTGTCTCCTAAATTTAACAAGACCTTGTCTCTCAAATTTCTCTCTCCCTATGTCCCTATTCTTAGCCTCTTTGCTACTCTCACCGGGCTCTTGGCACAATCCCCAAGTCCACATTTCCACCCTAGATTCAGAGCTCTTTGTACACTTAGAGACAGATCTCTAACTTATACTTCATTCAGAACCTGAACACATCTTCTCCCTAACATTTTTCCCTCCTTGTGCCTTCCGGGGACTATACACTTTTTTCCTCCTAAGAACTCCCCTCTCCTCTCCTTTCCTTCACCCCCTTGGTGGTGCAAGGAGATGCCTTTTCCCATCCCAGCCTCAGCACTTTACTCACTTGACAAAGCGAGAGCGATTTCCAGCTACACCAAATTCCTCTTCCTCTTCTGAGCTGGACTCGGAGTCTGAGTCAGGAGGCTCCGTGCGAAGCAGGCGGTGGCCTGAGCCTTTCTTGGGTTTCTTTCTACGGCTGTCCCCAGCCAAGCCGATCAATGCATTGAGCTCTTTGCGCTTTTTCATCTTCTTGTGTGGGGTAAGTGGAGCACCCACTCCTGAGCTGCCAGGTTCGTACCCGACACCCAATTCTCTCCCTGCTTTGGAGCTGCCTTCCAGGGTGAGGAAGCCTGGGCCAGAGCCCTCTGGTCACTCCCACCCAGGGGTGGGACTGACCAGATACGCTAGGGGCTGGAGATTGGACTCCAGAGGAAACTGGAACTCAGATGAATGGGGCAAGTCACATAGAGACGGCCAGGGAGGTGGTGATCCAAATGGGTAAAGGCCTATGCATGGAGTGCCAGTTACTTAAGAGGGTACTGGGGAGCGGAGCAACTTTTGTCTCTCAGGATAAAAAGTCAAGTCAAGAATAAGAGATTCTGAACCCTGGTAAGCAGACAATATTTCTAAAGGTACTCCAGGAGCTGGAAAGGACACACAGATAGGTGTTTTGGACTTCCGGGGCAGGATTTCCAATGAAGAGAAAAACAAGAAACTTGGTTCTTGAATGGGAACACACAGGGAGATGCAAAGCAAGACGGTGGGAACGCGCTGGTCTCTCCCTAGATGGCAGCAGGAGGGGGCTCCCAGCCACTACAAACCTGACAGAGAAAATACCCGAGTCGGAGAAGATCACCGTCCTCCGGCCTCCGTCCCAAGTTTTAAGGGAGTCAGAGGCCAAGGAAGACCCAGAGCCCAGCCTGGAGGATTCGGCCTGAGAGGAGCCAGTCCCGCGCCTGGGAAGACCCCAGCCCTGCTGTCTGGGCCTGGGGGCGCGGTGAGGAGGGGTGACCGAGGCTCAGCCCACCTGAAGCGCTCCCGCCGAGTCTGAGGTGTTCCGGTACGGCGACTCTCGGCAACTCACACGCGCCGCCTCCACTCCAGCCGTGACTCCGGCCCCCGCTCCGGCTGCGGCCGCAGCTGCTCCCAAGTCGCTGGTGGCGGCGGCGGCTGTGGCCGCAGGCTCCAGACCCGGGCCATCGCTTCAGCCCCAGCTCACTTCCCCTTTGGCAGCGGCCGCCGGCATCGCCTGCCAGTAAGGCGCACTCCCATTGGCCGGATGTTCCCTGACGTCACGCAGGGGTAGGGGAGGCGGGGCGTTAAAAGGCGCAGGCTCCGGCGCGGGCAGACTCCCCTCTCGAGGAGGCTCCGCCCCCAGGAGGGTCCCAGGGGACCTGTCTCTCACCTGTTCTGGGCCGTGTGTTGTTTCCAGAGGAGCAGGGATGAGCCAGGCAAAGCACCCAGCTGGATAAATTTGCTTGGGAAGTTCATCACCGCATGGGCCCCTAGTTGTGACTAACCCAGTTTAGAGGTGCCAACCCTCTGACTTTCCAGCTGTTTATTAAAGGTTTAGGCGTGTTACAGGTTAATGACCGGGTTGAACACATTCATTCATTCATTCTGTAAATATTTATTGATTACCATGTGTCAGAAACAGTTCTACCGCTGAGGATACAGCAATAAACAAAGTAACCACTGTCCTTGCCTTCCAGGGTAGGGTTGCCCGATTTAGGGAATAAAAATACAGGACGCTTAGGAAAGTTTAAATTTCAGATAAACAACGATTTTTTTAAAAAAATGTAAGTTTATCTCATGTAACGTCTGGGACATCTTCATACTTAAAAGTTATTTTATTTGAAGTTCAATTTTAACTGGACGTCCTGTGTTTTATCTGCCAACCCTGTTCCTGCAGTTTATACTTGAGTGGAAGGAGGTGATAAATATTATGGGGGAAACGGAAACATGATAAAGGGACGGGGAGTGCCTCTGCGATAAGGGAACCTTTGGTTAGAGATTGGGAGGCAGTGAGGGAACGAGTTGTGCAATGACCCCAAGGAAGGAGTGACATGGAAAACGTGGTGTGGCTGGACCTGAAGAGCCAGCTGCTGCTGCTGCTAAGTTGCTTCAGTCGTGTCCAATTCTGTGCGACCCCATAGACGGCAGCCCACCAGGCTCCTCTGTCCACAGGATTCTCCAGGCAAGAAGACTGAAGTGGGTTGCCATTTCCTTCTCCACTGAAGAGCCAGAGGAGAGCTATAAGAAATGAGGTCAGACAAGCATCAGGAGCAGATCTTGTAGGGCTTGAGGGACTACTGTGAGGACTTTGGGAAACCATTGGTGCTTTAAGCTCTGGCTTAGATTTATTTTTAAAGATCACTCTAGCTACTGTGTGGAAAAGAGAATTAGGAGAGAAAAGGACAAGTAAATATGATGGCAATAGTGGAGATGGTGAGCATTCTGGATGCTTCTTGACCATAGAGCTAACAATATTTGCTGATGGTTTACAGAGCAGGTGTGTGCAAAACAAGGAGTCATAGATGACTCCAGAGTCAGGTTGGAACAGCTGGAACAAAGGAATTGCTGTTTACTGAGATAGGAAAGAACAGATCTGCGGCAAACTTGAGAAGCCAATTCAGTACTCAGATGGACTGTTTGGTACATCTATTTGGAATTCTGGGTAGAGGTTGGGTCCTGAAATATAAATCTGAGAGTCTCCCATGTAGATAGTATTTAAAGCAAAGTGCTTTGAACTACTCGGAAAAAAGTCATTTAAAGTAATTTTTTAAATACAGTTTTAAAATTTATTTTGGCTGTACTGGGTTTTTTGTTGCTATGCAGGCTTTTCTCTAGGTGTGGTAAGCGGGAGCTACTCTCTCATTGTGTTACACAGGCTTCTCTTGTTGCAAGTTCTGTAGCTGTGGCACATGGACTTACTAGTTGCGGCTCCCAGGCTCTAGAGCACAGGCTCAATAGTTGTTGCACAGGGCTTAGTTGCTCCGTGGCATGTGGGATCTTCCTGGATCCGGGGTTGAACCCATGTTTTCTGTACTGGCAGGCAGATTCTTTACCACTGAGCCACCAGGAAGCCCTAAAGTAATTTTTATATCCTAAAGTATAGCCCTAAAGTAATTTTTTATATATTGACACTTCTTACTGTGTCAATCACACTGCCTTTGTCTAGGGATACCCACCCAAAGTCTGGGCCTGTTTCTTATTTATCTTTATCTGTCAAGTCCAGAGGTAGAAGATCTGATATATATGTGACATCTATGTAGGAGGGCAGAGTTATATAGAGGTATGAGTGGAGGTTTGGAATCAAGAGATCTGGGATGAAATCATTTAGAATATTTACTAGCTCTGTCAACATGGAAGCCATTTAAATCTGAGCTTCAGTTTTCCCCTCTGCAAAGTGAGGATTAACGTCTATTTCACAGGACAGACACATGAGAAGATACTTGTGAAAGTGCTTTTGATGTCCCCCAAACGTGATGCAGTTATTTTGGTTTTTCGTTTCCTTTTGTTTCTAGAGCTGTGCTACCCAATATGGTAGTCAGTAGTCACTAGCCACCTATGACAATTTAAATTTACATTTTGCTTAATTAAAATTAAAAGTTTAAATTAGTTCCCCAGTCTCACTGGCCACTGTGCTCCATAATCATATGTGGTTATTGGCTATTGGGCAGCAACAGAACAGTACATTTCCATCGTTACAGAAAGTTTTGTTGGACAGCTCTGCACTAGCATCTCCTTGAAGGTGTGGTACTGCACAGGAAAAGGTCTCGACTTCTAGAACCATTTCCCAAACACGTGCTGTGGTCATGAGAAGCCCAGGCATAAGGAGTGACTCAGAGAAGGCAATGGCACCCTACTCCAGTACTCTTGTCTGGAAAATCTCATGGACCGAGGAGCCTGGTAGGCTGCAGTCCATGGGGTCGCACAGAGTCGGACACAACTGAAGCGACTTAGCAGCAGTAGCAGCAGCAAGGAGTGACTGGCTCAGGATGGCCCTTCCCATGGCCCTCCTGTGTTGTAGATGTTACATATATACCAAGGGAACCTGGGGCTGAGGAACCCAAGGGAGTGAGGTGGGGCCAAAGCTGTTTCACCCAGCTGCAATGACATCTGGTCAGCCAGGCCCTGCCCTCTCATGCAGTGGACCAGTCATGGGTGGGGAGGTTGGAGGAGAATCTGTGATTCAGTCCCACTGTCCGCCTTTTTGTCTATTGCTCTTTAGATAACACGACTTTCGGTGTTGGGCAAACATCCCATGAAATACTGAGACTTTGAAAACTACTGGCCAGGTGTCTATCTTCTCTCAGAAGCTCTTGGTACTCTTTATCTTCCTCCCTCAAACCTGGACCCTCAAGGCCAGAAATTAAGCCAACCCTTTCAGAGCAAGGGCTCCTGCACTAAGGAGCCATGTGCCTTCCCACACCAGGACCTCTCAAGGTTGTGACCCATCTGTTCATTTGGGAATGTTCACATTATGATTCTGTGTCTGTGCAGCCCTGTTACCCATTCAAAACTTGTTTGGAATGCACTAAGATCTTGGGTAAGTAACTTTCCCAAGCGACCCTTATTTAACTTATTAACTTATATGCAGAGTACATCATGAGAAATGCTGGGCTGGATGAAGTGCAAGCTGGAATCAAGATTGCCGAGAGAAATATCAATAACCCCAGACCTGCAGATGACACCACCCTTATGGCAGAAAGTGAAGAAGAACTAAAGAGCTTCTTGATGAAAGTGAAAGAGGAGGGTGAAAAAGTTGGCTTAAAACTCAGCCTTCAGAAAACTAAGATCATGGCATCTGGCCCCATCACTTTATGGCAAATAGATGGGGAAACAGTGGAAACAGTGACAGGCTTTTTTGGGGGGGGAGGTGGGGCTTCAAAATCACTGCAGATGGTGACTGCAGCCATGAAATTAAAAGACACTTGCTCCTTGGAAAAAAAGTTACGAACAACCTAGACAGCATATTAAAAAGCAGAGACATTACTTTGCTGACTAAGATCCATCTAGTCAAAGCTATGGTTTTTCCAGTAGTCATGGATGGATGTGAGAGTTGGACTATAAAGAAAGCTGAGTGTGGAAGAATTGATGCTTTTGAACTGTGGTGTTGGAGAAGACTCTTGAGAGTCCCTTGGACTGCAAGGAGATCCAACCAGTCCATCCTAAAGGAGATCACTCCTGAATATTCAGTGGAAGGACTGATGCTGAAGCTGAAACAATCCTTTGGCCACCTAATGAGAAGAACTGACACATTGGAAGACACTGATGCTGGAAAAGATTGAGGACAGGAGGAGAAGGGGACAATAGAGGATGAGATTGTTGGATGGCATCACTGACTCAATGGATATGAGTTTGAGTAAACTCTGGGAGTTGGTGATGGACAGGGAGGCCTGGCATGCTGCAGTCCATGGGTCACAAAGAGTCAGACACGACTGAGTGACTGAACTGAACTGAACTGAACTGGAGTCACCTGAACTGAACTGGAGTCACTTTCCAGTTCTGTTATTCTAGCTTTTCTGTGTGTACAATGGGAATAAGCATATTCCCTGCCCAGTTTTTTGCTCCATGCTTTTTTGGGAAGGGAGCAACATCATAGTGTTTATATAGGGTGAATGATACCCACTGAATTCTCCTACAACAATGTGCGGAGGGTAAGCAAAGTTGAGTTCCCAGAACACAAAATCCCATTTTGTGTGAGTGGCGAAGTCACATCTTGAGATGCTTTGCTACCTGAGAAGACTCTACAGAATGCTTTCACTTGGGAAAACTGAGGCAGAGAGTGGGACAAACTGGCGCAGGGACAATGAGCAGAAATGTGATCCAGGACTTCTGATTCCTAGGCTGAAGCGCTTTAAGATCTCATAATCTTCTCTTCTTTGGGGTCTAAGTCCACATCTGAGCTCTGCCAGTTGGCAGCTGTATGACCTTGGGCAAATGATTGAGCCTCTCTGAGTCTCCACTTTTGTGAAGTGGTGGTAATAATAGTGCCTAGCACTAGTCATGTAATTTGTGGGGGTCAGTGCAAATGGAAATGCAAGATCCCTTGTTCAAAAATCAGGAAAAAAGCTTTTTTTCCCCTTTCTCTCATGATTTCTTACCTAGCTTGTCACGCTGTTCATTGCTCACTAGTTAGCCCTGTGCTTCCTTGGACATGGGGACACTCACAGGGGTGAGGGGCCCTTCCTCAGGCACCCCAACCCAGCCCTCCCTGTGTCTGTACCCAGGCCAAGGATGAGATGGCACAGGGGAACAGGCAGCTGAGAACCTATCCTGGGGAAGGGGAGAGGAAGGTGGGGCGAGGCAGGACTATGTGTGAACAGAGCCTCCAAGTCCCCAATGTAGGCTCCATTGCTCCATCAGACTTCACTTTCAAAACACAAATTCAAAAATAAAATGATTAAGAATTTCAAGATGGTAACCACAGAGCCTTAAGCCCCAGTTGTGGCACACCCTTCTGAGTCGGGGGTTCTGTGTCACATACTTGTGAAACTGACCCTGATAATATGTGACTCACAGAGTAGCTGTGTGAAGAAGCAATGTGCCTGACTCAGAGTAAATGCTCAATAAATGTACCTGTTCCATTAATGTGATTATTAATTATTCAATGTGATTTATTATAGATTTATTAAGTATAATTTTCATGGTGACCCATTGGGTAATTAATCTTCATTTACCTAATAGAAAATGCTGCTTCCATCTGCTACAAGAATTCCCTTTGCCATCATTTTTCTTGTTGGTTAAAGTTGGAGGGAAGGAACAGGAATGAACATTTAAAAATACTCAGGTAAGAATCTGCTTTGCCATCATTTTTCTTGGTGTATTTCTATGGTTAAAGTTGTAGGGAAGGAAGAGAAATGAACATTTAAAAATACTCATATATTAGGCATTTTTGGTGTTAATCATCACTGTGATAAATTAGTCCTCCCAAGGTAAGCATCTTATCCTTGCTCTAACTGAGAAGAAAATGGATGTCCAGGGATTGCAAGAGGCTTGCCCAGGGACACAGCACATTAGTGGCAGAAACTGGGACTTGAATCTGGATCTGAGCCTTGGAAGCCTGAGTTCTGCACCCGGTGCCCGGCGCCATGGGGGCGGACCTGTTGCCTGGGCCTTTGTCTGCAGCTCATCTGGAAAGGGACCACCAGCTGAAGCATCTTACCTCTCCTGGGATGGTTTCATCTGCTTTCCCAGCCCCTTCCCCATTCTTTTCGCTGCTGTGCCGGCAGCTGCATCCGGCACCTGAAAGACAATGGGAAGAGGAAGGACTGGTGGTAAGAGAGGGGCCAAGCTTTCTTGCTAAACAATGATTTTCCCCCGGTGGGTCCCCAGCAGCAGGAAGCAGCACTGGTTCCCAGCATCACTGTGGGCAGGGATAAGGGCTGCCCCCACCGGGATCCTTCTATTCTAGGCAGTCTCCTCTGAGTTGCTGCAACCTTTGTTCCCTTGGCTGTGTAGTAGCCTCAGTTTCCCCATCTCCTGATTATCCTAGCACCCAGAACAGCATCCAGTGCTGGAAGGACCTTGGGCAGTGTTTGCTGAATTAAATTATTGGAAGAGCAGAAGAGAGCTATTGGAAGAATTTCTAGGCATTGTTCTTCATTTTGCTGATCCCACCCATTCATTCCATCCATCTACTCATCCATCCAACAATCCTGCCCTAAGGAAGCTACTTCCACATGCCAAGTCCTGTGTGTGGCCCTGGAATACACCAGTAATATCCAGGTTCTGCACTGCCAGAGTTCCCAGGAAGCAGGCAGTGGTCCCCAGGGTTTATATTGGGGGACAAAAAGAAAGCCTGGAATGATTGAGTTTATTTTAGGATGAGAACAATAATCCTGGGAGGAAAGAATGGACAATGGCCTTCAGACCACCAGCTCTTGCCCGCCTTTCCAGGGGCTTGAACTGGAAATGGACTTGCAGCTGGACCAGGAGGGAGCCCTGAGTCTGGGTACAGTATTGTACGGGTTTGAGTCTCAGCCTCTTCACCTACTGAGTGTGTGATCTTAGATGAGTTCCTTTTCCTCTCTGAGTCTGTTTTTTCGTCTGTAAACTGGAACTAACTATGTGCACCTCCTGGCAGCGCCTGAGGATTAAATTTAAATGGTGGGCATTAGAGGGCTTCAAGGGAACTGTTAAATGCATTGAGTGGACAGGAAGACTGGGAAACAGACCTCTGAGATACCTATTTGGAGCAGGGGACTTAGTGCAGGCTGGGAAAGAAGGTGATGGGATCGTGAAGGGAAGGCTCTTCTAACTGAGAAAGGGCTGTGTGTGTGTGTGTGTATGTGTGTATGTGTGTGTGTGTATGTGTATGTGTGTGCGTGTATGTGTGTGTGTGTGTGTGTGCTCCCTCCAATGCTGGCGGTGGATGAAGGAGTAAATGACAGGTGATGCTGAATCAGCAAGGTGTGGGAGTGGGGGACAACATGGAGAGGCTGTCTGGACCATCCTGAGTTCTTTTGTAAGGGAATAGCACTGGCTTTGTGTGTCTAAATCAGCCTGAGACTACAGTTCAGCTCCATCTGAGACCAGTTTTACCGAGAAGACTGGCACTAGGAGACAATAGACATATATTGCCTCATGCTGCCCTCTGCAGGTTTCCTGCAGAACTGCACCTCTTCAGTTCAGTTCAGTTCAGTTCAGTTCAGTCGCTCAGTCGTGTCCGACTCTTTGCGACCCCATGGACTACAGCATGCCAGGCCTCCCAGTCCATCACCAACTTCCGGAGTTCACTCAAACTCACGTCCATCGAGTCAGTGATGCCATCCAGCCATCTCATCCTCTGTCGTCCCCTTCTCTTCCTGCCTTCAATCCCTCCCAGCATCAGAGTCTTTTCCAATGAGTCAACTCTTCTCATGAGGTGGCCAAAGTACTGGAGTTTTAGCTTTAGCATCAGTCCTTCCAATGAACACCCAGGACTGATCTCCTTTAGGATGGACTGGTTGGATCTCCTTGACTGCACCTTTTAAATGGGGACAATTTCTCTTGTTACCACAAATGGTAACTCTCCTGTGTCAGGAGATGGGGAAACACAAGATAGACAAGATCATACTCCTGCTGTGTAAGACCGTCTGGTGTGTGAGTGTGTGTGTGTGTGAGAGAGACAGATCAACAGACAGAGACAGAGAACAATAAAGATGAACAGTAAAGATGTGATCAGCAGAATGATACAAGATGCAGAAAGGGTAGGGATGGCATTAGGGAAAGGTTTTGAAATGAAGTAAGCTTTCATCCATTCAGACGAGATCGGGCGCGTTCAGGGTGGTATGGCCGTAGACGCTTTCATCCATTCAATCATCCATCCATCCATCCAGCATATATTTATTGAACACTTAATGTATTCTAAGCCCTATTCTTTGTGCTGGAGTTATAACAAGGAATAAAACACACAGAAATACATGCCTGCATGGAACTTACATTCTAATGAAGGGAAAAAATTCACAAATAAGGTGATAAATATACATTGTGTTGGATAATGAGTACTAAGGAGAAAGATGAAGCAGTAAAGGAGGAGTACTGTTGTAGTGATTACAGCTTTTGAAGTGAAAATTGAATAAAAAGATCCAAGGGAGAGGAATTTTAGCTTCTGTACATGATTAAAATTGTGCTGGACTTTCTGTCCTGCATATCTAACTAGTGCATGTACGTGTGTGCACACTCAGTCATGTCCAACTTTTTGTGACCCCACAAACTGTAGCTCACCAGGCTTCTCTGTCCTGGAGAGAATTTTTCAGGCAAGAATACTGGAGTGGGATGCCATTTCCTCCTCCAGCGGATATTCCCTGCCCAGGGATCACACCTGTATCTCCTGAGTCTCCTGAATTACAGATGGATTCTTTACTGCTGCCTCATGGGGGGAAGCCCATAAATAACTAGAAAACTGTACAAATATATGGAAGAACTTTTTAGGCATTGGACAACAATTAGCGCAGAACTATTATCCTTGAGAGAAGGAAAACAAGACAGTACAAAGAAAATTAACTGTCTTTCTCTTATGAAAATAGATATAAAAACATTTAACAAATGTTACCAAATAATAACCAACTCCAAATAAAAAGCGTATATCATGACCAAGTGGGGTTCATCTTAGAAATGCAGGATTAGTTTAACGTTTGAAAATCACCATCTTGTAAAATAAAGGAGAAAAACATAATTTATCACAATATATACAAAAAAGAGCATTGATAACATTCACCATCTATTTATGAGAAAAGCTCTATTAAAATTAAGAGTAAAATGTGGTAAAGAGCATCTATGAAAGTTCTACAGCTAATATCATACTTAATGCTGAAAGAGAATACTTTCACATTGAGAACAGGACAGGGATGTCTGCTCTCATTATTTCTGTTCAACACTGTACTGAGGTCCTAATCACTGCCACAGTAAAAAAGAAAAAAGGTCACATATTTAGATATGAAGAAGTAAACTGTCTTTATATACAGATCAGATAATATAATCATATAAGTAAAATGTCCTAAAGAATCTATAAAAGAGCTATTAGAACTAATATATTAATTTAGCAAAATCACAAGGTAAAAGGTCAGTGTACAAAAGTTATTTGTATTTTTGTATCCTAGAACTGAGCAACTGGAAAATAAAAACTTAGAACCATTTACAATGACCTAAAAACATGGAATATTTATGGATAAGTTCAGCAAATTATGTGTAAAATCGGTACACTAAAACTACAAAATACTGCTGAGACCAAAGTAAGATCTAAATAAATAAATGTATCATGTTCATGGATTGAACGACAACATTGTTAAGATGTCAGTTATTCCTAAGTTTGTCTATAGATTCAATGCAGCCATAAGCAAAAATACCAGCAGCCTTTTTTTTTTTGGATAAAAATTGACAAGCTGATCCTAAAATATATATAAAAATGCAAAAACCTATAATAGTAAAAATTTTTTTGAGGAAGAACAAAGTTGTAAGATTTACAATATTTGATTCTAAAACTTTCCCCAAGGTGGGAGCATGTTTGCACATTTGAGGAGCAGTGAGGATACTTGTATGGCTGTAGAAGAATGTTTGATGCAAAGAGATTATGGATTTCATTCTAAGTCAGTTAGGGAGCTATTAGAAGATTTTGATAAGGGAGTTTATATGATCCCACTTAATGTTTTAATAATGTCACTCTGGCTTGCATATTCAGAACAGAATAAAAGGGGAAAGGGCAGAAGCAGAAAAGCAGTTTAGAGGCTACTGCTGTAATACAGAGATGATGGTGATCTGGACCAAGTGGTAAGAAGTGGTTGGTTTATGGACACATTTTAAAGGTAGAGCTGACTGAATTTCCTGATGAACTGGATATAGGGCATGGAAGAAATAAGTTAAGGTCTAGGCAACTGGATAACAGGGCTGCTGGTTACTATAGTGGGGAAGCTGGTAGGAGGATGAGACGAAGTGTTTTGTGTGGCTGAACCACACTGACTCCATCTTATCAGCTTCATCTTAGGCCTGAAGTCTACCCCCTCCTCTTTCTGCATGACTGAGATTTAACCTACTCATAAGGAATTGCACAAGCCATATATATTCTCTGTCAACTTTTACCCTTGCCTTCGTCTCATATGAAAACTGGAAGAATGCCTTTTGCTGATGCAGATGGTTAATGGTCATGAAACCCTGGGGGAGATGAAAAATGCCCAGTTTCCCTTGGTGCTGACATGCTTCCCACTTGATAGTCAGATTCTATTTTTAGCTTTGGCTCTTTTAAATCTTCCTGTACTCCCTCCACAGTATGGTGTGGAGCATAGCTATCAATGTCTGGACTGTGGTCCACACCGTCCTGCCTGTATGTAAGTTACCCACAATAGACTTCATTGTTGCACCTTTTGGAGTTGCTTGCTGCATTTTTCAGCCATAAACTTCCTTCTCAATTCAGAGGATGTTATTCAACATCCTTCTTCCCAGCAATTTTGTTAGAGACGTGATAAGTTTGAGATGTCTATTGGATACCCAAGTGGGGTTATCAAGTAGGTAGGTCCATGAATATGAAGTCTAGGTTAGAGATGTATTTAAAGCCACGAGATTGGATGAGATGACTAATGGGATGAGTGGAAATAGAAGAAAAGTTCCAAAGACTGAACCCTGTGGATCCTCCAATATTTAGCACTTGTGGGAATTAGGGGGTTCATCTGAGAAATAGGAGGGAAAATTGTGTTAGGAGCAAATGTGTTAGAAAAGAGAGGAGACCAATAATGTCAGACATATGGGCAGGGGAAGTATTGAAGGGTCTTGAATGCCAGGATGGGGATATCAATCTTAAAAGACAGAGTCACAATCAGATTCAAGTCATAGAGAGATTCCTCTGGTAGCACTATGGGATTGAAACAGAGGTTAGGAAGAGGTCAGACTTTAGGTAGGAAGACCAGGGTGTGCATTCATGCTTAGTCACTCAGTCGTGTCGCATGCTTTTGAGATCCCATAGTCTACCAGGCTCCTCTGTCCATGGGATTCTCCAGACAAGAAGACTGGAATGGGTAGCCATTCTCTTCTCTAGGGGATCTTCCCAACCCAGGGACTGAACTGAGAGTCTCCTGCATTGCAGATGGATTTTTTCTGCCTGAGCCACCAGGGAAGGTCAGGGAGGAGGCAAAAGCAATCATGAGGTCATCCAGTCAGGCTAGATCAGGACTGATGGTCTCCTGATCTGGGATTTCTCTATCCTTGGGCTCTTGGAGCTCAAAGATTTGTCTGCCAAAGTTTCCAACAGGGGGCTTCTCTGGTGGTTCAGTGGTAAGGAATCTGCCTGCCAGTGCAGGAGACATGGGTTTGATACCTGGTCTGGGAAGATTCCACATGCCACAGAGCAACTAAGCCCATGTGCAACAACTACTGAGCCTGTGTTCTAGAGCTGGGGAGCTGCAACTACTGAAGCCTATGTGCCCTAAAGCCTGTGTTTCATGAGAGAAGCCACTGCAGTGAGAAATTCAGGCACGGCAAGGAGCGAGTAACCCGCACTCTCTGCAAGTGGGGAAAAGCCTGCACAGCAAGAAAGACCTCGAACAGCCAAAACAAAACAAAATAAAAGATTCCAGCTAGGTTCCCCTGGCTTGCCCTGAACCTTGAGAAGACAGGAATGGCTGAGTCTTCTGTCCATGGTGCTGATCTGTAAGTTCCTCTCTCCACCTCTTAAAGGCACATTTGTGCTCCCATCTTAGCTTTCAGGACTGGTACAGAATCAACTAGCCCTGAATCAATCATCACAGAATCAATCATCACCCTGCATATGGCCAGAGACTCAGAGCTTTAAGATCTGATAAAAGATTTTTTGGGTTGTGTGCCTAGCTATACCTTTATTCAGATCTCCAAGGTTACTGTTGCTGTGATAGTCTTGCTGGTCAGACAGATTGAGAAAGGCTCTGTACCTAGAGAATGGAGTGCCCTGACCCAGTCAGTTTCCTAGGTCCTACCCCGTCCATATGGTTGAAGTTGTTGGACCTACATAGTTCCCTAGTCTTGTTTCTTACACTCACAGTTCCTTAGCATTTCCCATTCTGCTCAGCAATTATCCTTAGCAACCTGTAAGCTGCTAAGTCATGTCCAGCTCTTTGTGACCCCATGGACTGCAGCACTGCAGGCCTCCCTGTCCTTCACTATCTCCCAGAGTTTGCTCAAACTCATGTCTATTAAGTCAGCGATGCCATCCACCCATCTCATCCTCTGTCACCCACTTCTTCTCCTGACTTCAATCTTTCTCAGCATCAGGGAACCTGAAGAATCAGCAACCTGTAGCCCAACTCTCTGGCCTTTTATCTTTGCATGTTAACTTTCCTTGAAAAGCCTCTTCATGCCTCCTTCATCTGAATAAATCCTAGATGCTCTTCAGTGCTCCACTTAGGGGTACCTTATTCTAGAAAGCCTTCCCTGATGCCAAGGTTGCTTAGGTGTCTCTTTCTTCTCCTCCTCCTCCTCTTCTTCTTAACTGCACACAAGTTGAACAAATTTCAGTTCAGTTCAGTCACTCAGTCATGTCCGACTCTTTGTGACCCCATGAATCGCAGCACACCAGGCCTCCCTGTTCATCACCAACTCCCAGAGTTCACTCAGACTCACGTCCATCAAGTCAGTGATGCCATCCAGCCATCTCATCCTCTGTCGTCCCCTTCTCCTCCTGCCCCCAATCCCTCCCAGCATCAGGGTCTTGTCCAATGAGTCAACTCTTCGCATGAGGTGGCCAAAGTAATGGAGTTTCAGCTTTAACATCATTCCTTCCAAAGAAATCCCAGGGCTGATCTCCTTCAGAATAGACTGGTTGGATCTCCTTGCAGTCCAAGGGACTCTCAAGAGTCTTCTCCAACACCACAGTTCAAAAGCATCAATTCTTCGGCGCTCAGCCTTCTTCACAGTCCAACTCTCACATCCATACATGACCACTGGAAAAACCATAGCCTTGACTGGACAGACCTTTATTGGCAAAGCAATGTCTCTGCTTTTGAATATGCTATCTAGGTTGGTCATAACTTTCCTTCCAAGGAGTAAGCGTCTTTTAATTTCATGGCTGCAATCACCATCTGCAGTGATTTTGGATCCCCCAAAAATAAAGTCTGACATTGTTTCCACTATTTCCCCATCTGTTTCCCATGAGGTGATGGGACCAGATGCCATGATCTTCATCTTCTGAATGTTGAGCTTTAAGCCAACTTTTTCACTCTCCACTTTCACTTTCACCAAGAGGCTTTTTAGTTCCTCTTCACTTTCTGCCATAAGGGTGGTGTCATCTGCATATCTGAGGTTATTGATATTTCTCCCGGCAATCTTGATTCCAGCTTGTGCTTCTTCCAGCCCAGTGTTTCTCATGATGTACTCTGCATAGAAGTTAAATAAGCAGGGTGACAATATACAGCCTTGACAATATAAAGCCCATCTTTACATCTTTACATGGGCTCAATAAAGGACAGAAATGGTATGGGCCTAACAGAAGCAGAAGATATTAAGAAGAGGTGGCAGAAATACACAGAAAAACTGTACAAAAAATATCTTGCACAAATTTAATCTATAATCTTGACTCATAACAGTGTCATCATTAGTCTATGAACTGACCTCTTTTCCTTCCCTCCTTCCTTCCTCTTTCCTTTTTTCCCCTCCCTCTCCCTGCCTCCCTTCCTTTTTCTCTCACACACAAACTCGCAAACCAGCTCAGCAAGTAACATCAACAATAATTACATGTAAGTGTCCATTTGTTTCTTCAAAGAGGCAAAGGAGAAAGGGAAATATATACCCCCTGCAGAGTTCCAAAGAATAGTAAGGAGAGATAAGCGAGTCTTCCTAAGTGATCAATGCAAAGAAATAGAAGAAAACAATAGAATGGGAAAGACTAGAGATCTCTTCAGAAAAATTAGAAATACCAAGGGAATATTTCATGCAAAGATAGGCACAATAAAGGACAGAAATGGTATGGACCTAACAGAAGCAGAAGATATTAAGAAGAGGTGGCAAGAATACACAGAAGAATTATACAAAAAAGATGTTCATGACACAGATAACCATGATAGTGTGATCACTAACCTAGAGCCAGACATCCTGGAGTATGAAGTCAAGTGGGCCGTAGGAAGCATCACTGTGAACAAAACTATTGGAGGTGATGGAATTCCAGCTGAGATATTTCAAATCCTAAAAGATGATGCTGTAAAAGTGCTACACTCAATATGCCAGCAAATTTGGAAAACTCAGCAGTGGCCACAGGACTGGAAAGGTCAGTTTTCATTTCAATCCCAAAGAAAGGCAATGCCAAAGAATGCTCAAACTACTGCTGCACAACTGCACTCATCTCACACACTAGCAAAATAATGCTCAAAATTCTCCAAGAGAGACTTCAATAGTATGTGAACTGAGAAATTCCAGATGCTCAAGCTGGATTTAGAAAAGGCAGAGGAACCAGAGATCAAATTGTCAACATCCGTTGGATCATCGAAAAAGCAAGAGAGTTCCAGAAAAACATCCACTTCTGCTTTATTGTCTACTCCAAAGCCTTTGACAGTGTGGATTACAACAAACTGTGGAAAATTCTTCAAGAGATAGGAATGGCTGACCACTTTACCTGCCTCCTGAGAAATCTGTATGCAGGTTAAGAAGCAACAGTTAAAACTGGACATGGAACAATGGACTAGTTCCAAATTGGGAAAGAGGTACATCAAGCCTGTGTATTATCACCCTGATTATTTAACTTATACGCAGAATACATCATATGAAATTATGTACATCCAGCCAGGCTGGATGAAGTATAACTTGGAATCAAGATTTCCAGGAGAAATATCAATAACTTCAGATGTGCCAATGACACCACCCTTAGGGCAGAAAGTGAAGAAGAACTAAAGAGCTTCTTGATGAAAGTGAAAGAGGAGAGTGAAAAGTTGGCTTAAAACCCAACATTCAAAAAGCTAGTATCATGGCATCCAGTTTCATCATGTCATGGCAAATAGATGGGGAAACAATGGAAATCATGACAGACTTTATTTTCTTCGGCTCCAAAATCACTGCAGATGGTGACTGCAGCCATGAAATTAAAAGATGCTTCCTCCTTGGAAGAAAAGCTATGACTAACCTAGACAGCATATTAAAAAGCAGAGACATTACTTTGCCAACAAAGATCCATCTAGTCAAAGCTATGTTTCTTCCAGTAGTCATGTATGAATGTGAAAGTTGGATCATAAAGAAAGCTGAGCGCCGAATAATTGATGCTTTTGAACTGTGGTGTGGAAGACTCTTGAGAGCCTCCTGGACTGCAAGGAGATTAAATCAGTCCATCCTAAAGGAAATCAGTCTTGAATATTCATTGGAAAGACTGATGCTGAAGCTGAAACTCCAATCCTTTGGCCACCTGATGTGAAGAACTGACTCATTGGAAAAGACCCTGATTCTGGGAAGATTGAAGGCAGGAGGAGAATGGGATGACAGAGGATGAGATGGTTGGATGGCATCACTGACTAAATGGACATGAGTTTGAGCGAAAGCCTGGCGTGCTGGAGTCCATGGGGTCTCAAAGAATTGGACACGAATGAACAACTGAACTGAACTGAACCTCTTTCCTCATCTCCATGTAAATACCATCCTGAAATTTGCATTTGTCATTTCCTTGATTTTCAAAACATACACACACACATTTTTTTTTTGTTTTAGTTATTGTTTTTTTATATTTACAAAAAGAATATCATGCTGTATACAATCTTTTGAGACTAGCTATTTTCTTTTGGTGTAAATATCATCAATATTCAACCAAATTGTAATATGGGCTGTAGTTCACCCAAATTTGCTGCTGTATATGAAATATTCTTTTGTGCAAATATATCACAGTTTATTGATTGATCTTCCTGTCAATGGATAATAATGGTATTGTTTATATTATTTTGCTATTTCAAACAGTACTGCTAAAAATATTATTGTACTTATATACTGGAGCATCTCTCCTTGTGTATACTTACACTTACTTACACTCCTGTACATATCTTAAAGTGGAATTACTAAGTTGTAGAGTATCTGGAAATTCATAAGCTAATACTAAATTGCTTATCAAGGTGGTTGTGTAAATTTACACTCCCAGTCACAGTGTATAGTAACTAGTTGACCAACATTTTCTCTAACATTTGCTATTGTCAGACTTCTTTATTTTTTAACCATTTTTAATTGAAGTATAGTTAATTTACAATGTTGTATTAGCTTCAGGTTAGCAAAGTGATTTAGTTATACATATATATATGTTTTCAGTTATATATGTATATATATATATTCTTTTTCAGATTCTTTTCCCTTATAAGTTATTACAAGATATTGAATATAGTTTCCTGTGCTATACTGTCAGACTTTTTAATCTTTGTAAATTGAATGGAGTAATTGTGATTTCATCGAGGTCTTTATTTTTATTTATTGGATTACTAATGAGGTTTAGCAAATGTTTATTAGTAATTTGGTTCCCTTTTCTGTGAAATGCCTAATTGTGACTTTTGTTCATTTTTTAATTGTTTTCCCCTCTGTGAATGATTTGAGGTATTTTCTATATTCATTTATATAAATAAAATTATAAATGAATATATAAATATAAAAATATAAAATGAATATATAAATTTAAAATATAAAATTATAAAATAAATATATAAATATTCATTTATATATTCATTTTATATGTTCATTTGTTGGTATGTGTTAACAACTATGTTTTTCCCAGTTTGTAAATAATTGCTTATCTTTTCTTAAAATGTCTTTTAATGGATAGAACTATTTTAATATAGTTCAAGTTATTCTTTTTCTTTTATGATTAACTATTTTTTTTTTTAATAAGGTCTTCCCTGGTGGCTCAGTGGTAAAGAAACCACCTGCCAATGCAGGAGATGTGGATTTGATCCCTGGGTCCGGAAGATCCCCTGAAGAAGGAAATGGAACCTACCTCGGTATTCTTACCTGGAAAATCACATGGACAGAAGAGCCTGGCAGGCCACAGTCCATGGAGTCGCAAAAGAGTTGGCCGTGACTTAGGAGCAAAAACAACTTTTTTTGTAAATTATTTAAGAAATTATCTCCCAGGTCGAAGTTATAAACATATTAAAGTATATACTAAATGCTTTACATTTTAGAGTTTCCATTTTGATCTTTAGTTCACCTTGAATGGAGATTTTGTGTATGGGGCAAAATATGGAGGGCTTCCCTTGTGGTTCAGCTGGTAAAGAATCTGCCTGCAGTGCGGGAGACCTGGGTTTGATCCCTGGGTTGGGAAGATTCCCTGGAGAAGGGAAAGGCTACCCACTCCAGTATTTTGGCCTAGAGAATTCCACAGACTGTATGGTCCATGGGGTCACAAAGAGTTGGACACAACTGAGCACATTCACTTTCACTCAAAATACAGATCCAATTTCACATTTTTCAAACCCATATGGGCCAGTTTGTACCATGAATTCAGTTCAGTCACTCAGTCATGTCCAACTCTTTGTGACCCCTTGGACTGTAGCAAGCCAGTCTTCCTTGTTCATCACCAGCTCACAGAGCTTGCTCAAACTCATGTCCATCAATTCAGTGATGCCATCCAACCATCTCACCTCTGTTGTCCCCTTCTCCTCCTGCCTTCAATCTTTCCCAGCATCAGGGTCTTTTCCAGTGAATCAATTCTTCACATCAGGTGGCCCAAGGATTGGAGTTTCAGCTTCAGCATCTGTACTTCCAATGAATATTCAGAACTGATTTCCTTTAGGATGGACTGATTGGATCTCCTTGCAGTCCAAGGGACTCTCAAGAGTCTTCTCCAACACCACAGTTCAAAAGCATCAATTCTTCGGTGCTCAGCTTTCTTTGTAGTCCAACTCTCACATCCATACATGACTACTGGAAAAGCCATAGCTTTGACTAAACGGACCTTTGTTGGCAATGTAATGTCTCTGACTTTTTAATATGCTGTCTAGGTTTGTACCATCACACTGTCTTAATTTTGTAGTAAGTGATTTCATAATATATTCTAAAAACTGGTAGAGCTAGCTTTTCCTCCCTCTTCTTCAGAAATACCTAGGATATATTTGCAAAACAGAAATAGATACACAGACATAGGACACAAATGTATGGAGGCAGGGAAGGGGGCATGGAATGGCTTGGGAGATTGGGACTGACATATATATGCTGCTGCTGCTGCTAAGTTGCTTCAGTCGTGTCTGACTCTGTGCGACCCCATAGATGGCAGCCCACCAGGCTCCGCCATCCCTGGGATTCTCCAGGCAAGAACACTGGAGTGGGTTGCCATTTCCTTCTCCAATGCACGAAAGTGAGAAGTGAAAGTGAAGTCGCTCAGTCATGTCCAACTCTTAGCGACCCCATGGACTGCAGCCCACTAGGCTCCTCCATCCATGGGATTTTCCAGGCAAGAGTGCTGGAGTGGGGTGCCATTGCCTTCTCCCATATATATGCTAGTGTGTATAAAATAGATAACAGATGAGAACTGACTGTATAGTACAGGGAACTCTACTCAATACTCTGTGGTGACCTAAATATATATATGTGTGTGTGCATATGTACACACATGTGTATATGTATACACATATGTGTATACACATGTATGTGTGTATATCTATATACACACATACATGTAGCTGATTCACTTTGCTGTACAGCAGAAACTAACACAATATTGTAAAGTAACTATACTCCAATAAAAAAGAAATATTTAGGGTATCTTTCCTCTTCCATATTAATATACAATCAGTTTGTTAGGCTTAATTTTTAAAAAGCTCTATGGTGATTTTGATCGAGGTTGCATTGAATCTAAAATTGACCGTAATAAATATTTCTCTTTGGAGACCTGGGATAGATATTATCTCCATTACAAAAATGTTTATATATTTGGCTGTGCCGAGTCCTAGTTGTGGCACGTAGGATCTTTAGTTTCAGCATGTAAACTCTTAGCTGTGGCATGTGGGATCTAGTTCCCTGGACCAGGGATCAAACCCTGGACTCCTTGCACTGGGAGCTTGGAGTCTTAGCCACGGGACCACCAGGGAAGTCCCAATATTGTCTGTTTATTTTCCCCCAATTTTTATCTTGGAACAGTAATCAGGACTCTATAGAATATCCACAAAAACAGTAAAGCAACACCCACATACCCTTGCAACATTTGTTTTAGGTCTCTATATTTATATAAATACTAGTATGTTCTTTTGTTCTGAATCACTTGAGAGTAACTCTCAAATTATGAAATCGTATTCCCAAATATTTCTGCATATAACTTCCAAGTACTGAGATGTTCTTCTGCATGAGCACAATGTAATGATCATATTCAGGAAATCTGACATTGTTGCATTATTATTTTCTAATAAAGTTCTTATTAAAAATTCTTCAATTTTCCCCTTAATGTCCTCCATACTGATTTAAAAAGGTGGGATCAAAGAGCTTACATCATATTTAATTGCTTTGTCTTTTTTTCTTCTTTATTTATTTATTTTTGTATAATAAAGTTTTATTAAAGTATAAAGGAGATAGAGAAAGCTTCTGACATAGGCATCAGAAGGGGGTAGAAAGAGTACCCACTTGCTAGTGTTAACAATGAAGTTATATACTCTTCAGTGAATCCAAAGAATGTCTGGAGGTTGTAAAGACCTCATCAGACCTACTCCCATAATTTACATTTTAAGATAACACTGTCCTCAGGCAAGATACATCCTTGTAAAGACCAGGTCTACTCCCATAATTAACATTTTAAGATAACAGAAGGTTGAATCCAAAGACTGTCCTTAGGCAGGATGCATTATTGTTATATAATCCTAAGGAATGTGGAGAAAGAAAAAAAGTTTGTCCTTTCTTCCTCCTTGAGAATTCCAGACCCCTCTCTCTTTGGGGACCCCTAGACTTCCTATCAACCTGCCTAGGAACTGACTCTCTCATTCCCCCCTTTTCTTTTAGGAGAATTATGTTGCCTAGGGAAAAGGGGCGTCGTTCTCGTTCCATAACTGCTTCTGAGCTGACAAGGGGCGTTGTCCCTAAATTGGTGAGGCAACATATTATCCTAATCCTCATATTGAGGATATCTGATCCAGGGGCCCCAAATAGTAGTTGGAGGAAGCTACAGCAGTAGCAGGAGTTTGAGCAATCAGTTTCCAGCCTGTCACTGACCTATGATTTTGTTGTCTTTTATGAAATTTTTGAAAGTACAGGCCAAATCTTTTGCAAAAATGTCCTTCAATTTAGATTCAAAATGGTTATGTAAATATACACTCCCACCAGTAATTGTCATGATTTTTTTCCCTCAAGATTAGATTCAGGTTATAAGTGTTTGTGGGAGGAATACTTTATCACTGATTTGTCTATCTCAGTGTATCACACGTGAGGGTAAAATGTCAGTAGTGTATTTATTGTCAACATTAGATTTTATCATTTGTTGAGGAAGTATCTCTCGGTAATATATTATATTTAATTACATGTAAATCTTACATAACTTTAGTTATAATTGTTGGAGATGAGATATGTCTCCGGGACTTGGAAACAGCAAACCTGAAAGAACAACACTTGGACAGTCTCTGCAAGGACTGACAAGTTTATTTCTGCAGTCAAGCCTTTTTATAGGAGCAAGGAACAAAGAGCTTAGAGCATAAGGCCAGCAGAACATGTACAAGGCTAGGATATAATCAGTAAAAGATACTTCAAGGAACAGCGCAAACTTAACGACCCATGTATTTATCCATGACCCATTTTCTCAAGCAACGTCTTTAACGTTTAATTGTTAAATCTAGGTGCCAAGCATAGCCAAAGGCAGGAAATGTTCTTCAGCAATCAGTACACAATGCCTGGGTACTTCTGGCCCTTGCCATTTTCCATAGACCTTCTCCTTCAAGGCTATTTTGTACTGTGCCTCCCAACAATAATTATGCCTAACTACTTTGTAATATTGTTGCTATTATAGTTCAGTTCAGTTCAGTTCAGTTGCTCAGTCGTGTCCGACTCTTTGCGACCCCATGAATTGCAGCATGCCAGGCCTCCCTGTCCATCACCAACTCCTGGAGTTCACTCAGACTCACGTCCATCGAGTCAGTGATGTTATCCAGCCATCTCATCCTCTGTCGTCCCCTTCTCCTCCTGCCCCCAATCCCTCCCAGCATCAGAGTCTTTTCCAATGAGTCAACTCTTCGCATGAGGTGGCCAAAGTACTGGAGTTTCAGATTTAGCATCATTCCTTCCAAAGAAATCCCAGGGCTGATCTCCTTCAGAATAGACTGGTTGGATCTCCTTGCAGTCCAAGGGACTCTCAAGAGTCTCCTCCAACACCACACTTCAAAAGCATCAATTCTTCGGCGCTCAGCCTTCTTCACAGTCCAACTCTCACATCCATACATGACCACTGGAAACACCATAGCTTTGACTAGACGGACCTTTATTGGCAAAGTAATGTCTCTGCTTTTCAATATGCTATCTAGGTTGGTCATAACTTTCCTTCCAAGGAGTAAGCGTCTTTTAATTTCATGGCTGCAGTCACCATCTGCAGTGATTTTGGAGCCCAGAAAAATAAAGTCTGACACTGTTTCCACTGTTTCCCCATCTATTTCCCATGAAGTGATGGGTCCAGATGCTATTATAGTTGGAATCTTTTAAATATTGTTCTCTATGGCAAATGTTTGCTGCTGGTGTATAGAAATGCAATCTTGCAAACGTTTGTCCAATTGCCTTGCTCTGTTAATCTAATAATTTGTGAACTTTTTATTTCATCTTATGTGGACAATCATATTATCTGTACTTGATGACAACTATATTTCTCCTTTTCCAGTTAGTTATACCTGAATGTCTTTGTCACCTATTAGGACTGAAGTTTCTCCTTTGGACTCTCTCAGCCCCTGTTCTTCCTTGTCATACAAAATTTTTTCTCTTCTGAAACTAAATTCTAAGGAAGGGCCAAGTATGTATGTTTCCCTCAAGCCAGGCTTCAGCAATATGTGAACCGTGAAATTCCTGATGTTCAAGCTGGTTTTAGAAAAGGCAGAGGAACCAGAGATCAAATTGCCAACATCCACTGGATCATCGAAAAAGCAAGAGAATTCCAGAAAAACATCCACTTCTGCTTTATTGACTATGCCAAAGCCTTTGACTGTGTGGATCACAATAAACTGTGGAAAATTCTGAAAGAGATGGGAATACCAGACCACCTGACCTGCCTCTTGAGAAACCTATATGCAGGTCAGGAAGCAACAGTTAGAACTGGACATGGAACAACAGACTGGTTCCAAATAGGAAAAGGAGTACGTCAAGGCTGTATATTGTCACCCTGTTTATTTAACTTATATGCAGAGTACATCATGAGAAATGCTGGACTGGAAGAAACACAAGCTGGAATCAAGATTGCCAGGAGAAATATCAATAACCTCAGATATGCAGATGACACCACCCTTATGGCAGAAAGTGAAGAGGAACTAAAAAGCCTCTTGATGAAAGTGAAAGAGGAGAGTGAAAAAGTTGGCTTAAAGCTCAACATTCAGTAAACAAAGATCATGGCATCCGGTCCCACCACTTCATGGGAAATAGATGGGGAAACAGTGGAAACAGTGTCAGACTTTATTTTTCTGGGCTCCAAAATCACTGCAGATGGTGACTGCAGCCATGAAATTAAAAGACGCTTACTCCTTGGAAGGAAAGTTATGACCAACCTAGATAGCATATTGAAAAGCAGAGACATTACTTTGCCAACAAAGGTTCGTCTAGTCAAGGCTATGGTTTTTCCAGTGGTCATGTCTGGATGTGAGAGTTGGACTGTGAAGAAGGCTGAGCGCCGAAGAATTGATGCTTTTCAAGTGTGGTGTTGGAGAAGACTCTTGAGAGTCCCTTGGACTGCAAGGAGATCCAACCAGTCCATTCTGAAGGAGATCAGCCCTGGGATTTCTTTGGAAGGAATGATGCTAAAGCTGAAACTCCAGTACTTTGGCCACCTCATGCGAAGAGTTGACTCATTGGAAAAGACTCTGATGCTGGGAGGGATTGGGGGCAGGAGGAGAAGGGGACGACAGAGGATGAGATGGCTGGATGGCATCACTGACTCGATGGACGTGAGTCTCATTGAACTCTGGGAGTTGGTGATGGACCTGGCGTGCTGCGATTCATGGGGTCGCAAAGAGTTGAACACTACTGAGCGACTGATCTGATCTGATCTACCAGTTTGTCCCTTTCTGTTGTCTTAACTTCTTTCTGTCCCTGTGATTCTTTGTCAATATCCATGTCCTCAGAAATTTCTATAGGTTGTGGGAACCTGGATAAACTTGTCTGGTCAAAACTCATCTGTGGAGATTTAGCAAGATTAGTGAGGTTGGAGTCAAATAAAGCTTTAAAGATGAAAGCAACTCCCTCGGGAGTTGGTCCACGAATTCCAGTGAGAAAGTATTACCAAGTGAGGCAAGGTCTTGAGAGCCTTACCTGAATACAAGGTGGGTTTATACCCAGAGACAGCTGTGGCTTTGTCTGGCTGACTCTGTTGTCCTTCTACCACATTTCATGGCTTTGAGGGAGAGGGGATTGAAGAGCAGAAAGGATTATGCCAAGAGATGCAGTGATTGGAGTAGGTCATCCTGAGCTTGGCTTTATCCTCTGCCATTTCAGGGCTGAAAATCTGGGTCCTAGGAACAGGCGGACATAACAGCAGGTCTTTCTTTGATTCCCCCAGGCAGGCATAGTCCCCACTCCATCAGCACCTGCCTGAAACATGGCTGTCTCTCCCACCAGGCTGGCACTTTTCAAGGGCAGGGCCAACTTCTTATATCTTCCTGGGGTCCCTAGCACCCAGTATGGTGGGGAAGGGACATCAGAAAGTGCTTGATCATTAACATTTGTGTGGTAGCTCAGAGCATGTCTGTTCACAGAGATCATCCAGGCATAATCTATTCTCCTGAAAGTCACAATTCTGTGAAACATGATAGAGATCATCATGCATTTTATAGCCAAGAGGTGCAGACAGGTGAGCTATGAATTCAGTTTCAAACTGCTGTTAAGTGTCTGTCTGTCTGTATGCTGCTTCACGTGTGCTGTCTCTGGAGGGATCCATATCTGGAGTGAGGCTGGTATCCTCCCACTAAAGAGCGTTTGGTGTATGGGGAATCTCCTCCGGGTGGAGTGATAGGGAGCTCTGTCTGGTGTCAGCATCCTGTGATTCTCTCCCCAGCAGAGTCTGCCTCCTTTGGTCAGCAGAGGGAAGCAGTGAAACAGAACTTTCTGAAGCCCAGGGCTGGGTTCACCCTGCTTTGTATGTTCAGAGCCTCTGCAGAGTTCTAGGCAAGTAATAGTGACTGCCATTTACCGAACACCTACTATGTGCCACAATTATTATAATATATATTATTTCTAATCTTTAAAACAGCTGCACATAGAGAGGATGACCATCTTCATTTTCTAGATGGGGAAACGGACTCAGACATGAAGTCACTTGCCTGTGGCCATGGAGCTGGTGAATGGTATACCTGGCATGTGAACCAGGTGTGCTGGTTCCAAAAAGTTTGTGTGTCTCCGTTAGCAAGCCCAGGACAAATGTCTGTTGAACAAACTTTTTGAATGAATTCAAGACAGGGTCCTCCTCCCTCTCAGACACCCTGCTCCTCCCAGCCATCCTACTTCTTGGGGTGAACACCACAAGCCCTCAACAGGGCTGAGAGCAGATCTTCAGCTTGAGGAGGAGATATTTCTGCTCCCTGCCTTCCCTCTTCTAATTCTGTCACCGCCCAAAGTCTTCCATAATGTCTTTTTTTCTTTCTTTTATTAATTTAATTTTTTTGGTTGTGCTGGGTCTTTGTTGCTGTGCACAGGCTTTCTCTAGTTGTGGTGAGCAGAGGCTGCTCTTCATTGCAGTGCATGGCTTCTTATTGTGGTGTATTCTCTTGTCGGGGAGCATAGGCTCAGTAGTTGCAGCACATAGGCTTTAGAGGGCAGGCTCAGTAGTTGAGGCACATGGGCTTAGTTTCTCCATGGCGTGTGGAATATTCCTGGACCAGCGACTGAACTTATGCACCTTGCATTGACAGGTGGATTATCTACTGTTATCACCAGGGAAGGCCTGCTCTTTTCTTTCCGAATCTATCTCCAATCTTATTTTCCATCCAAAGCTGGGACAGGAAACAGAAGCTTGAGGCTAGAATCTGGTACACTGGAATGGACAGTACTGGACTGCTGACCTCTGCTGCTAGTCTTACATCCAAGTGATCCCCAATGGCCATTGCCCTAGGATAAGTCTCCACCCTCTCTTGTCAGCCCTCCTCACTGCTCTCCTACCCTCCAAGTCTTTCCACATCCCCATATTAATCTCCACGTTAGCTAGAGTGACTAATGCCTCAGGTCCCTTTATGGCCTTCAGTCCTCCCCACGGGCTCTGGGTCAAGCTCCAGGTCCTCAGCCTGGCGTAAAAGGTTGGGCATGCTCTGGTTTGGCCTGCCTCTCCAGCCTCTCCTCTCAGTCTGAACCATACTCACGCCCTGTGCCCCTGGAATTATCTGACAGCTAGCTGACTGTGCCTTGCCTCTTTGGTCTTGGTTATCCATGTCACTTTCTCTGCTAGGGAATGCTTGTTTATCTTTCCAGATGCAGTTCTAATGACCCCTCTTCTGGGAATGCTTCCATGACCTTTCTTTCTATCCCAGCTGTAACAAATTCCTCGCCATGGTTCCAGCAACAGGAAACACTTGACTGCCCTGATTTGTTCTGTACTTTTCTCTCCCGCTCTGGGAGTTCCTCCATGTCTGAGATAGCTCTTTGTCTCCAGCCATCAGCACTAGTATTAGTAGCTCAGGATAGTAGTAGCTTACTGGGTATCTGTTGAATGCATGAACTTGGCCTCAGATGGCTTCCCTGCTCAGGCCTGTGGCTTCAGGCTACTGCTGCTCTGATTGCCTTTGAAGTTGTGCAAAGTGGTATGAAGAAAGAACCGGCTTCAGTATCCCTGCTGGTCAGGCTCTCCCTTCCTCTGGACACCCTTCCACAATGAGGGAGCGTTCTCCACCACATCCCACCAGGCCCAGAGGTATACCCTACTTTGGAGCATAAGCTTTGAGACACATACCCTCCTTCCTTCTCTCCCCACCACTACTCTCTCCAAAAGTCTGCCAAGAGCCTAGTAAATCTCTGTGCAGCAGCTGACACCCGCTGTTGCCTCTGGCATTACTCACCCCCTGTTACCATTTGTCAGGAGAAAGGGAGAAGGAGCAGGTGTGGTTGGAGATAGTAAGACGTGAAGGTAGAGCGGGTGAGTCATACCTTGATGTTCTAGGGCTTCCATCTCCGTGAAAGGGCAAATGCTGATTCAGCAGAAGTAGCTTCTTCTCTTTGGCCCTCTTTTCAGGGATGGGATGAATGATTTAGTGTCAGAAACCCCAGGGTCTCCCCTGAGGGAAGGTCCTCAGAGCTATCTGAGCCAGCCTGCTGCCTTTTAGCAGAACCTGTTTCACACTTTCTGCCCTTGTCCTCTCCTTCTCACAGACATGTTTGTGATACATATCGTCTGATTTGCTTTTTCACTTTCACTTTCAGACACTAACCATGCTGCAGAGGGGCTCAGGGTTCAATCCGTCTATGCTGATTTTAACTGTCTGCTTTAGTCGAGTTTTGATCATGGGAAGAACCATCACCCATCTCTGGGTATGTCCAGCACAGTCCTGGTCAGTCCCGAAGTCAATTCCAGATACTTATTCCTGAGTCTGCAAATTGCTGTACTCTCTTGTAGCAGTGCTTGTAGTGAGCACCACAAATTTTACACATTTGCCAAATTTTAAGCAAACAGGTTCACGATATGGAAGCAAGCCCGAATGGTTTCAGTTGTACCAGGTGTACACCAGTGTAGTTCAGTGCCCTGGGCAGAGAGTAGTGAGCTTACTACCTTCTGGGCGTGGGGGTGTCAGGCAACTAGCAGCATTGCCCTGGGTTTCCCAAAGTCCTCTAGCCTGTGCAGTCACACTACCCTTGATACTCAAATAGAAACATCTGAGATACATTTCCACACATGGTGGAAAACTAGAATGACCCTCACAATATTTTCAGAAGCTTCTGTTTCTCTTGGTGATTTCCTGGTTGTTGTAGTGATCTTAAACTTGTCTACAAATTCTTCCTATCAGAAGAGTGTAGTCTAATTCCTTCCCTTTGATGATGGACAGGCTTCAGTGATTTATTGCTCATAAACAAAAAGAGGCGGGGGACTTCTCTGGCAGTCCAGTGGTTAGGACTCCATGCTTCCACCACAGGGGGCATGGGTTCAATCCCTGGTTGGGAGCTAAGATCCCACATGCCATGCAGCATGGCCAAAAAAGCAAAAGCAAAAACCAAAAAGCTGGAAAGAGGCAAAGGTGATGCTGTTTGATGCCTGAGGCTAGATGGTACCAGATGATAGAATTTCTATCAGGCTCTGTTTTTGCATACTTGCTTTTGGAACCCACTGCCACGCTGTGAGGAAGCCCAGGCCACACGGAGAGGCCATGTGCAGGTGTTCTGGCCAACAGCCTTACCTGGGGCCCAGGTGACAAACGTGAGTGTTAGGTTTGCCATGTTTGAACGAGGAAGCCTTTGAGAGGACTGCAGCCGTAGGGAAGGTGATGGCACCCCACTCCAGTACTCTTGCCTGGAAAATCCCATGGACAGAGGAGCCTGGTAGGCTGCAGTCCATGGGGTCGCGAAGAGTTGGATATGACTGAGTGACTTCACTTTCACTTTTCACTTCATGCATTGGAGAAGGAAATGGCAACCCACCCCAGTGTTCTTGCCTGGAGAATCCCAGGGATGGCGGAGCCTGGTGGACTGCCGTCTCTGGGGTCGCACAGAGTCGGACACGACTGAAGCGACTTAGCAGCAGCAGCAGCAGCCCTAGGAGGTCTGCTGCCACCGTGCTGCGTCCTAGTAGCACCATCCTCTTTCTGTGCCGCTTGGGCCCACATGCACCATTGTGCCTCCTCCTTCATCCCCACAAAGCCCACTCACGCAAGGTTAGTACATGTGCGATGTGGGGCTGCAGAGGGGAGCTGCAGCAAAGATCAGGACAAATGAGAACTTGAATTTGAATATTAGAGTCCCATTAGGGAAGATTCACAGGCACTCCACAGGGGATTTTCGCTGGTTCTACAAGCGAGGCCTTCTGCCCTCATTGTGGGGCTCTCTTTCCACTCTCAGTCCTCCTCTCCCTCTTCAGCTGCATTGATTCTTGTTTTCATAGGCAGTCATCCAACCATCACAGTGTTAGTCCATAAATGTAAGGCTGCAGGAAATGAAAGATCATTTCTTTTCATGTAAACTTATTTCCTTTCCTCAGTGCCCTTCCTACAGGTGGTGGAAATGTATCTCAGTCAACTCTGGGTCTCCTCACTCCTTCTTCCAGGTGTGTGTCGAGTTCTGGGAGTCACTGCAATACTGTTGAGGCTGGGCTGTGGGGTGCCTGACTCTCCTGAGTGTACACTGTTCTGCCTCACCCTCACTCTTAACTGTTAGCAAAGGTGGCCACTGTGTCTTCCTTCGTGTCCAACCACAAGGTCCTTCTGGGTCAAACTCCCTCCCAGTTGTCCCTGAACGCCCCCTGGGGGAACAGAGCATGCGTCTGCTCCCGTGATGTGAGGCTGTGAAGACCCATCAGCCTAGAAGCACCATGCAGCCCCTTCCTCAGCACCTTTCCAGAGCCACCTGGGCCATGCTGCTTTCCTAGGCTTGACCCTGGAAGGATGTGTGTCCCTTTTCCCTGAGTTCCCACACAGGTAACACAAGGACTTCTCAGGGACTTGCCAGAGTCACACCTTGTCTTCACTCTTCACTGGCTCTTTCTCTGTCCCTGTGTTGTAGAATCTGGAGTCACAAAACACCCCTCAGACACTCAAGACAGTGGAGTAGTTTATTATGCCAGTTTATATTGGTACCCCAGTACCAGTTCTAAGGGGAATTGGTTTACAATAAGGACCCTGATGATTTTGGAGGACTTGGTTTTATGCCCTCTGCTACATGACTGGCCACGTTAGTAATTAGTTTTACAACATGCAGGTGCTGAAAAATTAACAATTACATGTAGGTACAGGCACTATAATCAATATAACTGAGACAACCTGACCTTTACTTCTAGTCTTTGTTTGCCATCTGTGAGGAGGGGGTTCCTGCTTTTTTTTTAATGATGGTTAACAGGGTTCATGCCCAGTTCACATCCTGCCTTAAGATGGCTGACAGTCTTCAAGATGGAATCCCTCTTGCCCTCCTCCCAGTAATCCCAACATTCCCTCCTCCTGATGCTCATCTTATCTTTAATGGTGGGCATCAGTCATGGGTAAGTATTGTACATGGGGACTGTGTACCTGTAGCAAGGCTGTCAGTCTAGAGGTTATACACAGAGTTATACATTGGAGAATTCAAGGCCTAAAAATAATACAACGATTACAAAAAGATTTTTCCACCAATCACCTTTGATCCAAGAAAATATCGATGACCAAAAAAGGAGTATTATCATTAGACATAGCTTTTACCTCAAATGTCACGCATGGGCTTGATCAATTTGGTTAGAGTTTGGATTACATCAAGAAAGAATCAACAGGTTGTGAGTTACTAAAGAAAGAAATGTTTCTCATTGTTGTTTCAAGAACGAGCAGAGGGGACTAAATTCCTCTCTGTGTAAGGGAGACACCCACCAAGGAAGTCCACCCCTCACCGACAAAGGCATGACCCCACAAACCCAACAGTTAAAGTTTGCATATGAGCGGGTCCAGGACAGGAACACATTATCCTGAGTTTGCAGTCCTGGCAGGGTCGTCATGCTGATCAGGAACAGCAGGAATCATCTGACACAGCTCCATCCTGGATCTGGTTGTTGATGGAAGACGAGTCGGGTCAGTGGTTCTTCTGGGTTAGGATGGGCAGTCCAGTGTCCCTTGTCCTCCACTGCTGTCTTGAGCCGAGTGTGGTGAATCCAGGGAGTGATACCTGGAACTTTAACTGCAATGGGAGTGGTTAGTACAATTGTGAATGGCCCTTTCCAGGTCGGGGCAACGTCTGCTGCTTCCAGTCCTTTACCCATACTAAATCTCCTGGTGAGTATGGGTGTACTGTAGTGCCTAGAGAAAATGGAATTCTCTCCTGAACATAGCGGGTGATGTCATGGATCACCTTCCCCAACTGTTTCAGTTGCCACAACACCTCCATCCTTCCTGTTTGTAAATTTCCCTTTACTTCCCAAATAAAGGAGGCCTCCCAAACATTATCTCACAGGGAGAATATCCATGCAACTGGGCGGGGGGAGTGGTCATTCTGATTCTCATTAACACTAATGGCATTATATTCATCCAGGGGACGCCAGTTTCTTGCACCCATTTTGCCAAAGTCATCTTGATAGTCCAGTTCATTCTCTCAACCATTTTGAGCATTGTTATGTATGTAGTTTGTATGTATATATGTATATGTACAGACTTATACATTGTATGTAGTTGTACAGCCAGCAGTATAGTATATTGTTTTATCCTTATGGACTGAGCCCCCACCTTTAGCTCTATTATCACAGAAGGGTGGTTTTTCACAAGTCCTGGGGGGTTACTTTCAGCCCATACTTCAGGAAACAGCTTTGTTAGGGTTTTCAGTGTGTGCAACACACCCCCACCCCCTTCCCCGGATGACTGAGACAGCTTCCATTCATCTTCCCTTGGTAACATCACAGACAGGAGGAAAGTCTCTGTTCCCACTTGCAATTTCAGCAGTGATTTCTATCATCTGGGGGCTGGTAAGAGCAGAGAACCCCTCCATCTTTTGGTGTTTCCTTCTAATATCTGGATATGACTGGGTCATGAAAGCAGCATGTAGGAGCCTTTGGTTTTCAGGGGTCTCTGGATCAAAGTGTGTGTATTGTCGAAAAGCCTCACACAGTATCTCATAAAACTCTGTGGGAGTCTTGTCTGCCTTTTGAATTACGGGGTTAGTTTTGGCCATGTTAGTAGGCTTGTGAGCCCCTCTCTTGAGGCCTTGAATAATGGCTGTCTTACACCGTTCCAAGGATTGCTTACCTTGGTCAGTATTGAATTCCCAGTCTGCTCTTGTGTCTGGAGTGGCTTCTCGGGCCCAACTTTCAGGGTCCAGTTGGCCCTCTGGTGCATTTTCTCAGAGCCACTTATGTGCCTCTGTGAGGATCTGGTGTCTTTCCTCCGTACTGAAGAGGGTGAGGAGAAGCTGGGCTATGTCATTCCACATCAGTTGGTGGGTCCTGAAAATAGTCTCCATTAGGTGAGTCATACCCTGTGCCTTCTCAGAATAGGGAGGGGGTGTGCCTTTGCCAGTTCAAGTGATCCATGGTAGAGAATGGCTGATAGTAAAGAGCAGTGGGGCCAGGATGGATGTGCCTGTCTGGCCCCCCTGCGGTACTGCTTGGACCTCCGTAAGAGGCATTTGCAAAACTTCTCTCTTGAGGTTCCTTTGTAGACCTCAGCTATCTCTAAACACTTGACTGTCCCTTTTCTCCCTCTTCTAAACTGGGGAGGGGTGGGTATAATGTTGGTGCAGTAGCTCCCATTGCACTTGGTGGTGCAGTAGGAGGTAGAGAAACCTGCGGCACTGAGGGAAGCAGAGGAGGAAAGCCTTTCTCTTCTCTTGATCTTACCTCTTGTTCAGGGGGTCCCTTTCATGTTCCCCAGTATGGAGGGTGAGGTGGGAGTTCCTCCTCCTCTGGATCATAATATAATTCCTTTAATTTTTCTCACTTGGATTTTGCCTGCACCAGAAAAATCTTGCTTTCTCTTTTTCCAAGATAACATACCTGTGCCCAAGGGGGTGTATTCTGTACAATTAGTAGCCATGAGTACGGGAACTGGTCTGGGTGGCCTAGCTGCCTGGTTACCACAGAGTACACAGCTTGAACTTTGTCCAATTCTAGGGTTCCCTCTGAGGGCCATCCGACCCTAAAGGATGGCCAGTCTATCTCACAAAAGGTTCTAAGCTTGTCTGGGGTTAACTTTATACCATAGTCTCCTCTAAAGCCCTTTTTGAAGTTTTTAATCATGTATTCAAGAACGGTTGGCTTGGATTCTCCACTACCCATCCTGCTTTTCACGTTTCTTCAATCACTTACAGGAAGTCCAACTTCTATTTCATCGCTCCTTTGCAGGGTCGTGTACCCCAGCCACTGCTGATGTCTCCACTCAAAGCACAACTGCCACTTTATCTCGGCTATGACCAGGGTGGAAAAGCTTTACTTACCAAGTGTTTCAGTGGTAATACCCCTCATGTTTTTCTCTCAGAAGCCAGCCAAATCCAAGCAATTAAGCCTTCCACGTACTCCTCCTTGCATAAGTCTGATCCTAGAGAGATCCAAGTCTGTCTTATCATGGGTCAGCACAGACAAACATGCATCCAGAGCCACAGTTCCCAGTCTGGTCCTAAACAACGTTTTGGAGTTCCCTGAATCCCTACGGAGAACTGGAGGGTGTTGCGGCAAAGGGGACAGTCCCTTGGAAGCCAAAAAATACATGGACAAACAACCAGCACAGATTCAGTTAACAGTCTTTCTTACTTCAGTAAACAATTCCCCACTGAGCCTACGAGGACACAGCTGCTGCAGACTCATCCAGCCCCAAGGGGTTGATCAGGCCCCTTCTTCCATTATTACAGTGGGACATACCTGTGTGCGCTTCCCTTCTGTTGTCTACAGTTCTGTGAAATCCACCTAGAAAGAAGATTCGATTAAACAAGAGCTGATTCAGGGGAGGAGGCGCCTTCCCCTTCCGGATGCTCTCATCCCAGCGAGCCACAGGAGGAGGCTTAGTGTGCCTGTCTCTCTGAGGGTTTCCCAGCCAATGCACCAGAAATGTTGTAGAATCTGGAGTCACAAAACACACCTCGGAGGACACTCAAGACAGTGGAGTACTGTTTATTATGCCAGAGGGTCCAAAGGGAATTGGTTCACAACAAAGACCCTGATGATTTCGGAGGACTTGGTTTTACACCCTCTGCTACATGACTCTACACATTAGTAGTTAGGTTTACAACATGCAGGCGCTGAAGAATTAACAATTATAACATGCAGGTGCAGACACTATCATTAATTTAACTGAGACAATCTGACCTTTACTTCCAATCTTTGTTTGCCATCTGTGAGGAGGGGGTTTCCTGGTTTTCCTTTAACGATGGTTAACAGGGTTCAGGCCCAGTTCACATCCTGCCTTAAGATGGCTGACAGTCTTCAAGATGGAAGCCCTCTTGCCCTCCTCCCAGTGGCCCCAACACCTGCCGTACCCATTCATTTGGTCTCAGCTATGGGACGGTGGTACCAATTGTTCATGTTCAGTTCAGTTCAGTTCAGTCGTTCAGTCATGTCCGACTCTTTGTGACCCTATGAACCGCAGCACGCCAGGCCTCCCTGTCCATCACCAACTCCCAGAGTCCACCCAAACCCATGTCCACTGAGTTGGTGATGCCATCCAACCATCTCATCCTTTGTCATCCCCTTCTCCTCCTGCCCTCAATCTTTCCCAGCATCAGGGTCTTTTCAAATGAGTCAGCTCTTCGCATCAAGTGGCCAAAGTATTGGAATTTCAGCTTCAGCATCAGTCCTTCCAATGAACACCCAGAACTGATCTCCTTTAGGATGGACTGCTTGGATCTCCTTGCAGTCCAAGGGACTCGCAAGAGTCTTCTTCAACACCACAGTTCAAAAGCATCAATTCTTTGGTGCTCAGCTTTCTTCACAGTCCAACTCTCACATCCATTCATGACCACTGGAAAACCCATAGACTTGACTAGATGGATCTTTGTTGGCACAGTAATGTCTCTGCTTTTTAATATGCTATCTAGGTTGGTCATAACTTTCCTTCCATGGAGTAAGCATCTTTTAATTTCATGGCTGCAAGCACCATCTGCAGTGATTTTGGAGCCCAGAAAAATAAAGTCAGCTACTGTTTCCACTGTTTCCCCATCTATTTGCCATAAAGGGATGGGACCGGATCCCATGATCTTAGTTTTCTGAATGTTGAGCTTTAAGCCAACTTTTTCACTTTTATCAAGAGGCTTTTTAGCTCCTCTTCACTTTCTGCCATAAGGGTGGTGTCATCTGAATATCTGAGGTTATTGACATTTCTCCCAACAATCTTGACTCCAGCTTGTGCTTTTTCCAGCCCAGTGTTTCTCAGTATGTACTCTACATAAAAGTTAAATAAGCAGGGTGACAAGATAGAGCCTTGACACACTCCTTTTCCTATTTGGAACCAGTCTGTTGTTCCATGTCCAGTTCTAACTGTTGCTTCCTGACCTGCATACAGGTTTCTCAAGAGACAGATTAGGTGGTCTGGTATTCCCATCTCTTTCAGAATTTTCCACAGTTTATTGTGATCCACACACTCAAAGGCTTTGGCATAGTCAATAAAGCAGAAATAGATGTTTTTCTGGAACTCTCTTGCTCTTTCGATGATCCAGAGGATGTTGGCAATTTGATCTCTGGTTCCTCTGCCTTTTCTAAAACCAGCTTGAACATCTGGAAGTTCATGGTTCATGTACTGCTGAAGCCTGGCTTGGAGAATTTTGAGCATTATTTTACTAGCGTGTGAGATGAGTGCAATTGTGTGGTAGTTTGAGCATTCTTTGGCATTGCCTTTCTTTGGGATTGGAAAGAAACCTGACCTTTTCCAGTCCTGTGGCCCCTGCTGAGTTTTCCAAATTTGCTGGCATATTGAGTGCCGCACTTTGTTCGTGTGCTATTCCTTTAAATTTCCTGTTCATGTTACAGAGCTTATGCTCCAAATCCTTCCGGACTTAGGTTTTTGAAATCTGAAAGCCTGGTTTTTGCAACTCCAGGTCTTTCCTTTTGAATCTGCAAGTCAAGAATGCTACTCTGAATGCTTATCTAGTACCTAGAGGGTACTAGGAAGGGAATGGGGAGAAAAGTGCAGAGAGATTACAGAGTACTGGGAAGTAAACATCTTACACAGTGTTCTGAAGTCTCTTTGTCCATTCAGCTCACATCTAACCTGTGGCCAGGGGCTGTGCTGTTCTTAGCTGCTCAGTCATGTCCAACTCTTTGCAACCCTATGGACTGTAGCCCTCCAGGCTTTCCTGTCTATGGGGATTCTCCAGGCAAGAATACTGGAGTGGGTTGCTACACCCTCCTCCAGGGGATCGTCCCAACCCAGGGATAAAACCCATGTCTCCAGCACTGCAGGCAGATTCTTTACTGTCTGAGCCACAAGGCACTTCATTTAATTTATCTCCAAACCAAAAGAACATTCTTTGCCTAAGAGCAATTCTACCTTCTTCCTAAGCCAGTTGGCCCAGATGGCAGGTGACTTTTAAAAAGAACACTTTGTCCTTACTGTTACATAATTTAAAAACTGTCACCAGAGCTATAATGGACACCAGCACTGGGGACCTTGAGACAGAAAGTAGTGACCAATGAGTTGCAAGGGTCAGGTTGATTTCCTGGAAGAAGTGACATTTGAGCTGGGCGCACATTCCAGGCAGAGGGGAAAGCAGGAGAAGAGCTACAGAGGTTGTCCTGGGATCCAGGAGCAGGAGAGGAAGGAGGGAACTGCAGGGTGCCAATGGGGAGAGGACACCAGAGTGACCTGCAGGAATCAGCTGTGCCAGGCCTGGGTGGCAAAGTGTTTGAATTCCATCTCAAGGGTAACAAGTGTGATCCCTTTAGTAGATTCTAGACAGGGAAGTTGTTATTCAGTTGTCCAACTCTATGTGGCCCCATGGATGGTAGCATACCAGGCGTCCCTATCCTTCACCATCTCCTGGAACTTGCTCAAACTCATGTCTATTGAATCAGTGATGACATCCAACCATCTCATTCTCTGTTGTCCCCTTCTCCCCCCACCCTCAATCCTTCCCAGCATCAGGATCTTTTCCAATTTGTTGGTTCTTTTTGTCAGGTGGCCAAAGTATTGGAGCTTCAGATCCAGCATCAGTCCTTCCAATGAATACTTAGAGTTGATTTCCTTTAGGATTGACTGGTTTGATCACCTTGCTGTCCAAGGTACTCTTGGGAGTCTTCTCCAACACCACAGTTCGAAAGCATTAATTCTACTGTGCTCACCCTTCTTTGGAGAAGGCAATGGCACCCCATTCCAGTACTCTTGCCTGGAGAATCGCATGGACGGAGGAGCCTGGTGGGCTGCAGTCCATTGGGTCGCTAAGAGTCGGACATGACTGAGTGACTTCACTTTCACTTTTCACTTTCATGCATCGGGGAAGGAAATGGCTACCCACTCCAGTGTTCTTGCCTGGAGAATCCCAGGGACGGGGGAGCCTGGTGGGCTGCCGTCTATGGGGTTGCATGGAGTCGGACACGACTGAAGCGACTTAGCAGTAGCAGCAGCAGCCGTCTTTATAGTCCAACTTTCACATCTATACATGACTACTGGAAAAAGCATAGCTTTGACTAGACAGATCTTTGTCAGCAAAGTGATGTCTCTGCTTTTTAATATGCTGTCAGATTTGTCATAGCTTTTCTTCCAAGGAGCAAGCATCTTTTAATTTCATGGCTGTAGTCACCATCTGCAGTGATTTTGGAACCCAAGAAAATAAAGTCTGTCGCTGTCTCATAGTAGAAACAGACAAGCAAGTGCCATGGTTCAGGCAGTTTCCTCTCTGACCCTTTCCTGGTGTTTCCTCATTCCACTACCCCTACTTGAAATGCCAGTGCCATTCTCTTCCTTTTATGGGAAAGATATCTGGCCTGGCCTGCCCTGCACTCTATTTCCTTTCTCTCGACTGAAACTTGCATCTCATGGCACCTTCATTACAGTGACCCTGAATGCACAGGGTCATGTGAAACTTGTGACTATCCCCGTTACTCTTCTACCCCTAGGCCTTTGTTCTTGCTGTTCTCTCCACCTTCCCATACTTCTCTCTGTCTGCCTCCCTCTAACTCATCCTTTAAGTCTTGGTTCTGTAGCTGTCTCCCCAGATCATATCTAAGTCCCTCCCTACAAGTGTTTCTGATCTGTGTCTCCCCTACTTTCCAAAGCGGTCCCAGCCTAACTCCCTGGCCAGAAGCCCCAGCCCTGGGCCTGGAGCTATCTAGGCAGTGAAACTGAGTTGCTTCCTGGTTTTCTTTGGCAGCAGTGTTCCCAGGAGGTGGGATTGGCAGTGTTTCCAGGCCCTGGACATTGATTCTGATGTAAGCTTCAGGGCCACATAGTATAAAATAGGATTAATGGGCAGATCATTAGGCAGCAACAAGTGAGGCTGTGGCACCAAAGAAAGGAACCAGACTTCGTGCTGGGTTTCATGGGCCTTGCTCTAGTTTCAGAATCGGAACACATGTGTCCTAACCCAGTGCCAAAATTACTTTGCCAACAAAGGTCTGACTAGTCAAGGCTATGGTTTTTCCAGTAGTGAGAGTTGGACAATAAAGAAAGCTGAGCACCAAAGAATTGATGGTTTTGAACTGCAGTGTTGGAGAAGACTCTTGAGAGTCCCTTGGACTGCAAGGAGATCAAACCAGTCAATTCTAAGGGAAATTAGTCCTGAATATTCATTGGAAGGACTGATGTTGAAGCTCCAATCCTTTGGCTACCTGATGCGAAGAACTGGCTCATTTGAAAAGACCCTATTGCTGGGAAAGATTGAAGGTGGGAGGAGAAGGGGACAACAGAGGATGAGATGTTTTAATGGCATCACCCACTCAACGGACATGAGTTTGGGTAAACTCCGGGAGTTGATGATGGACGAGGAGGCCTGGCGTGCTGCAGTCCATGGGGTTGCAAAGAGTCCGACATGACTGAGTGACTGAACTGAACTGAACTGAACCCAGTGCCAATGACAATTTGCTATGTGACCCTGCTGAATCTTTTGTCTCCTGAGCCTCAGTTTGCTCATCTATAAAATGAAAGGATCAGACGAAATGATCTGCCTCTGGGGTCTTCTCAATAAGTATTCTTGAGTACCGCACGGGCTCTGCTGGTGATAAAAGGATGAAGCAGACCCTGTTCCTGCCCTCATGGGGAGTATTGTCAGTGCGGGGCAGACCCATGCTCAGCTGGTTCTAATGCAGTGGCAAAGTGGAATAGGTGGGTTTTGTGCTCAGACTGAACTGGGCAAGATTTGGCTGAGTTATCTTGGGCAAATGTCTTTATGCCTCTGAGCCTCAGAGCCCCTTCAGTAAAATGAGGCTGATCATGCCTGCATATGGAGGTTTGTGATGAGGGTTAAATGCAAAAAAAAAAAAAAAAAAAAATCAACGTGCCTAAAGAACTTGACACTCCAGGCATTATTTCAGAGATGACAATTCTCCAGAGGGGCCTTGTGGGGGGTCCCAGGAGGGCGGGTTCTCTCTGCTTGGGGTGGAGGTGTACCGGGGAAGCTCACCAAGCTGGGCCTTGAGGGTAAAGAGCAGCCCCGGGGGAGGAGCCAGCTGGGCAGGTCCTTAGTGCCCACCCATCCCTGGTCAGAGCACCATCCTCACGGGCTCTGCCCAATCTGCACCAGGCAGGGCCTTTTCTCCCTCAGTTCCCCTCAGCTTCCTGGGCCCCAGCTCGTGCTCTGCCTGTGTCCTTTCTCTGTGGCTGTTCCCGAGCTTCTCCAGCTGGCCATCATCTCCTACTCATCCTTTTCACTCAGGGCAGCCTCCCTTCTGCCTGAAACCTTCTCCTCTGGCTCTGTGAAGGACCTTGTGTCCTTCTAGGTTCCCTCAGAACCCCACCTTCACCCCACCACACTGTTCTCATGCTCATTTGTCCCCTGGGTGCTGTTTATCCTGCCCCGTGGTTCTTGTGTCTCCTGCCTGCTTGGGACCTGGATCTGTCTTTTATTCCCCAACTCTGTCCTGCATTCTCAACTGTGTTCTCTTCCAGTGTCTTCCCTTCAGCATTAAACAATTCTCAGGTATCTTATCTTAGGGCTTCTTGATGGCTCACAGTAAAGAATCTGTCTGTCAATGCAGGAGATTCAGATTTGATCCCTGGGCCAGAAAGATCCCCTGGAGAAAGAAATGGCAATCCACTCCAGTATTCTTGCCTGGGAAATCCCATGGACAGAGGAGCCTGGCAGGCTACAGTCCATGAGGTCACAAAGAGTTGAACATGACTTAGCAAGTAAACAACCATGAATCCCCTGACGGATTATCAACACCCCACACCCCTTCCTTCACTGCTCCATCCACAGGACCTTTCTCTGAACACCACACCTTTTTAAAACCTGTTCAGCTTCTATCAGCAGGGGTGAGGGCCAGGCAGTGTTTGCTGATAACAGAAAAGAGAGCTGTTCCCAGGGCAGGGCTGGAGACAAGTGTACTTAATATATTCTCTCCGAGGTTTTGGAAGCCGTCCTAAACCCAAGCCTTGTTTAATTGCCCGAGCTGCTGCAGGGCAGATGCAGGACCCACAGTATTTCTGAAATCTGAGCCAGGTAATTTGGTAACTTGGTCTCTTGACTGCCCTGCCCCAGCTATCCTTGATAGTTCTTGCTAGAGATAGGTCCACCATCCCACCTCTTTTGGTGAAATAGAGCCCTATTTTATGAGAGGGAAAGGAGTTTCTGAAGGCACTATTCTTTCTCTTTCGTACCCACTAAACCTCAGCCTTGCTTGCCCACTTCCAGTGATGAGGAGGTCACCACTCAGAGGTACCTGCCTGGCAGGCTGATTGTGTAATGGATCTGGCATGGTAAGAGTTTTATAACTGAGTTCTTGTTCTCGTGCCCTTTTTCTATCTCCAGGCAGTGCTACATGTTGAAGAGTTTTTGCCCCATTCTGTCTGATTTGCTATTGTTTGGTTAAAGCATCTGCCTGCAATGTGGGAGACCTGGGTTCAATCCCTGGGTTGGGAAGATCCCCTGGAGAAGGAAATGGCAACCCACTCCAGTATTCTTGCCTGGAAAATCCCATGGACAGAGGAGCCTGGTGGGCTACAGTCCACAGGGTAGCAAAGAGTCGGACATGGCTGAGAGACTTCACTTTCACTTTCAGTTGCTAAGAAGTGATTCTTTGTGACCTCATGGACTGCAGCGCTCTAGGCTCCCTTGTCCTTCACTATCTCCTGGACTTTGCTGAGACTCGTGTCCTTTGAGTCAGTGGTGTTATCTAATGATCTCATCTTCAGCCCCCTTCTCCTTTTGCCTTAAATATTTCCCAGCATCAGAGTCTTTTCAAATGAGTTGGCTTTTCACATCAGGTGGCCAAAGTATTGGAGCTTCAACTTCAGCATCAGTCCTTCCAATGAATACTCAGGATTGATTTCTTTCAGGATTGACTGGTTTGATCTCTTTGCAGTATAAGGGACTCTAAAGAGTCTTCTCCACCATCACAATTCAAAAGCATCAATTCTTTGGTGCTCAGCTTTCTTTATGGTCCAACTCTCACATCTGTACAATGACTACTGCAAAAACCATAGCTTTGACTATAGAAAATTTTGTTGGCAAAGTGATGTCTTTGCTTTTGAATACGCTGTCTAGATTTGTTATAGCTTTTCTTCCAAGGAGCAATTTTAATTTCATGGCTGCAGTCACCATCCACAGTGAGTTTGGAGCCCAAGAAAATAAAATCTGTCATTGCTTCCACTTTTCCCCTTTCTATTTGCCAGGAAGTGATGGGACCAGATGGCATGATATTAGCATTTTGAATATTGAGTTTTAAGCCAGATTTTTCACTCTCCCCTTTCACCTTCATCAGGAAGCTCTTTAGTTCCTCTTCATTTTCTGTCATTAGAGTGGTATCATCTGCATATCTGAGGTTATAGATATTTCTCCTAGGCATCTTGATTCCACCTTGTGATTCATCTTAGCAAAGAGAAGGGAAAGAGGATTCCTAGCTTAGGGAAGAGCATGCATGAAGGCAAGATGGAGCAGAGTGCCTTGGCAGACCCAGAGGAAGATAGGTGACAGTTGCAAGGGAGAGGGCGTGGACAGAGGATGAAGCTCAGTCGTGGGAATAGGAGCTGGGTTGGGAGTTCGATGAGGGCTGCATTCCAGACTTTATCTTTTAGCTTAAGGGCAATGGAAAGAAACCATAGAAGAGTTCTGTCTGGAGAACCGTGACTAATACAGGCAGCACCTCTGCCATCACATCAAGGCAACAAGATAGTGCTGGAGAAAAAGATAAAGCCAAGGAGTGACCAGCCGCGGTGGCCATCCCTGTCAGACTCTCTGCTGTGACTCAGCCTCATATCAGCCTGTGGAGTTGGCCATGTGAACTCTTGTTGGTTCAGACCCTGTGCTGGCACCACCTCTTCCTCACGCACCACTGTTCTTGCCTCCCCATTGCTTTGCAGAAGCTGGAGGCTTGCTTTTCCCCTTTGGCCTCAGGTTGCACCTTCTGGGCAGATTAGAGATTTAGAGAAGGTCCTGGAGTTTGTCCCTAGGACCCTTGCCCTCTGGGCCACAGATTTCAGGATCCTCTGGCTTTTCTCAGCTGCCAGGAACTCTGCCCATTGCACTGTGTCCTGACTCTGGGCTCCATTCCTGACTAGCTCCAGCTTTTCTCCTCCCTTCCCTGGGCATTGACCCTGGGCCTCCAGCTCTGCCAGAGACTTTCTGTATCAGAGATCACACAAATATAGAGATGGAAGTTCTCCTCCCAGGTCTTTCAGTGACTTGCTGGTCAAGTTCTTCTCTTGTCCAGAACTTATCTAGAAACTGAAAGACTTATTGCTAAAGTTCCCAGCTCTGAAGTCTGTAGTTCTGATGACAGGAAACTGATAAATTGACCAATGACCAACAAGCTGGGAGTTAGGATGGGGATGTTCTCTTGTGTTTTCCTGGGGACAGAACAAATTTGAGGGAAGTATCTCAGATTCTCAAGGAACTTTAGAGGCTTCACGGCAGAGGGAATGGTTTTCATTTCTCAACACTGTCTCTGGTAACTCTAGGCAACAATCCCACCTCACTGCCAAATTGGAAACTTCTATGATGCTGGGGGCTGTGGGATGCTGGGAATTTGCTCAGCTGGCAGCTGGGAGCTAGGTCAGCTGGGAACCAGGACTCTGGGCTCTACTTCCAGGACTCTCTGGGTCATCTCAGTAAGAGAAAGTACTCAGCCTGTGGCCCCGAAGAGAGAATGGAATCTTCTATCACCTTCCATTCAAAAAGCATGGAAGTGGACTACTTTCTTTATTCCTTTTTAATATTCCAGTGAAATGGCTGGATTGCCCATCTCCCCAGTCTCTGAGAATGCCTTTTGCTTCTCCCTGATGTTCCTGTTACTATGACCATCTCAGGAAATCCCCAGGAGTTTTCTGGGGTCAAATGACTACTTCTGGTTTGTATTTAGCACAGAGGGGTCTCCTTGAAGTCAGGAGGACATCATAGCTACCACCAGAAACTCAGAGCATCATAGCTACCACTGCCTCACTGCCCTGCCATGGCTGCTGCTGACACCTGTCACAGCATCAGGTCCCATCTGAGGCTGTGCCCCACACAACTCTAATTCCCATAATAGATCTAGGGTACACATGCCTGTACCAAGGTGATGTCTCAAATTGAACTTTTACATTATGAGACAAGATTCCAAACACACTGAAAATATAAAAATATTCTAATAGAAGCCTATAAACCTACCTCCAAGATCAAACAGATGTGAATATTTGCCATATTTGTTTCAGATGCCTCTTTCTTCTTTAAAAGCAATTAAATGCTCAGTTCAGTTCAGCTTGGTTCAGTGGCTGTCGTGTCCTACTCTTTGTGACCCCATGAACTGCAGCACGCTAGGCCTCCCTGTCCATCACCAACTCCCAGAGTTCACCCAAACTCATGTGCATTGAGTCGGTGATGCCATCCAGCCATCTCATCCTCTGTCGTTCCCTTCTCCTCCTGCCCCCAATCCCTTCCAGCATCAGGGTGTTGTCCAATGAGTCAACTCTTCTCATGACGTGGCCAAAGTACTGGAGTTTCAGCCTCAGCATCAGTCCTTCCAGTGAACACCCAGGACTGGTCTCCTTTAGAATGGACTGGTTGGATCTCCTTGCAGTCCAAGGGACTCTCAGGAGTCTTCTCCAACACCACAGTTCAAAAGCATCAATTCTTCGGTGCTCAGCTTTCTTCACAGTCCAACTCTCACATCCATACATGACCACTGGAAAAACCATAGCCTTGACTACACGGACCTTTGTTGGCAGAGTAATTGCTTTTTAATATGCTATCTAGGTTGGTCATAACTTCCCTTCCAAGGAGTAAGCGTCTTTTAATTTCATGACTGCAATCACCATCCGCAGTGATTTTGGAGCCCAGAAAAATAAAGTGTGATACTGTTTCCCCATCTATTTCCCATGAAGTGATGGGACCAGATGCCATGATCTTAGTTGTCTGAATGTTAAACTTTAAGCCAACTTTTTCACTCTCCTCTTTCACTTTCATCAAGAGGCTCTTTAGTTCTTCTTCACTTTCTGCCATAAGGGTGGTGTCATCTGCATATCTGAGGTTATTGGTATTTCTCTTGGCAATCTTAATTCCAGCTTGTGCTTCTTCCAGCCCAGCATTTCTCATGATGTACTCTGCATAGAAGTTAAATAAGCAGGGTGACAATATACAGCCTTGACGTACTCCTTTTCCTATTTGGAACCAGTCTGCTGTTCCATGTCCAGTTCTAACTATTGTTTCCTGACCTGCATATAGGTTTCTTAAGAGGAAGATCAGGTGGTCTGGTATTTCCATCTCTTTCAGAATTTTCCGCAATTTATTGTGATCCACACAGTCAAAGGCTTTGGCATAGTTCTTAAATTCTACCCTGATCATTCCTCTTCCTTTGCTCTCTCCACAAAGTCTAACCTTAAATCAACATGTTTCCATATGTATTATACTTAAAAACTGTATGTGTGTAACAGCGATCAATGCAAAGAAATAGAGGAAAACAACAGAATGGGAAAGACTAGAGATCTCCTCAAGAAAATTAGAGACACCAAGGGAACATTTCATGCAAAGATGGGCTCGATAAAGGACAAAAATGGTATGGACCTAACAGATGCAGAAGATATTAAGAAGAGGTGGCAAGAATATACAGAAGAACTGTACAAAAAAGATCTTCACAACCAAGATAATCACGATGGTGGTGTCACTCACCTAGAGCCAGACATTCTGGAATGTGAAGTCAAGTGGGCCTTAGAAAGCATCACTACAAACAAAGCTAGAGGAGGTGATGGAATTCCAGTTGAGCTATTTCAAATCCTGAAAGATGATGCTGTGAAAGTGCTGCACTCAATATGCCAGCAAATTTGGAAAACTCAGCAGTGGCCACAGGACTGGAAAAGGTCAGTTTTCATTCCAGTCCCAAAGAAAGGCAATGCCAAAGAATGCTCAAACTACCACACAATTGCACTCATCTCACACGCTAGTAAAGTAATGCTCAAAATTCTCCAAGCCAGGCTTCAGCAATATGGGAACTGTGAAGTTCCAGATGTTCAAGCTGGATTTAGAAAAGGCAGAGGAACCAGAGATCAAATTGCCAACACCCTCTGGATTATCGAAAGAGCAAGAGTGTTCCAGAAAAACATCTATTTCTGCTTTATTGACTATGCCAAAGCCTTTGAGTGTGTGGATCACAATAAACTGTGGAAAATTCTGAAAGAGATGGGAATACCAGACCACCTAATCTGCCTCTTGAGAAACCTGTATGCAGGTCAGGAAGCAACAGTTAGAACTGGACATGGAACAACAGACTGGTTCCAAATAGGAAAAGGAGTATGTCAAGGCTGTATATTGTCACCCTGCTTTTTAACTTCTATGCAGAGTACATCATGAGAAACGCTGGGCTGGAAGAAGCACAAGCTGGAATCAACATTTCCAGGAGAACTATCAATAACCTCACATATACAGATGACACCACCCTTCTGGCAGAAAGTGAAGAGGAACTAAAAAGCCTCTTGATGAAAGTGAAAGAGGAGAGTGAAAAAGTTGGCCTGAAGCTCAAGAAAACTAAGATCATGGCATCTGGTCCCATCACTTCATGGGAAATAGATGGGGAAACAGTGGAAACAGTGACAGACTTTATTTTTCTGGGCTCCAAAATCACTGCAGATGGTGCTTGCAGCCATGAAATTAAAAGACGCTTACTCCTTGGAAGGGAAGTTATGACCAACCTAGATAGCATATTAAAAAGCAATGACACTACTCTGCCAACAAAGGTCCGTGTAGTCAAGGTTATGGTTTTTCCAGTGGTCATGAATGGATGTGAGAGTTGGACTGTGAAGAAAGCTGAGCACCGAAGAATTGATGCTTTTGAACTGTGGTGTTGGAGAAGGCTCTTGAGAGTCCCTTGGACTGCAAGGAGATCCAACCAGTCCATTCTAAAGGAGATCAGTCCTGGGTGTTCATTGGAAGGACTGATGCTAAAGATGGAACTCCAATACTTTGGCCACCTCATGCGAAGAGTTGACTCATTGGACAAGACCCTGATGCTGGGAGGGATTGGGGGCAGGAGGAGAAGGGGATGACAGAAGATGAGATGGCTGGGTGGAATCACCGGCTCAATGGACATGAGTTTGAGTGAACTCCGGGAGTTGGTGATGGACAGAGAGTCCTCGTGTGCTGTGATTCATGGGGTCGCAAAGAGTCGGACATGACTGAGCGACTGAAGTGAACTGAACTAAACTGAATACATAGTATGGATTTTTGCATTAAAATTTTACATAAGTGTTTACTTGCTTTTTCAACTTCTCCACCCCCTTCCAGCTTTGTTTTTGAGATTCATTCATATTGATATATGTAGACCTGGCTTACTCAGTTGTATGGTTATTCATGGTATGAATTATTCAGTTTAGGTATCCATTTTCTTACCAAGGGAAAGTTGGAATGTTTCTACTTTTTTACCACTCTAAACTTGCTTTCCTGGTCTCCAAGCATGAGTGTGGAAATTGGTTATATGCCCAAAGAATTGCCTGGTGGTGAGGTTTGCACTTCTGCAACTTTACCAAGCACTGTCACATTGCTCTCATACTTACTTTCTTGCTAGAAATATATGAGGGTTTCCATTTCCTTACATGCCTGGTACTATCAAACTTGAAAATTTTTGCTAATTTGTTTCATATGAACTAAAATCTAATTGTAGATTAAATTTTCATTTCCCTGATTTCTAATGAGTTTGAACATTTCCCCATGCTTTTGGCCACTGAGGTTTCTTTTATGAATTGCCTGTTTGTATCTTTTGTCAATTACCCTTAGGTTGTTTGTGTTTCATTTATTATTTGTAGATCTTTATGTATTTGGAAAATTAATTTGTTGCTAGTACATGCTTTGTAAATATGTGATTCAGTCTGTAATCATTTAATTTTGCTCTTTATATCTTTTCTATGCACAAACTTCAAATTTTAATGTTTAATTTCCCACTTTTTAATGTGGTCAAATGTATTACTTATCAAGACTTTATAATTTGATAATCTTTTAAAAGTTTTGACATATTTTTAAAGACTTAAGTTTCATGTCTTTGAACCACTTGGAATTTTTGTATATGATATAGGATAGAGACCTAATTTCCCTGTTTCTTTGTGGACAGTCAGTAGTAACAGAACCATCTACTGAGTGTTTCATTTACCTTTACTGACTTGTAATACTACTTTGTCATTTATGATATTTTGATATAATTCTTAGTTTTTCTGTTCCATTGTATGAGTACATTTAAAAAATATTACTAGACCCATAAAATGTCTTGATATCTTATGGGGGTAAATCTACTCTTATTCTTTTTCAAATTCCTCTGGCTATACTTGGCTCTCTATTTTTCTGTAAAAATTTTAGGATCAATTCATTAAGTGCTATGGAAATTCCTGTTGAGATTTGTTTGGAATAGCATTAGAGTTATAGATTGCTTTAAGAAGTGCCATTTTGAAATATTAAGCCTTCCCTTCTTGGATTTGGTTTATTTTTCCATGTATTACCTCTCTATCTCAGTGGCTACTGAGACAAATATTAGGTTTCCTTCTTTAATGAGCTCACAAGGTTTTGTGAGAATCAGTAGAGATTATACTCAGGAAAATCTTTTCAAAGTCTGTAGTTCTGAACATATTTGTTGCAGCCTTGGCATTTTATTAAGACCAAAAAATTTCTGGCCCCATATCTCACTGAGATTAAAATTCATAGAAATTGGGGGCAGAAAGGGAAGCTCCACATTTACAGGCCTGCAAAGAGTAGCACAGGGCTCAGTTGCTCCACCACATGGGGAATCTTCCCAGACCAGGGATCAAGCCTGTGTCCCCTGCATTGGCAGGTAAATTCTTATCCATTGTGCTACCAGAGAATTTCTGTGCTACTCACTTAATCCTTCACAAACCTTATGAGGCGGCTACTATTATAACCACTGTTTCACAGGTTAGCAACCTGAGATTTAAAGAGGTCAAGGAACTTGTTTAGGGTTGGATGTGTACCTAAGAACAATCAGAAACCCAAGACGATGCTCTTAACTGGTGCTCTTGTTTGTTCCAGACAGCTATTATGTTTGATGAGGAATTAGAGAGGGCCAGGCAAAGCTTAGCCAGAATATGGTTTGAACACCAGGGTCGGGGTTTGGCTGCCCCAGACAGATCTCTAAGGGCAGAAGCTGCTGGAAACTTATATCTGGGAGATATCACATGGGGTGGAGCTGGACAGGGCCTGAGGGGAGAGCTGTAAGACTCACCCTCATGGGGAAACATGCCCTCCTTCCTGGGTTCCTCTAGAGGGGAACAGAAACCCTGTTTGCCAATAGCTCTAGCTGTCCCCAGAGGAAAAGTGCTGAGTCATCATCCCTGGTGGGAGAGAGAAAGGAAAAGGAGGAAAGAAGAGAAGGAAGGAGGGGGGATGAGAGACAAGGAAATAGGTCTTTTTGAAATGTCAGATGAAATTTTCTCTGATGTGCCAAATACACCCTTTCCCCTACACATTCTGAAGCAATTGAGAAACCCCTATATCCCCTTTCTTTATACCTGGGAAACTGGGCATTTACAGAGGGTTTCCAAGTTTCTGACTCTCCAGGACCGGGCTGGTAGAGCTGACCATTGACTCAGGGTCCATTTGACCTAATCAGGGCAATAAAATAGCATTAATGTGTAGGCCCCACCCCCTGCCTTCTGACATCTGTCACCTCAGCTCTTCCCATGCACTTAATCATATAACCGTGAGTCACATAGCTCTATGTCTTAATTTGGGTCTCCCTCAAAGGGAAAGCAGATCATTCATCCCAGAAAATAGGAGGGGTGGGTGGCTGGGAAGAGTGACCAGGAGAGAAGGCAAAGCCAGTCTGAGGTGTGTTATTGAGCTGTTTACCACTGGAGGCAAGAGGGCTCAGTCCTGCTGGGGGACCCTCTGAGGACCTGTTTAGAATATACCTCAGTACTGCTTACCTGGGGTATGGGAGGGGAGAGTACTCATTTATCCACTACCCCTCATTCTTCATTGGTTATGTTAGGGTTCAGGGAAGGTCCCCCCACCCCCAGAATATGCCTCAATTGCATATTGATTATTTTAAATTAAAGCTATTTAAGAAACAGTCTGTATGCAAGGAGGACATTTTGGCTCTCTCTGTATCCCTGAAAGTAGGGAATAAAACTATCATGTGGAAGGAAATAAATCTCTTTCTTATCCCCAGAGATATGAAATTCAGGGTTGAGAGTTCATTTCTTTACTAATTTGCCATCTGTGGGGTTGCACAGAATTGGACACTACTGAAGCAACTTTGCAGCAGCAGCAGCAGTACAAGTTCATGTGTGCAATGCACAGTGACCCAAACAAACTGAAACTCAAAGTTTGGAGCAGAGAAAGGTTTATTGCAGGGCCATGCAAGGAGACATGCCCTAAAAAGCCTCAAGCTCCCTGAAGGGTTTCAGCACACCATTTTTAAAAGCCAGGTGAGGGAGGGGGTCGCAGAGTATGTGATCAGCTCATGCACAATTCTCTGATTGGCTGATGGTGAGGGAATAGGGTGGAGTCACAGAGGTTAACCTTGTCAGTCCTTAGGCTCTGGGAGGCCTGGGCCTATATTCTCATGGTCATCAAGTAGTTAATACCTTCCATTTGATGTGTGTGCATGTGGGGTGGGTTCCATATCTGTAAAACAACCCAGGAAATGTGTTTCTAATACTGTTATCTAGGTTCTTCAGAGAGGAGGTAAAGCAGAGGATGTGGAGGAAAGGCCTGTCCCAGTCCTGCTTAGTTAGAATTCCAGCAGATGCTGCTTTGAGGTAGGCTAGACCAAGGAGCCTGGTGGGCTGCAGTCCATGGGGTTGTGGAGCTGGGCACGACTAAGCGACTTCACTTTCACGCATTGGAGAAGGAAATGGCAACCCACTCCAGTGTTCTTGCCTGGAGAATCCCAGGGACGGGGGAGCCTGGTGGGCTGCCATCTATGGGGTCGAACAGAGTCGAACACGACTGAAGCAACTTAGCAGCAGCAGCAGCAGTGACATCTGAATCTGACATAGCTATTACATTTTTACTTCCCAATGTATTGCTCTCCTCAGTGGCTAACACAGGTGTCACCATTAGTGGTTTTAGTGCTTTTCTAGATATGAGAAGATGCAAGAATTTGGGCTCATAAAATCTGAAAATATGTATCTGAAGACCTGTTCTGCTACCTTTTCCCAGAGTATAGAGTGCCTCCTTCCTGATCTCCAACCTGAACTCCTTTTAGGGGGTGTTAAAGGCCAGCAGCTACAGTGGAGAGGTAGATGGAAAAATGCTAATTTTTAGTCAGCAGGACCCCTTCATGATCATAAATTTGACCATGGCTTTGAGAGCATTTCATGACCACTTCATCCCATGGTACTAGGAATGCTCATTCCCAAGTCTGGCAAAGATTTCACTGAGGCCACTCAATGTGCTCTCACTGAACTAAGCCTTGTTAAGTGAAGTGAAGTGAAGTCACTCAGTCGTGTCCAACTCTTTGGGACCCTGTGTACTGTAGCCTGCCAGTCTCCTCTGTCCATGGGATTCTCCAAGGCAAGAACACTGGAGTGGGTTACCATTTCCTTCTCCAGGGGATCTTCCCGACCCAGGGATTGAACTTGGGTCTCCCACATTGGAGGCAGACGCTTTAACCTCTGAGCCACCAGGGAAAACAATAGCCTAAAGTCTCTGGACCACCTGTCTTACTAGTCTCTTATGGTCCAGGAAAATATTCCCTCTTGTTGCTTCTTCCCATATCTAGAGTTACACTGTCATTAATCTCATATGGAACGATGTATCATCATTTTATCAGAGGCTCAGTTATACGTTTGTTAATGCAAGAAACAACAAATTTGTAAAACAGGCAATATCAGTCATTCTTCTTCTAAGTCACTTCAGTCGTATCCGACTCTGTGACCCCACAGATGGCAGCCCATCAGGCTCCCCCGTCCCTGGGATTCTCCAGGCAAGAACACTGAAGTGGGTTGCCATTTCCTTCTCCAATGCATGAAAGTGAAAAGTGAAAGTGAAGTCACTCAGTCATGTCTGACTCTTTGCGAGCCAATGGACCACAGCCCACCAAGCTAAGTTATTGCAAATATCTCCTGGTTTGGGGGATATATTAATTTCTTCTTTCCTGCAAACGTTCACAAGTGGGATAGGTCAGGATGTTTCCTGTGGGCTGAAAAAAGTGTTTTAGTTTAACATTCAAGCATGGGGGCAGGGGTCCCTGAGACAGGCCAATATGTATAGTTTAAAGGATAGGCAACATCATTTGAGTGATTAATTTGTAGCAAAAGCAACAGAATGCAAAGGTTAAAATAAAAGAAACAGAACTAGTATGGAGTCAGATTTGTTATTCCCTATTGCAATTCCCCACTGTCAATGTCCACTCCACAATCTTGTGGGAAAGGGGCAAAAACCACTCTTGTCTACTTCCTACCAAACAGGGAAGATGAAGGGTGGTTGTGGAACAGAACTGATCAGCCTTGGACAAGGAATATTAGAATCTTTTGAAAATAGCACAGTTCTCTTCTTTATCTACAATTATTTGAACTTGATGAACTCCTTTAACCTTGTTGTTTTCTAATTTGTAATTAGACTTAGGCTTTTAGCTCCAGTTCTGATCCTCATCTATTAATTTAACTTTCTGACTATGCCCTAACTGTATTTAGGGGGAAAGATTTCCTTATATCTGGAAAAGCACAGATTCAGTTCAGTTTAGTTCAGTTGCTCAGTCGTGTCTGACTCTTGGTGACCCCATGGACTGCAGCACGCCAGGCTTCCCTGTCCACCACCAACTCGCAGAGTTTACTCAAACTCATGTCCATTGAGTCGGTGATGTCATTCAACCATCTCATCCTTTGTCGTTCCCTTCTCTTCCCACCTTCAATCTTTCCCAGCATCAGGGTCTTTTCCAATGAGTCAGTTCTACACATCTGGTGGCCAAAGGATTGGAGTTTCCACTTCAACATCAGTCCTTTCAATGAACACTTGGAACTGATCTCCTTTAGGATGGACTGGTTGGATCTCTTTGCAGTCCAAGGGACTCTCAAGAGTCTTCTCCAACACCACAGTTCAAAAGCATCAATTCTTTGGCATTCAGCTTTCTTTATAGTCCAACTCTCACATCCATACATGACTACTGGAAAAACCATAGCCTTGACTAGACGGACCTTTGTTGGCAAAGTAATGTCTCTGCTTTTTAATATGCTGTCTAGCTATAACTAAGTCGCTTCAGTCATGTCCGACTCTGTGTGACCCCATAGATGGCAGCCCACCAGGCTCCTCCATCCCTGGAATTCTCCAGGCAAAAATACTGGAGTGCGTTGCCATTTCCTTCTCCAACATATGCATGCATGCTAAGTCGCTTCAGTCGTGTCTGACTCTATGCGACCCCATGGACAGCAGCCCACCAGGCTCCTCTGTGCACAGGATTCTCCAGGCAAGAATACTGGAGTGGGTTGCCATTTCCTCCTCCGAATATGCTGTCTAGGTAGATTAAAAGCCAGTAATATTTCAGGCAAAACCAAAAAATTATAGCTGTATTCATCAGTTGGCTCAGTTCTGTATAATTAATTCTTTTTACTAACATTTTTATGAAATCAGAGTTTCCATTAGACTTATTTTAACATCTTACCTAGTTTAGCAGTAAGTTATCAGAAATCTGTTTTTGTCAAAATGTCCTTTTCATGACTCTTTTTGAAGATGTGGCAGTTTTGCAAATTGTCAGCTTATCTGTTTATGAATGATAAAGGTCTTAAAAAGATGTGGTTAAAGATCTAATTACAATGTGTCTTGACAAAGAAGCTTATCCAAGTTGTGACATACAACATTGTACAATAACAACTAAAATTAAAACATCATACCAGGGCATGTGTAGTTTCTAGAATGTCTGTATTAATAAAATTTATTCATAACATATAATCTGAGGAGGCTGATCATTCACTGACTTCTGTGTAATTTAACGTATCAACCAATTCTAGCCAGTTTAATATGAATATATGTAGTTTTAAATTATATTAAATTTTTTTCTGAGGGGCCCTCTGAAGCATCTCCAAGCTAGCTGAAGTCAAAAGAACTTTAATTAGAATTTGATAGGAAGTGCATAAAAAATATCAAAAAGTTTTAAAAATATTTGGTCAGATAGAATCATAGGTCACTGTGACTATTTAAAAACAAATACAGATCACTTAAAGACAAGTTCATACAATCTTATCAAAAGCAGCATTCTAAGTAAACATGTTCTCTTAGAATAGAGGAACCAAATCTAGTCCTGCACCAGTCTACTTTTAATAACAAAATCCATTTACCTGAATAAGTTTAACCTAATCTCAGCCCAGCCATGCATAAAAATCCTTTTTTACTCAAAACATGTATCCTACTTTCCTACTGTCACGCGAGTGTATGTTCCTCGGTTCTTTGTCTTGTCACAACAAAGATTTGGAGCGACAGACATTAAAGCCCTTGGCACGTCACAGCTCTTGGGTCTTGGACAAACCATGCTACAGCTCTTAAGTAAATCAGTGTTACAGCTGTATTTTATTTAGAAGATAGCAGGAGAGAGAGAGAGAAAGAGAGGAAGAGCGCACACACGCAGGAGAGAGAGTCCATGAGAAAGCACTTTGGCTCTTCCTTTTAATATGTTTTTTCCTCCACCTGGGCCTGCCCTATGCAAATTGGGCTTAGCCAGGAGTGCTGTTTGTTCTACCTGAAGTCTTCACTCTGGTCCTTGGACCTTCCTTGTCTTTTAGCCACCGCCATTTTGGACTCCTTTTCCCTATTCTACCTACCTAATATTCCCCCCTCAAGAGATGGGAGGCCCAATTCTTTGGGAATAGGGGCGTCGAGGTCTTTCTGGCTACTTTCTGCTGAACTGGGATGGCGAGGGGTATTGGGCCTCCCCTTCTTGCTAGTCTCAATCCTCAGAGTCCTTATAGCAGTGTCCAAGGGTGTGTGATATTTTCCGTGGTCAGTTGTAGTTTTGTATCTTTGTTGAACTGGCACTGCATGTTGTAGCTGGTTGACCTGGGCAGAGACAAAACAGGTTAGACAATTGACAGTACATGGAATAATCATAAGCATCATCAATATAGCATAACAAGGACTAGTAGGGACATTGGTCAATTTTAAATTCACATGGCCAGGATGGCTCAAGTCCCTCCTTGTTCAGGGATCAGAAGATCTATCTCCTCTCTGTTTTGGAGTACAGTATCTGTCAAGCTGTGTTGGCTCTTTAGGGTTATCCTGAGAAATTTTATACCCAGAAACCAGATTTTGGGGGTGTTCATTAGAAGGCACTCACTGGTAGTTCTGAATAGGTGTCTGAGATCTCCCAGGGGCTCACAGGTGTATTGAGTGTCCTCTTCTGTTTTCTTCTATGGCTTGACTCGTGAGTAGTGAATCCAGGAGTCATGTCCTGGTACCTTGACTGCTGTGGGGGTAGAAAGTATTACAGGGTAGGGGCCCTTCCATGTGGGCTAGGACTTGAGTCCCTGGAGCATATAGTGGTGACTCTTTAGAATCTTTTGGGTCCTGGTTCATACCCCACAAGTGTATATCCTGTTGGAATTGCCCAATGGCCATGGTATAAGACTGGAGGGTCTGAACCTCTGGATCTAGGAAGAGGTCATTGACATAAACAAAAGGTCTCCCATATAGCATATCATAAGGACTAAGACCAACCTGTTCCTCAGAGGCAATGTGGGTGCAGAGGAGAGCTATTGGTAAAGCCTCCTTCCATCCCTGGGTTATCTTTTTTATCGCTGATTTTAAGAATTGATTGGCTCTTTCTACTTTTCTTGAAGATTGAGGCCTCCAGGCACAATGGAGATAATAAGTAATGCCCGATACTTTCGAGACTCCTTGGGTGACCTTAGAAGTAAATGATGTCCCATTGTCACTTTGTAATGACCTAGGCAGACCAAATCTTGGAATGATTTCATGGAGCAGTTTTTTTACCACCTCCTTAGCCTTCTCAGTCTGGGTGGGAAAGCCTTCAATCCATCCTGTGAATGTATATGTCATAACTAATAGGTATTTATACCCTTGAGAAACTGGCATCTGGGTGAAGTCCATCTGCCAGTCCTCTCCTGGGTAGGCCCCATGTCGTTGGACGGGCTGGGCCAGCTGGGGTCTTCGAGCTCCTTGGGGGTTGTTTAATTGGCAAATGGGACAAGAGGAGACCACCTGTCTTATAGTTGTTTGGAGGCCTGTTCCTCTGAAGGACCTTTCTAGTAATATTTGGAAGGCCTTTTCTCCTAAATGAGTAGTGGCATGTAAGGAGTTAACCAACTTCCATTGGAGGTTTCCAGGCAGAAAAAGGAGTCCCTCCTTTTGGAACCACCCGATATGATCTTCTTGAAAGCCCTCGCTCTTAGCTTTAAGAGTCTCACCTTCAGTATATGAAGGAGTTTCTGGCAAATTAGTCTGTGGAACTAAGGTGGCAATCCCTATTAGGTCATGGTCTCTTAATGCTGCTCTCCTAGCTGCCTGATCAGCTGCTTGGTTCCCTCGTGTCACTTCCCTGCTCCCTTTTTGGTGTCTTTTGCAGTGGGAGACTGAAATCTCAGTGGGCAGATGGACTGCCTCCAAGAGTTGAAGAATCTGATCACCATATTTGATTGGGGACCCTCGGGTGGTCAAGTGGCCCCTTTCTTTCCAAACAGCCGCATGTGCATGTAGCACCAGAAAGGCATACTTGGAGTCAGTGTAAATGGATATTCTTTTTCCTTTTCCCAGCTCTAAAGCTCGAGTCAGGGCTATGAGTTCAGCTAATTGGGCTGAAGTACCTGGTGGCAGAGGCCTAGCCTCTGTGGTCTCAAAATTGGAGACTACTGCATACCTGGCTCTTCTTTTTCCATCCAAGACAAAGCTGCTTCCATCAGTGTACCAGATTTCCTCAGGATTGGTCAGAGGATCTTCTGACAATCCCTCTCAGGGTTTTGTCCAGTGGTCCAAGGTTTCTAGACAAGAGTGAAAGGGGAGAGAGCCCTCGGGGGTAGGCAGGAGGGTGGCTGGGTTAAGAACCTCACAAGGGGATATAGTGAGGCCTGGATTTTCCATCAGCATTACTTGATATCTGAGAATTCTTTGATCAGACATCCATAAATGGCCTCTCCAATTTAGGAGTTGTTTTACTTGGTGGCTGGTAAAAATACTTAGTTTGCCCCCAAAGGAGAGTTTTAAAGCATCTTCTATCATGATTGCAATAGCTGCAAGATTTCGAAGGCAGGGGGGCCAACCTTGGGAAGTTGGATCGAGCCTCTTGAATAAGTAAGCTACAGACTGGGGCTCAGATCCCAACCTTTGAGTTAACACTCCCAAGGCTATTCCCTCTCTTTCATGGACATAAAGTTGGAATGCTTTTTCTGGGTCTGGCAACCTCAAGGCAGGTGCCTGAGTTAAGGCCTGTTTTAGTGTAGCCTCTGCCTCCTTTTGAGGAGTTCCCCACATCAGTGGGATTGAATCATCTCATCCCTTTAAGCTTTCATATAAAGGCTGGGCAATTAGACCATAGTTGGGTATCCAGATTCTACAATAACCAGTTAGCCCCAGGAAAGCTCGCAATTGTTTTTGAGTCGTGGGGGAGGGCAACTGGAGGATTCCTTGTACCCGATCAGAGGACAGCCTCCTGGACCCGTGTGTAATCTGAACTCCCAGGTAAGTGACCTTTGTCTCGACCATCTGTACCTTAGCACGGGAGGCTTTATATCCCCTTTCTGCCAAGAAGTTTAGAACCTGAATTGCATGTTGTTGGGCACTTTTCTCATCTGGAGAGCAGATTAGTAGGTCATCTACATATTGTAATATTTTCCCATTAGGTCCCAGGTCCAGATCTAGGAGATCCTGGCTAAGGGCCTTTCCAAACAGGTGGGGGCTATCTCTGAACCCCTGAAGTAATACCGTCCAAGTCATCTGTTGGTGTTTTTCTCCTGGGGCTTCCCACTCAAAGGCAAAACGATATTGGGATTCTTTAGCCAGTAGTATGCAAAAAAATGCATCTTTGAGATCCAAGACTGTAAACCACTTGGCACTGGGTGGGATTTCTCCCAAGATTACGTAGGGATTGGGTACTGTGGGATGAGGGGGACTACAGCTTCATTTATGATCCAGAGATCTTGAACCATTCGCCAGGTTCTGTCTGTTTTCTTTACTGAGAGGATTGGGGTGTTACATGGCGAACTGGTGGGGACCAATAGCCCACAAACAAGGAATTTATTTATTAAAGGCTGTAGTCCCTCCTGAGCCTCTCTTTTGAGAGGATATTGTTTCTGGTTAGGAAACCGAGTAGGGTCTCGGAGGATAATGATGACTGGTTCAGCTTGGTGGGCTCGTCCAGGAATCCCCTGATCCCACACCTGGGGGTTAATTTTGTCTTCCCATAGTTTTTGGCCCCTCTCTATTGAAGGTGTAATGGATTCTTCAGTAGTAACCAGGAGCTGTAGAGCTCTAGGGGCTGAAAAACTTCCCATCACAAGGGTGGTCCCCAGTTTAGTGAGTATATCTCTTCCCAGTAAGGGAGTAGGACACTCAGGGACCACCAGAAACTGGTGGGAAAATTTGTCCATCCCAGCAACAAAGAAGTGCTCGGGTCAATCTTTTAGTAGTTGCTTTTCCTGGAGCACCCAAAATGGTACAGGTTTGGGAGGAGAAGGCTCCGGAGTAGGAGATCAAGACAGAGTAGGTAGCCCCTGTGTCAACCAAGAAATTCTCGGACCTACCTGCCACATCTAGGTGCACTCTTGGCTCCAGCCCCGTGATGGTTATCTGTGACTGGCGGGCTGGCTGGAGCAGGCCACTTCAGTCCTCTTGAACCATCGTGAGGGTAGGCTTGGCTCTTGACCTTGAGGCTCTTGGGTCCCCAGGGCAGAGTGCCGCCCAATGTCCCAGTTGATGGCATTTGTGGCAAGCTGTTCTAGGAGACTTGTCACAGTTTGGACACTCTTTGGCCCAATGCCCTGCCTGTCTATAGATTAGGCATTTGTCTTGTGCCTTGTCCTTCAAGGACTCTGGGTTTGCCATAGGGCTTTTCTGGAGGGCGGCCAGCATCTGGGCATGCCTTGTCTCTTTTTCTCCTTCTCCTGGGCCTTGGCCTCCTTCTCCTGTTGTCTGTTATAAAAGGTATTGGTGGCTGTCTGGACCATCTCATCTAAAGAGGCAGCAGGGTCCTGCTGTTGTAGCTGCTGTAACTTAATTCTGATATCTGATGCACATTGGGACAGGAATTTATCCTTTAAAATCACCCGTCCCTCATAAGAGTCTAAGTCCAGGTTGGTAAACTTTTGGAGTGCCTCTTTTAACCTCTCCAGAAAGGCAATGGGGTTCTCATTGGGCTCCTGAGTTATTGCTGAGACTGGGCACAGTCCCACGAGTAATAGGTTTCTTTATGTTTCCATGGGTGGACTTCCTTAGGGGTGAATCTTTTGAAGCTTATCCTACCCAGAACTGTTGCAACCTGAGAGCCAGGCGTCCCTGGGTCAGGGTGTAGATCCCCAGGCAGGCTGAGGCGTGACAGCCTCCTAGAGATCAAATCCCCGGGCAGGTCGAGGCGTGATGGCCTCCCGAGAATTGGGTCCCTGGGCAGGTCAAGGCGTGACGACCTCATGGGACCCCTCGGACTAGAGGATCCCCAACAGGTTAAGGTGTGACAACCTTTCGAAGACTGATCCCTAGGCAGGTCAAGGTGTGATGACCTCCTGGGACCCCCCCGGACTGGAGTTTGGGCATCCCCAAGATCTCCAGTGTGACCAGTATTGGGTAGGATTAGGGGGTTGGATATTATAGAGTATTTCCCTCCCAAGGCCAGCTATTTTCTGGTTGTCTCTCCAGAAGATTGTAGAGGCAGGCTTGTGGGTCTGGATGGGGATCAGGAAAAGAGCATGAAACAGGAGGGAAGGGGGCAGAGCACAACCTTTGAAAGAATGACATAGCACAAGGGTATAATGTAAACCAATTAAAATCAATTGGGTCCAAGATGACAAGTCAAATTCAAGTAAACCTTAATCCCCAATCTATAAGCCAACAGACACACCTAGAAGTGGCAGGACAGCTCCAAGGCACAAGGTCAAAAGAGGGATGAGTGGGTGGTTCCCCAATGGCTGGGATGGTCCTCTCACTCATTAGCATATGAATTCCATCCCTTCACAAAACCTAGCCCGGCCTAATTCCATGGCCCCAGCCCTTGACCTTGCCAACAGTTCACACCCTGAAGGGTGGCTTCTCTCTGGATCCTAACAAATTTACCTCTTATCGCTTTGTCTCTCAATGAATTTTTGCAATGAGACATCAGAGCCTGAGTTTCATTAGTTTTAGCCAGGCTTGAGTCCTGGGAGAGAGCTGAAGGACAGGAGGAAAAAGCAGTGGGAAAAACGTGCCAAGGAATCCCCTTCATAGCCCACTGGAAGATTTGCTAAATATCTGACCGGTCCTCATAATTTCATTGGTCTGATCCTTGGCACAGGATAAAGGACAGAAGAACCCCCACCGGCTTGTGTAACAGCTACTGGGGCTCAGCAGATAGCGCCTTTGGGACATGCTGAGGAGTAGCCTCTCCAGAGTCCCTCAATTGTTCCCCTGCTGCCTGCCTGTTTGCGGGAGGTTTGAGGAAACAAGAAATGAGAGATTGTAAAGGTCCCTCCAGCCATAGGAGCAAGGACCTCTTACCTTAACCGGAGGTCTTCTGGAATCTGAGACTGGGCCACGTGACCTTTCTGCTGAGTTCTATTTTCACTGTCCCAGTTTCCAGCACGATGGGCCTTCCCCTGCGCTGGGTTTCTTCGCCTTCCACTTCTAGTGCGGGAGTTTTGCTGAGTTGGGCTCCTGCTGTGCTTGGCCTCTTCTGTGCAAAGGTTGTTTCAGCCAGGTTAAACCCGAGTCACGGCACCATAGATGTCACACGAGTGTATGTTCCTCGGTTCTTTGTCTCGTTACAACAAAGATTTGGAGCGACAGACATTAAAGCCCTCAGCGCATCACAGCTCTTGGGTCTTGGAACCATGCTACAGCTCTTAAGCAAATCAGTGTTACAGCTGTATTTTATTTAGAAGATAGCAGGAGAGAGAGAGAGAAAGAGCGCATGAACGCAGGAGAGAGAGTCCATGAGAGCGCTTTGGCTCTTCCTTTTATGTGTTTTTTCCTCCACCTGGGCCTGCCCTATGCAAATTGGGCTTAGCCAGGAGTGCTGTTTGTTCTGCCTAAAGTCTTCACTCTGGTCCTCGGATCTTCCTTGTCTTTTAGCCACCGGCATTTTGGACTCCTTTTCCCTATTCTACCTACCTAACACTACTGTGTAGTGAAATGTTGTATTATTTTTAGTAGCACTCATTGCATATTTAAATTAGAATCCCCGAGTCTTAAACATCTTAATTTCTAGTGAAAACCAAGAGGCAAGCAATTGTTACTAAAATTTGGAGAGACTGTTTTAGAGAATTTTCAGAATGCAACTATTCCTGTAGTTTACTGAAAAACTCTTATGTCATTTGTATTTAATTCACCCAGAAAAGTTTCATATCAAGTTATTTTCCTTTCTGACAAATTTACAACAGATATAACAAGATTTCATTTAATTTCCATTAAACTTAGGTGCTTGTACATCTGGAAGTTCTCAGTTCACGTACTGTTGAAGCCTAACTTGAAGGATTTTGAGCATTACCTTGCTAGCATGTGAAATAAGCTCAATTGTGTGGTAATTTGAACATTCTTTGGCATTGCCCTTCTTTGAGATTGGAATGAAAACTTAACTTTTCCAGTCCTGTGACCAGATGTACAAGCTGGATTTAGAAAAAGCAGAGGAACCACAGATCAAATTGCCAACATCCACTGGATCATAGAAAAAGCTAGGGAATTAAAAAAAAAATAAAAATAAAAAATCATCTACTTCTGCTTCATTGACTATGCCAAAGCCTTTGACTGTGTGGATCACAGCTATTTGTAAGGCCACCTCAGACAGCCATTTTGCTTTTTTGCACTTCTTTTTCTTGGGGATGGTCTTGATCCCTGTCTCCCGTACAATGTCACGAACCTCCGACCATAGTTCATCAGGCACTCTGTCTATCAGATCTAGTCCCTTATATCTATTTCTCACTTCCACTGTATAATCATAAGGGATTTGATTTAGGTCATACCTGAATAGTCTAGTGGTTTCCCCTACTTTCTTCAATTTCAGTCTGAATTTGGCAATAAGGAGTTCATGATCTGAGCCACAGTCAGCTCCCGGTCTTGTTTTTGCTGACTGTATAGAGTTTCTCCATCTTTGGCTGAAAAGAATATAATCAATCTGATTTTGGTGTTGACCATCTGGTGATGTCCATGTGTAGAGTCTTCTCTTGTGTTGTTGGAAGAGGGTGTTTGCTATGACCAGTGCATTCTCTTGGCAAAACTCTATTAGCCTTTGCCCTGCTTCATTCTGTACTCCAAGGCCAAATTTTCCTGTTACTTCAGGTGTTTCTTGACTTCCTACTTTTGCATTCCAGTCCCCTATAATGAAAAGGACATCTTTTTTGCGTGTTAGTTCTAAAAGGTCATGTAGGTCTTCATGGAACTGTTTAATTTCAGCTTCTTCAGCATGACTGGTTGGGGCATAGGCTTGGATTACCGTGATAGTGAATGGTTTGCCTTGGAAATGAACAGAGATCATCTGTAGTTTTTGAGATTGCATACAAGTACTGCATTTTGGACTCTCTTGTTGACCATGATGTCTGCGGAGGCCTTACAAATAGCTGTGAAAAGCAAAGGAGAAAAGGATAGATATAAGCATCTGAATGCAGAGTTCCAAGGAACAGCAAGGAAAGATCATAAAGCCTTCCTCAGTGATCAATGCAAAGAAATAGAGGAAAACAACAGAATGGGAAAGACTAGAGATCTCTTCAAGAAAATTAGAGATACCAAGGGAACATTTCATGCAAAGATGGGCTCCATAAAGGACAGAAATGGTATGGACCTAACAGAAGCAGAAGATGTTAAGAAGAGGTGGCAAGAATACACAGAAGAACTGTACAAAAAAGAGCTTCACCACCCAGATAATCATGATGGGGTGATCACTCACCTAGAGCCAGACATCCTGGAATGTGAAGTCAAGTGGGCCTTAGAAAGCATCACTACGAACAAAGCTAGAGGAGGTGATGGAATTCCAGTTGAGCTATTTCAAATCCTGAAAGATGATGCTGTGAAAGTGCTGCACTCAATATGCCAGCAAATTTGGAAAACTCAGCAGTGGCCACAGGACTGGAAAAGGTCAGTTTTCATCCCAATCCCAAAGAAAGGAAATGCCAAAGAATGTTCAAACTACTGCACAACTGCACTCGTCTCACATGCTAGTAAAGTAATGCTCAAAATTCTCCAAGCCAGGCTTCAGCAATATGTGAACTGTGAACTTCCGGATGTTCCAGATGGTTTTAGAAAAGGCAGAGGAACCAGAGATCAAATTGCCAACATCTGCTGGATCATTGAAAGAGCAAGAGAGTTCCAGAAAAACATCTATTTCTGCTTTATTGACTATGCCAAAGCCTTTGAGTGTGTGGATCACAATAAACTGTGGAAAATTCTGAAAGAGATGGGAATACCAGACCACCTAATCAGTCTCTTGAGAAACCTGTATGCAGGTCAGGAAGCAACAGTTAGAACTGGACATGGAACAACAGACTGGTTCCAAATAGGAAAAGGAGTGTGTCAAGGCTCTATCTTGTCACCCTGCTTATTTAACTTCTATGCAGAGTACATCATGAGAAACGCTGGGCTGGAAGAAGCACAAGCTGGAATCAACATTTCCAGGAGAACTATCAATAACCTCACATATACAGATGACACCACCCTTCTGGCAGAAAGTGAAGAGGAACTAAAAAGCCTCTTGATGAAAGTGAAAGAGGAGAGTGAAAAAGTTGGCTTAAAGCTCAACATTCAGAAAACGAAGATCATGGCATTTGGTCCCATCACTTCATGGCAAATAGATGGGGAAAAAATGGAAACAATGACAGACTTTATTTTCTTAGGCTCCAAAATCACTGCAGATGGTGACTGCAGCCATGAAATTAAAATACACTCCTTTGAAGAAAAGCTGTGACAAACCCAGATAGCATATTACAAAGCAGAGACATCATTTTATCCACAAAGGTCCGTATAGTTAAAGCTATGATTTTTCCAGTAATCATGTATGGATGTGAGAGTTGGACCATAAAGAAGGCTGAATGCCAAAGAATTGATGCTTTCGAACTGTGGTGCTGGAGAAGACTCTTGAGAGTCCCTTGGACTGCAAGGAGATCCAACCAGTCCACCCTAAAGGAAATGAACCCTGAATATTCACTGGAAGGACTGATGCTGAAACTCCAGTACCTGGCCACCTGATGTGAAGAGCCAACTCACTGCAAAAGACCCTGGTGCTAGGAAAGATTGAGGGCAGGAGGAGAAGTGGGCAACAGAGGATGAGGTGGTTGGATGGCATCACTGACTCAATGGACATGAGTATGAGCACATTCCAGGAGATAGTGAAGGACAGGGAACCCAGATGTGCTGAAGTCAATGGGGTCACAAAGAGTTGGACTGAGCAACTGAAAAACAACAACAACAACACCACCTAGATGCACTAAAAGTATTATACTCAATGTTGATGGCTCTAAAGACAGATCTATATTAATTAAATTGTTCCAGGCGAATTCAAGGTTCTCTCTTCATCTCAAGGGAGAAGGCAATGGCATCCCACTCCAGTACTGTTGCCTGGAAAATCCCATGGATGGAGGAGCCTGGTAGGCTGCAGTCCATGGGGTCACTAAGAGTCGGATACAACTGAGCGACTTCACTTTCACTTTCCACTTTCATGCATTGGAGAAAGAAATGGCAACCCACTCCAGTGTTCTTGGAGAATCCCATGGATGGAGAAGCCTGGTAGGCTGCAGTCCATGGGGTCGCACAGAGTAAGACATGACTGAAGCAACTTAGCAGCAGCAGCAGCTTCATCTCAAAAGAATTTGGAGACAAGCAAGGAGGTCAAAGAAAGGAAAGTGAGACTTTAAGCAAGAATACTTCCTTAGGGGAAGAACAGTCAGACAGGTGAGGAGCTGCTGCACTGGGTTTCTTTGCAGGCCAGTCATGAGGGGTATACAAATGAAGGGGTGGAATATTTACTGGGGAAGGAGGAACTTGGGGGTCTGATTTTCATTCCAACTCCATTTCCCCAAGGGGAGGAGGGATTTTTGTACTTATTTAGCTTAGATCAGAAGTGACATGGCATTGGTGCCTGCCAGGTACTTCTTATCTGCAAGGCTAATTTTACTATAATGAGAGCATAATGAGCAACAGGTTACACTGGGAAGCAGGAGATTCCTGCCTTTCCCCACCTATCTCTGTCTGCTTCTAAGACACTTACCACCCAAAAGATGTGGTCTCCTGTCAATCTGTAGGTTCCTTCCTTTGTCTGCCCGTGTACCACCCCCCACGTTTGTTTACAAGATGCGTGATTTCCTGCCATCTGGGCCCTGCCCCCCTAGCTACCTGCCTGCTGTAACAAGATCAACAAACAAACCTTAATATCAGGTATTAACTTAGAATATTTCCCTGTTCATGTGAACTTGAAACTCTTTGTGTAGCTTCTTTTATATCTAATTTATAAATGCTCAAAGTCATTTTATTTCCAGTTCCCAAATACTCAATTCAGATTAAACAAACAAATAACAGTAATATACAGTAATACACATCATCTGCTCACACTCACATGCCTTTCTGCCAGCAAAACCAGGAGAAAAAGCGATTTGGACTCAGCTACTGAGACAATCAATCACAGACACACACCCCCTCAAGATAAAAGCAATGACAAAAGACCCACTTTGATTAAGAAATCAAGCTGTTAGGGACCTTTGCTCTCCAGATCTTGGGGAGTATTGAGGCATTTTCTTTTGTTTAGGGGGCATAGCTAAAGAGCTCTTGTGTGTGTGTGTTAGTTGCTCAGTCGTGTCCGACTCTTTGCAACCCCATGGACAGTATCCCGCCAGGCTCCTCTGTCCGTGGAACTCTCCAGGCAAGAATACTGGATTGCCATTTCCTTCTCCAGAGGGTCTTCCTGACCCAGAGATCAAACCTGGGTTCCCTGTATTGGCAGGCAGATTCTTTACCATCTGAGCCACCTGAGAAGCCCATAAAGAGCTCCTAATTTTGCAGACACCCCAGGGGACTATAAGAGGGAACAGAGTTCTGATCACTGACATTATTCACAGCCACTGTTGTCAAATATCAAGTAAATGGCAATCAAATTTGCCTCTTGGGGTCACAGTTTCCTAGCCCCCAAAAGGAAGATTCCCAACCAGTGCCCCATCAATCCAAAAGAGAAGAATCCCAACCAATGCCCCCGTTGGAGATGAAGCTGAATGAATGACCAAGGCTAGTTCAAAAGGGAAAAAAATCCCAACCAATGCTCCTCCAGAGGCAAAATCAATGCAATGGAGAAGATACTCTGGCTTCATCACTCACAAGCCCCTTATTCACCAAAGATGTCCCAACTGGTCAATGCAAGTACTAACACACATACAAACAACAAACATAAAGTCCCAAAACAAAGGATCAGATGAGGCCGAGTCCAGAATTTCCATTTTCATTCCCAGACGGAGGCTCCAGAGTGGCTTGGCTCCTGAAAGAGAATGGACAACAAGTGGCTCACCTCAAAATGATACACACAAGAACACAAACAACAACTAAGCTACAGGCACACAGACAGAAAATCAGAGGTGGTGTAGTCTGAAATGCCACTCCTACTCCCAGACAGAGGCCTCCAAACATACTGGGCGGGCTCTTGAAAGAGAACAGACCAAGTGGCTCAATTCCTGAAAGGGAAGCAGCCCAGATGGAGTGGAGAGAATTCCCAGCCTGAGCAAGCTGGAGCAACTCACCCAATGACACCTAATATGGACCACAGCTCTGGATATTTCTCAGCTCCAAATTGCCTCATGTCCTGGATGTCTGGCGCCTGTTGGGGATAGTTCTTCTGAGATCCGTGGAGTGAAATGAGCCCGGGCAGCTGCTGGAGCCTCAGGGAAGGAGCTGCCCTTAGCTAGGGTTGATTCCTAGGCTGGCTTGCCAAAATGGTTACCCCAAGTTCATGTGTCTGACATGCAGTGAGGCCAAGCAAAGTGAAACTCCGAGTTTGGAGCAGAGAAAGGTTTATTGCAGGGGCAGGCAAGGAGATGGGTGGCTCAGGTTCTCACAAGCCCCAAGCTCCCCGAAGGGTTTCAGCAAAGCAATTTTAAAAGCCAGGTGAAAAGCAGAGGGTTGCAGGATATGGGATAAGCTTGCACAGCTCTCTGATTGGCTGATGGTGAGGGGATTGGGTAGTGTCACAGAGGTTAACCTTACCAGTCCTTAGGCGTCAAGAAGTTAATATCTTCCATTTGGTGTTTTTTTTTGTTTGTTTTTTAAATATTAATTAATTTTTGGCTGTGTCGAGTCTCCATTACTTCAAGGGCTTTTCTATAGTTGCTGTGAGTGGGTGCCACTCTCCAATTGTGGTGCACGGGCTCCTTCTTGCTGTGCCTTCTCTTGTTGCAGAGCTCATGTTCCAGGGCCTGCGGTCTCAGCAGTTGTGGCACGTGGACTCAGTAATTGTGGTTCCCAGACTCTGGAGAACAGGCTCAATAGTTATGGCACAAGGGCTTAGTTGCTCCGTGGCATGAGGGATCTTCTTGGATCAGGGATTGAACCCATGTCTCCTGCATTAGCAGATGGATTCTTAATCACTGAGCCATCTGGGAAGCCCCTGGTGGGGGCTTTTCACATCTGTAAAACAACTTAGGAAATGTGCATCAAATACTGCTATCCAGGTAGTTCAGAGAGGAGCTAAAGCAGAGGATATGGGGGAAAGGCCTGTCCCAGGAAGGCCCCATAGGGTCCTGCTCAGCTTCATACCCAAGCCCAAACTTTGGCAAAATTCCTTGCTAGTTAAGCACCCAAGCCTAAGTTTCTTTCCTGCAAATTCCTCTTAAATCTATTGTTTCTACATCTAAAAATCAGAAAAGCTGCCTGCTTTGGTCACTTCTCAGGTCCTATTTCTATGAGACCTCTGAACACAGAAATCAAGTTGGTTTCTTTTTTCCCTGTTAATCTGTCTTGCATCAATTTTATTATTAGTCTAGCTACAAGAACTCAAGATGGGTGTGTATCTGGGGGGAAGGTTCTCCTTCCCCCACAGTCAAGGGTTGCCTCAGCGTTGTTAACTGTCTGGTCCAAATAGGTGTGTGCACCTACGCTGGCACGACTGCACAGAACCCCACCAGGTGTCTCATTTGGCAGACGCAGGAACAGAAAATGAGAGTTATGAGAAAGAGGTGAGGTGCCAGCGGGTTACATATGTGTGCAACTGGCTGCTGTAGAAATGCCAGAGCATAAAGGCAGGCAGAGAGGCAGTGAGATGGCTTATAAACACTGCTGGAGCAGAGGTGCCATCACTTGTCCTCTGGAGAGCACCCAACATTGCCATTATCTTAGGATCTTCACCACAGCCCATGAACCCCCAGACACCATCTGATGCACTGACAGGGGGCAACGGAGGCACCAAGGGCAGTGGGGTTTCATTTGAGGCCACTCAGTGACCCACAGACAGAATTAAAATCAGAACTCATATTTCCTGACTCTCTCTCAAGAATCTTAAGTCTACTGGGCTTCCTAGAAGCCATCTTCCCAGGAACAGGGTCACCTGGCAGACAGGGGATTTGAGTTCTGGACCCAGGCTTTTGGGAATATTGGGAGAGGTCTTTTTTTTTTTTTTTTTTGGCAGAACAATGTTAGAATGTGAGCTCCTTGTCTGTCTTGTTTATCATTTGAGTACCTAGTGCAATATCTGCATATAGAAGTTATTCAATATATACATGTTGGTAAACAAATGAATAAGTTTGATGACTGGAGAGAATTGCGCCATTCTTGGCTCCTCTTGTCTGCTGGTCTTCTTTTTGATGTTAATCTTCTCAGGCACCAACAGGTTAATTTGCTGTGTGTAACTTGGATCTGCTGGGTTTTATCTGTTCTACTCCCCCACCTCTCTTTCTCCTCCTATTTTCCAAGAATGTATCCATCCTTCCCAGGGTTGAGGCGTCTCTTACTCATTTGTTTCATAACATTACACAGCTCTGTTTTATCCAGAACTGAAATTACCTTACGGTTCCAGGTGAAAGGGCTGGGGGCTGGTGTCCTTGGAAGATCAGGGGTTCTAAGCCAAGTCTTCCTCCATTATGCTGCATCCTTATATGTCTTTGTGACAAAGCCATCTTAGGGTGGATCAGAACACCTTGGAAGAACTCTACTTCTCTCTAGACAGAGCCTGCAGAATAACCAGCTTTGATCCAGCCCAACCCTGTCACATTCCTCTTGCCCTCCCCATCCACATGCTTCACACTTGCCTCCCCTATATCTCATACTTTCAGGACCAAGATACTTGGCCAGAGCTGGTTGGGGTTGCTCATGAGCAAACACAGCACAAGCGGAAGGAGCTGGGCTGACCACACAGATCTGGGAGTCCCAGATACCAGGTTGAGGAGCCATCCCTCCTCCCCCCACCCCCAACTCACTTCGGGCTCTGACTGTAGTAGAGAAAACCAGCAACGAGCACAGACCATTGTCACGCTCTCAGGATCCTCCGCACAACCCCACGAAGAAGGCCATGTGAGCAGAAGACAGATGTGGATGAGCTCAGAGGTGGGGGTGCATCGAGGACATCAGATGTTTCTGAAACTCTCTAGGTGATTCCAGTGTGAATCAGGATGGAGGACTATTGTTCTAGACACAACTTTTCTTTCCTTGGATGTAATCTGATCCCTCCTCACTCCTATCAATAATTCACACTTACCACTCATTCTATATGTCTGACATCCCTAGGAAATTGAAGCAAGTGTAGTAAGTGTCAGGTTGAGGACAGTCGTGAGCTCTGGGCTCCTCACTAGGCAGTGATCCCTGGGACCCAGCCACAAGAGGGGTCAAATTCACTGTCCAGAGTGGTACCAGTACAGCAGTTCCAGTATATTTTGGATTGGTCAATCAACCTTTTCTCACTTTCTCTTCCCCTTATTTCCCACTATAATAGCCAATCCCTTCAAATTTCATTCAACAACAATTATTTATTAAGTGTCTACTGTGCTAGGTGCTGGGGAAGAGGAGAGAACCCTGATACAAAGCCTCCCTTGAAGATTTACTGAGCTATGGGTAAAAGTGGGGCAGTGCAGTGGGTGCATGCTGCCAATATTCTCCTAACTCCAGTAAAACCCAGGGCCTGCAGAACCCTCCAGGGTGTCCATCCTTTCACTCATCCACCTGATCACAGGTTTTGCTGAATGCTTGTATTCTGTCTGTCCTGGCTCAGCCATGTAAACAAAGGAAAAGACCAGCTCAGTCTCTGACACAGCAGAATGGGGAGGTTTGAGACCAAGACAAGCATTCTAGATAAGACAATTGCTGCAAGGCAAAATGTGAACAAACCCAAGAAAAGTTGCAGATGGTTAGAAGACTGGCTCTAGTTTGTGTTTCTGAAATGGAGGAAGGGTGTGTAGGAAGGCTTTCTGGAGGAGAAGAGCTTTTGGAAAGCATTTGGAGAAAGGCAGAGGCTCAATGTCTCCATCTCCTTAACCCAGGTAACTACTGGATTGGAGGTTATCTCTAAGTTTTTCTTTGCAGTTGACATTTTCTACTGGGTCCTTAAGGGCATAGCCAGTGAGAGCTCCAGGAAGGCACATTTTGGTTTCAAGAATCACACTGCCAAGGTAGTGCAAGGGGCAGCTGGTAGGATCAGGGGCTAGGAATTGAATGCTGGCGAGTCTCTGATTCTGGCAATGTGGTGACCTCTCTCTGGTGCTAGAAGTGAGGATGGTTGCCAAATTTCAGCCACCGTGTGAACAGCAGGGTGTGTGACGAGTTGTGTAGCCATCGGCATAATAATGACCACCTTTTCACACAAGTTACCTTGAATGTTACACATTATCTCATTTAACTTAAACAAGAAGGTCATCAGTACTTGCTTTTTAAACTCATTTTCCAGATAATGAAACTGAGGCTCAGCTTGCCTGTGCCTTCTTGCTAGAGAGCTTCCATTGTTCCCTCTGGACACGGACTGCTGGGAGAACTTGCATTTATGTCAGGCTAAGACAGGACAGAAGCGACTTAGCAGCAGCAGCAGCAGCATGATGCTTTAAGTCCTTTTTTTGTTTTGTTTTGTTGAGTCATCTTCAGGAGCAAGGTTCAAGCCCTAGAAGGGAGAACCTGGGTCAGAGAAAGGCCAACTCCACTCCCAAGACCATAATACAAACTTGTGTGTACAAACTTTTCTGACCTTGTTTGGGTTAAATGAGATAGTGTGTGTCAAGTACCTGAAGCAGCCAAGGTAGCTTACATGAAAAGGTAGTCATTATTACGCCAGTGATCATACCAAGAATTGCCTTCTGTTTGTTCCTCTAAGGAACCCATTGCCTCGTTTCTTTGAAGCCCACTATCTAGTTTTCTTCATTTGAGTTTTGGTAGAAATCAGCCAGGCTGTCTCCTCTCTGTGAATTTGGGGACTGTTGTCTCTGCCCCGTGGAACTCAGCCCAGCCTGGGACTGTGGCTGACTGCAGGGTGTGGCTGGACTGGGAGCTGGCAGGGTGCCTGGGCTCATAGTATAAGGGAACTTGAGGGCAGTAGGAGGCAGACAGAAACCCGGGCAACTGCGACTCCAGCCATGGTGCCTGTTTTGCTCTCCCTGAGTCTCTCCCACCTGAGCCTGTGGGCTTTTGGACTGGTCTCAGTCTTGGTCTTCCTTAAGCTCACTCGCCTGCTGCTGCGGAGGCAGATGCTAGCCAGAGCTATGGACAGATTCTCAGGGCCCCCCACCCACTGGCTTTTTGGGCATGCCCTGGAGGTAAGTGACTGAGCGGAGGATAGAGAAAGAAGCCAGCCTCCTTTCCCTCTGGGAGTCTGGCCTAACCTGCTGGGGGCCATGGAAGGAGACCCTATGCTTGGGCAGAGGAATGGGGTTCTGTGAGCCGTGATTCCTGTTCATCTTTCCCACTGGGTCTCCCCCTCACTCTCACTTTCCAAGCTGGCCTCAGGTGGGGGTGGGGAATGGGGGTAGAATTTAAAAGCTGGGACTCAGAAGGGCCACAGATTCCTCCCCATTATTCTGAGGCCCAAGGTTCAGACAGAGCTCTGCTAAGGACTCAAGGATAACCTGGGGAAAAAAATTTCCTAGATAGTCTGATCCTACTAGGCAATCTCATTTAGAACTTAACCAGTATCCTCTTGTTCTGTGCACTGTAAAAATTTCCCTTTTTAGGGCAGAAAGTGGAAGTGAAGGCAGGGACAAGTGCTCTCACCTAAGAGACCTCCTGAACCACTTAAAAACTGGTGCTCCCAGATGTGGAGTTCTCCCTGCCATGCCTATGAACCGGGTCAGGGGCTAGGCATCTTCCTGGGTTCAGATTCTGATTCATCCTTCCCAGTTATCTCAGGGCGGTGGGGACCCTTAGCACCCATTGTCAGGAAGAGCTCTTAGTTCCTACCTCCATGAGGATCTAGAGTAGAGGTTTCTGAACACACAGAAAGGGACAGCTGCATTGGAATCAACTGGGAGAAGCAGATTCCTTGGCCCTTGAGCCCTGAAAACTCTAACATTTTGGAGCTAGGGGGTCTGAGTTAAAAAATGTCCCCAAGTGTTTTGCTCTGCAGCCGGGCTTGGGACAGTAGGTATAGCTGCCAGAGGTTAAGGTTTTGAGGGAGGAATTTAGATTTCTACTACATCTTGAGTAAACTTTTCCCAGAAGGAGTCTAGGGAATTGCCTTTCCTTCATGATTGACACTCAGGATAAGCTTACCTCTGGGTGGGATCAAGAATGTGATTAGTCACTCAGTTGTGTCTGACTCTTTGTGACCCTATGGACTATAGCCCACCAGGCTCCTCTGTCCATGGGATTTTGCAGGCAAGAATACTAGAGTGGGTTGCCATGCCCTCCTCCAGGGGATCTTTCCAATCCAGGGATCGAACCTGCGTCTCCTGCACTGGCAGGCAGCTTCTTTACTGCTGAACCAGTGGGGAAGCCTAGGCAAGAATAAGTCTCTACAAATAACTGTCTTCTTAGGATGGCCTGGGCTTCCCTGGTGGCTCAGACAGTAAAGTGTCTGCCTGCAATGCAGGAGACCCGGGTTCGATTCCTGGGTTGGGAAGATCCCCTGGAGAAGGAAATGGCAATCCACTCCAGCGCTCTTGCCTGGAAAATCCCATGGACAGAGGAGCCTGATAGGCTACAGTCCATAGGGTCACAAAGAGTTGGACACGACTGAGTGACTTCACTTTCACTTTAGGATGGCCTAGTAACATACCTGCATCCTAGACACACCCAGAAAAGGACAGAAAGTTCTGGAAGATGAATCAGACCCAGGGTCTGCTCTCAAAGAGCTTACTGTCTAGGGAGAAAATAGATACCAGAGCCTTCGCTGCCACCAGGCTACTAGGGGCTGGGGTGCCTCACCAGTGTTTTGCATCAACCCCAGGTTTGGTATCTCAGTGCTTGTCCTGTATGGTTGTCATCTTCTGTTTGCTTGTTCATCATTCCCACTTGACCATGGAGATCTGGTCTGATTCTTCCCTGTCCCCTCAGGGTACAGTACAAACCTCCCCAGAGTAGGTATCACTGGATGAACAGACAGTGAGTGTAGGAGAGTAGGGCAGGGTATCAAGAGAGGAGACAATGATGGAGAAGACAAGTGGAGGGACCAGGATTTATCTGGGGGGCTGTATTAAGTTCAGGGATGTTCTCTTCATGGGAAGGTTGAGGTATGACCCTAATGTGGGAAAGAGAGGCATTTAGAGAGACCTTCAGTCCCTTTCCTCTCGTGTCTCCTCCTCTTCTCCTTGCCTCCATCAAAGCTGGATTTGTCATCAGCCTGTGGGCTTTCCTAGGACAGAGACCTTGCTCTGTGACCCCCATATCAGTGCTGTCTGCCCTCTTTCCCCCGGGTGCTCCTGCCTTCACCATGAGAATGTATTAAGGACCTGGAACACAACTTAGCTTTGGCTTCCTGGCTCTCACACAAGTATCTGAAGGGCCTTGGCACCAGGAAGGGTGGGCAAGGCCCAGAGGGGTGGTTTCTCTCAGACACAACAAATGTTTCCTGGGGAACCATGGCAGGCCCAACACCCCTGCATTCCTCCGGGGCTTGGCACCTCTGCTCTCAGCTGAATGGACTTGTGCCTTTTCATCCAGGACATGATCACATACAGAGTAACTGCATGTTTGAGTCTCGGGCCTTGTGGTGATGGAAGTAGGAAAGGAAGGAGGAGGACTGGTGGTAAAAGGAAGGGCCCCAGGGGCTGGGAAGAGATGTCCATCAGGATTCACTTCTCCCTTCTTGGCCTCCAGTTATAGTCTGTCCTCTACCCATCAGCCCCCTCAATTCTTAGAATGTATCACCTTGAGGCAGGGGCCCAGAGAGGACCCAGCACATAATAGGTGCTCAGCCACATTGTTGACTGAAAGTTGGGGCCCCTGGGAGGGGCCCGAGGCTCTAATCTGCGTTGGAAGGAGAGAAAGGAGAATGTCAACTCCAAGCCCAGGACAGGTGATCTCCTGGGACTGTAAAGCCCTCTTCCCTGGTCCTGCTCATTGCTGGGATGGTTCCCTTGACCATGTGCAGGTTAGTGAAGAGTGCTGGCCTGGGGATGTGGCTTATTTTCACTCAGTAGACATTGATCATGGGCCTTCACCATGCTTCCTCTCTGTACTTCCATTTCCTTTTCTCCACATTTAGAAAAGCCCCTTTACCTTGCTGTGTTGGAAGGGGATCAACAGAGATAAAGTAGAGATACACTGCAAACTGCTGGGCAGATAGACATCGTGTGTCAGTCATTAGAGGCAGACTCTTGCTGCAGAACACAAGGAAGCACCTGCTTTCTTCATCTTCTTCCTTCCTCCTAAATCAACCCAGTCTTCAGGAGCCAGATAAGGTTCCCTTTGTTCCCAAGCAGCTAGCATTATCTGACCAATTACTCTGGGTCTGGCCCTATGTTGAGGCCAGCGGAGGAAGAAACAAGACTAGAGCCAGGCCCTAGGGGAACCCGGTCTGCAAGAGAGAGATAACACAGCATAGTGTTCCAGATCCTAGGGCCCAGGGAGGGGTCGATGCGCCAATTCTGAGAAGAATGTGGACATAGCAGTCCGTGAAAGTGCGGAAGGGAGGAAGATGATACCTATGATGATACCAAAGGGAGAGGCCAGAAAGAGCACTGTGTGTTTAAGAAATTAATTTGTTCAACAGATGTTTGTTTCTCAAGGTCTTACATGTGCCTGCATAGGTAGTTCTGAGCTTCTGGAGGGGTGAGAGTGAGGGCAAAGAGGAGAAAATAAAACTGGAGTGGGGTTGGAGACAGATCACATGGGACCTCACAGGCCAGGTCAAAAGGCTTTATTGTGAGCACAACAGGGAAGCAGGGAGTAGATTCATGCAAAGGAGTGAAGAGCTCAGATTTGGGTGGAAGAAAGATAAACTTTAGCTTCTGGGTGAAGACTAGATTGGCAGAGACTCAATAGGAGGCAGGGAGAGCAGGGTGGATGCTGAGGCAGTGTTGATGGTGTGAGCCAGCTGGATGAGGGAAATGAGAGGCAGAGCAGGCTCTCTTGGTGTTGTGGGCATGGGGGGAGAGGAGGCATTGATGCCTTCACTGCGGCCAGATATGAGACGTGTCAGGGAGACTCCCTTCATGTACCAGGAGAAGGGGGACATAGGATTGCTCTGGGAGCTTTGTTAGACTGTGGCATCAACACAGCTGACTCAGAGAAGAATTTGGCAAAATCACCTAAAAAGAGAAAGAACCCCTGAGCCACAAGACTGCTATGTAACCTGGAGGAATCAATTTCTGTGTCTGTCTATGTGTAGAAATGTGGGGATCTGAGACCCAGGAAGTGGGGGCTCAGGGGTTGGCAGCACCTGTCAGTGTCTGGGTATGGGAACCTTAGGTTCTGGATTTGGGGTGTTTCATGGCAGGACCTCTCTCCTCCCCACACCAGCCCCCAACCCCAGAATAGCTACATTTGGTTCTCTGAATTCTGGTTAGCTGATTCCAATGTAAAAGTCTCTTGGTGGATCTGCAGGGGAGAGGGGTAGCCACCACAGGGCGTCTCCCTCAGTATTAACATAAATCTCAGAGAAAACGTCATTCCTCGTTTCTGGTTAGTATCAGCATGGATGGTGTTTCCATCCCTAGGTACGGGAGGAGGGGCAGATTTTGGGGGCAAACACGCTGTGTTCACATTTGGAAATGCTGAGTTTGAGGGGCCTGGAGGATGTTATGCAGAAATGTCCACGGGGTAACTGGTCATGTTTCTGGAGCTCAGGAGAAGGGCAAGCTGGGATGAGAGGTCCATTTAAGAACTAGTCAGGTAGATGGCAAAGGAAGCAATGGGAGGAGGTGAGCACCTTCAGGGAGAAGGTGCAGCTTGGGAGCAGACTAGAGGCTAGATTTTGGGGAGCCTCAGTCTTTGATTAGCAAATGATAGGTGAGGAGCTGCTGAGATGGGGCATCAGGAGAGGCAGGAGGACAACCAGGAGAGAGCTCAAGAGAGAGAGGGGAGCTGACCATGTCCCATCACTGCTGGAGAGGTGGGGGCCGAGGCAGGAGCAAGCGGAAACAAGGAGGCAGCTCATTTGAGAAATTGGGTTATGAAGGGAGGAGGGCAATGCGGTGTTAGCTGGAGGAGGAAGCAGAACAAAAGGAGGGTTTGTTTGGTCAAGGGCAAGAGACTTGAACATGTTTAAAATACCAGTTGGCAAGGAGCTGGTAGAGAGGGTGTGTGTTAGGCAAGAGAGGGGGGACTGATGGATGAGGTACCCGAGGGGAGGGTTGAAATCTAAAGGGAGTGGCCTTGGACAAGCCCTGGATACCTCCTCTACTGGAATAGGAGGGAAGGTTAGGAGCAGGCAGTGGTTCTTCAGGTCTGGTAGCTGACTTTAAGGGATCTCTTTTCTGATAGGTTCTACTTTGTGAAGCAGAGCAAGACTGCATTACCAGGAGCAAGGAACAGAGGGGTGGAGGGATAGTTGAGGAAAAAGAATTTTTAGAGGGACAGATGCTGGCCAATAATATGAGGCTTTCTAGAAGGTATTTCTGCCGATCTCTGCTCAACTGTCACCTGAGAGAGGGCTTCCTTGATCCTTTAATCCCCTGTCTACTATAGCACCCCTGCTCCCCTTTCTCTTCATTTTTCTTCCAAGAGTTGCCACTACCTGCAATTGTATGCCTGATGTATTTGATTCTTGTTGATTTCCTTTCTCCCCACTTGGCAAGTAAGTTTAGGGAGGGCAGGGCTTTGTCCTATTCACACTATGTCCCCAGGAACTAGCACCATGCCTGGCATTGAGAGTGGGTGCTCCATGCCCATTTGTTGAATATGTGAGTGTATCCCTGGGAGACCCAACTCTGGGCAGCAAAGTCACTCACACAGGGTGAGGGCCGAAGTTTGCACCCCTAGGACTCCCGGGCGCCTCTTGGATATCTGCCTTTCTGTCTTCTGAGGTGTTGGATTGCTTCCTGTGTTCTGCTCCAACCTGGTTATTCCTGGTGCTGGAGTTCATCTTTGGTGCTGAAGACAGAGACAGGTGTTACAGGCAGAACATATACAGGGTATGGGACTGGAAAACCTAGACCTCAGAGTTGTGTGCCATTGGGCAAGGCCCATCATACCTCCCAGCCCATATGTGGTGCTAGAAGAGTCACAGAGACCTGTGTCAACCTCATCCAAAGCCTCCCAAGCTCCTTCTGTTGAGCCAGGGGTTGCTTCCATGCGTTATGTATTCACATACATCCACAGATACATGTGCAGTATTCTACTTGTCTCTGAAACAGAAGATAGAGGATAAAGTCACTTACTTGTCTCTAGAGTTGGGGGGGAACCATTTCTCTGCTCCTTGGAGCATCACGCATAGATCCCTTCCTCCAAGTTCCCCATGGCTCCCTGCTCATCCTCATAGTTGAATCTCCAAAGAGTTTGTGTAAATTGAGTATTTTTTTTTTCTCACTGATTTTCATGTTTTTTTCAAGGACACTGCCTCATCCCAATTTTTGTTGCTGCTTCTTGGCAGGCAGTCCCAACCCCTCTGGCTTTGACTACACAGATTTGCTGTCCTTGACACTACTGGGGCTCACAAACATCCCGAGTGCTCATGAATCTGGTGTGTGTGGGGGGCGGGGCAGGGCCCATGGTGTGGGGAAGACTATAGCACCCAAGGGCATCTAGGAATGTCCATACTGGAGGAGCACAGACCCAGGAGGATCTGGCCCCCAACTCCCAAGGGACAGTAGCAGCCCCAGAGAGCAGACTGCAAACTCATGGGGAAGGCCACAATCTGGCAGCTTTTAGTTCAGTGACTAAGGAGTCTTTTTTAATTTTTATTTTATTTAACTTCTTAATCTTTTTTTTTTTGCCACACTGTGTGGCATGGGGGATCCTAGATCCCTGGCCAGGGATTGAAGCCGTGCCCTCTGCACTGGGAGCGGTATGTCTTAAGTGCTGGACTGCCAGGGAAGTAAGAATTAAGATGATCCAGAGATGGTTGGGACTACTACATTTTGAAAGCAGTAAGTTCTTGGTTGCTTGAGATGTTTGAGCTCTGGGGGCAGAAGTTCCCACATGGTGAAGGAGCTGGGTCAGGCAATTCTGGGTCCTGGGAACCGGAGATCCGCATGACCTGCCTCAGGGGAGCCCCGCAGGCTGAGGAAGAGGAAAGCCCATCCCCTCCCCTCCTTAACAATTTGTTTTTCTGAACTGCTACCCCATTTTGTGAACAGATTTGTTTGTTCCCCGTGGGAGAGCTATGGCTGCAGCAGACTGGCTAAGCGGGTATCTTGTTTCCTGATTTGGCTCAACTGACTGATGACTTGGGCAGGCTCATTAACAGGAGGGGCAGTAGGAAGTGCCTCTGCAGAATCCCAGTCGGCCCCACTCCTGTGGAATGGTTCTCTTTGTCTTGGAATGTACCATTCCCACCTATAAAGAAGGATGATGGTTTGGCAATATTAATATCTCTTTCAGATCTACTCCTCAGGGCAAAACTTCCTCCAGTTCTGAGGAGGCAGAGAAGAGAGTGGTGCCCATGCTTGCTCTTTCCATCCCCTCCTGTTTATTCTTGGTGATGTCTACAATGGGTGCAAATGTGAGGATGAGTGGCATGTGGCTCTGGAGCCAGGGTCAGGGAATTATCTCCACAACTTGTTCTTTTCCTGCTTCCTTCCTTTTGGAGAAAAACAAGCTGGCCTAGACCTCGGAGTCCTGTAGGCGTCCCAACTTGGGTCATCTGAGGACTGGTCTGAGATGTCCAGTTATGCAACCCAGAGAAGCTAGCCAGGCAGCCATGACCCCTCGAGAGAGGATATCCCAGCCCTTTTGATGGGGCTGCCCTCCACTAGTGGGGCCAGGTGCCAAGAGCTATCCTCACTCCTGCCAGGATCCAGGGGTGATCAAGGGCATGCAGAAGAAATCTGGGCATGGGGAGGCAGGGCTTGCTCAGGCTGTGTATGTGCTGTGGGTGTGCTATGTGTCAGCATGAGGTCAAATCTCCCATCCTGGGTGGGGATGCTCCCGTCCTCAGGCCAGGGGGACACTCACAGCTAATAAGGAGAAAAACAAGGCACAGATGAACCAGATAAGCCAAGGGTTCCTTCCAACCCTGAGATTCTGTGAGTCTGGCTTTGTGATTTAAGCCTCTCCTTGTCCCCTGTCAACTGAACTTGAGAGGGATGGAGAGAAAGGGCACAGTCATGGTGTTCAAAAAGTCAGCAAGGAAAACCCAGGAGCGCAGATGGAAAAATAAGAGGGACACAGGAGGAAGGGATTATTTCCAGGGATACCAAACAAGAAGGAAGCAAGAAAGAGGTCAGGGACACCAGAAGGAAGGTTCCCTTTTACTAATCGGCAGAGATTATGTTGCTCACTTGTAACCTTTTGGACACTGTGTTCACAAGGGCAATGAAATTCTTACAACCCATTATTCTGGGTTGAACTCAGAATAAAGAGTTCAGAGGCAGAGGGGGAAAGGCTCTATGGGGAGATTACACTGGACCCTACAGAGGGCCTGGAAGGAGAGGAACCCCAGAAAAACCACAGATGATTGGCTGGAGGCCAAAGTAGCCAAGCCCAGTCCCTCTTTGGGATCTTGGTCTAGACAAGGATTCCTGGGGCTAAATTTTCAAATGTCCTGTGTTCTTCTTCAAGGTTGTTTCCTGGAAGATACAACATGGATTAATTGAGTGGGTGAGGACTGTGAAAAGAAACTTTACAAGGTGGAAAAGCTGGGCCAGTCCTTGCACGGCCTTGTCGTGAACAGCACGCCCTAGGATTGTGCAGTATACAGTTTATACAGCTGAACACAACAACCCTGACAGATTTCAGTACAGGGAAGAGAATGTGGGGCTCTAACCCAAGTTAGAGCACTACTAAGCTACAAGCAAAGTGCAAGTCAGTTCACACCTCTGAGCCTCAGTTTTCTCATCTGTAAGATGGGAATAATTGTTCTGCATTAGGTACCTGAAGTGATCTATGAATTCACTCCCGTAGCTCCTGATTTACGGGAGATACACAATAATATCTGTACCCTCCCATCCCCTATGTTGTAAGAAAGAATGTGGAAATGAGCAGTGAATCTGAACTTTAGCCAGAGCAGGCAGGATAGGGTCATCTGGGAAAACAAAAAGAAATCTGTGGTACTGTTTACCACACAGGAAGTGCTGATGGTGGCCTTTCTTCTTTCACTTCCAAGATTGAGTGAGACTTGAACTGGTTCTTCATGAGATGGCCTATCTCTGGCCAATGTTTAGACTAGCCAGATGCTTTGTATGCTTTCTCCCTCCTTTCTAGTCTTCTCTGTCAGCTCCTTTTTCATTCTGTTCATCTGGCACACTGTTTATCAAGGATACTCTGTATCTGGTGAGCTCCATAGTGACCTGGGGACGCCCCACACATGATCTGTGCTTCTGGGAAACTCACGGCCCACAGGTGGGGTCAGGTCAGGGGTCCTGGGTGTGAATCCCAGGTCTATCGCTGACAAGCCGTGTGACTAAGCTTCTCATAGTTGACTTGCCCTGAACTCCGAAGTAGGAATTATGATAGTGCCTATCTTATAGAATTTTCTGAGAGTTAAATAAAAGAATTTGCATGTAGTATTAGCTCAGTATCTGAACACATCAAATGTTCAGTGAATGTCAAATGTTTTATTAAATTTTGGGGGTCTTAGATAAAAGCAATTATAGCACAAGGCAGAATACGGGTAAGGCCTTGGTAGGGCTAGAGAGGTCCAGAGGAGGCAGAGATGTCAGCTGGTGGAAGGTTAGAGAGGTCCCCAGAGAGGTCATTCAGGCTGGATGCCAAGGTACAGACAGAACATCAATGGGCTCTCTTGGGTAGAGGGTATATGAAGAGTGAGGAATGGTATATAACAAATGCACGAGATGATGCCACACCCCAAGAGGTCAACGTAGTTTCAAGCACTCAGACTCCCAAGGCTGCCAGAGGCACAGTTAGCATTCGTTTCCTCCAAGGATATGGGCAAGCAGCCAGCAAGGCAGCATCAGGCATTCCTCACAACCTCCACATAGCCGTTAGCCACTGTTTGCTCCTCAGGGGACGGCCAAAGGCAGGGAGATAAGCTCCCCATCCTGGATGTGGGTCAAGCTTGTTTTCGAATCTCCAAGTCCCACCGAATCCCTGTGTCCACTAGCAGTCCCAAGGGTCCTGCAAGGTCATGCACATTACCAGAGTCACCACACTCAGAGAAGCCCAAAGCATGGTGCTCTCATCAGGTGTGCGTGGTTCTTTCCAGTCCAGATATTATTTACCTCCCAGGGTTCATTTGGCCATAGCTATGTTGCCTAGCAACACAGTTGATGTTCTACAGTTGTCAAGTTTCCAGGGGAATGGGTTGGAGAGTGTAACGCAAGGGTCAATTTACCTTGTAACAGGAGATAAAGTTTGGTGAATGCTTTACCTGCAGTTGGAAGTATCTCAGGGCATGTCCAGACCACACTCTTTATTGCATTTTAGGGGCATTGAGGAGGAAGATGTGTGCAGGAGATGCAGGGATGAGGCTTGGAAGAAGATATTGGGAATGGGAGGGAAGGTTTGAAGGAGAGGAAACTTTTAGTCAGTCGAGGGCTTCCCTTGCCCAGGATCCACATGACCTCAAATAATGACACACCTGCCTTGTGTGTTCATTAATGTCACAGTGACTTGCCCGAGTTCACACATCTGAAAAATAGGGGAAATCAACATTCAAACCCAGATCTGTCAGGCTCCAAAGACTGCTGTGAGTTCTTGGGAAGCAACCTCAGATCTCTGTACTTAGGCTCCTCTTACTTCCCTTGTGGCTCAGATGACCTTGGTTCAATCCCTGGGTTGGGAAGAGCCCCTGGAGAAGAAAATGGCAACCCACCCCAGTATTCTTGCCTGGAAAATCCCATGGACAGAGTATCCTGGTGGGATATGGTCCATGGGGTCACAAAGAGTTGGACACGACTGAACGACTTCACTTTTCCCTGAAATGGGAAGAATGGTTTTGAAGATGCGATGAATCAAGATATAAGGTGCTTAGAAGAAGGCCTGGCACACAGCAGGTGCTTAATGAAGATTGGTTGTTACTATACTGTCTCCCAAACTATGGTGCTAACCCATGGGCAGGCAACTGGAAAGTTTAAAGTGTACTTCTAAAAGGCTCCTTCAAAATAGGGGGAAATGGATAAATGCATAATGGTATACCCCTGAAGTGGAATACTAGGCAGTTGTTGGAAACACTCTGAAAAAAGTGAAGTCGTTCAGTTGTGTCCGACTCTTTGCGACCCCAAGGACTGTAGCCTATCATGCTCCTCCATCCGTGGGATTTTCCAGGCAAGAGTACTGGAGTGGGGTGCCATTTCCTTCTCCAAAGGATCTTTCCGACCCAAGGATCGAACCCAGGTGTCCCGCATTGTTGGCAGACACTTTGCTGTCTGAGCCATCAAATATCTTAAATAAAAAAGCCATGTCTTGGAAAGGTATTTATCATATACATAAGGCATATACAGTATATGTATATGTATCATATACATATACCGCTTACATAAGGCAGCTCTAGGTGAGTAGATGTGGCTAGAAAAACCTCCAAAGTTGGTCTCTGCAGCCTCGTCTCCAGCCACTGCCCCACCTAGTGGCAGCTCCTGGGAGACACCATACTTTTTCCTACTCCAGACACTGCTTGCTGCTCCCTCTGCCTTAGAGTGCTCTTCCCTTACTTTTCACACGGTCAGCTCCAGTATCATCTTTCAGTTTGACCTTGAATGTCCTCGCCAACAAGAGTCCATCCTGGGTCACTCTGTCTCAGCAGGGTCTCCCTGTTAAGTCTGTCTCCCAGCGCTGTGCTTATTTCCTTGTGAGTACTTCCTACTGTCTGCAGTCATTTGACTTTGTTGTTTACTTGTTTATTAACACTTCCCCACCTAGAGTGAATTGGAAGGACTGTGTTTATCTCATTCCCCTGAAACATCTAGACAGTGCTCTGCACATAGTACATCCTCAATTAAAAAAAAAAGTGCCCCATGATTTAGGGGTGGAATCGAGGTGATTTTGAGGTGTATTGAACAACAAGCTGGAATTCTCTAATGAAAACTTTGATGCTGAAAGAAACCTCTTTTTGGCTGCAGTGGAGATAGGTTGGTGACAGGTACCAGATGGAAGTAAGTTGGCCAGTTTGGGTTGCTGCGCTCACCCAGGGGCAATAAAGCGTGGCCTGGACTTAGAGCAGTGGCTCTGGGGCTGGAGAGAGGACTGAGCCCAGAGATGTATAGGACTGTAACTGGCTGGGAGGGAAGGGCTGCAGGAGGAGGGAGGGGTGCTCCCTGCACCTTCCCGGGCAACCTCCTCTCTTCCCTGCCGGCCTGGCTGGTGATGCTGGGGTCCTGAGTGGCCTGGCCTTCTGTTGCTATTTCAGATCCAGCAGACTGGGAGTTTGGACAAGGTGGTGTCCTGGACTCACGAGTTCCCTTACGCCCACCAACTCTGGGTTGGACAATTTCTTGGCTTCCTGAACATCTATGATCCTGACTATGCCAAAGCTGTGTACAGTCGAGGAGGTGAGGACTCCTGGAAGAAGTTGGAGCTTCCTGAGAGCAGAGGGCTCAGGGTGCCATGTGGGGAGGGGTCCTGGGCCTGCACCCTAAGTCTGGGCAGGTGAAGTCCTCACCTTATTCATCACCAAACATCCTCCAGGAATCCCCCAGTCCCTGTTTGACCAAGCTTCTCTTTCTCTTATAGACCCTAAGGCCCCAGATTTCTATGACTTCTTCCTCCAGTGGATAGGTGAGTAGGCACTTGCCCTCCCTGTCCTTGGTGCTGGGTGACCAGGAGCCTTCCCTGTCTGATCCCTCCTTGCCCAGTGTCCACTCTTATGGTTACTCCATCCACCGGACCACCTGGCCCCAAGTTGCCACCCTAAGCTCAGCTTCTCAGTAGGAAATAGTGGAGGAGGCAGGAGAACTCTGGGCTGCCTGAGAGGTGGGGTTCAGGCAACTTGTCCTGCCAGGGTGTCCTCTTCCCTGGGCAGGCAGGGCAAAGGCTCTGGGCAATGTTCCTCCCCGCATTAGCGAGGAACAGCTTCCTGGAGGAGGTGGCACTACAGGAGATCTGAGGAGATTATATTGGTGGTGCTGGCTGGGGCAAGGGCCTGTGGAAAGGAATGTGGAAAGACAGGATCCAGGCTGTCTTTCCAGGCTGCGAGGCTGGGTGCCTGAAAGGCAGACCTGGGTTTGGATGCCAGGCTGATCAGGAGGATGGGAGTGGGGTTAGGCGGGGTGGTGTGTGCTTGATCCCAGGCTGCCAGGGGTGGGGGCAGGATTGTGTGAACTGACCAGCCATCCCTCTCCCATGCCTCCCCCAGGGAAAGGCTTGCTGGTTCTCCAAGGGCCTAAGTGGTTCCAGCATCGCAAGCTGCTCACACCTGGCTTCCACTATGATGTGCTGAAGCCCTACGTGGCCCTGTTTGCTGAGTCCACGCGTGTCATGCTGGTGAGCTCCCTGTGCCAGGCTCCTGGAGGCTGTGCTGTGGGGCCAGCCCCCCGCCCCCCAGTTTTTCCTGGGAGAGGGCAGTGAGGAGAGTTGCTGAGGCCCGAGGCCCTGTTCTGCCTGCAGCAGCAGTGTGAGCCTTGCTCTGCCTGATACTTACTGCTGGCTGTGTGCTGACAACGTGCTGAGGCTCCAAGCCGCCCAACAGCCCCAGCTTTTGTCTCCACCGGGAGACCAGCACTCCCTCTTCCTACATCAAAGGGCCTCTGCGAGACCCCAGGAAAGCTCCTACTGTAGCAGACTGGAGGGCTGCCTGTATCTGAGAATATTAGGAAGACCTTTCATATCTAAAAAGTGTCTCCTCATCCTTGGCCTAGCACAACTGCCTGAACTAATGTCGAGAGTAACTCTAAAATGGATGCTGGGAGTCAGGGGTCAAGAACTAGGCTCAGAGGCTTATAGCCGGATAATCCCTGAGGTTACCTGGGCTAGCCTGTCTTCTTGCAGGAGACTACCCCCTCCCCACCCGCCAGCATCACTGCAGGCCTGACTCACACAGACTGAGCTGGGGAGCTTACCACCTTTGGCCCTCCTCTTCCCTCATACACAGCTGCCCTGGCTGTGTGTGCTGGGTGAGGTTCTGTGGGTTCTGAGGGTTCTGAGGTTCTGTGGGTTCTGCCCTCTGAGCCTGAACCACCCCCCACCCCCACCCATAACAGCAGGATGAGGCCAGGCCAGGGACCCGGAGTGCGTGTGGGGAGGACAGTGGTGGGTCCTGCAGGCACGGTGGGGCACCCAGCCTGGTGGGCCCCCTCCCCTACATCACCTCCCATCTCTGGGCTCTAGGACAAGTGGGAGAAAAAGGCTCGTGAGCAAAAGAGCTTTGACATCTACAGCGATGTGGGCCACATGGCGCTGGACTCGCTCATGAAGTGCACCTTTGGCAAAGGAACCAGCGGCCTGAATGACAGGTCAGGGGCCCTCGGGGCTGACCACGGTCTCCACCCAGGTCAGCTCAGAGGGCATGTGAGGTGGCAGGAATCCTGGGCCCTGGTCTGAGAGGAGAGGGGCGTCCTGCTCTACGGATCCCCAGCTCAGGTGGAGCCGGGCCTTTCCCATGGCTCTCATGGGAGGCTTGATGGTGGGGCGAGGACGGGCAGAGAGCGCAGTACTTGGAACTGGATTCCACTCACTCGGGGGCTCTGCTGCGGGTCAGGGTCTCAGCATCTCCCCTTCCCTCTACTGTGCAGGGACAATAACTACTACCTGTCGGTCAAAGAACTCACACTGCTGATGCAGCAGCGCATCGATTCCTTCCAGTACCACAATGACTTCATCTACTTTCTCACCCCACATGGCCGCCGCTTCCTGCGGGCCTGCCAGGTGGCCCATGACCACACAGGTGGGCCTTTCCTGCGCCGCCAGCCCACAGGAGGCCTAGGTTCTGGTCTAGCTCCTCCTGGCCCCTGGGGGACCCCTCCCATTGCAGGACCTCTGTTCCCCTTTTGGGCAGAGGGTGGGTCCGCAGGCAGTGACACCCTGTGCTCCCGGCCCAGACCAGGTCATCAGGGAACGGAAAGCAGCCCTCCAGGATGAGAAAGAGCGGGAGAGGATACAGAGCAAGAGGCACCTGGACTTCCTGGACATTCTCCTGGGGGCTCGGGTGAGTGCGCAGTCACCCACCCTTGCCTAGAACATGTCCCTGACGGGTCTTCAGACTGTCCTCCTGAGACAGGGCTCCCTGGACAGCAGCAGGGGCTGTTAAGCATCTTTTCCCTCTTTCTCCAGCAAATATGACCTGTTTCTTGTCCTGTGGTGCTGTGCTGTGCTCTGTCGCTCAGCTGTGTCCGACTCTGCAACCCCGTGAACTGTAGCCTGCCAGGCTCCTCTGTCAGTGGGGGATTCTCCAGGCAACAATACTAGAGTGGGTTGCCATGCCCTCCTCCAGGGGATCTTCCCAACCCAGGGCTTGAACCCAAATCTCCAGCATTGCAGGTGGATTATTTATTGTCTGAGCCACCAGGGAAGCCCAAGAATACTGGAGTGGGTAGCCTTTCCTTTCTCCAGGGGATCTTCCTGACCCAGGAATCGAACTGGAGTGTCCTGCATTGCAGGCAGATTCTTTACCAGCTGAGCTACCTGGGAAGCCCTTGTCCAATGGTATATATCAGCAAAGGCTCAGAGGTGGGAAGGTGACTGGTGTGGTGCTGGGGAGAGATGTAGTGGCAGGGAGGCTGGGTCTACATGAAACAGAAGACCAATTCCAGCCTTTGAAGACTCTGAAGAATCTTAGCAACCTAGAACCTTAGACTTTATACATTACTCATTCATTCATTCAAGGAGGTCATGGCAACCCATTACAGTACCCTTGCCTGGAGAATCTCATGGACAGAGGAGCCTGGGTGGGGCTAGAGTCCATAGGGTCACACAGAGTTGGACATGACTGAAGTGACTGAACACCCGCAGCAACATTCATTTATTCACTCATTCAACTGGTCCTTCCACTCCACAAACTCACTGAGCCCTACTCTGGGTTAGTTCTCACGCTAGGGATGCAGATGCTGAGAAAGCCCTAGCCCTGGCCTCCTGACTCTCACAGTCAGGTGGCAGGGACAGGAGGTAGATGTTGACAAAGACCTCTTCCTCCTCCAGAAGGCATTGTGTGTGTCAGGTGAGCCCAATGGATAGGACTGGGTAAAATCACAAGTCATTTGGCCAGAGGGATCAAAGAAGACTTCCTGGAGTAGGAGTCATCCAAGCTGGCCTTGGGAGAACAGATAGGAATCAAAGAGACGCTCCGAACCCCTAGTCTGAAAAGGAATTTCCCTCCCTCTCCCAGACCTTCATTTGACAGCTACTCTTGTGAGGCCTTGTTGGAACCTACCTCACATGCCTTGGGCTGTCCCATTGTGCTTTCCTGACCCAGGATGAAGAAGGCATCAAGCTATCAGATGAAGACCTCCGGGCCGAGGTGGACACATTCATGTTCGAAGGCCATGACACCACCACCAGCGCCATCTCATGGGTTCTGTACTGCATGTCCCTGTACCCCGAGCACCAGCGTCGTTGTCGGGAAGAGATTCAGGAGATTCTTGGGGACCGGGACACTTTGAAGTGGTGAGTGAGGCTGTGGGTGAGCCCAGTCTGTCCCAAGGAAGAGCTGCGCCTACAGGGCCATCCTGGAAACCAGGCGACGGCAGTTAGCCCTTGTCATTTTCCCCTCCAGAGTTGTGGCTTTTGGGGGGAAGCTATGTGTGGACACAGCCCCGAGCCCTTTCTCTCACCGTGGACCATTTTCAGATGTGTCTTGTAAAGGTGGTCAAGAGGCTGACTTTTATGTTGGCTCCCTCTGGTGGCAGAACGTGACTACCCTTCTGGGTTCCCAGATAGATCAGGGAGCATTGGAAAGGATTTGAACACTGAGGATAAACAGAGCTGGGGTAGCAGGAAGAGCTGATTCCCTCCCACCTGCTTTTGGATGGCCAATGTGCAGCCTCTAGACTCCTCTGATGAAGGAGAAAAGGCTGTTGCCCAAACATCATCACTTAGAAACTTACAACTATTTTGTTTCTTCATTCAAGCTTGAGCTCACTATCACGACACTGATTGACGCTGACCTCTCTCTGGAGAATGATCTTTGGCAGTTTTGACTGGCCCCCCTCCTGCATGTGCCCTCTGCCCCGCCTCTCCCTGCCTCTTCCCCTTGGGCTTTCGAGTCCTGTCACCTTTCTCTCTAGACTCCTGTGTTACCTCCAGCCCAGGGATAGGACACAGCAGGGGCCACAGAAAATGCTCAGTCGAGGGAAGAAACTTTAGACTCGCTGAGGGAGACTGACTTAGAATTCCAGAATCTGGGATTTGAAGGATGTGGTTTTACTGGTCAGAGGTTGGAAACCTCCTAGGGTGTCCAGCCAGGTGCCAGATGCTGTTAGGAGTGTGGGGGATGAGAGTGAGTGGCCAATACTGCCCTGGGGGAGTTTTTAGAAAGACAAACTCTTGCAGAACCAAAAAGCTAGAGAAAACCACAGAGTGGGGTAAGATTGAGCGGCCCCATGTTCAGAAGAGAGGAATCAAAAGGGGTGGGCCCAAGTTGGCTTTCTAAAGAGATGTGTGAGGCTCAGAAAGGCCAAGGGGGAGAACTGGGTGCTCTGGGTTGGGGAACAGTGTGAACACAGCCTGGAGGCAGGGAGTTGAAACATTTATTTAATTTTCATTTTATTCCATCTCAATCTTGAAGCAACTTAAAGGACACATTCAATTAAATGTAGAACACAAATGAAAAATGAGGACCGAGGGAATAAACCCTAGAGTTTGGGGCTCTGTAGTTAGCTGTTGCACAGTCATTATAGCTGGAGCACATTTGAGGTCTGAACTTCCTAGTGGCAAAATGGAAATATCTATCCATCTGTCTATCTATCTATCCATCTGTCTATCTATATGTAGTTACTCACCCCCTCCAAGCTTGTTATTGTTTGACATTTATTCATTCAGCCACTGTATGTCAGCCCCTACCCCTTGCCATTCCAGCTCCATGGGGAATGAAGCAGAACCTAAAGAACTGTTCCTCGTGGGGTTTCTGGGGGACACTGAAAGAGTGACCTTGCCTTTGATGGCCAGGAGCACATACACCCCTAGGATCCTGTGCTTTCCCTTCCTAGCTGTGAAAATGAGGGAGGGATGGAGAAAAGTGGAGCCAGGCCCCTGAGTCTGTGTGTCCACTCCACGTCTGGCCTGGACACTTGGAGCACTTGCGTCCCTCTGACTCCCTTATGTGTGATGGTGGTGAAGTGGGGATTCTGGCTGGGCCTGCCTTCCTGCAGGACTGTGCTGCCCCCCAGTCCACAAAGGCCTGTTTGTGTTGCTGGCAGGGACGATCTGGCAGAGATGACCTACCTGACAATGTGCATCAAGGAGAGCTTCCGCCTGTACCCGCCTGTGCCCCAAGTGTACCGCCAGCTCAGCCAGCCTGTCAACTTTGTGGATGGTCGCTCTCTACCTGAAGGTGGGATGCGGTAGATTTCGAGGTGGAGCCAGAGTCCCTGTGGGTGCTCTCTCTACCCCTGTACCAGAGGGGAAGAGACCAGGCTTTGTGTTCGGCCAGCATCAAAGTCCTAGCTCCATAATGTGTGGGTAAATCCACCAACATCTACACCTCTGGTCTGTCTCCTATGAACTGGGGGTGAGAAGGGTCCCTGCCATACAGGGCTGTTTTCAGAATTAAAGAGGCAGTATTCATCAGGGATGTCATGTACCACCAAGCAGATTGTGCCCTGAACAGCTTCAGGAGGCGTCATTCACTTAGACTATGATGTGGTGCAATGGACAAGCTGTACAACTGTGTGTGGTGGCTTTGTAAGGAGCGTTTGACTCTGGATCTGACACATAGTAAGCGCCCAATGAATGGTAGTTGTTACTACTGATGGCATACTACTTCTCTTGAGAGTCAGTTAATGGAAAGTGGGAAGTGGGTAATAATCCTTGCCTGTCCTTCCTCGTGGTGCGGTGGGTTTGGTCCTCTTTAACTTTTCCGTTCTACAAATGTCTGTGTCAGGTGCTACACCTGGTGCTGGGGCTATGGGAAGTAGGTGTGCTGTTGATCAACACACTTTGATGTGTTGAGGGTGGGTATGAACTTTCCGTCACTGGCAGTGCTCAGGGACGGACTGGTGCTCAGTTAGGGGCACCAGTTAGGGGATTCTGACCCTGTGAAGAGGTGGGCCTGGCTGTCCCAGGACTGTCTGGTCACCAGTTTTCTGCTCTGCTCTGCCCACAGGCAGCCTGATTTCTCTGCACATCTATGCCCTCCATAGGAATAGTACAGTGTGGCCTGACCCTGAGGTATGCCATCCCTGGGCTCGGAGTTCAGAGGAGGTGGGCTTCTGTGGGGTCAGCCTGCCCTGGGACCTGGCAGATATTCAAGCAAGCCCTGTCCCCTCAGGTCTTCGACCCCTTGCGCTTTTCTCCCGAGAACGTGGCCGGACGTCACAGCTTTGCCTTCATTCCCTTCTCTGCTGGGCCCAGGTAAGGAGAGCCCAACGTCCCTGTCCAGAGGTGAGGATGGAGGATGTCATGGAACATCCTTTGGGGGAACTCTGCGATGAGGAGGGCCATGCTGGGTGTGCGGTGACCCTGATGTGAGGGAAGTTCCAGGGACCCTCTTCCTGCCATTAGCATACTCTTGTCTTTGGCAGGTGGGGTGGGTGAGTCATTCCAAGAGAGACCCCTAAGTCACAACCGCAGTATGAACCTACCTAGTCTGGGACCCTCACTATGCCCCCAAGATCTGTTTCTGAAGACCAGGCCAATCAATCGATCAGTCAATGATTCATCCATACACAGTGACTGATTTCTGTTGGACACTTAGAGCGCTAGTTTTCATCACTCTGGATGTCTCATAGCCTGATGTCATTTTGTGCTGCTCATTGCAGGAACTGCATTGGCCAGCAGTTTGCTATGGCCGAGGTAAAGGTGGTCACAGCCCTCTGCTTGCTCCGTTTTGAGTTTGCCCCAGATCCCTCGAGGCTACCCATCAAGATGCCCCAACTGGTCCTACGCTCCAAGAATGGCATCCACCTCCATCTGAAGCCGCTGGGGCCAGGCTCTGAGAAGTAGCTCTGCTGAGATGAGAGCTCCAGACAGCCCAACCTGTGGCCTCTTCCTGGACGCTGCCCTCTCCAAGCTGGGTTGTAGAGTAGCTGTGCTCCCCTGTCTTCTGTAGGCTTATGGACTAGAATCAGAATAGGCATCTGATAGACAATCACCTCAAAGGCAATGCCATGTAAACATGTGTGTCTATAAATGCTTACTGCACATGTGTTCCCGAGCTCACTCATTCATTTAACAAACATGCTGAATAACTACTTGCTTCTAGATTCTTTATTGATCTCCCATAATTGTCCATCTTTCTAAAATTTACACGGCATTCACATGGAATCTGTGCCTTGGGACTGGTGGTTATGATCAGACACTCATCCACTCCACACAATAGACAGATGGCTTTCGGAGCTTGCCCCTTTCACCAAGATCTGTTTCTTTGTTTAACTTTGTATGTATGTGTCTGGAATATAACAGACATAAGGAAAAACTGCTTAAATCAAAGATACATAAGAAGGAATTTTTAGAGAAAACTCCCTGATAACCACTGTTGAGGTTGAGAAATATGGACTATGGTTTCATGGGTATAAATTCTGCCCCTTCTGAGATGGTCTCTGGGGTACTCCTGCCATCATCAGCATCTGTATCACTGTTACCTGGTGCCCTGGGCATGTGAGTTTTGGCTGGGGAAGGTAGCAGAGTGACATTAAAGGGTGGCTTCCTGGAAGAGATGGTGCTTGAATCAGGGTTTAAGGCAGGGTGAGGTATGAGGGTGCAAAGAGGGACTTTTGGAGAAGGACTCAGGCTGGGGCCACGTGGGGAATTAGTGCTCTTCCCAAAGTAGTCCCTGCCTGATGGCTGGGAGCATATACACCTCTAGGGTTCAAGTCTAAAGCCATTAGTGGGCTTCAATCCAGGAACTGGACAGGTGTGGAAGGAAGGGAACTGGGCTCTAGGGGAGAGGCAAGAGAGGGAGAATTCTGGCTTTGGGACTTGGGGATGTCTTTATATTGCCCTGGGGATAGACCACCTGGAGACACATCCTTCCTGCTGCTGATGCGTGGCCTCTGAGAAGAAGGTCACAGCCTTGGGAGTCGGGCCATGGGCCTCATGCTCACTCCTACAAAGCCTTGTCAAGACTCAGATCTCCTTGCTCACCTGAGGCTGGGATGCTGAGGCCTCACCAGAGTGTCTCCCATGCCACCCACTTTCCCCTCTGTCCTGGCCCTGGACAGAACTTTCTCTGCACAAGTGAAAAAATGGTTTCCATAGGCATTCCCGGGGAGAAGAGCTCAGTGTACCATCCATCTCTGACCCATGGGTGGAACTCAAGTCTAGGATGCATCTACTCCTCTGATCCCTGGATTGTCAGGAGGCCAGTGAGGCAGGACTGGAAGAAGCTGTTATCCCACTTAAACACTAAGGGAAGGAACCTGACTCTGCCCTCTTCTGACTAAGACTCCATGGGTAGAATTGCATCTCTCTCTGAGGGCACATGCCCTTGAGTCAGAAGGAATGGGGAAGGTCCCTGTGAGAGGGGAGCTGGGGGACCAATGGGCACCAAAGCTGAATTCCATTTAATCCTACCAGCTCTCCAAAGAGATCCTGCTGCCTCATAGGATCCAGGATTTGTGCACATGTGTGTGAGCAGAGTGTGGAGTGTGTAAGGGGCACATATAGCTTGAGGTTGCACAGGGATTGTCTATGTACAACCCCAGCTGCTACATGTATATGATATGTACAACCCCAGTTGTATCCTGGCAGATGCACGTAGGAGTATGGATGCAGCTGGGGTCTTTCCTACTGCCTGGAACAAGCCGGGTCTCTTCTTGGTAATTCTCTTCAGCTCCTGTAAAATCCTGTGATTACAACTCATGTTCATGGCTGTCCACACAGAAGAAAAAGTTCCCATCTCCCCATGCTCTGAGAGTGACTAGACTGACCCTTTCGGTGCCACTTCACTCCAGGGGACTCGTCAAACTTCCTGCCTAGGACACACCCAGCTAACTCTACTGCTCCATTCCTGGTCAAACACAGTGTCTACCTGGCCACTTTTTTTTTTTTTTTTCCATCCAACAAGAAGCATTAACTTTATTAATGTTAGAAACAGTACAAACTTCAAAGTCAGCTGCAGTTACTCTTTTGAAGCACCAAAAAAGGTCCTTTTTTCAGATAGGTATTGTTAATGCCGTAATAGCACTTACAATATCATTACTGTTGTTCTTCAGGGCTCGGACTGCCTTTGTTCTTGACACATTTGCTTGTGACGTGACCAATTCTAGCCCCTTAACTTCCACACCTGTTTCATCAACCTCTTCCTCTTCACTCTCCTCTTGTACAGTTGGAATCTGTGTTTTCCTGAATTTTGGAAACAGCTTCACTTTGAACGTTGAATTTCTCAGCAGCTGCTAATTGTACTTGCTGAGATAAGTCCTTGATCTTGGCTTCCCTCAAAACTATCTAGGTATTTGAAGCTGGGCTCTTGTACACATCTGGTTTCTTGATGACAAAAAGGATATTCTTAGATGTCTGGATAGCCACTCTAGTAACCCCTGTAACCTGGTGAAGACCTAGTTTGGACATAGCCTTCCACGCCTTCCTTTCACTCCAGCTCTGTTTTGCTTTCCTAACTGGTTCTTCATCAGTTTCAGCTGCTGCTGCCAGCTGGGCTTGTGTGGTTGCTTGCACAGAATCCTGTTCCTCAAGTTCTGGTTTCTGTTCTAGACCTTGTCTCAGCCTGCAACTGTGGCAACTTCTGCTCTAGGGCAGGGATTTTTCTGTGGCTTCACCGGGTGTTTTGTAGGGGGAGTGCAGAACTAAGATGGCCATAGAAAGAGAGCAAGTGAGAGTGTGACCCACCTGTTGCAGAAGAAAGCCTTCCCCTGGTCACTTCTAGAAGCAGAATGAACTAGCCTGGTGACCTAGGAACCTGGAGATGGGGAGAGGATTACTGGTCTGAAGGTCCCGGCCACAGGCACTGGCTGGGGAGAGGTCCCATTAGGAGGCACATGGCAACAGCACAGCACAGCGCTGCTGGGAGGTCTCCTCTGGCACCAGGACACTGGTCTAGGAAGGGCAGGGGTGGAAGGGAGGAGGACCTGTGTGCAGAACCAGAAGAGAGCAGGGCTGGGTGCAGAGAGGCTGGAGGAGGAGTGCAAAGGGTCTGGTTCTGGTCAGTGCCCAGGGTCAGGAGGACAGGCCCCAACATGGTCTCCAGGAATGGCAGGGTTGAAGAAGCCTGTCCTCACTCAGAGTGGCCAGGCTGCATGCCAGGGACTCCAAGGTGCTATCCTGTGGGGGAGGTGCCACCAGCTGTCCTGGATTTGGGTCTGACACCTGTTACCAGTAGCCAAGCCTTGTGCCCAGTTGGCTCCTCCTATACCCTCCAGCACAGCTGCCCACTCTAGGCTTCTGAGGAGCCTGAGGCCATGCCTGAGAGGAAGGGCTGCCAAGGGACTGGAGAGAAGGCCAGCCTGGACTCTGCTCAAATCTCATTTGGGGTGAAGAAGCCTCTTGTGTCTGGCCAAGTCTGTAATGTCTTCCCTGCTAGCACAGGGTGGGTGCTGGCTGGGCCCCTCTACAGATGGGGTGAGGAAGCCACCACGGAAGAGCAGGAGGCTCCTTCCCTGACAGGTGCTGGTGTGAGCATCTTCCCTCTGAGCCTTTGGAGACAAGCCCTTTCTCCTGACTCAGCTGTCATGGGAGCTTCAGGTGCCAGGCAGCATGTGGGGCATGAGGGACCTCAGAGTGTGAGGCTGCAGTGGGGCCAGACACACTTTCCCTGCTGGGGTTCCAGCCCCACAGAGCAGGTGTCATCTCCCCTCCTCCTCTCTACTGTCTTCCCTCCACTTCTTTCTCTTTTGTTTCATCCAGATCCTTTCAGAGAAGACAAGTACACTCCATATGACATGCGAACTTTATTAAGGGAGAGCAAGAGAGGGGAAGCCACATGACTGACACATGGGTAGGCATTGGAGAGAGCCGGAGACAGACTGATGGTGGTCACACAAGACTTAACATGTCCAGCAATGGCTGCCCAGGTGTCCTCATCCTAATCACCAGGCAGAAGAACAAGTCTGTCTTATCTGAGTTGTTCATCTAATCACAAAAGTCCTGGTGAAAGAGAAAGTGATGTGAAGACAGAAGCAGAGGGACGTTTGAGATGCTGCTCAATTCACATAGGGAGGAGGGCCCAGGAGCCAAGGAATGCAAGGATTGCAGAGCTAGATGCAGAACAGGCAAAGAGTGGGACCCGGTCCTAGATCTTCGGAGGTGGAGCCCACCAACATCTTCCTTTTCCCAGGGAAACCCACTTCAGATTTCTCACTCCAGAGTCTTCAGAGAATAACTTTGTATTTTTCTAAGTCTCTAAGATATTCTGCCCTGTGCTTAGTCAAGTCCAACTCTTTGCCATCCTGTGAACTGCAATCCACCAGGCTCCTCTGTTCATGGGATTTCCCAGGCAAGAATACTGGAGTGGGTTGCCATTTCCTTCTCCAAGGGATCTTCCTGACCCAGATATTGAATTTCTCTCTGGTGGCTCCTGCATACCAGGTGGGTTCTTTATCCCATAAGCCATCAGTGAAGCCCCAAGTCCCTAAGCCAATGGCAAATTATTTTAGAAGCAAATATACGTGAATTCAGGGTCCGATAGGCAGGCAGAAGGGGAGAAACAGAGGAGAGAACAGACAGACTGGAGGGTATCAGGTGATCAGGATTCCAGTGGACAGTGAGAGATACAGGGGGTCAGAGACAGATGGAGAGACAGCAGATAGAGAGCCTGGAGAAAGGTGAGAGGAGAAGGGCAGAAAGTCAGCTGCTGGGCAGGAGGCAGGAGATAAGGCAAGCTGGTAGGGGGTAGACAGAAGCAGGAAATGGGCAAAGGGGCAAGGACAGGGAGAGTGACAGCAAGACAGGATGGCGGGCAGGGGCCCTCAGAGCTTGTCCTTGTCTCCACCTGGATCAGACAGTTTCCTGAGCTGCAAGTGGATCCCATTTTTGGATCTCAGCACCATGATTGGAGTGGGCACAGGGACCCTGGAGGGATCTGGTGACAGCTCAAAGCGAAGCAAGGTCAGGGCCACGGCCACCTTCAACTCATTCATGGCAAACTGCTTCCCGATGCAGTTCCTGGGTTGGGAGATAAAAAGGAAGAGAGCAGAGGTTTCTAACCCCTGCTGATCACAGGGATTCAGGGCTGCCCTCCACATGGCCCAGCCCTGATCCCTTCCTTACTCATTGCATTGAACTTGACAGCCAAGCCTTGGGCCAAACTCTTCCCCTGACCTATGACAAAGCCCACCTCTCCAAGGACTATCTCCTACCTTCTACTTCTGCTCTCAGCAGGAAAACCTGGGGAGCGTCAGTGCTCTAAGCTACAGAGTCAAGTCAACTGGATCCAGACTGTGAACTAGTATTCACTCATCCACTGGCAATTCCCGGTTTCAGGTCAGCCCAGGGCACTGTAGGGGCAGGGTGGACAGCCTCTCAGGACCTTACCACCTATGGTAGACAAACAGGCTGCCCAGTTCCCAGAGATGACAAGACAGGGTTGTGTAAGGAGTCAGAATGGCAACAGGGAGGCTTCCTGGTGGGACATGGGTTAACAACCCTAACCAGCTGACCATTTGCCTCTGAATTAATGGTCTGGCTTCCTGTCCCCCTCAGCCCCTCAGTCAATCTACCTTTGGAATGCTCCATTCTAATCCAGAAATGACCTTCCTAACCATCCCTTGGGCTCCTCATCTGGCCTTTTCAGCCTCCATTCCTCCCCTCCCTCTAAAGCCCCAGTAGCTCCAGGCCTGCTATCTTCCACATCACAGGGAGCACACGTCCCAGTGCCTCAGCGGCATCACAGCCCTCTCTGGATTCTTCCTCACTCACCTGGGATCTGTCCAGCTCCTCTTTCTGACTCAGCAACTGTTGAGGTCCCCTCCCCTCCTCACCTCTGCCATCCTCATGCTCAAGGCTCCATCCAGTGACCACCACCCTCACCCCCTCTGCTGGCTGCACCTCTTCCCACTCTGGACCCTGAAGGTACCATGGGTGTAACTCAAGGACACAGCACATCCAGTGCCCAGCACAGTGCCGGATCATGGATCCTCCACAGTCTTTTCAAGGAATGAATGAGTGAAAGAGTGGATGTGTGAATGATGTCTGTCTTGAGGAGACATGTTGTTGACAGTGAGCCCTGGGGGAGGACAGCGTTATCATCCCTGTGTTCCCATCTCCTAGCACAGGTCTTGGCACATGGACACGCTTAATACATACTTTCACATTTGAACAATATTACTTGAATTGAAAACAACTCAAGTGGACTGAGAGTATAACAAATATTCATTCTGACCTAAAATCAAGCTGCCTAGTTTCCCCTTTCCTCTAGTGGCAGCTGCATGATGTGCAGCCATGTCTACAAGGAAGGACTGGACCCTGGTGTAAACCAAATTCTAGAAGCAATTCAGGAAGACAATTTGCTTCAAAGCTGTTCTGTGAATGTTGATTCACAGTTGAAAATTTCCTAGAACTGTAGAGTCAGAAAAAACTTGTTTCTACTAAGTTACAAAGCCACTGAAGTTACTATTTTAGGGGAGGTTCTGTAGCCCATGGACGGAGGAACCTGGTAGGCTGCAGGCCATGGGGTCGCGAAGAGTCAGACACGACTGAGTGACTTCCATTTCACTTTCATGCATTGGAGAAGGCAGTGGCAACTCACTCCAGTGTTCTTGCCTGGAGAATCCCAGGGACAGCGGAGCCTGGTGGGCTGCCGTCCATGGGGTCGCACAGAGTCGGACACGACTGAAGTGACTTAGCAGCAGCAGCAGCTGTAGCCTTTAAGATCTTCAGTCATTTAGGAATGTATCATCCAGGTTAATAGCTATTTCAAAGGTGCTTTATACTTTACATGCAAGGGACTTTACAAATGCTTGTCAAATAAAAAATAGTTTTCTCCCCAAAGCTGACTTGATTGTCCTCCACTTTACTCTTTATCTTGCTAACATTAGACTCTGTAGACTCTGAGACTATGATATATAACTTCTGCTATTATATAAAGAATTTTGGCAACAGGAAAATATGTCATGGTTATATTAATATGAAGCCAAAATTATGTCAGATGTACTGTAGAACTAGAGAACACACTCATGACTGTGAAACTTATTCAAACAACAACTGACTAATCACAGACATGACTCAAAGCCTCAGGACATGGAGGGCAACCGATATTCCAAACCCATGCAAACACAACAGATACAGTGAGAGGTGGACTGGTGGATTAAGTAGAAAGGCAGTAGGCTGGCTAGCAATGTGGGAACAGAAGAAACCGTCTTTTAAGGTGACTGAAATTGTCCAAACCAAACATGTGTAGCTTAACTTTCAAGAAGACTTCTAATGTTAAGATGTCATACTCCTAAAGTGAGGAAAACCCTGGATACTTTGGATCAGTCACTGACATGGAAATGATGTCCATCCTTGTGGACATCAGGAGGTCAACGTCATTGTGGCGGGCCCTAAAGACCTTCTTGTACATGGAGACCCATGCCTCCTTCTCACCACATCAGCACACAAGGACAGAACTGCATGCACCACATACTAATGTAGACAGTCACACATATCAGGGAGCAACCAGTGACACCTGCTTCCCCCAGTACAGAGGCCTCACCTGGATCCTCCTGAGAAGGGCAGGAAGGCATAGCTGTGTTGAGTAGAACCTGGTGAGAACCGGGTTGGGTCAAACACCTGCAGAGAGAACAATGGGGCTAGGACAGTGGTTGTCAAACTCCTCACATCAATCCACAGAGCAGGAGCAGCAGCGGCTGGTGTGGAGCGAGCATCCCATCCCCTCCTCACACCATCAACTTGCCTCTGGATTCGGCCACACGTTTGGGTTGTGATGAAGTCCATAAAAGGAGAGGGAGACTAAGATTCCTGTGGGGCAGAGGAGAGAGAGAAGCCTGATGGTCCCCATGAAGCAGGGGGAGTATGTCTTCACAAAAGTCCTGGGAACCACCATGGGAGCACCCTCCATCACTCTGAATGAAATGATGTTCTTGCAAGACAGGTGGGCTGGGCATGAAAAAGCACATGAGCTCCATTAGGAGTAGGTGACCAGGAAATAGGACTGAGAAGTAAAAGAATTGGAGGCTTACATTTAGGAGCAACTCAGGTGACAACTCACATTTATCAAGTGCCATCATGACCCTGGGGAATGTGCAATAACTCATTTAATCCTCACACAGCCCTCAAGGAAGGCAGTTCTATCCCCATGAACCGATGAAGCACCTGAGCCTCAGAAAGATTAAGGGATTTGTCTATGATCACACAGCTAAGATGGGGAAGGGCTGGGATTCAGACCCACTGTGAGGTGAATCAGTGGGTGGCCTCCAGCCATGGCAGGGCTCTCAGACTTCATCATCAGCTGCTCTCTGCCACCCACCAGAGAAATCCTCAGAGACTGGACTCTCCGACCCATGACAGTGGAGTCCCTAAGCTCCCTCCTTTACTTGGATCCATGTGGAAGAAGCATGCTTCCCCCTGCTTCTGTCTGCTTTTCTCTTAAGTCTTCAGGTTTCAAGGAATTAGAGTTTTAGTTTCCATTATAAGACCACATTCAAGGGTTAACATTTGTTTATTGAGCTTTTGTTGCATTCAAGTTCCGTGTCAATCATGTTTTTATTGGATGTTACTAGCTGTACAATGTTGTGTGTGTACATTGAGAGAGAGAGAGAGAGAGATGGAAATAGCAACCCACTCATTGTTTTACTTGGATGTTACTAGGACTAGATCTGATAGACAGAGTACCTGATGAACTATGGACTGAGGTTCGTGACATTGTACAGGAGACAGGGATCAAAACCATCCCTATGGAAAAGAAAAAAAAAAAAAAAAAAAAATGGCTGACTGAGGAGGCTTTAAAAATAGTTGTGAAAAGAAGAGAAGTGAAAAGCAAAGGAGAAAAAGAAAGATATTCCCATTTGAACGCAGAGTTCCAAAGAATAGCAAGGAGAGATAAAAAGAAAGCCTTCCTCAGTGATCAATGCAAAGAAATAGAGGAAAACAACAGAATGGGAAAGACTAGAGATCTCTTCAAGAAAATTAGAGATACCAAGGGAACATTTCATATAAAGATGGCCTCAATAAAGGACAGAGATGGTAAGGGGTATGGACATAAAAGAAGCAGAAGATATTAAGACGAGGTGGCAAGGATACACAGAGGAACTGTACAAGAAAGATCTTCACGACCCAGATAATCACGATGGTGTGAGACATTCTGGGATGTGAAGTCAAGTGGGCCTTAGGAAGCATCACGATGAACAAAGCTAGTGAAGGTGATGGAATTCCAGTTGAGCTCTTTCAAATCCTGAAAGATGATGTTGTGAAAGTGCTGCACTCAATATGCCAGCAAATTTGGAAAACTCAGCAGTTTTCTGAGGACTGGAAAAGGTCAGGTTTCATTCCAATCCCAAAGAAAGGCAATGCCAAAGAATGCTCAAACTACCACACAATTGCACTCATCTCACATGCTAGTAAAGTAATGCTCAAAATTCTCCAAGCCAGGCTTCAGCAATACGTGAACTGTGAACTTCCAGATGTTCAAGCTGGTTTTAGAAAAGGCAGAGGAACCAGAGATCAAATTGCCAACATCTGCTGGATCATCGAAAAAGCAAGAGAGTTCCAGAAAAGTATCTATTTCTGCTTTATTGACTGTGCCAAAGCCTTTGACTGTGTGGATCACAGTAAACTGTGGAAAATTCTGAAAGAGATAGGAAGACCAGACCACCTGACCTGCCTCTTGAGAAACCTGTATGCAGGTCAGGAAGCAACAGTTAGAACTGGACATGGAACAACAGACTGGTTCCAAATAGGAAAAGGAGTATGTCAAGGCTGTACATTGTCACCCTGCTTATTCAACTTCTATGCAGAGTACATCATGAGAAACGCTGGGCTGAAAGAAGCACAAGCTGGAATTAAGATTGCCAGGAGAAATATCAATAACCTCAGATATGCAGATGACACCCTTACGGCAGAAAACAAAGAGGAACTGAAGAGCTTCGTGATGAAAGCGAAAGAGGAGAGTGAAAAAGTGGCTTAAAACTCAACATTCAGAAAAATAAGATCATGGGATCTGGCCCTATCACTTCATGGCAAATAGATGGGGAAACAATAGAAACAGTGACAGACTTTATTTTCTTGGACTCCAAAATCACTGCAGATGGTGATTGCAGTGATGAAATTAAAAGACGCTTGCTCTTTGGAAGAAAAGCTAATACCAACCAAGACAGCATATTAAAAAGCCAAGAAATCACTTTGAGATGAAGGTCCATATAGTCAAAGCTATGGTTTTTCCGGTAGTCATGTATGGATGTGAAGGTTGGACCATAAGGAAAGCTGAGCACCGAAGAATTGATGCTTTTGAACTGTGGTGTTGGAGAAGAGTCTTGAGAGTCCCTTGGACTGCAAGGAGATCCAACCAGTCCATTCTAAAGGAAATCAGTCCTGAATATTCATTGGAAGGACTGATGCTGAAGCTGAAGCTCCAGTACTTTGGCCACCTCATGCAAAGATCTGATTCATTGGAAAAGACCCTTTTGCTGGGAAAGACAGACAGCTGGAGGAAAGGGGGATGAAGTTTGGATGGCATCACCGGCTCGATGGACATGAGTTTAAGTAATCTCTTGGAGTTGGTGATGGACAGGGAAGCCTGGCGTATTGCAGTCCATGGGGTTGCAGTCAGACACGACTGAGTGACTGAACCGAACTGATGTCTACATCTCCATTCCTTCTCTGCAAATGGTTCATCAGTACTATTTTTCTGGATTCTATATATATGTGTTAATATATGATATTTGTTTTTCTGTTTCTGAGTTATTTCACTCTGTATAACAGGCTGCAGGTTCATCCACCTCACTGCAACAGACTCAGTTTCATACTGTTTTATGACAGTAATATTCCCTTGAGTTTATGGACCACATCTTCATAATCCATTCATTTGTTGATGGACATATAGTTTGCTTCCATGTCCTGGCTATTGTAAATAATGCTGCAATGAACACTGTGGTACACGTTCTTTTTTATTTCCAGGGTCTCAGGTTAAATTCCCAGTAGTGGGATTGTTGTATATATGGTAGTATTATTCCTAGGTTTTTAAAGGAAAACATTTTTCAAAACTCATTCAAACTAGTGGGTAAGTATTAACTTCTGGCAGAAAAAAATCAGAGCATACTGCAACTGGGAAAGCATATGTGGATTTCTGGTCTACCACATGGTCCTACAGAGTGCTTAGGTGAGTGGTGAGGTGAAGTTCATACCTGCAGGTAAGGAGCGTCCATCAGGGAAGGTGATGGGCTTTCTCAGCTCTCTGCCAATGAATGGTACTGGTGGATAAAGTCTCATTGCCTCCTTGATGCACATGGTCGTGTAGCGCATCTGGTCCAGGTGATCCCTGCAAGGAAGCCCATCTGAGAGCAGGCAGGACAGGACAAGCAGGGATTCTCTCTAGCTAGGTGGGACAGGGCTCTTTCATCTCCTGGACGCTCACCAGGTGATGGAGGCGCCATCCCCCAGGAGGCTCTGGATCTCTTCCCGACACCTCTGCTGATGCTCAGGATGGGAGGCTAGAGCATAGAGGATCCAGGAGATGCCACTGGCTGTGGTGTCATGACCCTCGAACATGAACGTGTCCACTTCAGCACGGAGGTCCTCGTCAGACAAGCTGCTCCCATTCTCCATCTGTGGAGGCAGGGCCAGAGTGCAGGGTCTGCCCTTCCTGTGTGCTTCTGCCCAAAAGCTCAGGCTTCTCTTGGCTACACTTACTCTGGCAAGGAGGAGGATGTCCAGGAAGTCCAAGTGCCTCCTGCTCCTCACCTTCTCCAGCTCTCCCTCCTTCTGCAGGTGAGCCTTCCTCTCCTTGATCACTGCATCTGTCCCAGAAAAGAGGTTCCCAGCCAGAGCTGAGGACTCTGGGGGCCCATATGCAGCCCCACCATAGCCCATCTACTCCAGGCAGCAATCCCTAAAGTAACACAGCCCATGAAGGCTCTGCCTGAATGCTGCTGGGAAGGGGGGTTTCACTCAGTCATCACCAACCTGGTGACTCCTGTAACTCCCTACACAACACCTGAAACCCCGACCTCTGGGTTCCCAGTCCCTGCAGCAGGTGGGCGTGTGCCAGCTCCTGAAGAGGAAACAGGAGTCTGGCCTCTGCCTGAAGAATCAAGGCCAGGCCCTCCCATATGTGCCTGATGAAGGTGGGGGAGCAGCCCAGGAGGGAGGGGAACCTGTGTGTTGATGGGTGAGCTGGCAGGCCCGGTGGTTCCAGCGGCCTTCAGGAGTCAGCCTGTAGATGAGGTCGTTCTGGTGGAAAGCATTCCGGAGTCGGGAAACAATCAGATGACTGAGGTCCCTGATGGCCTGGATGTAGGACTGGGAGCTCCTGAAGGGAGAGGATGCAGAAGAGGCTGGAGTTGAGGGAGGCGCTGACTTAGAGAGGGACTGGGGCTCTGGGTCAAGGATTCCTCATCAGTGGGGACAGGGAGCACTGAGGTATTGCCATTTCTGTCTTAGCCCGAGGAGCCCCTCAGTATTTACAAGTGGCCCAAGGATCCAGGCTTCTCCCTGTGTAGGAAACTGGAACTAGTGATTGAGTCAAGAATAGTCTGGGTAGAATTTGACTTTGGTCCATGTCTCTCGCAGAACTTACTTTTTGTGCTGAGAAGCATTAACACTGCCCTTATTGCCTCTCAGGTAAGTCATTCCCAGCTGGTGAGAAAAGGACCCTGCCATTGAAGAGCTGTCACTGACCTGTCCATCTGGACGCTGCCCTGGTGGCTGAAGGCGCACTTCATGATGGTGTCCAGGGTCATCAAGGAGACATGTCCAAAGATCTCCAGATGTGAGTCCTGGCTGACAAGATCTTCCCACTTGTCCTGTGGAGGTATGGGGATTGACCCTACTCTGCTTCCCCAGAAGGCCTGGCTTTCTCTCTGTCTCTACATCTTCAGATGAAATTTCCTAATTTTCTAAGCAGACTTGTTTTAGCAACTTAGGGCTGTAACACACATGTATAATGTAATGACTATTTCTTTGAACTGTTACTATATAATAGTTGTATTCTCTTCTAATATCCTAATTAATTATGAATTTTAGGAATAATTTATGATATTAACCAGCTTGTGGCTGAGCAGAAAGCATAGTCAGGGGAGAATATTTTGTGTCCTGAGGTCAGATCTGGAAAAGTGTTATCAACACTACAAAGCAAATATTTCAAGGCAAGGAAAAGCTAAAGTGACTCTAATGGGGCTCTTAGAAGGGGCATGAACTACTCAATTCCTTTCATTCATTTAATGTTACCTAAGACCAGGTGATGCCCAGTCCAGATCAGAGGTGATGTTTGTGAAGACCCAGCTCTGTGATGTAGACCTGGACTCATTTCCTCCCATGAGTGGCTCAGTGATGTGCAGAAGCCATGGAACCCAGGCCAGAGCCCACCTGTGTGACATCCTGGGATGTCCACTCTGCCACCGAAGCTGCCATTGCCCAGGCCAGCCAGGGCCAATTTGCACTGACCTCCTTGATCTAACCCCCTGTGTTCAAACATGGAGATGGGAGAAGAGTGGACCCTGAATACACCAAGACCCTGATTTCTCTTGGTGAGGAGAAAAGTATGCATCCAAGCTGGTGCCTAGATGTTCCTCTGTCCCACCTAGCTTTAATGAACACTGTCTCATACTAAGTTGAGAATGCATCATTCCGTGGGGCTCTATTCAATGGATGTCTGAGGGACATAAATGTCTGATAGTGGACTATGTCAGCTGTCCTGGATTCTAGTGCATATGGTGACAAGGGATGGACTCACCAGCATCACTCGGACAGAGTCGGCCATGATTCCCACGTAGGCCTTCAGGATGTCATAGCGGAAGGCTGGGGTCAGCATCCGCCGGTGCTGGAACCACTTCTGCCCCTCCAATAGCAGCAAACCTGTCCCTGAACCATGGATGGGTGTGTATGGGCATTGGGGAGAGTGGGGCCAACTTGGGAGGAACCAAGGGTGTCAGGAGAAGGCTCATCATGGGCAGGGGTGGGAAAAGCCAGTACATTTCAGGGATGTGAATTTACAGTATGTCTGTCCATAGGATGTGATTACGAGAGCAGTGAGATCGAGGTTGAAAAAGAGTAGGTGGACAGGTGATCAAAGGACTTATCGAAAAGTTAGACTGGGAACATTAGTAAAGACTGAGAAATTATGAAGAAGAAGCTTAGGTAAAAGGAGGGCTACAGCACCATTATAAAGGCTGAGGGTTTTATTAGCAGAAGAGAAATGAGGTTTGATTCAGAGATGAGGGTGCCTGGCACCTGTTGTTCTCCATTTACGCAAAGAGACTGCTCTTGTTTAACCTAAATGGTGGGTGGTCTGCAGTTGTATTTAAATGTACTTACCAATCCAGGGAGCCAAGTATTTGTAGGTTCTATGAGGCTTTGGGTCTGAAAGGTATAGAAGGAATGTGGATGGCAACAGACTTGGCAAGGAGCCTCCAGAGCAGCTGAGGTCTAGACCATAGACTCCCTTCCTTTCTTGGTTCTTATCAGATGACAATCTTTCTGAAGCCACAGCACTCTTGCTTCCCATCCCTGACTCTTTCTGTCCTGATAGTCATTGTGGTCCCAGGAAGGGAGGCTTGGTGCTCCAGAGCAGAACACCCACAGGACTAAGATGGTGAATTGCCCTGAAACATAAACTCAGTTCACTGCCAGAGAATAAGAAAGAACCTGTGGTTTTTCTACAGCGTGTGGTCATCTGGCCATCTCATGACCCAGAAGAGGCAACAATGAGAGGTGCCCAACCTGTATCAGTGTGGACAGGGAATCATATTCCAGTTCTGGGATCATCTCAATTCGTTTGTAAAAAGTAAGACAAAAGAGAAATCCTAGTCTTGCTTTTGGTTGGGAGGGTGTTTGGAGGAGCTCAGGCCTTGATGTCTGAAGTGTCAGTCTCTTCTGGAATTTCACATCCAGGGACATGTACTCAAATGAAAGATTGTCTCCAGCTGAGGGTTTCCTTCTTACCTGATCTCCCCAGGAACACCTTCATGTAGTCAGGGTCGTAGACCAATACTAAGGCCTTTGTGCCCCACAGCCAGCGAACACAGGCCTTTGGGTATTTCTCTACCCTTTCCAGTAGTGGTGGCAGCTCACTCTCCTTTTGGAACTGTCATCAAGGGAAAGACAAGTCAATAATGCCTTTCTTTTAGTTCTGGAGCTGATGTCAGGGTGAAGGTCTGGAAGGGTACCAGATTATCATTCTGGATCCATCAGCAGAACTAAGAGTTTAGAACTATTTCTTCTGACCTGGAATCTAATCCAACCTTGCAGGCTGTCCATCACTGTCCTAAGATCGGATTCTGTCCCATGTCAGGTAGAGGTATGGGCCAACACTACAAACTGCCTACAGAAACTTACATCAAAGATAATTACTTGGTTTATGACAATTTTGGAAATCATTTGTTGCTTGAGCAACTGATGATAATTTCTATCACTTGGTAAGCAGTATTGTCATATGATTCAGTTCAGTCTAGTTCAGTCGCTCAGTCATGTCTGACTCTGTGACCCCATGAACCGCAGCATGCCAGGCCTCCCTGTCCATCCCCAACTCCCGGAGTCTACCCAAACCCATGTCCATTGAGTTGATGATGCCATCCAACCATCTTATTCTCTGTCGTCCCCTTCTCCTCCTGCCCTCAATCTTTCCTAGCATCAGGGTCTTTTCAAGTGAGTCAACTCTTTGCATCAGGTGGCCAACGTATTGGAGTTTCAGCTTCAGCATCAGTCCTTCCAATGAACACCCAGGACTGATCTCCTTTAGGATGGACTGGTTGGATCTCCTTGCAGTCCAAGGGACTCTCAAGAGTCTTCTCCAGCACCACACTTCAAAAGCATCAGTTCTTCGGCGCTCAGCTTTCTTCACAGTCCAACTCTCACATCCATACATAACCACTGGAAAAACCATAGCCTTTAATAGAAGGACCTTTGTTGGCAAAGTAATATCTCTGCTTTCTAATATGCTGTCTATGTTGGTCATAACTTTACTTCTAAGGAGTAAGCATCTTTTAATTTCATGGCTGCAGTCACCATCTGCAGTGATTTTGGAGCCCAGAAATATAAAGTCAGCCACTGTTTCCACTGTTTCCCCATCTATGTGCCATGAAGTGATGGGACCAGATGCCATATGATTAGATTTATTTAAAGAATGAACAGATTATATCTTAAGAATTAAATTTATATGTTAATTTAATTTTGCCGTACCAATCACTACACACGTTTAATATTATCCCAGCATACATGTTAATGTTTCTTAGTAAGAAAGATTGTTTGGAATGTATATGGCTAAGTGGAAAAAATTAAATACCACATTGTGTGTATATATTATTATTTTTCATACCGAGTGTGTGCACAGTTGTAGGACAGATTCTGAGTGTACACATATGAGAATGGTATTGAAATAAGATTTTGATATGTGGATTTTTCATCTCATTTTCATTGACTAACTGTCAGAAACTTTTGTACACTTACCACTACTTAGAGGAATCTTTGTAAACTCCTGATTATGGACCACCAAGGCGTTTCCTTTCTGTCTCTATCGTCTCTACTCTTGCCCTGATGAGGTGGCGATTCCACAGGATGCATTGCCTCTGCCTTCAAGATGCTGCTTCCAGTGCTTCTTGCACTGGCTCCACCTGTTCATCTTCCAGGTCTTTGCCCACCTTCTTCCCTCTACCTGGTGGCCTTTTTTCTGTGCCACAGAGCAACTGCCTTTCCTCAACTTTGGAGACTCGGTTTGTTTTGTCACCTCCGGATTTCTCATCAACAATTGGTCCCAGGTGTGTTTCATGTAGTCAAACTGTCTTCACTTCAATGACTCTGTGTAACTCAGAGCAACCCTCTGCTCCTTTGGTATCTGATCTTGGCCTACATTTTTCTGCCATCAGAGTTCCCCAGCTTTGAGGCAACTTGTACTGTGGGTCACGTTCCTTCACTAAGCCTGTGTTTACTGAGCATTTACTTTGTGCCAGGCATGGATTTAAGGTACTAAATTAGGATGCGGCTCTAGATGCTCATCTGTTTGGACCCTGCAGGCTAGTGGAGGAGACTCAGATATTAAGTGGCCAAAACAGGAGTGGGTCATGAAAGTGTGATGGAGAAAAGACAAAGCCTATGGGGACGCTTTGGGGAATAGGGTCTAACTCAGAGCTGGATGTTAGAAAAGTCTTCTTCCTGCACTTGCTATTATTTGATTCATAATTTACCAAGACGATTTCAAGATAGAAAAATGAACCAGAGGCAGGCTTTCCAGAAGAAGCTCATAGCTATGATCTTGAAGAGAGAAATAGCTGAATCCAGTTACCACTGAGTTGTGAGAAGGACATCCAAGAGAAAAAGAGTTGTCCTCTCCACTCCTGGGAGACCCAGAATGAAAATGAATTGGGCCTGGGGCTTGTGAGAAAGTCATGTGAGGGATGAGATCATTCCAGGGAGAGAGCACATGGGGAGCCAAGTCCCAGAGGCTGGAATGCACAGGCAGGTGGAGAGGACCTTGAGACACCCAAGATGCAGGAGATTAGGAAGGAGAGGGGAGAGAGGTACTGGGCCAGCCTGCATGGGGCTTGGGCTACTTCTAGTTCTTCTCTTTGTCTCCACTCTGCTCTAATCGTGCTGCAGAGAAAGAGAGGCCTCAGATCTGTTCAACCTGTGATTGTCTCCTAACAATTGTTTAAGCCACAAACCCTTGGTGAGCCATTTCCACGTGGCCCCTGACTTTGCTCTGAGCTCCCCGTACCTCTAGGCAAGTGCTGCCCCTCCAAGCCTGCAAGCTGCTCTTTTCTCTCCTGCCTGTCCCTCCACACAATGGACTGACACCTCTCTGTGCAGGCTCTGGGCTGGGTGCTGAGGGTGAGGGGGATTACAGGCTCAGTTCCAAGAGCTCATAGTTCAGAGAGAGGACACCAAACAGGCAGTTCTCCTCACCTAACCCCTTCCTGGGAAACCGTTCCTGCGTGACAGCAACTTGTCAGGAATTAAGCACTGTAATTACATACCAGGAAAAATCCCTCAGTCCTAAGAAACGAAGCCAGTTTTTTCTAATACCTGACATAACACGACCCAGGAAGTGAGCCTCTTTTCCTGTGACCCGCACCGTCTTAGATTCCTGTGTGTTGTCTCCACACACAGTGAACCCACAGGGCTGATCCATCAGACTGATGTCTGTGCTCCCAAGCAAGCTCGGGGCCAGGCAGGGAGCATACAATTGAGTAATGAGCAGGGAAACATCTAGAAGCCTGTTTTGTAAGGACAGTTAAAGCTGCTCTGCCTGGAGAGCAGGGAGAGTCAATAAGGAACAGCCATTGTCTTCAAAGGGCAGGGTTTCCAGGACAGCCTGAGATCTCTCTGAGGAAGGGGTGTCTGACAGACTCGAGGACACCAGCACAGGGCCTGGGAGGAGTGAGCCCCCAGGACTGGATGAGGAGCCTAGATCTAAGAGATAAGCTGTGTTACTTCGTGGGGCCATGTGCTGGTCACACAAAAAGGCTTTGTCCCATGGACTAACTGACCGTGACCATCCCTTACCCCAGCCTTCCCTGCCCTCCCACTCCCCCATCCTGCTCCATCCTACCTCTTTCTTGTGTCCATAGAACCAGTGGGAAGGAGGAGACGGGAACTGATGAAGGGCTTTGAGCAGCCACTGTCTGCGCAGGTAGAGCTGTGCCGCCTTGAGCAGAAGCAGAACCAGGCCGAGCAGGGAGACCACCTGCAGGAGCCCAGAGACCCCACCCAGGGCTCTGGTGGGACTCAGCACAGAGACACTCATGGTGCAGTGGCTTCTGGATCACTGACTGTCCCTGACTGTGGCTGACCTTCCTGGACACCTAGCTTGGTCTGGGAGGATCTCCCCGCCCACATGGGGGAGGGTGAAGGTGAAGGCAGATCTCACACCTGGGCCTCCAGAGTTTTTTTGTGTGTTAGCATTTGGTTTTATTAAATGTAATCTCTCTTATGTTACAAAATGTAAAGAATAAAAAAGAGAAGATAGTATTTATAACTTGAAGGGGGAGTTTGGGTTGTTCTAGGATCCTGCAAACTATCAAACTGTCATATGCATATATATTTTTTGAAATAATTAGACAATTTGAAATAAAACAGGAAAGTAAATGTTTTTTGAAGTTTCCGATGGCTGAGTTCCCTCAATGTTCCCCTGAAACTATCAAACATTGTTAACTGACTATGCTCCAGTACAAAATTGGGCTGGTAGTTCAAATGGTAAAGAATCTGCCTGCAATGCAGGAGACCTAGGGTTCGATCCATGGGTAGGGAAGATTCCCTGAAGAAGGGAATGGCAACTCACTCCACTACTCTTGACTGGAGAGTTCCATGGACAGAGGAGCCTGACAGCCTATCTATAGATATCTATACATAGATGTCTAAGAGGATAGGCTGTCAGAGGAGCCTGATATCTAGACATCTATCAATGTCTAAAGACATCTATCCTCTTAAAATTTTAAGTGTGTAATACAGTACTATTTTCTATCCCAAAATAAATTTGCAATTTGGGGTTGCAAACAGTTGGACACAACGAGCAACTAATACTTCCTTTTCAATATAAAATCAGTTCAGTTCAGTTCAGTCGCTCAGTCGTGGCCGACTCTTTGTGACCCCATGAATCACAGCATGCCAGGACTCCCTGTCCATCACCATCTCCCGGAGTTCACTCAGACTCACGTCCATCGAGTCAGTGATGCCATCCAGCCATCTCATCCTCTGTCGTCCCCTTCTCCTCTTGCCCACAATCCCTCCCAGAATCAGAGTCTTTTCCAATGAGTCAACTCTTCGCATGAGATGGTCAAAGTACTGGAGTTTCAGCTTTAGCATCATTCCTTCCAAAGAAATCCCAGGGCTGATCTCCTTTAGAATGGACTGGTTGGATCTCCTTGCAGTCCAAGGGATTCTCAAGAGTCTTCTCCAACACCACACTTCAAAAGCATCAATTCTTCGGTGCTCAGCTTTCTTCACAGTCCAACTCTCACATCCATACATGACCACTGGAAAAACCAAAGCCTTGACTAGACGGACCTTTGTTGGCAAAGTAATGTCTCTGCTTTTCAATATGCTATCTAGGTTGGTCATAACTTCCCTTCCAAGGAGTAAGTGTCTTTTAATTTCATGGCTGCAATCACCATCTGCAGTGATTTTGGAGCCCAGAAAAATAAACTCTGACACTGTTTCCACTGTTTCCCCATCTATTTCCCATGAAGTGATGGGACTGGATGCCATGATCTTAGTGTTCTGAATGTTGAGCTTTAAGCCAACTTTTTCACTCTCCACTTTCACTTTCATCAAGAGGCTTTTGAGTTCCTCTTCACTTTCTGCCATAAGGGTGGTGTCATCTGCATATCTGAGGTTATTGATATTTCTCCTGGCAATCTTGATTCCAGCTTGTGCTTCCTCCAGCCCAGTGTTTCTCATGATGTACTCTGCATAGAAGTTAAATAAGCAGGGTGACAATATACAGCCTTGATGTACTCCTTTTCCTATTTGGAGCTGTCTGTTGTTGCATGTCCAGATCTAACTGTTGCTTCCTGCCCTGCATACGTGTTTCTCAAGAGGCAGGTCAGGTGGTCTGGTATTCCCATCTCTTTCAGAATTTTCCACAGTTTATTGTGACCCACACAGTCAAAGGCTTTGACATAGTCAATAAAGCAGAAATAGATGTTTTTCTGGAACTCTCTTGCTTTTTCCATGATCCAGTGGATGTTGGCTATTTGATCTCTGGTTCCTCTACCTTTTCTAAAACCAGCTTGAACATCAGGAAGTTCATGGTTCACATATTGCTGAAGCCTGCCTTGGAGAATTTTGAGCATTACTTTACTAGTGTGTGAGATGAGTGCAATTGTGTGGTAGTTTGAGCATTCTTTGGCATTGCCTTTCTTTGGGATTGGAATGAAAACTGACCTTTTCCAGTCCTGTGGCCACTGCTGAGTTTTCCAAATTTGCTGGCATATTGAGTGCAGCACTTTCACAGCATCATCTTTCAGGATTTGAAATAGCTCAACTGGAACTCCATCACCTCCACTAGCTTTGTTCGTAGTGATGCTTTCAAGGCCCACTTGACTTCACATTCCAGGATGTTTGGCTCTAGGTGAGTGAGACCTCAATATAAAATAAAAAGGTTTTAAAAAACACAGATAAAAAATGCTCAGATATTTCTTTTTTTTCTAGAGCTCCAGATATGTTTCTAATGAGCAGTCATGTTTAAAAACAACTGGACTATATGATGATCTTTTACTTTTATCTCGTTTGTTTCACTTTTTCTATTTCATATTCAGTGCTCCCATTTCATTTTGTTTATGTTCTCCAATTTCTCCATCTCTTCTTTTTTTTTTAATGCTCTTTCTCAAGCCTTTATCAAGTGTAGTAGAAAAGATTTTGTATACATGCATATACAAATATGTATAATATATATATTTTAGAAAACATGAAATTTTGCCTAACTAAAAATGTATGACATTTTTATTCCACTTATTTGACTTAGTATGAATAGAAGGCTATATTTCTAATTTAATAATAGATATACAACAAGTAACAAAGGTTTACTGTATAACATAGGGAACTGTAGTCAATACCTTGTACTAAGCTATGATGGAAAATAATTTCAAATATATATATATGTATTTGTATAACTGAATCACCTTGCTGTGCACCTGAAACACTGTAATCAACTATACTTCAATAAAATGTATATATTTATTTAAATTAAACCTTTCTCGAATATCTGATGCCTGTGTTATCTTATTTAACATTGTGATGTTGCACAGAACTGGAGTTGAAGTCTGTAGGAACATCTAGCTGTGGAGTACCTTACAAGACAACATGGCTCATTTTCATTTGTCCAATGCAACTGAAAATTCTACCTTTTCTTTTATTTAAACCCTCCAATAAGTTAATACACGCTGAGGCTATGGATGCTTATGTATTTTCTTAAGTTTGCAGTGACTTGTCTGTGTGAATATCCCTATCTTCCATCTTAAGAGATGAGAGAATATAAATTTGAAATACAGTGAAAGATAACCACTACTGAAATATGAGAGTCTTAGTTTTTTGTTTTGATTTTTAAAATTGGGATCGTGTAATTAAGGTTTTGGAAATTTTATTAAAATCTCTTGCTTTAGTTGCCTTTTATAGCCGTCAGTTTCTTAAAGCAAGTTTCCTTTCTGAGTTATTGTTTTCATCCTGTTGCTTATTAATCATCTGCTTCATCTAGATGGGGAAACAGTGGAAACACTGTCAGACTTTATTTTTCTGGGCTCCAAAATCACTGCAGATGGTGACTGCAGCCATGAAATTAAAAGATGCTTACTCCTTGGAAGGAAAGTTATGACCAACCTAGATAGCATATTGAAAAGCAGAGACATTACTTTGCCAACAAAGGTCCATCTAGTCAAGGATATAGTTTTTCCTGTGGTCATGTATGGATGTGAGAGTTGGACTGTGAAGAAGGCTGAGCGCCAAAGAATTGATGCTTTTGAAGTGTGGTGTTGGAGAAGACTCTTGAGAGTCCCTTGGACTGCAAGGAGATCCAACCAGTCCATTCTGAAGGAGATCAGCCCTGGGATTTCTTTGGAGGGAATGATGCTGAAGCTGAAACTCCAGTACTTTGGCCACCTCATGCGAAGAGTTGACTCATTGGAAAAGACCCTGATACTGGGAGGGATTGGGGGCAGGAGGAGAAGGGGACGACAGAGGATGAGATGGCTGGATGGCATCACTGACTCGATGGACGTGAGTCTGAGTGAACTCCGGGAGATAGTGATGGACAGGGAGTCCTGGCATGCTGCGATTCATGGGGTTGTGAAGAGTCGGACACGACTGAGCAACTGAACTGAACTGAACTGAATGGATGTATATGTATATGTGTATACCCCATTATTTTAATTATTGTTTGCCTGATTTTGTAACTGCCATTTGTCTGGCAGTCATCTTTGGTTTCTCATTTTTGGATATTTGTTTTAATCTCACTTAATGTCATAACAAACCACTTGTGGAATCTTTGTTCCTCACTAGAGATCAAGCCCTGAGCCTTTGAAGAAGGAACACTGACTCCAAGACACTAGACTACCAGTGAACTGAACCTAGTGGGTATCAAACAGTGAGAACTCACACAAAGGAAACCACTTGAGTACAAGACTTGGCATCAGCTAACCACCAATAGCACCCTGTGCAGGATGCCTCATCTAAACAACAAACAAATAGGCCAATATCACTGATGAACATAGATGCAAAAATCCTTAACAAAATTCTAGCAAACAGAATTCAACAACATATTAACAAGATCATACATCATGACCAAGTGGGCTTTATCTCAGGAATGCAAGGATTCTTTAATATTTGCAAATCAATCAATGTAATACATCACATTAACAAATTGAAAGATAAAAACCATATGATTATTTCAATAGATACAGAGAAAGCTTTTGACAAAATTCAACATCAATTTATGATAAAAACCCTCCAGAAAGCAGGCAGAGAAGGAACATACCTCAACATAATAAAAGCTATATACTACAAACCCACAGCAAACATTATCCTCAATGGTGAAAACTTAAAGCATTTCCCCTAAAGAAAGGAACAAGGCAAGGGTGCCCACTCTCATCACTACTATTCAACATAGTTTTGGAAGTTTTGGCTACAGCAGTCAGAGCAAAAAAAGAAATAAAAGGAATCCAGATTGGAAAAGAAGTAAAACTCTCACTGTTTGCACATGACATGATCCTCTACACAGAAAACCCTAATGCCAACATCTGCTGGATCATGGAAAAAGCAAGAGAGTTCCAGAAAAACATCTATTTCTGCTTTATTGACTATGTCAAAGCCTTTGACTGTGTGGGTCACAATAAACTGTGGAAAATTCTGAAAGAGATAGGAATACCAGACCACCTGACCTGCCTCTTGAGAAACCTATATGCGGGCTGGGAAGCAACAGTTAGAACTGGACATTGAACAACAGACTGGTTCCAAATAGGAAAAGGAGTATGTCAAGGCTGTATATTGTAAGCCTGCTTATTTAACTTCTATGCAGAGTATATCAAGAGAGATGCTGGGCTGGAAGAAGCACAAGCTGGAATCAAGACTGCTGGGAGAAATATCAATAACCTCAGACATGCAGATGACACCACCCTTATGGCAAAAAGTGAAGAGGAACTCAAAAACCTCTTGATGAAAGTGAAAGTGGAGAGTGAAAAAGTTGGCTTAAAGCTCAACATTCAGAAAACGAAGATCATGGCATCCGGTCCCATCACTTCCTGGGAAATAGATGGGGAAACAGTGGAAACAGTGTCAGACTTTATTATTCTGGGCTCCAAAATCACTGCAGATGGTGACTGCAGCCATGAAAGTAAAAGACACTTACTCCTTGGAAGTAAAGTTATGACCAACCTAGATAGCATATTCAAAAGCAGAGACATTACTTTGCCAACAAAGGTCCGTCTAGTCAAGGCTATGGTTTTTCCAGTGGTCATGTATGGATGTGAGAGTTGGCCTGTGAAGAAAGCTGAGCGCCAAAGAATTGATGCTTTTGAACTGTGATGTTGGAGAAGACTCTTGAGAGTCCCTTGGGCTGCAAGGAGATCCAACCAGTCCATCCTAAAGGAGATCAGCCCTAGGTGTTCTTTGGAAGGAATGATGCTAAAGCTGAAACTCCAGTACTTTGGCCACCTCATGCGAAGAATTGACTCATTGGAAAAGGCTCTGATGCTGGGAGGGATTGGGGGCAGGAGGAAAAAGAGACGACTGAAGATGAGATGGCTGCATGGCATCACCAACTCGATAGACATGAGTTTGAGTTAACTCCGGGAGATAGTGATGGACAGGGAGGCCTGGCGTGCTGCGATTCAATGGGTCGCAAAGAGTTGGACAAGACTGAGTGACTGAACTGAACTGAACCGAAAGACTCTACCAGAAAATTACTAGAGCTAATCAATGAATATAGTAAAGTTGCAGGATATAAAATTAAAGTACAGAAATCCCTTGCATTCCTATACACTAACAATGAGAAAACAGAAAGAGAAATTAAGCAAACAATTCCATTCACCATTGCAATGAAAAGAATAAAATACTTAGGAATATATCTACCTAAAGAAACAAAAGACCTATATATAGAAAACTATAAAACACTGGTGAAGAAAAATCAAAGACACAAATAGATAGAGCAATGTACCATGTTCATGGATTGGAAGAAACAATATAGTGAAAATGAGTTTACTACCTAAAGCAATCTATAGATTCAATGTAATCCCTCTCAAGCTACCAATGGTATTTTTCAGAGAAATAGAACAAATAATTTCACAATTTGTATAGAAATACAAAAAAACCTTGAATAGCCAAAGCAATCTTGAGAAAGAAGAATGGAACTGGAGGAATCAATCTGCCTGACTTCAGATTATACTACAAATCTACAGTCATCAAGAGAGTATGGTATTGGCACAAAGACAGAAATATAGATCAATGGAACAAAATAGAAAGCCCAGAGATAAACCCACGCACCTGTGGACACCTTATCTTTGACAAAGGAGGCAAGAATATACAATGGAGAAAAGACAATCTCTTTAACAAGTGGTGCTGGGAAAACTGGTCAACCACTTGTAAAAGAATGAAATTAGAACACTTTCTAACACCATACACAAAAATAAACTCAAAATGGATTAAAGATATAAATGTAAGACCAGAAACTATAAAACTCTTAGAGGAGAACATAGGCAAAACACTCTCTGACATAAATCACAGCAGGATCCTTTATGACCCACCTCCCAGGGTAATAGAAACAAAAGCAAAAATAAACAAATGGGACCTAATTAAACTTAAAAGCTTGTTCACAATGAAGGAAACTATAAACAAGGTGAAAAGACAGCCTTCAGAATGGAAGAAAATAATAGTAAATGGAACAACTGACAAAGAATTAATCTCAAAAATATACAAGCAGTGCCTGCAGCTCAATTCCAGAAAAATAAAGGACCCAATCAAAAAATGGGCCAAAGAACTAAACAGACATTTCTCCAAAGAAGACATACAGATGGCTAACAAACACAAGAAAAGATGCTCAACATCACTCATTATCAGAGAAATCAAAACCACATTGAGGTACCATCTCACACCAATCAGAATGGCTGCTATCCAAAAGTCTACAAACAGTAAATGCTGGAGAGGGTGTGGAGAAAAGGGCATCCTCTTACACTGTTGGTGGGAATGCAAACTAGTACAGCCACTATGGAGAACAATGTAGAGAGTCCTTGAAAAATTAGAAGAAGAACTGCCATCAGTTCAGTTCAGTCGCTCAGTCGTGTCCGACTCTTCACAACCCCATGAATCGCAGCATGCCAGGCCTCCCTGTTCATCACCATCTCCCGGAGTTCACTCAGACTCAGGTCCATCGAGTCAATGATGCCATCCAGCCATCTCATCCTCTGTCGTCCCCTTCTCCTCCTGCCCGCAGTCCTTCCCAGCATCAGAGTCTTTTCCAATGAGTCAACTCTTCGCATGAGGTGGTCAAAGTACTGGAGTTTCAGCCTTAGCATCCTTCCTTCCAAAGAAATCCCAGGGCTGATCTCCTTTAGGATGGACTGGTTGGATCTCCTTGCAGTCCAAGGGACTCTCAAGAGTCTTCTCCAACATCACAGTTCAAAAGCATCAATACTTTGGCACTCAGCTTTCTTCACAGTCCAACTCTCACATCCATACATGACCACTGGAAAAACCATAGCCTTGACTAGACGGACCTTTGTTGACAAAGTAATGTCTCTGCTTTTGAATATGCTATCTAGGTTGGACATAACTTTCTTTCCAAGGAGTAAGTGTCTTTTAATTTCATGGCTGCAGTCACCATCTGCAGTGATTTTGGAGCCCAGAAAAATAAAGTCTGACACTCTTTCCCCATCTATTTCCCAGGAAGTGATGGGACCAGATGCCATGACCTTCATTTTCTGAATGTTGAGCTTTAAGCCAACTTTTTCACTCTCCACTTTCACTTTCATCAAGAGGCTTTTTAGTTCCTCTTTACCTTCTGCCATAAGGGTGGTGTCATCTGCATATCTGAGGTTATTGATACTTCTCTCGGCAATCTTGATTCCAGCTTGTGCTTCTTCCAGTCCAGTGTTTCTCATGATGTACTCTGCATAGAAGTTAAATAAGCAGAACTGCCATATGACCCAGGAATTCCACTGCTGGGCATACACACCAAGGAAACCAGAATTGAGAGAGATGCATGTACCCCAATGTTCATCACAGCACTGTTTATAATAGTCAGGACATGGAAGCAACCTAGATGTCCATCAGACGAACGGATAAGTAAGCTATGGTACATATACACAATGGAATATTACTCAGCCATTAAAAAGAATACATTTGAATCAGTTCTAATGAGGTGGATGAAACTGGAGCCTATTATACAGAGTGAAGTAAGCCAGAAAGAAAAACAACAATACACTTTGCTAACTCATATATATGGAATTTAGAAAGATGGTAACGATAACCCTATATGTGAGAAAGCAAAAGAGACACAGATGTATAGAAGTCTTTTGGACTCTGTGGGAGAAGGCAAGGATAGGATGATCTGAGAGAATAGCATTGAAACATGTATGTTATCATATGTGAAACATATCGCCTGTCCAGGTTCAATGCATGAGACAGGGTGCTCAGGGCTGGTGCACTGGGATGACCCAGAGGGATGGGATGGGGAGGGAGGGGGGAGGAGGGTTCCGGATGGGGAATACATGTAAACCCATGGCTGATTCATGTCAATGTATGGCAAAAACCACTACAATATTGTAAAGTAATTAGCCTCCAATTAGAATAAATTAATTAAAAAATAAACAACAAACAAAACAAAAATACAAACCCAATCATCAGCAGACATTACCACCTCACTCAGCCTTGCCCATCAGAGGAAAAACAAATTAGTAAACAAACAAACAAAAACTCAGCACAAATCTCACCCTATAAGAAGCTTACACAAACCATTGGACCAACCTTAGAGGGCAGAAACCAAAAGGAAGAACAAATTCAACCTTGAAGCCTGGGAAAAGGAGACCTCAAACATAATAAGTTAAAAAAATAATGAAAAGGCAGAGAAATACTACACAAATGAAGGAATGAACTAGAAACAGAAGTCCAAATAAATCAAGAGGAAATAGGCAAACTACCTGAAAACAAATTCAGAATAATGATAGTAAAGATGATCAAAAACCTTGAAAGCAAAATGGAGGAAATGCAAGAATCAATTAACAAAGACCTAGAAGAATTAAAGAATAAACATGCAGAGACAAACAACACAATTACTGAAATTTAAAGTACTCTAGAAGGAATCAATAGTAGAATATCTGAAGCTGAAGAATGAATCAGTGGGCTGGAAGATAAAATGGTGGAAATAACTTCTGAAGAGCAGAATACAGTAAAGAGAATGAAAATAACTGAGGATAGTCTCAGAGACCTCTGGGGCAATATCAAATGAACCAATATTCAAATAATTGGGGTCCCAGAACAAGAAGAGAAAAAGAAAGGATATGAGAAAATTTTTGAAGAGATTATCATTGAAAATTTCTCCAACATGGAAAAGGAAATAGTCAATCAAGTCCATGAGGCACAAAGAGTCCCATACAGGATAAACCTAAGGAGAAACATGTCAAGGCACATACTAATCAAACTAACAAAGACAAAACACAAAGAATACTAAAAGCAGCAAGGGAGAAGGAACAAGTAACATACAAGGGAAACCCCACATGCTTAACAGCTGATCTTTCAGCAGAAACTCTGCAGGCCAGAAGGGGATGGCAGGATATATTTAAAGTACTGAAAGGGGAAAATCTACAACCAAGACTACTGTACCTGGCAAGGCTCTCATTCAAAATTGATGGAGAAATCAAAAGCTTTTCAGACAATCAAAAGTTAAGAGAATTCAGTACCACCAAACCGGCTTAACAACAAATGTTAAATGGACTTATATAGTCAAGAAATACAAGAAAAGAAAAAAGATCTACAAAATCAACCCCCCCAAAATTAAGAAAATGGCAATAGGAACATATATATCAATAATTACTTTAAATGTAAATGGATTAAATGCTCCAATGAAAAGACACAGACTGGCTGAATGGATACAAAAACACGACCCATTTATATGCTGTCTACAAGAAACCCACTTTAGACCTCAAGACACATACAGACTGAAAGAGAGAAGATGGAAAAATATATTCCATGCAAATGGGAAGCAAAAGAAAGCTGGAATAGCAGTCTTCATATCAGACAAAATAGAGCTTAAAATAAAGAAAATTACAAGAGATAAGGAAGAACATTACATAATGATATAGGGATCAGTCCAAGAGGAAGACATAACAATTGTAAATATCTGTGTACCCAATATAGAAGCACCTCAGTACATAAGACAAACACTAACAGACATACAAGGAGAAATTGACAGTAACACAATAATAGTAGGAGACTTTAACACCCCACTCACATCAATGGGCAGATCATCAAAAAAGAAAATTAATAAGGAAACACAAGTCTTAAATGATACATTAGATGAGATGGATCTCATTGATATCTTCAGGACATTCCATCCAAATGCCAAAGAATACACCTTCTTCTCAAGTGCCCATGGAACATTCTCCAGGATAGACCACATCTTGGGTCACAAATCAAACCTCATTAAATTTAAGAAAATTGAAATCATATCAGGCATCTTCTCCAACAACAACCCTATGAGACTAGATATCAATTACAAGAAAAAAAATCTGTAAGAAACACAAACACATGGAGATTAAACAATACATTTCTAAATAACCAACAGGTTACTAAAGAAATCAAAAGGGAAATCAAAACATTTCTGGAAACCAATGACAATGAAAACACTACAACTCAAAACGTATGGGATGCAGCAAAAGCAGTCCTAAGAGGGAAGTTTATAGCAATACAATCCTACCTCAATAAACAAGAAAAGCATCGAATAGATAGCCTAACTTCACACCTAAAACAACTGGAAAAAGAAGAACAAAAAATCCCCCAAATTAGTAAAAGGAAAGAAACCATAAAGGTCTGAGCAGAAATAAATGAAAAAGAAATGAAAGAAATAATAGTAAAGATTAATAAAACTAAAAGCTGGAACTTTGAGAAGATAAACAAAATTGACAAATGTTTAGCCAGACTCATCAAGAAAAAAAGAGAGAAGAATCAAGTCAACAAAGTTAGAAATGAAAAAAGAGAAGTTACAACAGACAATGCAGAAATATAAAGGATTATAAGAGAATATTATGAAAAACTATATGGCAATAAAATGGACAACCTGGAAGAAATGGACAGATTCTTAGAAAAGTTAAATCTTCCAAGACTGAACCAGGAAGAAATAGAAATTATGAACAACCCAATTACAAGCACTGAAATTGAAGTTGTGATCAAAATCTCTCAAAAAACAAAAGCCTAGGACCAGATGGCTTCACAGGAGAATTCTATCAAACATTTCAGTTCAGGTCAGTCGCTCAGTCATGTCCAACTCTTTGTGATCCCATGAACCACAGGATGCCAGGCCTCCCTGTCCATCACCAACCCCTGGAGTCCACCCAAACCCATGTCCATTGAGTCACTAATGCCATCCAGCCATCTCATCCTCTGTCGTCCCCTTCTCCTTCTGCCCCCAATCCCTCACAGCATCAGGGACTTTTCCAATGACTCAACTCTTTGCATGAGGTGGCCAGAGTATTGGAGTTTCAGCCTCAGCATCAGTCCTTCCAATGAACACCCAGGACTGGTCTCCTTTAGGATGGACTGGTTGGATCTCCTTGCAGTCCAAGGGACTTGCAAGAGTCTTCTCCAAAACCACAGGACAAAAGCATTAATTCTTCGGCACTCAGCTTTCTTTACAGTCCAACTCTCACATCCATACATGACCACAGGAAAAACCATAGCCTTGACTAGATGGACCTTTGTTGGCAAAGTAATATCTCTGCTTCTTAATATGCTGTCTAGGTTGGTCATAACTTTCCTTCCAAGGAGTAAGCGTCTTTTAATGTCATGGCTACAATCACCATCTGCAGTGATTTTGGAGCCCAGAAAAATAAAGTCATCCACTGTTTCCACTGTTTCCCCATCTATTTGCCATGAAGTGATAGGAACCAACATTTAGAGAAGAGCTAATGCTTATTCTAAAACTCTTTCAAAAAATTACAGAGGAAGGAACACTTTCAAACTCATTCTGTGAGGCCACCATCACCGTGATACCAAAACCAGACAAAGACAACACACACACACACACAAACTACAGGCCAATATCACTGAAAAACATAGATGCAAAAATCCTCAACAAAATTTTAGCAAACAGAATTCAGCAACACATCAAAAAGCTCATACAGTATGATCAAGTTGGGTTTATTCCAGGAATGCAAGGATTCTTCAATATATGCAAATCAATCAATGTGATACACCATGTTAATAAATTGAAAGATAAAAGCCATGATAATCTCAATATATGCAGCAAAAGCCTTTGACAAAATTCAGCACCCATTTATGATTAAAACTCTTTAAGAAATGGGTACAGAAGGAACCTACCTCAACATAGTAAAGGCCATATATGATAAGCCTATGGCAAACATTATTCTTAATGGTGAGAAACTGAAAGCATTCCCTCTAAGATCAGGAACAAGACAAAGGTGTCCACTCTCACCACTATTATTCAATATAGTTCTGAAAGTCCTAGCTACAGCAATCAGAGAAGAAAAATAAAAAAGGAATCCAGATTGAAGAAGAAGAAGTAAAGCTCACACTGTTTGCAGATGACATGATACTGTACATAGAAAACCCTAAAGATAGTATCAGGAAATTACTAGGGCTAATCAATGAATTTAGCAAAGTTGCAGGATACGAAATCAATACACAGAAATCACTTGCATTTCTATATACTAACAAAGAAAAATCAGAAAGTGAAATTAAGGAATCAATCCCATTCACCACTGCAACAAAAAGAATTAAATATCTTGGAATAAACTTACCTAGGGAGACAAAAGAACTGTACACAGAAAATTATAAGACACTAATGAAAGAAATCAAAGATGACATAAACAGATGGAGAGATATTCTATGTTCCTGAGTAGGAAGAATCAATATTGTGAGAATGACTATATTACCAAATGCAATCTACAGATTCAATGCAATCCCTATCAAATTACCAATGGCATTTTTCACAGAACTAGAACAAAAATTTCACAATGTATATGGAAACACAAAAGACCCCGAATGGCCAAAGCAGTCTTGAGAAAGAAGGATGGAGCTGGAGGAATCAACCTTCCTGACTTCAGATTATACTACAAAGCTACAGTTATCAAGACAGTATGGTACTGACACAAAAACAGAAATATAGACCAATGGAACAAGATAGAAAGCCCAGAAATAAACCCATACACCTAGGGGTACCTTATTCTTGACAAAGGAGGCAAGAATATACAATGGGGAAAAGACAGCCTCTTCAATAAATGGTGCTTGGAAAACTGGATAGCTACATGTAAAAGAATGAAATTAGAAGACTTCCTAACACCATACACAAAGATAAACTCAAAATGTAAATGTAAGACCAGAAACTATAAAACTATAAAGCTCTTAGAGGAAAACTTAAGCAGAACACTCAATGACATAAATCAAAGCAAGATCCTCTATGACCCACCTCCTAGAGTAACAGAAATAAAAACAAAAATAAACAAGTGGGACCTGATTAAGCTTAAAACATTTTGCATAGCAAAGGAAACTATAAGCAAGGTGAAAAGACAGCCCTTAGAATGGTAGAAAATAACAGCAAGTGAAACAACTGACAAAGGATTAATTTCCAAAATATACAAGCAGCTCATACAACTCAATACCAGGAAAACAAACAACCCAATCAAAAAGTGGGAAAAGAACTAAACAGACATTTCTCCAAAGAAGCCATACCGATAGCTAATAAACACACGAAAAGATGCTCAACATAGTTCATTATTCAGTTCTGTTCAGTTCAGTTCAGTCGCTCAGTCGTGTCTGACTCTTAGCAACCCCATGAATCGTAGCACGCCAGGCCTCCCTGTCCATTACCATCTCCCAGAGTTCACTCAAACCCACGTCCGTTGAGTCAGTGATGCCATCCAGCCATCTCATCCTCTGTTGTCCCCTTTTCCTCCTGCCCTGAATCCCTCCCAGCATCAGAGGCTTTTCCAATGAATCAACTCTTCGCATCAGGTGGCCAAAGTATCAGGAGTTTCAGTTTTAGCGTCATTCCTTCCAAAGAACACACAGGGCTGATCTCCTTTAGAATGGACTGGTTGGATCTCCTTGCAGTCCAAGGGACTCTCAAGAGTCTTCTCCAACACCACACTTCAAAAGCATCAATTCTTCGGTGCTCAGCTTTCTTCACAGTCCAACTCTTGCATCCATACATGACCACTGGAAAAACCATAGCCTTGACTAGATGGACCTTTGTTGGCAAAGTAATGTCTCTGCTTTTCATTATTAGAGAAATGCAAATCAAAACTACAATGAAATATCACCTGACACCGGTCAGAGTGGCCATCATCAAAGAGTCTACAAACAATAAATTCTGGAGAGGATGTGGAGATAAGGGTACTCTCTTGCACTGTTGGTGGGAATGTAAGTTGATATAGCCATTATGGAAGATGGTATGGAGATTCCTTAAAAAATTGAGAATAAAACCATCATATGACCCAGCAATCCTACTCCTAGGCATATACCCTGAGGAAACCACAGTTGAAAAAGACACATGTATCCCATTGTTCATTGCAGCACTATTAAAATAGCTAGAACATTGGAAGCAACTTAGATACCCATCGACAGATGAATAGATAAAGAAGTTGTGGTACATATACTTGACAGAACATTACTCAGCCATAAGAAAGAACACATTTGAGTCAGTTCTGATGAGGTGGATGAACCTGGAACCTATTATACAGAGTGAAATGAGTCAGAACGAGAAAGATAAATATCATATTCTAACGCACATATACGGAATCTAGAAAAATGGTTCTGAAGAATTTATTTACAGGGCAGCAGTGGAGAAACAGACATAGAGAATAGACTTATAGACATGGGGAGAGGGGAGAAGAAGATGAGATGTATGGAAAGAGTAACATGGAAACTTACATTACCATATGTAAAACAGATAGCCAACGGGAATTTGCTGTATGACTCAGGAAACTCAAATAGGGACTCTGTATCAACCTAGAGGGGTGGGATGGGGAGGGAGATGGGGAGGTTCAAAAAGGAGGAGATATATGTATACCTATGGCTGATTCATGTTGAGGTTTGACAGAAAACAACAAAATTCTGTAAAGCAATTATCCTTCAATAAAAAATAAATTTAAAAAATTGTGAGACAGGCTTTTTAGTCTCCTATTGTTCTCAAATAAAACTTGAAAGAAAAAAAATACCTGACACAGAAATTTCATTCAGTATATTGCATTTGAACCATGCTTGGGCAACATTTTCCTTTCTAGTAAGTTTGTTATGCTTTAGTGTTCAGTGAAATCTATTACCCATCTGTTCTTTAACCTTCTTGTAAAAGCTTCTACATTATTTTGTCTTCAGGCGTCAAGGGAGATTTCTGTATGTGGCTTACAGTTTAAGAGAAGGACTAATTGTGAGATGAGTCTTTCTGAAGTGCCAGACCAAAATAATACATATGTATGATGTGCTCTTCTGGGCTGCAAATAAATATTTAATGAGGCACTGCAGCAAGTATGGTTAATTTTAATACCAATAAGTGCAGTCATCTTATGTTTTTAACATATGTCAGTTCTCTGTGAAATTTTCTCTGTAATGTTCTGGATTTCAATTGATGTTTCATGGTGTTTAGCTGCAATTTTTTGTTGCTGTTTTAAACTAAAATTTTAATTTATATTGGTATCTAGTTGATTTGCAATGTGTTAGGTGTACAGCCAAGAAATTAGTTATACATGTACATATATGCATTTTTCAGGTTCTTTTTCCATATAGTTATTACAGAATACTGAGTAGATTTCCCTGCTATGCAGTAGGTCCTTGCTAACTATCTCTTAAAATATAGTAGTGTGGATATGTTAACACCAAGCCTCTAATTTACCTTGCCCCTAATTTTTCCATTTGGTAACCATAGGTTGGTTTTCCAACTCTGAGTCTTTCCTCCAAACTGCTCCCTTACCAGCTTAACTGGGATCCCAACACCATCTTCCTTTGTCTGAACTCATGATGGAGGGTAGTTCACACACAACAGATCGGGCCACATGTTGGACATTTGTCCAAACTAAAGGTCAAGGGTGGGTAAGCACCTACACTCAACCAACTCCCAGCCCAACCTACAACCCTTTTGGGTTCCTCTCAGATCTCTGCCTTCCCTTCCCCTAAGACCCTGAACAATGAAACTTTCCTTTATTGGTTCAGCAATGTGGTTCAGTGCTATGTGAAGAGAGTGAGGGACCATAATCTCATCCTCTCAGAGTGACCAGTCTGTGCCTTTCTGACTCCCTGACACTGGGGAACCTGCCAAGTTTCCTGCCCAGGATACTCCAAACTAACTTTCCTCCCCACCTCCAGTCAAACACAGAGTGTCCATCTGGCCCCTTCTTGGAGCATAATGAACTAACCTAGTGACCTAGGAACCAGTTGCAGGAGAACTGGTCTCAAGGCCCTAGCTTCAGGCACTGGCTGGGGAGATGTCCCTTCAGGAGGCATATGGCGCAATCACAGCACAGCACAGCACAGGGCTGAAGGGACGTCTCCTCTGGCACCAGGGCCCTGGGCTAGGAAGGGCAGGGGTGGGAGGAAGAGGACTTGTGTGCAGAGCCATAAGGTAGCAGGGCTGGGTGCAGAAAGGCTAGAGGTGGAGTACAAGGGGCCTGTTTCTGGTCAGTGCCCAGGGTCAGGAGGACAGGCCCCAACATGGTCTCCAGGAATGGCAGGGCTGAAGAAGCCTGTCCTCACACAGAGTGGCCAGTCCACATGTCAGGGATTCCAAGGTGCTGTCCTGTGGGAGAGGTGACACCAGCTGTCCTGGATTCGAGTCTGACATACCCCCGCAACAGCCAAGGCTTGTGCCCAGCTAATTCCTCTCAGGTCCTCCAGGACAGGCGTCCACTCTTGGCCTCTGAAGAGCCTGAGGCCTTGCCTGTGAGGAAGGGCTGCCAGGAGGCTGCCTGACATGGCCAGGCTGGGCTCTGCTTAAATCTCTTCTGGAGTGGAGACCCTTGTGCCTGGACAAGTCTATAAAGTCTTCCCTGCTAGCACAGGGTGGGTGCTGGCTGGGCCCCTCTACAGATGTGGTGAGGAAGCTACCAGAGAAGGGCAGGAGGCTCCTTCCCCGACAGGTGCTGGTGTGAGCATCTTCCCTCTGAGCCTTTGGAGACAAGCCCTTTCTCCTGACTCAGCTGTCACGGGGGCCTCAGATGCCAGGCAGGGTGTGGGGCATGAGGGACCCCAGAGTGTGAGGCTGCAAGGGGGCTGGACATGCTCTCCCTGCTGGGGTTCCAGCCCCACAGAGCAGGTGTCATTTTCCCTCCTCCTCTCCGCTGTCTTCCCTCCACTTATCTCTCTTCTGTTTCATCCAATTCCTTTCAGAGCAGACATACACACTCCATATGATATTGTGAACTTTATGCAGAGATGGGGAAAGAGGATGCCATGTGAGTGAAACAAGGGTAGGCCCATCTCACACATGGGAGAGAGCTGAGCACAGGGCAAAGAAGTCACACAGGATTTAGCAGGTCCTGTGATGGCTCCCCAGGTGTCCTCGTCCTAGTTCCCAAAACCCCAGAACAAGCCTGTTTTATCTGAATTACCCAGGTAAATCACAAGTCCTGATAAAAGAGAAGATTATGTGAAGACAGAAGCAGAGGGACATTTGTAGATGCCTCAGGACTTGAATGTGGAGGAGGGCCCAGGAGCCAAGGAATGCAAGGATTGCAGCTCCAGATGTGAAAACAGCAAAAAGTGCAATCCTAACCTAGGTCTCTGGATAGGGGACCTTCCAACATCTTGGTTGTGTCCAGGGAAACCCATTTCTGACTTCTCACTCCAGAACCATCAGAGGATAACTTTGTGTTGTTCTAAGTCCCTAAGGCAGAGGCAAATTATTGTAGCATCAAAATAGAAGTGAATACAGGTATACAGGCAGGCAGAAGGGAAAAAACACAGGAGAGAATAGACATGCTGGAGGAGAGCAGGCAATCAGGATTAAGTGGACAGTGAGAGATACAGGGGGTCAGAGACAGATGGAGAGACAGCAGATAGAGAGCCTGGAGAAAGGTGAGAGGAGAAGGGCAGAAAGTGTGCTGCTGGGCAGGAGGCAGGAGATGAGGCAAGCTGGCAGGCAGGCAGATCAAAGCTGGAAGTGGGCAAAGGGGCAAGGACAGGGAGAGTGACAGCAAGACAGGATGGCGGGCAGGGGCCCTCAGGGCTTGTCCTTGTCCCCACCTGGATCAGAGAGCTTCCTGAGTTGAAAGTGGATCCCATTTTTGGATCTCTGCACCATGACTGGAGCAGGCACAAGGACCCTGAAGGGATCCGATGACAGCTCAAAGCGAAGCAAGGTCAGGGCCACGGCCACCTTGCATCATTCATGGCAGACTGCTTCCTGATGCAGTTCCTGGGTAAGGAGGGGAAAAGGAAGACAGTGGAGGCTTCTAACCCCTGCTGAGCACAGGGATTCAGGGCTGTCCTCTACATGGCCCAGCCCTGATCCCTTCCTTACTCATCACAATGAACTTGCCAGTGAAGCTTTGGGCCAAACTCTCCCCCTGACCTAAGACAAAGCCCACCTCTCCAAGGACTATCTCCAACTTCCTACTCCTGCTCTCAGCAGGAAACCTGTAGGGAGGCATCAGTGCTCTAAGCCACAGAGTCAAGTCAAGTGGATCAAAATGTGAACTAGTACTTTATTCACTCGTCCATGGGCAATTCCTGGTTTCAGGTCAGCCCGGGGCACTGTAGGGGGCAGGGGTCCTGAGACACCCTCTCGGGACCTTACCACCTATGGTGGAAAAACAGGCTGTTCAGTCCCAAGAGATGATAAGACAGGGTTGTGCAAGGAATCAGAATGGCAACAGGGAGCCTTCCTAGAGAGGACAAGGGTTAATGACCCTGAACCTGCTGATCATTTGCCTCCCAATTAATGATCTGACTTCTTGTCTCCCTTCACCTCCTTGGTCAATCTACCTTTGGAACCTTCCCATTCTAATTCAGAAATGACCCTCCTAACCATCCCTTGGGCTCCTCATCTGGCCTTTTCAGCCTCCATTCCTCCCCTCCCTCTAAACCCACAGTAGCTCCAGGCCTGCTATCTTCCGCATCACAGGGAGCACACGTCCCAGTACCTCAGTGGCATCACAGCCCTCTCTGGATTCTTCCTCACTCACCTGGGATCTGTCCCTCTCGTCTTCCTGACTCAGAGACGGTTGAGGTCCCCGCCCCTTGCCTCTACCATCCTCATGCTCAAGGCTCCATCCAGTGACCACCACCCTCACCCCCTCTGCTGGCTGCACCTCTTCCCACTCTGGACCCTGAAGGCACCATGGGTGTAACTCAAGGACACAGCACATCCAGTGTCCAGCACAGTGCCGGATCGTGGATCCTCCACAGTCTGCCCAAGGAATGAATGAGTGAAAGAGTGGATGTGTGAATGATGTCTGTCTTGAGGAGACATGTTGTTGACAGTGAGCCCTGGGGGAGGACAGCATTATCATCCCTGTGTTCCCATCTCCTAGCACAGGTCTTGGCACACGGAGACACGCTTAATACATACTTTCACATGTGAACAATATTAATTGAATTGAAAATAACTCAAATGGACTGAGAGCATAACAAATATTCATTCTGACCTAAAATCAAGCTGCCTAGTGCCTTTCCTCTAGTGGCAGCTGCATGACGTGCAGCCATGTCTACAAGGAAGGACTGGACCGTGGTGTAAACCAAATCCTAGAAGCAATTCAGGAAGACAATTTGCTTCAAAGCTGTTCTGTGAATGTTGATTCACAGTTGAAAATTTCCTAGAACTGTAGAGTCAGAAAAAACTTGTTTCTACTAAGTTACAAAGTCACTGAAATTACGATGCCATGGACTGTATGTAGCCCATGGGATTCCCACCAGTCCTTGGGATTCTCCAGGCAAGAATACTGGAGTGGGTTCCATTTCCTTCTCCAGCGGATGTTCCCAACCCAGGGATCAAACACAGGTCTCCTGCATTGCAGGCAGACTCTTTACCAACTGACCTACCAGGGAAGCCAAACTTTTTGTAGCCTTTACGATTTCACAGCAATCATTTAGGAGTGTATCATCCAGGTTAACAGCTATTTCAAGGGTGCTTTATACTTTACATGCAAGGGATTTTTCAAATGCTTCTGTCAAATACAAGGAAGCTTTCCACCTGTAGGGAAAGAGCAAATTAACCAAGATGACATGGTCAGGCTCTCTTGCCCTGTGGCCTCTTGCTCTTGCCCCACAGTTTGTAAACAATGATTATGTAACAGATGAGATCACTGTATGGCACTGCATTCACACTTCACATGGTACTCGCTTGGACTGGGGCTACTTTTGTTATATAAGCTCCACCTGAAAAGGCCCTGGGGGCGGTGTGTGGTACACCTTAATTAGTTTCACCAAGAAAACCCTGGCTCCTGCTGCATTGGGGCTATATTGGAGCAACATCATGGTTATGTTATACGAGGTTATGTTCTGACTGTGTTCTGGCTGCCTTATGGTTATGTTATGACTGCTGCTACAGCTGCTGCATCAGCAAGGAGACAGGCAGTGTTATGGCAGCCTTGCCAGCCAGGAGAGAATAAATGTGTCTGCAGTTCCTATGGCTCCTCCAGTCTTCTTCCAGCCTCTTAGCCCATGCCTTGACTACCCTGGGCTCAGCAAACAGTGTGCACAGTGTGAACAGCAAGATAGTTGGCACCATGAGCAGGATCAGCAATACACTCCCCAAAGCAGACTTGATTGTCCTCCACTTTACGCCTTTTCTTACTAACATTAGACTCTGTAGAATCTGGGACTATGGTATATAACCTCTGCTATTATATATAGAATTTTGGCAACAGGAAAATATGTCATGGTTATATTAATACACAGTCAAAACTATCGGAGTTACTGCAGAAATAGAGAACACACTCATGACCGTGAAACCTTCAAACTACAACTGTAGCTGATCCTATACATGGAAGGAAGCTGAAGTTCCAAACCCATGCAAACATGACAGATACTGTGAGGGGAAATTGGTGAATTAAACAGAAAGGCAGTGTACCAACTAGGAATGCGGGAACAGAGAAAATCACCTTTTAAGGTGACTGAAATTGTGCTAACCAAATGTGTAGTTTAACGTTCATGAAAACTTCTAGTGCTAAAAAGTCATACTCCTAAAGTGAGGAAAACTCTGGATACTTTGGATTGGCCACTGACATGGAAATGAGGTCAATCCTTGTGGACATCAGGAGGTCAACGCCATTATGGAGGGCCCTGAAGGCTTTCTTGTACATGGAGACCCAGGCCTCCTTCTCAGCACATCAACATACAAAAACAGAACTTCATGCTCCACATATGAATGTAGACAGTCACATACAGCAGGTAGCAACCAGTGACATCTGCTTCCCCCAGTACAGAGGCCTCACCTGGATCCTCCTGAGAAGGGCAGGAAGGCATGGCTGTGTCGAGTAGAACCTGATGTGAACCAAGATGGGTCAAACACCTGCAGAAAGTACACCAGGGCCAGGACATGTGGGGTCAAACTCCTAGCATCAATCTACCAGGGGACAAGAATCTCAGAGCAGGAGCAGGAGGACAGGTTGTTGTGGAGAGAGCATCCCATCTCCTCCTCCCACCACCATTGTACCTCTGGGTTTGGCCACACCTTTGGGTTGTGATGAAGCCCATAAAAGGAGAGGGGAGGATGATTCCTGTGGGGCAGAGAGGAGAGAGAGAAGCCTGATGGTCCCATAGTGCAGGGCATGAGTGTCTTCACAAACGTCCTGGGAGCCACCATGGGAGCACCCTCCATCACTCTGAATGAAATGATGCTCTTGAAGACAGGTGGGTGGGGAATGACAAAGCACATGAGCACTGATTAGGAGAAGGTGATCAGGGCTCAGGATTAAGAAGTAAAAGAACTTCAAGGTTACACTTAGGAGCAGTTGAGTGACAATTCACATTTATCAAGTGTCATTATGACTCTGAGGAATATGTAGTAACTCACTTAATCCTCACACAGCCCTCAAGGCAAGCACTCCTATATCTATGAGCAGATGAAGCACTTGAGCCTCAGAGGGGTTAAGGGTTGGGTCTATGATTCCACAGCTAGGAGGGAGTAGGGCTGGGATTCAGACTCACTGGGAGGTGAGTTAGTGGGTGGCCACCAACCATGGCAGGGCTCTCAGATACATGATCAGCTGCTCTCTGCCATCTACTAGGGGGCACCTCAGAGAACAGACCAACTGACCCATAACAGTGCAGTCCTTGAGCTCCCTTCTTTACTTAGACCCCATATGAAAGAACCATGCCTCCCCCTTTGTCTGCTTTTCTCTTAAGCCTTCATGTTTCAAGGAATTAGAATTTTAGGCTCCATCATACGACTATATAGAAGGGTCAACATTTGTTTCCTGAGCTTTTGTTGCATTCAAGCTCTGTGTCAATAATTTTTTTTCAATTGGAGGTTAATTTATTTACAGTGTTATGTTGATTTCTCCTATACAACAATGAAAATAATGCACAATTACACACACACTTCATGGCAAATAGATGGAGAAACAGTGACAGACTTTATTTTGGGGGGCTCCAAAATCACTGCAGATGGTGACTGCAGCCATGAAATTAAAATACGCTTACTCCTGGGAAGAAAAGTTATGACCAACCTAGACAGCATATTAAAACCAGAGACATTACTTTGCCAACAAAGGTCTGAAAGGTTGTTGAATCATGTGAAGACACTGGGATTCTTGGCCCCCGGAGGAGAAGAATTCAATCCGGGGCCAGAGACGAGGCTTGATCGCTCAGAGCTTTTGTGTAATAAAGTTTTATTAAAGTATAAAGGAGATAGAGAAAGCTTCTGACATAGGCATCAGAAGGGGGCAGAAAGAGTACCCTCTTGCTAGTGTTGGCAATGAAGTTATATACTCTCCAGTGAATCCAGTTGAACTATTCCAAATCCTGAAAGATGATGCTGTGAAAGTGCTGCACTCAATATGCCAGCAAATTTGGAAAACTCAGCAGTGGCCACAGGACTGGAAAAGGTCAGTTTTCTTTTTTTTTTTTTTTTTATTTTTAAACTTTACATAATTGTATTAGTTTTGCCAAATATCAAAATGAATCCGCCACAGGTATACATGTGTTCCCCATCCCGAACCCTCCTCCCTCCTCCCTCCCCATACCATCCCTCTGGGCCGTCCTAGTGCACCAGCCCCAAGCATCCAGCATCGTGCATCGAACCTGGACTGGCAACTCGTTTCCTACCTTATATTTTACATGTTTCATTGCCATTCTCCCAAATCTTCCCACCCTCTCCCTCTCCCACAGAGTCCATAAGACTGTTCTATACATCAGTGTCTCTTTTGCTGTCTCGTTTTCATTCCAATCCCAAAGAAAGGCAATGCCAAAGAATGCTCAAACTACCGCACAATTGCACTCATCTCACACGCTAGTAAAGTAATGCTCAAAATTCTCCAAGCCAGGCTTCAGCAATATGTGAACCATGAACTTCCTGATGTTCAAGCTGGTTTTAGAAAAGGCAGAGGAACCAGAGATCAAATTGCCAACATCTGCTGGATCATGGAAAAAGCAAGACAGTTCCAGAAAAACATCTATTTCTGCTTTATTGACTATGCCAAAGCCTTTGACTGTGTGGATCACAATAAACTGTGGAAAATTCTGAAAGAGATGGGAATACCAGACCACCTGACCTGCCTCTTGAGAAACTTGTATGCAGGTCAGGAAGCAACAGTTAGAACTGGACATGGAACAACAGACTGGTTCCAAATAGGAAAAGGAGTTCGTCAAGGCTGTATATTGTCACCCTGCTTATTTAACTTCTATGCAGAGTACATCATGAGAAACGCTGGACTGGAAGAAACACAAGCTGGAATCAAGATTGCCGGGAGAAATATCAATAACCTCAGACATGCAGATGACACCACCCTTCTGGCAGAAAGTGAAGAGGAACTAAAAAGCCTCTTGATGAAAGTGAAAGTGGAGAGTGAAAAAGTTGGCTTAAAGCTCAACATCCAGAAAACGAAGATCATGGCATCCGGTCCCACCACTTCATGGGAAATAGATGGGGAAACAGTGTCAGAGTTTATTTTTCTGGGCTCCAAAATCACTGCAGATGGTGACTGCAGCCATGAAATTAAAAGATGCTTACTCCTTGGAAGGAAAGTTATGACCAACCTAGATAGCATATTGAAAAGCAGAGACATTACTTTGCCAACAGAGGTTCGTCTAGTCAAGGCTATGGTTTTTCCAGTGGTCATGTATGGATGTGAGAGTTGGACTGTGAAGAAGGCTGAGCACCGAAGAATTGATGCTTTTGAAGTGTGGTGTTGGAGAAGACTCTTGAGAGTCCCTTGGACTGCAAGGAGATCCAACCAGTCCATTCTGAAGGAGATCAGCCCTGGGATTTCATTGGAAGGACTGATGCTGAGGCTGAAACTCCAGTACTTTGGCCACCTCATGAGAAGAGTTGACTCATTGGAAAAGACTCTGATGCTGGGAGGTATTGTGGGCAGGAGAAGAAGGGGACGACAGAGGATGAGATGGCTGGATGGCATCGCTGACTCAATGGATGTGAGTCTGAGTGAACTCCGGGAGTTGGTGATGGACAGGGAGGCCTGGCGTGCTGCGATTCATGGGGTCGCAAAGAGTCGGACACGACTGAGCAACTGATCTAATCTGATCTGATCTCAATGAATCCAAAGAATGTCTGGAGGTTGTAAAGACCTCACCAGACCTACTCCCATAATTTACATTTTAAGATAACAGAATTAGCCAGAAGGTTTAATCCAGAGACTGTCCTCAGGCAGGATACATCCTTGTAAAAACCAGGTCTACTCCAATAATTTACATTTTAAGATAACAGAATTAGCCAGAAAGTTTAATCCAGAGACTGTCCTCAGGCAGGATACATTATTGTTATATAATCCAAAGGAAGGTAGAGAAGGAAAAAAAGTTTGTCCTTTCTTCCTCTTTGAGAATTCCAGATCCCTATCTCCTTGGGGACCCCTAGACTCCCTATCAACCTGCCTAGGAATGACTCTCTCAGGTCCATCTAGTCAAAGCTATGGTTTTTCCGGTAGTAATATATGGATGTGAGAGTTGGACTATAAAGAAAGCTGGGCACTTAAGAATTGATGCTTTTGAACTGTGGTGTTAGAGAAGACTCTTGAAAGTCCCTAGGACTGCAAGGAGATCCAATCAGTCCATCCTAAAGGAGATCAGTCCTGGGTGTTCATTGGAAGGACTGATGCTGAGGCTGAAACTCCAGTACTTTGGCCACCTCATGAGAAGAGTTGACTCATTGGAAAAGACCCTGATGCTGGGAGGGATTGGGGGCAGGAGGAGAAGGCGACGACAGAGGGTGAGATGGCTGGAAGGCATCACTGACTCGATGCACATGAGTTTGAGTGAACTATGGGAGTTGGTGATGGACAGAGAGGCCTGATGTGCTGCGATTCATGGGGTCACAAAGAATCAGACACGACTGAGCGACTGAACTGAACTGAACACAAAAAGAATTTTAGCAGCTGGGAGAAGTGTAATGCTTATAGGAATATACAGCCAAAATTTTGTTGGGATGGACTACAGAAATAGAGAACACACACATGACTGTGTAACTTTCTTCAAATGGCAACTGTAACTGATCACAGACCTGACTTGAAACCTCAGGGCATGGAGGGCAGCTGGAAATCCAAGCTCATGCAAACAGGACAGATATAGAGAGGGGCTAGTTGGTGAATTAAGCAGAAAAGGCAGTGCGCTGGACTAGGAATGTGGTAAGAGAGAAAACCACTTTTAAAGATGACTGATAATTGTTAAAACAAACATCTGAAGTTCAACTTTCATGAAAACTTCTAAAATTAAAAATCATACTCTTAAAGTGACCAAAATCCAAGAATAATTTGGACAGGCCACTGACATGGAAATGTGGCCAATCATTGTGGATGTCAGGAGATCAATATCTCCATGGCAGGCCCTGATGCAATTCTTATACATGGAGACCCATGCCTTCTTAACAAACACATCAGCATACAAGAACATAACTGTGTGTACTTCATATGAATGTAGACAGTCACACACATGGGGTAGCAACCAGTCACACCTCTTCCCCAAGTACAAAGGCCTCACCCGATCCTCCTGAGAAGGGGAGGAAGGCATGGTTGTGTCCAGCAGGACCTGGTGCAGACTAGGATGAGTCAAACACCTGAAGAGAGAGTACCAGGGCCAGGACAAGTGAGGTCAAACTCCTCCCACCAATCCACCAGGGGACAAGTATCCCAGAGCAGGAGCAGGCGAAGGAGTTGGTATGGAGAGAGCATCCAATCCCCTTCTCCCTTGGTCATCATACTGAAGAGGAAAATTTAAAACCTTGCACCCAGCTGGAAATAACCTCATGCTCTTTCTGCTTCTGCAACTCAGCTAGCTCCTGCAAAGTCATGTAAGTTACATAGTTTCAGAAAGACAGAAACTTACAATGCTAGCAGCTGAAACTTACTTCCATCACCCATGTCAATTACCCAGCCCCTGTAATCATGCTTAACCATGTTTATGGAAAGGTCAGGCATCTCCCCTGCTGTGTCCTAACTGCTGCTTCTGCCTGCAGGACACCCCTAGTTTGAACTAGCCTATAAAGAGTTAGAGATGCCCACTAAAGTCTGGTGTCATGCCCTGTCTATAAAAGCTCTGTAACTCGGTTTTTCAAGCCTCAGAACTGGAAGTGTTAACTCCTCTGGGCTCACCAGCGTAGTAAACCTGAAATTTCCGACTTTCCGAATGCGGTGCTTGGTTTCTTGACAGACCAACTTCTGCAACAGTATTTCCATCACTCTAAAAGAAATGGTGGTCTTGCAAGACAGGCAGTCTGGGCATGACAAAGCACATGAGCACAGATTAGGACTAGCTAACCATGGCCCCAAATTGAGAAGTAAAATAATTCACAGGTTACATTTAGGAGCAACTCAGGTGACAACCTATATTTATCAAGTGCCATCATGGCCCTTGGGGAATGTGCAATAACTCATTTAATCCTCACACAGCCTTCAAGGAAGGTAGTCCTGTCCCTGTGATGAGATGAAGCCCCTGAGCCTCCAAGAGGTAAGGGATGTGTCTATGATCACAGAACTAGGAGTGGCAGGGCTGGAATTCAGACCCACTTGGAGGTGAGCCAATGGGTAGCCTCCAGCCATGGCAGGGCTCTCAGACCTCATCATTGACTGTTCTCTGCCATCCATCAGAGGGCTCCTCAGAGACTGGGCCATCTGACCCATAACAGTGGAGTTCCTGAGCTCCTTCCTATATTTAGACCCCATATGGAAGAATCACACCTCTGGCTTCTGTCTGCTCTTCTCTGAAGCCTTCACATCTCAAGGAATTAGAATTTTAGGGCCTATTACAAGATGACATTCAGGAGCAAACATTTGTTTGTTGAGCTTTTGCTGTGTTCATGTTCTGTGTCATGCATTTCACACACCTTATCCTAGCTCAGTTCAGCTGCTCAGTGCTCAGTAGTGTCTGACTCTTTGTGACCCCATGGACTGCAGCACGCCAGGCTTACCTGTCCATCACCAACTCCCAGAGCTTGCTCAGACTCGTGTTGTCCCCTTCTCCTCCTGCCTTCAATCTTTCCCAGCATCAGGGTCTTTTCTAATGAGTCATTTCTTCGCATCAGGTGGCCAAAGTATTGGAGTTTCAGCTTCAACATCAGTCCTTCCAATAAATATTCAGGACTGATTTCCTTTAGGATTGACAGGTTTGGTCTCCTTGCAGTTCAAGGGACTCTGAAGAGTCTTCTCCAACACCACAGTTCAGTGCTCAGCTTTCTTTATGGTCCCTCTCACATCCATACATGACTACTGGAAAACCATAGCTTTGACTAGACAGATGTTTGTTGGCAAAGTAATGGCTCTGCTTTATAATACGCTGTCTAGGTTACTCATAGCTTTTCTTCCAATGAGCAAGTGACTTTACAGAGTAAATAATTACCTTAAGTTGGGTACAATAGTCATGTCATCACACAACTAGAAAAGCACACGTGGATTTCTGATCTACCACGTGGTCCTACAGAGTGATTAGCCGAGTGGTGAGATGAAGTTTATACATGCAGGTAAGGAGTGTCCAACAGGGAAGGTGATGGGCTTGCTGAGCTCTCTGCCAATAACTGGTACTGGTGGGTAGAATCTCAGTGCCTCCTGATACACGTGTGGTATAAGGCATCTGGTCCAGATGGTCCCTGAAAGGAAGCCCACCTGAGGGCAGGCAGGACTCGACAACCAGGATTCTCTCTACCTAGGTGGGACAGGATTCTTCCATCTCCAGGACACTCACCATGTGATGGAGGCACCATCCCCCAGGAGCCTCTGGATCTCTTCTGTCACCTCTGCTGATGCACAGGGTGGGAGACCAGAGAATAGAGGATCCAGGAGATGCCACTGGTTGTTGTCTCCTGACCCTTGAACATGACCTTGTCCACTTCGGCATGGAGGTCCTTGTCAGACAAGCTGCTCCCAGTCTTCATCTGTGGAGGCAGGGCCAGTGTGCAGGGTCTGCCCTTCCTGTGTGCTTCTGCCCAAAGGCTCAGGCCCCTCCTGCCCACACTCACTCTGGCAAAGAGGAGGATGTCCAGGAAGTCCAAGGGCCTCCATTTCCTCTCCTTCTCCAGCTCTCCCTCCTTCTGCAGGTGAGACTTTCTCCCCTTGATAATTGAATCTGTCCCAGAACAGTGGTTCCCAGCCAGAGCTGAGGACTCTGGGGGCCCAGATGCAGCCCCATCATAGCTGCAAATCTTACCTCTATATGGCAGTAGCATATGTGTGTTGAAGTGTGTGCCACATAAGATGGGTAATAATGTGTCCATGTGTCTGCAAGAGGGAACAGGCTTGGCTGTAGAAGAGAGTTTCAGCATTTGACAATGTGTTTGTGCACTTCCAGTGTGTGACGTGTGTGTCTCTGGGATTGACCGCATTATTCTGGGGGGCTGTGTCTGATGGATGTTTGACAGATATATCTGTTTGAGAGTGAACTATGGATTGAGCTTGGTGTGATATGTGCAGATGAAAGAGAGGTGGACTCACCACCATCAGTTGGACAGAGTAGGCCATGTGCCCCATGGAGGGCCTCAGGATGTCATGGTGGAAGGCTGAGGTCAGCATCCCCCAGTACTGGAACCACATCTGCCCCTCCAACAGGAAAGTACCATTCCCTGGACCACAGATGGATGTGTGTGGGGGTCGGGGAGACTGGATCAGAGGAGTGACTGGGGACTGCATAGGAGGAACCCAGATTGTCAGAAGGAGGTATGTGACAGGAAAAGTCAGGAAGGCCAGTACATTTCCAGCAAGTGAATTTCCAAAATTGCTGTACCATTTAGATGTGACAGTTTGAGATAAAGGTTAAAAAAGAGTAGGAGAAACAAGAACCTACAGTATAAAACGAGGAACTACGCTCAATATTTTGTAGTAAGCTGTAAGGGAAAGGAATCTGAATCCCTGTGCTGTACACCTAACACTGCAGAACAAGGTAAATCAACTGCATGGGAATAAAAGTTTTTTAAAATGAGTTATAAAAACTCATATATGTTTGAAGTATGATCACATTCTGAAAACATTTAAAAATCTGTTTCCTTTGATAGTCGTTATTACTTATTTATTGTACAGAAAAAATTAAGAAAACTGAGACATCTCAGAAGTTTTATCCATAGTGATACATCATGAAAGAATCCCCTCCTTTCTAGTATATGAAGAATAAAATTGTGCAGCTTATAGGGTTATTTTTTTAATTAAAAATTTTAAAAATTAATTTAGTCTGTTGTGCTAAACACAGGTTGTGCTGGGTCTTCGTTGCTACCTGCAGCCTTTTTCTATTTGTGGTGAATGGGGAACACATCTGGTGCTTAATAAGAGTTCATGTTAATAGTACTTGTTATCTCTTATTCTTTAGATCTGAGAAAACACTACAGAGAGTTGTTGCTACTATCATGACTATTTTTAATAATAATAATACTATGAACGGCCTTCCCTTCCTGATGATTCTCAGCTATCGACCTGTCTCACCCACTATGAACTTACCTCCCATCCCTGACTCTCTCAGGCTTCAAGGATGGCTGGTAGAGAGTCGCATACTGATGATGAAGGGCCAGTCTCTGTTGGAATTTCACAGACCCAGGGCATGTACTCCAGAGGGAATATTTGCTCCTGCTGGCATGTGGGTTTCATTCTACCTGTCCTTGGCAGGACCACCTTCATGCCGTTAGGGTCAGAGGTCACAGGGCTAACCTTGCTCACCCATGGAAATTGAGGACAAATAAATGGGAATTTCTCTGTCCTTTTCAGAAGTTGTTGCTGACTCTGTTCCTTTGGAACTATAACAAGAGCAAAAAATAAAAAACAGCAGCAACTCTGTTTCAAGGTCAAGTGCTTGAGGTAAGGCTGAATGTTTGCACAGGCATGGCGAGATGGTTCTGAGGGTATCCACAGAGATCAAAGACTAGAACTGCTGAGTCAGACTCTGATCCAGACTTCTACTATCTCTCCAGAACTTGGCCTAAGATCTGATTTAGTTTCCTTGTTTGTTTCTCACTCAGAACTGCCATTAGAACTTTAAACACAGTGAATGCTTGATAAATGTTCAGGGATTAACTCCATGGAGTACAAAACATTTTCATAGGCTTATGTAAAATTAAGGCAAACCTGTATGAGGGGGGAATATTACTTGATCCTGTTTCACTGAAGAATGAGGAAACCCATGTAAAGGATATATACCCAGGTGAGATCATTTAAGCCCAAAGCTGCTGACCCCAAGGTGTCCCTTCCTAGGATTCTCAAGACTCCCTGGGTGCCTCTCTTATCATGTTTCCATTCAGTGTTCTAAACGCTTGGCATCATGTTGACAGGCTTGTCTTTCATATCTATCATCCCTGTTTTTAGAGCGAGTGTAGAGCATGTTCATAGAGATTAAGCCTCACTTTTCAAAGAAGCAATAAGTTCATGAAGAAGGAATGAGTACATGTAAGAGTGATGAGTGAGTTTTAATACAAAATTCTGTTTGTAAGTGTCAGATAGAATCATAGCTAATGTAGGAAAGAAGAAAGCACAAAAATAAAGCTGGGGCTCAGGGACATCTCACAGAGCATGAGGGCAGGGGCAGCCAGGGTGTGGAAGGGGAGAACCAGGGACTGGAGGGCTGCCAGGACTGTGTCTCCCATTCCTTCTCTCGGTACATCCACACAGTCATCCCTCTGCAAGTGTCTAAGGAGGCTCTACCTTAAACAGACAGTTTTCTAGGAGTTGGTGATACAGTCATGAATCAACAGACACAGTCCCTGTCCTTGGGCAGAGTCTGGGCAGTGGAGGACGGAATGTTTACTCTTCTGGGGTTGGCACGTTTCCCCATTCTGCCACCCTTAAGCCTGAGGGGACCTGTTGAATCCTGTTCCAACACTCTGATTCTAATATCATGGCCAAGTGGTCCATCTGTTACAATCAACTGTGGCTGGGGTGAATAGGCCTTCCAAAGACCCACCTTTTTTGAGGGAAGAGATCTCAGAGCAAATGAGCTGGGCAGACATCCCATAATGTTTCCACCACAGTGGATGCCAAGTACATGAAAGAGTAGGTGGGTAGAGGAGCTCAGTTATTCATTTATTTGATACCTATATGTTGAGGACTTACTTTGGATGAATTGCCATCCTAGGAGCAAGAGATTCAGCAGTAAGCAACAGAATCCTTGCCTTTATGGAGCTCCTCTTCTAGTGCGGGCTGACAATCCCACCCTGACCTGAGACATGTCCTGCTTGAGTGCATTCTGGGGGCTGCTCTGTGCTCCAAAGTCACGACCATCATTTGATCTGTCTTGTTCTACTGATCCAGTGCAGGAACTGACCTTTAGGAGCCTCCTAACACTCCAGCTATGTTACCTAGTTTTCTTGGATCTCCTCTGGTGGACCCAGAGGACCTGGTCTTTTTTTCTGATTGCTCGGTGTCCAAGAAAGCCAGATGCCTGCAAATCCTTCTTCCTGGGCATGTCATTTGTTCAACCCAATTAAGTTGGCATTCTAATTTCTAACTGAGCCAATAACACAGGTATTGAAAAAAATCTATTATAAGAGCTAGAAGTATTTGGTTGCAATTGCTATATTAGACCAGCAGATATTGACAAATGATTAAGTACCATGTGTTTGTGTTAGTAGCTCAGTCATGTCCTGCTCTTTGCCACTTCATGGACTGCAGCCTGCCAAGCTCCTCTGTCCTTAGAATTCGTCTATGTATTGCAATTCTCCAATATACTCCAAAGTATAATGGAGTGGTAGCTGTACCCTTCTCCAGGGGATCCTCCCGTTTCAGGGATCAGACCCAGGTCTCCTGCATTGCAGGCAGATTCTTTACCATCTGAGCCATTATCAAAGCACTATGAGTAATACAATCAACATAAGAGAAATTGTCTACTTACAGAGTCTATTTATTACGTAATGGCCGTCGGTGAAATGGGAACATCAGTGAAAATGTTTTATTGGTTCCATGTGTCAACCCTTAGCTCAGAAAATTGACATTTGCACCCAAAAAAAGACCACAAGTTCTGAAAATCAAAATACTCTGGAAATCTAATACAACAACATCCGTGAACAAACTGGGCTTTGGCATCTCTCTGTGGCTGATTCTAACAGTCCCCGTCTTACCTCCATTCTGCTGATAATGACTGAGACTCCTTCTCTTGAAAAGACTGGCCCCACGGTGAGCCCTCACCCTCTCTACCCCCCAGCCCCGACCCGCCACAGGGCTGAGTGCTGCCTCCTTCAGGGGGGGTAGATGCTGCACTTCCCCAGCCTGCAAGTGGCTCATTTCTCTTTCTCTCTCCACACACCTGGGCTGAGCATCCCTCCAGGTCAGTCTCTCTGCTGAGTTCAGGGGTACAGGGAGGAGATGATACCTCAGCCCCAGGAAACTCACAGCACACTGTATGAGGGAAGAACGCCCAGAGATAACCAGACCCAATTTAAGGGCACAAGTCAAATATCAGCACCCTTTGCCAGATGCCATCCTTGAGGCTGGTCATTCTGTCTGGGAATGTCAGTTTAAACAAAGTCCTGTGTTTCACAAAATCAAGCCAGTTGGCCTACTCTTCCTGACGTAACTCCCCACACAGCAGGTGAGCCTCTTTTCCTTGACCTGACACCATCTTAGATTCCTGTCTGTTGTCTCCACACACAGTGGACCCACAGGGCTGACTCATCAGACTGATGTCTGTGTCCAAGGCAAGCTCAGGTCCAGGCAGGGAGGATGGGATTGAAGAATGGGCAGGGAAGCATGGGGAAGCCTGTGAGAACAGCTGAAGGTGCTCAGCCTGGAGAACAGGGAGACTCAGGAAGGAACAGCTGTTGTCTTCTAAGGGCAGGGCTGCCAGGTCAGCCTGAGATCTCCTTAAGGAAGGGGTGTCTGACAGACCCGAGGTTACCAGCACAGGGCCTGAAGAGGAGTGAGCTCCCTGGACTGGGTGAGGGGTCAAGACCTGAGAGGTTAGCTGGCTTTTCCCCAGGAACCATGTGATTATTACACAACAAGACTTTGTCCTGTGGGCTTGCTGACCATTACCATACTTAAGAACCTGAGCCATTCCGGCCCTCCCAGTCCCTTGTCTTATCCTCTCCTACCTACCTCCTGGTTGTGACTGAGGCTAATTAACAACCCTTAGGCACATTTTCATAATCACATTGCAATGACCGGTTAGTCACTGAGGGCTTTTCTGGGTCTTGTGACCCCATGGACTCTCTGTCCATAGAAATTTCCAGGCAAGAATGCTGGAGTGCGTTGCTATGCCCTCCTCCAGATGATCTTCCTGACCCAGGGATCAAACCTGGGTCTCCTGCATTGCAGGTAGATTCTTCACTGTCTCAGCCTCCAGGGAAGCCCTATGATCACACTGGAATGATTGGTTTTGCAATATCAATACATAATTACTTCTCCATTCAAATACATGAGAATATCAATCAAGTTTTATCCTAGATCTTAATTATACTATTTCCCTACCAATAGGTTTACTTTGAGCTGCAACCAGAAAATGTGCTGACTTTGGACAATACCCCTCACTTTCCATCAGCCATAGAGGATCCAACACCAGTTTCAGTCCTACTTCACTGAAGTACTACAGTTGTAGCAGGAGTAGTTCTAGAAATTCCCTTTTATACTATGTTAGAACACAATTATATAATCAACAATTTTACACTCTGCTTGGGAGCCTTTAATACACTGTTTGTTGCAACCTGTTCTTAAAGAAAAAAAAAACTTGTATTTTTTAAAACTTGTGTTAAAACTTGTTGCTTTTTTCTGAGGAAACTTTACCTAGACTCACTAAGAAAAAAAAAAAAAAGATGTTACAAGTGATACCACAGAAATACAATGTACATAAGAGAATACTATGAATAACTACATGCCAACAAATTTTATGACCTAGAAGAAATGGAAAAATTTCTAAAAGCGTACAACCTACCAAGTCTGAAACATGAAGAAAAGAGAAAACCTAAACTTACTGATTAGTAGTAAGGAGATCGAATCAGTAATCAAAAACTTTCAATAAACAAATTGTCTAGGACCAGACAGCTTCACTGGTGAGTTCTACCAAACCTTTTGAAAGGTTGTTGTTGAATCAAGTGAAGACACCGGGATTCTTGGCCCCCGGAGGAGAAGAATTCAATCCGGGGCCAGAGACGAGGCTTGATCTCTCAGAGCTTTTGTGTAATAAAGTTTTATTAAAGTATAAAGGAGATAGAGAAAGCTTCTGACATAGGCATCAGAAGGGGGCAGAAAGAGTACCTGCTTGCTAGTGTTAACAATGAAGTTATATAATCCAAAGAATGTCTGGAGGTTGTAAAGACCTCATCAGACCTACTCCCATGATTTACATTTTAAGATAACACTGCCCTCAAGCAGGATACATCCTTGTAAAGACCAGGTCTACTCACATAATTTACATTTTAAGATAACAGAAGGTTTAATCCAAAGACTGTCCTTAGGCAGGATACATTATTGTTATATAATCCTAAGGAATGTGGAGAAAGAAAAAAAAGTTTGTCCTTTCTTCCTCCTTGAGAATTCCAGACCCCTCTCTCCTTGGGGACCCCTAGACTCCCTATCAACCTGCCTAGGAAATGACTCTCATTCCCCCCTTTTCTTTTAGAGGAATTATGTTGCCTAGGGAAAAGGGGTGTCGTTCTTGTTCCATAACTGCTTCTGAGCTGACAAGGGGTGTTGTCCCTAAATTGGTGAGGCAACATATTCTCCTAATCCTCATATTGAGGATATCTGATCCAGGGGCCCCAAATAGTAGCTGGAGGAAGCTACAGCAGTAGCAGGAGTTTGAGCAACCATTTGTAACTTAAAAGCTTTCATGCGGCTAGAAACAAATCCAGTTATACAATTACAGATGCAGGCAACATAGTCATTAAAACAAGTTAAAATCAAAATTAAAAGTCACATTATGTCCATAGTTAAAGTGCAACGTGTTGCACCAGTCCATTTTAGGGTTGGTAGATGTCATCAGATGAAGAAGAGGCATCGCATGTGATTGTTGTTGAAGGTATTCACAGACTTGAAGAAAGTCTTTTCCTTGAAGTGGGGATGTCCACCACGGGAAGTCTTCCACTGATGAAGAGGGGAGCGCTCTGCAGACCAGCAGTTAGACCGATTGTGGAATGCAGCATAGGAGTGAGCCCAGGACAGGAAGACATTGTCTTGAGGATCAAATGGCAGACTCAGGATTTTTGGAGTCAGCAGAAGTAGACTCACATAGATTATCAGGCCCATCCGCTGCCTTTTGCTTAATTCTAGAGCTCGGGTCAGAGCCACAAGCTCCGCTAACTGAGCACTGGTTCCCTGGGGGAGAGATTTTGCTTCCAAAACCTGTTTAGCAGTCACCACGGCGTAACCTGCTTTACGCTTTCCATCCTGAACAAAAGAACTGCCATCTGTAAATATTTCCATGTCAGGATCGTCTAATGGGGTATCCTTTAGATCCTCCCGAGCTGCATAGTTTAAAGTTAGGAATTGAGAACAATCGTGATCAGGTGTTTCATTTTCCTTCTCAGGAAGGAAAGTGGCAGAATTTAAATTTCCACAAACTTTAAGCTTAGTTACTGGTCCTTCTAACAACAATGACTGATACTTAAGAAGCCTACTGTCTGTCATCCAAATATTAACCTTAGAAGTTAAGATTCCACTCACATCATGAGAAGTCAGTACAGTAAGGTTTCATCCATTAATTACTTTTAAAGCTTCAGGTGCTAATAAAGCCGCTGCCCCAATTACTCTTAGGCAGTGGGGCCACCCACGTGAAACTACATCTAATTCTCTGCTTAGATAAGCAATAGGTTGCTGGTGAGGCCCTCGGGGTTGTGTCAAAACTCCCAATGCCACATCTTTTCTTTCAGTGACAAACAAATTCTGACCCTGTGGGCAAGCTCAGAGCTGGAGCTTGCAGGAGTGCAGTCTGAAGAACCTTAAAAGCCTTTTGAGTTTCTGGAGACCAAACCAGTTTGTTGGTTTGGGCCTGCTGAGTTTCAGCTATAAGTTTATATAAAGGCCGGGCAAGTTCCCCGTAACCCGGAATCCAAATGCGACAGTAACCTGTGGTTCCCCAAAATCCTCTCAATCGTCTTAAAGTCATAGGTAGGGGATGATTTAGTATAGGTTTAATTCTCTCAGGGCCTATGGCCCTAGTCCCTTCTGATATGATTAGGCCCAGATATCTAACCGATTGTTGACAAAGCTGAGCCTTTTCTCTTGATGCCTTGTAACCACAGTCTGCCAGAAAGTTTCAGAAATCTTCTTAGGCTCGCAAACAAGCTTCCTCTGTCTCAGCACAGAGCAAAATATCATCTACATATTGTAACACCACTGCTTCAGAGCTATTAAAGTTTTGTAGATCCCGTGACAAACTTTGTCCGAATAAGTGAGGACTGTCACGAAATCCCTGAGGCAAAACTGTCCAGGTTAACTGAGAAGCTGGCTGTGTAGGGTCTTCAAAGGCAAAAAGAAATTGACTTTCTTCCGCCAAAGGCACTGAATAGAAGACATCCTTTAAATCAATTACTGAGAAATATTTGGCCTGTTCAGGAATTTCAGACAATAGGGTATAAGGATTAGGCACCACGGGGTGTAAAGGAACTACAGCCTCATTTATTATTCATAAATCTTGAACTAGTCTCCATTTACCATTTGATTTCTTTATATCCAAAATAGGAGTGTTGCAAGGACTGGTACAGGGAATTAATAGTCTCTGCTCCTTTAAATTTTTGATGATGGGTTTTAACCCTTCCTTAACTTCAGGTTTCAGTGGATACTGCTTCTTATGTGGAAATACATGTGGGTCTCTGAGCTTAACAACTACAGGAATAGCATTTTGTGCTCGACCCACAGATTTTCCATCAGCCCATACTCTAGGATTTACATTTTGTTCAACTAAAGGGAGAGAAAGGAAGGGCTCCATATTCATGAAAACAGAGGCATGGACCTTGCTCAGTATATCCCTTCCCAAAAGGGGTGAGGGAGAGTCTGGCACGATCAGAAACTCGTGTGAAAACAGCACAGAATCCCAGTTGCAAGATAAAGAATAACTGAAATAATACCTTTTGGCTCGTCCAGACAGTCCCATTACGGAAGCGGATTGGGAAGAAAGTGGGCCAGGGGCTTCAGTAAGCACAGAATAAGTTGCCCCAGTATCTAAAAGGAAATCGACGGATTGGCCCCCCACAACTATTAATACCTGGGGTTCCTCAGGTGTAATTAGGATGGGAGCCTGTGTGGGGACCCCCGGGCACCTTCAGTCCTGATTGTCTTGAGAGTCCGACCCGGGAGACCTACGCCTCTGGGGGCAGTCTCTCTTCCAGTGTGGTCCTTTGCAGCAGACCGGACATGAAGCCGGGGGCGGCTTAGATGCCTGAGGGCAATCCCGCTTGAGGTGCCCCTCCTTCCCACAGTAATAGCAAGCCCATCCCTTTTCACCTGGGCCCCTCTGGGCATTTTTCTCAGGCTGTTCATAGCCATGGCGAAGGCTTCCGCCTTTTCCTTTGTCTTTTTTTGCTTTTCTTTCTTTTCCTCATATTCCCTACCATAATAGACTGTCTGAGCCAATTGTAATAGAGTATCTAAAGACTGATTTGGTTCATACGCCCGTTTTAATAGCTTACGGCGGATATCTGGAGCCGACTGAGTGAGAAATCTATCCTTTAAGATCACTTTTCCCTCTTCACTTTCGGGATCAATCTCAGTGAATCTGCGAAGGCCTTCTCTCAGTCTATCTAGGAATTTACCAGGAGCTTCCTTCTCCTCCTATTCTATGTCTGCCAACTTGCGATAGTTTAAGGCTTAGAACGTGCCTGCCTAAGTCCTTCAAGAATACATCTAACAAAATAACTCTGATCTCATCTTCCTTTAGCTGTATTGTAGTCCCAGTCTGATTCTATAGTTGGGACCGCCTGATTCCCAGTGGGGAGGGCCACTATCTCGTTCTCCCTCTTCCCTACTGATTCATTACCAAGCCATTCATCTCCATAAGCAACCACTTTTCCCAAAACTCGAGTCTTTGACTTGGGAGTCAGCGTTTGTCCCAAGATATACATCACATCCTTCCAAGTGAGGTCATAAAGCAGAGTAACACCTTTAAAGGCTCTAATATATTTTTCTGGGTCCTCTAAATAGTCTCCCAGATCTTCCTTGATTCTTTGTATTTCTTGATAAAAGAAAGGCTTATTAACTCTCACAGACTGATTATTTCTCCCGGTGGGTGTTTCATAAAGAGGCAACAGCTTGTGTGGCTGTTCCTCAGTCTCTCTGGCTGCTCTGCGCATATGATCCCAGGGATAGATTGGAGAAACCTGTTTTTCTTTTTCTTTTTGTCTCCTGTCCTCCATCTCATCTCTTACTTCGATGGTCTGAGTTTCTACTGAAACCAGAGTAGTCTGAGGTCGTACTGAGACAGGAGATGTAAAGGAGGGAGCTGAAGGTTTCAAGCCCAAATCTATACCCTTAGGACATAAGTCTGGCATATTTCGCAGAGAGAAAAAGGGCAACACATATGCTACTTCTACCCATTTCCCTTGTTCCTTACAGACCAGGTCTAATTGTAGAACAGTATTATACTTAAAAGACCCTCCAAGTGGCCACCGTTCACCGTCCTCCGATGGATACCGTGGCCATGCAGTATCACATAGGAAGACCAGGTGTGTCTTCTTTAAGCCCTGGGGATCAAATCTATCCCAATTTTTCAGGATACAGTTCAAAGGAATGAGGCTGGAATTGTTGTCTCCCATCTGTAAGAGAGAAAAAAAACGACCCATGCCATTTTTTCTACCGGAGGCATCCCTCCCTGCTCTAGATGGGGGTGTAGACAGACGTTACACCAAAAGCTTTTCCTTTCTGGTGGGACTTAGTCTGTCCCTTACCGACCCAGGTGCAGTCCGCATCCCTCCTGGTTCTACCACTGAGATGGGGTGGGGATGTACCAGGGGTAGACTTGATAGCATCCCTACTTGACGTCCAGCTCTTCACCTTTAACCTTGCTTGCCTCTGAAGCCACCCGGGGTACAATCAGAGTAACCTTCCGGAATGCCTCCCAAGCTAAGACCACGAAAACATTCGTCACCTGAGTGCCTGTGCACGACCCTGAGTATTTCCTGACCACAATAAGACCGACATGAACATAAAACTGAGATGTTCTTTCCAAGCATCATCACACCAGTATAACAGCCTTCTCTGATCCACTAAGAGCCGGCGTTACCAAAGAAACAAAAACCCATTGCAGTCCCAATCTGAGTAACCTTTAACCTCAGAAATGTTCTTGGAGCTAGAGCTCCATCTAGCTTCTGAACTTTCGATTCCTAGCGAGGCTAGGCGCTTTCTTGACTACCAATCCAAGTTTGGGACCTAAGCCACAGTACACAATAACAGTATAGATCACAAGTCCCTTGAAAGTCTATGATCCGATAGATTAGGTTAGTACTTCTAATTCCCAAGGAGTTATGAAATGGTCAAAGAGGCCGAAAAGTTTGACTGAGTAAGGAGAGTTCGGTCCACACACTTTGCTCACTTCTGGTCGGTTCCCGAAGGAGACATTGGGTGCCTCTTGGCATTGGTGGGTCGGTATAATGCCCCAACAGGTTTCTGCCATAAGCCGTATGAGATCACTGTGGAACCGCAGAGCAGGGCTCCTTACTTGCTTCACGCAGGGCATGCCATTCATTCACACAAGCACACCGTAGAGTTAGTAAAGCACAGCAGAAAACGTGTTTGCTAAGAGAACAAAGAACTAAAGCTCCAAGCATCCTTACCTTGTCCTGAAGGATCCTGGACGAGCCCCCAAGATGAAAGGTTGTTGTTGAATCATGCGAAGACACTAGGATTCTTGGTCCCCGGAGGAGAAGAATTCAATCCGGGGCCAGAGACGAGGCTTGATCTCTCAGAGCTTTTGTGTAATAAAGTTTTATTAAAGTATAAAGGAGATAGAGAAAGCTTCTGACATAGGCATCAGAAGGGGGCAGAAAGAGTACCTGCTTGCTAGTGTTAACAATGAAGTTATATAATCCAAAGAATGTCTGGAGGTTGTAAAGACCTCATCAGACCTACTCCCATGATTTACATTTTAAGATAACACTGTCCTCAAGCAGGATACATCCTTGTAAAGACCAGGTCTACTCACATAATTTACATTTTAAGATAACAGAAGGTTTAATCCAGAGACTGTCCTTAGGCAGGATACATTATTGTTATATAATCCTAAGGAATGTGGAGAAAGAAAAAAAAAGTCTGTCCTTTCTTCCTCCTTGAGAATTCCAGACCCCTCTTTCCTTGGAGACCCCTAGACTCCCTATCAACCTGCCTAGGAAATGACTCTCTCACTTTGAAGAAGAATTCATACCTATTCTTTTGAAACTCTTCTCAAAATAGAATAGGTGAACATACTTCCAAACCCTTTGTACGAGGCCAGTATTACCCTGGTAACAAAACCAAATAAGGATATCTCAAGAAAAGAAACTTTCAGGCTAATATCTCCTGGAAATCTATACAAGCATCTTCAACAAAATATTAACAAACTTAATTTGGGAAAACTGGTCAACCACTTGTAAAAAAATGAAACTAGAACACTTTCTAACACCATACACAAAAATAAACTCAAAATGAATTAAAGATCTAAACATAAGACCAGAAATTATAAAACTCCTAGAGGAAAACATAGGCAAAACACTCTCCAACATACATCACAGCAGGATCCTCTATGACCCACCTCCCAGAATATTGGAAATAAAAGCAAAAATAAACAAATGGGACCTAATTAAAATTAAAAGCTTCTGAACAACAAAGGAAACTACAAGCAAAGTGAAAAGACAGCCTTCATAATGGGAGAAAATAATAGCAAATGAAGCAACTGACAAACAACTAATCTCAAAAATATGCAAACAACTCCTGCAGCTCAATTCTAGAAAAATAAATGACCCAATCAAAAAATGGGTCAAAGAACTAAACAGACATTTCTCCAAAGAAGACATACAGATGGCTAACAAACACATCAAAAGATGCTCAACATCACCCATTGTCAGAGAAATGCAAATCAAAACCACAATGAGGTACCATTTCACGCTAGTCAGAATGGCTGCTATCCAAAAGTCTAGAAGCAATAAATGCTGGAGAGCATGGGGAGAAAAGGGCACCCTCTTACACTGTTGCTGGGAATGCAAACTAGTACAGCCACTATGGAGAACAGTGTGGAGATTCCTTAAAAAACTGGAAATAGAACTGCCATACGATCCAACAATCCCATTGCTGGGGATACACACTGAGGAAACCAGAATTGAAAGAGACACGTGTACCCCAATGTTTATCACAGCGCTGTTTATAATAGCCAGGACATGGAAGCAACCTAGATGTCCATCAGCAGATGAATGGATAAGAAGGCAGTGGTACATATACACAATGGAGTATTACTTAGCCATTAAAAAGAATACATTTGAATCAGTTCTAATGAGGTGGATGAAACTGAAGCCTATTATACAGAGTGAAGTAAGTCAGAAAGAAAAACACCAGTACAGTATACTAACACATATATATGGAATTTAGAAAGATGGTAATGATAACCCTGTATGTGAGACAGCAACAAAGACACAGATGTATAGAACAGTCTTTTGGACCCTGTGGGAGAGGGAGAGGGTGGGATGATTTGGGAGAATGGCCTTGAAACATGTATAATATCATATATGAAACGAATCACCAGTCCAGGTTTGATGCAGGATGCTTGAGGCTGGTGTGCTGGGATGACCCAGAGGGATGGTACAGGCAGGGAGGTGGGAGGAGGGTTCAGGATGGGGAACACATGTACACCCATGGCGGATTCATGTTGATGTATGGCAAAACCAATACAATATTGTAAAGTAATTAGCCTCCAATTAAAATAAATGAATTTATATTTAAAAATAAATAAATAAGTAAAAGGTGGAAGCATGAAAGTCCCCACATACCCAAAGCAATCTTGAGAAAATGAACAAATCCGGAGGTATCATGCTCCCAGACTTCAGCCTAGACTACAAAGCTGTAGTAATCAAAACAACACAGTATTGTCATAAAAATGGACACATAGATCTTTGACATAGAACAGAGATTCCAGAAATAATCCCACACATATGTGGTTGGTTAATTCATGACAAAGGAGTCAAGAATATACAATGGGAAAAACACAATCTCTTTAATACGTGGTGTTGGGAAAACTGGACAGTAACATGCAAAACAATGATGCTGGACCACTATCTTACACTTAACTGAAAATAGATTAGAGATGTGAACATTAGCTCAAAAGATCCTATTAGAAGAAAACATAGTTGATAAACTTATTGACATCAGTCTTGGCAATAACTTTTTGAATTTGACACCAAAAGCAAAGATAACCAAGTGGGATATAACATACAGATTAAACTGAAAAGCTTCTGCACAGCAAAGAAAGTGATCAACAAAATGAAGAAGCAACCTGCCAGATGGGAGAAAATATTTGCCATTCATGTATCTGGTAAAGGGTTGGTATACAAAAATGCATAAAGAATTCATAAAAATAATAGCAGACTTATATATCTGATTAGAAATGAGGAGAAGATATGGATAGGCATTTTTAAAAAGAAAACATATAGATGGCCCACAGGCACATGAAAAGGTGCTCAATATCAATAATCATTAGGGAAATGCAAGTCAAAGCACAATGAATGATCACCTCACAACTGTTAAAATTCTTATAACCAAAAAGACAAGAAATGTATTATCAAGGATGTTAAGAAAAGGAAATGAAAGAAAGTTACATGGCTCAAAATAGCCTGGAGTTAAAACTCCCCTCCTGGTCCTCCCCATCATTCTATGCAAATCAAAGAACTGTCTCACCTGAAGAAAAAAATGGATATTAAGGTTGATTACGCTCAGCTCCCAGCTGGTCCAGCCTCTGGCCGATCTCCAAAATTCCTTGCCCCAGCCGTTTAAGAGAAAACTACTCCAAACAACCTTGGAGAAGAACAGGTCCCCTTAAGACAGTGGAGTTCCACATGTATGCCTATATATACTTACTCTTTTCTTGGGTTAGTGCAACAGCTCACTAATTTGACTGCTGCCCCTTCTCACCTCATTAGAGGTGATCTGTTCCTGTAAAGTGCTGGTCTCGTTCTTTTTCCAAACCTGGCCTTCTCTAACTCCCTTACCCAACACTTTTTGGTGCCAGAACCCGGGAGGTTGAGATTCCTTCTTGTTCTCCATGGCCAGCTCTTTGGAGCATGGAAGCCTGCTGAGCTCACTTTCCTGCCTGGGCTTTCAAGACCTCCTTGAGAGGACACCCCATGCCTTCGTGAGCAGTACAAGTCCTGTGTAAGGGCTTTATTGGTTTTCCACATAACCTGAAGAATATTGGTCTCTCTCTCTCTTGCTTTTTTCTCTACACTTTCTTTTCCATGAGACCGAACAACTCCAGGACAGAGGCCTTTTGCCATTCCACCTCCCTCCATCCACCATGAATTCTCGCCTGACCCCGTAGCCCAGGTAAGCTCGGATAGTACTCTAGACTATTGCCATAGACTATTGTCCTTTCTGGGTTCCCAGAGAACCCTCTGGCCAAAAGGCCCTTTGGGGAGGTACTTGGGGGACGCCCCTCCCTCCTTCAGAGTCTCTCTCTCTCTTTGCCCAGTCAAAGATTAGGTGACCACCTTTTCTTGACCAGACAGTCGCTAGCCATTTGATATGGGGTCAAGCCAATCTGTCCCACAGGACTCTCCCTTGGCTTGTGTAAAACAAAACCTCAAACCTCTACTCTTGACCGATCTCAAGGTTCATAAACTCGAGTCACTTTGCACTCAAATTTGGCCTCAATACAAACTGGATAACCAAAACCTGAGTTTTGGGACTTTCAATTTCAACATTTTATCAGATCTCACTAACTTCCTCAAACGGAATGGCAAATGGTCAGAGGTCCCCTATATTCAAGCCTTCTGGGACCTTAGAATCTGTCCTTCTCTCTGCAAGGACTGTTCTACCTTTCAAATCCTCCTCTGCTCTCTCTCCCCCTCCATTACAAAAGAATCTAAATCTAAAGCCCATAAAAGGCCCCCTAAACTCTCAGCCCCCCATTTCAACCCGGCAGATGAGCCTCCTCCCTACCATCCCAGAGAGAAAGCTTTCTGGGACGAGACCCCATTCTTTAGCCCTTCCTCCTCCAAAACAGGAAGTGATGACTCTGACACCCCAAAAGAGATTTCCACCCTCCCTCCATTGGCCAGGACCCGAAGCAAACACATGTTTCCTTTCAGAGAGGTAGCAGGACCGGAGGGCCCTACACGGGTTCATGTGCCTTTCTCAATTTCTGATATGAGCCAAATTGAAGGAAGATTAGGATCCTTTTCAGAAAATCCTACTAGATACAGAAAAGAATTCCTCTGCCTTACAGAAGCATATCATTTAACCTGAAATGATCTTTATTACATCTTAAATGCCACTTTAATGCCTGATGTAAAGGAACGGATATGGCAGGCTGCCTGGACTCATGGTGATCAGCTCCATAACCAAGATAGGACTAATCTGGTGGCTGATGATGCAGTGTTCCTTTAACTCAGCCACGATGGACATATCAAACCAGCGAGGCTGGCATCCGGTACCCCCACCATATGATCACCTGTTTACTAGAAGGAATGCTAAAAGGCTATCACATTCATGTTAACTATGATAAGATTCAGTATGAACAAAGCAAGTGGAGGTGATGGAATTCCAGTTGAGCTATTTCAAATCCTGAAAGATGATGCTGTGAAAGTGCTGCACTCAATATGCCAACAAATTTGGAAAACCCAGCAGTGGCCACAGGACTGGAAAAGGTCAATTTTCATTCCAATCCCAAAGAAAGGCAATACCAAAGAGTGCTCAAACTACTGCACAATTGCACTCATCTCACATGCTAGTAAAGTAATGCTCAAAATTCTGCAAGCCAGGCTTCAGCAATATGTAAACCGTGAACTTCCAGATGTTCAAGCTGGTTTTAGGAAAGGCAGAGGAACCAGAGATCAAGTTGCCAACATCCACTGGATCATTGAAAAAGCAAGAGAGTTCCAGAAAAACATCCACTTCTGCTTTATTGACTATGCCAAAGCCTTTGACTGTGTGGATCACAATAAACTGTGGAAAATTCTGAAAGAGATGGGAATACCAGACCACCTGACCTGCCTCTTGAGAAACATGTATGCAGGTCAGGAAGCAACAGTTAGAACTGGACATGGAACAACAGACTGGTTCCAAATAGGAAAAGGAGTACATCAAGACTGTATATTGTCACCCTGCTTATTTAACTTCTATGCAGAGTACATCATGAGAAACGTGGGGCTGGATGAAGCACAAGGTGGAATCAAGATTGCTGGGAGAAGTATCAGTAACCTCAGATATGCAGATGACACCACCCTTCTGGCAGAAAGTGAAGAGGAACTAAAAAGCCTCTTGATGAAAGTGAAAGAGAAGAGTGAAAAAGTTGGCTTAAAGCTCAACATTCAGAAAACGAAAATCATGGCATCTGGTCCCATCACTTCCTAGGAAATAGATGGGGAAACAGTGGAAGCAGTGTCAGACTTTATTTTGGGGGCTCCAAAATCACTGCAGATGGTGACTGCAGCCATGAAATTAAAAGACGCTTACTCCTTGGAAGGAAAGTTATGACCAACCTAGATAGCATATTAAAAAGCAGAGATACCTGCAACTTTACTATATTCATTAATTAGCTCTAGTAATTTTCTGGTGGTCTTTGGACTCTGTTGGGGGGGGGATGATTTGGGAGAATGGCATTGAAACATGTATAATATCATATAAGAAATGAATCGCCAGTCCAGGTTCGATGCAGGATATAGGAAGCTTGGGGCTGGTGCACTGGGAAGGGATGACCCACAGGGATGGTATGGGGAGGGAGGTAGAAAGGGGGTCCAGGATTGGGAACTCATGTACACCTGTGGCAGATTCATGTTGATGTTGGCAAAACCAATACAATATTTAAACTAATTAGCCTCTAATTAAAATAAATAAATTTAATTTAAAAGATAAAATAAAACTGAAAACAGAAAAACAAAACAAAACAAAAGCAGAGATATTACTTTGCCAACAAAGGTCTGTCTAGTCAAGGCTATGGTTTTTCCAGTTGTCATGTATGGATGTGAGAGTTGGACTATAAAGAAAGCTGAGCGCCAAAGAATTGATGCTTTTGAACTGTGTTGTTGGAGAAGACTCTTGCAAGTCCCTTGGACTGCAAGGAGATCCAACCAGTCCATCCTAAAGGAGACCAGTCCTGGGTGTTCATTGGAAGGACTGATGCTGAGGCTGAAACTCCAATATTTTGGCCACCTCATGTGAAGAGTTGACTCATTGGAAAAGACCCTGATGCTGGGAGGGATTGGGGGCAGGAGGAGAAGGGGACGACAGAGGATGAGATGGCTGGATGGCATCACCGACTCAAAGCACATGAGTTTGGGTGAACTCCGGGAGTTGGTGATGGACAGGGAGGCCTGGTGTGCTATGATTCATGGGGTCGCAAAGAGTTGGACACGATTGAGCAACTGAACTGAACTGAACTGAATGATAAGATTAGGGAGGTGACTCAAGAAAAAGATGAAAGCCCTTTTTCTTTCAGGGCTTACTGAGGCAGTCCAAAAATACACTAATCTAGATATTTCCACCCCTGCCAGACTTCTGTACCTACATGTCCAGTTCATAAGCCAGTCAGCCCCCGATATTTGCCAAAAACTATGCCAGTTAGACAAGGGCCCCGAAACCCTTCAGCGAGATCTCCTAGAAATAGCCTTTAAAGTTTTCAACAATAGGGAAGAAGAAGCGAAAAAAGAAAAAGAAAAGGAAAGAAAGGCCAAATATGCTTTATTTGCTGCAGCTATCCAAGAAAAAAATTCAACCCCTTTGGCCCATCAACCTTGGCCCACCCGTATGGGACCTCACCCTCCAGGCCCCTGCTTCAGATGTAACCAAACAGGAGACTGGCCTAGGTCCTGCCCAAACCCCCGGCCACCCACCAAACCCTGCCCCACCTGCAAACAATGGGGCCACTGGAAAGTGGATTGTCCTCAGACACCACACACCAAATCTCGGGGTCCACCCCAGGCCCAACAACAATGGGCCGGGAACCAGACTCGGGGGGCCCTGGCACCCCAGACCATGATTCCTCAGATGAGGTGAGAGATGATCCAATTGTGGCTGAGTTATTCCAGTGACGGAGCCCAAGCTCCAGACCCCAACTCCGCCCCATACAGATGGACTCGGAGCTTCAGGTAATTGGCACAGTGGCTAGACACAAAATCTCATTCCTAATAGACACTGGAGCGGCCTTTTCACTTTTAACCTCCTTTAAGGGTCCTCTCCAACCTTCAGAAGTGGGCATTGAAGGGGTCTCAGGCATCCCTTTTTATCCCAAAATAACCCCTCCTCTGCTTTGTTCCTTAAGGCAACGCTAACACATTGTTTTACAGTAGTTCCTCAATGCCTAATGTCATTGATGAGATGTGTTATTCTGGCTAAGCTACAAACTTCTATGAACCTCCCATTCTCAGATCCCATATCAATTCTTTGCGTACAATGGCACCCAAACCCCTGGCCAGCCCTCACTCCCAAAACCTGCCCCCTGACCTTCCCCTGATAGATTCTCAGGTCTGGGACACCGAAGCCTCATTGGTAGCCCGACACCATTCCCCATACAGATCTTTCTTAAAAATCCCTCTCAAGTAATAACACAAACTCAACATACCCTGACCACAGAATCCCAACAAGGACTTAAAGCAGTAATCTCCCGACTGCTCAGAGCCAGCCTTTTGAGGTCTATCTGTTCTCTTAATACTCCTATACTGGCAGTCAAATGGGGACTCCATTCCTGGCATCTAGTCCAAGATCTTCACAAGATCAATGAAGCCATAATACCTGTATATCCCATGGTCACTAATCCCTACACCCTTCTCTCACATATTCCCCCTGACACACTCTATTTCACAGTATTAGACCTCAAAGATGCTTTCTTTACTATTTCTACACCACTCCTCACAGCCCCTATTTGCCTTCACCTGGACGGATCCAGACACATATCAATCTCAACAATTAACTTGGACCGTTTTACCACAAGAGTTTGAGATACCCCTCATTTTTTCAGCCCAGCCCTCCAAAGAGACCTACAAACTTTAGACCTAGGCTCTACTACCTTACAATATGTAGATCAATATAGATGATTTACTGTTATGTAGTTCCTCTAGCCACAACTGCCTCGTCCACACTGCAATGGTATTAAATGCCCTAGGCAACTGGGGCTACAGAGTCTCACTCTCCAAAACACAAATAGCTTCCACCACTGTCAATTACATGGGATTACTTCTCACTCCCACATCTAAAATAATCCCAGCTCAGAGACTTCAAGCCTTGACACAGACCCCCAGGCCCCAAACCAAGAGGGAACTTCTTTCTCTATTAGGTCTATTAAACTTCTTCCGAATATGGGTCCCAAATTTTGCCTTCCACGCAAAACCTCTCTACCAAGCTGCTCGAGGAAACTTGGATGAACCCTTTTGACCCCCACCTCTCTCCCCACCCCAATACAGACTCTTATCAAACATTTACTACAGGCCCTTTCTCTTTACTTACCTGATTACACCAAGCCTTTTTTCCTTTTTGTACATTCTCGACAAAGACATGCCTTAGGGATTCTGTGCCAAAAAGGGGGGGCGGACATATGGGGTCTCTAGCTTACTTATATAAACAACTTGATCTCATCATGCTCAGATGGCCACCTTGTCTCCAGGCCTTAGCTGCAACCACCCTCTTAATACCTGAAGGCCAAAAACTAACCCAAAATGCTCCTCTAAATGTATGCTCACCTCATTCCTTCAAAGATTTACTCTCTCATCGGGCTTTCCTTTCTCTGCCCCCTGCTCGACTACAGATCCTCCACGCTCGCCTCCTCAATCCATCCCTTTCTTTTATGCCTTGTAAACATCTTAATTCTGCTAGCTTACTCCCCACACCAGATCCAGTAGAACACCTATCTCATGACTGTGTTCAGACCTTAGATATGACATTTAATCCCTTTGAACATATAACTGATCAGCCCCTTACTGACCCCAAAGTCCCATCCTGGTTCATAGATGGCAGTGCCCAGAAGCAAGCCCTATTTGGGGCTGGATACGCTACAGTTAAGGGACAGCCTGACAAAATTATCCCCCCTTACCTCATCAAGTCAGCCACACTCCCAGCTCACACATCCTCACAACAGGCTGAACTGATAGCTCTTACACAAGCTTTGACCCTAGCCAAAGGCCAAAAGATAAACATTTTTACACTGACTCCAAATATGTCTATAACATATTACATTCTAACATTATAATCTGGAGGGAGAGGGGATTTCTCTCAGAAGGGCACACTTATTCTCAGTGCTTCTTTTATTTCTGAACTCCTCCATGAGGCTCAGTTCCCAAAACAAGCTGCTGTAATACATTGCTAGGGACATCAGCAACTTAGTCCTATCTCCTTTTATAACAATACAGCAGATCAAGAAACAAAGCAGCAGGCCGCCTCTGTTAGTCCTGTCTTTACTATAGCCCAAATTGACAAGCCTAACATCTGCACATTACTTTCATATCTACATTCCCTTTTCCACCCCTCTGCAAAAGTACTTAAGACTTTCCTTCAGAACTTTAGAGTTAACTAAGGACAATGTGACTTACTAAAATAATCTGACCCAAAAGTGCACCATTTGTCAGCGGACAAATCCTAATTCTAACATTCGCCCCCCTCCTTTCCCCATCCACCAAATTCATGGACATCTTCCTGCACAAGACTGGCAGGTAGATTTCACCCACATGCCACCCGTAAAAAGGGTTAAATTTCTCCTAGTCTTCATAGATACATTTTCTGGATGGATTGAAGCTTTCCTGACTACTGAGAAATGAGCCCCTACTGTGGCTCAGCTTATTCTTACTGAAATCCTCCCAAGGTTTGGAATGCCTTCCTCCCTCCAGTCTGACAACAGGCCCGAGTTCACATCCCAAATCACCCAAAATATTGCACAAGCCCTTCAAGTTCCTTGGAGGTTTCACATTCCTTATCATCCCCGGTCTTCCGGTAAGGTTGAGAGAGCCAACCGAGTCCTAAAAGAAACTCTGACCAAATTAATGATCAAACTTCATCAAGATTGGACTAAACTCCTCCCTTTAGCCCTCTTGAAGGTCTGGGCCTTACCAAAAAAACCCTTAAATATCAGTCTATTCGAGGCCATATATGGGAGGCCCATAATACCTTTGGGTCTTCCCCCCTCCCAGGATGGTCCCAAACTGCCATCCCACCTTCCTTTTCCTTTACTTGCCCAGATATGAGATGCCCTTTGGCAACATATGGATGACTTACTCCCTTGACCACATCCCAATCTTCCATACCCATCCCTTCAAATAGGAGACAAAGTTTATATGACAACTCAGTCCCACTCAGATCTACCCCCAAAATGGCAAGGGCCCTAAATGGTAATTCTGCTGACCCCTACCACTGCAAAATTTAAAGAAATCACCCCTTGGGTACACATCACTTGGTTAAAAAAGTTTATGCAGCCCAATGATGAAAATGCTTGCCAGACTAATACTTATCAAGTTTCTCACACTGGCCCCGACTGGCAACGGATGAGCCTGTTGGTTTCACAGCTGCAATTATTCCTGGAACAACTTCTGGCAGATATCTGGGTCTCGAGTCCTCAAGGATCCACGTTTGAACATGTTGAAGATTACATCTCCACCCTGTGGCTACAGAGAACCTTTTATAACTTTTACCCCTTTGAAATCCAATTCTTTTCCATAGTGATCTGTCTTATACTCACTTCCCCAAATGTTGTTTAACATCTTCTTCTTATCCTCTCTTCTTCCTCTGACCCACGAACTCCTTCAAAATTCTAACCTCAACTATCTATTCCGGACCCTTAATTTAACCCATACCCTTCTCAATGCCTCTAACCCATAATTGGCTAAAGACTGCTAGATATGTTTATCCGTAACTCCTCTGGGAGATTCAGCACCCCCCCACCCCACATCCATCCTTGACTGGACCACAGGTAACATGTCCCTACACCACTCATAATGTGGACAGCCTTTATTCATCTCATATCTTAAATACCTTCACACTAGTGACCAAATTCGAAATTCAGACATACTCTTAAAATCTTTACTCACTGAACTTCCCTCCTTCAATGAAAAACCTCCAATAGGAGGCCCTATTTCCCAGAGAGTAACACTGTTACAAGCAGTTCCTTTTTGCATATCCAGAAATTCCCAAAACATTTCGTATGACCAACCCGTGGGCACAATCCCTAACTCCATGTACAACCATCAGATCAGATCAGTCGCTCAGTCGTGTCTGACTCTTTGCGACCCCATAAATCGTACCTCCACCTTATTCTTTGCCATTAGAAAGGCTATATGTAATGTTTCTGGTCCTACAGGACACTCTTTAACCTTTACAAGATGGTTTCCCTCAGCATATTCCTCCACGTCTCCTATTGTAGGGGCCACCTTAGCGGGGTCTCTGAACGTCCTTGAACAAATGATCAAACGCCCCCTTGACTCCTCTTTGCCATTGACTTCAGCTGTTCTATTATGACACCTGGCCTATTTTTCCTGTGTGGGACGTCTACAAACCTCTGTTTACCTACTAATTGGACTGGAACCTGCACCCTAGTATACTCCAGTCCAAACATTTTAATAGCCCCCAATGATCAACCCTTGCCCATTCCTCTCATCCACAAGCCAATAAAACGAGCCATTCATTTCATTCCCCTTTTAGTAGGACTAGGAATAGTGGCTGGAACTGGAACAGGAACTGCGGGCTTAACCACCTCCATCCGAAACTACCAGACACTATCTAAAGACTTATCAGACAGCCTCCATGAAATAGCTCAAGGCCTAATAACTATCCAAAATTAACTTGATTCCTTGGCGGCCGTAGTATTACAGAATAGAAGGGGATTAGATCTACTCACTGCAGAGAAGGGAGGTCTGTGCCTTTTTCTAGATGAATCCTGCTGTTTCTATGCCAACCAGTCCAATAATGTCCAAGCAGCTGCAAAAAACCTTACAGATCGAGCCTCATGAGTCCACCAGAGATTAAGCAGCTCCTGGCAGTCATGGTTAACAGATTGGAACTGGATGCCTTGGGTTTTACCCCTTCTCAGACCATTCATTTTTATCATCCTCCTACTCACCTTTGGGCCTTGTTTGTTTAATCTTTTCCAGGGATTCCTCCAAGACCGAATGTGAGCCAATTCCTGAGACCAAGTCAAGACTGTTCTTTTGCTTGAGACCCTGATGGCTAGAATAGAAAATCAACACTAAGGGCCTTAGACTTCCTTCCTCCCAGACCACAAACCCCTGACTCTGATTTATCAGCACGAAGAAGCCCTGAACATTAACAGCACCCACCACTCTTTCTCTTTTTGTATATATTCCTTAGGGTCTGGAAAGAAGGAAAGTTACATGGCTCAAAATAGCCTGGAGTTAAAACTCCCCACCATTCTATGCAAAACAAAGAACTCTCACACCCAAAGAAAAAAAATGGACATTAAGGTTGATTACGCTCAGCTCGCAGCAGGTCCAGCCTCTGGCTGATGTCCAGAATTCCTTGCCCCAGCAGTTTAAGCGATAACTACTCCGAACAACCTTGAAGAAGAACAGGCCCCCTTAAGACAGTAGAGTTCCACATGTATGCCTATATAGACCTACTCTTTTCTTGGGTTAGTGCAGCAGCTCACTAATCTGACTGCTGCTCCTTCTTGCCTCATTAAAGGTGATCTGTTCCTGTAAAGTGCCAGTTACATTCTTTTTCTGAACCTCACCTTCTCTAACTCCATACCCTACAGGGAACACTAGTGCACCATGTGTGGCAATGTAACTTGGTGAAACCACTATGGAAAACAGTATGTTGTTTATAACAGTCAAGATACAGAAACAATCTAAGTGTTAGTTAATGGATGAATGAATAAACAAAATGTTTATAAATGGATAAAACATTATACACACACACACACACACACACACACACACACAGAGAGAGAGAGGGAGACAGAGAGAGGCTTCCCCAGTGTCTCAGTGGTAAAGAATCCACCTGCAATGAGGAGCCACAGGAGACGCAGGTTTGATCCCTGAGTTGGGAAGATCCCAGAAAGGAGGGCACGGCAACCCACTCCAGTATTCTTGCCTGGAGAATCCCCATGGACAGAGGAGCCTGGGAGGCTACAGTCTATAGTGTCACAAGGAGTCAAACACGACTGAAGTGACTGAGCACATATATACATATATATAACTGGAATGTAATTCAGACATAAGAAAGGAAGGGAATCTGGCTATTTGTGACAACATGGATGAAACTTGAGGGCAATATGATAACTAAAATAAGTCAGACCAAGAAAGATCATCTCACTTAAATGTCTAATCCAAAATAAAATAAAACAACTGGACTTACAGAGAAAAAATTGGAGGTTGCCAGAAGTAAGGGATAGGGGTTAGGCAAAATGAATTGAGTCAAAAGGTTCCAACTGTTATTTATAAAATAAATAAATCCTGGGGTGTAGGAGATGCAGGAGATTCTGGCTCGATCCCTGGGTTGAGAAGATCCACTGGAGGAGCTAATGGCGACCCACTCCAGTGGGTTAGTCTTATGCTTTGTATCCATTATTTGTAATTTATGTGATGAGCAAGATCTGCAAAAAATAGGACGATCATTTAAAACTCTGCTTATATCTTTGCTAAATATTAGAAATCTAGCACGAAAAGACAAACCATTCCTGACAGGCTACTATATATTAAAAAGGGAAACAGAAGTAAAGCCAATCTTTTGAAAGTTTTTTATATTAAATAAGTGACATCATCTTAACCAAAACAATAAACATTAGCTCTACTCCAAAATGGGTTTGTTAAAGTAGCAAAGCCTGATAACTGTGTAACACTTAAACCTTTCTATTCAGAGGGGCAATTCTTCTTAACAATATGTTCATTAGTAATGACCTGTTTTTAGCTGTTTGTGTGCTCCAGTGTGCCAAGTCGCTCAGTTGTGACCACCTCTTTGTGACCCCATGGACTATAACTCTCCAGGTTCTTCTGTCCATGGGATTTTCCAGGCAGGAATACTGGAGTGGGTTGCCACTTCCTCCTCCAGGGATCTTCCCGACTCATGGATCAAATCTGTCTCCTGCCGTCTCCTGCACTGGCAGGCAGATTCTTTACCACTATACCACCTAGGAAGCCCTGTGACTAGCTATTCCTGTTTAATTACCATAGCATTCCTAACATTAATGGTACAAAAAGTTTTAGGGTGTGCAGAACTTCAAAAAAGATCATTTTTTCTCTTCTGTGGAATATCAATACTAATTGATGAAGCTGTAAAATTATTAAAGAATCATTATACCCATGAGCTTCCTTTGTATTAATATTTATCATTGCATCAGTTTATTGCTTGCCTATATATTAACAAGTTGAATTCCTCTACCTATACCACATCCATTAATTAATATAAAATTAAGGATACGATTTATTCTACCAAAAACAAGTTAGCTCTGTACTCCATCCTAAGGTCAGGATTGGCCTCAAATTCAAAATATGCTTACAATAGGTACCTTAGGAGCAGCTGCGAGGGCAGGGCAGAGAATGAATTCACCCTAGAGATTCTACGGAGAGTATGGCCCTGCCAATATCTTGATTTTGACCCAGTGATATTGATTTCATACTATGACCCCAAGAATTATAGCAAAATAAATTTATATTGTTTAAGTCACCAAGTTTCTGGTAAATTGCTACAGTTCTCCTGCAAAACTAATATAGATAGGATGGTAATCCTTTCTCTGAATACCTCACACAATTATTCATTCATTCATAGTCATTCAATCACTCAAAAATTAATATCTTTTGAGTTCATGGTTTAGTGCCTTAAGACAGAAAATGAATTAGTTCAATGAAATATGATAAAGGATGCACTGAAGGAATGAATATTAGGCTTGGGCCACCTAGGGAAGGTGAAAATTAAAAACTGAAGATGTCTGGAGGATGGATAGTAGAACACAAGTTGGCAAACGCTAGGAAAATTTTCCATGTATTGGCAAATCAATGGATGTCATACATGAAAAAGCAAGGGGTGAGGACATCACCTTCAACTCAACACACCTCTCACTTTTCCCATGATTATCTCCTTCAAGGTCATATCAGAGGCCCATAACACAGAAAGTAAAACACCATACATTTCAGGAAGGATTTTTTGGAAAGCTTTCCCAAAGGGGCCCCATTTCCTATGGACGTGCTCTTTGAACTATTTAACCTCTTACTCCCAACACCCTCCTCCTTTGCCCATCCTCATGACAGGGGATTTATTACACAACCCGTGAGGCCAGAGTTTTCTTTTTCCCCTAAATCCTGAGCTCTGTCCAAACTCCAGGGCATGTAACCGCTTACACTCATTCTTCTCCGCTTTCACCTTGTTCTTTGGTTGCCTTCCATCCCCCTCTGTGCCCCCACACAAGGACTCTTGGACCCTGACTTTTCCCCTTCACTTGGCTCAGCACTAGCTTTTCTGCCACAGCATAGGGGCAGTAAGGGAAAGAACTTTGAAGTGGGAGAAGCTGGGATTTGAATTCTGGTTGTTACCTTTTCCCTCCCCCAGTCCTTGGCTTCTTCTATGTAGCTGGGCTCAAAATGCTTGGTAATAGCTACTGTTGGTGAGCACCTCCTATGTTCTAGGCACTAAGGATAGAACATTATATATTTTATCTTACAAGGATCCTACAAGACAGATTTTAAAAATCCCCATAGTCTAGACAAGAAAATAAAGGCACTAAGAGGCTAGTTGCTTGCCCAGGGTCACTCTGCTGGTGAGAGGTAGAACCAGGATTCAAACCCAGGCAGTCTGGCTCCAGAGACTCTGCTGTTAACCATGAGCATAAAAAGATAATGAGTGTGTTGAGCTGCTGTCCATACATGAAAACAGCCTAATTTTCCAAGGGCATTTCATGTTTGATCTGTTTTCCAGTGATCCAAGTAGTAGGTTATCAACTCCATGAACTGGTATAAATGCAGTAGTGAGGCTTCACTACTCAGGGCTGCCTTGGTGAGAAAGTGTTGGGTAATCTCTGTGGTTAGATGTAGCAATCACTGAAAATGATATTTATGGAGAATTTTCAATGAGCTTATTACAAAGTGAGACGATTCAACTGTAGAGCATGCGCTAAACTCTTTAAAAATTCTATGTCAATTGTAGTTACTATTTATTAACCAGTAAATATTTTTCCCTTTCATTTGGTACCCACCTAACCCAATCAAGGACTCCTTTAAAGTTGTCGCTAAGCATTCAATGTCCTTATAATTTCCATAACCTGGACCAGAAGACAGTACTTACTGATGATCCTCAATAAATACTTCAGTTCAGTCGCTCAGTTGTGTCCGACTCTTTGCGACCTCATGAATCGCAGCACGCCTGGCCTCCCTGTCCATCACCAACTCCCAGAGTTCACCCAAACTCATGTGCATTGAGTCAGTGATGCCATCCAGCCATCTCATCCTCTGTCGTCCCCTTCTCCTCCTGCCCACAATCCCTCCCAGCATCAGGGTCTTTTCCAATGAGTCAACTCTTTGCATGAGGTGGTCAAAGTACTAGAGTTTCAGCTTTAGCATCATCCTTTCTAAAGAACACCCAGGACTGGTCTCCTTTAGGATGGACTGGTTGGATCTCCTTGCAGTCCAAGGGACTCTCAAGAGTCTTCTCCAACACCACACTTCAAAAGCATCAATTCTTCGGTGCTCAGCCTTCTTCACAGTCCAACTCTCACATCCATACATGACCACTGGAAAAACCATAGCCTTGACTAGACGGACCTTTGTTGGCAAAGTAGTATCTCTGCTTTTGAATATGCTACCTAGATTGGTCATAACTTTCTTTCCAAGGAGTAAGCTTCTTTTAATTTCATGGCTGCAATCACCATCTGCAGAGATTTTGGAGCCCAAAATAAAGTCTGACACTGTTTCCACTGTCTCCCCATCTATTTCCCATGAAGGGATGGGACCAGATGCCATGATCTTAGTTTTCTGAATGTCGAGCTTTAAGCCAGCTTTTTCACTCTCCTCTTTCATTTTCATCAAGAGGCTTTTTAGTTCCTCTTCACTTTCTGCCATAAGGGTGGTGTCATCTGCATAACTGAGGTTATTGATATTTCTCCCGGCAATCTTGATTCCAGCTTGTGCTTCTTCCAGCCCAGCGTTTCTCATGATGTACTCTGCATATAAGTCAAATAAGCAGGGTGACAATATACAGCCTTGACATACTCCTTTTCCTATTTGGAACCAGTCTGTTGTTCCATGTCCAGTTCTAACTGTTGCTTCCTGACCTGCATACAGATTTCTCAAGAGGCAGGTCAGGTGGTCTGGTATTCCTATCTCTTTCAGAATTTTCCACAGTTTATTGTGATCCACACAGTCAAAGGCTTTGGCATAGTCAATAAAGCAGAAGTAGATGTTTTTCTGGAACTCTCTTGCTTTTTCCATGATCCGTCGGATGTTGGCAATTTGATCTCTGGTTCCTCTGCCTTTTCTAAAACCAGCTTGAACATCTGGAAGTTCATAGTTCACGTATTGCTGAAGCCTGGCTTGGAGAATTCTGAGTATTACTTTACTAGAGTGTGAGATGAGTGCAATTGTGCAGTAGGTTGAGCACTCTTTGGCATTGCCTTTCTTTGGGATTGGAATGAAAACTGACTTTTCCAGTCCTGTGGCCACTGCTGAGTTTTCCAAATTTGCTGGCATATTGAGTGCAACACTTTCACAGCATTGTCTTTCAGGATTTGAAATAAATACTTACTGATTTGGTAAATGAGTGAAAGAGGGAGGAAGTGTAACTTGGACTAGTTAAATCATTTTCTTCAATAGACTAGGGTCAGTGTTTAGTGCCATATTTTAACAAATAAATTAATATTTTTATTTCAGAATTCTTCCTGGCTCAGGTTATAGGCAACAGAAAGGCAGAAGAAAGAATGTTGTCAATTCCCAAGGCAGCAGCTTATAGTGATTACTGCTGTGGGGAGGTAACAGGCACTTCTTGTTCTCTGCATTTGAGAACGTTGGGTTTGATGCTGATGTGAGTTATCATATCTTGCTTACTTTTACGCTCATATAAAGACAGCAATTTCCAGGGAAAGTCTTTCAAGCCTAAATATTTGCTTGCTTTTCCCATGCAGTGGAAGTCACAGAACAATTCTGTTTGTTTTAGCCTGGGTCAATATGTATCACTCCAGTTGAAGCTGGCTTAAAACTCAACATTCAAAAAACTAACATCATGGCATCCAGTCCCATCACTTCATGGCAATTATATGGAGAACCAGTGGAAATAGTGACGGACTTTAGTTTCTTGGGCTCCAAAATCACTGAGGATGTTGACTGCGGCCATGAAATTAGAAGATGCTTGCTCCTTGGAAGAAAACCCATGACAAGCCTAGACAACATATGAAAAAGTAGAGACATTACTTTACCGACATGGGTATGTAAAGTCAAAGCTATGGTTTTCCCAGTAGTCATGTATGGATGTGAGAACTGGACCATAAAGACAGCTAAGTGTCAAAGAATTGATGCTTTTCAACTGTGGTGTTGGAGAAGACTCTAGAGAGTACTGTGGACTGCAAGGAGTTCGAACCAGTCAATCCTAAAGGAAATCAATCCTGAATATTCATTGGAAGGACTGATGCTGAAGCTGGAGTTCCAATACTTTGGCTACCTTATGGGAAGAGCTGACTCATTAACAAAGACTGTGATGCTGGGAAGGATTGAAGGCAGGTGGAGAAGGGGATGACAGAGGACAAGATGATTGGATGGCATCACTGACTCAGTGGTCCGGAGATGGTGAAGGATAAGGAAGCCTGGTGTGCTGCAGTCCATGGAGTCACAAAGAGCCAAACATGACTGAGGGACTGAACAAGAACAAATCCATATCACCTCTTTCTGCCTGGAATTAGATACAGTAATGAATCTGAGAAAGCGCAGTATCCTTTTCCTGTACTCTGCACGATGCTGGCAGTAAAAGCTGTAAAGGTTTTAAAGTGTCTCTTCAATGCTTACATAGAGCTTATACTTTCTAAAACACAATCACAACTACTCCCCAATTTACCATGTGTTATTAAGCTTGTTTTACAGATAAGAAAACAGGGATAGTGGACTTTTCAAGACACAAAACAAGTCATTGTCAGAATTAAGACCATCGCCTTAAATTTATAACTCCAGCTTTGCTAATTCCTGACTCTCATTCATTTTGTATCAGCTTGCTATGTGGTGCCATGGTGCCAGCTGCTTTCTCTATATCATCCTTTCTATACTCTCTGTCCTAGAACATACACCACCCTCTAGACAATCTCTCCAACCAAGTGTCTCAAATTTCATGGCTGCAGTCACCATCCACAGTGATTTTGGAGCCCAAGAAAATAAAATCTGTCACTGCTTCCAATTTTTCACTTCTGTTTGCCATGAAATGTTGCAATCAGATGCCACGATCTTAGTATTTTGAACCCTGAGTTTCAAGCCAGTTTTTTCACTCCCTTCAGTTTAGTTCAGTTCAGTCACTCAGTCGTGTCCGACTCTCCCTTATTTCACTGTTATTAAGAGGCTTTTAGTTCCTCTTCAGTTCAGTTCAGTTGCTCAGTCGTGTCTGAATCTTGGTGACCCCATGAATCACAGCATGCCAGGTCTCCCTGTCCATCACCAACTCCCGGAGTTCACTCAAACTCACGTCCATTGAGTCAGTGATGCCATCCAGCCATCTCATCCTCTGTCGTCCCCTTCTCCTCCTGCCCCCAATCCCTCCCAGCATCAGAGTCTTTTCCAATGAGTCAACTCTTCGCATGAGGTGGCCAAAGTACTAGAGTTTCAGCTTTAGCATCATTTCTTCCAAAGAACACCCAGGACCAATCTCCTTTAGAATGGACTGGTTGGATCTCCTTGCAGTCCAAGGGACTCGCAAGAGTCTTCTCCAACACCACAGTTCAAAAGCATCAATTCTTTGGCGCTCAGCTTTCTTCACAGTCCAACTCTCACATCCATGCATGACCACTGGAAAAACAATAGCCTTGACTAGACGACCTCTGTTGGCAAAGTAATGTCTCTGCTTTTGAATATGCTATCTAGGTTGGTCATAACTTTTCTTCCAAGGAGTAAGCTTCTTTTAATTTCATGGCTGCAATCACCATCTGCAGAGATTTTGGAGCCCAAAATAAAGTCTGACACTGTTTCCACTGTCTCCCCATCTATTTCCCATGAAGGGATGGGACCAGATGCCATGATCTTAGTTTTCTGAATGTCGAGCTTTAAACCAGCTTTTTCACTCTCCTCTTTCATTTTCATCAAGAGGCTTTTTAGTTCCTCTTCACTTTCTGCCATAAGGGTGGTGTCATCTGCATAACTGAGGTTATTGATATTTCTCCCGGCAATCTTGATTCCAGCTTGTGCTTCTTCCAGCCCAGCGTTTCTCATGATGTACTCTGCATATAAGTCAAATAAGCAGGGTGACAATATACAGCCTTGACATACTCCTTTTCCTATTTGGAACCAGTCTGTTGTTCCATGTCCAATTCTAACTGTTGCTTCCTGATCTACATATAGGTTTCTCAAGAGGCAGGTCAGGTGGTCTGGTATTCCCATCTCTTTCAGAATTTTCCACAGTTTATTGTGATCCACATAGTCAAAGGCTTTAGTATAGCCAGTGAAGCAGAAGTAGATGTTTTTCTGGAATTCCCTTGCTTTCTCAATGACCCAGCTAATGTTGATAATTTGATCTCTGGTCCCTCTATGTTTTTTAAACCCAGCTTGCACATCTGGAAATTCACAATTCACATACTGCTGAGTCCTAGCTTGAAGGATTTTGAGCATACTCTTGTTAGCATGTAAAGTTAGCACAATGGTATGTGGTCTGAACATTCTTTAGCGTTGCCCTTATTGGGGATTGGAATGAAAACTGACCTTTGCCCATCTTATGGCCATTGCTGAGCTTTCCAAATTTGCTGAAATATTGAGTGCAGTCCTTTAAGAGCATCATATTTGAGGATTTTAAATAAAGATACATAAAACATCATCACTGAATGTTACTAACCATATTTTTATAAAAAGGAAGATTCTGATGACCATATATTCAATATCTTAGAACTTTTCAGGCAAATTTAAGAGTTTAGTAAGACCAGCTGGTTGGTCCTAGCTGTACTGGTGAAAGCACTGAAGGAAATGGATGAGGTTGGGGATTCAAATTCCCAGGCCAAACTACACACAACTGACTGGAAGGCTTCAATATCTGACCTGAAAGAAACCTTTGTTTCCTGTAGCCACAGGGCCTCAGCCAGGGCTGAGATTTGTGAAAACAAAATCCAGAGTCTCATCCTGTCAGTGTCTGAATTACATGCAAATTGATTTCCCAATCTTCTGCCAAAGTGTGAGCGTTTATTGGGAAGTAATGGGAACCTGACATTGGAATGGGGACATATGGGAAGATCCCAGGGAAGCTCAAAACATTAAAACCCTAAATTTAGCTACTTCTTTACCAACTGATGAATATATGTGTTCTAGTTATGCATTCCAGAACCAGAAAAATAACTTTAGGAGGGATGGGTATACAGCACCTCTAGGTGGCAATAACTGGCATGTCTGAGGTAAGGTTCTCCAGGAAAGGGTAAATGCTCTAAATTAAAGGCCAATGTATGGTGCTTTTTCTTTGTTTTTTTTTTTTTTTTTTTTTTTTTTACTTTATTGACTTTTAGTTGATTTGCAATACTGTGTTAGTTCAGGTGTACAGCAAAGAGATTCAGATGTATGCACTATATGCATACATTCTCTTTTTCAGATTCTCCTCCATTATAGGTTATCAAAATATGTTGAATAAGATTCCCAGTCCTAAACAGTAAAATCTTGATATTTATCTACTTTATATACAGTAGTGTTTATCGAATAATCCCATACTCCTAATTTATTCCTTTCTCCCTTTTTCCTTGGTAAGCTAATGCATGTTTCTATGTCTGTGAGTCAGTTTCTGTTTTGTAAACAAGTTCACTCATTTTATTTTATAATTTTTCTACACTACCTCTATTCCTGTTACTTATTTGTTTTAAGTGGAGGCTAATTACTATACAATGTTGTGGTGGTTTTTGCCATATGTCGACCCAGCCACAGGTGTACATGCGTCCCCTTTTCCTGAACCCCCCCACCCCATCTCTCTGGGTTATCCCAGAGCACCAGCTTTGAGTGCCCTGCTTCATATATTGAACTTGCACTGGTCATCTGTTTTACATATGGTAATATACATGTTTCAGTGCTATTCTCTCATATCACCCCATTCTTGCTTCTACCACATAGTCCAAAAGTCTGTTCTTTACATCTGTGTCTCTTTTGCTGTCTTCCATGTAGGGTCGTCATTACCGTCTTTCTAAATTCTAAATATATGCATTAATGTACCGTACTGGTCTTTCTGACTTACTTCACTCTGTATAATAGGCTCCAGTTTCGTCCACCTCATTAGAATGGACTCAAAGGCGTTCTTTTTTACAGCTGAGTAATACTGCATTGTGTATATGTACCACAAATTCCTCATCCATTCGTCTGCCAGTGGACATCTAGGTTGCTCCATATCCTGGCTATGGTAAACTGTGCTGCAATGAACATTGGGCTACACATGTCTCTTTCAATTCTGGTTTCCTCAGTGTGTATACCCTGAAGTGGGATGGCTGGGTCATACAGCAGTTCTATTTCCAGCTTTTTAAGGAATCTCCACACTGTTCTCCACAGTGGCTATACTAGTTTGCATTCCCAACTGGGGCATTGTCATTTCTGCCTTACCCTCTGGAGAAGCTCAGTATTTACAAGTGTCCTGAGGGGCCTGGCTTCTCCCTGCATGGCAGCCAAGACTTGTGGCCAGCTGGTTCCTCCCAGGCCCTCCTGCACACACACGCCCCCACCCCTTGTGGCATCTGAGGAGCCTGCAGGTCCTGTCCATGGGGAAGGGCTGCCAGGGGGCTAGTGACATGGCCAGGCTGGGCTCTTCTCAAATCTCTTCTGGGGTGAAGGAGACCCATGTGCCTGACCAAGTCTGCAAGTCTTCCCTGCTCAGCACAGGGTGGGCGCTGGCTGGGCCTCTCTATAGATGTGGTGAGAAAGCTACCACAGAAGAAGAGGCAGGCTCCTTCTCTGACAGGTGTTGGTGTGAGCTTTTTCCCTCTGAGCCTTAGGTGACAAGGCCTTTCTTCTGACTCAGCTGTCATAGAAGCCTCAGGCGCCAGGCAGGGTGTGGGGCTTGAGTGACTCCAGAGTGTGAAGCTGCAGGGGGGCTGGACACGCTGTCCTTGCTAGGGTCTCGGCCCCATAGAGCAGGTGTTATTCCCCTCCTCCTCCCCGCTGTTATTCCCTCCCCTTCTCTCTCTTCTGCTTCATCCAACTCCGTTCAGACAAGACACACACATTCCATATGATATTGTGCACTTTATCCAGGGACGGGGAAAGAGGAAACCATGTGAGTGAAATGGAGGTAGACCCATCTCACACAGGAGAGAGCAGTGGCCCAGGGCGAAGGAGTCACACAGGATTTAACAGGTCCAGTGATGGCTCCCCAGGTGTTTTTGTTCTAGTTCCCAGAAACCCAGAATAAGCCTGTTTGATCTGAGTTGCCCAGGTAAGCACAAAGTCTTGATGAAAGAGAAGGTTATATGAAGACAGAAGCAGAGGGACATTTGAAGATGCTGCTGGATTTGAATGTGGAGGAGGGCCCAGGAGCCAAGGAATGCAAGGATTGCAGCTCTAGATGCAAAAATGGCAAAAAGCAGGATCCTGTACCAGGTCCCTGGATGAGGGCCGAGTCAACATCTTGGTTATGTCCAGGGAAACCCTTTTCTGACTTCTCACTCCAGAGCCATCAGAGGATAACTGTGTGTTTTTCTAAGTCCCTAAGGCAGAGACAATTCATTTTACCATCAAAACAGAAGTGAATACAGGGACAGACAGGCAGGCAGAAGGGGAGAAACACAGGTGAGAACAGACAGACTCGAGGGTGTTGGGTGATGAGGATTCCGGTGGACAGTGAGAGATACAGGGGGTCAGAGACAGATGGAGAGACAAGCAGATAGGGAGCCTGGAGAAAGGTGAGAGAAGGGCAGCAAGTCAGCTGAGCAGGAGGCAGGAGATGAGGCAAGCTGGCAGGTGGGCAGATCAAAGCTGGAAGTGGGCAAAGGGGCAAGGACAGGGAGAGTGACAGCAAGACAGGATGGCGGGCAGGGGCCCTCAGGGCTTGTCCTTGTCCCCACCTGGATCAGAGAGCTTCCTGAGCTGCAAGTAAATCCCATTTTTGGATCTCAGCACAATGACTGGCATGGGCACAGGGACCCTGGAGGAATCTGGTGACAGCTCAAAGCGAAGCAAGGTCAGGGCCACGGCCACCTTCAACTCATTCATGGCAAACTGCTTCCCGATGCAGTTCCTACATTCGGAGATAAAAAGGAAGTAAGCAGAGGCTTCTAACCCCTGCTGAGCACAGGGAATCAGGGCTCTCCTAGAGGTGGCCCAGCCCTAATCCCTTCCTTACTCAACACACTGAACTTGCCAGCAAAGCTCTCCCCCTGACAGATGACAAAGCCCACCTCTCTAAGGACTAGCTCCTAACTCATACTCCTGCTCTCAGCAGGAAAACCTGGGGAGCATCAGTGCTCTAAACCACAGAGTCAAGTCAAGTGGATCAAGACTGTGAACTAGTACTTTATTCACTCGTCCACTGGCAATTCCCGGTTTCAGGTCAGCCCAGGGCACTGTAGGGGCAGGGCAGACAGCCTCTCAGAACCTTACCACCTACGGTGGACAGACAGGCTGCCCAGTCCCCAGAGATGACAAGACAGGGCTGTGCAAGGAATCAGAATGGCAACAGGGAGGCTTCCTGGAGAGGACAAGGGTTAATGACCCTGAACCTACTGGACCCATTCCTTCCCAGTTAATGGTCTTGCTTCCTGTCTCCCTCAGTCCCTCCGTCAATCTACCTTTGGAATGTTCCATTCTAATCCAAAAATGACCCTCCTAACAATCACTTGGTCTCCTCATCTGGCCTTTTCAGCCTCCATTCCTCCCTTCCTTCTAAAGCCCCAGTAGCTCCAGGCCTGCTGTGTTTTGCACCACAGGGAGCACACATCTCAGTGCCTCAGCGGCATCACAGCCCTCTCTGGATTCTTCCTCACTCATCTTGAATCTGTCCCTCTCGTCTTCCCGACTCAGGGACGGTTGAGGTCCCCTCCCCTCGCCTCTGCCATCCTCATGCTCAAGGCTCCATCCAGTGACCACCACCCTCACCCCCTCTGCTGGCTGCACATCTTCCCACTCTGGACCCTCAAGGCACCATGGGTGTAACTCAAGGACACAGCACATCCAGTGCCCAGCATAACGCCGGATCCTGGATCCTCCACAGTCTGCTCAAGGAATGAATGAGTGAAAGAGTGGATGTGTGAATGATGTCTGTCTTTTTTTTTTTTTTTTTTTTGATGTCTGTCTTGAGGAGACATGTTGTTGACAGTGAGCCCTGGGGGAGGACAGCATTATCATCCCTGTGTTCCCATCTCCTAGCACAGGTCTTTGCACATGGAGACACGCTTAATACATACTTTCATATTTAAACAATATTAATTGAATTGAAAACAACTCAAGTGGAATCAGAATATAAGAAATATTCAGTCTGATCTAGGAATCAAGCTGCCAAGTCCCTTGTGCCCTCTAGTAGCAGCTGAATAACCTGCAGCCATGTCTACAAGGAAGGACTGGACCCTTGTGTAAATCAAATCCTAGAATCAATAAGACAGTTTACTTAAACACTGTTCTGTAAAGGTTGATTCATCAACTGAAAGTTTCCTAGATCTGTACAGTCAGAAGAAAGTTGCTTCTACTAAGTTACAAAGTCACTGTAGCTACTATTTCAGGGGAGGTTCTGTGCCCTTTAAGATTTTCACAGCAACCATTTAGGAGTGTATCAGTCAGGCTAACAGCTATTTCAAGGGTGCTTTATGTTTTACATGCAATAGATTTTTCAAATGCATGTGTCAAACACAAAATACTCTCCCCCATGTAGGGAAAGAGCAAATTAGCCAAGATGGCATTGTCAGGCGCTCTCTCCCTGCGGTCTCTCACTGTCGCCTCAAGGTTTGTAACTAATGATTATGGAACAGCTAGACCACGTATAGCACTGCGTATGTGTGTCACATGGCACTCGCTTGGACTCTGGCTACTTTTGTTATATAAGCTCCACCTGCAAAAGGTCAGGGGGCGGTGTGTGGTACGCCTTTATGAGTTTGACTATGAAAGCCCTGGTTACTGCTGCATTGGGGCTACGTTGGAACGACATCATGGTTATATTATATGAGGTTATGTTCTAGCTATGTTACGGTTTTTACAGCTGCTGCTACGGCGGCTGCGTCAGGCCAGACTGAGCTGTGTTATGGCGGCCATAACACAGCCAGGAGAGAATAAACGTGTCTGCAGTTCCTACGGCTCCTCCAGTCCTCCTCCAACCTCTATCCTGGGTTTAGCAAACAGTGTGAACAGTATGAACAGTGAGAAACTGGCATCATGAGCAGGATCAGCAATAGACTTCCCAAAGCAGGCTTGATTGTCCTCCACTTTAAAGTTTTTCTTACTAACATTACTCTGTATAATCTGGGACTATGGTATCTAAATTCTGCTTTTTAATAAAGAATTTTGGTAACAGAAAATATATGCCATGGTTATGTTAATACACAGTCAAATGTATGTCGGATATACTGCAGGAATTGAGAACACACTCATTGACTGTGAAACTTTCTTCAAACTACAACTGTAACTGATCACATACATGACTTGAAGCCTCAGGACATGGAATTCCCAATCCAGACAAGCACGCCGAATACAGTGAGGGTGGACAGGTGAATTAAGCAGAAAGACAGTGGGCTGACTAGGAAGGTGGGAACAGAGAAAATCATCTTTTAAGGTGACTGAAATTGTGCTAACCAAATGTGTAGTTTAAATTTCATGAAGACCTGTAATGCTCAAATGTCATACTCCTAAAGTGAGGAAAACACTGGATACTTTGGATTGGCCACTGACATGGAAATGAGGTCAATCCTTGTGGACAGTAGGAGGTCAGTGTCAGAGTGGAGGGCCCTGAAGACCTTCTTGTACATGGAGACCCACGCTTCCTTCTCAGCACATCAACAGACAAGGACAGAACTGCATGCTCCTCATATGAAGGTAGACAGTCACACACATCGGGTAGCAACCAGTGACACTTGCCTCCCCCAGTACAGAGGCCTCACCTGGATCCTCCTGAGAAGGGCAGGAAGGCATGGCTGTGTTGAGTAGAACCTGGCGCAAACCGAGTTGGGTCAAACACCTGCAGAGAGAGCACCAGGGTCAGGACATTTGGGGTCAAACCCCTCACATGAATGCACTGGGGGATAAGAATCCCAGAGAGGGAGCAGGGGAAGGGTTTGGTGTCGAGAGAGCATCCCATCTCCTCCTCCCACGTCCATCGTACCTCTGGGTTCGGCCACACCTTCGGGTTGTGATGAAGCCCATAAATGGAGAGGGAGACTAAGATTCCTGTGGGGCAGAGGAGAGAGAGAAGCCTGATGGTCCCATAGTGCAAGGGATGAGCGGCTTCACAAAAGTCCTGGGAGCCATCATGGGAGCACCCCCGGTCACTCTGAAAGAAATGATGCTCTTGCAAGACAGGTGGGCGGGGCATGACAAAGCACATGATCACAGATTAGGGGTAGGTGACCACAGCCCAGGATTGAGAATTAAAAGAATTGCAAGGTTACACTTAGGAGCAGCTCAGGTGACAACTCACATTTATCAAGTGCCATCATGAAGCTGGGGAATGTGCAAGAATCATTTAATCCTCACACAAGCACTCTTTTGTCCCCACAAGCCCATGAAGCACCTGAGCCTCAGAGAGGTTAAGGGTTGGGTCTATGATCCCACAGTTAGGAGGGAACAGGGCTGGGATTCAGACCCACTGGGTGCTGAGTCAGTGGGTGGCCTCCAGCCATGGCAGGGCTCAGACCTCATCATCACCTGCTCTCTGCCACCCAGCAGAGGGCACCTCAGAGACTAGAGCCTCTGACCCATGACGGTGGAGTCTTTTGAGCTCCCTCTCTTATTTACACCCCATATGGAAGCACCATGCCTCCCTCTGCTTCTGCCGTCATGATTCAAGAATCAGAATTTTAGGCTGTATTATAAGACTGCACAGAAGGGTCAACATTTATTTGTTGAGCTTTGTTGCATTCAAGTTTTGTGTCAAACATTTTTTCTTTCAGTAGAAGTTAATTACTTTTCAACAGTGTGTTAGTTTCTGCCATACTACAGTGCAAATAAGGCACACTTATGTATCTATATATATGGAGAAGGAAATGGCAACTCACTTCAGTATTCTTGCCTGAGAAATCTCATGGACAGTGGATTCTGGTAGGCTACACTCTATGGGGTCACAAAAAAGCCAGACATGACTTAGCAACTAAACAACAGCTATATCCCCTCCATCTTGCACCTCTCTCCCCTTCCCATTCCACCCCTCTAGGTCATTTCAGATAATCAGGCTGGGCTTCCTTTTATATAGCAGCTTTCCACTAGATACATACTAGTATTTTACACATGACAGTCTATCTGTGTCGATGTTACTTTCTCAATTTGTCCTACCCTCTCCTTCCCCTCCTGCATCCACAAGTCCATTCCTTATGTCTGCATCTACATTCCTGCTCTGCAAATACATTCATCAGCATTATTTTCCTAGATTCTATATATACGTGTGTGTGTTAATATACGATATTTGTTTTTCTCTTTCTGAGTGCTTCCCTCTGTATAACAGGCTGTAGATTCTTCCACCTCACTGCAACTGACTCATATTTGTTCCATTTTATACTGAGTAATATTCCATTGTGTATACGGACCACAGCTTCATATCCATTCATCTATCAGTGGACACCTTGGTTGCTTCCACGACCTGGCTGTTGTAAACGATGCTGCAATGAACACTGTGGCACATGTGCTTTTTGGATTCTGGTTTTCCCAAGGTATATTCCTAGTAGTAGGATTGTTGAGTATATGGTAGTATTAATCCTAGGATTTATGGAAAAGCATTTTTTAAAACTCATTCAAACTACAGAATAAATATTATCTTCAGGCAGACAAGAGCCAGAGCATCCTGGAACTGGAAATGCACAGGTGGATTACTGGTCTAGCATGTGGTCCTACAGAGTGCTTAGCTGAGTGGTGAGGTGAAGTTCATACCTGCAGGTAAGGAGCGTCCATCAGGGAAGGTGATGGGCTTGCTCAGCTCTCTGCTGATGACTGGTACTGGTGGATAAAGTCTCATGGCCTCCTTGATGCACATGGTCGTGTAGGGCATCTGGTCCAGATGGTCCCTGAAAGGAAGCCCATCTGAGGGCAGGCAGGACTGGACAAACACGGATTCTCTCTAGTTCAGGTAGGACAGGGCTCTTCCATCTCCAGGATGCTCACCAGGTGATGGAAGCGCCATCGGCGAGGAGGCTCTGGATCTCTTCCCGACACCTCTGCTGATGTTCTGGGTGGGAGGCTAGAGCATAGAGGATCCAGGAGATGCCACTGGCTGTGGTGTCGTGACCCTCAAACATGAACGTGTCCACCTCAGCACGGAGGTCCTCGTCAGACAAGCTGCTCCCATTCTCCATCTGTGGAGGCAGGACCAGAGTGCAGGGTCTGCCCTTCCTGTGTGCTTCCGCCCAAAGGCTCAGGCCTCTCCTGCCCACACTCACTCTGGCAAAGAGGAGGATGTCCAGGAAGTCCAAGTGCCTCCTGCTCCTCACCTTCTCCAGCTCTCCCTCCTTCTGCAGACGAGCCTTCCTCTCCTTGATCACTGCATCTGTCCCAGAGCAGTGATTTCCAGCCAGAACTGAGCACTCTGGGCAGTTCAGATTCTGCACCCACCATAACCCCATTTGCCCCTCAGGCCCAGTTTGGTGCCAGGTGGATGAGGGTGAGGGTGAGTGTGGGACTGGGTGAGCATGTCAGGAATTAGGGCGCCAACACATTCTACTCTAGATGGGAATCCCAACACTAGCACAGCCCTTGGGCCTCTGGCTGAATGCTGCTTGGATAGGGTCTCACTCAGTCATCACCAACATGGGGACTCCTGTAACTCCCTGTTCAACACCTGACTCCCTGACCTCTGGGTTCCCAGTCCCTGCAGCAGGTGGGTCTGTGCCAGCTCCTGAAGAGGAAGCAGAAGTCTGGGATCTGCCTAAGGGGTCAAGGCCAGGCCATGTGAGCCTGATGAAGGTGGGGGAGCAGCCCAGGAAGGAGGGGAACCTGTGTGTTGATGGGCGAGCTGGCAGGCCCGGTGGTTCCAGTGGCCTTCAGGGGTCAGCCTGTAGATGAGGTCGTTCTGGTGGAAAGCATTCCGCAGTCGGGAAATAATCAGATGACTGACGTCCTTGATGGCCTGGATGTAGGACTGGGAGTTCCTGAAGGGAGAGGACGCAGAAGAGGCTGGAGGTGAGGGAGGCACTGACCTGGAGAGGGTCAGATTCTTCAGGTAACACCGAGGCATTGTGATTTCTGCCTCATTTCCCTGGAGCCCTCCCCCTGGAGTCCTTTACAGGTGTCCTGAGAGGCCAGGCTTCTCCCTGAGCAGGAGTCAGGGACCTCTGACTGAGTCAAGGGTGGTCTGGGTGGAATTTGACCGTGGTGCATGTCTCTCTGTAGAATGTTACTTCTTGTGTTGATAAACATCCACACTGCCCTTACTGCCTCTCAGGTAAGTCCTTCCCATTCGGGAAAACAGGACCCTGCCCTTGAAGAGCTGTCACTGACCTGTCCGTCTGGACGCTGCCCTGTTGGCTGAAGGCACACTTCATGATGGTGTCCAGGGTCATCAAGGAGACATGTCCAAAGATCTCCAGATGTGAGTCCTGGCTGACGAGCTCCTCCCACTTGTCCTGTGGAGGGAGGAGGCACTGGCCCTGCTCTGCTCCCCTAGAAGACCTGTGCTGCCAGGTCCAGGCTTTCTCTCTGTCTCTACATCTTCAGATGAGATTTCCCCATTTTCTAAGTAGACATGTTTTAGCAACTTAGGCCTGTAACACCCATGTGTAATGTGATGCCTATTTTTTCTGAATCTTTCTTATATATGCAGTTATATTCTCCTCTAATATCCTAAGTAATTCTGAATATTTGGAATAATTTATGAAAATAACCACTTTTGGCAGAGCAGAAAGCATAGTTTCTCAGGTGACAAAGGGAGAACTTCTGTGTCCTGATGTCAGATCTGGACAGGTGATTTCCAACACAAGGAAGCAAATATTTCAAGGCAAGGAAAAGCTAAAATGGCTCTAATGGGGCATGAGCTACTCAATTGCTTTCATTAATCTAATGTTAGCTAAGAACAGGTGCTACCTGGTCTGGATCAGAGGTGATGTTTGTGAAGACCCAGCTCTGTGAGTGTAGACCCGGACTCATTTCCTCTTATGGATGGCTCAGTGACATGCAAAAGCCATGGAACCCAGGCCAGATCCCACTTGTGTGACATCCTGGGATATCCACTCTGCCTCTGCAACTGTCATTGCCCAGGCCAGCCAGGGCCACTGTGAGCTGACCTCCTTGATCTACTCCCCTGTGTTCAAACATGGAGATGGGAGAAGAGTGGACCCTGAATACACCGTGGCCCTATTTCTCTTGGTGAGGAGAAAAGTATGGATCCAGGTTGGTGCCTAGATGTTCCTCTGTCCCACCTAGCTTTAATGAGTGCTGTCTCCTACTACGTCATGAGTGCATCATTCTGGGTGGCTCTATTCAGTAGGTGTCTGAGGGACGTAAGTGTCTGATAGTGGACTTTGTCAGCTGTCCTGGATTCTAGTGCGTATGGTGACAAGCGATGGACTCACCAGCATCACTCGGACAGAGTCAGCCATGATTCCCACGTAGGGCTTCAGGATGTCATAGTGGAAGGCTGGGGTCAGCATCCGCCGGTGCTGGAACCACGTCTGCCCCTCCAACAGCAGCAAACCTGTCCCTGGACCACAGATGGGTGTGTATGGGAATCGGAGAGACTAGGGCCCTCTTGGGAGGAACCAGGGGTGTCAGGAGAAGTCTCCTCATGGGCAGGGGTCAGGAAGGCCAGTACACTTCAGGGATGTGAATTTCCAGTATGTCTGTCCATAGCATGTGATTATGATGAAAAAGTGTAAGAGGGCAGGTCATAAAAGAACTTATTGAAAAGTCAGGGAATATTAGAAAAGACTGAGAATTGATGAAGAAACAGCTAGGCTTCAGGAGGGCTACAGTGCCATTACAAAGACTGGTGGAATTTTAGAAAAATGAGGGTTGATTCAGAGCTGAGGGTTCCTGACTCCTGTTCTTCTCCATTTACACAAAGAGACTGCTCTTGGTTAACCTAATGGGTGGGTGGTTGGCAGTTGTATTTAAATGCACTTACCAATCCAGGGCTTCAGGTATCTGTAGGTAACGTGAGCCTTTGGGTCTGAAAAGTAAGGAGGGAAGATGGATGGGACCAAACACGGAGACAGCCTCTAGAGCAGCTGAGGTCTAGACCTTGGCTCCCTTCCCTTCCTGGTGCTTGCCAAACGGCACTCACTCTGAAGCCACCACCCACTTGCCTCCCATCCCTGACTCTCTGTCCTGATAGTCACTGTGGTCCCAGGAAAGTAGACTCAGTGTTGCAGAGCAGAACACCCACAGGACTAAGATGGTGAGTTGCCCTGAAACATAAACTCTGTTCAGTGCCATAGAATGAGACAGAATCTGTGATTTTTCTATAGTCAGTGGTGGTCTGGCCATCTCAAGACCCAGGACAGGCAACAGTGAAAGGTGCCCAACCTAAGACAGTGTGGACAAGGAATTGGCTCCAGTCTGGGATCATTTCAGTTTGTTTGTAAAAAGAAAAAAAGACGTAAAAGAGAAACCAGCCCCACCAGGAGTAAGGCATTTAATAATAGTAAATAATGTTGTCCTATCTGGCTTTGGTTGGGAGGGTGTTTGGAGGAATTCAGGCCTTGGCATCTGATGTGCCTGTGTCTTCTGGAATTTCACACCCAGGGGCATGTACTCAAATGGAAGATTGTCTCCGGCTGAGGGTTTCCCTCTCACCTGATCTCCCCAGGACCATCTTCATGTAGTCAGGGTCGTAGATCAATAACAAGGCCCTCGTGCCCCACATCCAGCGAACACAGGCCCTTGGGTATTTCTCTACCCTTTTCAGTAGGTGTGGCAGCTCGCCCTCCTCTTGGTACTGTCACCAAGGGAAAGACAAGTCAGTGACTTCTTTCTTTTAGTTCCAGAGCAGGAGTGGAGGTGAAGGCCTGCAAGGGTACCAGGTGGTCACTCTGCAGCCATCAGCAGAACTAAGAGTTTAGAACGATTTCTTCTGACCTGGAATCTCATCCAACCTTGCAGGCTGTCCACCATTCTCCTAAGATCGGATTCTGTCCCATGTCAAGTAGAGTTATGGGCCAACACTACAAACTGCCTACAGAATCTTAGGTAACTCCATGGCTTGTGAAACATTTGGAAATAATTTGCACACAGTGACATAACTTCTTGAGCAATTTATGGTAATTTGTATCACTTGGTAGGCTTCCCTGGCACCTCAGGTATTATGAATTTATCTACAAAGTGGGAGACCTGGGCCGATGCCTGTGTTGGGAAGATCCCCTGGAGAAAGTAAGCAAGTTTTCATATTATTTGGTTTATTTATAGAAGAGATAAATATTTTAAGAATTTAATTTATACATTAGTTTCATTTGCCATCCTGATCATATATATGTTTGATGTTATCCCAGCATACATTTAATGTATATGAGTATGAAAGAATGTTTGGAATGTGTTTGGCTAAGTGAAAAAAATTAAATATTACATTGTGTGTGATATAATTTTCCATCTTGAGTGTGTGCACAGTTGTAGGTCAGATTTGGCATGTACACATATGAGAATGGTATTGAAATAAGATTTTGATATGTGGAGTTTTGATCTCATTTTCGTTGACTAATTGTCAGACACTTTTGTGCACTTCCCGTCTTGTGGTGGAATCTTTGTACACCCCTGAGTGTGGACCACAGAGGCCTTTCCTTTCTGAATTTGCCCTCTCTCTTCTTGCCCTGACAGGCTGGCGATTCCACAGGACCCATTGCTCTGCCCCCAGGATGCTGCTGCCAGCGCTTCCTGCACTGGGTCCACCTGCTCATCTTCCGTGTCTTTGCTCAAGTTCTTCCCTCTGGTGGCCTGTCATCTTTACCACAGAGCAACTGCCTCTCCTCTACTTTGGAGACTCAGTTTGTTTTGTTACCTCTGGATTTCTGGTCAACAGTTGATCCCAGGCAAGTTCCAAATAGTCACATCATCTTTATTTCAATGGCTTCTGTGTAACTCAGATCAAACCCTCTACACTTTGGTATCTGACCTCTACCAGCATCTTTCTACCATCAAGACTCACCAGCTCTGAGGCAAATTGGCTACTCTGGGTCACATTCCTTCACTGAGCTTGTGTTTACTGAGCAGCAACTCTGTGCCAGACACAGATTGAAGGCACTAAATTAGGCAGCGGCTCGAGATGCTTGTCTGTTTGTGGCCTGAAGGCTCGTGAAATAGACAGAGAGCAAGTGGCCATAAGCGGAAGGCATCATGAATGTGTGATGGACAGAAGACAAAGCCTATGAGGAAGCTTTGGGGAAGGGGGCCTAACTCAGACCTGGATGTTAGGAAGTATTCCAGCAATTGCTTTTTCTTGGCTCCTAATTTACCAAGATGCTTTCAGGATAGAAACATGAACCAGAGGCAAGGTTTCCCAGAAGAAGCTCATCGCTGTATCTTGCAGAGAGAAATAACTAATTAGCACTGACTTGTGGGAAGGACATCCAAGGGAAAAAGAGTGTCCTCTCTACTCCTGGGAGATTCAGGATGAAAATGCCTTGGGCCTGGAACTTGTGAGACACTTATAGGAGGGATGAGATCATTCCGGGGAGAGGGCACATGGGAGCCAAGTCCCAGAGGCTGGAATGCACAGGCAGGGGGGAAGGACCTTGAGTGACCTGGGGTGCAGGAGATTAGGAAGGAGAGGGGAGAGAGGTACTGGGCCAGCCTGCATGGGGCTTGGGCTGCTTCTAGTTCTTGTCTTTGGCTCCACTCTGCTCTAATCGTGCTGCTGAGAAAGAGAGACCTCAGCTCTCTGCAACCTGTGATTATCTCCTCAAACTTGTTTAAGCCACAGACCCTTGGTGACCCATTTCCATGTGGCCCCTGACTTTGCTCTGAGCTCCCCCACCCCCAGGCTTTGGTGCCGCTGCTGGGTGGGCTGGTGCTGCCCCTCCCAGCCTGCAAGCTGCTCCTTTCCCTCCTGCCTGTCCCTCCACACAATGGACTGACACCGCTCTGTGCAGGCTCTGTTTTGGGCACTGAGGGTGAGGAGGATTACAGGCTCAGTTCCAAGAGCTCATAGTTCAGAAAGACGACACCAAACAGGCAGTTCTCCTCACCTGGCCCCATCATGGGAACTTCACTCCTGTGTGTGGCCTCTGGTGTGGGTTTCTGGCACTGACCTTACCAGACTAGAAAATCCCTTAGTCTGAATGAACCAAGCCGCTCTGTCTCCACACCTGACATAACCCAACCCCGCAGGTAAGCCTCTTTTCCTGTGACTTGACACATTCTTAGATTCCTGTCTGTTGTCTCCACACACAGTGAACCCACGGGGCTGATCCATCAGACTGGACATCTGTGCTGTCAGGAAAGCACAGGGCCAGGTATGAACTTGCTGAGTGTGACCATGCTCTAGATCTCCGGCCCTCCCGACCCTCCCACTCCCCCATCCAGCTCCATCCTACCTCCCACTTGTGTCCACAGAACCAGTGGGAAGGAGGAGATGGGAAGTGATGAAGGGCTTTGAGCAGCCACTGTCTGCGCAGGTAGAGCTGTGCCGCCTTGATCAGAAGCAGAACCAGGCCGAGCAGGGAGACCACCTGCAGGAGCCCGGAGACACCGCCCAGGGCTCTGGAGGGGCTCAGTGCAGAGACACTCATGGTGCAGTGGCTTCTGGATTGTTGACTGTCCCTGACTGTGGCTGACCTCCCCTGAGCAGCCAGCCTGATCTGGGAGGATGTCCCCGCCCACCTGGGGGAGGGTGAAGGTGAAGGCAGAGCTCAGACCTGGGCCTCCAGATTTGCTGTTCTTTTTTTTTGTTTGTTTTTCTTAAACCAATCTCTCTTTTGTTACAAAATGTAGGTATTATGAAGAGAAGATAATATTTATAAATTGATTTGGGATCTGGGTTGTTCTAGGATACTGCAAACTATCACATTCTTACATTTTTGAAACCTTTAGACAGTTTGAAATAAAAGAGAAAAGTAAATATTTTTAAAAGCTTCCTGACAACTGAGTCCCTTCAGAGTTCTCCTGAAACTATCACACATTGATAATTGGCTGTACCCCAATAAAAATTGGGCTGGTGGCACAGAGGGTAAAGAATCTGCCTGCAATGCAGGAGACCCAGGTTGAATCTTAGCCAGGAAGATCCCCTGGAGAAAGCAATGACTACCCATTACAGTATTCTTTCCTGCAGAATTCCACAGAGGAGCCTGGCACGTTACAGTCTTTAGGGTTGCAAAGAGTTCGAACCTACTGAGCAACTAACTTTCTTTTCAGTAAAAAATATAAAAGGTTAAAGAACAAACAAACATTCAGATTACGGAAAAAGCTCCTTGAATAACTTATCCCTGTGGTGTCTTATTTAACAGTGTGATATTGTTCAGAATCAGGTTTAATTCTCTAGTATAAATAGCCTTGAAATACCCTGCTTGACAACATGAATCATTTTCATTTGTCCAAGGCAACTGAAACTTCTACAGGTTCTCATAAGACAAGCTGCTCCTATTCTCCATCTACAGAGGCAGGACCAGAGTGCAGGTATCCCTTCCTGTTTGCTTCTGCCCAAAGGCTCAGGCCTCTCCTGCCCACACTCACTCTGGCAAAGAGGGGGATGTCTAGGAAGTCCAAGTGCCTCCTGGTCTTCTTCTTCAGCTGTCCCTCCATCTGCACATTAGTCTTTCTCCCCATGATCACTGTGTCAGTCCCAGAACACTGGTTCCCAGCCAGAGCTGAGGACTCTGGGGGCCCAGATGCAGCCCCACCATAGTCCCAAATTCTTATCTCTATATGGCTGTAGTACACGTATGTTGAGGTGTGTGTCACATAAGATGGGTAATAATATGTCCATGTTTCTGCAAGAGGGAACAGGCTTGGCTGTAGAAGGGAGTTTCAGCACTTGACAATGTGTTGTGTACTCTCGTGTGTGATGTGCCTGTCTCTGGGATTGAACACATTATTCTAGGGGGCTGTGTCTGATGGATGTTTGATAGATATATCTGCTTGAGAGTGAACTGTGGATTAAGCCTGGTGTGAGAATGAGCAGATGAAACAGAGGTGGACTCACCACCATCATTTGGACAGAGTAGGCCATGTGCCCCATGGAGGGCTTCAGGATGTCATGGTGGAAGGCTGGGGTCAGCATCCACTGGTACTGGAACCACATCTGCCCCTCCAACAGGAGAGAACCATTCCCTGGGCCACAGATGGGTGTGTGTCGGGGTCAGAGAGACTGGATCAGAGGGAATAGGAGGAACCAAGATTTTCAGAAGGAGGTATGTGGCAGGAAAAGTCAGGAAGGCCAATGCATTTCCAGCAAGTGAATTTTCAAAATTGCTGTACCATTAAGATGTGACAGTTTGAGATAAAGGTTAAAAAAGAGTAGGAGAAACAAGAACCTACGGTATAAAACGAGGAACTACGCTCAATATTTTGTAGTAAGCTATAAGGGAAAAGAAGCTGAATCCCTGTGCTGTAGACCTAACACTGCAGAACAGGGTAAATCAATGACATGGCAATAAAAGTATTTTAAAATGAATTATTAAAAAATCATATATATTTGAAATATAATCACACTCTGAAAACATTTAATAATCTCTTTCCTTTGTTATTTGTTATTAATTATTCGTTGTTCAGAAAAAAGTAAGAAAACCGATCATCTCACAAGTTTTATCCATCGTGATAGGCATGAAACAATCTCCTCCTTTCTAGTATATGAAGAATAATATTGGGCAGCGTATAGGGCCATCTTTTTTAATTAAAATTATTTATTTATTTTATTATGTTTGGTTGTGCTGGATCCTCGTTGCTACATGCAGGCTTTCACTATTTGTGGCAGGTGGGGGAACTCATCTGGCACTTAATACGAAGAGTTCGTGTTACTAAGAGCGCTTGTTATCTCTTCTTTTTTAGATCCTAGAAAATACTTCAGAGGGTTGTTGCTACTATCATGACTATTTTTAATAAGAATAATACAATGAACTGCCTTCCCTTCCTGATGACTCTCAGCTATCAATCTGTCTCAGTCACCACAGACTTGCTTCCCATCCCTGACTCTCTCAGGCTTCACATATGGCTGCTGGAGAGTCACGTACCGATGCTGAAGGGCCAGTCTGTAGGAATTTCCCAGACCCAGGGCATGTACCCAAGAGGGAAGATTTGCTCCTGCTGGCATGTGGGTTTCACTCCACCTGTCCTTCACAGGACCACTTTCATGTCGTCAGGGTCAGAGTCACAGGGCTAACCTTGCTCACCCACAGTAGTGAACACGAATACATGGGAATTTCTCTGTCCTTTTCAGCAATTGTTGCTGTTTCTGTTTCTTTGGAACTATAACAAGAGCAAAAAATAAAAAACAGCAGCAACTCTGTTTTAAGGTCAAGTGCTTGAGGTAAGGCTGAATGTTTGCACAGGCATGGTGAGATGGTTCTGAAGGTATCCACAGAGATCAAAGACTAGAACTGCTGAGTCCGACTCTGATCCAGACTTCTAATATCTCTCCAGAACTTGGCCTGCAGATCTGAGTTAGATCTAATTTAGTTTCCTTTTTGTTTCTAATTTAGTTTCCTAAGATCTGATTTAGTTTCCTTGTTTGTTTCTCACTCAGAACTGCCATTAGAACCTTATACACAGTGAATGCTTGACAAATGTTCAGGGATTAACTCCACGGAGTACAAAACATTTTCATAGGCTTATGTAAAACACAAGGCAAACTTGTATGAAGGGGGAATATTACTTGATCTTGTTTCACTGAAGAATGAGAAAACCCATGTAAAGAATATATACCCAGGTGAGAGCATTTAAACCCAAAGCTGCTGACCCCAAGGTGTCCCTTCCCAGGATTCCCAAGACTCTCTGTGTGCCTTTCGTATCACATTTCCATTCAATGTTCTAATTGCTTGGCATCGTGTTCACAGGCTTGCCTTTCATAACTATCATCCCTGTTTTTAGAGCGAGTGTAGAGCATGTTCATAGGGATTAAGCCTCACTTTTCAAAGAAGCAATAAGTTCATGAAGAAGGAATGAGTACATATAGGAGTGGTGAGTGAGTTTAATACAAAATTCTGTTCACAAGTATCAGATAGAGTCAGAATTAATGTAGGAAAGAAGGAAGCACCAAAATAAAGCTGGGGCTCAGGGGCATCTCACAGAGCCTGAGGGCAGGGGCAGCCAGGGTGTGGAAGGGGAGAACCAGGGACTGGAGGGCTGCCAGGACTGTGTCTCCCATTCCTTCTCTCGGTACATCCACGCAGTCATCCCTCTGCAAGTGTCTAAGGAGGCTCTATCTTGAACAGATAGTTTTCTAGGAGTTGGTGATACAGTCATGAATCAACAGACACAGTCCCTGTCCTTGGGTGGGGTCTGGAGGAGGGAATGTCTACCCTTCTGGGGTTGGCACGTTTCCCCAATCTGCCACCCTTAAGCCTGAGGGGCCCTATTAAATCCTATTCTAAGACTCTGATTCTAATATCATGGCCAAGGTGTCCACCTATTACAATCAACTGTGGCTGGGGTGAATAGACCTTAAAAAGGTCCACCCTCTGTGAGGGAATAAATCTCTGACAAGTCAGCTGGGCAGACATCCCATAATGTTTCTACCACAGTGAATGTCAAATACATGAAAGAGTAGGTGGGTAGTTGAGCTCAGTTATTCATTTATTTGATACCTATATGTTGAGGACATACTTTGGATCAATTGCCAACCTAGGAGAAAGCAATGGCACCCCACTCCAGTACTCTTGCCTGGAAAATCCCATGGACAGAGGAGCCTAATAGGCTGCAGTCCATGAGGTCAATAAGAGTCGGACACGACTGAACGACTTCACTTTCACTTTTCACTTTCATGCATTGGAGAGGAAATGGCAATCCACCTCAGTATTCTTGCCTGGAGAATCCCAGGGACTGGGGAGCCTGGTGGGCTGCTGTCTATGGGGTCGCACAGAGTCAGACATCATTGAAGCAACTTAGCAGCAGCAGCAGCAGGAGCCATATATTCAGCAGTAAACAAAATCTCTGCCGTCATGGAGCTCCTGTTCTAGTGGGGTCTGACAATCCTGCCCTGAACTGAGACATGTACTGCTTGAGTGCATTCTGGGGGCTGTTCTGTGCTCCAAAGTCATGACCATCATTTAGTCTGCCCTGTTCTTCTGATCCAGTGCAGGGACTGACCTTTAGGAGCCTCTTAACCACTCTAGCTATGTTACGTAGTTTTCTCCTCTAGTGGGTCCAGAAGTCCTGGTCGTCTTTTCTGATTGCTTGGTGCCTAAGAAAGCCAGATGCCTGCAAGTCCTTCTTTCTGGGCATGTCCTTTGTTCTACCCAACTATGTTGGCATTCTAATTCCTAACCGTGCCAATAACAGAGGTCTTGAAAAAAATCTCTGTATTATATAAGCTAGAAATATTTGGTTGCAATTGCTATATTAGACCAGCAGAAATTGAGAGATGATTAAGCACCGTGTGTGTGTGTGTGTGTGTGTGTGTGTGTGTGTTGCTCAGTTGTGTCCTACTCTTTGTTACTTCATGGACTGCAGCCTGCCAGGCTCCTGTGTCCCTGGAATTCTCATAAGTATTGCGATTCTCCAATATACTCCAAAGTATAATGGAGTGGTAGCTATTCCTTTCTTCTGGGGATCCTCCCATTTCAGGGATCAGACCCAGGTCTCCTGCATTGCAGGCAGATTCTTTACCATCTGGGCCATTATCGAAGCACCATGAGTAATACAATCGACATAAGAGAAATTATCTATGTACAGAGTCTACCTATTATGTAATGGCAAACAGTGAAATGGGAACATCAGTGAAAGTGTTTTAATGGTTCCATGTGTCAACTCTTAGCTCAGAAAATGGACATTTGCACCCAAAAAAAGACCACAAGTTCTGAAAATCAAAATAATCTGGAAATCTAACACAACAACTTCTGAGAACAAACTGGGCTTTGGCGTCTCTCTGTGGCTGATTCTAACAGTCCCCATCTTGCCTCCACTCTGCTGATAATGACTGAGACTCCTTCTCTTGAAAAGGCTGGCCCCACCATGAGCCCTCACCCTCTCTACCCCCCAGCCCGGCCCCACCACAGGGCTGGGTGCTGGCTCCTTCAGTGGGTAGATGCTGCACTTCCCCAGCCTGCAAGTGGCTCATTTCTCTCTTCCTCTCTCTCTCCACACACCTGGGCTGAGCATCCCTCCAGGTTGGTCTCTGTGCTGAGTTCAGGGGTACCTGGAGGGGATGATACCTCAGCCCCAGGAAACTCACAGCACACTGTATGAGGGAAGAACACCCAGAGATAACCAGACCCAGTTTAAGGGCACAAGTCAAATATCAGCACCCCTTGCTAGACACCATCCTTGAGGCTCATCAGTCTGTCTGGGAATGTCAGTTTTAAGCAAAGTGCTGTGTTCCACAAAATCAAGCCAGGATAGGGTGAGATTGAGGAATGGGCAGGGAAGCATCTGGAAGCCTCTGAGAACAGCTGAAGGTGCTCAGCCTGGAGAACAGGGAGACTCAGGAAGGAACAGCTGTTGTTTTCTAAGGGCAGGGCTACCAGGACAGTCTGATATCTCCTTAAGGAAGGGGTGTCTGACAGAACTGAGGTTACCAGCACAGGGCCTGAAGAGAAGTGAGCTCCCAGGACTGGGTGAGGGGTCAAGACCTGAGAGGTTAGCTGGCTTTTCCCCAGGAACCATGTGATTGTTACACAACAAGACTTTGTCCTGTGGACTCATTGACCATAACCACACTCTAAGAACCTAAGCCCTCCAGTCCGGCCCTCCCAGTCCTCTGTCTTACCTTTTCCTACCTACCTCCTGGTTGTGACTGTGGATAATTAACAACCCTTAAGCACATTTTTATAATCACATTGCAATGACCAGTCAGTCATGCAAGGCTTTTCTGGGTCTTTGTGACCCCATGGACTGTAGTCCACTAGGCCTCTCTGTCCATAGAATTTTCCAGGCCAGGCAAGAATGCTGGAGTGGGTTGCTATGCCCTCCTCCAGATGATCTTCCTGACCCAGGGATCAAACCTGGGTCTCCTGCATTGCAGGTAGATTCTTCACTGTCTCAGCCTCCAGGGAAGCCCTATGATCACATTGGAATGATTGGTTTTGCAATATCAATGCATAATTACTTCTCCATTCAAACACTTGAGAATTTCAACAAGGTTTTATCCTTGATCTTAATTATGATATTTTCCTACTAATAGGTTTACTTTGAGCTGTGACCAGAAAATGTGCTCACCTTGGACGACACCCCTCACTTTCCATCAGACGTAGAGGATCCAACACCAGTTTCAGTCCTACTTCACTGAAGTACTACACTTGTAGCAGGAGTAGTTTTAGTAATTCCCTTTTATACTATGTTAGAAAACAATTATATAATTAACGATTTTACATGCTGCTTGGGAGCTTTTAATGCACTGTTTGTTGCAATCTGTTCTTTTTTTTAATTTTTTTACTTTACAATATTGTATTGGTTTTGCCATACATCAACATGCATCCGCCACGGGTGTACATGTGTTCACAATCCTGAACCCCCCTCCCACCTCCATCCCCATACCATCCCTCTGGGTCATCCCAGTGCACCAGCCCCAAGCTTCCTGTATCCTGCATTGAACCTGGACTGGCGATTCGTTTCTTATATGATACTATACATGTTTTAATGCCATTCTCCCAAATCATTCCCCCTCACCCCCACAGAGTCCAAAAGACTGTTCTATGCATCTGTGTCTCTTTTGCTGTCTCGCATACAGGGTTATCATTACCATCTTTCTAAATTCCATATATATGTGTTAGTATACTGTATTGGTGTTTTTCTTTCCGGCTCACTTCACTCTGTATAATAGTCTCCAGTTTCATCTACCTCATTAGAACTGATTCAAATGTATTCTTTTTAATGGCTGAGTAATACTCCATTGTGTATATGTACCACTGCTTTCTTATCCATTCATCTGCTGATGGACAGCTAGGTTGCTTCCATGTCCTGGCTATTATAAACAGCGCTGCAATGAACAATGGGGTACACGTGTCTCTTTCAATTCTGGTTTCCTTGGTGTGTATGCCCAGCAGTGGGATTGCTGGGTCATAAGGCAGTTCTATTTCCAGTTTTTTAAGGAATCTCCACACTGTTCTCCATAGTGGCTGTACTAGTTTGCATTCCCACCAACAGTGTAAGACGGTTCCCTTTTCTCCACATCCTCTCCAGCATTTATTACTTGTAGACTTTTGGATCACAGCCATTCTGACTGGCTTGAAATGGTATCTCATTGTGGTTTTGATTTGCATCTCTCTGATAATGAGTGATGTTGAGCATCTTTTGATGTGTTTGTTAGCCATCTGTATGTCTTCTTTGGAGAAATGTCTATTTAGTTCTTTGACCCATTTTTTGATTGGGTCGTTTATTTTTCTGGAATTCAGCTGCAGGAGTTGTTTGCATATTTTTGAGATTAGTTGTTTGTCTGTTGCTTCATTTGCTATTATTTTCTCCCATTCTGAAGGCTGTCTTTTCATCTTGCTTAGAATTTCCTTTGTTGTGCAGAAGCTTTTAATTTTAATTAGATCCCATTAGTTTATTTTTGCTTTTATTTCCAATATTCTGGGAGGTGGGTCATAGAGGAACCTGCTGTGATTTATGTCAGAGAGTGTTTTGCCTATGTTCTCCAATAAGAGTTTTATAGTTTCTGGTCTTACATTTAGATCTTTAATCCATTTTGAGTTTATTTTTGGTGTTAGAAAGTGTTTTAGTTTCATTCTTTTACAAGTGGTTGACCAGTTTTCCCAGCACCACTTGTTAAAGAGATTGTCTTTTCTCTATTGTATATTCTTGCCTCCTTTGTCAAAGATAAGGTGTCCATAGGTGTGTGGGTTTATCTGTGGGCTTTCTATTTTGTTCCATTGATCTATATTTCTGTCTTTGTGTCAGTACCATACTGTCTTGATGACTGTGGCTTTGTAGTACAGCCTGAAGTCAGGCAGGTTGATTCCTCCAGTTCCATTCTTCTTTCTCAAGATTGCTTTGGCTATTTGAGGTTTTTTGTATTTCCACACAAATTGTGAAATTATTTGTTCTAGCTTTGTGAAAAATACTGCTGGTAGCTTGATAGGGATTGCATTGAATCTATAGATTGCTTTGGGTAGTATACTCATTTTCACTATATTATTCTTCCAATCCATGAACATGGTATATTTCTCCATCTATTAGTGTCCTCTTTGATTTCTTTCACCAGTGTTTTATAGTTTTCTATATATAGGTCTTTAGTTTCTTTAGGTAGATATATTCCTAAGTATTTTATTCTTTTTGTTGCAATGGTGAATGGGATTGTTTCCTTAATTTCTCTTTCTATTTTCTCATTATTAGTGTATAGAAATGCAAATCCCTTGCAATCTGTTCTTAAACAAACAAAAAAAAAATGGTATTTTAAAACTTGTTGCTTTCTTCTGAGAAAACTTTAGCTAGACTCACCAAGAAAAAGAAAAGATGTTACAACCAATACCACAGAAATACAAGGTACATAAGAGAATACTGTGAACAATTACATGCCAACAAATTTGATGACCTAGAAGAAATGGTAAATTTCTATAATTGTTCAACCGACCAAGTCTGAAACATGAAGAAAAGAGAAAATCTAAACTTAGGATTAGTAGTAAGGAGATTGAATCAGTAATCAAAAACCTTCGATAAACAAATTGTCTAGGACCAGACAGTTTCACTGGTGAGTTCTACCAAACCTTTGAAGAAGAATTCATACCGATCCTTTTGAAACTCTTCTCAAAAGAGAATAGGTGAGAACACTTCCAAACCCTTTGTATGAGGCCAGTATTACCCTGGTAACAAAACCAAATAAGGATATCTCAAGAAAAGAAACTTTCAGGCCAATATCTAATGGACATAGACACAAGCATCTTCAACAAAATATTAGCAAACTGAATTAAATAATAATTTAAAAGTTGGAAGCATGTAAGTCCCCACATACCCAAAGCAATCTTGAGAAAATGAACAAATCTGGAGGTATCATGCCTCCAGACTTCAGCCTAGAATACAAAGCTGTAGTAATCAAAACAATACAGTATTGTCATAGAAATGGACACATAGACCATTGACATAGAACAGAGATCCCAGAAATAAACCCACATGTATATGGTTGGTTAATTCATGACAAAAGAGTCAAGAATATACGATGGGAAAAAGACAATCTCTTTAATAAGTGGTGTTGGGAAAACTGGACCATAACATGCACAATAATGATACTGAACCACTATCTTACACTTAACTGAAAATAGATTAGAGACGTGGACATAAGCTCAAAATATCCTAAAACTCCTTAGAAGAAAACATAGGTGATAACCTCCTTGACATCGGTCTTGGCAATGATTTTTTGAATTTGACACCAAAAGCAAAATAACCAAGTGGGATATAACATATAAGTCAAACTGAAAAGCTTCTGCACAGCAAAGAAAGTAATCAACAAAATGAAGAGGCAACCTACCAGATGGGAGAAAATATTTGAAATTCATAAATCTGATAAAGGGTTGGTATACAAAATGGATAAAGAACTCATAAAATTAATAGCAGACTTATATATCTGATTAGAAACTGGTAGAAGATCTGGATAGGCATTTTTCAAAAGAAAACATAGATGGCCCACAGACACATGAAAAAGTGCTCAGTATCAGTAATCATCAGGGAAATGCAAGTTAAATCACAATGAGTTATCACCTCAGAACTCTTAAAATGCTTATTACCAAAAAGACAAGAAATGTGTTAGCAAGGATATTGAGAGAAGGGAACACTAGTGCACCATGTGTGGCAATGTAACTTGGTGAAACCACTACGGAAAACAGTGTGTTATTAATAACAGCCAAGAAACACCGAAACAATCTAAGTGTTAATTGATGGATGAATGAATAAGAAAATGTTTATAAATGGATAAAACATGTTTTATACACACACACACACACACATATATATATAGAGAGACTTCCCCAGTGTCTCAGTTGGAAAGAATCCGCCTGCAATGCAGGAGCCGCAGGGGACATGGGTTTGATCCCTGAGTTGGGAAGATCCCCCGGAGGAGGGCATAGCAATCCACTCCAGTATTCTTGCCTGGAGAATCCCCATGGACAGAAGAGCCTGGTAGGTTACAGTCTACAGTGTCACAAGGAGTCAAACATGACTGAATCGACTGAGCACATATATACATATATATAACTGGAATGTAATTCAGACATAAAAAAGGAAGGAAATCTGGCTATTTGTGACAACATGGATGAAACTTAAGGGCATTATGCCAATATTTCACTTAGTTATGTCTTATTAAGTGAGACATCATCTCACTTAAATGTCTAATCCAAAATAAAATAAAACAGTTGGACTTACACAGAAAAAATTGGAGGTTGCCAGAGGTGGGGGGTGGGGGTTAGGCAAAACGGGTTGAGTCAAAAGGTTCAAACTGTCAGTTATAAAATAAATAAATCCTGGGGTGCAGGAGATGCAGGAGAGTCTGGCTAAGTCCCTGGGTCGAGAAGATGCTGTGAAAGAGGAATCAGCGACCCACTCCAGTGGGTTAGTCTTATGCTTTGTATCCATTACTCGTAATTTAAATGATGAGCCAGGTTTGCAAAAAATAGGATGATCACTTAAAACTCTGCCTATATCTTTGGTAAATATTGGAAATCTAGCCCTGACAGACTGGAGAAGGCAATGGCACCCCACTCCAGTACTTTTGCCTGGAAACTCCCATGGATGGAGGAGCCTGGTAGGCTGCAGTCCATGGGGTTGCTAAAAGTCAGACACGACTGAGAGACTTCACTTTCACTTTTCACTTTCATGCATTGGAGAAGGAAATGGCAACCCACTCCAGTGTTCTTGCCTGGAGAATCCCAGGGACGGGGGAGCCTGGTGGGCTGCCGTCTCTGGGGTCGCACAGAGTCGGACACGACTGAAGTGACTTAGCAGCAGCAGCAGCAGCAACAGCAGCAGCCCTAACAGACAAACAGCTCCTGACAGGCTTCTGTATTTTAAGGTGGGCAACAGATGTAAGGCCGATCTTTTGAAAGTTTTTTCTATTATTATAGATGAAATCATCTTAATCAAAACCAAAAATATTAGCTTTACTCCAAGATGGGTTTCTTAAGGTAGCCAAGCCTGGTAATTTTATAACACTTAAACCTTTCTACTCAGAGGGGCAATTCCTCTTAACAATATGTTCATTACTAATGACGTGTTGTTAGCTGTCTGCGTGCTCCAGTGTGCCAAGTCGCTCAGTCGTGACCACCTCTTTGTGACCCCATGGACTATAGCCCTCTAGGCTCCTCTGTCCATGGGATTTTCCAGGCAAGAATACTGGAGTGGGTTGCCATTTCCTCCTTCAGGGATTTTCCCAACCCATGGATCAAACCCGTCTCCTGCACTGGGAGGCAGATTCTTTACCACTGCATCACCTGGGAAGCCCTGTGACTGCTATTCCTGTCTAATTACCATACATTCCTAACATTAATGGTACAAAAGGTTTTAGGGTGTGCAGAACTTCACAAAGGATCTAGTGTATTGTCTTCTATGGAATACCAATACTAATTGCCAAAGCTGTAAAATTATTAAAGAATCATTATACCCATGAGCTTCTTCTGTATTAATATTTATCATTGCATCAGTTCTATTGCTTTCCTTAATATTAACAAATTGAATTGTTCTACCCATACCACATCCACTAATTAATATAAGATTAATGCTAATATTTATTCTACAAATAACAAGTTAGCTCTGTACTCCATCTTAAGGTGAGGATGAGCTTCAAATTCAAAATATTCCTACAACCGGTACATTAGGAGCAGCTGTGGGGACAGGGAAGAGAATGAATTCACCCTAGAGATTCCAGGGAGAGTATGGCCCTGCCAATATCTTGATTTTGGCCCAGTGATATTGATTTCATACTACGACCCCAAGAATTATGGCACAACAAATTTATATTGTTTTAAGTCACCAAGTTTCTGGTCAATTGGTACAGTTCTCCTGCAAAACTAATAAAGGTAGGATGGTAATCCTTTCTCTAAATACCTCAGACAATTATTCAATCATTCACTCAAAAATTAATATCTTTTGAGTTCACGGTTTGGTGCCTTAAGACAGAAGAATGAATTAGTTCAATAAAATATGATAAAGGATGCACTGAAGGAATGAATAGTAGGCTTGGGCCACCTAGGGAAGGTGAAAATTAAAAGATAAAGAAGTTTTGGAAGATGGATTGGAGAACACAAGTTGGCAAACGCTAGGAAAATTTTCCAAGTATTGGCACATTGATGGATGTCATACATGAAAAAGCAAGGGGTGAGGACATCACCTTCAACTCAACATGCCTCTCACTTTTCCCACGATTATCTCCTTCAAGGCCATATCCAAGACCCATAACACAGAAAGTAAAACACCATACATTTCAGGAAGGATTTTTTGGAAAGCTTTCCCAATGGGGCCCCATTTCCTATGGACGTGCTCTTTGAACTATTTAACCTCTTACTCCCAACACCCTCCTCCTTTACCCATCCTCATGACAGGGGATTTATTACACAACCCGTGAGGCCAGAGTTCTTTTCTTTTTCCCCTAAATCCTGAGCTCTGTCCAAACTCCAGGGCATGTAACCGCTTACACTCATTCTTCTCCACTTTCACCTTGTTCTTTGGTTGCCTTCCATCCCCCTCTGTGCCCCCACACAAGGACTCTTGGACCCTGACTCTTTCCCTCACTTGGCTCAGCACTAGCTTTTCTCCCACAGCATAGGGGAAGTAAGGGAAAGAACTTTGAAGTGGGAGAAGCTGGATTTGAATTCTCATTGTTACCCTTTCCCTTCCTCAGTCCTTGGCCTCTTCTATGTAGCTGAGCTCAAAATGCTTGGCAATAGCTAATGTTAGTGAGCACCTCCTTCATTAAAGGAACTAAACAAAGAACATTATATGTTTTATCCCACAAGGATCCTACAAGACAAATTAAAATAATCCCAATAGTCTAGGCAAGAAAACAAAGGCACTAAGAGGCTGGCTGCTTGCCCAGGGTCACTCTGTTGGTGAGAGGTAGAACCAGGATTCAAACCCAGGCAGTCTGGATCCAGAGACTTTGCTGTTAACCATGAGCATAAAAAGATAATGAGTGGGTTGAACTGCCGTCCATATGTGAATGCAGCCTAATTTTCCAAGAGCGTTTCGTGTTTGATCTGTTTTCCAGTGATCCAAGTAGCAGGAGAGTCTTTCAGGTTATCAGCTCCATGTACTGGTATAAATGCAGCCTCACTACTCAGGGCTGCCTTTGTGAGAAAGTGTTGGCAAACTCTGTGGTTAGATGTAGCAATCATTGAAAATGATGTTTACAGAGAATTTTCAACGAGCTTTTTACAAAGTGAAACTATTTAACTAAAGTATGAGCTAAACTCTTTAAAAATACTATGTCAGCTATGGTTAACATTTATTAACCAGTAAATATTTTTCCCATTCATTTGGTACTCACCTAACCCAACCAAGGATTCCTCGAAAGTTGTCACTAAGCATTCTATGTCCTTATAATTTCCATAACCTGGACCAGAAGACAGTACCTACTGATGAGCCTCAGTAAATACCTACTGATTTGATAAATGAATGAAAGAGGGAGGAAGTGTAACTTTGGACTAGTTAAATCATAATCTTCAACAGGCTAGGGTCAGTTTTTAGTGCCATATTTTAACAAGGAAATTAATATTTTTATTTCAGGATGCTTCCTGGCTCAGGTTATAGGCAACAGAAAGGTGGAAGAGGGAAATTAGTCAACTCCCAAGTTAGCAGCTTGAAGGGATTACTGCTGTGGGGAGGTCACAGGCACTTCTTCTTCTCTGCACTTGAAAAAGTTGGGTTTCATGCTGATGCAACTTATCATATCTTGTTTACCTTTACCCTCATATAAAGACAGAAACTTCCAGGAAAAGTCTTTCAAGCCTAAATATTTGCTTGCTTTCCCCATGCAGTGGAAGCCGCAGAATAAATCTGTTTATTTTAGCCTTGGACAATATGTACCACCCCTGTTGAAGCTGGCTTAAAACTCAACATTCAAAAAACTAAAATATGGTATCCAGTCCCATCACTTCAGGGCAATTATATGGAGAAACAATGGAAACAGTGACAGACTTTTTTTTCTTGGGTTCCAAAATTACTGAAGATGGTGACTGCAGCCATGAAATTTAAAGACACTTGCTCCTGGGAAGGAAAACCACGAGAAGACTAGACAACATATGAAAAAGTAGAGACATTACTTTACTGACAAGGGTATGTAAAGTTAAAGCTAAGGTTTTTCTAGTAGTCATTTATGGATGTGAGAGCTGGACCATGAAGATAGCTGAGTGTTGAAGAAGTGACGTTTTTGAACTGTGGTGTTAAAGAAGACTCTTGAGAGTCCCTTGGACTGCCAGGAGTTCAAACCAGTCACTCCTAGAGGAGGTCAATCCTAAAGGAAATCAATCCTGAATATTCATTGGAAGGATAGATGTTAAAGCTGAAGCTCCAATACTTTGGCTACCTGATGGGAAGTGCTGACTCATTAACAAAGACCATGATACTGGGAAAGATTGAAGGCAGGAGGAGAAGGTGATGACAGAGGACAAGATGGTCGGATGGCATCACCGACTCAAAGGACATGAGTTTGAACAAGCTCCAGGAGATGGTGAGGATAAGGAAGCCTGGCATGCTTCAGTCCATGAGGTCAAAAAGACTCAAACACGACTGAGGGCCTGAACAAGAACAAATCTGTATCACATCTCTCTGCCTGGAATCAGATACAGAAATGATTCTGAGTTGAAGCTTCGTGAGGAGAGGGCTCAAGGTGCCATGTGGGGAGGGGTCCTGGGCCTGCACCCAAAGTCTGGCCAGGTGGGGACCCACCTTATTTATTCCTGGCTTCCTCTGGGAATCCCTCAGTCTCTGCCTGACTCAGTCTTCTCTGTCTCTTAAAGATCCTAAGGCCCAGATATACATGACTTCTTCTTCCAGCGGATTGGTGAGTGAACACCTGCCTTCCCTGCCCTTCCTACTCCCCTTTGGTGCTGTGTGAGAAGGATCTTTGCCTGGCCTGGCTCTCCCTGCCCTGTTCCCACTCAGTCAGTCATCTGATCCACCGGACTGCCTGGTCCCCATGGTCCCTTCTTAAGCTCAGCTGCTCAGCTTCCTAGTGGGATGACAGAGAAGGAGGTAGGAGAGCTCGTGGCTGGGCAGAGAAGCAGCACGCAGGCACCTTCTCCTGCTGCATTTGTCTTTTTTCCTGTGTGGACGTCTATTCTGCTCGTTCTGTTTCTCTGTTAGAACTCAGACTATCTCAGATTTTGCTACCCATAATGGTGGTGGGGGAGCAAAATCTTAGGGATGAGTTTCCTGAATTGGCTTCTGGATGGAACTGGTTCTCTAATACAAGTAGTTGGAAAGACACTAATGACTATGTGGTCAATGGTAAAGAGGACCCAGGTAGTCTAGGGCATGAGGTAGCAATATTGTTGTTGATCCGTTGCTAAGTTGAGTCTGACTCTTTGCGACCCATGGACTACAGCATGCCAGGCTTCTCTGTCCTTCACTTTCTCCTGGAGTTTGCTCAAATTCATGTCCATTGAATTGGTGATGGTATCCAACAATCACATCCTCCACCACCCCCTTCTCTTCCTGCACTCAAGATTTCCCAGGATCAGGGCCTTTTCCAATGAGTCTGTTCTTCATATCAGGTAGCCAAAAGTACAGGAGCCTCAGCTTCACTATCAGTCCTTCCAATGAATATTCAAAGTTGATTTCCTTTAGGAATGACTGGTTTGATCTCCTTTCAGTCCAAGGGACTCTCAGGAGTCTTCTCCAGCAGCATAAATTGAAAGCAATAATTCTTCGGTGCTCAGCCTTGTTTATGGTCCAATTCTCACAACTGTACACGACCACTGAAAAAAATCTTAGCTTTGACAATACGGATCGTTGTCAGCCAAATAATGTCTCTGCTTTTGAATGTGCTATATGGTTTTAGCAACGTTTTCCATCCAAGGAGCAAGTGTCTCAAATTTCATGGCTGCAGTCACCATCCACAGTGATTTTGGAGCCCAGGAAAATAAAATCTGTCACTGCTTCCACTTTTTCTGCCTTTTTTGCCATAAATTGTTGGAATCAGATGCCATGATCTTAGTATTTTGAATACTGAGTTTCAAGCCAGCTTTTTCACTCCCTTCTTTCACTCTTATTAAGAGGCTTTTAGTTCCTCTTCATTTTCTGCTATTAAGAGTGGTATCATCTGCATATCTGAAGTTGTCAGTATTTCTCCAGCAATTTCGATTCCAGTTTGTGACTCAGCCAGCCCAACATTTCACATGATATATGCTGCATATAAACTCAATAAACAGGGTGACAATATACAGCCTTGATGTACTCCTTTCTCAGTTTGGAACCAGTCTGTTGTTTCATGCCCAGTTCTAACTGTTGCTTCTTGACCTGCATCATTCAGGTTTCTCAGGAGGCAGGTAAGGTGATCTGGTACTCCCATCTCAAAGAATTTTCCACAGTTTGTTGTGGTCCACATACTCAAAGGCTTTAGGATAGTCAATGAAGCAGAAGTAGATGTTTTTCTGGAATTCCCTTGCTTTCTCAATGATCCAGCGAATGTTCATAATTTGATCTCTGGTTCCTCTGTTTTTTAAACCCAGATTGCACATCTGGAAATTCTTGATTCACATACTGCTGAATCCTAGCTTGAAGGATTTTGAGCATAATCTTGCTAGCATGTAATGTGAGCACAAGGATATGTAGTTTGAACATACTTTAGCATTGCCCTTCTTGGGGATTGGAATGAAAACTGACCTTTGTCAGTCCTGTGGCCACTGCTGAGTTTTCCAAATTAGCTGACATATTGAGGGCAGTCCTTTAAGAGCATCATCTTTGAGGATTTTAAATAAAGATACATAAAACATCATCACTGGATGTTACTAACCATATTTTCATAAAAAGGAAAATTCTGATGACCATATATTCAATATCTTAGAACTTTTCAGGCAAATTTAAGACTTTAGTGAGACCAGCTGATTGGTCCTAGCTGTACTGGTGAAAGCACTGAAGGAAATGGATGAGGTTGGGGATTCAAATTCCCAGGCCAAACTACATGTAATTGACCAGAAAGCTTCAATATCTGACCTGAAAGAAACCTTTGTTTCCTGTAGTCACAGGGCGTCAGCCAGGGCTGAGATTTGTGAAAACAAAATCCAGAGTCTCATCCTGTCAGTATCTGAATTACATGCAAATTGATTCCTCAATCTTCTGCCAAAGTGTGAGCATTTATTGGGAAGTAATGGGAACCTGACATTGGAATGGGGACATATGGGAAGATCCCAGGGAAGCTCAAAACATTAAAACCCTAAATTTAGCTACTTCTTCTTTACCAACTGATGAATATATGTGTTCTAGTTATGCATTCCAGAACCAGAAAAATAACTTTAGGAGGGGTGGGTATACAGCACCTCTAGGTGGCAATAACTGGCATGTCTGAGGCAAGGTTCTCCAGGAGAGGGTAAATGCTCTAAATTAAAGGCCAATGTATGGTGCTATTTGTTGTTTTTTTTTTTTTTTTTACTTTATTGACTTCTAGTTGATTTGCAATACTGTGTTACTTTCAGGTGTACAGCAAAATGATTCAGATATATGCAGTATATGCATACATATTCTTTTTTAGATTCTTCTCCATTATAGGCTATCAAAATATATTGAATAAGATTCCTGTGCTATACAGTAAAATCTTGATATTTATCTACTTTATACACAGTAGTGTGTATTGATTAATCCCATGCTGCTGCTGCTACTTCTAAGTCACTTCAGTCGTGTCCGACTCCGTGTGACCCCATAGACGGCAGCCCACCAGGCTCCCCCGTCCCTGGGATTCTCCAGGCAAGAACACTGGAGTGGGTTGCCATTTCCTTTTCCAATGCATGAAAGTGAAAAGTGAAAGTGAAGTCGCTCAGTCGTGTCTGACTTTTAGCAACCCCATGGACTGCAGCCTACCAGGCTCCTCCGTCCATGGGAGTTTCCAGGCAAGAGTACTGGAGTGGGGTGCCATTGCCTTCTCAGGATTAATCCCATACTCCTAATTTATTCCTTTCTCCCTTACTCCTTGGTAAGCAAATGCATGTTTCAATGACTGTGAGTCCATTTCTGTTTTGTAAACAAGTTCATTCATATTATTTTGTAATTATTACACACCACCTCCATTCCTTTTATTTATTTATTTATTTTCATTGGAGGCTAATTACCTTACAATATTGTGGTGGTTGTTCCTATACGTCGACTGTGAATTGGTGTGTGTGAGTCCCCGATCCTGAACCCCCCACCCCATCTCGCTGGGTTGTCCCAGAGCACAAGCTCTGAGTGCCCTGCTTCATGTATTGAACTTGCACTGGTCATCTGTTTTACATATGGTAATATACATGTTTCAATGCTATTCTCTCATATCACCCCACTCTTGCTTCTACCACATAGTCCAGAAGTCTGTTCTTTACATCTGTGTCACTTTTGCTGTCTTCCATATAGGGTTGCCGTTACCATCTTTCTAAATTCTAAATATATGCGTTAATGTACTGTATTGGTCTTTCTGTTTCTGACTTACTTCACTCTGTATAATAGGCTCCAGTTTCGTCCACCTCATTAGAATGGACTCAAATGCATTCTTTTTTACAGCTGAGTAATACTGCATTGTGTATATGTACCACAAATTCCTCATCCATTCGTCTGCCAATGGACATCTAGGTTGCTCCATGTCCTGGCTATGGTAAACTGTGCTGCAATGAACATTGGGCTACACATGTCTCTTTCAATTCTGGTTTCCTCAGTGTGTATACCCTGAAGTGGGATGGCTAGGTCATACGGCAGTTCTATTTCCAGCTTTTTAAGGAATCTCCACACTGTTCTCCACGGTGGCTATACTAGCTTGCATTCCCAACTGGGGCATTGTCATTTCTGCCTTACCCTCTGGAGAAGCTCAGTATTTACAAGTGTCCTGAGGGGCCTGGCTTCTCCCTGCATGGCAGCCAAGACTTGTGGCCAGCTGGTTCCTCCCAGGCCCTCCTGCACACACACGCCCCCACCCCTTGTGGCATCTGAGGAGCCTGCAGGTCCTGTCCATGGGGAAGGGCTGCCAGGGGGCTAGTGACATGGCCAGGCTGGGCTCTTCTCAAATCTCTTCTGGGGTGAAGGAGACCCTTGTGCCTGACCAAGTCTGTAAGTCTCCCCTGCTCAGCACAGGGTGGGCACTGGCTGGGCCCCTCTACAGATGTGGTGAGAAAGCTACCACAGAAGAAGAGGCAGGCTCCTTCTTTGACAGGTGTTGGAGTGAGCGTCTTCCCTCTGAGCCTTAGGCGACAAGGCCTTTCTCCTGACTCAGCTGTCATTGGGAGCCTCAGGCGCCAGGCAGGATGTGGGGCTTGAGTGACTCCAGAGTGTGAAGCTGCAGAGGGGCTGGACATGCTCTCCCTGCTAGGGTCTTGGCCCCATAGAGCAGGTGCTGTCTCCCCTCTTCCTCCCCACTGTTATTCCCTCCCCTTCTCTCTCTTCTGCTTCATCCAACTCCTTTCAGACAAGACGCACACATTCCATATGAATTTGCACACTTTATCCAGGGATGGGGAAAGAGGAAACCATGTGAATGAAACGGGGGTAGACCCATCTCACACAGGAGAGAGCAGTGGCCCAGGGTGAAGGAATCACACAGGATTTAACAGGTCCAGTGATGGCTCCCCAGGTGTTCTTATCCTAGTTCCCAGAAACCCAGAATAAGCCTGTTTGATCTGAGTTGCCCAGGTAAGCACCAAGTCTTGATGAAAGAGAAGGTTATATGAAGACAGAAGCAGAGGGACATTTGAAGATGCTGCTGGATTTGAATGTGGAGGAGGGCCCAGGAGCCAAGGAATGCAAGGATTGCAGCTCTAGATACAAAAATGGCAAAAAGCAGGATCCTGTACCAGGTCCCTGGATGAGGGCCGAGTCAACATCTTGGTTGTGTCCAGGGAAACCCTTTTCAGACTTCTCACTCCAGAGCCATCAGAGGATAACTTTGTGTTGTTCTAAGTCCCTAAGGCAGAGACAATTCATTTTACCGTCAAAACAGAAGTAAATACAGGGACAGACAGGCAGGCAGAAAGGGAGAAACACAGGTGAGAACAGACAGACTCGAGGGTGTTGGGTGATGAGGATTCCGGTGGACAGTGAGAGATACAGGGGGTCAGAGACAGATGGAGAGACAAGCAGATAGGGAGCCTGGAGAAAGGTGAGAGAAGGGCAGCAAGTCAGCTGAGCAGGAGGCAGGAGATGAGGCAAGCTGGCAGGGGGGCAGACAGAAGCAGGAAGTGGGCAAAGGGGCAAGGACAGGGAGAGTGACAGCAAGACAGGATGGCGGGCAGGGGCCCTCAGGGCTTGTCCTTGTCCCCACCTGGATCAGAGAGCTTCCTGAGCTGCAAGTAGATCCCATTTTTGGATCTCAGCACAATGACTGGCATGGGCACAGGGACCCTGGAGGAATCCGGTGACAGCTCAAAGCGAAGCAAGGTCAGGGCCACGGCCACCTTCAACTCATTCATGGCAAACTGCTTCCCGATGCAGTTCCTACGTTCGGAGATAAAAAGGAAGTAAGCAGAGGCTTCTAACCCCTGCTGAGCACAGGGAATCAGGGCTCTCCTAGAGGTGGCCCAGCCCTAATCCCTTCCTTACTCAACACACTAAACTTGCCAGCAAAGCTCTCCCCCTGACAGATGACAAAGCCCACCTCTCTAAGGACTAGCTCCTAACTCATACTCCTGCTCTCAGCAGGAAAACCTGGGGAGCATCAGTGCTCTAAACCACAGAGTCAAGTCAAGTGGATCAAGACTGTGAACTAGTACTTTATTCACTCGTTCACTGGCAATTCCCGGTTTCAGGTCAGCCCAGGGCACTGTAGGGGCAGGGCAGACAGCCTCTCAGAACCTTACCACCTACGGTGGACAGACAGGCTGCCCAGTCCCCAGAGATGACAAGACAGGGCTGTGCAAGGAATCAGATTGGCAACAGGGAGGCTTCCTGGAGAGGACAAAGGTTAATGACCCTGAACCTACTGGACCCATTCCTTTCCAGTTAATGGTCTTGCTTCCTGTCTCCCTCAGTCCCTCAGTCAATCTACCTTTGGAATGTTCCATTCTAATCCAGAAATGACCCTCCTTACCATCACTTGGTCTCCTCATCTGGCCTTTTCAGCCTCCATTCCTCCCCTTCCTCTAAACCCACAGTAGCTCCAGGCCTGCTGTGTTTTGCACCACAGGGAGCACACGTCTCAGTGCCTCAGTGGCATCACAGCCCTCTCTGGATTCTTCCTCACTCACCTGGGGCCTGTCCCTCTTGTCTTCCCAACTCAGTGAAGGTTAAGGTCCCCTCCCCTCCCCTCATCCTCATGCTCAAGGCTCCATCCAGTGACCACCACCCTCACCCCCTCTGCTGGCTGCACCTCTTCCCACTCTGGACCCTCAAGGCACCGTGGGTGTAACTCAAGGACACAGCACATCCAGTGCCCAGCATAACGCCGGATCCTGGATCCTCCACAGTCTGCTCAAGGAATGAATGCGTGAAAGAGTGGATGTGTGAATGATGTCTGTCTTGAGGAGACATGTTGTTGACAGTGAGCCCTGGGGGAGGACAGCGTTATCATCCCCGTGTTCCCATCTCCTAGCACAGGTCTTGGCACACGAAGACACGCATAATACATACTTTCATATTTAAACAATAGTAATTGAATTGAAAACAACTCAAGTGGAATGAGAATATAAGAAATATTCAGTTTGAAGTAGGAATCAAGCTGCTGAGTCCCTCCTGCCCTCTAGTAGCAACTGAATGACCTGCAGCCATGTCTACAAGGAAGGACTGGACCCTGGTGTAAACCAAATCCTAGAATCAATTCAGGAAGACAGTTTACTTCAACACTCTTCTGTTAAGGTTGATTCACCAACTGAAAGTTTCCTAGATCTGTACAGTCAGAAAAAACTTGTTTCTACTAAGTTACAAGTCACTGTAGTTACTATTTCAGGGGAGGTTCTGTGCCCTTTAAGATCTTCACAGCAATCATTAGGAGAGTATCAGTCAGGCTAACAGCTATTTCAAGGGTGCTTTATGTTTTACATGCAATAGATTTTTCAAATGCACGTGTCAAACACAAAATACTCTCCCCCATGTAGGGAAAGAGCAATTTAGCCATGATGGCATTGTCAGGCGCTCTCTCCCTGTGGTCTCTCACTGTCGCCTCAAGGTTTGTAACTAATGATTATGGAACAGCTAGACCACGTATAGCACTGTGTATGTGTGTCACATGGTACTCGCTTGGACTCTGGCTACTTTTGTTATATAAGCTCCACCTGCAAAAGCTCTGAGGGAGGTGTGTGGTATGCCTTTATGAGTTTGACTATGAAAGCCCTGGTTACTGCTGCATTGGGGCCACGTTGGAGCAACATTATGGTTATATTATATGAGGTTATGTTCTAGCTATGTTATGGTTTTTATGGCTGCTGCTACAGTGGCTGCGTCAGGCAGGACAGAGCTGTGTTATGGCGGCCATAACACAGCCAGGAGAGAATAAATGTGTCTGCAGTTCCTATGGCTCCTCCAGTCCTCCTCCAGCCTCTTAGCTGACGCTTTGCATCTATCCTGGGTTCAGCAAACAGTGTGCACAGTATGAACAGTGAGAAACTGGCATCACGAGCAGGATCAGCAATAGACTTCCCAAAGCAGGCTTGATTGTCCTCCACTTTAAAGTTTTTCTTACTAACATTACTCCGTATAATCTGGGACCACGCGGTCTAAACTCTGCTTTTTAATAAATAATTTTGGCAACAGAAAATATATGTCACAGTTATATTAATACACAGTCAAATCTATGTCGGATATACTGCAGGAATTGAGAACACACTCATGACTGTGAAACTTTCTTCAAACTACAACTGTAACTGATCACATACATGACTTGAAGCCTCAGGACATGGAATTCCCAATCCAGACAAGCACGATGAATACAGTGACAAGTGAATTAAGCAGAAAGACAGTGGGCTGACTAGGAAGGCGGGAACAGAGAAAATCATCTTTTAAGGTGACTGAAATTGTGCTAACCAAACATGTGTAGTTTAAATTTCATGAAGACCTGTAATGCTCAAATGTCATACTCCTAAAGTGAGGAAAACCCTGATACTTTGGATTGGCCACTGACATGGAAATGAGGTCAATCCTTGTGGACAGTAGGAGGTCAGTGTCAGAGTGGAGGGCCCTGAAGACCTTCTTGTACATGGAGACCCACGCTTCCTTCTCAGCACATCAACAGACAAGGACAGAACTGCATGCTCCTCATATGAAGGTAGACAGTCACACACATCGGGTAGCAACCAGTGACACTTGCCTCCCCCAGTACAGAGGCCTCACCTGGATCCTCCTGAGAAGGGCAGGAAGGCATGGCTGTGTCGAGTAGAACCTGGCGCAAACCGAGTTGGGTCAAACACCTGTAGAGAGAGCATCAGGGCCAGGACATTTGGGGTCAAACCCCTCACATGAATGCACTGGGGGATAAGAATCCCAGAGAGGGAGCAGGGGAAGGGTTTGGTGTCAAGAGAGCATCCCATCTCCTCCTCCCACGTCCATCGTACCTCTGGGTTCGGCCACACCTTCGGGTTGTGATGAAGCCCATAAATGGAGAGGGAGACTAAGATTCCTGTGGGGCAGAGGAGAGAGAGAAGCCTGATGGTCCCATAGTGTAGGGGATGAGCGGCTTCACAAAAGTCCTGGGAGCCATCATGGGAGCACCCCCGGTCACTCTGAAAGAAATGATGCTCTTGCAAGACAGGTGGGCGGGGCATGACAAAGCACATGATCACAGATTAGGGGTAGGTGACCACAGCCCAGGATTGAGAATTAAAAGAATTGCAAGGTTACACTTAGGAGCAGCTCAGGTGACAACTCACATTTATCAAGTGCCATCATGAAGCTGGGATTGAATCCTCACACAAGCACTCCTGTCCCCACAAGCCCATGAAGCACCTGAGCCTCAGAGAGGTTAAGGGTTGGGTCTACGATCCCACAGTTAGGAGGGAACAGGGCTGGGATTCAGACCCACTGGGTGCTGAGTCAGTGGGTAGCCTCCAGCCATGGCAGGGCTCAGACCTCATCATCACCTGCTCTCTGCCACCCAGCAGAGGGCACCTCAGAGACTAGAGCCTCTGACCCATGACAGTGGAGTCTTTTGAGCTCCCTCCCTTATTTACACCCCATATGGAAGCACCATGCCTCCCTCTGCTTCTGCCGTCATGATTCAAGAATCAGAATTTTAGTTCTGATCGCACAGAAGGGCCAACATTTATTTGTTGAGCTTTGTTGCATTCAAGTTTTGTGTCAAACATTTTTTCTTTCAGTAGAGGTTAATTACTTTTCAACAGTGTGTTAGTTTCTGCCATACTACAGTGCAAATAAGGCACAGTTATGTATCTATATATATGGAGAAGGAAATGGTAACTCACTTCAGTATTCTTGCCTGAGAAATGTCATGGACAGTGGAGCCTGGTGGGCTACGCTCTATCGGGTTGCAAAAGATCCAGACATGATTTAGCAACTAAACAACAGCTATATCCCCTCCATCTTGCACCTCTCTCCCCCTTCCCATTCCACCCCTCTAGGTCATTTCAGAGAATTAGGCTGGGCTTCCTTTTATAGGACTTCCCTGGTGGCTCAGACGGTAAAGCTTCTGCCCGCAATGCAGGAGACCCGGGTTTGATCCCTGGGTTGGGAAGATCCCCTGGAGAAGGAAATGGCAACCCACTCCAGTAGTCTTGCCTGGAAAATCCCATGGACGGAGAAACGTGGTAGGCTACAGTCCATGGGGTTGCAAAGAGTCGGACACAATGAGCCACTTCGCTTTCCTTTCCTTTCCTTTTTTCCTTTTATATGACTTCCCTGGTGGCTCAGATGGTAAAGCGTCTGTCTACAATGTGGGAGACCTGGGTTTGATCCCTGGGTCGGGAAGTTCCCTGGATAAGGAAATGGTAACCCACTCAAGTACTCTTGCCTAGAAAATCCCATGGACGGAGGAGCCTGGTGTCCATGGGGTCGCAAAGAGTTGGACACGACTGAGGACTTCACTCTATTTCTTTCTTACTTTCCTTTTATATAGCAGCTTTCCACTAGATACATACTAGTATTTAACACATGATAGTCTATCTATGTCGATGTTACTTTCTCAAATCATCCTGCCCTCTCCTTCCCCTCCTGCATCCACAAGTCCATTCCCTATGTCTGCATCTACATTCTTGCTCTGCAAATACATTCATCAGCATTATTTTCCTAGATTCTATATATACATGTGTGTGTTATTATGCAATATTTGTTTTTCTCTTTCTGAGTGCTTCCCTCTGTATAACAGGCTGTAGATTCTTCCACCTCACTGCAACTGACTCATATTTGTTCCATTTTATACTGAGTAATATTCCATTGTGTATACAGACCACAGCTTCATATCCATTCATCTATCAGTGGACACCTTGGTTGCTTCCACGACCTGGCTGTTGTAAACGATGCTGCAATGAACACTGTGGCACATGTGCTTTTTGGATTCTGGTTTTCCCAAGGTATATTCCTAGTAGTAGGATTGTTGAGTATATGGTAGTATTAATCCTAGGATTTATGGAAAAGCATTTTTTAAAACTCATTCAAACTACAGAATAAATATTATCTTCAGGCAGACAAGAGCCAGAGCATCCTGGAACTGGAAATGCACAGGTGGATTACTGGTCTAGCATGTGGTCCTACAGAGTGCTTAGCTGAGTGGTGAGGTGAAGTTCATACCTGCAGGTAAGGAGCGTCCATCAGGGAAGGTGATGGGCTTGCTCAGCTCTCTGCTGATGACTGGTACTGGTGGATAAAGTCTCATGGCCTCCTTGATGCACATGGTCGTGTAGGGCATCTGGTCCAGATGGTCCCTGAAAGGAAGCCCATCTGAGGGCAGGCAGGACTGGACAAACACGGATTCTCTCTAGTTCAGGTAGGACAGGGCTCTTCCATCTCCAGGATGCTCACCAGGTGATGGAAGCGCCATCGGCGAGGAGGCTCTGGATCTCTTCCCGACACCTCTGCTGATGTTCTGGGTGGGAGGCTAGAGCATAGAGGATCCAGGAGATGCCACTGGCTGTGGTGTCGTGACCCTCAAACATGAACGTGTCCACCTCAGCACGGAGGTCCTCGTCAGACAAGCTGCTCCCATTCTCCATCTGTGGAGGCAGGACCAGAGTGCAGGGTCTGCCCTTCCTGTGTGCTTCCGCCCAAAGGCTCAGGCCTCTCCTGCCCACACTCACTCTGGCAAAGAGGAGGATGTCCAGGAAGTCCAAGTGCCTCCTGCTCCTCACCTTCTCCAGCTCTCCCTCCTTCTGCAGACGAGCCTTCCTCTCCTTGATCACTGCATCTGTCCCAGATGATTTCCAGCCAGAACTGAGCACTCTGGGCAGTTCAGATTCTGCACCCACCATAACCCCATTTGCCCCTCAGGCCCAGTTTGGTGCCAGGTGGATGAGGGTTAGGGTGGGACTGGGTGAGCATGTCAGGAATTAGGGCGCCAACACATTCTACTCTAGATGGGAATCCCAACACTAGCACAGCCCTTGGGCCTCTGGCTGAATGCTGCTTGGATAGGGTCTCACTCAGTCATCACCAACATGGGGACTCCTGTAACTCCCTGTTCAACACCTGACTCCCTGACCTCTGGGTTCCCAGTCCCTGCAGCAGGTGGGTCTGTGCCAGCTCCTGAAGAGGAAGCAGAAGTCTGGGATCTGCCTAAGGGGTCAAGGCCAGGCCATGTGAGCCTGATGAAGGTGGGGGAGCAGCCCAGGAAGGAGGGGAACCTGTGTGTTGATGGGCGAGCTGGCAGGCCCGGTGGTTCCAGTGGCCTTCAGGGGTCAGCCTGTAGATGAGGTCGTTCTGGTGGAAAGCATTCCGCAGTCGGGAAATAATCAGATGACTGACGTCCTTGATGGCCTGGATGTAGGACTGGGAGTTCCTGAAGGGAGAGGACGCAGAAGAGGCTGGAGGTGAGGGAGGCACTGACCTGGAGAGGGTCAGATTCTTCAGGTAACACCGAGGCATTGTGATTTCTGCCTCATTTCCCTGGAGCCCTCCCCCTGGAGTCCTTTACAGGTGTCCTGAGAGGCCAGGCTTCTCCCTGAGCAGGAGTCAGGGACCTCTGACTGAGTCAAGGGTGGTCTGGGTGGAATTTGACCGTGGTGCATGTCTCTCTGTAGAATGTTACTTCTTGTGTTGATAAACATCCACACTGCCCTTACTGCCTCTCAGGTAAGTCCTTCCCATTCGGGAAAACAGGACCCTGCCCTTGAAGAGCTGTCACTGACCTGTCCGTCTGGACGCTGCCCTGTTGGCTGAAGGCACACTTCATGATGGTGTCCAGGGTCATCAAGGAGACATGTCCAAAGATCTCCAGATGTGAGTCCTGGCTGACGAGCTCCTCCCACTTGTCCTGTGGAGGGAGGAGGCACTGGCCCTGCTCTGCTCCCCTAGAAGACCTGTGCTGCCAGGTCCAGGCTTTCTCTCTGTCTCTACATCTTCAGATGAGATTTCCCCTTTTCTAAGTAGACATGTTTTAGCAACTTAGGCCTGTAACACCCATGTGTAATGTGATGCCTATTTTTTCTGAATCTTTCTTATATATGCAGTTATATTCTCCTCTAATATCCTAAGTAATTCTGAATATGTGGAATAATTTATGAAAATAACCACCTTTGGCAGAGCAGAAAGCATAGTTTTTCAGGGGACAAAGCAAGAACCTTTGTGTCCTGATGTCAGATCTGGACAGGTGATATCCAGTACTGCTGGTGATGGTGCTGCTGAGTCGCTTCAGTCGTGTCCAACTCTGTGCGACCCCATAGATAGCAGCCCACCAGGCTCCCCCGTCCCCAGGTTTCTCCAGGCAAGAACACTGGGGTGGGTTGCCATTTCCTTCTCCAATGCATGAAAGTGAAAGTGAAAGTGATAGCGAAGTCGCTCAGTCTCAGTCGTGTCCGACTCTTAGTGACCCCACGGACCGCAGCCTACCAGGCTCCTCCATCCATGGGATCTTCCAGGCAAGAGTACTGGAGTGGGTTGTCATTGCTTTCTCTGATATCCAACACTAGGAAGCAAATATTTCAAGGCAAGGAAAAGCTAAAATGGCTCTAATGGGGCATGAGCTACTCAATTGCTTTCGTTCATCTAATGTTAGCTAAGAACAGGTGGTACCTGGTCTGGATCAGAGGTGATGTTTGTGAAGACCCAGCTCTGTGAATGTATACCTGGCCTCATTTCCTCCCATGAGTGGCTCAGTGATGTGCAGAAGCCATGGAACCCAGGCCAGAGCCCACCTGTGTGACATCCTGGGATTTCCACTCTGCCTCCACAGCTGCCATTGCCCAGGCCAGACAGGGCTAATTTGAGCTGACCTCCTTGATCTACTCCCCTGTGTTCAAACATGGAGATGGGAGAAGAGTGGACCCTGAATACACCGTGGCCCTATTTCTCTTGGTGAGGAGAAAAGTATGGATCCAGGTTGGTGCCTAGATGTTCCTCTGTCCCACCTAGCTTTAATGAGTGCTGTCTCCTACTACGTCATGAGTGCATCATTCTGGGTGGCTCTATTCAATAGGTGTCTGAGGGACGTAAGTGTCTGATAGTGGACTTTGTCAGCTGTCCTGGATTCTAGTGCGTATGGTGACAAGCGATGGACTCACCAGCATCACTCGGACAGAGTCGGCCATGATTCCCACGTAGGGCTTCAGGATGTCATAGTGGAAGGCTGGGGTCAGCATCCGCCGGTGCTGGAACCACGTCTGCCCCTCCAACAGCAGCAAACCTGTCCCTGGACCACAGATGGGTATGTATGGGTGTCGTGGAGGCCAAGGCCCTCTTGGGAGGAACCAAGGGTGTCAGGAGAAGTTTCCTCATGGGCAAGGGTCGGCAAGGCCAGTACACTTCAGGGATGTGAATTTCCAGTATGTCTGTCCATAGCATGTGATTATGACAGCAATGAGGTCAAAAAAGTGTAAGAGGGCAGGTGATAAAAGAACTTATCAAAAAGTCAGGGAACATTAGAAAAGACTGAGAAGTGATGAAGAAGCAGCTAGGCTTCAGGAGGGCTACAGCGCCATTACAAAGACTGATGGTATTTTAGAAAAATGAGGTTTGATTCAGAGATGAGGGTGCCTGACACCTGTTCTCCATTTACACAAAATGACCACTCTTGGTTAACCTAACGGGTGGGTGGCTTGCAGTTTTATTTAAATGTACTTACCAATCCAGGGCTTTATGAATCTGTGGATAATTTGAGCCTTTGGGTCTGAAAAGTAAGGAGGGAAGATGGATGGGACCAAACACGGAGACAGCCTCTAGAGCAGCTGAGGTCTAGACCTTGGCTCCCTTCCCTTCCTGGTGCCTGCCAAATGGCACTCACTCTGAAGCCACCACCACTTGCCTCCCATCCCTGATTCTCTCTGTCCTGATAGTCACTGTGGTCCCAGGAAAGTAGACTCAGTGTTGCAGAGCAGAACACCCACAGGACTAAGATGGTGAATTGCCCTGAAACATAAACTCTGTTCAGTGTCATAGAATGAGACAGAATCTGTGATTTTTCTATAGTCAGTGGTGGTCTGGCCATCTCAAGACCCAGCAATCCCACTGCTGGGCATACACACCAAGGAAACCAGACTTGAAAGAGACACGTGTACCCCAATGTTCATCGCAGCACTGTTTATAATAGCCAGGACATGGAAGCAACCTAGCTGTCCATCAGCAGATGAATGGATAAGAAAGCTGTGGTACATATACACAATGGAGTATTACTCAGCCATTAAAAAGAATACATTTGAATCAGTTCTAATGAGGTGGATGAAACTGGAGCCTATTATACAGAGTGAAGTAAGCCAGAAAGAAAAACACCAATACAGTATACTAACACATATATATGGAATTTAGAAAGATGGGAATGATAACCCTGTATGCGAGACAGCAAAAGAGACACAGATGTATAGAACAGTCTTTTAGACCCTGTGGGAGAGGGAGAGGGTGGGATGATTTGGGAGAATGGCATTGAAACATGTATAATATCATATACGAAACGAATTGCCAGTCCAGGTTCGATGCAGGATACAGGATGCTTGGGGCTGGTGCACTGGGATGACCCAGAGGGATGGTATGGGAGGGAGGTGGGAGGGGGTTCAGGATGGGGAGCACGTGTACACCCGTGGCAGATTCATGTTGATTTATGGCAAAACCAATACAATATTATAAAGTAATTAACCTCCAATTAAAATAAATAAATTTAATTAAAAAAAAAAAGACCCAGGACAGGCAACAGTGAAAGGTGCCCAACCTAAGACAGTGTGGACAAGGAATTGGCTCCAGTCTGGGATCATTTCAGTTTGTTTGTAAAAAGAAAAAAAGACGTAAAAGAGAAACCAGCCCCACCAGGAGTAAGGCATTTAATAATAGTAAATAATGTTGTCCTATCTGGTTTTGATTGGGAGGGTGTTTGGAGGAATTCAGGCCTTGGCATCTGATGTGCCTGTGTCTTCTGGAATTTCACACCCAGGGGCATGTACTCAAATGGAAGATTGTCTCCGGCTGAGGGTTTCCCTCTCACCTGATCTCCCCAGGACCATCTTCATGTAGTCAGGGTCGTAGACCAATAACAAGGCCCTCGTGCCCCACATCCAGCGAACACAGGCCCTTGGGTATTTCTCTACCCTTTTCAGTAGGTGTGGCAGCTCGCCCTCCTCTTGGTACTGTCACCAAGGGAAAGACAAATCAGTGACTTCTTTCTTTTAGTTCCAGAGCAGGAGTGGAGGTGGAGGCCTGCGAGGGTACCAGGTGGTCACTCTGCAGCCATCAGCAGAACTAAGAGTTTAGAACGATTTCTTCTGACCTGGAATCTCATCCAACCTTGCAGGCTGTCCACCATTCTCCTAAGATCAGATTCTGTCCCATGTCAAGTAGAGTTATGGGCCAACACTACAAACTGCCTACAGAATCTTAGGTAACTCCATGGCTTGTGAAACATTTGGAAATAATTTGCACACAGTCAGAAAACTACTTGAGCAATTTATGATAATTTGTATCACTTGGTAGGCTTCCCTGACACCTCAGGTATTATGAATTTATCTACAAAGTGGGAGACCTGGGCCGATGCCTGTGTTGGGAAGATTCCCTGGAGAAAGTAAGCAAGTTTTCATATTATTTGGTTTATTTATAGAAGAGATAAATATTTTAAGAATTTAATTTATACATTAGTTTCATTTGCCATCCTGATCATATATATGTTTGATGTTATCCCAGCATACATTTAATGTATATGAGTATGAAAGAATGTTTGGAATGTGTTTGGCTAAGTGAAAAAAATTAAATATTACATTGTGTGTGATATAATTTTCCATCTTGAGTGTGTGCACAGTTGTAGGTCAGATTTGGCATGTACACATATGAGAATGGTATTGAAATAAGATTTTGATATGTGGAGTTTTGATCTCATTTTCGTTGACTAATTGTCAGACACTTTTGTGCACTTCCCGTCTTGTGGTGGAATCTTTGTACACCCCTGAGTGTGGACCACAGAGGCCTTTCCTTTCTGAATTTGCCCTCTCTCTTCTTGCCCTGACAGGCTGGCGATTCCACAGGACCCATTGCTCTGCCCCCAGGATGCTGCTGCCAGCGCTTCCTGCACTGGGTCCACCTGCTCATCTTCCGTGTCTTTGCTCAAGTTCTTCCCTCTACCTGGTGGCCTGTCATCTTTACCACAGAGCAACTGCCTCTCCTCTACTTTGGAGACTCAGTTTATTTTGTTACCTCTGGATTTCTGGTCAACAGTTGATCCCAGGCAAGTTCCAAATAGTCACATCATCTTTATTTCAATGGCTTCTGTGTAACTCAGATCAAACCCTCTACACTTTGGTATCTGACCTCTACCAGCATCTTTCTACCATCAAGACTCACCAGCTCTGAGGCAAATTGGCTACTCTGGGTCACATTCCTTCACTGAGCTTGTGTTTACTGAGCAGCAACTCTGTGCCAGACACAGATTGAAGGCACTAAATTAGGCAGCGGCTCGAGATGCTTGTCTGTTTGTGGCCTGAAGGCTCGTGAAATAGACTGAGAGAGCAAGTGGCCATAAGCGGAAGGCATCATGAATGTGTGATGGACAGAAGACAAAGCCTATGAGGAAGCTTTGGGGAAGGGGGCCTAACTCAGACCTGGATGTTAGGAAGTCTTCCTGCACTTGCTTTTTCTTTGGCTCCTAATTTACCAAGATGCTTTCAGGATAGAAACATGAACCAGAGGCAAGGTTTCCCAGAAGAAGCTCATCGCTATGATCTGCAGAGAGAAATAGCTGCATCTAGTTAGCACTGACTTGAGGGAAGGACATCCAAGGGAAAAAGAGTATCCTCTCCACTCCTGGGAGATTCAGGATGAAAATGACTTGGGCATGGGACTTGTGAGACACTCATTGGAGGGATGAGATCATTCCGGGGAGAGGGCACATGGGAGCTGAGTCCCAGACGCTGGAATGCACAGGCAGGGGGGAAGGACCTTGAATGACCTGGGGTGCAGGAGATTAGGAAGGAGAGGGGAGAGAGGTACTGGGCCAGCCTGCATGGGGCTTGGGCTGCTTCTAGTTCTTGTCTTTGGCTCCACTCTGCTCTAATCGTGCTGCTGAGAAAGAGAGACCTCAGCTCTCTGCAACCTGTGATTATCTCCTCAAACTTGTTTAAGCCACAGACCCTTGGTGACCCATTTCCATGTGGCCCCTGACTTTGCTCTGAGCTCCCCCACCCCCAGGCTTTGGTGCCGCTGCTGGGTGGGCTGGTGCTGCCCCTCCCAGCCTGCAAGCTGCTCCTTTCCCTCCTGCCTGTCCCTCCACACAATGGACTGACACCGCTCTGTGCAGGCTCTGTTTTGGGCACTGAGGGTGAGGAGGATTACAGGCTCAGTTCCAAGAGCTCATAGTTCAGAAAGACGACACCAAACAGGCAGTTCTCCTCACCTGGCCCCATCATGGGAACTTCACTCCTGTGTGTGGCCTCTGGTGTGGGTTTCTGGCACTGACCTTACCAGACTAGAAAATCCCTTAGTCTGAATGAACCAAGCCGCTCTGTCTCCACACCTGACATAACCCAACCCCGCAGGTAAGCCTCTTTTCCTGTGACTTGACACCTTCTTAGATTCCTGTCTGTTGTCTCCACACACAGTGAACCCACGGGGCTGATCCATCAGACTGGACATCTGTGCTCTCAGGAAAACACAGGGCCAGGTATGAACTTGCTGAGTGTGACCATGCTCTAGATCTCCGGCCCTCCCGACCCTCCCACTCCCCCATCCAGCTCCATCCTACCTCCCGCTTGTGTCCATAGAACCAGTGGGAAGGAGGAGATGGGAAGTGATGAAGGGCTTTGAGCAGCCACTGTCTGCGCAGGTAGAGCTGTGCCGCCTTGATCAGAAGCAGAACCAGGCCGAGCAGGGAGACCACCTGCAGGAGCCCGGAGACACCGCCCAGGGCTCTGGAGGGGCTCAGTGCAGAGACACTCATGGTGCAGTGGCTTCTGGATTGTTGACTGTCCCTGACTGTGGCTGACCTCCCCTGAGCACCCAGCCTGATCTGGGAGGATGTTCCCGCCCACCTGGGGGAGGGGGAGGGTGAAGGCAGAGCTCAGACCTGGGCCTCCAGATTTGCTGTTCTTTTTTTCTGTTTTTCTTAAACCAATCTCTCTTTTGTTACAAAATGTAAGTATTATAAAGAGAAGATAATGTTTGTAACCTGATCTGGGAGTTTGAGTTTTTCTAGGATACTGGAAACTATCATATGCTTACATTTTTGAAACCTTTAGACAGTTTGAAATAAAACAGAAAAGTAAATATTTTTAAAAGCTTCCTGATGACTGAGTCCCTTCAGAGTTCTCCTGAGCTATCACACATTGATAATTGACTGTACCCCAATAAAAATTGGGCTGGTGGCACAGAGGGTAAAGAATCTGCCTGCAATGCAGGAGACCCAGGTTGATCCTTGGTCAGGAAGATGCCCTGGAGAAAGCAATGGCTACCCATTCCAGTATTCTTGCCTGCAGAATTCCACAGACAGAGGAGCCTGGCACGTTACAGTCCATAGGGTTGCAAAGAGTTGTACCCTACTGAGCGACTTTCATTTTAGTAAAAAATACAAAATGTTAAAGAACAAACAAACAAACTGATTTAAAAAAAAGAAAAAAGCTTTCTTGAATAGCATATCCCTGTGATGTCTTATATAACAGTGTGATATTGTTCAGAATCAGGTTTAATTCTCTAGTATAAATAGCCTTGAAATACCCTGCTTGACAACATGAATCATTTTCATTTATCCAAGGCAACTGAAACTTCCACAGATTCTCGTAAGACAAACTGCTCCTATTCTCCATCTATGGAGGCAGGGCCAGAGTGCAGGTATCCCTTCCTGTGTGCTTCTGCCCAAAGGCTCAGGCCTCTCCTGCCCACACTCACTCTTGCAAAGAGGAAGACATCCAGGAAGTTCACTTTCCTCCTAGTCTTCTCCTTCTCTAGCTGTCCCTCCTTCTGCAGGTGAGCCTTCCTCTCCTTGATCACTGCATCTGTCCCAGAACAGTGGTTCCTAGCTAGGGATGAGGACTCTGGGGTCCAGATGCAGCCCCACCATAGCCCCAAATTCTTATCTCCATGTGGCAGTAGCACACATATGTTGAGGTGTGTGCCACATAAGATGGGTAATAATATGTCCATGTTTCTGAAAGAGGGAACAGGCTTGGCTGTAGAAGGGAGTTTCAGCACTTGACAATGTGTTTATGCACTATAGTGTCTAATGTGCCTGTCTCTGGGATTGAGCATATTATTCTAGGGGGCTGTGTCTGATGGATGTTTGATAGATATATCTGCTTGAGAGTGAACTGTGGGTTGAGCCTGGTGTGAGAATGAGCAGATGAAACAGAGGTGGACTCACCACCATCAGTTGACAGAGTAGGCCGTGTGCCCCATGGAGGGCTTCAGGATGTCATGGTAGAAGGCTGGGGTCAGCATCCACTGGTACTGGAACCACATCTGCCCCTCCAACAGGAGAGAACCATTCCCTGGGCCACAGATGGGTATGTGTTGGGGAGACTGGATCAGAGAGGTGACTGGGGACTATATAGGAGGAACCAAGATTGTCAGAAGGCCGTATGGCACGAGAAAATTCAGCATGGCCAGTACATTTCTGGAAAGTGAATTTCCAAAATGGCTGTTCCATTAAGATGTGACAGTTTCAGATAAAGGTTAAAAAAGAGTAGGAGAGACAAGGACCTACAGTAAAAAATGAGGAACTACACTCAGTATTTTGTAGTAACCTATAGGGAAAAGAATCTGAATCCCTGTGCTGTACACCTAACACTGCAGAACAGGGTAAATCAATGACATGGCAATAAAAGGTTTTAACAATAAGTTATAAAAACTCGTATATATTTGAAATATAGTCACACTCTGAAAACATTTAATAATCTCTTCCCTTTGGTAGTTGTTATTAATTATTCATTGTTCAGAAAAAAGTAAGAAAACCGATCATCTCACAAGTTTAATCCATCGTGATAGGCATGAAACAATCTCCTCCTTTCTAGTATATGAAGAATAATATTGGGCAGCATATAGGGCCATTTTATTTAATTAAAAATTATTTATTTATTTTATTATGTTTGGTTGTGCTGGATCCTCGTTGCTACATGCAGGCTTTCACTATTTGTGGCAGGTAGGGGAACTCATCTGGCACTTAATAAGAAGAGTTCATGTTACTAAGAGCGCTTGTTATCTCTTCTTTTTTAGATCCTAGAAAATACTTCAGAGGGTTGTTGCTACTATCATGACTATTTTTAATAAGAATAATACAATGAACTGCCTTCCCTTCCTGATGACTCTCAGCTATCAATCTGTCTCAGTCACCACAGACTTGCTTCCCATCCCTGACTCTCTCAGGCTTCAAGGATGGCTGGTAGAGAGTCACATACTGATGCTGAAGGGCCAGTCTCTGTAGGAATTTCTCAGACCCAGGGCATGTACCCAAGAGGGAAGATTTGCTCCTGCTGGCATGTGGGTTTCATTCCACCTGTCCTTCACAGGACCACCTTCATGTTGTCAGGGTCAGAGTCACAGGGCTAAATTGCTCACCCACAGAAACTGAACAGGAATACATGGGAATTTCTCTGTCCTTTTCAGAAGTTGTTGCTGACTCTGTTCCTTTGGAACTATAACAAGAGCAAAAAATAAAAAACAGCAGCAACTCTGTTTCAAGGTCAAGTGCTTGAGGTAAGGCTGAATGTTTGCACAGGTATGGTGGGATGGTTCTGAAGGTATCCACAGAGATCAAAGACTAGAACTGCTGAGTCAGACTCTGATCCAGACTTCTAATATCTCTCCAGAACTTGGCCTGCAGATCTGATTTAGATCTAATTTAGTTTCCTTTTTGTTTCTAATTTAGTTTCCTAAGATCTGATTTAGTTTCCTTGTTTGTTTCTCACTCAGAACTGCCATTAGAACTTTAAACACAGTGAATGCTTGATAAATGTTCAGGGATTAACTCCATGGAGTACAAAACATTTTCATAGGCTTATGTAAAACTCAAGGCAAACCTGTATGAGGGGAGATTATTACTCAATCATGTTTCACTGAAGAATGAGGAAACCCATGTAAAGGATATATACCCAGGTGAGATCATTTAAACCCAAAGCTGCTGACCCCAAGGTGTCCCTTCCCAGGATTCCCAAGACTCCCTGGGTGCCTCTCTTATCACGTTTCCATTCAATATTCTAATTGCTTAGCATTGTGTTCATAGGCTTGCCTTTCATATCTGTTTTTAGAGTGAGTGTAGAGCATGTTCATATGGATTAAGCCTCACTTTTCAAAGAAGCAATAAGTTCATGAAGAAGAAATGAGTACATATAGGAGTGATGAGTGAGTTTAATACAAAATTCTGTTTGCAAGTGTCAGATAGAATCAGAGCTAATGTAGGAAAGAAGGAAGCACAAAAATAAAGCTGGGGCTTAGGGGCATCTCATAGAGCACAAGGGGAGAGGCAGCCAGGGTGTGGAAGGGGAGAACCAGGGACTGGAGGGCTGCCAGGACTGTGTCTCCCATTCTTTCTCTCTGTACATCCACGCAGTCATCCCTCTGCAAGTGTCTACGGAGGCTCTACTTTGAACAGACACTGTTCTAGGAGTTGATGATACAGTCATGAATCAACAGAAACAGTTCCTATCCTTGCACAGGTGGGTCTGGGCGGTGGAGGAGAGAATGTCTACCTTTCTGGGGTTGGCACGTTTCCCCATTCTGCCACCCTTAAGCCTGAGGGGACCTGTTGAATATTATTCTAAGACTCTGATTCTTATATCATGGCCAAGGTGTCCACCTGTTACAATCAACTGTGGCTGGGGTGAAGGCCTTCCAAAGGCCCACCCTCTTGAGGGAAGAGATCTCAGAGCAAGTGAGCTGGGCAGACATCCCATAATGTTTCCACCATAGTGAATGTCAAGTACATGAAAGACTGGGTGGGTAGAGGAGCTGAGTTATTCATTTATTTGATACCTATATGTTGAGGACTTACTTTGGATCAATTGCCATCCTAGGAGCTAGAGATTCAGCAGTGAGCAACAGAATCCTTGCCTTCATGGAGCTCCTGTTCTAGTGGGGGCTGACAATCCTGCCCTGAACTGAGACATGTTCTGCTTGAGTGCATTCTGAGGGCAGCTCTGTGCTCCAAAGTCATGACCATTATTTATTCTGTCCTGTTCTTCTCATCCAGTGCAGGGACTGACCTTTAGGAGCTTCTTAAAATTCCAGCTATGTTACCTAGTTTTCTTGGATCTCCTCTGGAGGACCCAGAGGTCCTGGACATTTTTTCTGATTGCTTGGTGCCCAAGAAAGCCAGATGCCTGCAAATTCTTCTTCCTGGTCATGTCCTTTGTTCTACCCAATTAAATTGGCATTCTAATTCCTAACTGTGCCAATAACAGAAGTATTGAAAAAATCTGTGTATTATAACAGCTAGAAATATTTGGTTGCAATTGCTATACTAGACCAGCAGAAATTGAGAGATGATTAAGCACCGTGTGTGTGTGTGTGTGTGTGTGTGTTAGTTGCTCAGTTGTGTCCTACTCTTTGCCACTTCATGGACTGCAGCCTGCCAGGCTCCTGTATCCCTGGAATTCTCGTAAGTATTGCAATTCTCCAATATATCCAAAGTATAAGGGAGTGGTAGCTATTCCTTTCTTCTGGGGATCCTCCCATTTTAGGGATCAGACCCAGGTCTCCTGCATTGCAGGCAGATTCTTCACCATCTGAGCCATTATGGAAACCCCATGAATAGTACAATTGACAAAGGAGAAATTATCTACTTACAGAGTCTAAATATTATGTAATGGCAAACAGTGAAATGGGAACAGCAATGGAAGTGTTTTAGTGGTTTCATGTGTCAACCCTTAGTTCAGAAATGTGACAGTTGCACCAAGAAAAGACTGCAGTTTCTCAAAATCAAAATAATCTGGAAATCTAATACAACAACTTCTGTGAACAAACTGGGATTTGGCATCTCCCTGTGGCTGATTCTAACAGTCCCCGTCTTGCCTCCACTCTGCTGATAATGACTGAGACTCCTTCTCTTGAAAAGACTGGCCCCACAGTGTGCCCTCACCCCCTCTACCCCCCAGCCCCGACCCGCCACAGGGCTGAGTGCTGCCTCCTTCAGGGGGTCGATGCTGCGCTTCCCCAGCCTGCAAGCGGCTCATTTCTCTCTTCCTCTCTCTCTCCACACACCTGGGCTGAGCATCCCTCCAGGTCAGTCTCTGTGCTGAGTTCAGGGGTACAGGGAGGGGATGATACCTCAGCCCCAGGAAACTCACAGCACACTGTATGAGGGAAGAACACCCAGAGATAACCAGACCCAGTTTAAGGGCACAAGTCAAATATCAGCACCCTTTGCTAGACGCCATCCTTGAGGCTGGTCATTCTGTCTGGGAATGTCAGTTTTAAGCAAAGTCCTGTGTTCCACAAAATCAAGCCAGTTGGCCCGCTCTACCTGACAAAACGCCCCACACAGCAGGTGAGCCTCTTTTCCTTGACATGACACCATCTTAGATTCCTGTCTGTTGTCTCCACACACAGTGGACCCACAGAGCTGGCTCATCAGACTGATGTCTGTGTCCAAGGCAAGCTCAGGTCCAGGCAGGGACGGTGGGATTGAAGAATGGGCAGGGAAGCATCCAGATGCCTGTGAGAACAGCTGAAGGTGCTCAGCCTGGAGAACAGGGAGACTCAGGAAGGAACAGCTGTTGTCTTCAAAGGGCCGGGCTGTCAGGATAGCCTGAGATTTCCCTAAGGAAGGGGTGTCTAACAGACCCGAGGTTGTCAGCACAGGGCCTGAAGAGGAGTGAGCTCCCAGCACTGGGTGAGGGGCTAAGACCTGAGAGGTTAGCTGGCTTTTCCCCAGGAACCATGTGATTGTTACACAACAAGACTTTGTCCTGTGGGCTTGCTGACCATCAATCAGTTTGGTTCAGTTCAGTCACTCAGTCGTGTCCGACTCTTTGCGACCCCATGAATCGCAGCATGCCAGGCCTCCCTGTCCATCACCAACTCCCGGAGTTTACCCAAACTCATGGCCATCGAGTCAGTGATGCCATCCAGCCATCTCATCCTCTGTCATCCCCTTCTCCTCCTGCCCCCAATCCCTCCCAGCATCAGAGTCTTTTCCAATGAGTCAACTCTTCACATGAGGTGGCCAAAGTACTGGAGTTTCAGCTTTAGCATCATTCCTTCCAAAGAAATCCCAGGGCTGATCTCCTTCAGAATGGACTGGTTGGATCTCCTTGCAGTCCAAGGGACTCTCAAGAGTCTTCTCCAGCACCACACTTCAAAAGCATCAATTCTTCGGTGCTCAGCCTTCTTCACAGTCCAACTCTCACATCCATACGTGACCACAGGAAAAACCATAGCCTTGACTAGACGGACCTTTGTTGGCAAAGTGATGTTTCTGCTTTACTTTAAGCACCTAGCCATTTGGCCCCTCTCAGTCCCCTGTTCTTCCCCTGCTACCTACCTGCTGGTTGTGACTGAGGCTAAATAACAACCTCTAAGCACATTTTTATAATCACATTGCAATGACCGCTTAGGCATGCAAGGCTTTTCTGGGTCTTTGTGACCTCATGGACTGTAGCCACTAGGCCTCTCTGTCCATAGAAATTTCCAGGCAAGAATGCTGGAGTGGGTTGCTATGCCCTCCTCCAGATGATCTTCCTGACCCAAAGATCAAATCTGGGTCTCCTGCATTGCAGATAAATCTTCACTGTCTGAGGCATCAGGGAAGCCCTATGATCACATTGGAATGATTGGTTTTCCAATATCAATACATAATTACTTCTCCATTCAGATACTTGAGAATTTCAACAAAGTTTTATCCTTGATCTTAATTATGGTATTTTCCTACTAATAGGTTTATTTTGAGCTGCGACCAGAAAATGTGCTCACCTTGGATGACACCCTTCACTTTCCATCAACCCTGGAGGATCCAAAACCAGTTTCAGTCCTACTTCACTGAAGTACTACACTTGTAGCAGGAGTAGTTCTAGTAATTCCCTTTTATACTATGAAAGAAAACAGTTATTTAATTAAGGATTTTACACTCCTTGGAACCTTTAATACAGTTTGTTGCAATCTGTTCTTAAACAACAAAAAAAATTATATCTTAAAACTTGTTGCTTTCTTCTGAGAAAATTTAGCTAGACTCTCCAAAAAAAAAAAGATGTTAGAACGATACTACAGAAATACAAGCTACATAAGAGAATACTATGAACAATTACATGCCAACAAATTTGATGACCTAGAGGAAATTGATAAATTTCTAAAATTGTTCAACCTACCAAGTCTGAAACATGAAGAAAAGAGAAAATCTAAACTTACTGATTAGTAGTAAGGAGATTGAATCAGTAATCAAAAACCTTCAATAAACAAATTGTCTAGGACCAGACAGCTTCACTGGTGAGTTCTACCAAACCTTTGAAGAAGAATTCATACCGATCCTTTTGAAACTCTTCTCAAAATAGAATAGGTGAGAACACTTCCAAACCCTTTGTACGAGGCCAGTATTACCCTGGTAACAAAACCAAATAAGGATATCTCAAGAAAAGAAACTTTCAGGCCAATATCTGATGGACATAGACACAAGCATCTTCAACAAAATATTAGCAAACTGAATTCAATAATAATTTAAAAGGTGGAAGCATGAAAGTCCCCACATACCCAAAGCAATCTTGAGAAAATGAACAAATCTGGAGGTATCATGCTCCCAGACTTCAGCCTAGAATACAAAGCTGTAGTAATCAAAACAATACAGTATTGTCATAGAAATGGACACATAGACCATTGACATAGAACAGAGAGGCCAGGAATAAACCCACATGTATATGGTTGATTAATTCATGACAAAGGAGTCAAGAATATACGATGGGAAAAAGACAATCTCTTTAATAAGTGGTGTTGGGAAAACTGGACCATAACATGCAAAATAATGATACTGAACCACTATCTTACACTTAACTGAATATAGATTAGAGACGTGAACATAAGCTCAAAAGATCCTAAAACTCCTTAGAAGAAAACATAGGTGATAACCTCCTTAACATTGGTCTTGGAAATGATATTTTGGATTTGACACCAAAAGCAAAATAACCAAGTGGGATATAACATATAAGTAAAACTGAAAAGCTTCTGCACAGCAAAGAAAGTGATCAACAAAATGAAGAGGCAGCCTACCAGATGGGGAAAATATTTGCAATTCATAAATCTGATAAAGGGTTGGTATACAAAATGGATAAAGAATTCATAAAATTAATAGCAGAATTATATATCTGATTAGAAATTGGTAGAGGACCTGGATAGGCATTTTTCAAAAGAAAACATAAATGGCCCACAGACACATGAAAAGGTGCTCAATATCAGTCATCATCAGGGAAATGCAAGTCAAACCACAATGAATGATCGCCTCAAATTGTTAAAATACTTATTACCAAAAAGACAAGAAATGTGTTAGCAAGGATATTGAGAGAAGGGAACACTAGTGCACTATGTGTGGCAATGTAACTTGTTGAAACCACTATGGAAAACAGTATGTTATTTATAACGATCAAGTTTCAGAAACAATCAAGTGTTAATGGATGGATGGATGAATACAGAAAATGTTTATAAATGGATAAAAGACGTTATATATATATATATATATATATATATAAAGAGGGGGGTGTGGCTTCCCTAGTGTCTCAGCAGTAAAGAATCTGCCTGTAATTCAGGAGCCACAGGAGACATGGGTTCGATCCCTGAGTTGGGAAGATCCCCCAGAGGAGGGCATGGAAACACACTCCAGTATTCTTGCCTAGAGAATCCCCATGGACAAAGGAGCCTAGTAGGCTACCATCTATAGTGTCACAAGGAGTCAAACGTGACTGAAGTGACTATATGTATATACATACATACATATATATATATATATATATATATATATATATGTATAACTGAAATGTTATTCAGACATAAAAGAGATTGGAAATCTGGCTATTTGTGACAACATGGATGAAACCTGAGGGCATTATGCTAACAAAAATAAGTCAGACCAAGTAAGACATCATCTCACTTAAATGTCTAATCCAAAATAAAGTAAAACAACTGGACTTACAGAGAAAAAACTGGAGGTTGCCAGAGGTGGGAATGAGAGTTAGGCAAAATCGGTTGAGTCAAAAGGTTCAAACTGTCGGTTATAAAATAAGTAAATCCTAAGGTGTAGGAGGTGCAGTAGATTCTGGCTCAATCCCTGGGTTGAGAAGATCCTTGGAGGAAGAAATGGCGACCCACTCCAGTGGATTAAATTATGCTTTGTATGCATTATTCGTAATTTAAATGATGAGAAAGATCTGCAAAAAATAGGATGATCATTTAAAACTCTGCCTATATGTTTGCTAAATATTGGAAATCTAGCACTAACAGACATACCATTCCTGACAGGCTTCTATATTTAAAAAGGGCAACAGAAGTAAGGCCTATCTTTTGAAAGTTTTTTATTAAATAGGTGAAATCATATTAATAGAAACAATACATTAGCTATACTCCAAAATGAATTTGTTAGGGTAGCAAAGCCTGGTAATTGTATATCACTTAAACCTTTCTATTCAGAGGGGCAATTCCTCTTAACAATATGTTCATTAGTAATGACGTGTTGTTAGCTGTCTGCGTGCTCCAGTGTGCCAAGTCGCTCAGTCGTGACCACCTCTTTGTGACCCCATGGACTATAGCCCTCCAGGCTCCTCTGTCCATGGGATTTTCCAGGCAAGAATACTGGAGTGGGTTGCCATCTCCTCCTTCAGGGATCTTCCCAACCCATGGATCAAACCTGTCTCCTGCCGTCTCCTGCACTGGGAGGCGGATTCTTTACCACTGCACCACCTGGGAAGCCCTGTGACTGCTATTCCTGTCTAATTACCATAGACTCCTAACATTCATGGTACACAAGGTTTAGGGTGTGCAGAACTTCACAAAGAATCTAGTGTATTGTCTTCTATGGAATACCAATACTAATTGATGAGGCTATAAAATTATTAAATAATTATTATACCCATGAGCTTCCTCTGTATTAATATTTATCATTGCATCAGTTCATTGCTTGTCATAATATTAACACATTGAATTCTTCTACCCATACCACATCCATTAATTAATATAAAATTTAGGATGTGATTTATTCTACCAATAACAAATTAGCTCTGTACTCCATCCTAAGGTCAGACTGAGCTTCAGACTCAAAATATGCCTACAACTGGTACATTAGGAGCAGCTATGGGGGTGGTGCTGGGAAGGGAATGAATTCACCCTAGAGATTCCACAGAGCATATGGCCCTGCCAATATCTTGATTTTGGCCCAGTGATATTGATTTCATACTATGACCCCAGGAATTATAGCAAAATAAATTTATACTGTTTGAAGTCACCAAGTTTCTGGTAAATTGCTACAGTTCTCCTGCAAAACTAATAAAGGTAGGATGGTAATCCTTTCTCTGAATACCTCACACAATTATTCATTCATTCAGAGTCATTCATTCACTCAAAAATTAGTATCTTTTGAGTTCACAGTTTGGTGCCTTAAGACAGAAAAATGAATTAGTTCAATGAAATATGATAAAGGATGCACTGAAGGAATGAATAGTAGGCTTGAGCCACTGGGGAAGGAGAAAATTAAAAAATAAAGATGTCTGGAGGATGGATAGGAGAACACAAGTTGGCAAACGCTAGGAAAATTTTCCAAGTATTGGCAAATCCATGCTTGTCATACATGAAAAAGCAAGGGGTGAGGACATCACCTTCAACTCAACACGCCTCTCACTTTTCCCACGATTATCTCCTTCTAGGTCATATGTAAGGCCCATAACACAGAAAGTAAAACACCACATGTTTCAGGAAGGATTCTTTGGAAAGCTTTCCCAAAGGGGCCCCATTTCCTACAGACGTGCTCTTTGAACTATTTAACCTCTTACTCCCAACACCCTCCTCCTTTGCCCATCTTGAAGACAGGGGATTTATTACACAACCCATGAGGCCAGAGTTCTTTTCCCTAAATCCTGAGCTCTGTCCAAACTCCAGGGCATGTAACCGCTTACACTCATTCCTCTCCACTTTCACCTAGTTCTTTGGTTGCCTTCCATCCCCCTGTGACCCCACACAAGGACTCTTGGACTATGACTCTTTCCCTCACTTGGCTTAGCACTGAGCTTTTCTACCACAGCATAGGGGCAGTAAGGAAATGAACTCTGAAGTGGGAGAAGCTGGATTTGAATTCTGGTTATTACCCTTTCCCTCCCTCAGTCCTTGGCTTCTTCTATATAGCTGGGCTCAAAATGCTTGATAGTAGCTAACATTAGTGAGCACCTCCTACATTCTGGGCACTAAGCAAAGAACATTATATGTTTTATGCCACAAGGATCCTACAAGACACATTTTTATTTTATTTTATTTTTCATTTAATGTTTATTGCTTAATTCCTTTTTCCTCACACAATTTGGTAATCTCTATCTTTCTAAGAAATTATATTTCAGATCTGTTGACAATCTTTAATGTCCCTCAGGTTTGTTTCATTTTTCATTCTTTTTTTTTTTTAAACTTTACAATATTGTATTAGTTTTGCCAAATATCAAAATGAATCCGCCACAGGTATACCCGTGTTCCCCATCCTGAACCCACCTCCCTCCTCCCTCCCCTACCCTCCCTCTGGGTCGTCCCAGTGCACCAGCCCCAAGCATCCAGTACCGTGCATCGAACCTGGACTGGCGACTCGTTTCATACATGATATTATACATGTTTCAATGCTGTTCTCCCAAATCTCCCCACCCTCTCCCTCTCCCACAGAGTCCATAAGACTGATCTATACATCCGTGTCTCTTTTGCTGTCTCGTACACAGGGTTATTGTTACCATCTTTCTAAATTCCATATATATGCGTTAGTATACTGTATTGGTGTTTTTCTTTCTGGCTTACTTCACTCTGTATAATAGGTTCCAGTTTTATCCATCTCATTAGAACTGATTCAGATGTATTCTTTTTAATGGCTGAGTAATACTCCATTGTGTATATGTACCATAGCTTTCTTATCCATTCATCTGCTGATGGGCATCTAGGTTGCTTCCATGTCCTGGCTATTATAAACAGTGCTGCGATGAACATGGGGTACACGTGTCTCTTTCCCTTCTGGTTTCCTCAGAGTGTATGCCCAGCAGTGGGATTGCTGGATCATAAGGCAGTTCTATTTCCAGTTTTTTAAGGAATCTCCACACTGTTCTCCATAGTGGCTGTACTAGTTTGCATTCCCACCAACAGTGTAAGAGGGTTCCCTTTTCTTCACATCCTCTCCAGCATTTATTGCTTGTAGACTTATGGATCACAGCCATTCTGACTGGCGTGAAATGGTACCTCATAGTGGTTTTGATTTGCATTTCTCTGATAATGAGTGATGTTGAGCATCTTTTCATGTGTTTGTTAGCCATCTGTATGTCTTCTTTGGAGAAATGTCTATTTAGTTCTTTGGCCCATTTTTTGATTGGGTCATTTATTTTTCTGGAGTTGAGCTGTAGGAGTTGCTTGTATATTTTTGAGATTAGTTGTTTGTCTGTTGCTTCATTTGCTATTATTTTCTCCCATTCTGAAGGCTGCCTTTTCACCTTGCTAATAGTTTCCTTTGTTGTGCAGAAGCTTTTAAGTTTAATTAGGTCCCATTTGTTTATTTTTGCTTTTATTCCCAATATTCTGGGAGGTGGGTCATAGAGGATCCTGCTGTGATGTATGCCAGAGAGTGTTTTGCCTATGTTCTCCTCTAGGAGTTTTATAGTTTCTGGTCTTATGTTGAGATCTTTAATCCCTTTTGAGTTTATTTTTGTGTATGGTGTTAGAAAGTGTTCTAGTTTCATTCTTTTACAAGTGGTTGACCAGTTTTCCCAGCACCACTTGTTAAAGAGATTGTCTTTAATCCATTGTATATTCTTGCCTCCTTTGTCAAAGATAAGGTGTCCATATGTGCGTGGATTTATCTCTGGGCTTTCTATTTTGTTCCATTGATCTATATTTCTGTCTTTGTGCCAGTACCATACTGTCTTGATAACTGTGGCTTTGTAATAGAGTCTGAAGTCAGGTAGGTTGATTCCTCCAGTTCCATTCTTCTTTCTCAAGATAGCTTTGGCTATTCGAGGTTTTTTGTATTTCCATACAAATTGTGAAATTATTTGTTCTAGCTCTGTGAAGAATACCGTTGGTAGCTTGATAGGGATTGCATTGAATCTATAAATTGCTTTGGGTAGTATACTCATTTTCACTATATTGATTCTTCCAATCCATGAACATGGTATATTTCTCCATCTATTAGTGTCCTCTTTGATTTCTTTCACCGGTGTTTTATAGTTTTCTATATATAGGTCTTTAGTTTCTTTAGGTAGATATATTCCTAAGTATTTTATTCTTTCCGTTGCAATGGTGAATGGAATTGTTTCCTTAATTTCTCTTTCTATTTTCTCATTATTAGTGTATAGGAATGCAAGGGATTTCTGTGTGTTGATTTTATATCCTGCAACTTTACATAATCATTGATTAGTTCTAGTAATTTTCTGGTGGAGTCTTTAGGGTTTTCTATGTAAAGGATCATGTCATCTGCAAACAGTGAGAGTTTTACTTCTTCTTTTCCAATTTGGATTCCTTTTATTTCTTTTTCTGCTCTGATTGCTGTGGCCAAAACTTCCAAAACTATGTTGAATAGTAATGGTGAAAGTGGGCACCCTTGTCTTGTTCCTGACTTTAGGGGAAATGCTTTCAATTTTTCACCATTGAGGATAATGTTTGCTATGGGTTTGTCATATATAGCTTTTATTATGTTGAGGTATGTTCCTTCTATTCCTGCTTTCTGGAGAGTTCTTATCATAAATGGATGTTGAATTTTGTCAAAGGCTTTCTCCACATCTATTGAAATAATCATATGGTTTTTGTTTTTCAATTTGTTAATGTGGTGTATAACATTGATTGATTTGCAGATATTGAAGAATCCTTGCATCCCTGGGATAAAGCCCACTTGGTCATGGTGTATGATCTTTTTAATGTATTGTTGGATTCTGATTGCTAGAATTTTGTTAAGGATTTTTGCATCTATGTTCATCAGTGATATTGGCCTGTAGTTTTCTTTTTTTGTGGCATCTTTGTCAGGTTTTGGTATTAGGGTGATGGTGGCCTCATAGAATGAGTTTGGAAGTTTACCTTCCTCTGCAATTTTCTGGAAGAGTTTGAGCAGGATAGGTGTTAGCTCTTCTCTAAATTTTTGGTAGAATTCAGCTGTGAAGCCGTCTGGACCTGGGCTTTTGTTTGCTGGAAGATTTTTGATTACAGTTTCAATTTCTGTGCTTGTGATGGGTCTGTTAAGATTTTCTATTTCTTCCTGTTCCAGTTTTGGAAAGTTGTACTTTTCTAATAATTTGTCCATTTCTTCCACGTTGTCCATTTTATTGGCATATAATTGTTGATAGTAGTCTCTTATGATCCTTTGTATTTGTGTGTTGTCTGCTGTGATCTCTCCATTTTCATTTCTAATTTTATTGATTTGATTTTTCTCCCTTTGTTTCTTGATGAGTCTGGCTAATGGTTTGTCAATTTTATTTATCCTTTCAAAGAACCAGCTTTTGGCTTTGTTGATTTTTGCTATGGTCTCTTTTGTTTCTTTTGCATTTATTTCTGCCCTAATTTTTAAGATTTCTTCCCTTCTACTAACCCTGGGGTTCTTCATTTCTTCCTTTTCTAGTTGCTTTAGGTGTAGGGTTAGGTTATTTATTTGACTTTTTTCTTGTTTCTTTAGGTATGCCTGTATTGCTATGAACTTTCCCCTTAGGACTGCTTTTAAAGTGTCCCACAGGTTTTGAGTTGTTGTGTTTTCATTTTCATTAGTTTCTATGCAAATTTTGATTTCTTTTTTGATTTCTTCTGTGATTTGTTGGTTATTCAGCAGCATGTTGTTCAGCCTCCATATGTTGGAATTTTTAATAGTTTTTCTCCTGTAATTGAGATCTAATCTTACTGCATTGTGGTCAGAAAAGATGCTTGGAATGATTTCTATTTTTTAGAATTTATCAAGGCTAGATTTATGGCCCAGGATGTGATCTATCCTGGAGAAGGTTCCATGTGCACTTGAGAAAAAGGTGAAATTCATTGTTTTGGGATGAAATGTCCTATAGATATCAATTAGGTCTAACTGGTCTATTGTATCGTTTAAAGTTTGTGTTTCCTTGTTAATTTTCTGTTTAGTTGATCTATCCATAGGTGTGAGTGAAGAGACAGAGGAATACCCAGCAGACAAAGGAACAGGATAAAAGCCCACCAAACCAAACAAAAGAGGAAGAGATAGGGAATCTACCTGATAAAGAATTCCGAATAATGATAGTGAAATTGATCCTAAATCTTGAAATCAAAATGGAATCATAGATAAATAGCTTGGAGACAAAGATTGAGAAGATGGAAGAACGGTTTAACAAGGACCTAGAAGAAATAAAAGAGAGTCAATATAAAATGAATAATGCAATAAATGAAATTAAAAACACTCTGGAGGCAACAAATAGTAGAATAACAGAGGCAGAAGATAGGATTAGTGAATTAGAAGATAGCATGGTAGAAATAAATGAATCAGAGAGGACAAAAGAAAAATGAATTAAAAGAAATGAGGACAATCTCAGAGACCTCCAGGACAATATTAAACGCTACAACATTCAAATCATAGGGGTCCCAGAAGAAGAAGACAAAAAGAAATACCATGAGAAAATACTTGAGGAGATAATAGTTGAAAATTTCCCTAAAATGGGGAAGGAAATAATCACCCAAGTCCAAGAAACCCAGAGAGTCCCAAACAGGATAAACCCAAGGCGAAACACCCCAAGACACATATTAATCAAATTAACAAAGATCAAGCACAAAGAACAAATATTAAAAGCAGCAAGGGAAAAACAACAAATAACACACAAGGGAATTCCCATTAGGATAACAGCTGATCTTTCAATAGAAACTCTTCAAGCCGGAGGGAATGGCAAGACATACTTAAAGTGATGAAAGAAAATAACCTACAGCCCAGATTACTGTAGCCAGCAAGGATCTCATTCAAATATGAAGGAGAAATTAAAAGCTTTACAGACAAGCAAAAGCTGAGAGAATTCAGCACCACCAAACCAGCTCTCCAACAAATACTAAAGGATATTCTCTAGACAGGAAACACAAAAACAGTGTATAAACTCGAACCCAAAACAATAAAGTAAATGGCAACAGGATCATACTTATCAGTAATTACCTTAAATGTAAATGGGTTGAATGACCCGACCAAAAGACAAAGACTGGCTGAATGGATACAAGAACAAGACCCCTACATATGTTGTCTACAAGAGACCCACCTCAAAACAGGGGACACATACAGACTGAAAGTGAAGGGCTGGAAAAAGATTTTCCATGCAAATAGGGACCAAAAGAAAGCAGGAGTAGCCATACTTACATCAGATAAAATAGACTTTAAAACAAAGGCTGTAAAAAGAGACAAAGATGGTCACTACCTAATGATCAAAGGATCAATCCAAGAAGAAGATATAACAATTATAAATATATATGCACCCAACACGGGAGCGCCGCAATATGTAAGACAAATGCTAACAAGTATGAAAGGAGAAATTAACAATAACACAATAATAGTGGGAGACTTTAATACCCCACTCACACCTATGGATAGATAAGACACATTTTTAAAATCCCCATAGTCTAGACAAGAAAATGAAGGCACTAAGAGGCTGGCTGCTTACCCAGGGTCACTCTGTTGGTGAGAAGTAGAACCAGGATTCAGACTCAGGCAGTCTGGATCCAGAGACTTTGCTGTTAGCCATGAGCATAAAAAGATAATGAGTGGGTTGAACTACTGTCCATATATGAATGCAGCCTAATTTTCCAAGAGTGTTTCATGCTTGATCTGTTTTCCAGTGATCCGAGTAGCAGGAGAGTCTTTCAGGTTATCAGCTCCATGTACTGGTATAAATTCAGCCTCACTACTCAGGGCTGCCTTTGTGAGAAAGTGTTGGCAAACTCTGTGGTTAGATGTAGCAATCACTGAAAATGATGTTTGTGGAGAATTTTCAATGAGCTTATTACAAAGTGAGACTATTCAACTGTAGAGCATGAGCTAAATTCTTTTAAAAAAGTATGTCAGCTGTGGTTAATATTTATTAACCAGTGAATATTTTTCCCATTCATTTGGTACTCACCTAACCCAACCAAGGACTCCTTGAAAGTTGTCACTAAGCATTCTATGTCCTTATAATTTCTATAACCTGGACCAGAAGACAGTACCTACTGATGATCCTCAATAAATACTTACTTGCGGAGTCCAGCTCCAGCAGCCAGGGAATCAACCTGAAGGGATGGGCGGTGTTGGCTAGTAATGATGCAGCCTCTCAGTTTTCTTGGACTGCATGTTTATTTCAAGCTTTAGATTCTCTTTTATACTTTGACAAAAGCATTAGGTCAGAGGTTTGACATTTTCAATTTCCCCTCACCCAGATTTATTGTCTCCATAAATCATTGCTGTCCTTCAAGCAGAGTTTCTGCTTCAGCGGTTCTCTCAGAATTGTGTTTACTTTAACTTGTGATTACATTGTAACTCGTGCTTATATCTGGGCTGCATACCGCAAACCTCAGTTTATTTCTTCTCTTTCTAAATCCTGTTTGCCCCTAGTATCCTGAACTCACTATCTCTTAAAAAGGCTTCTAGCTATTAATATCTCTAAGGTTCCTAATCTCTATAAGCTATAGTAAAATATGCTAACATTACAACATTCCTTAAATCTTTAGCTTCTATTTTTAATTATTCCTAAGCCCTAAATTCAGCAATCTCCTTTGCCATAAACATTTCCCTCACAAATAAGTTTCAGATAACAATCTTTCCCATGGCCTCAAGCTGCAGCGTATGTGCTCATCCTGGAACACTCTTTTGTAAAGATCCTTGAACAAATGTCAATGATTAACTTTATGAATTATTCTCTGAGCACAACTGCAGCAGGCTTTGTGCCTTCTCATGCTCCTCTCAAGAACAATAGGCACCTTAATATTCTTTTCAGTCAACTCAGCCAAGGAAAGGAAAAAACAAATCAGAATCACAAGACCTAGCTCCTTCATCCTGGATCCATGCCTGCAGGACAAGGAGAGGGAGTTGGGGCCATGCCTCCGTTTTGTCAGTAATGCCTAACACGGCTCCCAACACTTACTGATTTGATAAATGAATGAAAGAGGGAGGAAGTGTAACTTTGGACTTGTTAAATCATCATCTTCAGCAGACGGGTCAGTTTTAGTGCCATATTTTAACAAGGAACTTAATATTTTTATTTCAGGATGCTTCCTGGTTCAGGTTATAGGCAGTAGAAAGGTGAAGAGGGAATGTAGTCGATTCTCAAGACAGCCACTTGAAGTGATTACTGCTATGTGGAGGTCACAAGCACTTCTTGTTCTCTGCATTTGAGAAAGTTGGGTTTGATGCTGATTCGAGTTATCATATCTTGTTTATTTTTGTGCTCATATAAAGACAGCAACTTCCAGGAGAAGTATTTCAAGCCTATATATTTGTTTGCTTTCACCATGCAGTGGAAGTCACAGAACAATTCTATTTAGCCTGTGGTCATATATACCACCCCCATTGAAGCTGGCTTAAAACTCAGCATTCAAAAATAAAGATCATGGCATCTGGTCCCATCTCTTCATGGCAAATATATTGGGAAACAAAGGAAACAGTGACAGACTTGATTTGGGGGGGCTCCAAAATCACTCTGGATGATGACTGCAGCCATGAAATTAAAAGACGCTTGCTCCTTGGAAGAAAAACTATGACAAGCCTAGACAGTATGTTAAAAAGTAGAGACAGTACTTTGCCAACAACTGTCCGTAAAGTCAAAGCTATGGTTTTTCCAGTAGTCATTTTTGGATGTGAGAGTTGGACCATAAAGAAAGCTGAGCATCAAAGAATTGATATTTTGAACTGTGGTGTTAGAGAAGACACTTGAGGGTCCCTTGAACTACAAGGAGATCAAACCAGTCAATCGTAAAGGAAATCAGTCATTGGAAGGACTGATGCTGAAGCTGAAGCTGAAGCTTCAGTACTTTGGCCACCTGATATGAAGGACTGGCTCATTGGAAAAGACCCTGATGTTGGGAAAGATTGAAGGCAGGAGGAGAAAGGGATGTCAGAGGATGAGAAGGTTGAATGGCATCACTGATTCAATGGGCATAAGTTTGAGCAAGCTCCAGGAGATGCTGAAGGGCAAGGAAGCCTGACATGCTGCAATCCATGGGGTCTCAAAGAGTCAGACACTGAACAATGACAAATCTATATCACCACTGTCTGCCTGGAATTAAATACAGAAATGATTCTGAGAAAGCAAGTTATCCTTACTCCTACACGGTGTAATCCTGTACCCTGCACGATTCTGGGAGTAAAAGCAGTAAAGGTTTCAAAGCTCTCTGTTCAATATTTGCATAGTGCTTATACTTTCCAAAGCACAATCACAACTACTCCTCAATTTACCAGGTGTTATTAACCTTGTTTTACAGACAAGAAAACAGGGATACTGCACTTTTCAAGACGCAAATGAAGTGTCAGAATTAAGACCAACACCTTAAATTTCTAACTCCAACTTTGCTAATATTTGACTCTCATTCATTTTGTATCTACTTGCTATGTGCTGGCACGATGCCAGCTTCTTTCTCTATATCATCCTTTCTATACTCTCTGTCCTAGAACATACACCACCCTCTGGACAATCTCTCCAAACTTATCTCAGGCCACTGCCCCATCTAGTGGCAGCTCCTGGGAGACACCACATTTTTTCCTATTCCAGACATTGCTTGGGGCTCCCTTTACCTGGAACGCTCTTCTCTTACTCTTCACAGGGTCAGCTCCATTAACATCCTTCAGTTTGACCATGAATGTCCTCGCCAATAAGACCCCATCCTGGGTCACCCTATCCAGCAGGGCCTCCGTGTTAGTCTCTCTCCCAGCACTGTGCTTATTTCCTTCTTAGTACTCACTTTAGTCTGTAGTCATTTTACTTCATTGTTTGCTTATTTGTTATCAGTCTTCCCCTCACAGAATGAAAGGGAAGGACCATGTTTATCTTATTCCCCAAGACATCTAGACAGTACTCTGCATATAGTAGGTCCTCAATAAAAATGTGTCCCATGACCTAACAGATTTGAGATCAAGGTGGTTTCTGTATTGAACAATAATCTGGAATTTTCTTTCTAACGAAAAACTTTGATGCTGAAAAAAAATATCTTTCTGACTGCGGTGGAGATGGGGGATGGTGGCAGGTACCAGGTGGAAGTAGGTTGGCTAGTTTGGGGTCTCTAAGCTCACCCAGGTGAGGGTGACTTGGATTTAGAGCAGTGGCTATGGGCTGGGTGGGGGACTGAGCCCAAAGATGTGTAGGACTGTGACTGGCTGGGAGGGGTGTGAAGGAGGAAGAAGGGGTGCTCCTTGCATCTTCCCAGGCAGCCTCCTCTTTTCCCTGCTGACTTCACTGGCGACACTGTGTTCCTGAGTGGCCAGGTTTTCTGTTGCTATTTCAGATGCAGCATACCAGGAGGCTGAACAAGATGTTGTTCTGGGATCACCAGTTCCCCTACCTCCACCCACTCTGGTTTGGAGAGTTCCTTGGTTTCCTGAACATCTATGTCACTAACTATGCCAAAGCTGTATACACTCGAGGAGGTAAGGGTTCCTGGGAGAAGTTGAAGCTTCGTGAGAGCAAAGGGCTCAGGGTGCCATGTGGGGAGGGATCCTGGGCCTGCACCTTAAGTCTAGGCAGGGGATGTCCCCATCCTATTTATCACCTGGCTTCCTCTGGGAATCCCTCAGTCTCTGCCTGACTCAGTCTTCTCGGTCTCTTGAAGATCCTAAGGCCCAGATATACATGACTTCTTCTTCCAGCGGATTGGTGAGTGAGCACTTGCCTTCCTTGCCCTTCCCACTCGCCTTTGGTGCTGTGTGAGGAGGATCTTTGCCTGGCCTGTCTCTCCCTGCCCTGCCCTTCCCACTCAGTCAGTCATCTGATCCACCGGACTGCCTGGTCCCCACGGTCCCTTCTTAAGCTCAGCTGCTCAGCTTCCTAGAGGGATGACAGAGAAGGAGGTAGGAGAGCTCATGGCTGGGCAGAGAAGCAGTATTCAGGCACCTTTTCCTGCTGCATTTGTCTTTTTCCCTGTGTAGACGTCTATTCTGCTGGTTCTGTTTCTCTGTTAGAACTCAGAATAACTCAGATTTTGCTACCCATAATGGTTGTAGAGGAGCAAAATCTTAAGGATAAGTTTCCTGAATTGGCTTCTGGATGGAACTGGTTATCTAATAGAAGCAGTTGGAAAGACACTAACGACTATGTGGTCAATGGTAAAGAGGACACAGGCAGTCTAGGGCATGAGGTAGCAATGTTGTTGTTGTTCTGTTGCTAAGTTGAGTCTGACTCTTTGCGACCCATGGACTACAGCATGCCAGGCTTCTCTGTCCTTCACTTTCTCCTGGAGTTTGCTCAAATTCATGTCCATTGAATTGGTGGTGGTATCCAAAAATCACATCCTCTGCCACCCCCTTCTCTTCCTGCACTCAGTATTTCCCAGCATCAGGGTCTTTTCCAATGAGTCTGTTCTTCACATTAGGTAGTGATACTACAGGAGCTTCAGCTTCAGCATCAGTCCTTCCAATGAATATTCAGGCTTGATTTCTTTAAGGATTGACTGGTTTGATCTCCTTGCCATCCAAGGGACTCACAGGAGTCTTCTCCAGCACCACAATTTGAAAGCAACAATTCTTCGGTGCTCAGCCTTCTTTAAAGTCCAACTCTCACATTTGCACATGGCTACTGGAAAAACCATAGCTTTGACAATATGGATATTTGTTGGCAAAATAACGTCTCTGCTTTTTAATATACTATCTAGGTTTATCATCGCTTTCCTTCCAAGGAGCAAGCATCTTCTAATTTCATGGCTGTGGTCACCATCCACAGTGATTTTGGAGCCCAGGAAAATAAAATCTGTCACTGCTTCCACTTTTTCCACTTCTATTTGCCATGAGGTGATGGCACCAAATGCCATGATCTTAGTATTTTGAACACGGAGTTTCAGGCCAGTGTTTTCACTCTTTTTTTTCACTCTTATCAAGAGGTTTTTTAGTTCCTCTTCTGGCATCCCACTCCAGTACTCTTGCCTGGAAAATCCCATGGACAGAGGAGCCTGGTAGGCTGCAGTCCATGGGGTTGCTAAGAGTCGGACACGACTGAGTGACTTCACTTTCACTCTTCACTTTCATGCGTTGGAGAAGGAAATGGCAACCCACTCCAGTGTTCTTGCCTGGAGAATCCCAGGGATGGGGGAGCCTGGTGGGCTGACGTCTCTGGGGTTGCACAGAGTCAGACACGACTGAAGCGACTTAGCAGCAGCAGCACTTTCTGCCATTAGAGTGGTATCATCTGCATATCTGAAGTTGTTATTTCTCCTGGTAATCTTGTTTCCAATTTGTGAGTCATCCAGCCCAACATTTTGCATGATATACTCTGCATATAAACTCAATAAACGGGGTGACAATATACAGCCTTGATGTACTCCTTTCCCAACTTGGAACCAGTCCATTGTTTCATGTCCAGTTCTAACTGTTGTTTCTTGACCAGCACACAGGTTTCTCAGGAGACAGGTAAGGTAGTCTGGTACTCTCATCTCTTGAAGGATTTTCCACGGTTTTTTGTGATCCACACAATCAAACACTTTAGCGTAGTCAATGAAGCAGAAGTAGATGTTTTTCTGAAATTCCCTTGCTTTCTTTATGACCCAGCAAATGTTGATAATTTGATTTCTGATTCCTCTTCCTTTTCTAAACCCAGCTTGAACATCTGGAAATTCTCAATTCACATACTGCTGAATCCTAACTTGAAGGATTTTGAGCATAATCTTAAAATAAGCATGATGGTATGTAGTTTGAGCATTCTTTAGCATTGCGCTTCTTTGGGATTGGAATGAAAACCAACCTTTTCCAGTCCTGTGGCCACTGCTGAGTTTTCCAAATTTGCTGATATATTGAGTGCAGTCCTTTTTACATTTTTTTATTTATTTATTTTATTTGGAGGCTAATTACTTTACAATATTGTGGTGGTTTTTGCCATACATTGATATGAATTAGCCATGGGTGTACATGTGTTTCCCATCCTGAAATCCCCTCCCACATCCCTCCCCATCCCATCCCTCAGGGTCATCCCAGTGCACCAGCCCTGAGCACCCTGTTTCATGCATCAAACCTGGACTGGCAATCTATTTCACATATGATAATATACGTATTTCAATGCTATTCTCTCAAGTCACCCCACCCTCGTCTTCTCGCATAGAGTCCAAAAGTTTGTTCTTTACACCTGTGTCTCTTTTGCTGTCTTGCATATAGGGTCATTGTTGCCATCCTTCTAAATTCCATATATATGCGTTAATATACTGTATTGGTGTTTTTCTTTCTGACGTACGTCACTCTGTATAATAGGCTCCAGTTTCATCCACCTCATTAGAAGTGATTCAAATGCATTCTTTTTAATAGCTGAGTAATATCCCATTATGTATATGTACCACAACTTTCTTATCGATTCATCTGCAGATGGACTTAGAGGTTGCTTCCATGTCCTGGCTATTGTAAACAGTGCTGCGATGAACATTAGGGTACACATGTCTCTTTAAATTCTGGTGTCTTTGGTGTATATGCCCAGCAGTGGGATTGCTGGGTGGTATGGCAGTTCTATTTCCAGTTTTTTAAGGAATCTCCACACTGTTCTCCATAGTGGCTGTACTAGTTTGCATTCCCACCAACAGTGTAAGAGGGTTCCCTTTTCTCTGCATCCTCTCCAGCATTTATTGTTTGCAGACTTTTTGATAGCAGCCATTCTGACCAGCATGAGATGGTACCTCCTTGTGGTTTTGATTTGCATTTCTCTGATAATGAGTGATGTTTTGTCAGAGTGTAGCTCTAGCAGCCAGGGAATCAGCCTGAAGGGATGAGTGATGTCTGCGGGAAATGATGTAGTCTCTGACTCGAGATACTGGACTACATGTTTATTTTAAGCATCAGGTCTTTTTTTATTTTTTCAAAAGTATTAGGTCAGAGGTCTTACATTTTTAGCTTCCCCTCACCCAGATTTATTATCTCTTTGTTGTCTTTCAGAGTTCCTGTTTCAGCAATTCTCTCAGAATCGTGTTTACTTGTGATTACATTGTAACTCATGTTTATGTCTGGGCCACATATCACATTTTTCAGTTTATTTTTTTAAATCTTGTTTGCCCCTAGTATCTTAAGCTCACTATCTCCTAAAAAGGCTTTTAAATTATTTTAAAATTATTTTAAATTATTTTTAAACCCCAAACTCAGCAAACTTCCTTTGCCATAAACACTTTCCTCACAAACAGGTCTCAGATAACAATCTTTCCCATGGCCTCAAGCTGTGGCCTACCTGTTCATCTTGGGACATTTTTTGTAAAAATCTTTGAACAAATGTCAATGGTTACTTTATAGATTATTTTCTGGGCACAACTGCAGAAGGCTTTGTGTTTTCTCATGTTTTTTTTTCAAGAACAAGAAGCACCTTAACATTCTTTCTAGCCAACTCAACTGAAGAAAGGAAAGAACAAGTCAAGATCACAAAACTTAACTCTTTTATTCCGGGACCGTGCCTGCGGAATGAGGAGAGAGGGCTGGGGCCGTGCCTCCATTTTGTCAGTAATGTCTAACGTGGCTCCCAACATCTCCCCCTTTTTTATTTTTTAGAGCATAAGTATGAAACTCAGTAGATAAAGCAGAAACACTTTGGTTGAGTATTCTGAAAAAGCACGGGGCTATTACACAAATCAGAACCAACAGGCATAAGCACACGGCCACATTAATCATTATTGTAAAAAAGGATCTATGGGAAAGATACCCCTCTAGATTTTTAAAAAGGAAATTAGAAAGCCATTGAGAGGAAAAGTCAGACTCTGCCTGTTTCATACTTTGAATATCTTGATGTAACTTAGAAATATCAATACTAAAATCTGAATGATTTTAGACGCCTAAAATATGATTTTTAATGTGTTTTTAAGAATGTATGGAATTATTTACTTGTAGAGGGGTAACGCACATCTATTTAAATTCAGCATGGAACCTTAAAGACAACTTAATTTTTAAATTTGTAATTTTTTGCCCTATAAGCAGGACTGTTTTTTTCTAAAGCATTGACCTTACTTCTTATTTTTTTATCCATAATTTTTTGTGTAGTAAGAGCTACGGAGACATTTTTGGACAGCTGATCAACAAATGAGGCAGTATGTACTTTTTTTGACAGAGCAATAGCAGAAACTGTAACTGAAGCAATTATGGCAATCAAGGCAGTTATTTCCACAATTAGAGCTGTAATAATCTCTTAGATCAAGAAATTAAGCCATTAAGTTCATACAAAATTTTTAATGCATAATTATCAAACCATTGTCCCTCTAATTTTACAGGAACCATCAAATATGGTGGTTGTTTTACAATCATCACAGTCTTATAATTACTATAATCATTTCTATCAACACAACTTGATATAAAACAATTTACACATTTGACATTATAAACAGTTTTTCTTTTAAAAACTCCCAAATCACTCTGATTTTTGGCCAACAAAAAGGTGTAGGGAGAACGTACACAGGCCCGTACAATATATCTTTGTTCATTTAAAGGTCTATGTAAAATCACAGGTGTCATAGCAGCCAATGTTTTCCATAATTTAGGTTGTATGGGACCTGTTTCATCGAAACTCACTAAAGGAGGAAACCATCCATTAACATGTCACCTAGTAATTGCTAAAGGATAAGGGATGAATGAATCATTTTACATGGATCTATAAGGTTTTTTTAAAAATCAAGTTTAATTGTTGATCCAAAAGATAGGGACACCCCCATTTGATCAGATAATGTCTGGTGGCAACAATGGGAATAGATAACTTTAGGGTATACATGTATTTTTTTTTAACAAGGAAAGCCAGAAATTTTGTTCATGTTTTTTTAGGCCTGTAGTCTTCGTTTATCAGAATCTGGAGGGGGCAGTGTACCACTTGGAAAGTCTTTTAAATGAGAGGCTGTCTGTTTTATGGCATCATATTGGTTTTTTGTGTGTGTGTCCCTGGCATCAGCAGCTGTAAGGACCAAAAGTCTTTTGCCATTGTCTCTCTCGGAGAATCAGTAAGCATGCCTTTTAAGGAAGTGCTAACACATCCATTCAAAACCAGAGCTGATCCTTGTAAGGAGGAAGGCATGGCAAAGCAAATAGGTGGATAAATGGACATGACTGAAAAATTGAAGGGAGCGCTGACCACTGTTTTAGCATTATTAGGATAGATGGAAGCCCTGCCCAAAAGATGAGTATCATTAAAAAAAACACGAATGGGCTCATTTATCCAATCAACAGGCTGGAAAGAAGGTGGATTAGGCAAATAGGCCCAATGAAATTTTTCTGTGCTGGAGGGCCTCAGCTGACAAGCCCACACAGCAAGCATAGCCACAAACATTACCATAGGAGTGGCCTCATGTGTCTCCCTTTGTATTAATTTTTCAGCCTGTTGAGCGGGATGTTTTAGCTGGCCCCAAGTTGGCACCGTGTTGGAGGTAGTTGTTTGAGTACGATGATGGCAACGAGATGGAGCAGAATACAGTTCGACTCGATCAGCATGCCTCTCCTGAAGCACCAGGTATCTGAAGTGACGTATTAGTGGTGAAGCCTCAGGTGAAGGGTCACTCGCCCTTCGGCCTTTTTTTTTTTTTTTTTTGGCTCTCTCAGGTCTGGACTCGATGAGCTTTTGATCTCCACATCTTTTTTTGGTCTTGGACTCTAGGACTCCAGGGATCTCAGTGACCTCAGGGGTCTTTGTGATCTTGGAGATCTCATGGGACTGGACATGTCAAATCAGTCTGTCAGGAATCCAGACAGGAGAAGTGGAATTTTGTGGAAACACACAAGCATACCCTCTCTCGCAAGTTAACAGCACATATGGCCTTTTTCACTTTTTGGTAAGGAGGTCTTTTTACTTGACCAGGGGCCAAGTCGTAGCCCCTTCAGGAATCTAGTGTCTCATCATTATAGTCTGTCCCTATGTGTCTACATTTAAATGATTAATTACAAACAAAGCATGGTGTAGAACATGATGTGGAGAAGACTACTTAAATTTTCCCTGCCTTAATTTAGTTATTTGATTTTTTAAAGTCTGGTGTGTCCTTTTTACTATGGCTTGGCCTTGGGAATTATAAGGTATTCTTGTTGAATGTACTATAGAAAATTGTTGACAAAATCTCTTAAAAGAAGCAGAAGTATAAGTTGGGGCATTATTTGTTTTTATCTGTTTAGGGAGTCTTATTTGGGAAAAGCATTGAAACAAGTGTTGAATTACATCTTTTGTTGTTTTACCTGATCTAGCAGAGGCTGTAATAACATGAGAAGATGTATCTACGGTAACATGTACAAATGACAGTTTTTTAAAGACCAGGGAATGAGTTACGTCTATTTGTCAGAGAGCATTAGGCCTAAGGCCTTGGGGATTTACTCCTAATGGTAGAGATGGATTAGATGTTGGGCAATTTGACATAACTATTTGTCTAGCTGTCTTCTTAGGGATATGAAATTTATACCTTAAACCAACTGTATTTTGATGGTGAATTTTGTGAGAATTTTTGGCCTTGTCAATCTTTTTATGTAAGTTTAAAGCAATTACCTTAGTTAATGTATTTGTCAAAGCATTTTTTTAATGTAAAGGGCTGGGCAAGCCGGAATGGGCTCTAATATGTCCCACAAAATATTTTTTATCTCTATGTTTAATCTCTTTTTGTAAATTAAACAACAAGGAGAAGATGGTAGTCTTATTTTTGGGGATATTAGCAGTCTCAATATGAGGAAACAACCCTACAATATATCCGGAGTCAGTCAAAAGATTGAAGGTATGTTCTCTCAAATGTTGAAAAGCGCAAATAATTGTTCTTAACTCAGCTCTTTGGGCAGATGTCTCTTTAGTTATCTGAACATGGGATTTTTTTATTAATAATTGTAACTGCTTTACCATTAGAGGAGCCATCTGTGAAAACTAAAATTGCCCCATCCAAAGGTTGAATAGAAAATTTTTTTGGAAAAATCACAGAATGTGTTTTTAAAAAATGTAAAAAGGGGGCTTGAGGGTAAATGAAACAAAATTTGACCCCTGAAATCTATCAGGGCAACTTGTCAATCATCACTATTTTGTAAAAGAAATTGTAGTTGATCATTATTAAATGGAATCACTATATTTGTTACTTTAAAAAAAAAGTTTTACTTTTTTTTTTTTTTACCTTTTATAATTGTGTCACCAAGCTAGGATAAGACAAAACTATTTGGGGGGGGGGGTCACTGGTAGATGGAACCATTTTAATGGGCCTTTTTGTCACAAGCATCTTGTAAGTGTATGTTCTGTGGTGAGAATAATTAAATCTCATCTTTTGGTAATATTAATCTTAATTAACTGATCATTTAAAGTCTCATCTACTTTAACAAGAGCTGACTCTGCCTCACTAGTCAATTTTTTTTTAGAACTGGGAACAAGATCACCCTTTAAGCAATCAAACAGACTTTAAATCTGTAGTAGTCAGTCTTAAATGTGGGTGTATCTAATTAATATCTCCTAATAATTTTTGGAAATCATTTAAAGTTAGTAAACAATCTCTCTGCAGCTATATGGGTATTTAACACCCTCCCTAAATAAGAAAAAGGAGGATTTATTTGTATCTTATCTGGAGCTATTTTTAAACCCCAGTTTTTTTAAGGCCTCAATCAATTTAGATAAGATTTGTTGTAATAAGGCTCTATCTTTATGGGCAGCCAAAATATTATCTATATAGTGTATCAAATATAGATCTTTATACTTTTTTTTTTAACATTTTGTACAGCTTGATCTACAAATTTTTGACACAAGGTGGAGCTATTTTTTATTTTTTGAGGCAAAACCTTCCATTGAAACCTTTTATAGGGCTGTTTAAAATTAGCTGAAGGGAGACTGAAAGCAAACCTTTTACAATTTTGAACAGCCAGGGGCATGGTAAAGAAACAATCTTGTAGATCTATAACTATCACATTATATTGAAAGGCACAGTTACTGGGGAAGGGAGACCCATAATCATGACAAGTTTGTTTAGGCTCTTTTAGTAGCTTATATGGGACCAGTTCCTATTTTTCCTCTTTTTTGTCTTTCCTTTCTGCTTTGGTAAAAACTACTGGAAAGGCCATAGAGAATTTCAAGTTTCCCTGTTGTTTTCTTTTAGCCTGGGTGAGGCCCCCCTGAGGGGGCTTTTTCTAAGGAGGGTGCTCTGTATATTGTGTATGTGTCTGTTTCAAGAGTTTTTTTGTTTTAGAAAACTCTATCTTTTTCAGCCTCAGGCAGTCTGTTTCAAGAGCTCCTTTGTTTCAGAAAACTCTTTATCTTTTTCAGCCTCAGGCAATGTTTTGGGAGGCTTTGGGGGCAAAGTGGGGAACTCTTGGGCCCTGAGAGGCACAAACAGAGGCTGTGGCAATGGCCTTAAATCAGAAAGTGATGGATACATTTTTAAAGGTTTGTGGGGCGGGGGGGGGGGGGGGGGCCTCGCTAGGGGCCTGGCGGCAGCGTCTTGTAAATCCTCTAATTCTTCAGGAGGTTGAGCACAGTCTCCCTCCTTTTCTTTCATCAATGGCAGAAAACATGATCTGTGTAGAAGGCGGAGGCCCACCATCTACCACTGTAGCCTCTCCCATAGGCTGTCTAACAGCCTCATGCTGAGGGTCCAGGATGTCCCTAATCATATTTTACAAACTAAAAGCATCTACAGGAACCTTTTCTGGCCCATGTAAAGTATAAAACAAATGTAACTGATCTCCAACCTTAGTCCAGGTTTTTAGATTTACGGTGTCCTCCTCAGGAAACCATGAGCATTGCTCTTGGACAAAAATTAGAAATTTAGACAGTCTCCCTTTGTTTATCTTAACGCCTCTATGGGCTAACATGTGAAGTAATATTTCAATAAACATTTGTCTATTCTTGGATGCAGAGAGACCCATTTTCCTAGAGAATATTCTTATTTCTTTTGTACCCTCCTTACCCTGCCTAAACTGCAGAGAGGTGCCGGCCACCCACAGGTACAATCCTAACCGCTCTGCATTGCAGTCATGAAGTTACTTACCCTTTAGATGTCCCTGTTCAGGCGCCACTTGTCAGTCTAGCTCTAGCAGCCAGGGAATCAGCCTGAAGGGATGAGCAGTGTCGGCGGGAAATGATGTGGCCTCTGACTCGAGGTACCCGACTACATGTTTATTTTAGCATCAGGTCCTTTTTTATATTTTTTCGAAAGCATTAGGTCAGAGGTTTTACATTTTTAGCTCCCCCTCACCCAGATTTATTATCTCTTTGTTGTCCTTCAAACAGAGTTCCTGCTTCAGCAGTTCTCTCAGAATTGTGTTTACTTGTGATTACATTGTAACTCATGTTTATGTCTGGGCCACATACCACATTTTTCAGTTTATTTTTTATCTTTAAAAATCCTGTTTGCCCCTAATATCCTAAGCTCACTATCTCCTAAAAAGACTTTTAACTATTTTTAATTATTTTTAAACCCTAAACTCAGCAAACTTCCTTTGCCATAAACACTTTCCTCACAAACAGGTCTCAGATAACAATCTTTCCCATGGCCTCAAGCTGTGGCCTACGTGTTCATCTTGGGACATTTTTTGTAAAAATCTTTGAACAAATGTCAATGGTTATTTTATAGATTATTTTCTGGACACAACTGCAGAAGGCTTTGTGTTTTCTCATGTTTTTTTCAAGAACAAGAAGCACCTTAACATTCTTTCTAGCCAACTCAACCGAAGAAAGGAAAGAACAAGTCAGGATCACAAAACTTAACTTTTTTATCCCAGGACCATGCCTGCGGAATGAGGAGAGGGGGCTGGGGCTGTGCCTCCATTTTGTCAGTAATGTCTAATGTGGCTCCCAACAATGTTGAGCATCTTTTCACGTGTTTGTTAACTACCTGTATGTCTTCTTTGGAGAAATGTCTGTTTAGGTCTTTGGCCCATTTTTTTATTGGGTCGTTTATTTTTCTGGAATTGAGCTGCAGGTACTGCTTGTATATTTTTGAGATTAATTCTTTGTCAGTTGCTTCGTTTGCTATTATTTCCCCCTATTCTGAAGGCTGTCTTTCCACCTTGCTTAGAGTTTCCTTCATTGTGAACAAGCTTTTAAGTTTAATTAGGTCCCATTTGTTTATTTTTGCTTTTATTTCCATTACTCTGGGAGATAGGTCATGGAGGATCCTGCTGTGATTTATGTTGGAGACTGTTTTTTTCCCCTATGTTTTCCTCTAGGAGTTTTATAGTTTCTGGTCTTACATTTAGATCTTTAATCCATTTTGAGTTTATTTTTGTGTGTGGTGTTAGAAAGTGTTCTAGTTTCATTCTTTTACAAGTGGTTGACCAGTTTTCCCAACACCACTTGTTACAGAGATTGTCTTTTCTCCATTGTATATTCTTGCCTCCTTTGTCAAAGATAAGGTGTCCATAGATGTGTCAGTTTATCTGTGGGCTTTCTATTTTGTTCCATTGGTCTATATTTCTGTCTTTGTGCCAGTACCATACTGTCTTGATGACTGTGGCTTGGTAGTAGAGCCTGAAGTCAGGCAGGTTGATTCCTCCAGTTCCATTCTTCTTTCTCAAGATTGCTTTGGCTATTCGAGGTTTTTTGTATTTCCATACAAATTATGAAGCTATTTGTTCTAGTTCTCTGAAAAATACCGTTGGTAGTTTGATAGGGATTGCATTGATCTATAGATTGCTTTGGGTAGTATACTCATTTTCACTATATTGATTCTTCCAATCCGTGAACATGGTATATATCTCCATCTATTTGTGTCATCTTTGATTTCTTTCATCAGTGTTTTATAGTTTTCTATATATAGGTCTTTAGTTTCTTTAGGTAGATTTATTCCTAAGTATTTTATTTTTTTCATCGCAATGGTGAATGGAATTGTTTCCTTAATTTTTCTGTTTCTCATTGTTAGTGTGTAGGAATGCAAGGGATTTCTCTGTGTTAATTTTATATCCTGCAACTTTACTATACATTGATTAGCTCTAGTAATTTTCTGGTGGAGTCTTTAGGGTTTTCTATGTGAGGATCATGTCATCTGCAAAGAGTGAGGGTTTTGCTTCTTCTTTTCCAATTTGGATTCCTTTTATTTCTTTTTCTTCTCTGATTACTGGGACTAAAACTTCCAAAACTATGTTGAATGGTAGTGGTGAGAGTGGGCACCCTTGTCTTGTTCCTAACTTTATGGGAAATACTTTTAATTTTTCTCCATTGAGGATAATGTTTGTTGTGGGTTTATCATGTATGGCTTTTATTATGTTGACGTATGTTCCTTCTATTCCTGCATTCTGGAGGGTTTTTATCATAAATGGATGTTGAGTTTTGTCAAAGGCTTTCTCTGCATCTATTGAGATAATCATATGGCTTTTAACTTTCCATTTGTTAATGTGGTGTATCACATTGATTGATTTGCTAATGTTGAAGAATCCTTGCATCCCTGGGATAAAGCCCACTTGGTCATGATGTATGATCTTTTTAATATGTTGTTGGATTCTGTTTGCTAGGATTTTGTTAAGGATTTTTGCATCTATGTTCATCAGTGATATTGGCCTGTAGTTTTCTTTTTTTGTGGGATCTTTGTCAGGTTTTGGTATTAGGGTGATGGTGGCCTCATAGAATGAGTTTGGAAGTTTACCTTCCTCTGTAATTTTCTGGAAGAGTTTGAGTAGGATAGGTGTTAGCTCTTCTCTAAATTTTTGGTAGAATTCAGCTGTGAAGCCATCTGGTCCTGGGCTTTTGTTTGCTGGAAGATTTCTGATTACATTTTCAATTTCCATGCTTGTGATGGGTCTGTTAAGATTTTATATTTCTTCCTGGTTCAGTTTTGGAAAGTTGTACTTTTCTAAGAATTTGTCCATTTCTTCCAAGTTGACCATTTTATTGGCATATAGTTGCTGATAGTAGTCTCTTATGATCCTTTGTATTTCTGTGTTGTCTGCTGTGATTTCTCCACTTTCATTTCTAATTTTGTTGATTTGATTCTTCTCCCTTTGTTTCTCAATGAGTCTGACTAATGGTTTGTCTATTTTATTTATCTTCTCAAAGAACCAGCTTTTAGCTTTGTTGATTTTTGCTATGGTCTACTTTGTTTCTTTTTCATTTATTTCTGCCCTAATTTTTATGATTTTTTTTCCTTCTACTAACCCTGGGGTTCTTCATTTCTTCTTTTTCTAGTTGCTTTAGGTGTAAAGTTAGGGTATTTATTTGATTTTTCTCTTCTTTCTTGAGGTAAGCTTGTATTGCTATGAACCTTCCCCTTAGCACTGCTTTTACTAAATCCCGTAGGTTTGGGGTTGTTGTGTTTTCATTTTCATTCACTTCTATGCATATTTTGATTTCTTTTTTTATTTCTTCTGTGATTTGTTGGTTATTCAGAAGCATGTTGTTTAGCCTACATATGTTTGTATTTTAAATAGTTTTTTCCCCGTAGTTGACATCTAACCTTACTGCATTCTGATCAGAAAAGATGCTTGGAATGATTTCAATTTTTTTGAATTTACCAAGGCTAGATTTATGGCCCAGGATGTGATCTATCCTGGAGAAATTTCCATATGCACTTGAGAAAAAGGTGAAATTCATTGTTTTGAGGTGAAATGTCCTGTAGATATCAATTAGGTCTAACTGGTCCATTGTATCATTTAAAGTTTGTGTTTCTTTGCTAATTTTCTGTTTAGTTGATCTATCCATAGGTGTGAATGGGGTATGAAAGTCTCTCACTATTATTGTGTTACTGTTAGTTTCCCCTTTCATACTTGCTAGCATTTGCCTTATATATTGCGGTGCTCCTAAGTTGAGTGCATATTTAATTGCTATATCTTCTTCTTGGATTGATCCTTTGATCATTATGTAGTGTCCTTCTTTGTCTCTTTTCATGGCCTTTATTTCAAAGTCTATTTTATCTGATATGAGTATTGCCACTCCTGCTTTCTTTTGATCTCCATTTGCGTAAAATATATTTTTTCAAGCCCTTCACTTTCGGTCTGTTTGTGCCCCTTATTTTGAGGTGGGTCTCTTGTAGACAGCATATATAGGGGTCTTGTTTTTGTGTCCATTCAGCCAGTCTTTGTCTTTTGGTTGGGGCATTCAACCCATTTACCTTTAGGGTAATTATTGATAAGTATGATCCCATTGCGGAGAAGGCAATGGCACCCAACTCCAGTACTCTTGCCTGGAGAATCCCAGGGACGGGGGAGCCTAGTGGGCTGCCGTCTATGGGGTCACACAGAGTTGGACATGACTGAAGCGACTTAGCAGCAGCAGCAGCAGCAGCATGATCCCATTGCCATTTACTTTGTTCTTTTGGATTCGAGTTTATAAACCTTTTCTTTGTTTCCTGTCTAGAAAAGATCCTTTAGCATCTGTTGAAGAGCTCATTTGATGGTGCTGAATTTTCTCTGCTTTTGCTTGTCTGTAAAGCTTTTGATTTCTCCTTCATATTTGAATGAGATCCTTCCTGGGTGCAGTAATCTGGGTTGTAGGTTTTTCTCTTTCATCACTTTAAGAATGTCCTGCCATTTCATTGTGGCCTTAAGAGTTTTTATTGAAAGATCAGCTGTTATCCTTGTGGGAATCCCCTTGTGTGTTATTTGCTGTTTTTCCCTTGCTGCTTTTAATATTTTTTCTTTGTGTTTGATCTTCATTAATTTGATTAATATGTGCCTTGGGGTGTTTTGCCTTGGGCTTATCCTGTTTGGGACTCTCTGGGTTTCTTGCACTTGGGTGGCTATTTCCTTCCCCATTTTAGGGAAGTTTTCAACTATTATCTCCTCAAGTATTTTCTCATGGTCTTTCTTTCTGTCTTCTTCTTCTGGGACTCCTATGATTCAAATGTTGGGGTGTTTGACATTGTCCCAGAGGTCTCTGAGGTTGTCCTCATTTCTTTTAATTCTTTTTTTCTTTTTTCCTCTCTGCTTCATTTATTCCCACCATTCTATCCTCCACCTCACTTATCCTATCTTCTGCCTCAGTTATTCTACTGTTGGTTCCCTTCAGATTGTTTTTTTTATCTCAGTTGTTGCATTATTCATTATTGATTGACTCTTTTTTATTTCTTCTAGGTCCTTGTTAAACATTTCTTACATCTTCTCAATCCTTGTCTCCAGACTATTTATCTGTAACTCCATTTTGTTTTCAAGATTTTGGATCATTTTTACTATCATTATTCTGAATTCTTTTTCAGGTAGACTCCCTATCTCCTCCTCTTTTGTTTGGTTTCATGGGCATTTATCCTGTTCCTTTATGTGCTGTATATTTATCTGCCTTTTCATCTTGTTTAGATTGCTGTGTTTGGGGTGGCCTTTCTGTATGATGGAAGTTTGTGGCTCCTCTTTATTGTGGAAGTTCCTCCCTGTGGATGGGGTTGGATGAGTGGCTTGTCAAGGTTTCCTGGTTAGGGAAGCTTGTGTTAGTGTTCTGGTGGGTGGAGCTGTATCTCCTCTCTCTAGAGTGCAATGAAGTGTCCAGTAGTGAGTTTTGAGGTGTCTATGGGTTTGGTGTGACTTTTGGTCACCTGTATTTTAATGCTCAGGGTTATGTTCCTGCATTGTTAGAGAATTAGCTTGGTATGTCTTGCTCTGAAACTTGTTGGCTCTTGGGTGGAGCTTGGTTTCAGTGTAGGTATGGAGACTTTTGGATGAGTTCTTGTCGATTAATGTTCCCTGGAGACAAGAATTCTCTGGTGTTCCCAAGTTTTGGAGTCAAGCCTCCTGCCTCTGGCTTTCAGTCTTATTCTTACAGTAGCCTCAAGACTTCTCCATCTATACAGCACTGATGAGAAAACATCTAGGTTAATAGTGAAAAGATTCTCCACAGTGAGGGACACCCAGAGAGGTTCACTGAGTTACATGGAGAAGAGAAGAGGGAGGAAGGAGATAGAGGTGACCAGGAGGAGAAGAGAGGGAATCAAAAGGAGAGAGACAGATCTACCCAGTAATCAGTTCCCTAAGTGTTCTCCACAGCCTGGAACACCCAAAGAGACTCCCAGAGTTGGGTACAGAAGAGAAGGGGGAGGGAGGAGATAGAGGTAACCTGGAGGAGAAAAAGGAGAGGCAAAAGGGGGAGAGAGCAATCAAGCCAGTAGTCACACTCCTAAGTAAAAATGGATACTGAAGATTGGATGCTTAAAGGTACAAAATTGATAACAAATACCAAAAAGCAAAGATTAAAAATCTAGAATAGAGGTTAGACTCTCAAAAATACAATATTAAAGAAACAAAACAAAACCACAAAAAATTATAAATATATATATATGAAATTTGCTTTAAAAATATGGTCTTTTTTGCAAGGTAATAGTAGGTTACAAAAATGAAAATCAAAGGAGTAATAAAGAGCTTAAAAATAAAAAAAATTAATAATAATAGTAAAGTATATCTAGAAATTTCTCTGAAGCTGTTGAGGGCAGTGTGGGGTCAGTTCAGTTTCAGACAGTTCCTTGTTCCAGCTTATACTTCTTTTCAAGGTCTATAGGCCCCTTCCATTTTAGTCAGTGCTAACTACAGGGTTTTAATCTGTTGCACCTGTCACTTCCAAATTGGTTCCCTCTTCTTGTTTATTTTGGCTTCCTCTGTTTGCAAGTCTCTTCAGTGTCTAATTTCCACCCTGACACAAGGGGGTGAAGGCAGTCACTTATTTAGGCTAACTTGTTCAGTTGTGCTGTGGGGAGGGAGGATCACTGCAAACAAATATCACTGGCATGTGTGGGGAGTACTCACAGTGTCTGGGCCACACTGGGTTTGCCCCACCTCAAGATGTGTGTGCTTTCCTGGTCTACACTGCTCAGGCTCCAGGTTGCTCTGTAGGGAAATTGTTTAAAGCGGGCCCCTGGTTGTGTGCACTTCCCAGGTCTAAGCCACTCAGGTTCAGGTTCTCAGGTACTCCACAAAGGCACAGACTCAGTTGGGACTTCCCAAGTCGGAGCAGCTCAGGTGACCGGATGCTTGACAAGCGCACTCTCCCAGCTGGGCGGTGCGTCTTATCCTCTCCCCAGTCCCAGTCGCTCAGTTTCCTGGCTGCGCAGCAGGAGTGCCATCTCAAGTGTGCCATGTGTCTCCTCTGGGGACCTGATCTCTGACTGCGACTCTTCTGGCAGATGTCAACTGTCCAGGATCCCAGGAAGACTTGGTTAGTAATTGGGAGCCTGCTCACAGTTTGGTAGAGGTAGAGGATGCCATCTCTGGGGCAGAGATTGCCCCTCGCCTTCAGGCTCTGGCTGTTGCCCACCTGCCTCTCTGCCTCCAGCAGGCGGAGAGGCTGGTTTGCAGCCAGCTAGCTCTCCTCTGGTATTCGCTCAGTCCTTTGTTCTGTGAGCAGGCCCAGCAGTGCCTTAGGTTAGAGCTTTTCACAGAAAAGTTCTCTTTTTCTCTTTTTGATATTTTCTCTCTCTGGCTACCCCACAGTTTGGGTTTCTATCTCATGTTAGCTCCCACCCGCACCTCCCTGTTCAGCCCCAACTCGCTGCTGGCAGATGTGAGTGTCTGGGCTACTTCTCCGCTGGGAGTTGCAGTTAGGCACATAATTTGTGGGGTTTTTTTCCCCCCTCCCAGTTCTGTTGCCCTCTGAGATTCCAAAACTCCCCACAGACCCATCGGTGAGAGGGTTTCCTGATGTTTGGAAACTTATCCTTCTTCATGACTCCCTCCCCAGGACAGGTCTCCATCTGTAACACTTTTGTCTCTCTTTTTATCTTTTATATTTTGTCCTACCTCCTATCGAAGAGAATGGGCTGCCTTTCTGGGTGCCTGGTGTCCTCCACCAGCATTCAGAAGTTGTTTTGTGGAATTTGCTCAGCTTCAAATGATCTTTTGATGAATTTGTGGGGGAGAAAGTGGTCTCCCTGGCCTATTCCTCTGCCATCTTAGGACTGCCCCCATGAAAAACTGAGTGCCATCCTTTAAGAGCATCATCTTTGCGGATTTTAAATAAAGATACACAAAACATCATCATTGGATAGTACTAACCAAATTTTTATAAAAAGCAAGATTCTGATGACCATATATTCGATATCTTAGAACTTTTTAGTCAAATTAAAGAGTATAGTAAGATAGGCTGGTTGTTCCTAGCTGTACTGGAGAAAGTACCGAAGGAAATGGATGAGGTTGGGGATTCAAATTCCCAGGCCAAACTGTACATAAATGGCCAGAAAGATTCTCAGCCTGACCTGAAAGAAACCTTTGTTTCCTGTTACCACGGGCCTCAACCAGCACTGAGATTTGTGAAAACTAAATCCAGAGTCTCATCCTGTCAGTGTCTGAATTAAATATAAATTGATTTCCCAATCTTCTGCCAAAGTGCGAGCATTCATTGGGAAGTAATGGGCACCTGAAATTGGAATGGGGACATATGGGAAGGTCTCAATGAAGTTGGAAACTTTAATGTTTAACTAACATTTAGCTAAGTTTAGCTGTGATTAAGTTTAGCTACATGTAAGTTTAGCTGCCACTAAGTTTAGCTGCATCTTCTTTACCACTTATGCATTCCAGAACCAAAAAAATAACCTTAGGATGGGTTTGGGTATACAGCACCAGCTAGGTGGCAATTGCTTGCATATATCTGAGATAAGGTTCTCCAGGATATTGTATATGCTATAAATTAATGGCCAATATGTGGTGCTATTTGTTATTTTGTATTGACTTTTAGTTGATTTGCAATATTTTGTTAGTTTCAGGTGTACAGTAAAGTGATTCAGATATATGTGTGTGTGTATGTGTATATATATGTATATATGTATGTGTGTATATATATATGTGTATATATATATATATTCTTTTTCAGATTCTTCTCCATTATTATCAGAAGATATAGAATAAAGTTCCCTGTGCTATACAGTAAATTATTGTTATTTATCTACTTTATTTGCCTTGATTCATGGACTTAACATTCCAGGTTCTTATGCAATATTGCTCTTTACAGCATCAGATCTTGCTTCTATCACCAGTAACATCCACAACTGGGTATTGTTTTTGCTTTGGCTCCATCACTTCATTCTTTCTGGAGTTATTTCTCCACTGATCTCCAGTAACATATTGGGCACCTTCCAACCTGGGGAGTTCCTCTTTCAGTATCTTATCATTTTGCCTTTTCAAATTTCTCAAGGCAAGAATACTGAAGTGGTTTGCCATTCCCTTCTCCAGTGGACCACATTCTGTCAGACCTCTCCACCATGACCCGCCCATCTTGGGTGGCCCCACACGGCATGGCTTGGTTTCACTGAGTTAGACAAGGCTGTGGTCTGTGTGATCAGATTGACTAGTTTTCTGTGATTATGGTCTCAATGTGTTTGCCCTCTAATGCCCTCTCACAACACCTACCGTCAAATTGGAAATGGTCAAACAGGAAATTGGAAGAGTGAACATAGACTTTCCAGGAATCAGGTAACTGAATTGGACTGGAATGGGTGAAATTAACTCTGATGACCATTATATCTAAAACTGTGGGCAGGAATCCCTTAGAAGAAATGGAGTAGCCATCATGGTCAACAAGAGTCTGAAATGCAGTACTTGGATGCAATCTCAAAAACGACAGAATGATCTCTGTTCGTTTCCAAGGCAAACCATTCAATATCACAGTAATCCAAGCCTATGCCCCAACCAGTAATGCTGAAGAAGCTGAAATTGAATGGTTCTATGAAGGCCTACAAGACCTTTTAGAACTAACACCCAAAAAAGATGTCCTTTTCATTATAGGGGACTGGAATGCAAAAGTAGGAAGTCAAGAAACACCTGGAGTAACAGGCAAATGTGGCCTTGGAATACAGAATGAAGCAGGGCAAAGACTAATAGAGTTTTGCCAAGAGAATGCACTGGTCATAGCAAACATCCTCTTTCAATAACACAAGAGAAGACTCTACACATGGACATCACTAGATGGCCAACACTGATATCAGATTGATTATATTCTTTGCAGCCAAAGATGGAGAAGCTCTATACAGTCAGCAAAAACAAGACTGGGAGCTGACTGTGGCTCACATCATGAAATCCTTATTGCCAAATTCAGACTTAAATTGAAGAAAGTAGGGAAAACCACTAGACCTTTCAGGTATGACCTAAATCAAATCCCTTATGATTATACAATGGAAGTGAGAAATAGATTTAAGGGACTAGATCTGATAGATAGAGTGCCTGATGAACTATGGATGGAGGTTCGTGACACTGTACAGGAGACAGGGATCAAGACCATCCCCATGGAAAAGAAATGCAAAAAAAGCAAAATGGGGAGGTGGGCTGTCTGGGGAGGCCTTACAAATAGCTGTGAAAAGAAGAGAAGTGAAAAGCAATGGAGAAAAGAAAAGATATAAACATCTGAATGCAGAGTTCCAAAGAATAGCGAGAAGAGATAAGAAAGCCTTCTTCAGTGGTCAATGCAAAGAAATAGAGGAAAACAACAGAATGGGAAAGACTAGAGATCTCTTCAAGAAATTTAGAGATACCAAGGGAACATTTCATGCAAAGATGGGCTCAATAAAGGACAGAAATGGTATGGACCTAACAGAAGCAGAAGATATTAAGAAGAGGTGGCAAGAATACACACAAGAACTATACAAAAAAGACCTTCATGACAAAGATAATCACGATGGTGTGATCACTGACCTAGAGCCAGACATCCTGGAATGTGAAGTCAAGTGAACCTTAGAAACCATCACTACGAACAAAGCTGGTGGAGGTGATGGAATTCCAGTTGAGCTATTTCAAGTCCTGGAAGATGATGCTGTGAAAGTGCTGCACTCAATATGCCAGTAAATTTGGAAAACTCAGCAGTGGCCACAGGACTGGAAAAGGTCAGTTTTCATTCCAATCCCAAAGAATGGCAATGCCAAAGAATGTTCAAACTACTGCACAATTGCACTCATCTCACATGCTAGTAAAGTAATGCTCAAAATTCTCCAAGCCAGGCTTCAGCAATACATGAACCACGAACTTTCAGATGTTCAAGCTGGTTTTAGAAAAGGCAGAGGAACCAGAGATCAAATTGCCAACGTCTGCTGGATCATGGAAAAAGCAAGAGAGTTCCAGAAAAACATCTATTTCTGCTTTATTGACTATGCCAAAGCCTTTGACTGTGTGGATTACAACAAACTGTGGAAAATTCTGAAAGAGATGGGAATACCAGACCACCTGACCTGCCTCTTGAGAAACCTGTATGCAGGTCAGGATGCAGCAGTTAGAACTGGGCATGGAACAACAGACTGGTTCCAAATAGGAAAAGGAGTACATCAAGCCTGTATATTGTCACCCTGCTTATTTAACTTATATGCAGAGTACATCATGAGAAACGCTGGACTGGAAGAAGCACAAGCTGGTATCAAGATTGCTGGGAGAAATATCAATAACCTCAGATATGCAGATGACACCACCCTTATGGCAGAAGAGGAACTGAAAAGCCGCTTGATGCAAGTGAAAGAGGAGACTGAAAAAGTGGCTTAAAGCTCAACATTCAGAAAACGAAGATCATGGCATCTGGTCCCAGCACTTCCTGGGAAATAGATGGGGAAACAGTGGAAACAGTGTCAGACTTTGTTTTTCTGGGCTCCAAAATCACTGCAGATGGTGATTGCAGCCATGAAATTAAAAGACGGTTACTCCTTGGAAGGAAAGTTATGACCAACCTAGATAGCATATTGAAAAGCAGAGACATTCCTTTGCCAACAAAGGTCCGTCTAGTCAAGGCTATGGTTTTTCCTGTGGTCATGTATGGATGTGAGAGTTGGACTGTGAAGAAAGCTGAGCACTGAAGAATTGATGCTTTTGAAGTGTGGTGTTGGAGAAGACTCTTGAGAGTCCCTTGGACTGCAAGGAGATCCAACCAGTCCATTCTAAAGGAAATCAGTCCTGGGTGTTCATTGGAAGGACTGATGATGAAGCTGAAACTGAAACTCCAATCCTTTGGCCACCTCATACGAAGAGTTGACTCATTGGAAAAGACTCTGATGCTGGGAGAGATTGGGAGCAGGAGGAAAAGGGGACGACAGAGGATGAGATGGCTGGATGGCATCACCAACTCGATGGACATGAGTTTGAGTGAACTCTGGGAGTTGGTATGGACAATGTGCTTGGCGTAGTGTGATTCATGAGTTAGCAAGGAGTCAGACACAACTGAGCGACTGAATGAACTATCTACTTTATATATAGTGGTGTGTATCTATTAATCCCATATTCCTAATTTATTCCTTTCTCGCTTTATCTTTGGTAACCATGTGTTTATTTCTATGTCTGTGAGTCCATTTCTGTTTTGTAAACAAGTTCATTTGTATTGGGTTTTTTTGATTCCACATATAAGTTATATCATATAATATTTGCTTTCTCTGTCTGACTTCCTTCACTTACTATGTTTATCTATAGGTCTATCCATGTTACTACAAATGGTGTTCTTTCATTCTTTTCATGTCTGAGTAATATTTCTGAGTAATATGTATATACAGAACATCTTTATCCATTCATCTGTAATGGAACATAGGTTGCTTCCACGTCTTAGCAACTGTGAGTAGTGCTGTTACGAACATAATGCTGTTTCTTCCACTGCCAAGATTCACATGTCCAGGAATTAAGAGATGGAAATAGAAGTGGTACCTTTCATTATTATTATAGTGTGAAGTGATTGTATTAGCAAGATGTTTGCTTCTTGTCCCTGCAACCTAATTTTCTGTTAGCCTAGATGTCTTAGTTCTAAAGGGAGAGAGGCTTCCACTCAGAAACACAACGATGGTAACACTGAACTGAAATTAAGACTGTCATCTGTCCACTTTAGGTTCTTCATGCCTTTGTATCAAAGACAGTTTCAGTACTGGATTGATACTGAATACTGAAGTGAAATTGGTCGGTTCCTTACTAATGAAGGTAAAGAGGAGTATGTCCAGAATAGAGGTGATACTTTGGGTGACACTTTAAAACTATTGGGTTGCCCAAAAAGTTCATTAGGGTTTTTCCATTCCATTTTATGGAAAAATCTGAATGAACTTATTGGCCAACCCAATATCATGCCTGCTCATTAATGTAAACAGAAAAATGCCACAATGCAATTCAGGCAGGCTAGTTATGGCTCAGCTCTTTAAAGAATAAAGCTTTGAGTCATCTCACCAGGTAAAGAACCATCACCAGCTGAAGTGCATTCTGAGGGCAAAAACAACATGGAGAGGATGGTGGAAGAAGGTAGTAATAGACAGTTATGACAACATGTAAAGAATCTGCTTGCAACACAGGAGACCTGGGTTCAATCCCTGGGTCAGGAAGATTTCCTGGAGAAGGGAATGGCTACCCACTCCAGTATTCTTGCCTAGAGAATTCCATGGACAGGGGAGCCTGGTGGGCTACAGTCCATCACAAGCAGTTGAACATGACTGAGCAACAAACATTTTCACTTCCTTGGCCACATGACCAGTTGCAGAAATGAGGGCAGTAATTATGATGAGTATTTCTTCCTTATTTTGTTATAAATATGATTGTGGGTATACATTTGTATCAGATTTTTTTCTTCCTTCTCTCATTCCCTTCACATCTAACATGAGTTATATTAATAACAATTAATCACACAGCATTAAATTCCAGGATATCAGGGAGAAGAGTGACCATCAACTAATGATTTTCCATTGTCTTGAGTGGAAAGAGTGATCAGATCAGATCAGTCGCTCAGTCATATCCGACTCTTTGCGACCCCATGAATCGCAGCACGCCAGGCCTCCCTGTCCATCACCAACTCCCGGAGTTCACCCAGACTCACGTCCTTGGAGTCAGTGATGCCATCCAGCCATCTCATCCTCTGTCGTCCCCTTCTCCTCCTGCCCCCAATCCCTCCCAGCATCAGAGTCTTTTCCAATGAGTCAACTCTTCGCATGAGGTGGCCAGAGTACTGGAGTTTCAGCTTCAGCATCATTCCTTCCAAAGAAATCCCAGGGCTGATCTCCTTCAGAATTGACTGGTTGGATCTCCTTGCAGTCCAAGGGACTCTCAAGAGTCTTCTCCAACACCACACTTCAAAAGCATCAATTCTTTGGCGCTCAGCCTTCTTCACAGTCCAACTCTCACATCCATACATGACCACAGGAAAAACCATAGCCTTGACTAGATGGACCTTTGTTGGCAAAGTAATGTCTCTGCTTTTCAATATGCTATCTAGGTTGGTCATAACTTTCCTTCCAAGGAGTAAGCATCTTTTAATTTCATGGCTTCAGTCACCATCTGCAGTGATTTTGGAGCCCAGAAAAACAAAGTCTGACACTGTTTCCACTGTTTCCCCATCTATTTCCCATGAAGTGGTGGGACCGGATGCCATGATCTTCGTTTTCTGAATGTTGAGCTTTAAGCCAACTTTTTCACTCTCCACTTTCACTTCCATCAAGAGGCTTTTGAGTTCCTCTTCATTTTCTGCCATAAGGGTGGTATCATCTGCATATCTGAGGGTATTGATATTTCTCCCAGCAATCTTGATTCCAGCTTGTGTTTCTTCCAGTCCAGCGTTTCTCATGATATACTCTGCATACATGTTAAATAAACAGGGTGACAATATACAGGCTTGATGTACTCCTTTTCCTATTTGGAACCAGTCTGTTGTTCCATGCCCAGTTCTAACTGTTGCTTCCTGACCTGCATACAGGTTTCTCAAGAGGCAGGTCAGGTGGTCTGGTATTCCCATCTCTTTCAGAATTTTCCACAGTTTATTGTGATCCACATAGTCAAAGGCTTTGGTGTAGTCAATAAAGCAGAAACAGATGTTTTTCTGGAATTCTCTTAGCTTTTTCTATGATCCAGCGAATGTTGGCAATTTGATCTCTGGTTCCTCTGCCTTTTCTAAAACCAGCTTGAACATCAGGAAGTTCACGGTTCACATATTGCTGAAGCCTGGCTTGGAGAATTTTGAGCATTACTTTACTAGAGTGTGAGATGAGTGCAATTGTGTGGCAGTTTGAGCATTCTTTGGCATTGCCTTTCTTTGGGATTGGAATGAAAACACCTTTTCCAGTCCTGTGGCCACTGCTGAGTTTTCCAAATTTGCTGGCATATTGAGTGCAGCACTCTCACAGCATCATCTTTCAGGATTTGAAATAGCTCAACTGGAATTCCGTCACCTCCACTAGCTTTGTTCATAGTGATGCTTTCTAAGGCCCACTTGACCTCACATTCCAGGATGTCTGGCTCTAGGTCAGTGATCACACCATCGTGATTATCTGGGTCGTGAAGATCTTTTTTGTACAGTTCTTCTGTGTATTCTTGCCATCTCTTCTTAATATCTTCTGCTTCTGTTAGGTCCATACCATTTCTGTCCTTTATCAAGCTCATCTTTGCATGAAATGTTCCTTTGGTATCTCTGATTTTCTTGAAGTGATCCCTAGTCTTTCCCATTCTGTTGTTTTCCTCTATTTCTTTGCATTGATCACTGAAGAAGGCTTTCTTATCTCTTCTCGCTATTCTTTGGAACTCTGCATTCAGATGTTTATATCTTTCCTTTTCTCCTTTGCTTTTTGCTTCTCTTCTTTTCACAGCTATTTGTAAGGCCTCCCCAGACAGCCATTTTGCTTTTTTGCATTTCTTTTCTATTGGAATGGTTTTGATCCCTGTCTCCTGTACAATGTCAAAGCATCTTTCAATTATACACAGGATCGTTGGCAGAAGTATGAATTTATTTGCAGATTAAGTATGGTTTAAAGGGATATATAGGAATGCCAGGTGGAAGGGGAGGGATGTATTGTCTGCTTTTATGTGTCAATTTGAATAGGCTGTAGATTCAGGTAATCAATTAAACCAAAGTCTAGCTGTTGTTGTGAAGATTTTGAAGATATAGTTAACATTTACAATCAATTGAATGTAAGAAAAGGAGATTCCCTTCATAATCTTGGGGAGCTTAATCCACTCAATGAAGAGCCAAAGAGCAAAGTTCTAGAAGCTGAGGATACACAAAGACAGATTCTCCCTTGAGTTCCTCAACACCTTGGTTGTGGCTGAGTTAAATCAATTTCAGATTTGTGATCTCCTAAACTATAAGATTACAATTTTGTGTTGTTATATGTCACTACATTCATGGTAAATTCTTGTAGCAGGTAGAAGAAACTAATACAGGGCAGACAGGCAGAAAGGAAACAAAGACAGGGAGAAGGCATACAGGCTGGAGCAGGGCAGGTGATGAAGAGTTAGGTGGACAGTCAGAGATAAAGGTGAGTAGGAGAAGGGAACAAAAAAGAAGAAGCCTGAGAATGGGTGAGAGAGTCTGATGAGCAGGAGACAGATGAGATCAACTGGCTGCCAAGCAGGTGGAAAGAGGGAAGTTGGCAGAAAAGCAGGCAGAGGAGAGCAATACAAAGATAAGATGGCAGGAAAGAGTCCCTCAGAACTTGCCCTTGTCCTTGCAGATCTTAAGTGAGACTCCTGAGATGCAGGTGGATCCCGTTCTTGGACTTCAACACAATTTCTGGTGTGAGGCAGGGAACCCTGGAGGGAGCCGGTGACAGCTCAAAATGAAGCAAGGTGAGGGCCATGGCCACCTTCATCTTATTCATGACAAACTGCTTCCCGATGCACTTCCTGGGCCCGGGAGGGAAAATGAAATGAGAAGTGGTCTCAAATCCTGTTCTGAGCTGGGTAGGCATTGGCCACTGACCAGAAACAGGATATTCAGAGCTGTCTTCCAGGTGGCCAAGCCCTGATCCCTTTCTTACGAGTCACACTAAACTTGCCACCCAAGCCTTGGTCCACCCTCTCCCTGTGACCTTTGACAAAGCCCACCTCTCTAAGGACTCCTAACTCCTATTTCTTCTCTCACCAGAAAATCCTGTTGGTGAGGGTCAGCACTCCTAAGTCACAGAGTCAAGTCAAGTGAATCAGGAAATGTGAATTAGAACTTTGTTCACTGACCCACAGGCAGTTTCTGGTTTCAGGTCAGGCGGGGCAGTGTAAGGGGTGGGGTAGGCCATACTCTCAGGTCCTTGTCATACATAGGTAAACACAGGGACCTGAATCTCCAGACAGGACAAGACAGGATTGTCTAAGGAAGTCTAAATGGCAACAGGGAGGTTTCCTGGAGAGGTCACAGGTTAGTGACCCTGAACCTGCTGGACCATTTGCCTCCCAGTTGATGAACTGGCCTCCTGTGTCCCCTCAGCTCCTCAGTCAATGTGCCTCTTGAAACCTTCTCATTCTAATCCAGAAATGACCCCCTAACCATCCCTTGGGCGCCTCAGCTGTCCTTTTTGGTCTCCCTACTTCTTCCTCTTCTAAAGCCACAGCATCTCCAGGCCTGCTATGTTCCCCATCACAGGCAAGACAATTCCCAGTGCCTCAGATGCATCATAACCCTCTCTGGATTGTTCCTCACTCATCTGGTGTCTGTCCATCTTCTCTTCCTCACTCAGCTCCTCTTAAGATCCCTTCCCCACACCTCTTTCAGCCACAGGCTCAAGGCCCAATCCAGTGAACACCTGTCCTCACCCCTCTGCTGACAACACTCTTCTTCCCTGGACCCCAAGTACCATTAGTGTTAACCCAAGGACACATCACTTGTGTCCTGTCCCAGGACAGTGCCAGGAACATGGAACCTTCCACAGTCTGTTCAATGAATGAATGAGTGAGTGAGTGAAAAGAAAGAAAGAAGGAATGACATCTGTCTTGAATAGAGGTGTTTTTTTTGTTTTTATTTGTTTGTTTAACCATGCCATGTGGCTCATGGGGTTTTAGTTCCCCAACCAAGGATTGAATCTGGGCCCTCTGCAGTGAAAACACAGAATTCTAACCATGAGACTACCAGGGAATTGCCAGAGTACTTGTTTCTTGATGGTGAGCTCTTAAAGTCAGGGACAAAGTCTTTTGTTTCAGTGTCCCCAACTCCTAGCCCAGGACTCAACACACAGAGACAGGCTCAATAGTTTTGTATTTAAATAAAGTTAATTGAATTTTTAAAAGATGGAGTAAAAGTAAATATTAATTCTGACCTAGGAATTGAGCTGCCTAGTTCTTCTTGTCCTTGAATGGCAGCCACAGGACATGTAGACATGTCTACAAGGAAGGACTGGATCCTGGCACAAACCAAATCCTAGAGCAAATTCTGGAAGACAGTTTGACTCAAACCTGTTCTGGGAAGGTTGACTCACTAACTGAAAATTTCACAGAATTGTATATTCAGAAAAAAACTCGTTTCTACTAAGAAGCTCAAAGTTTACGGAAGCTAGTATTTCAGGGCAGGATTCTAGCATCCTGGGAGGATTTTCCCAGCAGCTGATAGAGAGTGCTTTTGCCCAGCTCACAGCTTTTTCAAGTATGCTCTATATTTTACATGCCAGGAACTTTTAAAATGCATGTGTCCTATTCAAATTAGTGGATTTTTCTCTCGAAAGCACTTGACTGTCTCCTTTCTATATTTTTGTCAGCTTGGACTATTGGATTAAAAGTATAGAATCATGAAAAAAAATTCCAGATCACAGGAAAAGTTTTGACAACCAGAGAAACTGTCATGTGTTTCAGACATTAGTATGCTGTCAAGATGTCTTTTGGACAGACCACAAGACAAAGTGACACACACTGGTATCAAACTTTCTTGAAAGGCTGCCATAACTTTTCCAGTGTATGGCTTCAATAGTTGAGACAGGTAGGGCGTCTGAAAATGGAAACATGCTAACTACTCAAGATTCAACTGGATGGAGAATGAGGATGTAAGTAGAAAAGGTGTAACTGAGAAGATGTAGAATTAAAAAAAAATCCACCCTTTAAATTTTGACAATTGAAATGGATGACCTGAAATTTAGTATTTAATTAGTTAATTCTCATTTTGTAGCATCATCATCTTACAGTGAGGAAAACATTACAACACACTAAACTTTTAAACAACACTAAAATGTTGCCAGCCATTGAGAAAGAGCTGTGGGTAGTCTGTGGTCTGCCCTAATAGCCATTTGTCTTTTGGACAAAAGACACACACATCTATCCCAACTCACCAACATAAAAGGCATAACTACATGCATCACATGTAAATGTATATAGTCACACACATAGAGTGGCACCCAATGACACCCACTGTCCCAAGTACAGAGGCCTCACCTGGATCCTCCTGAGAAGGGCAGGAAAGCATGGCTGTGTTAATTAGAGCCCAGTGCAAACCGAGATGGTTCAAACACCTGCAGAGAGAGCACCAGGGCCAGGACAGGTGGGTTCAAACTTCTTGACCAATCCACCAGGGGACAAGACTCTCAGAGCAGGAGCAGGAGGAGGGGTTGGTGTGGACAGAGCATCCCATCCCCTCCTTCCATGGCCATTGTACCTCTGGATTCAGTCACACCTTTGGGTTGTGGTGAAGTCCATAAAAGGAGAGGGCAACTTTGATTCCTGTGGGGAAGGGAGGAGAGAGAAAAGCCTGATGGTCCCCATGGAGCAGGGGGCAGGTGTCAGCACAAAAGTCCTGGGAGCTGAGGAGGCGGTCCTAAGATGGTGGAGGAATAGGACGGGGAGACCACTTTTTCCCCCAAAAGAACATTTAAATGCTGAGTAAATTCCACAGAACAACTTCTGAATCCCGGCAGAGGACATCAGGCACCCAGAAAAGCAGCCCATTGTCTTCAAAAGGAGATGTTTTATCAACGGTGCTGTATAGAAGGAGAAGTCTCGAGACTACTGTAAAAATAAGACTGAAAACCAGAAGCAGGAGGCTTAAGTCCAAATCCTGAGAACATCAGAGAACTTGTGACTCCAGGGAACATTAATTGATAGGAGCTCATTAAACGCCTCCATTCCTACACTGAAACTAAGCACCACCCAAGGGCAAACAAATTCCAGGGCAAGACATACCACTCAAATTCTCCAGCAACACAGGAACACAGCCCTGAGCTTCAATATACAGGCTGCCCAAACTTACTCCAAAACCACTGACATCTCATAACTCGTTACTAGACACTTCATTGCACTCCAGAAAGAAGAAATCCAGCTCCGCCCACCAGAACACGGACACAAGCTTCCCTAACCAAGAAACCTTGACAAGCCACCCATACAACCCCACCCACAGTGAGGAAACTCCATAATAAAGAGAACTCCACAAACTGCCAGAATACAGAAAGGCCACCCCAAACTCAGCAATATAAACAAGATGAAGAGACAGAGGAATACCCAGCAGGTAAAGGAACAGGATAAATGCCCACCAAACCAAACAAAAGAGGAAGAGATAGGGAATCTACCTAATAAAGAATTCGGAATAATGATAGTGAAAATGATCCAAAATCTTGAAATAAAAATGGAATCACAGATAAATAGCCTGGAGACAAGGATTGAGAAGATGCAAGAAAGGTTTAACAAGGACCTAGAAGAAATAAAAAAGAGTCAATATATAACGAATAATGCAATAAATGAGGTAAAAAACACTCTGGAGGCAACAAATAGTACAATAACGGAGGCGGAAGATACGATTAGTGAAGTAGAAGTAGAAGGTAGAAATAAATGAATCAGAGAGGAAAAAAGAAAGACGAATTAAAAGAAATGAAGACAATCTCAGAGACCTCCAGGACAATATTAAATGCTCCAACATTCGAATCATAGGAGTCCCAGAAGAAGAAGACAAAAAGAAAGACCATGAGAAAATACTTGAGGAGATAATAGGTGAAAACTTCCCTAAAATGGGGAAGGAAATAATCACCCAAGTCCAAGAAACCCAGAGAGTCCCAAACAGGATAAACCCAAGGCAAAACACCACAAGACACATATTAATCAAATTAACAAAGATCAAGCACAAAGAAAAAATATTAAAAGCAGCAAGGGAAAAACAACAAATAACACACAAGGGGATTCCCATAAGGATAACAGCTGATCTTTCAATAGAAACTCTTCAGGCCAGGAGGGACTGGCAAGACATACTTAAAGTGATGAAAGAAAATAACCTACAGCCCAGATTACTGGACCCAGCAAGGATCTCATTCAAATATGAAGGAGAAATCAAAAGCTTTACAGACAAACAAAAGCTGAGAGAATTCAGCACCACCAAACCAGCTCTCCAACAAATGCTAAAGGATATTCTCTAGACAGGAAATACAAAAAGGGTGTATAAATTCGAACCCAAAACAATAAAGTAAATGGCAATGGGATCATACTTATCAATAATTACCTTAAACGTAAATGGGTTGAATGCCCCAACCAAAAGACAAAGACTGGCTGAATGGATACAAAAGCAAGACCCCTATATATGTTGTCTACAAGAGACCCACCTCAACACAGGGGACACATACAGACTGAAAGTGAAGGGCTGGAAAAAGATATTCCATGCAAATAGAGATCAAAAGAAAGCAGGAGTAGCAATACTCATATCAGATAAAAGAGACTTTAAACCAAAGGCTGTGAAAAGAGACAAAGAAGGACATTACATAATGATCAAAGGATCAATCCAAGAAGAAGATATAACAATTATAAATATATATGCACCCAACATAGGAGCACCGCAATATGTAAAACAAAGGCTAACAAGTATGAAAGGGGAAATTAACAATAACACAATAATAGTGGGAGACTTTAATACCCCACTCACACCTATGGATAGATCAACTAAACAGAAAACTAACAAAGAAACACAAACTTTAAGTGATACAATAGACCAGTTAGGCCTAATTGATACCTATAGGACATTTCACCCCAGAACAATGAATTTCACCTTTTTCTCAAGCACACACAGAACCTTCTCCAGGATAGATCACATCCTGGGCCATAAATCTAGCCTTGGTAAATTCAAAAAAATTGAAATCATTCCAAGCATCTTTTCTAACTACAATGCAGTAAGATTAGATCTCAATTACCGGAGAAAAACTATTAAAAATTCCAACATATGGAGGTTGAAAAACACGCTGCTGAATAACCAACAAATCACAGAAGAAATAAAAAAAGAAATCAAAATATGCATAGAAATGAATGAAAATGAAAACACAACAACCCAAAACCTGTGGGACATTGTAAAAGCAGTGCTAAGGGGAAAGTTCATAGCAATACAGGCATACCTTAAGAAACAAGAAAAAAGTCAAATAAATAACCTAACCCTACACCTAAAGCAACTAGAAAAGGAAGAAATGAAGAACCCCAGGGTTAGTAGAAGGAAAGAAATCTTAAAAATTAGGGCAGAAATAAATGCAAGAGAAACAAAAGAGACCATAGCAAAAATCAACAAAACCAAAAGCTGGTTCTTTGAAAGGATAAATAAAATTGACAAACCATTAGCCAGACTCATCAAGAAACAAAGGGAGAAAAATCAAATCAATAAAATTAGAAATGAAAATGGAGAGATCACAACAGATAACACACAAATACAAAGGATCATAAGAGACTACTATCAGCAATTATATGCCAATAAAATGGACAACGTGGAAGAAATGGACAAATTATTAGAAAAGTACAACTTTTCAAAACTGAACCGGGAAGAAATATAAAACCTTAACAGACCCATCACAAGCACAGAAGCTGAAATAGTAATCAAAAATCTTCCCACAAACAAAAGCCCAGATCCAGATGGTTTCACAGCTGAATTCTACCAAAAATTTAGAGAAGAGCTAACACCTATCCTGCTCAAACTCTTCCAGAAAATTGCAGAGGAAGGTAAACTTCAAAACTCATTCTATGAGGCCACCAGCACCCTAATAACCAAAACCTGACAAAGATGCCACAAAAAAAGAAAACTACAGGCCAATATCATGGATGAACATAGATGCAAAAATCCTTAACAAAATTCTAGCAATCAGAATCCAACAATACATTAAAAAGATCATACACCATGACCAAGTGGGCTTTATCCCAGGAATGCAAGGATTCTCCAATATCTACAAATAAATCAATGTAATAAACCACATTAACAAGTTGAAAAATAAAAGCCATATGATTATCTCAATAGATACAGAGAAAGCCTTTGACAAAATTCAACATCCATTTATGATAAAAACTCTCCAGAAAGCAGGAATAGAAGGAACATACCTCAACATAATAAAAGCTATATATGACAAACCTATAGCAAACATTATCCTCAATGGGGAAAATTGAAAGCATTTCCCCTAAAGTCAGGAACAAGACAAGGGTGCCCACTCTCACCACTACTATTCAACATAGATTTGGAAGTTTTGGCCACAGCAATCAGAGCAGAAAAAGAAATAAAAGGAATCCAAATTGGAAAGGAAGAAGTAAAACACTCACTGTTTGCAGATGACATGATCCTTTACATAGAAAACCCTAAAGACTCCACCAGAAAATTACTAGAGCTAATCAATGAATATAGTAAAGTTGCAGGATATAAAATCAACACACATAAATCCCTTGCATTCCTATACACTAATAATGAGAAAATAGAAAGAGAAATTAAGGAAACAATCCCATTCACCATTGCAACAAAAAGAATAAAATACTTAGGAATATATCTACCTAAAGAAACTAAAGACCTATATATAGAAAACTATAAAACACTGGTGAAAGAAATCAAAGAAGACACTAATAGATGGAGAAATATACCATGTTCATGGATTGGAAGAATCAATATAGTGAAAATGAGTATACTACCCAAAGCAATCTATGGATTCAATGCAATCCCTATCAAGCTACCAACAGGATTTTTCACAAAGCTAGAACAAATAATTTCACAATTTGTATGGAAATACAAAAAACCTCGAATAGCCAAAGCAATCTTGAGAAAGAAGAATGGAACTGGAGGAATCAACCTGACTGACTTCAGGCTCTACTACAAAGCCACAGTCATCAAGACAGTATGGTACTGACACAAAGACAGAAATATAGATCAGTGGAACAAAATAGAAAGCCCGCAGATAAACCCACACACCTATGGACACCTTATCTTTGACAAAGGAGGCAAGAATATACCATGGAGAAAAGACAATCTCTTTAACAAGTGGTGCTGGGAAAACTGGTCAACCACTTGTAAAAGAATGAAACTAGAACACTTTCTAACACCATACACAAAAATAAACTCAAAATGGATTAAAGATCTAAATGTGAGACCAGAAACTATAAAACTCTTAGAGGAGAACATAGGCAAAACACTCTCCGACATAAATCACAGCAGGATCCTCTATGACCCATCTCCCAGAATATTGGAAATAAAAGCAAAAATAAACTAATGGGATCTAATTAAAATTAAAAGCTTCTGCACAACAAAAGAAACTCTAAGCAAGGTGAAAAGACAGCCTTCAGAATGGGAGAAAATAATAGCAAATGAAGCAACTGACAAACAAGTAATCTCAAAAACATACAAGCAACTCCTGCAGCTCAATTCCAGAAAAATAAATGACCCAATCAAAAAATGGGCCAAAGAACTAAATAGACATTTCTCCAAAGAAGACATACAGATGGCTAATAAACACATGAAAAGATGCTCAACATCACTCATTATTAGAGAAATGCAAACCAAAACCACAATGAGGTACCATTTCATGCCATTCAGAATGGCTGCGATGCAAAAGTCTACAAGCAATAAATGCTGGAGAGGATGTGAAGAAAAGGGAACCCTCTTACACTGTTGGTGGGAATGCAAACTAGTACAGCCACTATGGAGAACAGTGTGGAGATTCCTTAAAAAACTGGAAATAGAACTGCCATACAACCCAGCAATCCCACTGCTGGGCATACACACTGAGGAAACCAGAATGAAAGAGACACGTGTACCCCATGTTCATCACAGCACTGTTTATAATAGCCAGGACGTGGAAGCAAACTAGATGTCCATCAGCAGACGAATGGATAAAAAAGCAATGGTACATATACACAATGGAGTATTACTCAGCCATTAAAAAGAATACATTTGAATCAGTTCTAATGAGGTGGATGAAACTGGAGCCTATTATACAGAGTGAAGTAAGCCAGAAAGAAAAACACCAATATAGTATACTAATGCATATATATGAAATTTAGAAAGATGGTAATGATAACCCAGTATGTGAGACAGCAAAAGAGACACAGATGTATAGAACAGTCTTTTGGACCCTGTGGGAGAGGGAGAGGATGGGACGATTTGGGAGAATGGCCTTGAAACATGTATAATATCATATATGAAACAAATCACCAGTCCAGTTTCAATGCATGGTACTGGATGCTTGGGGCTGGTGCACTGGGATGACCCAGAGGGATGGTATGGGGAGGGAGGTGGGAGAGGGGTTCAGGATTGGGAACACGTGTACACCCGTGGCGGATTCATGTTGATGTATGGCAAAACCAATATAATATTGTAAAGTAATTAGCCTCCAATTAAAATAAATAAAAAAATAAAATTAAAAAAAATAAAAATAAGTTCAGGTGTATGAGACAGAAAGAAAAAGTAGCAATAGCTTAAACAATGGGAAGTTTGTCTTATTTTCATCTTAATGATGTTGAGAGATAGAAATTCTAGGGCTGGTTTAGCAGCTCCACTAAAAAAAAAAAAAAAAAATCCTGGAAGCCACCATGAGAACCACCCTCCATCACTCTGAATGAAATGATGCTCTTGCAAGACAGGTGGGCTGGGCATGACAAAGCACATAAGCACAGATTAGGAGTAGGTAACCATGTAAAAGAAGGCTTATACAGGGAACTCTGTTCAGTGTTACATGGCAGCCTTGGTGGGATGGGAGTTTGGGGGAGAATGGATACATATATATGTATGACTGAGTCTATTTGCTATCAACCTGAAACTATCACATTGTCAATCAGCTATACTCCAATATAAAATAAAAAGTTAAAAATAAAAAAGAATTAGAGACTTACCTTTGGGACCAAATCATATGACAACTCACATTTATCAAGTGCCATCCTGACCCTTGGGGAGTGTGAATTAACTCAACCCTCACACAGCCCTCAAGGAAGGTGCTTATAACCTCAGGTAGATGAAGTACCTGAGGCTCAGAGAGGTTAAGGGTTGGGTCTATGATCCCACAACTAGGAGGAAACAGTGCTGGGATTCAGCCCCACTGTGAAGTGAGCCAGTGGGTGGCCTCCAGCCATGGCATGGCTCTCAGACCTCATCATCAGCTGTTCTCTGCCATCCATCAGAGGGCTCCTCAGAGACTGAACCATCTGACCCATGACAGTGGAGTCTCTGAGCTCCCTGCTTTACTTAGACACCATATGGAAGAACCACGCCTCCCCCTGCTTCTGTCTGCTTCTCTCTGAAGCCTTCACTTCTCAAGGAATTAGAATTTTAAGCTCCATTACAAGACCACATTCAGGAGCTAGCATTTGCCCATTGAGCTTTTGCTGTGTTCAAGTTCTGTGTCCAGCATTTCACACACCTTATCCTAACTACAGAGTAAATAATTACCTTAAGGTAGATACAATAGTCATGTCATCCCACAACTGAGAAAGCACATGGGGATTTCTGGTCTACCATGTGGTCCTACAGAGTGCCTAGGTGAGTGGTGAGGTGAAGTTCGTACCTGCAGGTAAGGAGCGTCCATCAGGGAAGGTGATGGGCTTGCTAAGATTTCTGCTAGTGATTGGCACTGGCGGATAGTCTCATGGCCTCCTTGATGCACATGGTGGTATAGGGCATCTGGTCCAGGTCGCTCCTGAAAGGAAGCCCATCTGAGGGCAGGCAGGACAGGACAAGCAGGGATTCTCTCTAGCTCAGGTAGGACAGGGCTCTTCCATCTCCTGGACACTCACCAGGTGATAGAAGCGCCATCTCTCAGGAGGCTCTGTATCTCTTCCCGACACCTCTGCTGATGCTCAGGGTGGGAGGCTAGAGCATAGAGGATCCAGGAGATGCCACTGGCTGTGGTGTCATGGCCCCCAAATATGAACGTGTCCACTTCAGCACGGAGGTCCTTGTCAGACAAGCTGCTTCCATCTGTGGAGGCAGGGCCAGAGTGCAGGGTCTGCCCTTCCTGTGTGCTTCTGCCCAAAGGCTCAGGCCTTTCCTGCCCACACTCACTCTGGCAAAGAGGAGGATGTCCAGGAAGTCCAAGTGCCTCCCGCTCCTCACCTTCTCCAGCTCTCCCTCCTTCCGCAGGCGAGCCTTCCTCTCCTCAATCACTGCATCTGTCCCAGAGCAGTGGTTTTCAGCCAGAGCTGAGGACTCTGGGGGCCCATATGCAGCCCCACCATAGCTCCATCTGCCCCTCAGGCCCAGTCTGGGTGCCAGGTGGATGAGGTGGGCGGGACTGGGTGAGCAAGTCCGGACTGAGAGCTCCAACATCATCTACTCTAGGCAGCAATTCCCACAGTAACACAGCCCAAGAAGGCTCTACCTGAATGCTGCTGGGAAGGGGGGTCTCACTCAGTCATCACCAGCCTGGTGACTCCTGTGACTCCCTGTTCAACACCTGACACCCCGACCTCTGGGTTCCCAGTCCCTGCAGCAGGTGCATGTGTGCCAGCTCCTGAACAGGAAGCAGGAGTCTGGACTCTGCCTGAAAGGTCAAGGTCAGGCCCTTTCACATGAGCCTAATGAAGGTGGGGGAGCAGCCCATGAGGAGGAGAAGCTGTGTGTTGATGGGTGAGCTGGCAGGCCTTGTGGTTCTAGCGGCCTTCAGGGGTCAGCCTGTAGATGAGGTCGTTCTGGTAGAAAACATTCCTCACTTGGGAAAAAACATATTGTTGAGGTTCCTAATGGCCTGGATGTAGGTCTGGGAGTTCCTGAAGGGAGAGGGTGCAGAAGAGACTGGAGTTGAGGGAACCTCTGACCTGGAGAGGGAGTGGATCTCTGGGTGGAGGATTCCTCAGTCAGTGAGGACAGGCAGCACTGAAGCATTGCCATTTCTGCCTTAGCCTCTGAAACCGTCAGTATTTACAAGTATCCTGAGGGCCCAGGCTTCTCCCTTTGTTGTGATCAGGGACTTGACAGTGGTCCATGTCTCTCTGCAGAATGTTACTTTTTGTGCTGATAAGCATCCCTGCTGTTCTTTCTGCCTCTCAGGTAAGTCCTCCCCAGCTGGTGAGAACAGGACCCTGCTCTTGAAAGGCTGTCACTGACTTGTCATTCCTGACGCTGCCCTGATGGCTGAAGATACACTTCATGATGGTATCCAGGGTCATCAAGGAGATGTCTCCAAGGATCTCCAGATGTGAGTCTTGGCTGACGAGCTCCTCCCACTTGTCCTGTGGAGGGACGGTGACATGCACCTTGCTCTGCTCCCCCAGAAGCCCTGTGCTGCCAAGGCCAGGCTTTCTTTCTGTCTCTACACCATCAGATGAGATTTCCTCAGTTTCTAAGTGGTTATGTCTTAGCAGCTGGGGGCTGTAACACACAGGTGTGTGTGAAGTGATGCTTATTTTCTCAGAATCTTTACTATATAATTATTCATATTCTCTCATAATATTCTGAATTAGTTCTGAATTTTATAAGCAATTTATGATGATAAACAACTTTTTGAAGGCCAAAATGCATAGTTTCTCAGGAGACATAGGGGGAATATTTTGTGTTCTGATATTGGACCTGATCAGGTGATGTCCAAGACTGGTAAGCAAATTTCTCAAGGCAAGATAGAGCATAAGAGTATAGTACCTGTCCCCTCAAGAAAGGGACATCAGAGACGTCCTTTCCTTTCATTCATTAAGCATTAGCTGAGACCAGTTGGTGAGAAATCAAAATCCTAATTGGTGGTCATGCAACAGGACTCAGCTCTGTGAATGTAGACTTTGTCCCATTTTCTCCCATGAAGAGCTCAACTCCATGCAGAACTCCTGGGCCCCATACCAGAGCCTACCTGAGTGGCATCCTGGGATGTCTACCTTACCCCTGAATCTGTCATTGCCCAGGCCAGCCAGGGGCAGCTTGGGCTGCTTTCGAGGGGCATGACCCCTGCTCTATTCCACTGTGTTGAAGATGTGGAGATGGGAGAAGAGTAGACCCTGAATACACCAAGGCTCTGTTTTCTCTTGTTGGGGAGCAAATTGTGTGTCCAAGCTGATGCCTGCATGCTCCTCTGTCCAACCCAGGTTTGGAGAGGGCTGTCTCATATTAAGTTCTGAATGTGTCATTCTGGGGGGCTGTGTCTGATTGATGTGTGATGGACACAAGTATCTGAGAGTGGACTTTGCCAGCTGTGCTGGATGTGAGCAGGTACAAGTGACCAGGGATGAACTCACCAGCATCCCTTGGACAGAGTCAGCCATGAGACCCAGGTAGGGCTTCAGGATGTCATAGTGGAAGGCTGGGGTCAGCATCTGCCGGTGCTGGAACCATGTCTGCTCCTCCAACAGCAGCAAAACTGTCCATGAACCACATATGGGTGTGTATGGGGGTTGGGGAGCCTGGATCAGAGGGGCAACTGGGTACAACTTGGGAACCGAGGGTGTCAGGAGAAGGCACATCATGGACGAAGGTAGAAAAGGCCATATTTTCTATTTGTATATATATAATTTGTATATATATAATATATATATATTTAGTGTATTTCAGGAATGTGAATTTCCAATATGTCTGTCCATAGGATTTGATTACGACAGTAGTGAGATAGAGGTCAATAAAGGTAGGGGGGCAGGCCATAAAGGACTTATCTAGAAGTCACGCTGCAAACATTGGAAAGGACTGAGAAGTGATGTGGAAGAGGCTGAACTTCAGGTGGGCTCTCCGCACCATTATGAAGGATGCGGGTTTTATTGGAAGAAAAGAAATGAGGCTTGATTCAGAAATGAGGATTATGACAGGGTGCTTGGCACCTGTTGTTCTCTGTGAGTCAGAAAGTCAACTCTTGGTAAACCTAACTGGGAATATAACAGAGTACTAGTTTAGATGTACTTACCAATCCAGGGGGCCAAGAATCTGTAGATATCTTCAGACTTAGGATCTGAAAGGTAAGGAAAGCATAACAGGAGAGTTATGGACCAAGCAAGGCAAGCAGCCCCCAGAGTAACTGTGTTCCAGACCATTGGTTGCCTTCTCTTCCTGGTGCTTGTCAGATGGCAGTCTGTCTCGAGCCACCTTCCACTTGCCTTCCATCCTTGACTCTCTAGATCCTGATCATCACTGTTGGTCTAGGAAGGCAGACTCAGTGTTCCAGCAGCAGAACACCCGCCAGACTAACACAGTGAATGGGCAACAAATATAGGCTCTGTTTAGTGCCATGAGGTAAGACAGAAACCTGTGATTTTCCTGCAAAAATGGTGGTATAGCTATGCTATGACCCAGGATAGGCAAATGTAAGTCAGAGTAGATAAAAAAAAAATTGTCTTTTAGATCTGGGGCTATTTACATAAACATTATCTAAATAGGGTTAAAGAGGAAATAAGGAAAATACACAGCTTCAACCAGCTGTTTCCAGTTTAGGGTAAGTGAACAATGTTGTTCTTGTACTGGAATATGGGCTGGACGTTTGGATGGTAGTGAGTTCGGGTATTGATGATTGAACTGCCAGTCTCTTCTGGAATTTCAGACCCAGGAGGATGTACACAGATAGAAAAGAGACTCCAGCTGGGATCATGTTTTGTACTCACTAGATCTCCTCAGGACCACCTTCATGTAGTCAGGGTCATAGACAACAAGGTGAACATTGTCCCCCCCACATCCAGCAAGGATAGGCATAGGGGAATTCCTCTACCCTTTTCAGTAGCTCTTCTAGCTCCTTTTCCTTTGAGTTCTGTAACAGAGAGCAAGATCAATCAGTAAAGTGTCCCATTTAGAATCAGTGATGGGAGTGATGCTGGCGACAGGAGAGCAACATGGAGATAGTTCTGGATCTATCAGCAGCTATTTAGGACTTTGGAATTGCTTCTGAGAAGCTGGGATCTGATCACAATTCTTTCTCTCTTGCAGAGACTTGGTCTAAGGCCCAATCCTGGCTTCCAGATGGATCCTTTCTAGGCCCTCACCCAGAACTGGCTTTAGAATCTTACACATAGTAGATGCTTGATAAATGTTTAATAATGGACTCCATGGTGTACCAATGTTTTTCACAGACTTATATTGGAATTACTGGTTAAACTGTGCTGGAGAAGACTGTTGAGGTTCCCTTGGACAGCAAGGAGATCAAACCAGTCAATCCTAATGGAAATCAACCTTGAATATTCATTGGAAGGACTGATGCTGAAGATGAAGCTCTAATATTTTGGCCACTTGATGTGAAGAATTGATCCATTGAAAAAGACCCTGATCCCAGGAAAGATTGAGGGCAGGAGGAGAAGAGGAAAACAGAGGATAAGATGGTTGGATGGCATCACTGAGTCAATGGACATGAGTCTGAGCAAACTCCAGGAGATAGTGAAGGACAGGGAAGCCTGGCATACTGCAGTCTGTGGGATCACAAAGAGTTGGACATGACTAAGTGACTGAATAACAACAATAAATTAAGTTTAAGTGAGGTCATTCAGTTCAGTTCAGTTCAGTTCAGTCGCTCAGTCGTGTCCGACTCTTTTTGACCCCATGAATTGCAGCACATCAGGCCTCCCTGTCCATCAACAACTCCCGGAGTTCACTCAGACTCACATCCATCGAGTCAGTGATGCCATCCAGCCACCTCATCCTCTGTCGTCCCCTTCTCTTCCTGCCCCCAATCCCTCCCAGCATCAGAGTCTTTTCCAATGAGTCAACTCTTCACATGAGGTGGCCAAAATACTGGAGTTTCAGCTTCAGCATCATTCCCTCCAAAGAAATCCCAGGGCTGATCTCCTTCAGAATGGACTGGTTGGATCTCCTTACAGTCCAAGGGACTCTCAAGAGTCTTCTCCAACACCACAGTTCAAAAGCATCCGGCACTCAGCTTTCTTCACAGTCCAACTCTCACATCCATACATGACCACTGGAAAAACCATAGCCTTGACTAGACAGACCTTTGGTGGCAAAGTAATGTCTTTGCTTTTCAATATGCTATCTAGGTTGGTCATAACTTTTCTTCCAAGGAGTAAGCATCTTTTAATTTCATGGCTACAATCACCATCTGCAGTGATTTTGGAGCCCAGAAAAATAAAGTCTGACACTGTTTCCCCATCTATTTCCCATGAAGTGATGGGACCAGATGCCATGATCTTCATTTTCTGAATGTTGAGCTTTAAGCCAACTTTTTCACTCTCCACTTTCACTTTCATCAAGAGGCTTTTTAGTTCCTCTTCACTTTCTGCCATAAGGGTGGTGTCATCTACATATCTGAGGTTATTGATATTTCTCTCGACAATCTTGATTCCAGCTAGTGCTTCTTCCAGCCCAGTGTTTCTCATGATGTACTCTGCATAGAAGTTAAATAAGCAGGGTGACAATATACAGCCTTGACATACTCCTTTTCCTATTTGGAACCAGTCTGTTGTTCCATGTCCAGTTCTAACTGTTGCTTCCTGACCTGCATATAGGTTTCTCAAGAGGCAGGTCAGGTATACCCAAATCCAATTATAACAGGGAAAATGCAGACACAGAGACAGACATTCAGAGAAAGAAGATGAAGTAAAGAGACATATGGAAAAGATATGATTTACTATCTTTACCAGGAGAGAGTCCTGAAACAGGTGCTTCCTGCACACCTGCTGAAGAAATAAGCCAACCTGATTTTCAGCTCCTGTCTCTAAAACTGTGAGGTGCTAAATTGTTTTGTTTCAGCCATCCAGTTAGTGGTACTTTGTGGCTGGCCTTATACACTATTGGGTCTTCCCAGGTGGCACTAGTGGTAAAGAATCTACCAGTGAATGCAAGAGATGCTAGGGATGTGGGTTCCATCCCTGGGTTGGGAAGATCCCCTGGAGAAGGAAATGGCAACCTACTTCAGAATTCTTGCCTGGAGAATTCCATGGACAGAGGAGCCTGGTGGGCTACAGTCCAAAGAGTCAGACACAACTAACCAACTGAGGACTTACACATTATTACAAGTATGCATGTATGTGTGCTAAGTTGCTTCAGTCATGCCCGACTCTTTGTGACTTTATGGACTGGAGTCTGCCGGCTTCTCTGTCAACAGGATTCTCCAGGCAAGAATACTGAAGTGGGCTGTCATGCCCTCCTCCAGGGGATCTTCCTGACCCAGGAACTGAACCCACATCTCTTCCATCTATTGCATTGGCAGGCAGGTTCTTTACCACTAGCACCACCTATAAAGCCCTATTACAAGTATAGGATTGGCTGAAAAGTTCGTTCGAGTTTTCCATAAGATGGTAGAAAAAACCCCAAAGGAACTTTTTGGCCAACCCAATAGGTAATATTCAAGGCAAACCTGTATAAGGGAGAGATTATTACTTGATTCTGTCTCACTGAAGAATGAGGAAACCCATGTAAAGGATATATACCCAGGTGAAGGATATATACCCAGGTGAGCACCATTTAAACAGAAACCTGTTGACTCCAAGATGTCCCTCTCCAGGGTTCCCAAGGCTCCTTAGGTGCCTATATTGTCACATTTCAACTCAATGTCCTCCCATCCAAGTACTAATCAGGCCTGACTCTGCTTAGCTTCTGAGGTCAGATGAGATCAGTCATGTTCAGGGTGGTACGGCCATAGACTCAATTCAATGAGTAACATGTTGACAAACTTCCCTTTAATCTCTCTCATCCCTGTGTTTTCAGAGCCAGCATAGAGCATCTTCATAGGGATTATGCCTCACTTTTCAAAGTTTCAATGGACAATAACTTCATGAAGAAGGAATGAGTACATGTAGGAGTGATGAGTGAGTTTAATACAAAATTCTGGTTGCAAGTGTCAGATAGAATCAGAACAAATGTAAAAAAGAGGGAAGCAATATCTGTTAGACCAGCAGAAGTTGAGAGATGATTCAACACCCTGAGGAATATTAGTTAAACCATCTGCTACTGAAACTATGTATCATCAAGTGACCATTAGTATGACGAGAAAGTCACCAGAGGAAATTTCAGTTGTTCCTTACATCAAATCCTAGCTCAGAAAGGTGACAACTGCATCAAACAAAACCTAACAATGTCCCTGAATCAAGAAATAAGTGGGAAGTCTTTAGTACAACAACTTGCATGAACAAACTGAGTTTTGGTTATCTCTCTGGTATTCTTTCCTGAAAAATCTCATGGACAGAGGAGCCTGGAAATCTACAGTCCATGGGGTTGCAAAAGAGTTGGACACACTGAGAGACTGAATTTTTGCATGAGCCAAGAGGAGTTACTCCACGTCCAAGGTCAGGGGCAGCGGCCGAGAGTACCAGACTGTGAAGGCACAGGAACAGCCTAGGAGAGCTACCCTGTGTCCGAGGTCAGAGGGGGAGGCCGAGAGGAGTTACCCCGCATCCGAGGTTGGGGCAGCAGCCAAGAGGAGCTACCCCACGCCCCTAAGCCTGAGGCCAGGGGCGGCGGCCGGGAGGAGCAACCCCACGTCTGAGGCCAGGGGCGGTGGCCGGGAGGACCAACCCCACATCCAAGGAGCCCTGGCTGCTCGGGCGCAGAAGGGTCTAGAGGAGCTATCCCACATTGAAGATCAGGAAGGGCAGCGGTGAGGAGATACCCCTCGTCCAAGGTAAGGAGCAATGGCTGCGCTTTGCTGGAGCAGCTGTGAAGAGATACCCCACGCCCAAGGTAAGAGAAACCCAAGTAAGACGGTAGGTGTTGCAAGAGGGCATCAGAGGGCAGACACACTGAAACCATACTCACAGAAAACTAGTCAATCTAATCACATGAGGACCACAGCCTCGTCTAACTCAATGAAACTAAGCCATGCCCGTGGGGCAACCCAAGATGGGCGGGTCATGGTGGAGAGATCTGACAGAATGTGGTCCACTGGAGAAGGGAATGGCAAACCACTTCAGTATTCTTGCCTTGAGAATCCCATGAACAGTATGAAAGGGCAAAATGATAGGATACTGAAAGAGAAACTCCCAAGGTCAGTAGGTGCCCAATATGCTACTGGAGATCAGTGGAGAAATAACTCCAGAAAGAATGAAGGGATGGAGCCAAAGCAAAAAGAATACCCAGCTGTGGATGTGACTAGTGATAGAAGCAAGGTCCGAGGCTGTAAAGAGCAATATTGCATAGGAACCTGGAATGTTAGGTCCATGAATCAAGGCAAACTAGAAGTGGTCAAGCAGGAGATGGCAAGAGTGAACGTTGACATTCTAGGAATCAGAGAACTGAAATGGACTGGAATGGGTGAATTTAACTCAGATGACCATTATATCTACTACTGCGGACAGGAATCCCTCAGAAGAAATGGAGTAGCCATTATGATCAACAAAAGAGTCTGAAATGCAGTACTTGGATGCAATCTCAAAAAAGACAGAATGATCTCTGTTCGTTTCCAAGGCAAACCATTCAATATCACAGTAATCCAAGCCTATGCCCCAACCAGTAATGCTGAAGAAGCTGAAGTTGAACGGTTCTATGAAGACCTACAAGACCTTTTAGAACTAACACCCAAAAAAGATGTCCTTTTCATTATAGGGGACTGGAATGCAAAAGTAGGAAGTCAAGAAACACCTGGAGTAACAGGCAAATTTGGCCTTGGAATACGGAATGAAGCAGGGCAAAGACTAATAGAGTTTTGCCAAGAGAATGCACTGGTCATAACAAACACCCTCTTCCAACAACACAAGAGAAGACTCTACACATGGACATCCCCAGATGGTCAACATCGAAATCAGATTGATTATATTCTTTACAGCCAAAGATGGAGAAGCTCTATACAGTCAGCAAAAACAAGACCAGGAGCTGATTGTGGCTCAGACCATGAACTCCTTATTGCCAAATTCAGACTGAAATTGAAGAAAGTAGGGAAAACCACTAGACCATTCAGATATGACCTAAATCAAATCCCTTATGATTATACAGTGGAAGTGAGAAATAGATTTAAGGGCCTAGATCTGATAGATAGAATGCCTGATGAGCTATGGAATGAGGTTCGTGACATTGTACAGGAGACAGGGATCAAGACCATCCCCATGGAAAAGAAATGCACAAAAGCAAACTGGCTGTCTGGGGAGGCCTTGCAAATAGCTGTGAAAAGAAGAGAAGCAAAAAGCAAAGGAGAAAAGGAAAGATATAAACATCTGAATGCAGAGTTCCAAAGAATAGCAAGAAGAGATAAGAAAGCCTTCTTCAGCGATCAATGCAAAAAAATAGAGGAAAACAACAGAATGGGAAAGACTAGAGATCTCTTCAAGAAAATCAGAGATACCAAAGGAACATTTCATGCAAAGATGAGCTCAATAAAGGACAGAAATGGTATGGACCTAACAGAAGCAGAAGATGTTAAGAAGAGATGGCAAGAATACACAGAAGAACTGTACAAAAAGATCTTCACGACCCAGATAATCACGATGGTGTGATCACTGACCTAGAGCCAGACATCCTGGAATGTGAAGTCAAGTGGGCCTTAGAAAGCATCACTATGAACAAAGCTAGTGGAGGTGATGGAAGTCCAGTTGAGCTATTTCAAGTCCTGGAAGATGATGCTGTGAAAGTGCTGCACTCAATATGCCAGCAAATTTGGAAAACTCGGCAGTGGCCACAGGACTGGAAAAGGTCAGGTTTCATTCCAATCCCAAAGAAAGGATAACAAATGCCAAAAAGCAAAGATTAAAAATCTAGAGTAGAGGTTGGATTTTCAAAAATACGATATTAAAGAAAAGAAGAAGAAAAGAAAAAACAGTCACAAAAATTATAAAAATATATATATATATATATATGAAGTTTGCTTTAAAAAGTAGGGTCTTTTTTTTGCAAAGTAATAGTAGGTTACAAAAATGAAAATTAAAGGAATAATAGAGGACTTCAATTTTTTTTTTAATTAAAAAAAAAAAGAATGATTGTAAAAATATATCTAGGACTTTCTCTGGTGTTGTTGTGGGCAGTGTGGGGTCAGTTCATTTTTGGTTAGTTCCTTGGTCCAGCTTATATTTCTCAAGATCTAAAAGCCCCTTCCTATGTAGTCAGTACTAACTACAGGGTTTTAATCTATTACATCTGTCACTTCCAAAGCAGTTCCCTCGGTTTTAGCTTCTTCTGTTTGCTGGTCTCTTCACTGTTTGATTTCCGCCCTGACACTAGAGAGTGGTGGTGGACATATTTTAGGCTCACTTGTTCAGTCACGCTGTGGGGAGGGAGGGACGCTGCAAACAACACTGGCGTGTGCTCACAGTGCCTCAGCCACACTGGGCCTGCCCCGCTGACAGCGCGTGTACCCTCCCTGCCCACACTGCTCAGGCTCTAGGTTGCTCTGCCAGGAACCATCGGAGGCTGTCCCTGGGCTGCCTGCACCTCCCAGGTCTAAGCTGCTCAGGTTCAGGCGCTCGGGTAGTCCTCAGAGGTGCAGACTCAGTCGGGCCTGCATTTTGTGCCCTTCCCAGGTCTGAGCAGCTCCGGTGATGAGGTGTTTGGCGAGCGCCACTTCGACTTATCGCCTCCCCTGTCCCTGCTGCTCGGTTTTCTGGGTGTACAACCGGCGCACCTTCGCAGGCGGATGTCCAGAACCCCAAGAAGTCTTAGCAAAGAAGCCTGCTTGCAGTTTGGTAGATGTCTTTCTGGGGCTGCGATTGCCCCCTTCCGGCTTTGACTGCCTGTCACCGAAGGGGGATGGTCTGCAGCCGGCTAGTTCTGTTCAGTCCTTTGTTCTGTGTGCAGGCCTGGTGGTGTCTTAGGTTAGGGCTTTGCGAGTGGTAGCTATCCCGCAGTCTGGTTTGCTAGCCCAAGTTAGTTCCTCAGATTGCCCTCGGGGCATTCAGGCTGGGTCCTTACTCTAAGCAATGCAGCCCGCGCCTCCCTGCCCAGCCCCCGATTGCTAGTGGCGGGTGCAGGCGTCTGCGCTGCTTCTCCGCTGGGGGAGTTACCGTTGGGCTCGTAATCTGTGGGTTTTAATTATTTATTTATTTTTCCTCCCTGTTATGCCCTCTGTGCTTCCAAGGCTCGCCACAGACTCGGCAGTGAGAGTGTTTCCTGATGTTTGGAAACTTCTCTCTTTTTAAGACTCCCTTCCTGGGACGGAGCTCCGTCCCTACCTCTTTTGTCTCTTTTTTTGTCTTTTATATTTTTTCCTACCTCCTTTCGAAGACAATGGGCTGCTTTTCTGGGTGCCTGATGTCCTCCGCCGGCATTCAGTTGTTTTGTGGAATTTACTCAGCATTTAAATGTTCTTTTGATGACTTTGTGGGGGAGAGAGTGGTCTCCCTATCCTATTCCTCCACCATCTTAGGACTGCCTCCTGCAGCAGTGATTTCTACCATTCTGTCCTCCAGGTCATTTATCTGTTCTTCTGCCTCAGTTTTTATGCTATTGATTCCTTCTAATATATTATTCATCTCTGTTTCTTTGTTCTTCTAAGTCTTTGGTAAACATTTATTACATCTTTTCAACCTTTGCCTCTGTTCTTTTTCCAAGATCCTGGATCATCTTCACTATCACTATTCTGAATTCTTTTTCTGGAAGGTTATCTATCTCCACTTCACTTAGGTGTTTTACTGGGGTTTTATCTTGTCCCTTCATCTGGGATATAACTTTCTGATTTTTCATGCTGATTAACTTTCTGAAATGGCATTTTTGTTTTAGTCGCTGTGGGACTGTGGTTCTTCTTGCTTCTTCTGTCTGCCCTTTGATGGAGGAGGCTAACAGGCTTCTGTAAGCTTCCTGATGGGAGGGACTGATGGTGGGAAAAACTGTGTCTTGCTCTGGTGGGCAGGTCCTTGCTCAGTTCAGTTCAGTTGCGCTGTCATGTCCAACTCTGTGACTCCACGGACTGCAGCACACTAGGCTTTCCCATCCATCACCAACTCCCAGAGCTTGCTCAAACTCATGTCCATCGAGTTGGTGATACCATCCAACCATCTCTGTCGTCTCTTTCTCTTCCTGTGAAGGAGATCTTTCCCAGCATCAGGGTCCTTTCCAATGAGACAGATCTTCACATCAGGTGGCCAAAGTATTGGAGTTTCAGCTTCAGTATCAGTCCTTCCAATGAATATTCAGGACTGATTTCCTTTAGGATTGACTGGTTGGATCGCCTTGCAGTCCAAAGGACTCTCAAGAATCTTCTCCAACACTACAGTTCAAAAGCATCAATTCTTCAGTGCTCAGCTTTCTTTATGGTCCAACTCTCACATCCATACATGACTACTGGAAAAACCACAGCTTTGACTAGGTGAACCTTCATCAGCAAAGTAATGTGTCTGCTTTTTAATATGCTATCTCAGTTCAGTTCAGTTCAGTCGCTCAGTCGTGTCCTACTCTTTGCGACCCCATGAATCGCAGCACACCAGGCCTCCTTGTCCATCACCAACTCCTGGAGTTCACTCAAACTCACGTCCATCGAGTCAGTGATGCCATCCAGCCATCTCATCCTCTGTCGTCCCCTTTTCCTCCTGCCCCCAATCCCTCTCAGCATCAGTCTTTTCCAATGAGTCAACTCTTCGCATGAGGTGGCCAAAGTACTGGAGTTTCAGCTTTGGCATCACTCCTTCCAAAGAACACCCAGGGCTGATCTCCTTTAGAATGGGCTGGTTAGATCTCCTTGCAGTCCAAGGGACTCTCAAGAGTCTTCTCCAACACCACAGTTCAAAAACATCAATTCTTCTGTGCTCAGCTTTCTTCACAGTCCAACTCTCACATCCATACATGACCACTGGAAAAACCATAGCCTTAACTAGATGGACCTTTGTGGCAAAGTAATGTCTCTGCTTTTCAGTATGCTATCTAAGTTGGTCATAACTTTCCTTCCAAGGAGTAAGCGTCTTTTAATTTCATAGCTGCAGTCACCATCTGCAGTGATTTTGGAGCCCCCCAAAATATGCTGTCTAGGTAAAGCTTTAATCCAATTATATGCTGATGGATGGGGTTGTATGCCCCCCAGCCCCGGGACTTTTTTGGCCTGAAGCAACACAGCCTTCAGGTCTACAGGCTCTATGGTTGGGTTAATGGTAAGCTCCAAGGAGGTTTACACCAAGGGGGATCTTCCCAGTCTGCAGCTGCCAATGTCCCTATCCCTGTGGCGAGCCCCTGCTGACACATCTCCACAGGAGATCCTCCCACACTAGCAGGTAGTTTTGATTTGATCTCCTGTGGGTACACTGCTCCTTTTGTCTGAGTCTTGGTGCATGAAAAGTTTTGTTTGTGCTCTCTAAGACTGGAGTCTCTGTTTGCCCCAGTTGTTTGGAAGTCTTATAATCAAATCCCGCTGGTTTTCAAGGTCAGATTCCCTGGGGATTCCCAGTCCCTTTGTCAGATCCCCAGGCTGGGAAGCCTGATGTGGAGTTCAGAACCTTCACAACAGTAGGAGAACTTCTTTGGTGTCATTGTTCTCCATTTCATGGGTCACCCACTCAGTGGTTATATGCAGAGTACATCATGAGAAACCCTGGGCTGGAAGATGCACAAGCTGGAATCAAGATTGCCGGGAGAAATATCAAGAACCTCAGATATGCAGATGACACCACCCTTATGGCAGAAAGTGAAGAGGAACTAAAAAGCCTCTTGATGAAAGTGAAAGAGGAGAGTCAAAAAGTTGGCTTAAAGCTCAACATTCAGAAAACGAAGATCATGGCATCTGGTCCCATAACTTCATGGGAAATAATTGGGAAACAGTGGAAACAGTGTCAGACTTTAATTTTTTGGGCTCCAAAATCACTGCAGATGGTGATTGCAGCCATGAAATTAAAAGACAGTTACTCCTTGGAAAGAAAGTTATGACCAACCTAGATGCTAAAGCTGAAATCCAGTACTTTGGCCACCTCATGTGAAGAGTTGACTCATTGGAAAAGACTCTGATGCTGGGAGGGATTAGGCACAGGAGGAGAAGGGGACGACAGAGGATGAGATGGCTGGATGGCATCACTGACTCGATGGACATGAGTCTGAGTGAACTCTGGGAGTTGGTGATGGACAGGGAGGCCTAGCGTGCTGTGATTCATGGGGTCACAAAGAGTTGGACACGACTGAGCGACTAATCTGATCTGAGATAGCATATTCAAAAGCAGAGATATTACTTTGCCAACAAAGGTCCATCTAGTCAAGGCTATGGTTTTTCCAGTGGTCATGTATAGATATGAGAGTTGGATTGTGAGGAAAGCTGAGCACCGAAGAATTGATGCTTTTGAACTGTGGTATTGGAGAAGACTCTTGAGAGTCCCTTGGACTGCAAGGAGATCCAACCAGTCCATTCTAAAGGAGATCAGCCCTGGGTGTTCTTTGGAAGGAATGATGCTAAAGCTGAAACTCCAGTACTTTGACCACCTCATGTGAAGAGTTGACTCATTGGAAAAGACTCTGATGCTGGGAGGGATTGGGCAAAGGAGGAGAAGGGGACAACAGAGGATGAGATGGCTGGATGGCATCACCGACTCGATGGACATGAGTTTGAGTGAACTCCGGGAGTTGGTGATGGACAGGGAGGCCTGGCGTGCTGCAGTTCATGGGATCGCAAAGAGTCAGACATGACTGAGCGACTGAATTGAACTGAACTGAACCCAGTAGTTATGGAATTTTATTTTATTGTGATTGTGCCCCTCGCTGCAGTTTCTTCTTTGTCTTTGGACATAGGGTATCTTTTTTGGTAGGTTCCCGCATCCTCCTTTCGATGATTGTTCAACAACCAGTTGTGATTTTGGTGCTTTTGCAGGAGGAGATGACCACGTGTCCACTCTGCCATATTGAACCAGAAAAAAGAAGCTATCACTTTAAGTTCTCTCTTATCTGTGAAGCCATTTCAACCTGTGGGAGCCAGAACAATTTGTGTTGGCCCCTTAATGATGAAAAGCAACAAATCAGCAACTGAAATACTCAACTCCAGCCTTGGAAGGACAATGCCTTATTTCCTAACTAGCTCTAGCAAGTTGCCCTGGAAACACATGCCACTGTCCCCACAGCTGCCTGTCCTGGAGATAGTAGTCTCTAATGCAAGAAAGCTGAAACTGACTGAAATTTACCAGCCCCTTCATCAAGCTTTCCCTTAGATGCTTCAATTATTCTACCAGACTCAGAGTTCCAAAACAGTTTCTTAAGACAGCTCCTGCTAGTTGAAGTGTTTCAGTGTAGATATGAATTCCTGAGGTTTCCTACATTGCCATCTTTCCTATGTCATTCTGGAATAGGGCCTTCTAATATTCAAATGTTTGCCTGCTTTTCCTTTCCAAAGCAAAGCATGGAACTTTCAAGTTTGTCTTCAACTGAGAACGTTATCACCAGTTTCTGCCTGGAATGAGAGTCAGAGGCAAATTCTAAGTTAGTGAGATTTTCTTTCCTCATTACCTAATATAGTGCTGGCACATAGTAGAGCAGGAAATTTTTAAAAATCTACTCCTCTTTTACCTAGTCCTTAAGCTTTCTGAAGGCATAGTTGCGTCTACTCCTCAATTTATCAGGTATTATTAACCTGATTTTACAGATAAGAAAACTCAAGCCAAGAGATATCAATTGACTTTCTCAAGGTTGCAAAGCAAGTTTGTGTAGGAGTCAGGACCCACATTTGAGAAAACCCTGGGACAGAGTGGAGAACAGAGGAGCCTTGAGGGCTGTAGAGCATAGGGTTGACACCCTAAGAGTTGGACACAACTTAGCGACTAAACAACAACAACAGGACCCACACCTCAGATTTCTAACTCCAGTTTTGCTACTACCTGCGTATCATTTCTTTTGCACAATACTATATTCTCAGCATTGTACTAAACTAGGTTCCTTAATACTTATATTATCCTGTAAGGTGGTTTTGGGGAAGTTCTCCATGGAACAACACCTATGAGGAAGCAAGGGCAGCAGGGATTGTCAGGGAGAGAATATGAACTGTGATGCACTTGAAATAGTTGTCTCAGGCAATCTCATGGTAAGCACCGAGTCTAGGGTGTCCTTTAGAGTTGTTCTGAAAGGAGGTGAGGGGAATAACCATTGTACTTTCATACCATCCAGTCATTGGTTGCAGACTACCCCTAAAGGAGGAAGCTTGCCTTGAGCAAGCAGAATCATGTGGCCCAGGAAATGCCCAGAGAGGAACACAGGTGTGAGCCATCAGTAGCTAATGCTTCTAGCAGCTGGGGTAATATGTACCTCATTCCTAAAAGGGGAACTCTATAGAGTGCCATAATCTGCTTTATAATCTACACTGTTCACTTCCTGGATCCACTTGCTTCATGTAGTGACTTCCTTGGGAAACTTAGAAGGCTAATGATATGACCATTTGCGGCCTCAAAGTCACAAATGATATTCACCATCTTCCTCCTCTACTCCTAAATTTTCCTCTCTTCAGCTGGTATCTCTCCTGGTCTAGATGGGGTGATCCAGCTCCTTATCCCTGAGGGACTGAGCCCTTGATCACCATGATCATCTCAGGATGCATTGTCTATGGTCATAATTGTGTAGGGGAATGCCCAGGTACCAAAGTAATTACCCTGCTTCCATTGGGAATAGAAGCTATACTTCCTGCTAGTGATCAGGGTCAATTACCCTTTACAGAGATGGGATTCTTTTTCTTGCCTGCTTGTCTGTTGGTAAAAAGGAACGTGAAGTAACTGGGTGGAAGCCATAGCTTAGTGTTTAATGGGACTTTTGTTGTGCCTCTGGTAGAAATATCTCCCCCTTGGAAAACAAGTCTTTAGCTTCACAGAGCCTATTGTTGTGCATAAGGGGAGCACTAATTCCCAAAACTGAACCACTGAGAGTAATAGTGAGCAGAGTCAATTTTTCTTCCACCCTTTGGTTTCTAGATTCAAGTAGATTCATGAAAATACAGAACCATTAGGACTTAGCACATACAGGTCTGTATCAGGTCTGAGTAGATTGTGTATAACATCCATGGAGCCCCATCTTCCCAAGATATTGTCTCCAAGTTGGAGACTTAGCTCTGCTTTCAAAAGGCCATTTCATTGCCTGTTCAGGACAAGCCTTTTGACTGGCAGTTTATGGTGGATCCCGTGGTTCTATGAACACTACCATACTTCCTTTCCTGTAAAGGGGGGTTGGGGAGCACCTCAGAGTTCAAGGTGATGTTGTGTGAGATCTTGTATTAGTGGGTCAAACCCTGTGTAAGCCTTTGGACAGTGGTATTGTTATTCAATCATTCAGTCATGTCCGACTCTTTACTACCCTATGGACTGCAGCATGCCAGGCTTCCCTGTCCTTCACCATCTCCTGGAGTTTGCTCAAACTCAATTCCTTTGAGTCAATGCCATCCAACCATTTCATCCTCTGTTGTCCCCTTCTCCTCCTGCCTTTAATCTTTCCAGCAGGCAAGAATGGTAAACCAATAAGTGGAACTTGGCCAAATCCTGTTAAGTTCAATTGTGTCTCTTTCAGGATGCAAGACATCCAATGCGTTTGTCTTCTCAGAGGATGACCTGAGGGGCTTAGCATTGATCTCTTTTGTTGTCAGGTTGAGTGTTTACCTGCCAGCTATAAAGCTATAAATGTTTCACCTGCTCAGCCATAAAGAAAAATGAGTGCCAAAGAATTGATGCTTTTGAACTATGTTGTTGAAGACTCTTGAGAGTCCCTTGGACTGCAAGGAGATCCAACCAGTCCATCCTAAAGGAAATCAGTCCTGACTATTCATTGGAAGGGCTGATGCTGAAGCTGAAACTCCAATACTTTGGCCACCTGATGCAAAGGGCTGTCTCATTTGAAAAGACCCTGATGCTGGAAAAGGTTGAAGGTGGGAGGAGAAGGGGATGACAGAGGATGAGATGGTTGGATGGCAACACTGACTCAATGGACATGAGTTTGAGTAAACTCTGGGAGTGGGTGATGGACAGAGAAGCCTGGTGTGCTGCAGTCCATGGGGTTGCAAAGAGTCAGACATGAGTGAGTGACTGAACTGAACTGAATGTTTCACAGTGGCAGTAGCTAGGTCAAACTTCATGAGTAGGAGGGAGTCCATGTTACTGGGCCCATTCATAGCTTCCTTCCCTGTTACTATGGCTACCCTGCTCATGTACCCTTTGTGCCAGTACTAGAACACATGATGCAGGAGGCTGGCTGATGTCAACTGATTGAGTCACTTTGTCTACCAGTTTTCCCATGCCTCATTTGTGATAGAAACTCTTGGGTGGATATTAGGGTGCAATACAAAGGTCTTCACACCTCATGCCCACTGCCACTTTTCCATCCACATGTCTGTTTCCCAGACTTTCTTGTCTCCTATTTTCTAATCTTTCTCCTTCTAGGTCCCAGTCAAACCACCAAGCCATTCGCCACTGTTCATGACTCTATAAACTTTTATCCTATTTCTCATCAAAAGGATGATCAGATGCACTTCCTAAATCTCTGTCCATTGGAAAGATTTCTTCTCACTACTGCACTTCAGAACTTGCTCCTGAAAGGGGCTGGAGAGCAGCAGCAGTCCATTATCAATTAGCACTCACAGATTGAACCAATCCATACGTGCTCCACACTCAGCCTTTTTTCTCTTCCTTCAGTGAGTCATAAAGGACCAGACCTGCAGCCCTTGGTATGAACTGATGGAAGGTTTCCTAGGTGACATAGGTGGACAACGTGAAGGTCTTTTTCTTTCATTTCTTGTTTACTCATTTGACCATGCTGGGTCTTCATTGCACACAGACTTTCTCTAGTTGTGGTGAGCAGGGGTTACTCTCTACCTGCGGTGCTCAAGCTTCAAACTGTGGTGGCTTCTCTTGTTGTGGAGCACATGCTGTAGTGTGGGCACAGCAGTTGTGACAGATGGGATTGATTTGTCCCATGGCATGTGGAATCCTCCTGCACCAGGGATCAAACCCATGTCCCTTGCATTGGCCTTACCACCAGAACACCAGGGAGGTCTGACAACATGAAGGTTTGAGCCACTTGGTGATGATATTCAGTCACTCATTTGTGTCCAACTTTTTGCAACCCCATGGGCTGCAGCATACCAGGCTTCCCTGTCCTTTACCATCTTCCGGAGTTTGCCCAAACTCATGTTCATTGACTTAGCTCATGCATAAAATAAAGCTCATATAACTTATTTGTTTGGTCCTAGTTGCACCTGATCCTGGGTGTACCACTTCCATCTTGTGATCTATTGCTGCTGCGCCTGCCCAAACTTATGACTTAATAGGTCTGACAAAACCGACTCAAACAAATGTTTGTGACTACAAGGTCACTCATGCTCCATGATTAGGTACCCTATCTCCACTTGGGCACAGTAGTATGACAAGAATTGATTTTCAAATGGCTGGAATCATTCAAGGGAGGTTGGGGACTCAGATTGTTAAGTGTGTTGACTCAGATGTTCTATCTCATGTATTAGGGTTCCATTCTTCCCAATTGCTACCCTGACTTTGTTGTGGCAATCCTGTTGAAGTTGAAAGTTTAATCTCCTCTGAAGTTTGCTCTTCTTAGAATTAAGTCCTAGAGCTGATCTGCAGTCCTTTCTGTTCTTTGGCTGCCGCAGGGCAATCACTAGAAAATGATGCATCTTTTCTAAAATTTATTTTTAATTGAAATAACTGCTTTACAATGTTGTGTTGGTTTCTTATGTACAACAATGTAATTCAGCCATAAGTATACATGTATCCCCTCCCTCTTGAACCTCCCTCCGACCTACCCCTAGTCCCACCCCTCTAAGTCATCACAGAGTTCCAGGCTGGGCTCCCTGAGTTATACGGAAACTTCCCACTGGCTATTATTTTACACATGGTAATGTATATGTTTCAATGCTACTCTCTCAATTCATTTCAGGCTCTTTTTCCCTGGCTGTGTCCACGAGTCCATTCTGTTACATCCATGTCTCTATTCTGCCCTGCAGATAGATTCATTAGTATCTTTTTTCTAGATTCCATATATCTGTGTTAATATATTTGTTTTTTTTTCTCCTTTTGACTTACTTCATTCTGTTTAACAGGCTCTGGGTTCACTCACCTCAGTTCAACTGACAGTATGAAGATTCCTTTAAAAACTAGGACTAAAATTACCACATGAACCAGCAATCCTGCTATTGGGTGTATACCCTGAGAAAACATAATTCAAACAAACACAAGTACCTCAATGTTCATTGCCACACTACTTACAATAATAGCCAGGACATGGAAACAACCTAGGTGTCCATCAACAGATAAATGGACAAAGAAGTTGTGATACGTATACACAATGAAATATTACTCAGCCATAAAAAGGATGCATCTTTGATCCCTTAGCAGCCAACACACCAAGGAACTAGAGGAATGAGTGCCTTGATTCTGCAGGGGGATCTTCAAGGTGAACCAGGGCTTTTGCGGCAAGCCCTATAAATAAATACTGGAAAAATGCCCATTTTATGATAGTCTCCAAAGCAGTAAAATAACTTGCTCAAGGCAACAGAGATAGCAAATAGTGACCCAATATTCAAAACTGGTTTGTTCTGAATATTGTGCCAGAAGTCTTAAGCAACATGTTGCATTATATTTCATGAGTGTGTTTGCCAAATATCTCAGTTTCAAAAACCTGCTTAGTCCCTTGGACAAAGCCCCTAGTTAACTTTTGGATTATTTTCTGTGATAGGCAGAATAACTACCCCTCCAAGTATGCCCATGTTCTTATCCTCAGAACTAGTACATAAAACTACAAAGTGCCATTTTTAGTGAGAATCTGATACATTAATTGGGAGTTTTATTGTTGTTGTTTGTTTATGTTTTAGTGAAAAGTAGTAGAAACCTAACTTGAGACTTTACTGATTAATATAACCAAGACATGAGATGCCATAGGCCTGGAGTTAGAGATTCCAAGTAGGCCACTTTCTCTCCACCTCTCATCTTGGCTTTTCTTTTATTTAATTAATTAATTTTTACTGAGGTACAGTTGATCCACAATATTACATGTTTCAGATGTACAACATAGTAATTGACAATATGCAGAGTACATCATGAGAAATGCTGGGCTGGAAGAAGCACAAGCTGGAATCAAGATTGTCGGGAGAAATATCAATAACCTCAGATATGCAGATGACACCACCCTTATGGCAGAAAGTGAAGAGGAACTCAAAAGCCTCTTGATGAAAGTGAAAGAGGAGAGTCAAAAAGTTGGCTTAAAGCTCAACATTCAGAAAACGAAGATCATGGCATCTGGTCCCATCCCTTCATGGGAAATAGATGGGGAAACAGTGGAAACAGTGTCAAACTTTATTCTTTTGGGCTCCAAAATCACTGCAGATGGTGATTGCAGCCATGAAATTAAAAGACGGTTACTCCTTGGAAGGAAAGTTATGACCAACCTAGATAACGTATTCAAAAGCAGAGACATTACTTTGCCAACAAAGGTCCGTCTAGTCAAGGCTATGGTTTTTCCAGTGGTCATGTATGGATGTGAGAGTTGGACTGTGAAGAAAACTGAGCGCCGAAGAACTGATGCTTCTGAACTGTGGTGTTGGAGAAGACTCTTGAGAGTCCCTTGGACTTCAAGGAGATCCAACCAGTCCATTCTGAAGGAGATCAGTCCTGGGTGTTCTTTGGAAGGAATGATGCTAAAGCTGAAACTCCAGTACTTTGGCCACCTCATGCGAAGAGTTGACTCACTGGAAAAGACTCTGATGCTGGGAGGGATTAGGGGCAGGCGGAGAAGGGGATGAAAGAGGATGAGATGACTGGATGGCATCACTGACTCGATGGATGTGAGTCTCGATGAACCCCGGAAGTTGGTGATGGACAGGGAGGCCCGGCGTGCTGGGATTCATGGGGTCGAAAAGAGTCGGACACGACTGAGTGACTGAACTGAACTGAAAGACTATACTCCATTTATATTTGTTATAAAATATTGGCTACATTCCTTGTAGTTTATTTTATTCATAGCAGTTTGTACCTCTTAAACTTCTACCCCAATCTTGTCCTCCCCCACTCCACTCTCCCCACTGCTAACAGCTAGTTTCTTCTCTATATCTGTGAGGTAGGTGTTTGTGGGTCCTTTCTTTTATGGGATTTGACAAGAACTGTGTCTCTGAGTCAAAGTTGTTTACACAGACAGGTACAGAAGTGACAAACACTCCTTCCTTGGCTGCATAATGGCATGCGAGGGAGATTTGGGAGGATCAACATGATCCTGGCAATCTCAGTGGCAGCGGATGACAGTGAGTCCATTAAAATTAAACTACCTTATGCAAAGGGATGTTCTAGACTAGGCACTACATTCAACATGAGGCCCTAGGATTTTTTTAAGGGAAGGAACGATTTTTGCCTTGGTTTGTGGCTGGTTCTAATAGCTTTCCCTGGTGTAGTGCTTTGAGGCACAGTGGTTGAAATGTGAGGCAGTGTCGACTAAAAGGGCTTCCCAGGTGGCTTAGTGGTAAAGAATCTGCCTGCATATTTATTTATTGATGGGATATGTTTGTTTAGTATACATATTATTTGTTTAACATACGTGTGTTTAATGGCTGAATGACATACTCCTTCCTTCACTTCCTTAGGTCTCTGCCGGGGTCCTGCCCCGGCTGATCCAGGGAGTTCGAAGTGGGGACGGCGTTGGCGAGGATCAGGATACAATAGCTTCAATTAGATATTAATTAGAGATATAAGAGTAATAGAATGAGGATAGCTCAGTAGGAAAATTCAGTGGAGAAAAGAGGCTGAGTAGCTTGGTTTACGTGGGAAACCAATAAAACTTCAAGACAAGAAGCTTGCACCACTTACGTAGGCCTCAGGCATCCTTCCATTCTCCCGAAGGAGAGGAGACACTGAGGCCTCCCTGGTCGGATCTTAGAAGCCCAGGCATAATTAGTAAGCATGGCAGGCTCCGTGCTCCAGATGGAGAATCAGCCAGAATTTGAGAGAGAGAGAGACATGGGGAGACCAGTCTTTTGAGGAACTGATCCCAATTCTTTATTTTCCAGGGTCTGTTTTTATACACTGAGATGTTATACAAAAGTCATGCGGGGACAGCAGTCCTGACTTTTATTAAAGTCAGGTGCTTCATACAAATGTATACAGAGGTCTTAGGGGTGTTACATCATCTTCTGGCCAGGGGGGCCTGCTGACAATTTATGACCCTCTCCTTGTGACAGCGGTCAGTCAACACTTATTTCTCCAGGGGTGATTATTCTTAAAACAGACGCCACCCAAATAAAGTTACATTCCTATAGGATGAGGGTGTAGTGGGTTTTAGTTAAGGAAAGAATTTACTTGGCCTAAGGTCTAATGTGATTTATATCAAAGGTTAATACTTATTTCTTCTATATATTCATTAATGTGTATAAGGGCAGGGGATGTGGAGACTTACCAACAAACATTGGCTCAACAAATGAAAAACCCTTCACCAACACAATTTCTAATCAGCCCACTATACTTATACTAATGGTTTTCTAACTTTTCTAAAGAACCTGTTTTTAGAAGGTTTAAAGCATCTTGTACCTCTCACGGTTGGGAGGCTGTGAGCAATCACATGTGGCCAGACAAGCCTGTCAGGCAGGCTAGAGAACCTTCAGAGGAGTTTGTAGGTTGAAACACTCCTATCATGCCCAGGAATTATTATTAACTGGAGCTCTAAGTTAACTCCTTCTCCGAAAGAGGTGGTGGGGGACAGCCCCCCGTAAAGTCAGAGGTGTAGGTGAGAGCACAAAGTAGTGAAGTAGGCAGGCTCTGGTTATGGGGGTAGATGCTCAAGGATTTCCAGGGGGACTCCTGAGGCTCGATCCCACCTTTGCGTATGTTGAGCCTCCTTCCTCATGACCTTTGCCACGGGCGGAGTGCCTCACGCTGGCCCCCAACACTCCCTAGCTAGAGCCCTGGTTTCTCTGATAGTCATAGTATTTAAAAACACATGTGTAACCCACTGCTCCAGTGCAGTGCTCCATGCTGTGCGTTTAATTCTTACAGTAACTGACAGCGGTAGGTGCTATCATCACTGCCATGTTTTACAGTTGGGGAAACTGAGGCTTAGAGAAGTTGCTACTGGTTTAAGTACCATGTGAGTCCAGGAGTTATGTTTCATCCATAGAACAGTGCTTTGCAGGAAGTGGGTCAGAATTTGATCTGTAAATAGACCGACACAAAGCAGGGTAATTTTTGGAGACGTGAATCCTCCTATCCCTTTTTCCTGCTCCCATTTGCTGCCTCGGTTATTTCTTGTCCTGGGGAAGGTTTAATGCAAGGCAGGCAGGCTGATTTCTTCTCTTGCTTTGTTTTCCACTGTGTGAGAGCCAGATGCCATGTTTCTAACTCTGAGCAGACTGTTAGGCAACAGGATTATAAAGCATCATTTTTGTTACACAATTGATGCAATGATTGCTCAGCAATTTTAATATTTCAAGAACTAACCTACTGATGCTAACATACTTACATTTCTTCCTCCAACCCAATTATTTCAAGTGGAGGAAAATCTATTGTAAAAAATATAAAGATTGTAAAAAAAAAAAAAAAATCAAGTGACCCATCACAAGTTTTGCCAATATAATGAAGGCTTTGAATAAAATCATTAAAAATGAAATTGGAAAAAAATATTTCTGCAGATCTGCTGAGATCATTATCATTAATACAATACATGTGCAAGTTTTACAGAATAGGTTCTTAATTAATTTTATTTTGACAATTTCTATCTTTGTCTCTACAGTAGAATGTCTTTCTCCATCTTAAAAATTAAAAGCCATTTAAGTAACACAATGGGACAGCCATGATTAATAGAGCTACTGCTATTAACCATGGAAACTAAAGCAATTGAAAAATGGAAGCAGTAACATGTTTATAATTTTGCTAATGTCAGATTACAAGGTAGAATATTTTAAGCTTATTAAAAATTTTAAATTTTCTTGTAAAAACAAAATCTTCAGCCTTCATCAAGTTTTTCCTTAAAGTTTTAAGATTCTATATTTGCTTATATAGTGGTTTTGTTTATCAAAATGGATACCATTTTATGAATAAAGTTATATGATGTTTACTTATAGAAAAATAAGCTCTCTTTATTGACTATGCCAAAGCTTTTGACTGTGTGGATCACAATAAACTGTGGAAAATTCTGAAAGAGATGGGAATACCAGACCACCTGACCTGTCTCTTGAGAAACCTATATGCACGTCAGGAAGAAACAGTTAGAACTGGACATGGAACAACAGACTGGTTCCAAATAGGAAAAGGAGTACGTCAAGGCTGTATATTGTCACCCTGCTTACTTAACTTATATGCAGAGTACATCATGAGAAACGGTGGGCTGGAAGAAGCACAAGCTGGAATCAAGATTGCCAGGAGAAATATCAAGAACCTCAGATATGCAGATGACACCACCCCTATGGCAGAAAGTGAAGAGGAATTAAAAAGCCTGTTGATGAAAGTGAAAGAGGAGAGTCAAAAAGTTGGCTTAAAGCTCAACATTCAGAAAACGAAGATCATGGCATCTGTTCCCATCACTTCATGGGAAATAGATGGGGAAACAGTGGAAACAGTGTCAGACTTTATATTTGGGGGCTCCAAAATCACTGCAGATGGTGATTGCAGCCATGAAATTAAAAGACGGTTACTCCTTGGAAGGAAAGTTATGACCAACTAGATAGCATATTGAAAAGCAGAGACATTACTTTGCCAACAAAAGTCCGTCTAGTCAATGCTATGGTTTTTCCAGTGGTCATGTATGGATGTGAGAGTTGGACTGTGAAGAAAGCTGAGCGCAGAAGAATTGATGCTTTTGAAGTGTGGTGTTGGAGAAGACTCTTGAGAGTCCCTTGGACTGCAAGGAGATCCAACCAGTCCATTCTGAAGATCAGCCCTGGGATTTCTTTGGAAGGAATGATGCTAAAGCTGAAACTCCAGTACTTTGGCCACCTCATGTGAAGAATTGACTCATTGGAAAAGACTCTGATGCTGGGAGGGATTGAGGGCAGGAGGAGAAGGGAACGACAGAGGATGAGATGGCTGGATGGCATCACTGACTCAATGGACGTGAGTCTGAATGAAGTCTGGGAGTTGTTGATGGACAGGGAGGCCTGGCGTGCTGTGATTCATGGGGTCGCAAAAAGTCGGCCACGACTGAGCGACTGAACTGAACTGAACTGAACTGAAAGTAGGGATGGTAAGTCAGACCTGCTTGGGAGAATGGAGAGTGCATATAAAATATCTGGCAAGAAGTATAGTTCAATATTATTTTATATTATTATTATTCCAGGTGAGAGTCTATCCTGGCATAGGCTGTTATGCCCTATAGTTATGTTACTCATATAATTGCACAAATAAAATTAATATTTTTGAAGTGTACCCAGTTTAAACAAATATGAAGGATTGCTGAAGGCATTTGTTTAACTTACTGTTGACAGCAGCAGCTTATTTATGCAAGTGTACTTGCTAAGTATATTATGCAAGTATACTTTTGATCAGATGACTTCAATATACTCTGAAATTCAAGTATTTTGAATTTAAAATAGTTTTGAAATTATGTCAACATTTATGTTTTTTTTTAAAAGGAGATAGAGACTGGATCTTGAAATTGTAAAATTTAGTGATATGGATATAATTCAAAACTATCCATGATCTGGAGATCTGGGGATCTGATATGGGATTTTTATGAGATTTACATTTTGTGCTGCTCTCTGTTGCGGTTTGAAACAACACAAAATGTGAAACTTTGCATCTACCCTAACCTTTCCTTCTTTCTAGTTCAAGGCTCCTGATTGCACCAAGGATCCCAACCCCTCTCTCTTCTAGGAACCGGGGTAGTGGGGAGACCTTAACTTCCTGTCTCAAATCCCCATGTGGCTGAGTGTGTGCTCAGTCATGTCTTACTCTTTGTCACACTATGGACTGTAACCCGCCAGACTCCTCTTCCCATGGGATTCTCTGTCCCCCCCAACCTCCAGATTGTGAGCTCTGCCAGGGCAAGGCCTCGCCTTGATCCATCTTTGTATCCTGGCATCGCTCAGCACTGGCTGGTATACAGGAGTGGGTTGCCATTTCCTCCTCCAGGGGATCTTCCCAATCCAGGGATCGAACCCATGTCTCTGGTGTCTCCTGCATTGCAGGCAGATTCTTTACCACTGAATCACCTGGGAAGCCCCCCACCCCTACTCATGGGTAACATCTTAATTTTTTCCCTCTCAGAGCCAGACTTTTCAGGGTGGTTAATGCTTTCTCCCCTGTCTCAATGAATTGCCATCATATTCACTTCTTGACCCACATTATTTTGGCTTCTATAATTTCAATATCTCTTCTTACAGTTAATACTGACTTCCATGATGCTAACCCCAAGACCCACATTTTATGTTTGGTCCTCATTGTCTCATGTGCCCAGCATCCATCTTTCATTTCTTGTGTTGTGAAACTCTCTCCTTGTGGAGAGTGCTCCTAATTTCCCTCATACTTCTCTGTGGCTCCTTTTCCTCCTCTGGAGCCTCACACTTCTTACCCAGTTTTTGAAATATTGGTATTAGTCACAGTAACAGAGTAACATGATTAGACATATTCAAAGGTCTCCCCTTATGGCAGAAAGTGAAGAAGAACTAGAGAGCCTCTTGATGAAAGTGAAAGAGGAGAGTCAAAAAGTTGGCTTAAAGCTCAACATTCAGAAAACTAAGATCATGGCATCCGGTCCCACCACTTCATGGCAAATAGATGGGAAAACAGTGGAAACAGTGGCTGACTTTATTTTTCTGGGCTTCAAAATCACTGCAGATGGTGATTGTAGCCATGAAATTAAAAGACACTTACTCCTTGGAAGGAAAGTTATGACCAACCTAGACAGCATATTAAAAAGCAGAGACATTACTTTGTCAACAAAGGTCTGTCTAGTCAAGGTTATGGTTTTTCCAGTGGTCATGTATGGATGTGAAAGTTGGACTATAAAGAAAGCTGAGCACCAAAGAATTGATGCTTTTGAACTGTGGTGTTGGAGAAGACTCTTGAGAGTCCCTTGGACTGCAAGGAGATCCAACCAGGATCAGTCCTGGGTGTTCATTGGAAGGACTGTTGTTGAAGCTGAAACTCCAATACTTTGGCCACCTGATGCGAAGAGCTGACTCATTTGAAAAGACCCTGCTGCTGGGAAAGATTGAGGGCAGGAGGAGAAGGGGACGATGGAGGATGAGATGGTTGGATGGCATCACCGACACAATGGACATGGGTTTGGGTGGACTCCAGGAGTTGATGGTGGACAAGGAGGCCTGGCATGCTGTGGTTCATGGGGTTGCAGAGTTGGACACGACTGACCAACTGAACTGAACTGGGCTGAAAGGTCTCCCCAGTTCACTGGTTGTATCATTCAAAGGGACTGGGGAGACCAGTGCAACTGCTGTGTCACACAGGAGACAAAAAGAAAAGGAGAAAGGACCTTAAAATTCTCAGTCTGGTGATAAGGGGCTGAGGGCAAGCCCCTTCCCCTTTTTTGGATTTAATTTCCTTATTCCAAAGACAGGACAAGGTGTAGACAATCCATATGGATCCTTCCAATTGTGGCATTTACCCACTGTACTATATCTCTTTGCTTATCAATCTGTCCCCCCCACCACCAGATTGTGAACTTTGCCAGGGCAAGGCCTCCCCTTGATCCATCTTTGTATCCTGGCATCGCTCAGCATTGGCTGGTGTACAGGAGGCAACAATGCCTGTGGGGAATGGGTCTATGTTTCCAACCTGAACATTTCCATTCTCTTACCTCCAGGCTCTTGTGGAAGGAAGTAATGGAACTCTGTGTCCTTGGCCCTCTACATGGAACTTGCTATGTAAATTCCACTGGTTCCTGTCTTTTCACATCTTATGTGCCTATGTCCTCACATTAACCATGGTGGCTGTTCCAAATCACCACTCTGCTCAGGCACTCAATCCTCCCTGTCCTTGCCAGGGCAAACAATGCCTCAGACTCCTTTAAGAAAATTGAGGTTATTTGGCATCAGAAATCTAATCTAGCCACTCCCTCCCTGTTTCTCACCTCTCACACGTCTCACATTTCTTCCCAGTAGCACCCCTTCAAAAACTATAACTTCTGTGTTAAATTAAGAGCAGAACGCAGTGATTTCTACCCAGCCTCAATATTTTCATGAAAATATCCATCTACGAAGTTTCTGAGCCACATCCCACCAGCTCATTCATTCTATTCAATGCCCCAATGCCCTGGACCTATTTTTTCTCTTATTACCCCTCTCTTAGCACTTTGCAATGCCATGTCTGTTATGAACAAGCACCAGGCTCCCTGTCATGAAAATAACTGTCATTTTAATTTATTCTTCCTCTTCTTAACTCCCTTCCCTACTCCCTATGTTATGCTTATTCTCTTAGTATACAAACTATTTGACCTGGGAAGTCTCCAGTTCTTTGTCTTCCATTTGTTTTGGAGATCATTATTCTATATTCCTCATTCTGCTCTTTCCTAAATCTCCCCCTCCCTCCCACATGTCTCCTTAGTTCAAGTGAATTAAAGAACTATTTTGAAAACATCTACTGTGTGTCTAGCCCAAAGTCGGGCTCTAAGAGAATCCAAGAGATGAAAAAAACAATATTTGAACCACTATAGAGTTTCAAAACCTAATTAGGAAAGCAAGTTGCATATATAAAGAGGTACATAATGAGACATACATAATGAGGCTGCATAAGATTGGTGATTGTGATATGAATAATAAATGAAAGCATGAGCAAAGTGTCAAATGAGAGCTATAAAAATGTGTTGGGACGTCCCTGGTGGTACAGTGGATGGGAATCCACTTGCCAATGAAGGGGACATGGGTGCAATCCCTGGTCCAGGAAGATTCCACATGGTGTGGAGCTGTGGGGTTGTGCACCACAACTACTGAGCCCACACTCTAGAGCCTGAGAGACACAACTACTGAGCCCGTGTGCTACAACTACTGAAGCCCATGTACCTAGAGCCTGTCCTCCACAACAAGCCACTGCAATGAAAAGCCTATGAAAAGCCTGAAGAGTAGACCTTGCTCACTGCAACTAGAGAAAGTCTGCATGCAGCAATGAAGACAAATAAAAAAATAAATAAAAATAAAATTGAATGTGTTGATTATTCACAGGATAGATTCCCATGGGCTGGGGCTGGTTAGAGAAGCATTTATAGAGGCAGTGAATCTTGAAGACGAGTTTGAGAAGAGCACAAGACACACGGGACAAGGATTGGGGGCTGTCCGGGAAGAGGGATGTTACGGAATATTAATTCTTCTTGCTTTGTCTATCTCAAGAACAGAAACATAAGGATCATCCTAGATTTCTTCCCTACTGTGCCCACATCCAGTCAGTTACCAATTCCCATAAAAAATACATCAGTATTTCTCCTACTCATTCTGCCTCTCTGTCCCATGATACTGGCAGTTCAGGCCATTTTCACATCTTACCTGAACACAACAATAGCATTTGAACCATTCTTCTAGTTCAGGTCCTATATCCCTCTATTTTAGTCGTTTAGCCCCTAAGTTGTGTCCAACTCTCACAGCCTCATGGACTAGAGCCCACCAGGCTCCTGTCCATGGGACTTACCAGGCAAGGGCATTGGAGTGGGTTGCCATTTCCTTCTCCAGAGCATCTTCTTGACCCAGGGATTGAACCTGCATCTCTTGTGTCTCTTGCATTGGCAGGAGGATTCTTTACCACTGAGCCACCTGGGAAACCCATATCCTTCATATACACATATAATTTGCCCCCATAAATGTTAAGATCCTGAGACCTGAATTCTTGAGATTGCCTCCTTACCCTCTAGTGTCCTTGGGCAAATTGCATAATCTGTCTGTGTCCCAGGTTCTGTATACATAAAATGAGGATATGTAAAATGCTAATACCAATCTCAAATTTTTAATTTGATAATTAAATAAGCTACTACTTCTAAATCACTTTAGAATAGTACCTGGCACTTAGTAAGCACACAATAAATATTTACCTATTTTCATCCAAACAGTCATCAGAGAGCTCTACTACCTAATCCATGTAACTTTCCATCTTAAATCCCTTCAGTGGACTCTTATGTCCTAGGTAAAGCCTGAAGTCCTTACTTACTTGGACCTGCCAAGCATCATTATCTGTGTTGCTGGGGCTTTTTCAATGACCTCTGTCCCGTGTAGTGCAGCTGAGGAAATTTAATTCAGTGGCTATTTGCATAAGAATGCCAAGAGAAGGAAGGGACTGCTCCCCCCAAATGGGATTTTTGAGTGGCAGTAAGTATGGAAAGCCAGTCTTTAGCCAGAATAAATTTCTAAATTTCTCTATTTCCCCACTTTTGGAGTGAATGGTAGATCTTCACTCTCAATTGGAGGTAGACAGAACGCAGGCAATATCATAAGGAAAGTTGTTCCTACATGAAATGGAGGTTGTGGAGAAGCCACCTCTTCCAACCTACTGCGCTGGGGAAAGAATGAGCAGAGGTCAGGAAGCCAGTGGTCAGGAGAGTAACTGATTTCTCCCATCTAGGCTAAAATCAAGGGAAGGCAAGTTTTGGATAGATGACAGAAAAGTTGATAGCACAAGAGTTCCTTTTTGGGAGGAAGCAGAATGAAAATGGCAGTGAAGGAGAAAGAAGGCCTGAGCTAGCACCCTCATGCCTCTTAGGGTATATTGGTAAAAAGCCCAAAGTTCCTTTGTTCTGCAAGGAAGGACATGGAATGCAGAAAATAGGCTGGCCAGGTCTCAGAGAGCTAACACTTCCAGCAAGAGCCTGGGTGGGACTGGGTCAGCTAAGGTGTCCTCAGGCGCTGACCCTGCTGAGAGAACTAACTAGAAGTTCACCAACCCAAGGACCAGACTAGATCTCACAAAGCTGAGACAACCCAGGACCTAGGTGTGAATCTGAGGTCTTCAGCCAGACCACTGTGATGCAGTCTTATGAAGGCCACCGTACACTTACCATGATCTAGGGAAAGAGCAGGACACAGAGAAAGAATCGGAAAAATAAAAATGCCATGAATCTCCCAGGAGAGACTGTAAACCAGAAGATTCTGATACACTGTTAAATAGCAGTCTCTAGTTGAGAGACAGAGATAGGCAGGAGGTGGTAAGGTCTGAGAAGAGGCAACTGAAACATTTCATGTGTGGTGCACAATGGATCTGAGGGGCCGGCACTCGGTCCAGGTGAAATTGCCTTCACTGGAGTCTGTCCTAACCCTTACCTTGCCAAGTAAAACCTGGCTCCAGAGACGGGGTGGGAGCCTGAGGAGTGGGCGGTACTGAGGAGAGGGGAGTAGGGAGTTGCAGCAGAGACTGGGTTTATTATTCTGGGCTGTGAATCCAACACCTTACATTTATTTATGTTTTAGCATAAATAAATGAATGTTTATTTATTCATTATTATGCTAAACATAAATAAATGTATGTATAAAAGAAGGCTAGATGTGAGGAACAGCAGCTTGAGAAATTAGGCCTCTTGAATCCAAGTTCACCACCTGATGGTTTTGCTGTTGTCATTGTGTTAGTCGCCCAGTTGTGTTTGACTCTTTGCAACCCCATGGATTGTAGCCCACCAGGCACTTCTATCCATGGCATTTCCCAAGCAAGAATACTGGAGAGGATTGCCGTTTCCTTCTCCAGGGCATCTTCCCAACCCAGGGATCAAACCTGCCTCTCCTACATTGGCAGGTGGATTTTGAACCACCAATGAAGCCCATATCTGATGATTAATATGTATTTAAAACGCATACTTTTAAAATTTTACTATACTATTGTCTATGCTTTTGAGATTATTAATAATTATGTCTCTTGAAAGTGAAAAAAGAGAGTCAAAAAGTTGGCTTAAAGCTCAACATTCAGAAAACTAAGATCATGGCATCTGGTACTATCACTTCATGGCAAATAGATGGGGAAACAATGGAAACAGTGACAGACTATTTTGGGGGGCTCCAAAATCACTGCAGCCATGAAATTAAAAGATGCTTGTTCCTTGGAAGAAAAGTTATGACCAACCTAGACAGCATATTATAAAGCAAAGACATTACTTTGCCAACAAAGGTCTGTCTAGTCAAAGCTATGGTTTTTCCAGTGGTCATGTATGGATGTGAGAGTTGGACTAAAAAGAAAGCTGAGCACCGAAGAATTGATGCTTTTGAACTGTGGTGTTGGAGAAGACTCCTGAGAGTCCTTTGGACTGCAAGGAGATCCAACCAGTCCATCCTAAAGGAGATCAGTCCTGGGTGTTCGTTGGAAGGACTGATGCTGAAGCTGAAACTCCAATCCTTTGGCCACCTCATGCGAAGAGTTGACTCATTTGAAAAGACCCTGAGGCTGGGAATGATTGAAGGCAGGAGGAGAAGGGGACAACAGAGGATGACATGGTTGGATGGCATCACTGACTCAATGGACATGAGTTTGAGTAAGCTCTGGGAGTTGGTGATGGACAGGGAAGCCTGGCGTCCTGCAGTCCATTGGGTCACAAAGAGTCAGACGCGACTGAACTGAACTGCTGTCTCTTGTATCCAGGGCTGGCTTCATGGGCCTGAGATCTAAGCCCTGCACTCAAAAGGGTGTGTGCTTGGTTTAATGCTCTGCTGTCATCATCTTGAAATTTTTAATAAAGTTTTAACAAGAAACCCCACATTTTCATCTTGCACCTGGATCTACAAATCCTGTAACTGGCCCCATCTGAATCTGTGTGGTGGAAATACTATATGATGGTAGCAACTTTGCATCTCTTCCCAACTCAGTGTTCAGGGTCCTCTGCTGGCAGACTTGAAATAGGACTTGCTGGACACTGGCAAGCACCAGTAATCAGAGTGAGAACCAGCTGTAAGACATTACTAGCACACCACTGGACAGGGTACCTATATAAGGTTAATAATCCTACTCACGCATTACCAGCCCCCAGACTCTTGTGGGTTTTGATAGCATTTCAGTGGGGAACAAGTTCTCTTTTTCAGCGCAGTTTATAAATGCTTTGTGGCAAAGAGGAAAACCAACGACGTTAGCTTTGGCATTATTTCAAAACCTAAAATTCAGATCTTCTGTGACTGAAAGCTGTCACACATGAACTATGACACTCCATGAGAAGTCGTCCTGAATGCAGGTTTGCATCCATTGATAAAGGGCAAGAAATCCGGGAACTCGTGCCTGCTTCCTCCCCCTAAGCGGGAACTTCCCCTCCCACGGCTCTTCCTTAGCACCCTTGGCGATCAGAGAGGGAAGCAGGGTGAGGGAGCGGGGATCTTGCGGGAGGGCACAGAGAAACAGTGGGCGGGCTTTGCCCTGGAGTGAGTGGGTGGATCCTCCCGCAAGAGCGGCTACACAAAGCTCCCCGCCGGTAAGTCAGTCCTCGTAGCGCAAAGCGATGGAGTCATCCTGGATGGAGTCCTCCTGGCTTGAGACGCACTGGGCAAGGCCCTTGTACCTGACGTTGGTGTTCTGCTTGGCCCTAGGGCTGCTGCAGGCCATCAAGCTCTACCTGCAGAGGCAGAGGCTGCTCCGAGACCTGCGCCTCTTCCCCTCGCCCCCCACTCACTGGCTCTACGGGCATAGCAAGGTAGACACATCGGAGGGAGGGGTGAAGGAGGATGCTGGAAATCCGATGGCGCAGAGAAGCGGCTGCTTCCTTCTTTTCCTCCCATCCCTCAGTCCTGCACCGACCTCTCCTGCCAGCCTGTGGCTCCCGCATTTACATTACTCCATGAAACACCCTAGAGCCACTGCTGCTGCTGCTGCTACTAAGTCGCTTCAGTCGTGTCCGACTCTGTGCGACCCCATAGACGGCAGCCCATCAGGCTCCACCTTCCCTGGGATTCTCCAGGCAAGAACACTGGAGCGGGTTGCCATTTCCTTCTCCAATGCATGCCACTAGAAGGGATATTTAGGTGGGGTGGGAGTTGGAGGGGGGATATGTAAAGAGACAATATGGAAAAAGAAAGCTGTGGTGTAATTCAGGTCTGTCTAAATTGCTTCGCTCATCTCTTGGATTTATGTACGCGTTTTTAAAAGCCTTCCACATACATTGCTAAAAAATAGTCTAAAGAACATGTTTTTTTATTTAAATTTTTTTAAATTTATTATTTCTTTATTTTTGGCTGTGCTGGGTCTTCACTGATGTGCATAGGCTTTTTCTATTTGCAGTGAGCAGGGGCTCCTCTCTAGTTGTACCCTGCACAGACTTCTGATTGCGGTGGCTTTTCTTGTCACAAACCAAGAGCTCTAGGGCCTGGGGGCTTCCGTAGTTGCTGCGCCTGGGCTCAGTAGTTGTGGCACGGGGGTTTAGCTGCCCCGCAGCAAGTGAAATCTTCCCAGACCAGGGATCAAACCGTTGTCCCCTGCATTGGCACACAAATTCCCAGTCATATCACATCATCCATATCATAGCATATGTCAGAATTTCCTTCCTTTTTAAGGCTGAATAATATCCTATTGTATTTATATACCACATTTTCTTTATCCATTCATTCGCTGGCGGATGCTTGGGTTGTTTCCACATTTTAGCAGTTGTGAACATGAGTGTACAAATATCTCTTTGAGACCTTGCTTTCAATTCTTTTGGGTAAATGTACAGAAATGGAATTGCTGGATCATATGGTAATTCTATTTTTAGTTTTTTGAGGAACCACTGTACTGTTTTCCACAGTGGCAATACCATTTTACATTTTCACCAGAAGTGCACAGGAGTTCCAGTTTCTCAACATTCTTGCCAAAACTTGTTGTTTTCTGTTCTTTTTTTGAATGGCAGCCATCCTAGTGGATGTGAGGTAGTATCTCATAATTTTGATTTGCATTTCCCTAATGATCGCATTGGAGGAGGAAATGGCAACCCACTCCAGTGTTCTTGCCTGGAGAATCCCAGGGACAGCAGGGCCTGGTAGGCTGCTGTCTATGGGGTCGCACAGAGTCGGACACGACTGAAGCAACTTAGCAGCAGCAGCAGCAATGATCCCTAATGCATCGCTGAACATCTTTTCATGTGCTTATTTCCATTTGTATATCTTACTTGGAGAAATGTCTATTTAAGTCTTTTGTTCTTTTTTTTTAACTTAAAAAGTTTTACTGAAAGAAAGATTCTTTAAATTCTATAGTGCTTTACAATTTTCAGAAGTTACATACATATGATTTCATATAATCCATTGTTGTTGTTCAGTTACCCAGTCGTGTCTGACTCTTTGCAACCCCATGGACTGCAACACACCAGTTGTTGTGTCCGTCACTCTCTCCAAAGTTTGCCCAAGTTCATGTCCATTGCATTGGTGATGCCATCCAGCCATCTCACCCTCTGACGCCATCTTCTCCTGCCCTCCATCTTTCACAACATCAGGGACTTTTCCAATGAGTCAGCTGTTCACATTAAATGAGCAAAATACTAGAGTTTCAGCTTCAACATCCTTCCAATGAGTATTCAGGGTTGATTTCCCTTAAGATTGACTGGTTTGATCTCCTTGCTGTCCAAGGGACTCTTAGGAGTCTTCTCCAGCACCATAGTTCAAAGGCTTCAATTCTTTGGCTCTCCGTCTTCTTTACAGTCCAGCTCTCACAACTGTACATGACCACTGGGAAGACCATAGCCTTGACTAAAAGGACCTTTCTCAGCAGAGTAATGTCTCTGCTTTTCAACACACCGTCTAGGTTTGTCATAGCTTTCTTGCCAAGATGCAAACATCTGATTTCATGGCTGCAGTCACTATCCTCAGTGATTTTAGAGCCCAAGAAGAGGAAATCTGTCACTACTTCCACCTTTTCCCCTTCTATTTGCCATGAGTTAATGGGGCCAGATGTCATGATCTTAGGAGTTTTTTTTAACATTTAGTTTTAAGCTGGCTCTTTTTCACTCTCATCCTTCACACTCATCAAGAGGTTCTTTAGTTCCTCTTCGCTTTCTACCATTAGAGTGGTATCATCCGCATATCTGAAGTTGTTGATATTTCTCCTGCCTATCTTGATTCCAGCTCGTAACTCATCCAGCCTGACATTTTTCATGATGTGCTCAGCATGTAGATTAAACCAACAGGTGACAGCAGACAGCCCTGCTGTATTCCTTTCTCAATCCTGAACCAATCAGTTGTTTCATACAAGGTTTGCTTTTGCATACAGGTTGCTTCTTGACCTGCATATAGGTTTCTCAGGAAATAGGTAAGATGGTCTGGTATTCCCATTTCTTTAAGAGCTTTCCACAGTTTATTATGATCCACACAGTCAAAGGTTTTGGCATAGTCAATCACACAGAGGTAGATTTTTTTTTTTTTTTAATTCCCTAGTGTTCTCTATGATCCAGCAAATGCTGGCAATTTGATCTCTGGTTCCTCTTCCTTTTCTAAATCCACCTCAGACATCTGGAAGTTCTTGGTTTGCATAATGCTGAAGCCTAGCATACAAGATTTTAAACATGACTTTACTAGCATAGGAGATGAGTGTAATTGTCTGATGGTTAGCACATTCTTTAGTACTACCCTTCTTGGGAATTGGAATGAGGATTGAACTTTTCCAGTCCTGTGGCCACTGCTGGGTCTTCCAGATTTGCTGACATATTGAATGCAACACCTTAATGGCATCATCCTTTAGGATTTTGAATAGTTCTGCTGAAATTCCATCACATCTACTAGCTTTATTAACAGCAGAGCTTCCTAAGGCCCACTTGACTTTTACTCTCCAGAATGTCTGGCTCTGGGTGGCCGACTATACCATCATAGTCACCCAGTCCATCTGTATCTTTTTTATACAGCTCTTCTGTGTATTCTTTCCACTTCTTCTTGATCTCTTCAGTGTCTATAAGGTCTCTACCGTCTCTGTCCTTTATTGTGCCCATCTTTGGGCAAAAAGTCCCCTTGATATCTCCAATTTCCCTGAATAGATGTCTAGTCTTCCCCTTCTGTTGTTTTTTGCTAGTTTTATACACTGTTCACTGAAGAAGGCCTTCTTGTCCCTCCATGCTGTTCTTTGGAAATCTGCATTTAATTGGGTATACCTTTCCCTTTCTCCCTCGCGTTCCACGTCTCTTCTTTTTTTAGCTATTTGTAAGGCCTCCTAAGATAACCACTTTGCCTTCTTGCTTTTCTTTATCTTTGAGATGGTTTTGTTCACTGCTTCCTGTACAATATTATGGACCTTCATCCATAATTCTTCAAGCACACTGTTTACAAGTTCTAATCCCTTGAATCTATTCATTACCTCCACTGCATGTTCATAGGGGATTTGATTTAAATCATACCTGGCTGTCCTAGTGGTTTTCCCCACGTTTTTTCGTTTAAGCCTGAATTTTGCTATGAGAAGCTGATGATCTGAGCTACAGTCAGCTCCAAGTTTTGTTTTTGCTGACTGTATACAGCTTCTCCATCTTCAGCTACAAAGAGTGTAATCAATTTGATTTTCATATTAGCCATTTGGTGATGTTCATGTATAAAGTTGTCTCTTGTGTCATTGAAAAAGGACATTTGCTATGACCAATGCATTCTCTTGACAGAATTCAGTTACCCTTTGCCTTGCTTCATTTTGTTCTCCAAGGCCAAACTTGCCTGTTATTCCAGTTATCTCTTGACTTCCTACTTTTGCATTCCAATTGCCAATGATGAATAGAACATCTTATTTTGGTGTTAGTTCTAGGAGGTCTTCTAGGTCATCATAGAACTGATCATCTTCAGCTTCTTCAGCATCGTTGGTAGGGGCATAGACTTGGGTTACTGTGATGTTGATTGGTTTGCCTTGGAAATGAACCCAGATCATTCTGTCATGTTTGAAGTTGCACCCAACTACTGCATTGGACTCTTTTGTTGATTTGAGAGCTATTCCATTTCTTCTACAGGATTCCTGCCCACAGTAATAGATATAATGGTCTGAATTAAATTCACCCATTCCCATCCATTTTAGTTCACTGATTCCTAAGATGTCGATGTTTATTCTTACCATCTCCTGCTTGATCATGTCCAATTTACCTTGATCCATGGTAATTTACCTAACATTCCAGGTTCCTATGCAATACTTTCATCACCAGACAAATCCACAACTGAGTGTTGTTTCCATTTTGGCCCAGCCACTTCATTCTTTTTGGTGCTAATAGTAGTTCTCCTCCACTCTTCCCCAGTAGCATATTGGACAACTTCGGACCTGGGAACATTCATCTTTTGGGGTTATATCTTTTTGTCCTTTATATACAATTTATGAAGTTCTCAATGGCAAGTAAATTGAGGTGGTTTGTCATTTCCACCTCCGGTGAATCGTGTTTTGTTAGAACCTTCTGCTATGACCCTTCCACCTTGGGTGGCCTTACATGGCATGGCTCATAGTTTCATTGAGTTACATGAGCCCCTTCGCCACAACAAGGCAATGATCCATGAAGGGGTGCTTTACAATTTTAAAATTCTGTAGTGCTTTACAATTTTCAAAAGTTTCATACATATAATTTCATATAATCCATAATAACCCTTTTTTCCTCCTACCCCTATATTTCCCATCCCCCTCTTTTTTTCTCCCCTCTGGTAAACACTAGTTTCTTCTCTATATCTGTGAATCTGCTTCTTTTTTGTTTTATTCACTAGTTTGTTGTATTCTTTAGAGTCCACATTTAAATGGTATTGTACAATAGTTGTCTTTCTCTGACCGACTTATTTCACTTTGCTTAATGCCCTCCAAGTCCATTTGTGCTGTTGCAAATGGCAAAAGTTCATCTTTTTATGGCTGAGTAGTATTTCATTATATATATGCACATCACATCTTTATCCATTCTTCTGTTGATGGACACAAGTTGCTTCCATACCCTGCTGCTGCTGCTGCTAAGTCACTTCAGTTGTGTTCCACTCTGTGCGACCCCATATACGGCAGCCGGCCAGGCCCCGCTGTCCCTGGGATTCTCCAGGCAAGAACACTGGAGTGGGTTGCCATTTCCTCCTCCAATGCATGAAAGTGAAAAGTGAAAGTGAAGGTGCTCAGTCGTGTCTGACTCATAGCAACCCCATGGACTGCAGCCTCCCAGGCTCCTCCGTCCATGGGATTTTCCAGGCAGGAGTACTGGAGTGGGGTGCCATTGCCTTCTCCATACCCTAGCTGTTGTAAATAATGTTACTATGAACATCAGAGTGCATGTATCTTTTTGAATTAGTGTTTTTGGGTTTTTTTGGCTATATACCCAGGAGTGGAAAAGTCATACAGTAGTTGTATTTTTAGTTTTTTGAGAAGCTTCCATACTGTTTTTCACAATTGCTACACTAATTTACAGTTCCCACCAACAGTATGTGAGGGTACACTGTTTGCTGTGCTGTGGTGTTCTTAGTTGCTCAGTCATGACAGACGCGTTGTGACCCCATGGACTGTAGCCCACCAGACTCCTCTTGCCATGGGGACTCTCTGGGTTTCTCCATATCCTTGCCAACATTTGTTATTTGTTCTTTTTGATGATAGCTATTCTGGTAGGCATGTGGTGCTTGATCTCTCATTGTGGTTTTGATTTGCATTTCTCTGATGATTAGTCATGTTGAGCATCCATGTACCTGTTGGCCATCTTCATTTCCTCTTTGGAAAAATGTCTATTTAGTCCTTTGTTGATTTTGAATCAGGTTGTTTTTTTATTGTTGAGTTTTAGGGGTTCTCTATATATTCTAACTATTAATCCCATATGTATGATTGCTAATATTGCCTCTCAATCTTTGGGTTGCCTTTTTACTCTGTTGATACTGTCTCTTCATGTATAAAAATTTTTTAATTTCATTAAGTTCCATTTATTTTTTGTTGTTGCTGCTTATGCCTTTGATGTCATATCCAAGATTATTATTGCCAGATCCAAAATTGTGAAGCTTTTGTCCTATGTTTCCTTTTAAGAATTTTATAGTTTTAAGTCTTCTCTCAGAGAAGACTCTTGAGACTCTCTTGGACAGCAAGGAGATCCAACCAGTCCTTAATATTCATTGGAAGGACTGATGTTGAAGCTGAAACTCCAATCCTTTGGCTACCTGATGTGAAGAGCTGACTCGTTTGAAAAAACCCTGATGCTGGGAAAGATTGAGGGCAGGAAGAGAAGGGGATGACAGAGGATGTGATGGTTGGATGGCATCATCAACTCAATGGACATGAGTTTGGGTAAACTCCAGGAGTTGGTGATGGACAGGGAGGCCTGGCGTGCTACGGTTCATGGGGTTGCAAAGAGTAGGACATGACTGAGTGACTGAACTGAACTAAACTGAAGTCTTTGATCTATTTTGGGTTATCTTTTGTATTTTAGGTAAGGGTACAACTTCATTCTGTTGCATGTGAATATCTAATTTTTCCAGCACATTTTCCCATGTAATGGTCCTGGCACCTTTGTCATAAATCATTTAACCATATTTTGAAGGGTTTATTTCTGGTCTTTCTATCCTTTTCTGTTTGTCTATATGTCTGTTTTTAAACCAGAACCATACTGTTTTGATTAGTATACTTTTGTAGTGAATTTTGAAATCAAAAAACATTGAGTCATCCAGCTTTGTTCCTATTGAAGACTGTTTGGGCTATGCACAATCCTTTGTTATCCCACATGAGTTTTAGAATGAATTTTCTAGAATTTTTCTATTTCTGCAAAAACATCATTGGGATTTTGATAGAGATTGCATTGAATCTGTAGATTGCTTTGGGTAGTATTCACATCTTAAATCTTCCAATCCATAAACATGGGATATGTTTCCACCTCAGTAAATTCAGTTGCTCAGTCATGTCCTACTCTTTGCGATCCCATGGACTGCAGCACGCCAGGCTTTCCTGTCCATCACCAACTCCCAGAGCTTGCTCAAGCTCATGTCCATCAACTCAGTGATGCCATCAAACTATCTCATCCTCTGTCATCCCCTTCTCCTCCCGCCTTCATTCTTTCCCAACATCAGGGTCATTTCAAATGAGTCATCTCTTTGCATCAGGTGGCCAAAGTATTGAAGTTTCAGCTTCAGCGTCAGTCCTTCCAATGAATATTCAGGACTGACTGACTGATTGACAGGTTGGATCTCCTTGAAGTCCAAAGGACTCTCAAGAGTCTTCTCCAACACCACAGTTAAAAAGCATCAATTCTTCAGCACTCAGCTTTCTTTATAGTCCAACTCTCATATCCATACATGACGACTGGAAAAACCATAGCTTTGACTAGATGGACCTTTGTTGGCAAAGTAATGTCTCTGCTTTTTAATATGTTGTCTAGGTGGGTCATAACTTTTCTTCCAAGGAGCAAGCATCTTTTAATTTCATGGCTGCAGTCACCACCTGCAGTGATTTTGGAGCCCAAGAAAATTGGGTTTCTCACTGTTTCCATTGTTTCCCCATCTATTTGGGGATGGGACCGGATACCGTGATCTCAGTTTTCTGAATGTTGAGTTTTAAGCCAACTTTTTCACTCTCCTCTTTCACTTTCATCAGGAGGCTCTTTATGCCTTTTGAAATTTCTTTCAACATGATTTATAATTTTCACTGAATAAGTCTTCCACTTTTGTTTGGAAATACATAATTCCAATACTTGGAAAGGAGGAGGTTTCACTTCCTAAGTTATTAATTTTTCTCTGATAGTCAAGCATCAAAGCAGGATCAAATGCCCAGGGGAAAAACCCTTAGGTTAATAAATGCAGGTGCTAATTATGGTATATATTAAGGTGGTAAGGATGATGAATTAGGAACAGGAGATTTACAGTGAATACTACAATTTCTTCAACACATCCCCCACCTCTCTCCATTTCTCTCTTTCTGGAACTCCTATTGGTTGGATATAAACCTTCTAGATCTATTTTTTTTTAATCTTTTCTTCTTGATTTTATCTTCCTAGAATTTCTACTAAAATGTTGAAAAATTTTGACTGTCATGATTTTTATTTCCAAGAGCTCTGTCTTTTTTTTTTTTTTTTAACTTTACATAATTGTATTAGTTTTGCCAAACACCAAGAGCTCTGTCTTATTCTTCATCCATTATTGCATCAATTACCTTATGATGCATTAAAAAAAAAAAAAAAACCTCCCTAAGGAGCGTCTCTGGGTGGCCCAGAGGTTGGGAATCTGCCTGCCAATGCAGGGGACATGGGTTCTATCCCTGATCCAGGAAGAATACTCATGCTGTGGGGCAACTAACCACATGTTCCACAACTACTGAGCGTGCACTCTAGAACCCACGAGCCACAACTACTGAAGCCTGTGTATCCTAGAGCCTGTGCTCTGCAACACAGAAGCCACAGTAATGAGAAGCCTGTGACCCGCAACAGAGTAGCCCCTGCTTGCTGCAACTAGAGAAAAGCCACACACAGTGATGAAGACCCATCACAGCCAAAAATAAATTAACTTAAAAAACACTCTAAAGCTGAAGCTTAGTGGCTTAAGATGACAGCCAGCTATTTAGTTCATGATTCTGTGGGTCAGCAATTTGAGCTAAACTAGGCTATGAGGTTCTACTCTTATAGCCAGTCTCAACTGACTTCAGTTTGGCTCACTGATGCAACTACAGTCAGCTACTGGGGCAGATAAAGGCTGACTGTCCTCTTGGGTGCCTTCATTCTCTTCCATCTGGTTTATTATCCTTCAGCTGGTTAGGCTAGCTTTGCCCACGTGGTATCAGGGTCTCAAGAATAGCAAGAGAGCAAGTCTCAATGTGCAGGTGCTTTTTAAGTCTCTGAGTCATGCTTGCTACTCTCCCAAAGCAAGACACATGGCCAAATCAGTGTGAGAGAACTGACAATCAAAGTGTTGAGTGCAGGGAGGCTTTAACAAATTGAGGCCATTCCTATAGTCAATTTAACACATTCTGCTTTGTTACAGAATCCTGGTCTTGAAATACTATACATATCTTTTTTGGAAGTACTAACTTTTTCAGTTTTTTTCTCTTCTGTTGTGTATTAGTTATCTATTAAAGCCTAGCAAATTACCTTCAAGCTTAGCAACTTAAAACAACATATGGTTTTATCTCACACAATCTGTGAAGTTTTTGAGAATCTCTCTGTGAGAGACTCAGGATCTCCTCCAAGGTTGCATGGGATTGGCTGGGGCGATAGTCATCTCAAGGCTCCACTGGGGCTAGGGAATCCACTCTTAAGCTCACTTACACAGTTGTTTACAGGCCACAGTTTCTCATTGGCTATTAACCAGAGGCATCAGTTCTTTTCCCCATGGACCTTTCCATAAGGTTGCTCACAAGTAGGGTGACCAACTCATTCCAGGTTTCCTGGTTGACCCCTGATTTTAGTTCTGAAGGTTTTGCATCTGGCAACCCATTCAGTCAGGCAAGCTGGAAAGATTAGTCACCCTACTCTCAACATGGCCGTTTGTTTCCCTCAGAGTAAGATATGAGAGAGCAAGAGTGAGAATTAGAGAATCTAAGATGGAAACTGCAGTCTTTCATAACCTAATCTTGAAACTTTTATTCCATCATTTCTACTGTAAGCAATCAGTCACATTGACAAATGTGTGTACAATGTAGGAAGGGACAATATAAAAAGGTGGGGGATGATTGGAGACCATTTTGGAGGCTGGCTACCAGAGTTTGTTAGTTTTGCTTTATGCCTTTCTTGGAGGCTGTCTCCAAAACTGAGAGATGGTCTTTGGCTGTCTTTTCATTTTCTAGAGCGAGGCTCTAAAGATGTTTGAAGTCTCGTGTACACAGCAAGAACTTTCCGTGAGAGCAAACCTGTTGGAGGACTCAACCTGTCAGTATCTATTTGTTCATTTTTCAGTTTCTTGGAGATGAATCTACCTTTCTGTTACTTAGATTGCCAGGTGACTCCTGGCATTCTAGGAGCAGAAAAAGGAAGGGAGCTGGGGATCTAATCATTTGTTATGCAGTCTTTCACTGAATCCCTCTATTTTTAGTCCACTGATTCATCCCTGCCCTCCACAGTGTCTGGTTTCTTCAAGTCTTGGAGTCTCTCTGGTTTAGTTTTTCTAGAAAATAAAAGCTCTGATCTGTTGTGGGACCTAAGGGGGTGTGACATGGAGAGAGAGCAGAGATTTGGGGTTGAACCAGCCTTTAAGTTATTGCTCTATATCTAGATTTTTTTTTTTCATTTAACCTGTTTAACTTTTTTTAAACTGTTCATCCTCAACTTCCATTTCCTTTGTTTCTCGTTAGAGTTTAATTTTCACCTCTACACCGTCCACAAACCAAAATTGAGAAGGCACTGTCAATCAGAAATTGGGAAAACTAAAAATGGCCCAAGACATCTGTTCTACCAGCTATTAAGAATGATATATTAACATAGTGCTTCTCAAAGCATTTGTGGTGAAAAGCCATTTTTTTTCCTGATCTGTTGTAGACAATTGTTTTCATTTTTTTAAAAAAGTAAGAAATTTCAGCAATGTTAAATTGTTATAAAAATCTGAAGGGCTGTGCTCAGTTTCTATAAGTATCTCATCATGGACTGGTTTATGGATCATACTTTGAGTAGCATTGTGGTAAAGTCTTCCAGTCTTATTGTGAACTTCTTTATTTCTCATTTTAGTTCTAATGTCCTTTTCTGTTTTATCAATTTTCAAGCTTTTGAGATTTTGAATTATTTTATCTTCTGGTAGACTAATCCTTTTTATACAAGAATTGTCCCTTTTTATATCTAGTAAGACTTCTTGTCTTAAATTTGACTGTATCTGATACTAGTGTAACTATGCAAACTTTTTTGCTAGTATTGAAATGGTACATTTTTAATCCTTTGTTTTTAAGTTTTTGAACTTTTTGTCTCGTGTCTTTTGTCAGTAGTATAGTTAGGCTTTTAAAAAATATAATCTTATACCTTTCGTCTTTTACTTGAAATAATTAGGTTATTTACATATAATATAATTACTAATATTTTATTGACTTTTTCAGAAGATAAACATTAGACATTTGAAAAGAACTGAGACCATGTCTGGCACTTTGTAAGTGCTATGTAAGTGTTAAATGAAATATAAGTTCCATGTGTTTAATTTATTGGACTTTATGAGGACTTCAAGCCACATAGCTCTGAGCTGCTGCTGCTAAGTCGCTTCAGTCGTGTCCAACTCTGTGCGACCCCATAGACGGCAGCCCACCAGGCTCCCCCATCCCTGGGATTCTCCAGGCAAGAACACTGGAGTGGGTTGCCATTTCCTTCTCCAATTCGTGAAAGTGAAAAGTGAAAGTGAAGTCGCTCAGTCGTGTCGAACTCTTAGTGACCCCATGGACTTCAGCCTACCAGGCTCCTCCATCCATGAGATTTTCCAGACAAGAGTACTGGAGTGGGGTGCCATTGCCTTGAGACTGCTCCAAAAAGGTAAGCAAGGAGCAAGGGTATGAAGGGGTTCTGCAGTAAAAATCACATAGTTGGAACATCAAAAGATTACTATTAATTAAAGAAAACCAGGGGAATTCCCTGGCAATCCAGTGATTAGAACTTTGCATTTCCACTGCAAGGGGCATGGGTTCCATCCCTGGTCAGAGAACTAAGATCTTACAAGCTGTGTGGTGTGGCCAAAATAATAATAATAATAAAATGAAGAAAACTAAGTATCCCAACATAAGGAGTTTAGCGCTTTTCTGTGTATGGGAAAATGCAAGAGTTTGGATTCATTGAAATTATTCCTTTGATGTGCACCTTAGCTATCTACAGCTGATATCATGTTCTTCCCCATCCTGAGTTCCCAATAGTCAGGCTCACGGTTTGGGGGGAGGTGGGTGGGGCAGCAGTAGTGACTGATGGCTTGATGGCTGCAACATTGTTTGTTGATACGGCAGGCAACATTTTTCATCCATATTCCCTTTCTCCCCACTAGAATATAGGATCTGTGAGAGGAGAGTCTTTGCTCACCACTATAAACCCAGTTCTTGACTGATAGTAGGTGTTCAATAGCTACTTTGTTGCTGAAGAGGGTATAGAGAAAAGGGAACCCACCTATACTGTTGGTGAGAACATGAGTTGCTGCAGCCACTATGGAAAACAGTATTGGGGTGTGGGGGTGGGGGTGGGCAGGGGAAGATTCCACATGCCCCAGAGAAACTGAGCCTGTGCTCTAGAGCCCAGGAACTGCAACTGCTGAGCCCCTGTGCCACAACCACTGGAGCCCACATGCCTAGAACCCATGCTGCACAGCAAGGGAAGCCAGGGTAACGAGAAGCCCACACAGCAACAAAGACCCAACACTGCCAAAATTAAATAAATAAATAATTTTTAAAAAGCAGTATGGGGGTTCTCCAAAAACTAAAAATAGAATTACTCTAGGATTGAGCAATCCCACTCCTGGGTGTACATCTGAGCAAAAGTATAATCCCAAATGATAATGCACACCTGTGTTCATAGCTGCAGTATTCACAATAGTCAAGAATGGAAACAATCTAATTGTTCATCAACAGATGAATGGATAAAGAATATGTGGTGTATTATATAATAGCATGTTCAGTTCAGCTCAGTCACTCAGTCGTGTCCGACTCTTTGCGACCCCATGAATTGCAGCACGCTAGGCCCCCCTGTCCATCACCAACTCCCAGAGTTCACCCAAACTCATGTCCATCAAGTCGGTGATGCCATCCAGCCATCTCATCCTCTGTCGTTCCCTTCTCCTCCTGCCCCCAATCCCTCCCAGCATCAGAGTCTTTTCCAGTGAGTCAGCTCTTCGCATGAGGTGGCCAAAGTATTGGAGTTTCAGCTTTAACATCAGTCCTTCCAAAGAACACCCAGGACTGATCTCCTTTAGAATGGACTGGTTGGATGTCCTTGCAGTCCAAGGGACTCTCAAGAGTCTTCTCCAACACCACAGTTCAAAAACATCAATTCTTCTGTGCTCAGCTTTCTTCACAGTCCAACCCTCACATCCATATATGACCACAGGAAAAACCATAGCCTTGACTAGACGGACCTTTGTTGGCAAAGCAATGTCTCTGCTTTTGAATATGCTATCTAGGTTGGTCATAACTTTCCTTCCAAGGAGTAAAGCCACAAAAAAAGAATGAAATAAAGCCATTTGCAGCAACACGGATGGAATAAGATATTATCATACTGTTACCGAGTCCTAGTTCAGTCTGCTCGCCACACACAGGCCAATAAATCAGGAGGCAAGGCACTGAGGCAAGGAGTAGTAGAAAAACTGTGTGTCCAAGAAGGTGGCAGACTAGAGTTCTAGAGTCCCATCTTATAGAGGTCTGGATACTTATCTCTTTTATAGAACAGAGATGGGGAGGAGGTGAAGAAGTAAAGTAAAATAGCCACAAGTCTTGCAAAATATCTCCTAGTTTGGCCAGCCTCAGGACGGGATGTGTAAATTTCTTCTTTCCTGCAGCTGTTCACAGGTGTGCAGGGTCAGGTTGTTTCCCTGTGAGCTCAACAAAGGCACTTTAGTTTAGCATTCAGGCAGAAGGGCAGGGTTCCTGAGGCAGGTGTTATGTATGCTCATAGCTATGGATATCATCCTTTTAGTGATTATAGTAACAAAAGCAATGGAAAGCAAAGGTTAAAGTAAAAGAAACAGATCCAATATGGAGCCAGATTTTGTTCTTCCTTGTTATAATACTAAGTGAAGTAAGTCAGAAAGAGAAAGACAATAAAATATGAAATCACTTGTATGTAGAAGCTAAAAAATGACACAAACGAACCTATCTATGGAACAGAAACAGACTCAGACATAGAGAATATACTTGTGTTTGCTGTGGGGGAGGGATGGACTGGGAGTTTGGGTTTAGTGCATGCAAACTATTACATACAGAATGGATAAGCAACAGGGTACTACTGTATAGCACAAGGAACTATATTCAGTATCCTAAGGTAAACTACAATGGAAAAGAACAGAAAAAAGAAAGTATATATATATATATCTGAGTCACTTGGCTAAAGAGCAGAAATTAACACACCATTGTAAATCAACTATACTTTAATTTTAAAAAACTACTTTGTTGAATGCACACATATATTAGATGCTAAATAAATTGATTCATTCAAAGATCTGTTGACTATAAAGAACCGACTAGGTAGACTGACATTTATTCAGTAGACCAGTGTATCCCAGTCAGTGTGGAGGACCTAGTGTTTATGTGGTAAACACCCCTAGTTTATGTGGGTGTGTGTGTGTGTATCCTTATACATAATTCAGGGAAAGTCTGTGTAACTAAGTAGTTATTGGGCTCCATAGTTCAATGCAAGTTTGAATCCTTACTACTAGTGGCTGGCTATACAATGTGAGAAACACACTCAACCAGCCCAAAACCAAGGGATGGACTCAGAGACACGAAGCACAGTGAAAGCAAGACTTATAATGACAGTCTTGCAAGATCGGGTGTCCGGTGGGCAGGCACACCCAGGACAGTTACAGCAAACACTTATTCTGGCTCGAAGATCCCTCCCTGGTTCCTCATTAGGTGAGACTGTGTGACTGAACTGAACTGAACTGAACTGATGCGGTTACAGTCTTCCTGGAATTGCCCAAGTCTCATAGGGTATTCTTTCTTCTCCCTTCGCATCCTAAGTCCACAGTTCTCAACAAAGATTTTTGTTTATCCCTTCCCAGACATCCTGTTAGCTTAGGGACTCTTCAGGTGTAAGCTGTTAGACAAGACTGCTGCTGCTGCTGCTAAGTCGCTTCAGTTGTGTCTGACTCTGTGCAACCCATAGCCTGAAGCCCACCAGGCTCCCCCGTCCCTGGGATTCTCCAGGCAGGAACACTGGAGTGGGCTGCCATTTCCTTCTCCAATGCATGAAAGTAAAAAGTGAAAGGGAAGTCACTCAGTCGTGTCCGACTCTTAGCGACCCCATGGACTGCAGCCTACCAGGCTCCGCTGTCCATGGGATTTTCCAGGCAAGAGTACTGGAGTGGGGTGCCATTGCCTTCTCCAGTTAGGTAAGACTAGCTTGCCAGTAATTTTCAAGACAAAACTAGCTAGCTCTGAGTGGGAAACCGTTTGTTAATAATTTTCCACCCAAGGCCAGCTACTTGGTTCTGAAAATGGACCACTTCAAGTTCCATTTCTTACACAATCTGGAAGAGATTACTTAACTTCTCTAAGGCTCAATTTCCTCATCTGTAAAATGGGATTGCAACTGTATCTGCTTTATAGGGTTCGTGATGTAAAGAGTAAGGAATATAAAGCATAGAAAAGCACTAAATTCCTTCTGGTTTTATTTAATTAACAGTAATCTTTTGAAGTTTCGACTACCTGGTCTTTGTTGCAAAAACTCCTATACATCCTGACTTCTCCTTCACCTCTTCAGAGCAGTCTCTCAGAGCTATCTGAGAGGCTGCATCCTGGGCTTAAGTCCTCAGTTTTGTCCACCATATAAAACATAATTCTCAACTTTCAGGCTGTGCTTTTTTTTTTTTTTTTCTGTAGACAGCAGCACCTAGCTCATCACAGTGCTTAGTAAATGTTAGCTATTACTATATCTCAGGGGACTAAGCTCTTTTTAAAATATTTCTGAGCATCTTTCCTAAATACATATGATACATAAACTCAAATGTGTTTAGATTTGTGGATGAAAAAATATAAATTCATATATTACAGAATTCACAATAGCTTTCTTTCCTTTTTTCCCAGACTAGAGTTACTAAAAGTACAACCAGAAAGCTTATGGCTGAGGATGTTCATGACAATTTCAAATATAAAAAAATAATCCTCATATTAAGTTGCAATTTCCACCAGGGCAAAGAACTTGCCTGTTTTATATTTCTCTGCATCTCTATGACCTGGCACATATAATAGGCACTTAATAAATACTTATCTGTTTATTGTTTGCAAATGAATAAATATTTACATTGTTAGGAAACACCATTTGCACTGTCAGTGGGCTCTTATCACTGGCTGGATTGTGGGAATGTTAGCAAAATAGAGTCTGCAGTATTTCAGGAACTAGATTTCAGGAGTCTCAAATGTTTTCTCAAATGTTTTCCCTGTAAAGTATCCAGGGAACATTTCATGGGTTAGAGCTACTAGCTGGTACCAGGAAATTGGGAGCTGAAGTTTTCCACCTTTTCACAATCACACAGCAAATTCTGATTGGTCACACAAGAAAGAACTTGCCAGCTTTAAGATTTCTTTACAGGACTTCCCTGGTGGTACGATGGTTAAGAGTCTACCTGTCAATGCAGGGGACACAATGCAGAGGAAGGACTCAGTCCCTAGTCCCTCCTCTAGGATGATTCCACATACTGAGGGCTAACTAAGCCTGTGTACCACAACTACTGAAGCCCGCACACCCTAGAGCCCATGCTCTGAAGCAAGTGCACCATAATGAAAAGCCTGCACGATGCAACGAAGAGTAGCCCCTGCTCTCCGCAACTAGAGAAATCTTGGACGTAGCCATGAAGACCCAGCACAGCCAAAAACTTAGATAAATAAATAAAAAATTTTTTTAAAATTTTAAAGATTTCTTTGCAAGTCAGGCCCCTCACAATTGTGCTCAAATGCATAGCTAGGCGCATCCAGACACACACAGAGGTGCCTCTCTACCCTCACACTTTATACAACAAGCAGATGTAAATGAATCTTATTGTCAGTGATTTAGAAGTGATCTGGGGGGCTCTGGGGTGCAGTAGCTTGAAGCAGGATCCTAGATCCTTGGCCAGGAATCGAATCTGGGTCATGGTGGTTAGAGTGTTGAGTCCTTAACCACTAGACCCTGAGGGCCAATGGGCTTAAAATGGGACCTCAGTCCTTGTCTTCTTTGAAGAAAGAATTCATCAAAGAGCAAAAGATAGTACGGTGGGTAAAGCGTTTATTAGAAGCAGAGTACATGTGAAAAGAACACATGGATGGGCTCAGAGAGTCGTGCTTTGGGGGTGACTTAAATTGCTTATATGAGGGCATGGATTTTCCAGGTTTCCTCTGGCCAATCATCTTGCTTGTTGCTCATATCTGGTCTGATTCAGGGTCCTTCAGATGTGCATGCGTATCTTTTAGCTAAGATGGATTCACGCAAAAGTCTCTGCGAGGTTGGCAGGATTGGTGCCTCCTCCCTTCCCTGACCCCTGAGGATCTTTTCTGCACATGTGTGGTCTAGAAGATCTTCTTGATTCCAAAAATATGTTGTCATCTTATCTTTTTGTTCTAGCAGAGCTCAGCTCCTCTCTGCCCCTGTCTTTTCTCTGAAATGTCAGCAAGAGACAAGCTCCAGTGGCTCAGCCCGAGGCCCACCTACCTTCCTACCTCAGAAATGAAGTGAAGTGAAGTGAAGTGAAATGGCTCAGTCGTGCCCGACTCTTTGCGACCCCATGGACAGTAGCCTGCCCCAAGCTCCTCCGTCCATGGGAGTTTCTAGGCAAGAGTACTGGAGTGGGTTGCCGTTTCCTTCTCCAGGGAATCTTCCTGACCCAGGGATCGAACCCAGGTCTCCCACACTGTAGACAGACGCTTTACCGTCTGAGCCACCAGGAAAGTCTTTAAACGAGCCATAGTAATCTGCTTATCAAGGCAAAAAGTTCATCTCTGATGGCAGTATTTGTACACTAATGTATAAATGTTGGAAGCTGAGAGTTTTGTTTATGAGCTTGCTTCAAGATTTAGGCTGGCCGGGACTCTAATCGCGAGCGCGGGACACTGCTGGCTGTGGGTGGCATGCGCCTTCCCCAACTCCGCACCACCTCAGGCTGGGCCAGCCAGCGCCTTCTTCCGCGCCATGGCGTACAAGCAGGAGCCGCAGCCGCCGTGCCCGCCGCTCTGCGCTGGCGCCAAGATCTCGGACGACTACCTGGTGATCTGGAGGTGGCTCGGGAGGGCTGGCCAGAGCGCGCGCCAGGCGGCGGAGCTGGGCGCCCGGGCGGCTGTGGTAGAGAGACACAAGCTGGGCGGCACATGCGTGAATGTCGGATGTGTACCCAAAAAGGTAATGTGGAACACTGCTGTCCACTCTGAATTCATGCATGACCACGTTGATTATGGCTTTCAAAGTTGTGAAAGTAAATTCAATTGGCGGATTATAAAGGAAAAGCAGGATGCCTATGTGAGCCGTCTGAACACTATCTATCAAAATAATCTAACCAAATCCCACATAGACATCATCCATGGCCATGCAGCATTCACGTGCGATCCCCAGCCCACAGTGGAGGTCAACAGGAGAAAATACACCGCTCCTCACATCCTGATCGCCACAGGCGGCGTGCCCTCGGTTCCTCAGGAGAGCCAGATCCCCGGTGCCAGCCTAGGAATAACCAGTGATGGGTTTTTTCAGCTGGAAGAGTTGCCTCGCTGCAGTGTCATTGTTGGTGCTGGTTACATCGCTGTGGAAATAGCTGGCATCCTGTCTGCCCTGGGTTCTAAGACATCAATAATGATTCGGCATGATAAGGTGCTTAGAACTCTTGATTCAATAATCAGTTCCAACTGTACCGATGAGCTGGAGAACGCTGGCATTGAGGTGCTGAAGTACTCCCAGGTCAGGGAAGTTAAAAAAACTTCTTCGGGCCTGAAACTCCGCATGGTTACTTCGATTCCTGGTAGGGAACCCACCTTCACCACTATTGCAGATGTTGACTGCCTGCTCTGGGCCATTGGGTGGGACCCAAACTCCTGGGGCCTGAATTTAAACAAACTGGGGGTTCAAACTGATGACAAAGGTCATATCATAGTAGATGAATTCCAGAATACTAACGTAAAAGGTGTCTATGCAGTTGGGGATGTGTGTGGACATGCTCTTCTTACTCCAGTTGCAATTGCTGCTGGCCGAAAACTTGCCCATAGACTTTTTGAGTGCAAAGAAGATTCCAAATTAGACTATGACAACATCCCCACAGTGGTCTTCAGCCACCCCCCCCCCACTATTGGGACAGTGGGACTCACAGAAGATGAAGCCATTTATAAATATGGAAAAGAAAATCTGAAGACATTCTACCACCTTTACCCCAATGTATCATGCAGTTACCAAAAGGAAAACAAAATGTGTGATGCAAATGGTTTGTGCCAACCAAGAGGAAAAGGTGGTTGGAATTCATATGCAGGGAATTGGATGTGATGAAATGCTGCAGGGCTTTGCAGTTGCATTGAAAATGGGAGCAACAACATCCGACTTTGGTAACACGGTTGCTATTCATCCTACCTCTTCAGAAGAACTGGTCACACTTCGCTGAGAACCCAGAGACTTGTATGGCTGGCAGCTGGACCAGTAGACCTTCAGGAAGGAACCAAATCATCACGTTTACTTACTGTTCCCACTTTACGTATTTCTTTATCATAATCAGAAGCTTCCAAGTGTGGAAATTTTCAGTCAGCTTATTTCTGTAATTAGAAATTTGTTTTGTTATTCAGGATTGATTTTTCACTTGGTCACATCTCTCAGTAATTACTATTTGTTTTATTAGAGCTCTAGGCTGGCTGGTTTTTGTGTTTTTGTTTTAGCCTCATCCCAAGTATAAAACTATATGAAGTACAGTTAAATGAATGTACCTGAATGAATATTGCTTGCTAATTTTTATAGAGGAAGATGACAGCTGCTCTTCACATTTAAAGAATGCAAGTACAGAGTCATGTTGTTTTTTATGAAGCCAGTACCTTGCTCTGCATATTGCAAAGCTATTTCAAGGATGTGAGTTTTCCTTAAAAACATATAACTTAAGAGGCATACCTCCTGTATTTTATTCTTTCTTTTGTTCTAAATGATTTTAAATGATTCCTGTTAACTTTTAAGAGATGAAGTTCATCAAATTTGGGAAAGATTTGAGGAGGCTGGTTGCATGAGGGACATTTGAGAAGTGATCCTGGCTTTCAGAAGGAGAGGAACTCAAATACTTCAAAAGTCCTTTCCTCTGCTAAGAGCTCATAGTTCAATGAATGGTTGCAATTTTTGTATGTGTTCTTGTCATTTTATTTTTTTGAAAACTATTTCCAAAAATCTGAAAATAAAATCACAGTCCTTTCTTCTTAAAAAAAAAAAAAAAAAGATTTCTACCTGAGAAAGCAATGGTAACCCACTCCAGTACTCTTGCCTGGAAAATCCCATGGACGGAGGAGCCTGGTAGGCTGCAGTCCATGGGGTCGCTAGGAGTTGGACACGACTGAGCACCTTCACTTTCACTTTTCATTTTCATGCATTGGAGAAAGAAATGGCAACCCACTCCAGTGTTCTTGCCTGGAGAATCCCAGGGATGGGGGAGCCTGGTGGGCTGCCATCTGTGGGGTCGCACAGAGTCGGACACGACTGAAGCGACTTAGCAGCAGCAGCAGCAGCAGCAGCAGCAGCAAGATTTCCACACCTATATATATGCGCCTTCTACTATTACAAGGGATTGGCAGATTTTTAGAGAGCATTTACTATTAAGTCATGAGAAAAAATCAGTCATCAGTATTTATAGAAACAGAATGGTGAGCTGGATGGTGGGTCATGTTCAATCTACTAACGTTTTTTCCTTCCCACCTAAAAACACTTTTTTCAGCTTCCGGACTCCACTCCTAATCTAAGTGTGTGACACTGGCAGGTGAGGCAGAGTGCATGACTCTATTCACTGCACCTTCTCACTTGGGGAAACAGTTCGCAATATATATCATTCAACAGGAACACTGTCTGGTGATACAACATATTATATTGAAAAGATGAATATACTGTTTGGTTAGAAAATTATACTTTAGGTTTAGAAATCCCAAGGAAAGTGTGTTCACTCATTTCCAGAAAAATGGTCAAACCCCTCTACCTGTGGGACCTCATCCAGGACCTGAGCTCAACTTATGTCTATGGAGGGGGATGAGTCCAGACTGGCTGACTTCTCTCATTTCTTTCACTTATTCATTGCAGTTATTTAAAGATGGTAAAATGGAGATCCTTGAGAAGATTGTAGAAAAATACCCTTGTGCCTTTCCTCGCTGGATTGGGCCCTTTCAGGCATTTTTATATATCTATGACCCAGACTATGCAAAGACATTTCTGAGCAGAACAGGTAAGAAAAGAGATGACTCTCAGGGTCCTAATCCTCCTAGGAGTGATATGACACAACCCACAGGCAGGCTTCTAAAGGAATTCTGAAGCAAAGATTGGTATTGGGCCTTTAAGAGACACTGGCGGAAGTGTGGAGAGGTTTCCCACCAATCCTGAAGGGGATTCCCACGTCCCCCTAGTCCCTTGTCTTGTTCAGACTTCCCTGGACTGTTTTAGGGCAGTGTATCTTAAAGCCTAGAAGGTACCATTGGATCTCCAGGGCCTTCCTTTCCTCTCTTGGTTTTGTGACTTCAGCATCAGTAATACTCCCCACCTCAGCCCATTTCTTGAGTATAAAGTCTTCAGGAGAAATGTTCCCAGGGTAGATTATCTCATACCACAAAATTCAAATGTCCAGTTTTTGTTCTCCCAACTTTGTAAAGCTAATGATAGGCTCAACTTCTTTGTGCTATTACCTCCCTCGCATGCATGCATGTGCTAAGTCGCTTCAGTCGTGTCCGACTCTTTGTGACCCCATGGACTGTAGCCTGCCAGGCTCCTCTGTCCACAGGATTCTCCAGGAAAGAATACTAGAGTGGGTTGCCATGTTCTTCTCCAGGGGATCTTCCCGACCCAGGGATTGAATCCACGTCTCTTAAGTCTCCTGCATTGCCAAGTGTGTTCTTTACCACTAGCACCACCTGGGAAGCCCCATCACCTCCCTTACTCTTAGTAAAACCTTATAAAAGCAGCCTTTCCCTGAAAGCCCCTGTGTCTCCCAGTCCCAGAGCTCTGATTTGTCTCATATTCATCTTGTAAAGGACAAGAGCTGTGAAACACCCTCATGCTAGAATTCCTGAAAGGGTTCTGCAGGTCCCGGCTCTAATAGTTAATTTGCTTTCCAAAAAAGATGTGATATATTGTCCCAACTCCTGTCCTGGACACTTTGCAACCTTTGGGCAATCTGTTTCTGCTGGAGGAAGTGGAAACAAGGAAAGAATCTGGATTTGTGTACCTGTCTGCCTCCTGGAGCTGCTGTTGTCAGCTTCCTGAGCCAAGACAGCCAAGGGCTGTAGGGAGTGAGCCCCGGGCTCCCTTTTGCTCACTGTTTGTGTTTAGTTTCGGCAAATGAAGAGAACCTTCCCCAACTTTGGTGATTTTCCTCTAATGTTGTCTTTTGTTTCCTCTGCTTGACTCTGCAGATCCCAAGTCCAACTTCCTGTATAAGTTCATGACTGCAAGCACTGGTATGTATATGCAAATGAAGGAGGTGATCCACTCTTTCTTGAAGCCCCATTTGTATAGTAGAGCTTGCCAAGAAAACTCAAATTAGACTTCAAAAGCATTGAGAATATGGTAGATCTATACTAGGAGTTTTCTAGGGGGAAGGTCAAGAGGAAGTCCTAAGGTCAGCACAGTGCAACTTCCTAGGAACCCTTCTTGTCAATTTCTCTGCCAAAGTCTCATTTGCAAGACAGCCTGTCTGTAAATCTGTCCCATCTCTTGTCTTTAAAACTGCAGCCTTACCATCCACATTCTTTATTTTATTCTTTCTTCTCTCTTGTTTTCTCGGATCTTTCCTTTTCTTTTTGGAGTTTCTGTATTTCCATATGCAAATCAGTAAAGTTTTGCTTCAAACTGCAGTTTGAAAATATTCCATGCTTAATTACAAATTCCAAGCTTAATTACAAATTAAGTTTTTTAGTTATATAATTGGCATTTATGTTAGACAAGAAAGTACTTAAATGAAAGAATATAGGTTTTGGATTCAGAGCTACTTGAATTTGAATCCTGCCCTTCCCCTATCCCCACTAACTAGTTGAGTGATCTTGGAGAAGTCATCTAATTTCTCTAAGCCTCTGTTTCCTCATCTTTGAAAATAAAGATGAGAATAACATCTCTGAGCTATTGTGGATTGAATGAAACACATATTTTCATTTTAGCCATTTTAGTGTAATGGCTGGCATTTTATCAGCGTTGGAGCATGCATCTATTGCAAGCCTGGCATGTTATAAGCACTCAATGAATGATGGCAATTATATATTTATAAACTTTAAGGTTCTTTTAAAGCCAAATCTTTACTTTTCTGGTAACAGAAGATTATGAGGCCTTAGGTTTGACGAGTCTTTTCGCTTTGTATCACTTACAGGTGTGAAGCACAGACTAACACTGAAGGAGAAGGTAGCCGAAGACAGACTTAAACCTCTTATCTAGTTGTTTGTGAATTTTGTGTCAGCAAAATTTCAGACAGCAGTTTATGGATTGGTTTTGAATAGATAGGAGATAAATATTTGTTGTGCCTTTACTGGGACCAAGCTAGTCACCTTATATATATGCCTTCATTTAATCTGCACAGTGACCCAGTAAAGTAGGTATTTATTATCACAGTTTCGCATTGAGAAAACCAAACTCCAGGGAGGTTACATAACTTAATTACTACCAGGTAGTAACTGGTGATTTCAGGATTAGCATGCTTATCCAGCTTCAGAACTCAGGGTCTTTCTTACAGTGCTAAATACATCCATCCCAGGTGTAAGCATCAAAACTCACTTCATCCTTAATGTACGAGCACTGCTTTGACATTCCACTGTGTCACCACTGTCTGTGCACCAACAGTCGCTCCATGATGTCTATGTTCCTCAGCTGTCCTTCCCCATCTCACCTAATAAAATGGCATGTGGTTTTGTGCCTTTAATTTCTCAAGGAAAAGGACTAGTGAATTTGAGTGGACCCAAATGGTCTCAGCACCGTCGTCTACTAACTCCTGGATTCCATTTTAATACCTTGAAATCGTTTGTCGAGGTGATGGCTCAATCTGTGAATATCATGCTGGTAAGTGAAGGGATGAAAGTGCTCTGGCGTGTTGCAAAACGCTACAGCGAATGTATCAGATATCTGTTTAGTGGGTAGTGAAAGTCAAATGAGGATGATTTCTAGAAATTACCCAATGTACAAGTACCCACCAAGCAATGAGAATCCATGTAAGCCTTTGCTATCGTTCTTTGGATGATAAAAGAGGATAAAGATCTGGTCATCCATCTTAGGTATATTTTGAGATCTTATGGCAATAAACCAAGTACCAAGTGGTAAGACTCAGATGATAAGTGCTGTGGTGACAAGTAAGGAAACTAGAAGCAGCTATAATAGCTTCAGATTCAGAGGAGACTCAAATTTACTATGAAATATGAGCTGGACTTGAATATGTGGATAATATGGATGAGGGCATTTTAGGCACAATGAGTTAGCAGGAGTAAAAGTTTGAAGGTTGGAATAGACTTGCCTGAAGGCCATAAAGGACCTAGAAAGAATCCTCTTGGAGGTAGTGGAGTATCATTAGGAGCTGACCTGTGCTCAGCCAAAGGGGCAGAAGGATGTTGCAGAATATTCCTGTGGGTGGTCCCTGATTTATAAATGAGTTCTAGTCCAAAATTCCACTTGTACATGGCATATTTTTGATTTTTAAGTTGTACACACTTGAAAATAAGACAAGTAATTCATTAATACAGTTTCATTATAACGCTTCAAACCCCACAAACAGAGCCAAAGTTGCCCTCCACCTACAACTGCAAACCCATCCCTTTCCCAAGAGAGAACCACTGTTACTACCTGGTTGGCTGGGCCCTCAGCCAAGCTCACAAAAGCGGATTTAACCTGAAATTGACTGGGATTGTGACTAAAATGTTCATTGTGCTTTCTCAAGGCAGAAACCTAGAAGTACAGGCTAGAGAGGGCATGCTTTCCAAGTCTGGTGCTGTGCAGTTTTATGCACAATTGCAAATCAGCCTGTGGTGATATTTGAGTTTATCAACAGTTTGATGAACCATTTCTATCTTTCTTGCTTCTCAGTTGCATATTTTCCCAAGACTCCTCTTATAGCTCCTCCCCTGCTTTGTTGCAAAGTGTCTCTGGAGAGCCTCTTTTGTTCTCATTTCTTCTAGATCCCCCTTTTTTTGGTATTCCTGTAGGTTTCATTTTATTTTATTTATTTTTATAGAATTCTCATTGAAATATAATTGATTAACAATATTGTATTAGCAAACTCACTTTTTGTACTCAGTAAAACTTACGTAATCCTCAGCCATGTCCGACTCTTTGCAGCCGCCTGGACTATAGCCCACCAGGCTTCTCTGTCCATGGACTTTTCCAGGTAAGAATCCTGGAAAGGGTTGCCATTTCCTACTCCAGTGAATCTTCCCACCCCAGGGATCAAACCCGTGTCTCTTGCATCTCCTGCATTGGCAGGCGGATTCTTTACCACTAGTGCCACCTGGGAAGCCCTCAGGATGAAAGCAACTGACTAAACAATTCATACTTGGGTAAAAGATTTTTTTCAATTTCTTTGCCTTTTTTTCTGTGGCCTCCAAATCTTTAGCACCCAGCTGTAGGCAGGGGTGCTCAACAAATATAGCTTGATCTAAACTTAAAACATGTAGATTTATTTGTATTTTTTACACAAAGAATGCTTATTATGATGAATACATTTTCAGCAGGGAACTTTGTGACAGTTTAAGGCACAAAACGTCCTGGGTAGTGGAAGTGGGTCATTTGGGGGCAGAAGGAGAGTGGACACAGGCAGTGCTTGGCTGAGAGCCACCTCCCAGCAGCTGCTCCTATTCACTGCTTATCTCTGTTCCCCACTTCTAAATCAAAAAAAAAATATTTTTTAATTCCAAATTTATTTTTAAGGGTAGCTATAGTGGTTGAGAGTAGTGATAGGTGGGGTATCTAGCAATCTGGGGACTGAAGAAGGAGGAAGCCCTGGGGAGAACCCTTGTAATTATGGGTTTGTGTGAGATTATCTGTTTTACTGGAACCCTGATCTGTTCTAAAACAAGAGTTGTGATAATAATTGGAAGGCCAAAAATACTTACCTCAGCCATTTACCAGATACCTGGTTTGTTCCATGCTTTTTCTCATTTAGTTGGGTGCGTTTTTCCCTTCCTTATGCCAAGTAAGCACTTGGCTTATTTATGTGAAAATTAGTAAACAGAAATCTCATTTAAAATGGAATCAGGAAGCCAGAAGGGGAGCTCTCACGTCCTACCGCTAGAGGTCAACTGCAGATCCAATCGGAAGAAACCTACCTTTGCATGTCCAACAGGAAGAAGGTTACTACTTTACTATCCAGCAAAAGAAAAGAAGAATTTCTCCTTACCCACAATAGCCCGGTTAATGAGACTAACACAACTTGGACAATGAAAAACCACTGCACTCTAATCTCCCAGTTTCCTTCAATGGACTCTTTGTTTATAACAGCTCCCCCAACTCCTCCTTCTCCTTATAACTGTTCCTGTCCTTTGTTCTCCTGACTTGCCCAGGTGACTCACTGGTAAAGAATCCACCTACAGTGCAAGAGATGCAGGAGACGAGGGTTTGATCCCTGAAGTCAGGAAGATCCCCTGGAGGAGGAAATGGCAACCCACTCCAGTATTCTTGCCTGGGAAGTCTCATGGACAGAGGAGCCTGGTGGGCTACAGTCCATGGGGTCACAAAGAGTTGGACACAACTGAGCAGACACGCACCATGATTGCATGTCCTGAACTTCAATTCTTTGCTGTGCCTAAATAAACGCATTTTACTGGTGAAATAAGGGGCAGCTATTTCAGGTTAACATTTACTTATATGACCTTTGACCCCTGCTAAGTCAGAATTGTCTCTGTCACATGGTAAGAGAAGTGTCAGGGAGGAACTTTCAGATAAAAGCATTTTGATGATGATGATGATGTTGATCTTGACCTCCTGTGCCAGAATAAGTGGGAGAAGATTTGTGGCTCTCAGAATACACTTCTGGATATCTATGAGCACATCGACTTGATGACCCTGGACGTACTCATGAAATGTATTTTCAGCTGGGAAACCAACTGCCAAACAGACAGGTCAGTTACAGGAGGGGTAAACAAAAAACTTCATTTGCATTATCTAAGCCGTTTATTGACATATTATCTCCACTCCCTCTTCTAGCTCCCATGATAATTATGTAAAAGCAACAAGTGAAGGCAGCAATATCGTTATGCAACGCGTGTTCAATTACTTTTATCACTATGACCTAATTTTCAAATTAAGTCCTCTGGGCCACCGCCTGCGGGAGGTAAACAAGATATTGCATCGTCATACAGGTATTTCTTGAGTTCGGATTGTCCAAGTCCATACACTGTCTCAGTTGTATTCTGTCTCTCTAGAGGAAAAGGTCTCAGTGTGAAAAGAGAAAGAATTCTTGTTCTTAATGGAGCTTTTATAGGAACACGGCTCAAATGAAACAATTCCTATAGAAGAGTTTGCTATATCCACAGTAATAGTCTTATCTGAATTTTTCTATATAGCTGAAAGTGAAAGTCACTCAGTTGTGTCTGACTCTTTGCGACCTCATGGACTATACAGTCCATGGAATTCTCCAGGCCAGAATACTAGAGTGAGTGGCCTTTCCCTTCTCCAGGAGATCTTTCCAACTCAGGGATTGAACCCAGGTCTCCCACATTGCGGGCGGATTCTTTACCAGCTGAGCCACAAGAGAAGCCCTTTCTATATATTACACCATTTTTATTATATGCAGTTTTTATTAATACAAATATAACATAGCAAGTGGGCACTTAACATTTTATAGCATACCTGGCATGGCTTTTTGCATAGTGATTGTCATAGTAATGACAAGCTAAAAATATTCAGGCAACATAGGAATAAATGGAGGAACAGAGTAAACATGGACATACATTAAAAAAAAAAAAGGACCCCCTGGGGGACTGTTCAATGGGTATAAAGTAGTTATGCAAGATGAATAAGTTCTAAAGATCTGCTGCACAACACAGTACCTATAGTGAACGACATTGTGCTTTAGGTAGATCTTGTTAAGTATTCTTACCCCAATAAAAAAATAAAAGAAGCTTCATTCGAAAATAAATAGTTTTAGCAAAACATAAACAAAAGTTGAAATCGATTAAGTTTTTAAGCAATTCAACACTACTTTTCATGAACATCAAAACAGAGAATATTTATCAGGCCATGAATTAATCCTTCCTCAGCTCCACCACTGAGTAGCAGTATGACTTTGGGCAAGTTACTGTTCTGTCTCAGGGTTATCTGTAAAATGAAGATTAAAAAAAAAACCTATCTCATTGTTTTGTGATGATGATTAAATATGTTAATATATGTAAAGCACTTAAGACAGGCCCTGGAACTGAATAAATGTTAAATATAAAATACATTTGTTCCAAGAAACTTGCAAGATACACCTACACATGCATACGTATGGAGACACATAAATATAGATATTATAAGGACATACAGATAAGCAGATTAGAAATCATCTAAGATACAAATGAGCTTTCGGTATAACAGTAGTTATCAAACCTGTTTGTATCATGGCCCACACCAAAAATATTAATATTTAAATATTAGAGGAAACAGGAGTGGATTTGTAGGCATCTACACAGAACTTAGTGAAAACAATTATTCACATTCTCTTGCTATTGCCTATTTATGATGAAAAAACAAAATGCAGAACATTAGGGGGAAATTAAATGTTAAATTTCTTATCTGTCCTTGCTATTCTTTGGAACTCTGCATTCAGATGCTTATATCTTTCCTTTTCTCCCCTGCTTTTCACTTCTCTTCTTTTCACAGCTATTTGTAAGGCCTCCTCAGACAGCCATTTTGCTTTTTGCATTTCTTTTCCATGGGGATGGTCTTGATCCCTGTCTCCTGTACAATGTCACGAACTTCCGTCCATAGTTCATCAGGCACTCTGTCTATCAGATCTAGTCCCTTAAATCTATTTCTCACTTCCACTGTATAATCATAAGGGATTTGATTTAGGTCATACCTGAATGGTCTAGTGGTTTTCCTACTTTCTTCAATTTAAGTCTGAATTTGGCAATAAGGAGCTCATGATCTGAGCCACAGTCAGCTCCCAGTCTTGTTTTTGCTGACTGTATAGAGCTTCTCCATCTTTGGCTGCAAAGAATATAATCAATCTGATTTCGATGTTGACCATCTGGTGATGTCCATGTGTAGAGTTTTCTCTTGTGTTGTTGGAAGAGGGTGTTTGTTATGACCAGTACATTCTCTTGGCAAAACTCTATTAGTCTTTGCCCTGCTTCATTCTGTATTCCAAGGCCAAATTTGCCTGTTATTCCAGGTGTTTCTTGACTTCCTACTTTTGCATTCCAGTCCCCTATAATGAAAAGGACATCTTTTTTGGGTGTTAGTTCTAAAAGGTCTTGTAGGTCTTCATAGAACCGTTCAACTTCAGCTTCTTCAGCATTACTGGTTGGGGCATAGACTTGGATTACTGTGATATTGAATGGTTTGCCTTAGAAACGAACAGAGATCATTCTGTCTTTTTTGAGATTGCATCCAAGTACTGCATTTTGGACTCTTTTGTTGACCATGATGGCTACTCCATTTCTTTTGAGAGATTCCTGCCCACAGTAGTAGATGTAATGGTCATCAGAGTTAAATTCACCCATTCCAGTCCATTTTAGTTCACTGATTCCTAGAATGTCAACGTTCACTCTTGCCATCTCCTGTTTGACCACTTCCATTTTGCCTTGATTCATGGACCTAACATTCCAGGTTCCTATGCAATATTGCTCTTTACAGCATCAGATCTTGCTTCTATCACCAGTCACATCCACAACTGGGTATTGTTTTTGCTTTGGCTCCATCCCTTCATTCTTTCTGGAGTTATTTCTCCACTGATCTCCAGTAGCATATTGGGCACCTACCGACCTGGGGAGTTCCTCTTTCAGTGTCCTATCTTTTTGCCTTTTCATACTGTTCATGGGATTCTCAAGGCAAGAATACTGAAGTGGTTTGCCATTCCCTTCTCCAGTGGACCACATTCTGTCAGACCTCTCCACCATGACCCGTCTTGGGTGGCCCCACATGGCATGGCTTAGTTTCATTGAGTTAGACAAGGCTGTGGTCCATATGATCAGATTGACTAGCTTTCTGTGATTATAGTTTCAGTGTGTCTGCCCTCTGATGCCCTCTCGCAACACCTACCATCTTACTTGGGTTTCTCTTACCTTGGACGTGGGGTATCTCTTCACGGCTGCTCCAGCAAAGTGCAGCCGCTGCTCCTTACCTTTGACGAGCTCGCCCCTCCTGACCAAGAATGTGGAGTAGCCCCTCTTGGCCCCCCGGGGCCCATGCAGCCACTGCTCCTTGGATGAGGGGTTGCTCCTCTCGGCCACAGCCTCTGACCTTGGGCATGGGGTAGCTCCTCTCGGCCGCCGCCCCTGACTTCGGACATGGGGTAGCTCCTCTTGGCTGCTCCTGCCCCGTCGCAGCCTGGTGCTCTTGGTCGCCGCCCCTGACCTTGGGCTTGGGGTAGCTCCTCTCTGCACGCTTCTGCACGGTCCATCACAGCCGCCGCACCCCATGGAAAAGAAATGCAAAAAAGCAAAATGGCTGTCTGCGGAGGCCTTACGAATAGCTGTGAAAAGAAGAGAAGCGGAAAGCAAAGGAGAAAAGGAAAGATATAAGCATCTGAATGCAGAGTTCCAAAGAATAGCAAGGAGAGATCAGAAAGCCTTCCTCAGTGATCAGTGCAAAGAAATACAGGAAAACAACAGAATGGGAAAGACTAGAGAGCTCTTCAAGAAAATTAGAGATACTAAGGGAACATTTCATGCAAAGATGGGCTCAATAAAGGACAGAAATGGTATGGGCCTAAAGAAGCAGAAGATATTAAGAAGAGATGGCAAGAATATACAGAAGAACTGTACAAAAAAAAAATCTTCACAACCCAGATAATCATGATGGTGTGATCACTGACCTAGAGCAAGACATCCTGGAATGTGATGTCAAGTGGGCCTTAGAGAGCATCACTATGAACAAAGCTAGTGGAGGTGATGGAATTCCAGTTGAGCTATTTCAAATCCTGAAAGATGATGCTGTGAAAGTGCTGCACTCAATATGCCAGCAAATTTGGAAAACTCAGCAGTGGCCACAGGACTGGAAAAGGTCAGTTTTCATTCTAATCCCAAAGAAAGGCAATGCCAAAGAATGCTCAAACTACCACACACTTGCACTCATCTCACACGCTAGTAAAGTAATGCTTAAAATTCTCCAAGCCAGGCTTCAGCAATATGTGAACCATGAACTTCCTGATGTTCAAGTTGGTTTTAGAAAAGGCAGAGGAACCAGAGATCAAATTGCCAACATCCGCTGGATCAGTGAAAAAGCAAGAGAGTTACAGAAAAACATCTATTTCTGCTTTATTGACTATGCCAAAGCCTTTGACTGTGTGGATCACAATAAACTGTGGAAAATTTTGAAAGAGATAGGAATACCAGACCACCTGACCTGCCTCTTGAGAAACCTGTATGCAGGTCAGGAAGCAATAGTTAGAACTGGGCATGGAACAACAGACTGGCTCCAAATAGGAAAAGGAGTACGTCAAGGCCATATATTGTCACCCTGTTTATTTAACTTATATGCAGAGTACATCACGAGAAACGCTGGGCTGGATGATGCACAAGCTGGAATCAAGATTGCCGGGAGAAATATCAATAACCTCAGATATACAGATGATACCACCCTTATGGCAGAAAGTGAAGAGGAACTAAAAAGCCTCTTGATGAAAGTGAAAGAGGAGACTGAAAAAGTTGGCTTAAACCTCAACATTCAGAAAACAAAGATCATGGCATCTGGTCCCATCCTTTCATGGGAAATAGATGGGGAAACAGTGAAAACAGTGTCAGACTTTATTTTTTTGGGCTCCAAAATCACTGTAGATTGTGCTTGCAGCCATGAAGTTAAAAGATGCTTACGCCTTGGAAAGAAAGTTATGACCAACCTAGATAGCATATTCAAAAACAGAGACATTACTGTGCCAACAAAGGTCCATCTAGTCAAGGCTATAGTTTTTCCAGTGGTCATGTATGGATGTGAGAGTTGGACTGTGAAGAAAGCTGAGCGCCGAAGAATTGATGCTTTTGAACTGTGGTGTTGGAGAAGACTCTTGAGAGTCCCTTGGACTGCAAGGAGATCCAACCAGTCCATCCTAAAGGAAATCAGCCCTAGGTGTTCTTTGGAGGGAATGATGCTAAAGCTGAAACTCCAGTACTTTGGCCACCTCATGTGAAGAGTTGACTCATTGGAAAAGACTCTGATGCTGGGAGGGATTGGGGGCAGGAGGAGAAGGGGACAACAGAGGATGAGATGGCTGGATGGCATCACCGACTCGATGGACATGAGTTTGGGTAAACTCCGGGAGTTGGTGATGGACAGGGAGGCCTGGCGTGCTGCGATTCATGGGGTCGCAAAGAATTGGACATGACTGAGTGACTGAACTGAACTGAACTGAAATGTTAAATTGGTCAAAAATAAAAACTTTTCAAAATTTTCCATTAGTCAAATTTATTTATATATTCTTTTACTGCATCTAGATTTTGAGCAATAGTTTAAAACCTTCCCCTATTCCAGAATACCTCAATTATGGCACTAATGACATTTGCTGCTGCTGTTGCTGCTAAGTCGCTTCAGTCGTGTCTGACTCTGTGCAACCCCATAGATGGCAGCCCACCAGGCTCCCCCGTCCCTGGGATTCTCCAGGCAAGAACACTGGAGTGGGTTGCCATTTCCTTCTCCAATGCATGAAAGTGAAAAAATAAAGTGAAGTCGCTCAGTCGTGTCTGACTCCTAGCGACCCCATGGACTGCAGCCCTCCAGGCCCCTCCGTCCATGGGATTTTCCAGGCAAGAGTACTGGAGAGTGGGGTGCCCTTGCCTTCTCCATGGGGCTAGCTAAATCTTTGTTATCCAGACAGTGAGGAGCTGTCCAGTGCATTGTAGGATGTTTAGCTGTTTCCCTGACATAAACCCACTTGATGATAGTAGGACTCTTGACAGAGTTGCTTTAATATTTCCAAATGATTATCCAATTGTCCTATCACCATTTATTAAAAAGTTCCATCTTTTCCAGTCAGTTTGAGGTAACCACTTTTATCATATTCTAATGTACTTGGACCTATTTCTTCACTTTCTTTTCTATCCTTGGTCTATCTATTTGTGTGCTAAATCACACTGAATCAATTGAAGAGACTTTGTAGTTTTTTTTTTTTAATTAATAAGGTATTTTTCAGGGGGTTTTAGGCTTATAGAAAAATTGAGCAGAAAACACAGAGTTCCCATATATTGCTACTTCTTCACCACCCCCTATATACATACTTTCCCTTATTAACATCTTGTATAAGTATGGTGTATTTCTTATAATGGGTGAGCCATTATTATTTTACATACTGCTGCTGCTAAGTCACTTCAGTCGTGTCCGACTCTGTGTGACCCCATAGATGGTAGCCCACCAGGCTCCCCCGTCCCTGGGATTCTCCAGGCAAGAACACTGGAGTGGATTGCCATTTCCTTCTCCAACGCATGAAAGTGAAAAGTGAAAGTGAAGTCGCTCAGTCGTGTACAACCCTTAGCATGGACTGCAGCCTACCAGGCTCCTCCATCCATGGGATTTTCCAGGCAAGAGTACTGGAGCGGTGTGCCATTGCCCTCTCCAAATCATTTTACATACATATTTATTTATTGTATTTATTTGTTTTTGGCTGCACTGAGTCTTCACTGCTGCACATGGGCTTTCTCTAGTTGTGGCCAGCAGGGGCTACTCTCTACTTGTGCTTCGTGGGCTTCTCATTGCAGTGGCTTCTCTTGTTGAGAAACACAAGATCTAAGCACATGGGCTTCAGTAATTGTGGCTGGTGGTCTCCAGAGCACAGGGTCAGTGGTTGTGCCACATGGGCTTAGTTGGCCTCTGGCATGTGGGATTTTTCTGGACCAGTGGTGTCCCCTGTGTTGCAAGGCAGATTCTTAACCACTGGGCCACCAGGGAAGCCCTCTTGAGCCATTATTATTAACTAAAGTCCATAGTGTAGGGTTCACTCTTCATGGGTACACTCTCTGGATTTTGACAAATATGTAATGATATGTTTCCACCATCACAGTCTCATACAGCATAGTTTCACTGCCCTTAAAACTCCCCTGTGCTTCACCTACTTAGCCCTCCTTCCTTTGTGCCACACCCCTGGCAACCACTAATTTTTTTACTGTCTCTATAGTTTGGCCTCTTCCATGTCATTAACTGGAATCATACTATATGTAACCTTTTTAGATTGGTTTTTTTCACTTAGCAATATGCATTTAAAGTTCTTCCATGTATTTTCATGGCTTGATAGTGCATTTATTTTTATTGTTCAATTCTATTGTATTGTATAAGAGCTTCTCTTTTGGCTCAGCTGATAAAGAATCCACCTCTAATGCGGGAGACCTGAGTTCGATCCCTGGGTTAGGAATATCCCTGGAGAAGGGAAAGGCTACCCACTCCAGTATTCTGCCCTGGAGAATTCCATGGACTGTGAAGTCCATGGGGTTTCAAAGAGTCGGACACAACTGAGCGACTTTCACTTTCACTTATGTGTAAGTGAAACACATACACTTAACAAACTGTTAAGTGTATCACAGTTTGTTTACCAATTGAAGGCAAACAATAGTTTGCTTAGTTGCTTTCAAAAAGCAAAGTTTCAACAATTTTGAATAAAGCCTCTATAAACATTTGTGCACAGGTTTTTGTATGAACTTAAGTTTTCAGCTCCTTTGGGTAAAAACCAAGGAGGATGATTAGAGATGGCATGGTAAGGATAAGTTTAGTTTTGTAAGAATCCACCAAATTATCCTCCAAAATGTTCCCTTTATTGTAATGTCTTTATTTGGTTTTGATACCCACCAGCGTTCTTGGTCTTCCCCAGTCAATAGAAATTGACTGGAAGCCAGACAAGAAATTCAGTCAAGCCTTCATTGGGGCTCCAGGAGGGAGCAGAAACAAGTGACAAGCTCCCTGGTTTGGGCCCCAAGGCGGGTGGCTGAGCTTGCTTCTTACGTGGGGTGACGATAGGAGTGTGTCCAGGGGTCTGGCTGGAAGGGCGGTTTAGGTGGTTTGCCCATCCTTTGTGTTGGGAGCCCTGCGGAACACCCTGTTTTTGCTCCTGACACCCAGTTTTTGCTCCAGGTCCTTCAGAAACAGCAGATGGGTTTTGGTTTTGGTTTGTCTATTTTATGTCTTTTGGTCTAGAGTTTGCCCTAACTGCACATGCACACAATAATTTTTAGTCCCATATAGTTTCTTTGTATACTGTAGCTTGAGAAGAGATGTGTCCAGGTACAAGCTTTTCAGCACTGCAACAAAGGGTCCCAGATTCCAGGCCTGTCTCCGTTCAGGAGTGAGAATAATGGCTGGTCTCATAAAATAAGTCAGGAAGTACTCCCTCTGTGTCTATTTTTCTGGAAGAGATTGTAGAGAATTGGCAGGATTTCTTTCCTAAATGTTTGGTAGAAATCACCAAGGAAATCAACCAAGTCTGGTCCATTCTGGTTTGGAAGGTTATTAATTATTGACTCAAACTGTTTTATAAATAGAGGTCTATTCAGATTAGCTACTTCTCTTTTGACTTTTGGTAGGTTGTGTCTTTCAGGAAATTGACCCATTTCAACTAGGTTATCAAATTGTAAGCATGGAGTTGTTCATAATATTTCCTTATTCTCTTTTTAATATCCATAGGATCAGAAGTGATGGTTCCTCTTATACCTAATAATAGCCATTTTGTCTTTTCTCTTTTTTCCTTAGTTAACCTGGCTAGAGATTTATCAACTTTATTGATCTTTTCTCAGAACCAACTTTTGGTTTCATTGATTTTGTCTCTTTATTTCTTATTTCAGTTTTATTGCTTTCTGCTCAGATTTTTATTATTTCTTTTCCTTTAGTTAATTTGGACTTAATTTTTTTCTTCTTTTCCTCTTTCCCAAGGGAGAAGCTTAGATTATTGATTTTAGATCTTTCTTCTTTTCTGATAATTCTTTTAATGCTATAAATTTCCCTTTAAGCACTGCTTTCACTGTATCTCACAATTTTGATTAATTGTATTTGAATTTTCATTAATTCAAAATATTTTTTAAGTTGAGACTACTTCTATGACTCATGTGTTGTTTAGAAGTGTGTAGTTTACTTGCCAAATAATTTGGAGTTTTCCAATTATCTTTCTATTACTGATTTCTATTTCACTGTGGTTTGAAAGCATACATCCTATGAGTTCTATTTTTTAAAGTCTAGATTATGGTTTATGGCCCTAAGTATGGTCTGTGTTGGTCAGTGTTCTCATGTTGAATGAGATATTTTATAGTTGTCAACTAGATCCAGTTGATTGATGATATTGTTCAGTTCAACTATATCCTTGCTTGTTTTCTGCTTGCTGGATCTGTCCATTATGATAGAGGGATATTGAAGTCTCTAACTATGATAGTAGATTTATTTATTTCTTCTTGAGTCCCATTACTTTTTGGCTCATGCATTTTAAGACTCCTTTGTTAGGCACATGCACATTAAAGATCATTGTCTTCTTGGATAATTGACCCCTTTGTCATTATGTAATGCTCTTCTTTATCCCTAATATTTTCTTTTCTCTGAAATCTCTTCTGTTTGAAACTAATATTGCTTCTCCAGCTTTCTTTTGATTAGTTAGCATGGTATATCTTTCTCTGTCCCTTTACTTATAATCTATGTATATCTTCATATATTTAAGGAGGGCTTGTAGACAATGTACAGTTGGATCTTGTTTTTTAGGTGCATTCTGACCTTCTTTGTCTTTTAATTGGTGTAGTAAACCATTGATGTTTAAAGTGATTGTTGATATTTGTTGTTCAGTCACTCAGTCGTGCCCGACTCTTTGCACATGGACTCCATGGACTCCAGCACGCCAGGCTTCCCTGTCCTTCACCATCTCCCTGAGCTTGCTCAAATTCATGTGCATTGAGTCGGTGATGCCATCCAACTATCTTGTCCTCTGTCATCCCTTCTCCTCTTGCCTTCAGTCTTTCCCAGCATCGGGGTCTTTTCTAATGAGTTGGCTCTTCGCATTAGGTGGCCAAAGTATTGGAGCTTCGACTTCAGCATCAGTCCTTCCAGTGAATATTCAGGATTGATTTCATTTAGGATTGCCTAGTTTGATCTCCTTGCAGTCCAAGGGACTCTCAATAGTCTTCTCCAACACCACAGTTCAAAAACACAAATTCTTTGGCACTCAACCTTCTTTATGGTCCAATTCTCACATCCATACATGACTACTGGAAAAAACATAGCTTTGACTATACGGGTCTTTGTTGGCAAAGTAATGTCTCTGCTTTTTAACATGCTGTCTAGGTTTGTCATAGCTTTTCTTCCAAGGAGCAAGTGTCTTTCAATTTCATGGCTGCAGTCACCATCTGCATTGATTTTGGAGCTCAAGAAAATAAAGTCTGTCACTGTTTCCATTATTTCCCCATCTGTTTGCCATGAAGTGATGGGACTGGATGCCATGATCTTAGTTTTTTGAATGTTGAATTTTAAGCCAGGTTTTTCCCTCCCTACTCCTCCTATTTTTAGTAGCATTATTTTCACTTTTAATGCTTATGTGTTACTATTCTGTCCACATCTTTATCCTTATTTTATTCTGTTATCTAGAATTAAGTCTTTGAAAGGCACACCTCAGTTATTTTAATGAAGTTTTTCCAGTAATTTCTTGGTTGGATGAAACTCATCCACTATAGATTCCTCAGTATGGGCTTCATGAGCAAAGCATTTTCTGAGTTCATATAAGTTTATAACAGTTTTTTGGTAGACTTGATACATGAAGGATAGTTTTGCTGGATAAAAATTTTGCCTCACACTTTGTTTCCTTGAGTTTTCCTAATACTCTAACCTTGCCTTGATTTTTTTTTTATTGTTCTCGAGAAGTATGATGCTAGCTTAATTCATCATCATTAAAAGTCATTTGATATTTTTGTCTAGAATCTCTGAGAATTTCCTTTTCTCTGCCTTTAATGTCAAGTAGTTTTATTAGGATATATATATATATATATAGGAATTGGTTATTCTGTTGCAATTTTTCCAGACATAGTATGAGCCCTTTAATACGTAGATTTAATTTTTCTCTTATTTCCAGACAGTTTTCTTGGATTATAATTTTAAGCATTCTATCCAATATTTTTTTCCTTTCAGCCCCTTCAGTTATATATAGGTTGGCATTTATTTGCTGGTCTTTTTCTTTTCATTCCATTTCATGTGATAATTTTTCCATGAAAATGAGACATTAGACTGAGAAAGAAAAGAATGATTGGTTACTTGCACCTACATTTTTAATTTTTTAATTATATTGCCTACTTAGTTATATAAAGTATATTTTCATCTGTTGTGTTTGCCTTTGGAACTTTGAACAAAAGTTGTCATTTGATGGGAAAATACACATCTGCATAAATTAAGTGTTAGTCATGTCCGACTCTTTGTGACCCCATGGACTGTAGCCCACCAGGCTCCTCTGTCTATGGGATTCACCAGGCAAGAATACTGGAGTGGGTAGCCGTTCCCTTCTCCAGGGGGGGGATATTCCTGACCCAGTGATTGAACCTGGGTCTCCTGCATTGCAGATGGATTCTTTACCATCTGAGTCACCAGGGAAGCCCCCCTGCATAAGTTAAATCTATTTAAATGTAATGAAGTCACTCTAACTTCAGGAAATTAGACAAGATTTGAAACTATCCGGGGGGTCATGGCTTTTTCTGTGATTTATTTTACTTTGATTGACTTTTCTGTCACTTTGGTAATGGGGAATATTTATTCTACCCTAGACAAGATAGTCAAGAATAGAAGGAATTCCCTCAAGGATGAGAATAAGCAGACTAACACTCAGAAGAGGAAATACCGGGACTTCCTGGATATTGTCCTTTCTGCTCAGGTAAGTCTTTCAAATTCTGAGCCTACTCATGTATCTAATTAATTGCGTGGGTAGTTAGAAGAGAGGGAGGAGGGAAGACAAAAAACAAAATCTTTCAAATTCTGAGCCTGCTTATGTATCTAGTTAATTGTGTGGGTAGTTAGATGAGTGGGAGGAGGGAAGACAAAAGCAAAACTGATCAACTAAATTTAACAGTACTTTTGAATTGATGGTTGGTGCTGCAGTTTGAGATTAAAAACTGAATTCTACAATTCTGTCACTAGAGGGAGTCAGATAAGACTAAATTTTTTACAAATTCAGCAGGATTTGGTGATTATCATAAAGATACATGGTAGTTCAGGGAAACACGGGAAAGTGAATCAGATTGAGCTGATAAACCAATGAGGAAGAGATGCTGAAAAGTCTGCATAAATCTGACAAAATGATTGCAGGAAGTTATTGCAGGGGCCTGCTTTTCTTATCTGTCTTTGGTTCTCCTTTATGCCCTGGGCAAAGCATGACTCAAACTATATATTTGTTAAACTGTATAAAAATGAAAACTCTTATTTGATAGCTAGTTTTTCCCCCTAAAACCATTGTTTTGACTGGGGCTTCAAACATCTGTAAACTGACACTGCATAAAAGTATCTCTACTATTCTTTCTAGGCTGAAAATGATAGCTTCACAGATGCAGACCTGTGGTCCGAGGTGAACACATTCATGTTGGCAGGGCATGACTCTGTATCAGCAGGCATTTCCTGGCTCCTCTACCACCTAGCTCTGTACCCTGAGCATCAGGAGAAATGCCGGGAGGAGATCAGAGCCATCCTGGGGGATGGGTCTTCCATTACCTGGTAAGATCTGCATCTATAAACATTTCCTCCTTCTTTTCCTCCTGGGATTTTGCTTTATTGTTTCCTCTTGGTGATCATAGTGTTTCATATGCATACACACACACACATACACATATATATATATGAGTAGAAGAGGCAGGCTACTATTGTTCTCTTTTTCTACAAGGCCCAAAATTATCCCTTTCTCTTTTACACTCACTTATCCGTAAGTTTTCTATTTCATTGTTTTTTTAGTCAGTGTGTGTGTAAAAGGTCCTATTTCTTTCTTTCACTCAGGCCCTGGTGCTTTGGAAATGGGGATATGATCTCCCTAGATTTGCATCCACAGCTTGAATGGTAGGACTCCAGTGAGGCTGTGCTTCTGAAAGACCTGAGTGAACATCTGTGTTTCTAAGCCTCATGGAGACGTTCTCTCCCATCCCCTTGTTCACTTCTCAGGATGGACTTTGGACTTAGAACAAAATAATAAACATACTCAGTCCACATGTGTTCAACTCAAGTACAGTGTGTACCACTGAAGTGCTGAAAGTGAAAATGAAAGCCGCTCAGTCCAGCTCTTTGCGACCCCATGGACTATACAGTCTATAGAATTCTCCAGCCCAGAATACTGGAGTGGGTAGCTGTTCTCTTCTCCAGGGGTTCTTCCCAGCCCAGGGATTGAACTCAAGTCTCCCACATTGCAGGCAGATTCAGGGAAGCTTTAAGTACTGAGCCACTATAAAAAGGTGCCAGATTTGATGTGGGTTCTGCCCTCAATGAGCTCATACTCTAGTACGGAAGACTGGTCCCCGTATATATATATATATATATTTTTTTTTTTTTGGCTACGCTAGGTCTTCTTCGGTATTCATGGACTTTCTGCAGAAGCAGGCAAGGGCTACTCTTCATTGTGCTGTGCTGACCCGGAAGTTGCTGCTCCCAGGCTCTAGAGTACTGGCTCAGTCGTTGTGACGCACATGGGCTTATGAAAACTTCCATATCCATGGCATATGGAATCTTCCTGAACCAGGGATCAAACCCGTGTCCCCTGCACTGGCAGGCAGATGCTCATCCACAGCACCACCAGGGAGGTCTGATCCCCATAGAGTTGATTGCAATATAACATAGTGAGGGTAAAAAGAGAGATACACATTAGTGGCCACAGAGATTTAGCATGGGAGGCCCAGGAAGACTTATTGGGAGATCTGACACGTAAGCTGCCTCTTACAGAATGGGTAGGAGTTAGTCAGGTGGAAAACTTCGACTCCATTTGGCTAGACTTTGAGCACATCTTTCTGTTCGTGAAGCCCAGGTTATAGATGTGCTCCTCAGATACACTGTTTGCAAGGAAAATGCAGCCATTGTATTTGTTTTGTTGATCAAAGAAAGAGATGCTAACAACCCAGCCCAATGACTAGAGGGAAAATACCATGTTTCAAATGCAAAAGTCAGCTCAATTAGAACATTTGTAAAGGAAAATATGAATTTATATAGATATAGCAGAGCCGAAGAATTGATGCTTTTGAACTGTGGTGTTGGAGAAGACTCTTGAGAGTCCCTTGGGCTGCAAGCAGATCCAACCAGTCCATCCTAAAGGAGATCAGTCCTGGGTGTTCATTGGAAGGACTGATGTTGAAGCTGAAACTCCAATACTTTGGCCACCTGATGCGAAGAGCTGACTCATTTGAAAAGACACTGATGCGGGAAAAGATTGAGGGAAGGAGGAGAAGGGGATGACAGAGGATGAGATGGTTGGATGGCATCACCGACTCGATGGACATGGGTTTGGGTGGACTCCGGGAGTTGGTGATGGACAGGGAGGCCTGGTGTGCTGCAGTTCATGGGGTCACAGAGTCAGACACGACTGAGCAACTGAACTGAACTGAAGCAGAGATCTTACTTTTTATAACAAAACACTAGTCATTTCCTACGATAAGTCAAAGGTCTAATCTATATAGCACTAGATGCAGTGTTGACTAGTAAGTTTTTATTCATTCACTGAATTTAGAGACAGTGTATATCACCTCCCACACCAATATTAATCAGATATTTTAACTTCAATTAGGGTACATGTATATACACAATTCAAATATTGACTTTTCTTATTCCTGTTTGGCCCATGTGAAATGTCAAAACTATAAGGAAATCTTTGCCAGGTGATAAAACACGCTCTAGAGAATCTCTTCGCTACCATTTATGTTAATGAGAGAAATGGCAACCATATTATAGAGAATAAAAAATGGCCTTTCATTACATTTAATGAAATTTGTACAGAACAGTCCCCAGATTTATAATTCTAATAAAACCACACCGCAAAGAGCAAATTTCTGAAAAAGTTAGAAAGTTGTTCAACATCTCCATTTGCTTCCTTGTCAATCTATTTCTGCATTGGGTTAAAAGGCCTCTCATCTTTTCGCACCAGGGCTGAAATAGACAGCATTATTTTTCTTAAGTATGTAAAGTGCTAGGCTAAGCAGAATTCCTCTTCTTATTATGAGCTTGAGGAGGAAAGAGTTCAAAATTAAAATTTCACATTAACGAATGGCCAAAGCTTGCTAAACAATCAGAAAGACAAATAAAAATACCTGAGGCAAAAAGACCAAATGTATGCTGTCATTTTACTGAACCAACCTGACAATCTATGATCAAATAAAAACTTTACTCTTCTCCCGCTGATACTTCAAACTTGTGTGGGCAAGTACTTTTCATCACTGGGGTGAAGCTCTGAGTGAATCTCATAGTGTTCCCATCCATTTAAATCACAAGAGCAGTCTCATTTCAATAATTAAGCTGTCTGGTCCAGTGTAATAATAAAAACTTCAAATTGTTATCCACTTGGAGCATCTCCATCTATTCCAATTCAGTACTTCTCTGGGTCTGGAAGCCAGAGGTGGGTGAAGCAGTTGTCAGTTCAGTTCAGTTCAGTTGCTCAGTCATGTCTGACTCTTTGTGACCCCATGGACTGCAGCACACCAGGCCTCCCTGTCCGTCACCAATTCCCAGAACTTGCTCAAACTCATGTCCACTGAGTAAATGATGCCATCCAACCATCTGTCATCCACTTCTCCTCCTGCCTTCCATCTTTCCCAGCATCAGGGTCTTTTCCAATGAGTCAGTTCTTCGCATCAGGTGGCCAGAATAAAGGAGTTTCAGCTTCAGCATCAGTCCTTCCAATGAATATTCAGGACTGATTTTCTTTAGGATGGGCTGGTTGAATCTGCTTGCAGTCCAAGGGACTCTTAAGAGTCTTCTCCAATATCATAGTTCAAAAGCGTCAATTCTTCAGCATTCAGCTTTGTTTATAGTCCAACTCTCACATCCATACATGACTACTAGAAAAACCATAGCTTTGACTAGATGGACCTTTGTTGGCAAAGTAATGTCTCTGCTTTTGAATATGCTGTCTCGGTTGATCATAACTTTTCTTCCAAGAAGCAAGCATCTTTTAATTTCATGGCTGCAGTCACCCTCTACAGTCATTTTGGAGCCCAAGAAAATAAAGAGGGGGTTGTTGTTGGCTTCTGCTTACCAACCCTTCCAGAAATGGTCCCAGGAGGGAGAGAGGATGAGGAGAGGCAGCTGGTACTGTTGCCGTCCTGCCCTTTAAACTTGGTGCTTCCTTTTACTCTCAGTGAGGTTTCTGGAGATTCTCTCACTGGGACTTTATGATGATGATTCATGGGGCAAAGAAATTCCTGTCCTTAGAGTGTCCTTCAAGCTGGTTCAGAAGCTGTCCTTCTTGCTGGTTCACTGGCCCATAGGACTCACTGTAGGCTTCTTGCTTTGTCCCTGCTCCTTTCCCTGCCTCTCTGTCTATTGTGAATCATGGCCTTTCCTACTAGTTCTGTTCTTCCCAGCCTCTAAGGAGCACATGTCAGAACATCTTCTTTAATCCCCTCTTTGCTAAATATGAAGGGAACCCCCTCTCCAGCATTCTCCACAGCACTCCAGCATTCCAGCAGTTCTTTGGAAGGATCTTTTTTCCCTCTCAAAACTTGGAGGCCTCCTCTCTTCATTCCTTAGCCATTCCTTGATTTATATGATGAGCTAAATGTTGCAAAACGTTTTCAGGAATCTTCTCAGCAAATCCTTTACCAGTAGTTTAGTGCTTCACTTTATTATGAGGATATTTGGGGTTTTTTTCAAGTAGAGTTAATTTATAATGTTGTGTTAGTTTCTGGTGTACAACAAAGTGACTGTACTTTTTAATATTCTTCCCCTCACCTAACCCCTGTGGTAACCGTAACTTTGTTTTCTTTGATGGTGCTAGTGGTAAAGAACCCACCTGCAGTGCAGGAGAGGTAAAGAGACGCGGGTTTGATCCCTGTGTCAGGAAGATGCCCTGGAGGTGGGCACAGCAAGAAACTCCAGTGTTCTTGCCTGGAGAATCCCTTGGACAGAGGAGCCTGTTGGGTCACAGTCCATAGGGTCACAAAAAATGGGACACGACTGAAGCGACTTAGCATGCACAATCATAAGTTTGTTTTCTTTGACTGTGAGTCTGTCTCTGCTTTGCAAATAAGTTCATTTATATCATATTTTAAATATCACATGTAAGTGATATCATATAATATTTGTCTTTCTCTTTCTGACTTATTTCACTTAGCATGATGATCTCTAGATCCATCCATGTTGCTGCAAATGACATTGTTTCATTCTTTTTATGACTAAGTAGTATTCCATTGTGTATATATAGCACATCTTCTTTATCCACTCATCTGTTGATGGATATTTAGGTTGCTTGCATTTCTTGGCTCTTGTAAATAATGCTTCTATGAACATTGGGGTGCACGTATCTTTTCAAATAAGAGTTCTCCAGATATATACCCAGGAATGAGATTGCAAGAGTGTATGGTAGCTTTGTTTTCAGTTCTTTGAGGAACCTCCATACTGTTTGCCACAGTGGCTACGCCAGTTTGCATTCCCACCAAAGTGTAGGAGGTTCCCTCCCTTTTCTCCACATTCAAGGTGAGGATGTGTGGCTCCTATATGGTCCCTTGTCCTCTGGGACCTCAGCTGATCCTGAGGCAGAAAGTGTTCCTTTTTAACATTCTGTTACATAAACCAATGGGTAAAAGGACTTTGACCAGGAGCAAAGGTTGAATAGAAAAATATGTCAGTATTTACAAACTGAATATGGAGTCTGAGTTCCCTGTGCTCCCTCTCTTGTACTCACAGGGACCAACTGAGCGAGATGTCATACACCACAATGTGCATTAAGGAGTCACTCCGCTTGGCACCTCCAGCCGTGTCCATTTCCAGACAACTCAGCAAGCCCATTACCTTTCCAGATGGACGCTCTTTGCCTGCAGGTCTTTGCATTCTTTTCCTAAGCAGTTTCTAAAGATCACTGAATCCTGGGGACCACAGTGAAAAAGACCAGAGGGATTCTCAACTCTTGGAAGAGTCAAAAGACAAACTTCGGGATAGCTGGCTTAGGGTTGGGCACCTGCTAAGTTCTCAGTGGGTAATGCCTTGACCAGATGTGGGTTTCTGAGACTTTCCCAAAGGTATATAGTCATTTGAAGCAAAGCTATGAACAGAACCTATATCACCAGAATCCCAACTCAGGGTTTCTTCCATTATGGGATGTTGTTTCTAAGATAATCCTGGCTTGGCTGCATTTGACACCCAGCAAGACTTCATGGGAGATGAACACTTTTATCTTTATCTAGAAGACCCAAAGAGGGTCTTTGTCTTCATCATCATAGTAATATTACCCTAGTAAGTATGCAGCACTTAAAAGTTTACATAGAGCCTTCAAATAGATTATCTCATCTTTTTCATCTTGGAACACGCTCTTAGCAGATGCTTATATGTGTTTTGCAGTTTACAGAGCGCTTTCAGATAATTTTGGTGTAGCCAAAAACCCACTGGGGGATCCCAAAGTGCATTGAGCAGAGCTAGAACTTGCTCAGAGGTTCCATGTCTGGAGCCCAGTGCTTTTCAGAACAGCACAAGTACCTGAGCAGGGCAAGTGGGAGGCAGAGAGATCACATGAGATACGCTCCACTTAATCTGCTTCAGTGTTCAATTAACTCTTGCCCTTAGGAACAAGCCAACAGGATTGCTTGTATCAGTACCAACAGCCTGTCACTTACTGTCCCTTTGTTGACAGATCTAGAATTACTTTACCAAAATTATTTCTGATAACCCAATAATCCTCAAATTATCTCACCTCTTTTTTTCCTTTTTTGTTTTTTAAATTTTATTTATTTTTCTTCTGTCTTTTTTAAAATCCTCATACTACATGAACATTTGCCAAAATTCCCTACTTGCATGTATGACCTGCACCAACAGAAACTTGTCATTGGATCTGCAGAGTGGAAGTACAATTCTGTTCCTAAATGTACCTAAGCTGTTGTGTCTGGATACTTTATAGTCCATGAATAGATGCATAAACAATTTCTAGAGATAGTGGAAAACATAAACATAGGCTATCATTTTGACATGATACCAAGAGTGCCTTAAGATAGAATCAGGTATTAAATAGATCATTGATTTGAAAACTGAGGTGCCACCAGACCCCATCTTTTTATGGGTCCTTCACTGCTGGCATCAGCTACAGCCCACAGAACTCTGCCAGGAACTAAGTCTTTCCCTTCAAAAAGAAAAGTGTTACTGAAGAGCAGTATAAAAGGAGCTCACAACTTGCTCTTTTTTCTGCAATCTCTTTTATTTCCTTCCTTTCTCAGGAATGACTGTGGTTCTCAGTATCTGGGGTCTCCACCACAACCCCGCTGTCTGGGAAAACCCACAGGTATGACTGTCCCACTCTCCAGATTTCCTTTCAATGCCTTTTATTGGTCAAACCCAACAGGAAACCCCGTGGGTCAGTTTGGAGCCCAGAGCAAGGTGGGAAAGGGAGGAGAAAGGATTTGAAGAGGCAAAAAGAAGGTTTGGAGCATACCTGAGTCTCTTGAAACTCTAAACATGTGTGCAGATACTTCCTTTTTTATACGCTGCTAGTTTCAAACCCGTTATGTGTAACGGCAAGTTGGACAACTGATCACGTAGGTCATCTTGGCTTGACTTCTAAGTAGATGCACTTGTACCTTCAAAGTGCAAATACTACCACCGGCCATGGTATTTCTGCTTTCCTCTTTCCTAGTCTGGGTAGCAGACTAATCACCTGGGAGACCAGACAAGGTCAGCAGGCCTACAGTTGTGCTGTCCAGGGTGGTAGCCATTAACCACATGTGGTGTGGAGCACTTGAAATTTGGCTGGTTAGAACTGAGATGTGCTGGGAAAGTAAAATTTTGCAGCTGTAGTTCAAAAAATAGGAAATATTTTCTTGAAGTAATTATGTATATGAATTCATGTTGGAATGATCATATTTTCTGTTAAATAAATTATATTAGAAAATTCATTACCCCTTGTAAAAATGTGGATACCAGAACATTTGAAATTACATATGTGGTACATGGATATTTCTGTTGATCAGTGCTAAGCAGTAGCTTCAGAAATGTGTTAATGGTGTTTTGGGGATGGTCGTGGGGTTACCCTCTCATTTCAGGTCTTTGACCCCTTGAGGTTCTCCCAGGAATGTAATAAAAGACACTCCCATGCTTACTTACCATTCTCATCTGGACCAAGGTGAGGACTATTTGAAGTTTTTAAAAACACATAAAAATGTTTACCTGGAAACAGCCTTCTCGCTTCAGCCCCCCAGCTCTATAAGTTCTTCTATGGAAACTTATCTTCTCACCTGACCATGAGGTAGATCTTAGTGCCTGTTTGAGCCACTGAAAGTGTCAATTAGTTTCACGAAGGACAACACCGTTTGCTACGGCATCCTATACAGCCATGGCTCAGATGGCTAAACAGCAAGGCAAGCTGTTGCTCATGGGTTCAATGCAGGTTCACTCCCAATAAAGATGAGATGATTCTTTTTCAGAAAAACAATTTATTTCATCTTTTATTTCATCTTTATATTAGAATCTTAAATTGTAAGACACTTGATATATGCATCATGATGAGTCGATATACACTGTGAGAAGATTCCTTCCCATGTAGTTCATTAACATATTCTTCAGCTTACATACCTGTCCTTTTTTGTGTGTGAGAGGACATTTAAGTTCTTCTTTCTTAGCAAATTTCAGTTCTACAATACAGTGTATTACCAACTATGGTCGTCATGTTTTATTATACATTAGAACTTCGTGGCGGGTTGGGAGGGGGTGGAGGGAGGAACAATTCTGTGAGCAGCTCCAAGTGCCACCCTGTTTTGGAAGGGCATCAATTTGAACCTTCCAGCTCACATTCTTACAGGGAACAAGGTAAGTCCAAAGTCCAAAAGTTGGTATGGAATTTCATGTGCAAATGTATTGTTAACATCAGACTTGTTTTTCTAGTATCTTATTAAAGCGTCAGAAGAAGTATCAGTTCTTCCAGTCTCTTTTTTCTTGGTGTCTGCAGGAACTGCATCGGGCAGAATTTTGCCATAGCTGAGATAAAGGTGATTGTTGCCTTGATTCTGCTCCGCTTCCAGATGAGAGTAGAGCCCACCAAGCCTGTTGTCTTCGTGCCCTACGTTTTCATCAAACCCAAGAAGGGGATCTACTTGCACCTGAAGAAACTCCCCTAATGTTAGAGCCTAGGACATGATGATTTTATACATTTTGTTTTAAAGTTAAATTTCAGCTCAAGGTCCAGGAAAATAGAGAGTAATCAAAGTATGGTGACATAGGGTGTCACCTTGATATGTTTCTGTATGATTCAGAGATTTTCTCATCTTTTCTGTTTGATTCTGGTTATTACTAATGCCAAATATCAAGAATTTTCTAAGTGGCTTCCATATATTTTCTGCTGTTTTAAAATCTCTTTCAGAATTGCACTCATAATAGATGAATGTATGCTCATGGTAAAAGATTTACAACACTAGAAAAGCTATGGAGTAAGAAGTAAAAATCCCATTTCATATAGCCACACCTCCCTGCCCAATCCTACTGCTTTTCCTAAAAACAGAATAGCTTGGGATGCATTCTTTCAGACTTTTTCCTGTACATTTCATATATGCATATGTATGTACGTATTCTTGTCTATGGGATCATATACATATTGTTCTTCCTTTTTTCACTCAATAAAAATACATCTCATTTCTAATCATGACTTCATGAAATTCTGTAATGTGAATATACTATAATTTTTTCAGCTCTTTTCCTATTATTGGAGACATTACTTTTAGTTTTCAAAACATGCTTATTGGCCATTTATGTTTATCTTTGTTTTGTTCTCTGTAATGTATATGTCATCTATTTTTATAGATGACATCTATTTTTATAAACATCTATCTATGTTTATTTTTCCATGAAGTTATCTTTTTCTTATTGATTCATGTAAGCTCTTTACATATTGTGGATAATAATCCTTGATTATAACTTTTCTTTGTAATTTCCCCCCATTCTTTTACTTTTTGAAAACTGTATTTATGGTGTCTTTTATCATACAGGACTTCTAAATTTTCACAAAGTAAGGTATGTAAACTTGTCTTTGTGGTCTGTGGGGTTTGAGTCTGGGATAAGAAGGCTTTTGTTTGGAATATTTTCAAGACATTCTATATAGTTTCCTGATGCTAACAACTCTTGTGAAGCCTGAACAGGAATTTCTTAATGATTTCGAGATTCACCACTTACTTGATGTGTAAGTGCCAAATATTTGATACATATTAGATACTCAGTGGATTAATATACATGGTCCCTGCCTTCATGGAGCTTCTAAAGTGGAAAATGGATACCAAATAGATAAATACAAATTGTATTAATACTGAGTGCCATGAAAGAAATGAGTGGTTGAGCTAGACAGTAATCCAGTGGAACTTACTTTTTTTCACTTAAGTATAGTTGATTTACAATGTGCCAATCTCTGCTATATCAGCTTTACACATATATACATTATTTTTAAAATTCTTTTCCCAGGTTTATCCCAGGAAAATGAAATGAAAGTCGCTCAGGCATGTCCAACTCTTTGTGACCCCGTGGACTTCTCCAGTCCATGGAATTCTTCAGGCAAGAATACTGGAGTGGGCAGCCTTTCCCTTCTCCAGGGGATCTTCCCAACCCAGGGGTTGAACCCAGGTCTCCTGCACTGCAAGCGGCTTCTTTAGCAGCCGAGCCACCATGGAAGACCAAGAATACTGGAGTGGGTAGCCTATCCCTTCTCCAGTGGATTTTTCCAACCCAGGAATTGAACCAGGGTCTCCCGCATCTTAGATGAATTCTTTACCAGCTGAGCTACCAGGGACGCCCCTTCAAGCTGTGTAGGGGTGTCATTAAGGGATGGCAGTTAGGTTATCCCAGAAGATTGGATATAATTCCCTGTGCTATACAGCAGGACCTTGTTGATCCATTCTAAATGTAGTAGCTTGCATCTACCCAACCCAAACTCTCAGTCCATCTCTCTCCCCCTCCCTTCCCCTTGGCAACCACAAGTCTGGTTTCTCTGTCTGTGAGTCTGTTTCTGTGTAGTAGACAGGTTCATTTGTGCCATATATTAGTTTCCACAGTAAGTGATGTCATATGGTATTTGCTTTTAAGGGGAATTTACTTTAGATGGGGTTGTCTAGAACATCTTCTTTGAGAAGGTGACAAACAAGTTGAAACCTGAAGGATGGTAATGGAAGTTAGCCCTCCTTTTCCTCAAGTGCCTCATAGCAGCAAAATTATGGCAAGTAGATGGACAGTTTAAATAGCCCTTAAACATGATCCCTGCCAAGTAAAAGCAAACTAGTATTCTTGACAATATGGGTAGACAGTAAATGGAAAGAAAGCACTGATCACATCAGTAATAACCCACTTTAACAAGAAGGTCCCCAAATAGAGGGACCTAAACCAGATAGAAATTTCTTTCTTTCTCACATTAAAATCTCAGGGAGGCAAGTGGTCAGAGTTGGTAGCATGGTTTGCTTTACAAGACCGTCAAGGCATCCAGGCTCCTTCAGTCTTTTGTTCTCCATCTTCAACACGTGGCTTTCAGTTAATGATCTGAGATAGTTACCAGCTCCCACCACCGCATCTGCCTTTGAGCAAGTGAGAGAACATAAGAGGGAATGGGAAGGTATGCACCTTTCTTTATGAAAACATTAGCTGGAAATTGTATACATCCCTTCTGCTCACAGCTCTGCCTATAACCAACTTCCTCCTTTAGCTGAAAAGGAGACTAGGAAATGTGGTCTTTCACTGGGACCATGTTCTCAGCTAAAACTATTGATATTTCTGTAAGAGTGGAGAAAAGATGTTGAAGGGACACTGAGTCATCTCGTCCACAAATAGCCTACTGATGTTTTTAAAATAGAAACTGTATCAGGGATAGTGCTGAGACCGTGAAGGGTGTCATAGCATTTAGAGTCTAGTAATTAAAGGTCACCATTCAGCAGGCCATACTGGTAAATCTATAAGTATTCAGTCTCAAGTCAGGAGTAGGTGATGTGGGCAAGTATCTTAAAGGAGTCACTTAAACCTGACCAAAATGCCATCACTCTCTCTTTTGTCCCCCCAACTGGGAGATGGCACACAAGCAAAAAACAATGTTCAACTTCTTAAACACTAATCTTAAAGTTTTTCTGTAAAGGACAGTACACCCAACAGAGTTAGTTGTAAATCATATCAAGTGTCATGTTTTTATTCTTTACCTTTTGTGCATCACTGATCATTTTACAAATTTGAAGAAAACAGCAAATCTTCCCCCAGAAATACAGACATTTTCTAAGCGCCAGTAAAAGAGCTTGTCTATGATCTTGTGACACTAGTGGGCTCCCTGAGCCCGTTTCTGGAACCTATTGAGAGCCATTCCTTTGCCCTAATATCTTGGAGAACCTTAGCAGATGGATATGTCTAGTAGTGGAGGTACCCCATGTTCAGGAGGCAAGTCATTTCATCCTTAGGCAGTTTGAGAATACTGAACAAAAAAACAACTTCCGCCTTTGTAAAACTCACCCATTGGTACAACTCAAAATTTCTTTAACAATATATAGATTTGATGGATAGCTACATGTAAAAGGATGAAACTAGATAACTTTTCTCACACCATATACTCAAAAAAATAAAATGAATTAAACACTTAAAAGGAAGACTAGAAGCCATAAAATTCCTAGAAGAACACTATAGGCAGTGAGCTTTTTGTCATGGGTCTTAGCAATAATTTTCTGGATCTGTCTCTTTATGTAAAGGAAAAAGGAGCCAAATAAATAAATGAGACTGCATCAAACTAAAAAGCTTTTGCACAGGGAAGGAAACTATCAACAAAATGAAAAGCATACTGAATGAAGATTCAGATATGTCTGCTGCTGCTGCTGCTAAGTCGCTTCAGTCGTGTCCGACTCTGTGCGACCCCATAGACAGCAGCCCACCAGGCTCCTCTATCCATGGGATTTTCCAGACAAGAGTACTAGAGTGGGGTGCCATTGCCTTCTTCGAATGATATGTCTACTAAGGGGTTAATATCCACAATCTATAAAGAACTCATCAGTTCAGTTCTGTTCAGTCACTCAGTCGTGTCCGACTCTTTGCAACCCCATGAATCACAGCATGCCAGGCCTGCCTGTCCATCACCAACTCCCAGAGTTCACCCAGACTCACATCCATTGAGTCAGTGATGCCATCCAGCCATCTCACCCTTTGTCATCCCCTTCTCCTCCTGCCCCATATATTAAAAAATCCAATTTAAAAATGGGCCAAGGACCTGAATAGGCATTCTTCCAAAGAAGACATACAGAGGACCTACAGACAGATGAAAAGATGCTCAATGTCACAAATCATTGTTGTTCGGTCACTCAGTTATGTCCGACTGTTTGGAGCCCCATGGACTGCGCACGCCAGGCTTCTCTGTCCTTTACTATCTCCCAAAGTTTGCTCAGATTCATGTCCATTGAGTTGGTGATGCCATCCAATCATCTCGTCCTCTGTCATCCCCTTCTCCTCCTGTCTTCAATCTTTCCCAACATCAGGGTCTTTTCCAACGAGTCGGCTCTTGAAGTCAGAATCTTAGCTCACCTACTTTCCCTCCTGTTTACTCAGGAATGCCTTTGTTTCTCAATATTTGGTCTCTTCACCACAACCCTGCTGAATGGGAAGACCCTCAGGTATGACAGTCCCAAACTCCACCCAGTGGCATCTGAGATAGTCAACAAGGATAGGAGGGAACAGAAGATATTCACAGTAGAGGGCGTGGTTAGAACAATCATCCATAGATTAGGAAAGAGAAAACAGAACAAAATTCCTGTGTTTTTAAAAGAAAAATACTTTGGGACTTCCCTGGTGGTCCAATGGCTAAGACTCTGCACTCTCGAGGCAGGGCCCCCAGGTTCGATCCCTGGTCAGGAAACTAGATCCCACATGCCACAATTAAGAGTTCATATGAATGAATCCCGGAGTTGGTGATGGACAGGGAGGCATGGCGTGCTGCGATTCATGGGGTCGCAAAGAGTCGGACACGACTGAGCGACTGAACTGAACTGAACTGATGCCTCAATTAAAGATTCTGCATGCTGCAAACAAAGACAGAAGATGCCATGTATCATAGCTAAGACTCAGGGCAGCCAAGTAGATAAATAAATATTTAAAAATAAAACAAAGAAAAGAAAAATATTTCCCATTTGTAAAGTTTCCAGTGTTCCATGACGATTCCTCATCAACAGAAACACATCACATCCTTTTGGGAAGTAAAAGGTATGTGATTAGTTGACTGACACAATGTCGTTTAACCACCTTGCACCCCACTTTCATTTATTCATAAAGTCAAGCTAGTCATTGAGTTGTGATATAGACCACAAACAATTTGTTACTGGAAATCATTAAAGTAGCAAAATTATAAAGTCTTTGCCTTGTAAAACATTAGCGCATATTTGAGTTTAGACCTTCAAAAATTCCACTCTCATTTACATTTAAAGTTAACCTGAATGAGGGTGAGAAGGAAAGGAGAGACCTACAGGGTCTGGGAGAGAAAGAGCATGATCCTTGGCTGTGAACCAGTGTTCAGAGCCATCACACAGTCTAAATCCAGGCTGTGCTCATCCACACCTCCCACAGAGATGGGGAGGTGGAGGGGCCAGGATCTGAATGACTTGAGTATTTGAATTGCCACCTCTTGACCTTTGCACAGGGATTCCCAGGTGGCTCAGTGGTTAGGAAGCCACCTGCCAATGCAGGAGACACGGGTTCAATCCCTGGGTCGGGAAAATCCCCTGGTGGAGGGCATGGCAACTCACTCCAGTATTCTTGCTGGGAAAATCCCATGGACAGAGGAGTCTGACAGGCTACAGTCTGTGACAGTCAGTCACAGAGAGTCTGACACAACTGAGCGCACACACACGAACTTTATACAAGTCACTAGCTCAGTCTATTGGGAACCAAGACAAAGGAAAAGAGTAATAAATAATTTGATTCCTTGTCAATTTGTATATGACAAAGGCAGTTATTTACTGTGAAGGGATAATCAGTTCAGTTCAGTCACTCAATCATGTCCGGCTTTTTGCAACCCCATGGACTGAGCACACCAGGCCTCCCTGTCTATCACCAACTCCCGGAGTTTGCTCAAAATCATGTCCATCGAGTCAGTGATGCCATCCAACCCTCTCATCCTCTGTCGGCCCCTTCTCCTCCTGCCTTCAATCTTTCCCAGCATCAGGAGGCTTTTTTAATGAGTCAGTTCTTCGCATCAGGTGGCCAAAGTATTGGAATTTCAGCTTCAGCATCAGTCCTTCCAGTGAATATTCAGGACTGATCTGCTTTAGGATGGACTGGTTGGATCTCTTTGCAGTCCAAGGGACTCTCAAGAGTCACCGTTCAAAAGCATCAATTCTTCAGTGCTCAGCTTTCTTGATAGTCCAACTCTTACATCCATATATGACTACTAGAAAAACCATGTGCTGTACTTAGTCACTCAGTCGTGTGACCCCATGGACTGTAGCCTGCCAGGCTCCTCTGTTCATGGGGATTCTCCAGGCAAGAAAACTGGAGTGGATTGCCAATTCTTCTCCAGGGAATCTTCCCAACCCAGGGATAGAACCCAGATCTCCCAAATTGCAGGCAGATTCTTTACCAGCTGAGCGACCAGGGAAAAACCATAGCCTTGACTAGACGGACCTTTGCTGGCAAAATAATGTCTCTGCATATATGCTGTCCAGGTTGGTCATAGGTTTTCTTCCAAGGAGCAAGCATCTTTTAATTTCATGGCTGCAGTCACCATCTGCAGTGATTTTGGAGCCCAAAAGAATAAAGTCAGCCACTATTTCCCCATCTATTTGCCATGAAGTGATGGGAACAGATGCCATGATCTTAGTGTTCTGAATGTTGAGCTTTAAGCCAACTTTTTCACTCTCCTCTTTCACTTTCATCAAGAGGCTCTTTAGTTCCTCTTTGCTTTCTGCCATAAGGGTGGTGTCATCTGCATATCTGAGGCTATTGATATTTCTCCCTGCAATCTTGATTCCAGCTTGTGCTTCCTCCAGCCCAGCGTTTCTCATGATGTACTCTGTATATTAGTTAAATAAGCACGGTGACAATATACAGCCTTGATGTACTCCTTTCCTGATTTGGAACCAATCTGTTGTTCCATGTCCAGCAAGGATCAAACCAGGATCTCCCACATTGCAGGCAGACAGTTTACTGTCTGAGCCACCAGGGAAGCCCTGAAGGGAAAATTAGTATTAGTATTAGTCGCTCAGTCATGCCTGACTCTTTATGACCCCATGGACTGCAGCCCACCAGGCTCCACTGTCCATGAGATTTTCCAGGCAAGGATACTGGAGTGGGTTGCCATTTCCTTCTCCAGGGGATCTTCCCAACCCAGGGTTTGAACCTGGGTCTCCTCACTGCAGGCAGATCCTTTACTGACTGAGCTACAAGGTAGTCCTTGAAGGGAAAATAGTGAAGTCAATAGATTTGGCTAAGTCGGATTGTATTTTAATTGTCCTAATGATTCATAAAGGAGATCAGCCCTGGGATTTCTTTGGAAGGAATGATGCTAAAGCTGAAACTCCAGTACTTTGGCCACCTCATGCAAAGAGTTGACTCATTGGAAAAGAGTCTGATGCTGGGAGGGATTGGGGGCAGGAGGAGAAGGGGGCGACAGAGGATGAGATGGCTAGATGGCATCACTGACTCGGTGGACCTGAGTCTGGGTGAACTCTGGGAGTTGGTGATGGACAGGGAGGCCTGGCGTGCTGCAATTCATGGAGTCACGAAGAGTCGGACATGACTGAGCGACTGAACTGAATTGAACTGAATGATTCACGGTTGCTTTTTATCCTAGGGACATATTAGATCTGCTCCTAGATTGTACAGTCTCTGCTTGCTCCAGATGTGTTTTCAATGGCAGGCCTTTAGGAGCATCAGGTCAGTTCAGTTCAGTCACTCAGTCGTGTCTGACTCTTTGTGACCCCATGAATCGCAGCACACCAGGCCTCCTTGTCCATCACCAACTCTTGGAGTTCACCCAAACTCATGTCTATCTAGTCAGTGATGCCATCCAGTCATCTCATCCTCTCTTGTCCCCTTATCCTCCTGCCCCCAATCCCTCCCAGCATCAGAGTCTTTCCAATGAGTCAACTCTTCGCATGAGGTGGCCAAGGACTGGAGTTTCAGCTTTAGCATCATTCCTTCCAAAGAATACCCAGGACTGATCTCCTTTAGAATGGACTGGTTGGATCTCCTTGCAGTCCAAGGGACTCTCAAGAGTCTTCTCCAACACCACAGTTCAAAAGCGTTAATTCTTCTGCGCTCAGCTTTCTTCACAGTCCAACTCTCACATCCATACATGACCACAGGAAAAACCATAGCCTTGACTAGACGGACCTTTGTTGGCAAAGTAATGTCTCTGCTTTTTAATATGCTGTCTCGGTTGGTCATAACTTTTCTTCCAAGGAGTAAGCGTCTTTTAATTTCATGGCTGCAGTCACCATCTGCAGTGATTTTGGAGCCCCAAAAAATAAAGTCTGACACTGTTTTCAATGTTTACCCATCTATTTCCCATGAAAGGATGGGACCAGATGCCATGATCTTCGTTTTCTGAATGTTGAGCTTTAAGCCAACTTTTTCACTCTGCTCTTTCACTTTCATCAAGAGGCTCTTTAGTTCCTCTTTGCTTTCTGCCATAAGGGTGGTATCATCTGCATATCTGAGGTTATTGTTATCTCTCCCAGCAATCTTGATTCCAGCTTGTGCTTCCTCCAGCCCAGCATTTCTTATGATGTACTCTGCATGTAAGTTAAATAAGCAGGGTGACAATATACAGCCTTGATGTACTCCTTTACCTATTTGGAACCAGTCTGTTGTTCCATGTTCAGTTCTAACTGTTGCTTCCTGACCTACATATAGGTTTCTCAAGAGGCAGGTCAGGTGGCCTGGTATTCCCATCTCTTTCAGAATTTTCCACAGTTTATTGTGATCCACAGGCTAGGCTTGTAGTACCCAGCCTTTGTCAGTTCCTAGCGTTAGCTTTAGGAATTGCATTCATGATATGTGTAGAGTTTGTGCGTGAGGGGAGTGGAGGACCTTCATTCTCATTACAGATCTTTACCCCTTGAGATTCTCCAAGGAAAATTGTGAAAAAAAAGACCCCCCTATGCCTTCCTACCATTCTCAGCTGGATCAAGGTAAAGACTCAAGCTGGTAAACAGGATGGAAGTGTACTATAGTGCTTGCTTGACAAAATTCACTCACTGTAGGCCCACGGCTCACTGGCACTGCGTGAGTGCCACATCCCTACCACGTACATGGCTTGTCTTCTTTTGTGGCCAGGGAGTTCAGACGAGCCCCCAAAGAGATCAGTTAATTTCATGAAAGACAGCTCTGTTCCATGGCAAGTGGGCATGTACTGATGCCAGCCATCTCCACCCCAGACAAGGCAACATTGGCAGCACCCAGGCACAATCTAAATTCCTGTTCTAAGTTCCTAATGTCCCTTTCCCATAGTAGCTGCTCAGTCATGTCCGAATCTTTGTGACCCCATGGACTGTAGCTCATCAGGCTCTTTAGTCCGTGGAATTCTCCAGGCAAGAATACTGGAATGGGTTGCCATGCCCTTGTCCAGGGGATCTTCCTGACTCGGGATTGAACTTGGGTCTCCTGCATTGCGGGCAGATTCTTTACCATCTGAGCCACCAGGGAAGCTCCAATATGGTATAAGAAAAACCTGCTTTACCAAACACAGTATAATCCACGGAGTATACCAGGTTTAATATTCTCATGCTCTTTACTGCAAATTCAAGGCTAGGGTAAATTGTCATGGCAACAAAGAGCAGAATTGTGAATGTAAAACATTACATGTTCCATATTTTACTTATTAAAAACCTTCTTGTGTCTCTGTCAAAAAAAAAGAATTCTCATGCTCAACTGCACAGATTTCTAAATGAATAATAGTAAAACTAGTGTTTCTTCTCCATAATTTGGAAAAATTTTCTAGTTCTATGGATCCTGCAGAATCAATTGTTGATACAATTCACTATCACTTAGTCTTGACACAAAGGAACTCTATGGTCCCATTATATTTAAAACCTTTTCTGAATTCTATCACAAACTTGGTTTGGTTTAGAATATGGATTTTGTTTCCCTGGAAAAGGTGTCATATATAAAAAGATTGTCTCATGTTTCTAATAATATACAGATTTATCAGGTATTACTTTTCCTCCCTGGTGTCCCCAGGAACTGCATTAGGCAGCATTTTGCCATGGCTAAATGCAAAATGACCCTGGCCCTGACTCTGCTCCACTTCGAGCTAACTCTAGACTGCTACAAGCCTCCCATACTCATGTGCCAAATTATCCTAAAATCTAAGGATGGAATCCATGTGTTCCTAAAGAAAGTTTGCTAATTTTAAGTCTCCTCATATAATGATTAATGAAGGAATTTTATTACCAGAGGAAGAATATGAAGATAAATATAATGCCAAAATATATCTATATGGTTTGGGGATAAATTATGTAATTTAGGATACTTCTGATTGGTTTTAACAACTATTAGAAATAATTCTGATATCTTCCTGGATCATATAGGTTTCCTTTTGGTGTAACCCACAAAAAAATACATCAAAAACTCAAACTGACTTCAACTGCAAAAAAAAATTATTGGCTCATGTAACTAATCGTAGTGTGGCTTTCAAGCACAGTTTGATCTAGGGTCCAATTCAACCTCTAGATTACTTTCATCTCTGCATATCTCTGCATGACAGCTTTGTCCTCAGCTATCTTCCCTTATGATTAACAGAAAGTAACTGCATCATCTTATAGTCTCTTATTACACTGTCTAGGGAATGGGTAAATTGATAAGGGTATATAAAAACCTTAGATATTTACAAGGAATTCTGAATATAGATAACCCTGTATCTGAGTTTCCATTTGGAATATTATAGGATACCATACCCTGTAGAACTCTTGCTTAACATGGAGTGAGGCAGTTATTGGATATTTAGGCAGAGATAGGGTCTACAGAGAACAACCTAATCCCCATGCCTGAGGGTGCCATCGCAGATACGGAAATTCCAGCATATCTTCAGTGGGATACATACAATTTTTAAGACAGCCAGTGTACAGGAAAAGGAATTGTAAATATGGACACAAATCCTGGTGATGGATGCTCCTGATGTGATGGTTGGATAAAATGTAGCCCAGGCAGTCCTCAGGAAATAAATGGTAGCTAAACTTAAGGCAGGACAGGATGAGTTCTAGAATCCCAGGCACTTGACTTCCAACCAGTGATCTCTCCATTTGAGCCACCCGCACATCTCTCAGGGATCCTATCAGTGGTCACTACGCTCGGACCTCGGCCTGGGCAGATTCCCCTCTACACACAGGAAAAGGGATTGCTGGTGGCATTAAGCATCCCAAGGATTGTGTGTGAGTGCTGCCATTTGGTGGCTTTTCAAGATATTGCCAGCAATAAGGAGAAAGGATAAAGGACAGAACAGACATTTGGCAAAAAAGAAAGTATTATACTTTCTTTTCGAACAATTTTTAAGTGTTTGGCACCAAGGCAAACTGGAATCTTCCCCCACCCACACTGCTTACAGTGAACTGATTAAGTATAAATGGCTTCAACTGTTAAAGAAATCACTGGTGAGCATGTACTTTACAAGAGCCTCAAAAATGCTTATATTCTTTCATGGAGTCATCCCATCCTAGGAGTTTGTCCTAAGGAAGGACCATTGTTTTCAGGGTTTTTATGGGAGAGGCACAATGACTAAGGTCATCCAAACAGAGGCAGTGTCCCACCCCAGCCAGAGCTGGGACATCAGGAACCAGAGTGAAGAAGACAAGGCCCAGGAGGGCCTCATTCAGGAGGATAGTGGGGCTTTCAGGGACAGGGAGGCTGAACCTGTGCTTTCCAGGCAAATGGGAGCCCACTGGACTCAGCTGAACCATCAACTAAGCCTCGGCCCACCCAGCCCAGCCAGCTTGCAGACTAACTCCAGACCATACTTGATAAAAAAGGACCTTTAGGAAGAGGTAAACTCATTTCTAATACCCTCAACTGGGATGGGGGACAGGAGTAAGCACAAGTGGGTAATAGCTGGTGGGCAATGACAATGCTCCATGGCTGGCAGGCAGGTGTCTGGGCAAGGTGGCCCTGGGTCTACACCATGTCAGATCTTACTAAGGCTTTGCACTGGGCTGTCTCCACATGTATGTTGTTGAGCCTCTTTGATGTCCATTTAAGGAAAAAAAAAAAAAACTTGAGAAGTAAATTGATTTGCCCAAGATCATGCAAATTATTTAAGTGGCTGAGCTGGGACTGGCTGACACGTATTCATTCATCTGACAAACACAGCTCTTCTTCTATGCAGGGACTCTGCCCAGAGACCTGGAGATGTCATGCCCTCCAGGAGCTCGCAGACAGAAAACAATCCACTTGGTGAGTTTGGAGTGGGAAAGATGTATCAGAAAGCGTTCCTGAAGTTGCTGAGGCTGGCAGAAGGGAAAACATAAGCCCAGAACGTAAACAAATAGGCACTGAGATGTGAAGCACTGTGGTAGGGAAGGAAGGAAAGCTTGGAGCAGTTAAGTAGCAGAGCGCCTGCAGTGTGCCATCTCGTGGCTAATTAAGACGTTGCAGGCAAAAGAGGAAAAGAAAGACGTCTGTTGCTAACACTAAGTATTTATTTACTCTACGCTTCCTGTACATACATTAACACATTTACTCTTCACTGCAACCCAATAAGATGGGCATCATTTTACCCTTAATTTTCATATTCAGAGGCTGACGCACCTATGTTACTAACTTGCCCAACATCATGCTAATATAAAATTGGCAGGGCAGGATTTGCCCAGGGAAGTCTGGCTTCAAGTCCAGGGCCCCTCCTGGAGGAGGGAGGCTCACCTCACAGATGTAAAGGGCTGGGTCCCGCTTGACTCTGTGTTTGGGAAAGGTCTCTCGAGTGACCATGTGTGGAGGATAGTTTGAGCATGAAGCAAGAATGAGAATAAGGAGGACAGAGGGTTGCTGCAAACATCCATGCAAGCTGCAGACCTGAAGCAGGGGAGGTAGGGTGGGGTGAGGGAGGGGGATTTGGGGCCATCCACCTCTGGCCTGGGTGGATGACTGGTGGTGCCCCTAGCAGCACAGGGGGCTCAGATGAGTCAGAGATCCAGAATTCCATCTTGGTCTGAGGTTCCTGCAGAGTTGTGCAGGGGGTAACTGGGTCCTAGAGGGGATGGAGCTGAAGATGCTGATTCAGAAGCTGATACTTCATGGGAAGGAATGTAAATAAACGGAGGGGATAAGATCCTTATGACATTCATTCAACCACCATTGACCGGGGACCTCCCATTATTCCGGACCTATGCTGGACACTCGGACATCATGACAAACAAGGCAGCTGTGGTCTCTGCCTCACAGAGATCAGCTGTCTTGTTCAGAGAGCACCACCATGACCAACGTGAGGCTGTGAGTCCATGGGCCTGTGTGAGCCTGGGGTGCTGAGGGTTCACCAGGGTGGTCAGAAAGAACTCCCCAGAGAAAACGGCCATCATCCTATTGTGCTGAGAGCAGAAGCATCAGACAGGCCACTGTATCTTGCAACAAGAAGACAGGATTCTGGTGCTCCTAGTGAGAGCAGATTCGGCAGAGGACTGGAGGTGGAAGATGTGGAGGTGCGAGCAGGCAGGATGAAGGCAGAAGTAGCCACTACCAAGCATCCGCTTAGTTACTAAGGGGACCGCTCTCCAGTTCCCAGATGCCTCTTTCTAAAGGACTACGAATGCTACAGTGACAAACACTTTATTTTCCTCTTCATCTTCCCATTTCTCTCTCTCTCACACACACACACATACAAGCACACACGGAACTCTACATTGAGGTAGAATTAACAATAGATTTAAAGTCAAAAGAGCAGGGTCCAGTGCCACTTCCAGACTGCGTGACCTTAAGCAATTTACCTCCCTTTCTGAGTCTGCATTTTTTCCTCAAGAAAATAGGATCAGAAAAAATCTCCAATCAGAAATCATCCTACACACCACAAAACAGCTGTTAGCTTCAGCGTGCGAACCATCACCACCACCATCACTGCCTTTGGGTTGGAGGGAAGGCCCTTCCCAGTCTTTTGTTGCAACTTGTTAGCTCTTGGCACCTGGGAGATTCTTCCATCAGCTTCTTCCCATCCCTCTCTCTCCTTTTCCTCCCTGCTCGCTGGAGCTCACGCTCCTCCTCCACCTGTCCTCCACTTCACCAGCACCCATCCTCATCATCACCCCCATCCCACACCCCAAGCTCACAGCCTGAACTGGTCAGGAGCCCAGTTACTCATTGGCAAAGTCCACGTACAGAACAGTACCAGCCTCAGCAATGCAGAACAAACCAGCCCCATTATGCTGGCTCCTCCAGAGGTCCAGGGGGACAGCTGGGCCCAGCACATTCTGTTCCAACCAGCCATGCAGAGCCTCTAGCTTGCCTCTCAACCTGACTTGTCACATGACACTGGGCAGGGGCCATCCCTTCCTTGGGCTGCAGATTCCACCGTGCAATATTATTAATACTAAACTGAACTAAATGACTTGAAGGATTTTGCTAGGTCTGACACAGAGTGGTCCTGCATCCAACCGAGTTCATCCTGTAATAATAATAATAATAAGACAAAAGCTAACATTTGTTGTGTGCACTAACTGTACACTTGACACTATTCTGTGTATTATGTACACCACTTTTTTGAGTCTTCACAACACCTCTTATTAAATGGACACCACGTACTCCCCCCAGTTTACAGATGAGTAATCTGGAGCTTTGTTGACTGATTTGTCCAACACGGTATTAGTGTCATATCGGTTTTGTGTCCAGGCTGCCTGGCCCAGACCTGTCCTCTTAACCTCCCAGTGGGCATCCAGCTGGAAAGCAAAAGCTCTGGTTGAACTAGAAATTGCTCAACTGCACTTCAGACCTGCCCTATACACCCAAATGCCCCCTAGTCCTCTCCCTGTAGACATCCCACCAGCTCCCAACCACTTGTCCAAATGCATCTTCACCCCACACACTCCTTCTTGTCCCCTGGCACCTTTCACTCTCGGGGCCACCCACTACCCAGTGCCTTCGTGAGAAGCAGGAAAAGGCGCCCAGTTTGCAGGTAGAGGCGCAGTTCACACAATCCCATCAGTGTTCCCCAAGAGGTTCCACCATCTTCCAGCCTGCTCAGGATGATCCTGAGACTCGTCCCTGAACTTTCTTTCTCTCTCTCTCATCAAGCTCTCTATTCTTCTTCCCCACTGGGCCAGGGTCTCTAGGGAGCAGGGCACCACCAACATTATCATTCCTTAATCTCTGGAATAATGACTCAAGACAGAGGCTCAAGAAGAGAGGAAGGGAGGTGTGTCATGAGGACCGGATGCTAAGTCCCCCAGAGCCTGGCCCTACCAGTAGTACTCAGAACCTGAAGTTTTCACGGAGCTGGCCTCTAGGGACACAAAGAGGGGGCGCTGGAGGCCCGGCTGCCCTGGAAACCTGCAGTGCAAGGTGCTGCACAACCTATGAGGTCCCCCGGGCCCGGCCTTAGGAAGGTGTTTGGTCCCAGTGCTTAAGGGGGAAGAGCCCCCTGAAGGTACAGTTCAAAGGCTCTACTGAATCCACCCTTCTCATTGAGTGTGCAGCCACCAGGGGGCAGCTGAGGCTGCAGGCAGACATGGGCGGGGAGGGGGAGAACAACCCCTCCCCACCAACTGAAGACCAGATGGAGCATCGGTGATCACTGACCCCAGGACCTTCAGCCAGAGAGAGCTTGAGAGAGGGTGTGCAGGTCCTGTGTATGTCTGTACCTATGTGGGGTGGATGATATGGACTAGGATTTAGTCTCTCCCTCTGGGTCTCTTCACCACCCCCTGGGGCTTCCCTTTCCTGGGCCCAACTGTGGGTGCTGGTGACTCAGAGAGGAAAGTCACCCCCTGCCTGCCCTTGAGGAGCTCCCAGACCTGACGCTGGAGCTGCACACAGACAAGGGAACAGGCAACACAGGGCAGTGAGCGCAGAGATGCTGGTGTGGCCCAGAGGAAGCCCTTAGCCCAGGGGTCAGGATGAGCTTCCCAGAAGTGACTGCTAAGCCAAGCTTAGGGGGTCTTCTGGCGAGTTTCAGGTACAATGATAACACATACATTATCTCTGCTTCCTCCCAGTAACCCCTCCGGGAAGTCATGACAGAAGCAGTTTTACTGGCAAGTGAAAAGAACGTCCAGAAGCCCAGGTGGTCCCACAAGCAGTGAGGAGAAGAGCTGGACTTTCAACTAGAGTCTGCATGGTTCTTAAGCCCGAGTCTCGGCCACTGTGTGGACTGCTGGGGTCTGAAAACTGAAAGGAGACCCAAGCTCGGGGCTCCAGGCCCGCGGACCAGATCTGAAGGGGAGCCAAATGTCTCCCATCTTCATCCCAGAGCAAGTTCCACCGGTTCCAGGCACCTGACTCACCTGGGAGCTTGGCCTAAGGAGATAGGGTAGGATAAGGAGAAAGACAGCCCATCACAGACACTGGACACCTCCCATCTCCCCTGCTCCTCTACCCTGGGCTGGGGGAGGAGACTCTGCCTGGCAGACGTTCCCCTGTGATATTAGGCTCCCTGAAATACAATAAGAGTGCAGTGTTTCTGCTCATGTCACTCTGAGCATGAGGGAAGTCATCTGGAAAATTATTCCAAGCCCCTGCCACTCTATCTTAATAACACTCAAGCTAGGACTCTGCACCCTTTTTTCAAAACCAACTCCAGGCTGGAAGTTCTTCTTCAAGTCTAACTGAAGTAAACTGTGCTGCAACCTACTTTCAACTCTGCAGTTGCTGGGTGGGGCTTTTAGCGTAATTCGGGTGTAGCCTACAATGTAACCCTGTGAAATCCACACGTTGTAGGTAGAGGAAGAATAGGAAAGGTGCCAGCCGTGTTCCAGAAAGCTGGAGGAGCAAGAATGTCTTCTGGGAGTAATAGAACCTCTGGGTCCTGGAGCCAGGGCCTGGGCAGCCTTCGCCTTCTACCCAGAGAGCAGGCGGAGAGATCCGCAGGAGGTCAAGCAGCACAAAAAGTGAGACTTGGGTGAGGGCACCGGACTTCGCCCTGCCTCGAGGAGCATCAGGGCAGCGCAGGCACGTGGGAGAGCTGGAGAGAAGGCAGGGGGAGAGCCAGCTGGAGAAAGAGGGCGGATGAGAGGTGAGAGAGAAGGCGTGAACAGTGAGTTCAGGTGGAGGAAGGAGAAGGAAGACACGCGACCGATACAAGAAGATGGAAGTAAAAACTGCACTCCGAAAGAGACTAGCGCACACACACGGAGATGAGTAAAGGCTGGGAGAGCCAAAGAGAAAACGGGCTTGGGACGGGGAGGTCCGGCCTGGGGAGAAGCGGGTGGGGAGGGAGCAGGAAGGCGTTGAAGGAGCATCCTCCCCTTTGTCTGTCAATCAAGGCAGAATCCCCTTCCCGCAGGGCGGGAGGGGCGGAGAGCTTCCCCCACGTCCCCTGACGCCCTGCCCCAGCCCAGAGGCTGCCTCTCCCAGGCCCCCCGAGCGATGCCCCCTGGGGACTGGCTGTGCAGCCCCGATAGATGGTGGGGGGCCCAGCTGGTGCGTTATCAGCCTCCTCCAGGAGCCAGCCTGAGCCACTCAGCGGCTGCCAGGCTGCGATTAGGCCCCCGGAGGGTCATTAAGCACCGCCCTGGCCCGGACCCAGCCTCCTTTCCCTCCTTCCTCTGGCCAGACTGGCAGGTGGGAACTAGCGATAAGGACTGGGGGCTCCGGCAGTTCTGGGGCCGGCATCTCCATGCCCTCTGCCCCCTGTCAGGACAGGAACATGGGGTTGTGGAGAAGGTCAACGCCAGCTCAGCCCCACAAGGACCCCGGGATGGCGTTCCCACCATCTTGGCCCGGCTGGTGGGGAGGGAGCTAAGGAGGCTCCTGGAAAGGCCTGGGGATGTGGGGGCTAGGGGGAATCTGACCCCTTACTCACCCACCGGGCCACCCCAGCCCAGCCCACCACGGCCCCCACCTTCAGCACCAGGACAGGACGGCAGCTGCCACAGCCCCTGCTGGTAAACTGTAAGGGGCTGGAGGGGAAACAGGGGGATGGCATCTCTGCCTTCAGACCTGGCAGGCCAGTGAGGAGTCAGACTGGGAACTGCCTCCCCCCAACCCCCGACACCACGAGACAACACGGGCCTGAGGTGAGACAACAGGGGGCTGAGGTGGGAGAGGACGTAGCTTCATACAAGGAGGATCAGACCCAAGCAGCCAAAGGCTGGGCTAGCTGGTCCCTTGACTCTATCCTCTGGTCTAATCAAGGAAGACTTCCTGGAGGAAGAGGTACCTAGGCAGGGTCAAGGAGAAGGAATGTGCAGAGTTTACACAGGCCGAGTGGGGTGAAAAGGCATCCTCCCATGTGTGCAAAAGCTGAGAGTGGGAATCACGGGCGCTCCAGCCACAAGTCACTGAGTTGAAGCCCAGAGAGGGGAGGCGAGTCACACAACAGGGCAGAGACCCAGCCAGCCCTCAGCTGGGGGATCTTCTCTCTGCTGCAGGCTGCAGACTAGCCCCCAGTGAGGTTCGAGGGATGGTCTGGATTTCAGGTGGAACTCCCCAGGGGTATTTGGGTGAAGCCCTGGAGCAGCACAGGGTGTAATGGAGGAACGAGAGGCCGTGACAGGTGAGACAGGTGGCAGAAGAAGATCTTAGGGACAAGGTGGGCTGCTTCCTGCCCTCCAGCCTCTCTCCTCTGGATCTTGGAGTGCTCCCGGGAGAGCCCGCCTCCAGTTGCCACCCTAGACAGAGACAGAGGCTGTTCTCATGAGAATGACAGTCCTAGAGGTGAGGGGTCTCCACGGTCAGCCAGCCTGGTAGGGTCGTGTCCCCTCCCTCCTGCTTCATTCTCCCAGGGAGCCCAGTTCCTTCGCCCCACCCCCACCTGGGACTGGGAGTCAGTGGCTTAGGAAGGATAATTCCCACTCAAACTTTGTGGTTAGCCTGGCTAAATCCTCCACAGAGGGTCAGCAGAGCTCAGAGAGGACACTGACTCTCCAAAGTCACACAGCAAGTCAGGAGGGGACTTGCTCAGACTCCAATCTGAGCTTCCTGAGTCCTAGCCCAAGACTTTCCCTAGTGCTTCCAATGCCCCAAGCCCAGCCCAGAGGGGCCATGGGGATGAGGACAGAGCTGGATGAAAGAGCAATGAGTGAACCCACTGCAATGTCTGGCAACATGGAGGCAGGGTCGGGTGGTCAGGGTTGGTGCTACATGAAGAGCCCAGAATCAACCAGATTTGCAGCTGTGAAGGGCAGGTCAAGAGAGGAAGACTTGGGACTTCCTTGGTGGTGCAATGGTTAAGAATTCTCCTTGAAGTGCAGGGGACCCAGGTTCAATCCCTGGTCAGGGAACTAAGATCCCACACACCGCAGAGCACCTAAGCCAGTGCACCACAACTAGAGAAGTCTGTGCACCGCAAGGAAAGATCCTGCTTGATGCAACAAAGATCCAGCGTGCTGCAACTCAATGCAGTCAAATAAATACCTGTTTCCTTTCAAAAGGGGTGGGGTGGGGTATGCTTTTTAAAAGGGTCTTTGCCTGGAGTAAGAAGTGTGCTCCCTGGCCCCAGGGGTTCTCCCAGAGAGGCCTTCCTGGAAATTCTCCAGAATCACCATGACAGTGGCTTTGGAAGATGATTTGGAAAGCAAGATTGGGCCTCTCTGGAAGCCTGAGGAGCTATTTCTGAGCTATTTAGAGCCTCATACCCAGAAGTACAAAATGTCTTTATTTCACAGAAATAAGGGCTGTTCCCACAGTCTGGGGAGGGAGATGTGAGGCAGGATGGGAGGTGCTGAGCTGACTGTCCTTTTCAGAAGAGTTTTCTGAAATGAATTGGGCAGGAGACCCCCTAGAACCTCAAGGCCACAGCTGAGCCCCAACCTGGACACAGTCTGAGCGTGGACCTTGGCAGGAGGGTGGGGCAGACATGGAGGTTGGAGACGGCAGGCCCCTTCCTGCCGATCCCGGTACAGAGAGGGAGGGGGCTGGGCATGGACACAGGCAAGCAGGGTCACATTGGGGTGCTGCAGACCTTGCCCTCCTCCTCTGGGATGTTCTCATAGGCATTCTCGTGCTCACTGGACCTGAAAGAGGATGATAGGGGTCATTGCTCCTTCTATCCCATCCCCTTCTCCCTGCCCGATCCTGCACTTGTGAGGGCTGTGTCTTCCAGAATAAATGTTTGAGTCCCAGAGGGGTTCCCTTGACCATATCTGGTCTTCTGCACCTGGGTCCAGAGGCCTCCTACCACCACCACCTGAATCCCATCTCTCTCTGCCGTCTAGCCTCTCCCCTGGGAGCCCCACTAAGGAAACCCCCCATTGAGCCCACTTCCTCACTGAGCTTCCTCCCCTACAGATTCTCCTCCCCACAGAGTCCTTCTACTCATCCCTTCAGAGTCCCTTTCTTCCACTGAGCCTCTTTTCCTCACTCCATCCCTCCCTATGAATCCAATCTACCCGCTGAGCCCCTCCCTGCACCTAGTCCCCATCCCCTTACTGAGCCCTCTCTGCAAACTGAGGCTACATGTAGCCTTGCAGTCCTCCCAAACGCCTCTTCACTCACCATCCTCCCACACTGAACCCTTTCTCTTTACTGAGCCCTTCCCCACATGAGCCACCATCCTCCCCACCCTCTCCTCATCAAAAGCTCCTGGTCCTGAGGTCCCCGGGAGCCCCTGGAGCACAGGGCACTCTGCCCTCTACCAGTGCCTCACCTGAAGCTTGCTGCCATTGAGGAGTACTTGCCATCTGTTCCCACCAGGATCCCGTCTGCTTTGTTTCCAATGGTCATGACCATGTTTATAGGCGCCCTAGGGACAGAGTTCATCAATAGGGCTCTCTGGGTCCCCTCTCCCTCTGTTATCCCTCCTCCCTCTAGTCCAGTCAGACCCTGTTCTATAGGCTCTAAGGGAAGCCCCTCTCTCCAGCAGGGCCCAGCAGCCTGGTTCTGGCCACACTCTAAGGGGTCTCACACCCTTCTCCCTGATCCACAGTGGGGCCCTCAGGTTCCAGCCTGAGGTCTACTAAAGACGTACCCCAGACCTTGTACCAGCCACCTCCCAGTCTCCCTCTGCTGTTTTCCTCTGGCCTCAGCTCAGCTGCAGAGCAGACTCGGCAGCACTCAGTGTCTGCCCCAGATTCCCCACAAGATTTTCCTAGAAATAGGAATGGCCACTGAAGGCAGAGCTGGGGCCAATGGAGAAAAGAATCATTTCCAACAACAATCTCCTTGCCTCTTACTCAAGGGTGGCCTTTGCCCCAACATCCTTGGACATCACTGTCATGAGGGTCACCATGACCCTAAGCACTGCTCGTCTTTCCTTGGACATCCTACGGGCACCGCAGACATAACATATCCAAGTTGCCCCAGACCTGCCTCTTGTCTCTTGGTCTATGTCTCGGTGGGCGGTCCCATCAGAAGCCTGGATGTTTTCTCTGTCCTTCCTCCCTCCTGTCTCTGTGTCCCCCTCCCTTCCTTTCTCGACAGCTCTTAGACCTGTCCCCTCTCTCCATCTCCTCTGCCGCCTCCACAGTCCAGACTGTCTCCTGAGCTCATCCTCATCCCTTTTTCTCATCTGCAGACATCTCATCCCGAGACTGGCTTACACACTTGCACTGGATTCCTACTGCACTAAGGACAAAGCCTGAAGTCGGGGGCCTTAGTACACAAGCATCTGCCTAGCCTGGGCTCTGCTGACCTCGCCAGCCTATCTCAGGCCTCCCCATCCCTCTCTCCATCTGGGAGCTGCTCCTGTTCATTCAGTGTGTCCTGCAGGGCTGCTGCTGGCACCCAGGACCCGGCCACCAGTATGAGAACTGGGGGCAGATGCATACTTGCCCCAGAGTTGACAGGTGCAGAAAGAACTAGATTTCAGCCCAGCCCCCTCTACCTTTGTACTCTGCCCTGAACTTAGGACCCCTCAACTGTCGTGCTCTCCCACCCTGCACTGTGCTGGGATGGCTCCTGCCTGGGCTTCAGGATAAACATACAGTAGGAAACCTTCTCTGATCACCCTCCTTTCCCCCCAGGTCAGGCCCACACGGCACTCTGCAGGCTCCTTTAGCATCAGCCTCAAGCTGGGATGGCTCCTACCATGTTTGCCTTCCCTTCCCATCTGGGAGTCTGTGAGCACAAGAGCAGTATCTGTCCCATTGCCCCCTGTACCTCCCGAATGTGACATGCCAGCAGACCCTGGAGAAGGGCAGAACATTCCTGTCCAGGGGTTTTCACAGCCCCCATCACAGACGGGCCGCTGTCCCAACTATACAGGTAGAAACACTGAGAATCCGAGAAGAGATGACTGCCCCCACTGAGTGCACTCAGCTCTAGGCACCAGCAAACCTCAGCTCTGCTCCCTGAGACCTCAGGCTTCCGTGTCCCTTCCACACAGTGAGAGGATTTCATCAACCCTTCTCCCTGCTATGAGAGCAGTGGCCGGGGTCCTGGTCCCACCCTGCCTGCGCCGGCCCAGACCCCAGGGCCGCCCAGGTAGCACTCACGGCTTTTCCTGGCACCAGAAGTGGTTGACAGCAAAGGCGATTGCGACAAGGACCAGGAACACAGCCACGGCGATAAGGCCTTGCATCCAGGGCTGCAGGTTCCCCCGGCCTGGAAAGGGAGGAGTGTGCTGTGTTTTGGTGGGGGGCGGGGGGCTGGGGGTGTCCTGCAGCAAGCTGGGCGCAGTGGGGCTGCCAGTGCAGGGGGCCCTCCTGCCTCTGGGCAGGAGCCTGTGCTGGAGGCTCCCAGCCTGCTGCCTGGACCAGAGGAAACCTTCTGGGGAACGAGGACCTCGTCTGACCACTGGGCTTATAAAGGGGACAGTGGTTCAGAGGAAGACAGGATTTGGAAGAAAGAAAGGAGCCAAGGAGGGAGGAAGCCTCAGAGAGCAGCGTCTGAGGTCCAGGCAGCCCAGAATGTCCCTTCCCCCAGCCCTCTCCCGCTGCAGTGGGTAACAAGTAGGGACCCCCAGGGAGAGCCTCGGCCCAGGGACCAAAGGGCAGCCCCCTGAATAGCCAGCTTGGCCCTGCCAGGGAGGGTGGCTCCCCTCCTCCCCTGCTCCCAGGCTGGGGAGGCCCAGAGCTAATAGGACTGGGCTGGCATCTGGAAGATCCTGTTTTGTAGCAAATGGGGTTGGGTAGACGTGGGAGCAAGGACAGGCAGGGCCGTGCAGCTGGGGGTGCCAGGGGCGCCCAGAGGAAGGCTGGGACAGAACACCTTTGGAAAGGCAGGACAGAGGGCCAAGCTCTCTCTGGGTCTTGGCAGGAGGGGAGCTTCCAACCTGATCCCCTTTCGGCTCCTCTGGCTGGGTGCCCAAGGGACTGAGGCCCCATCCAATACCTTCTCTGCTTTTTGACCCTTGACCCTTGACACCACCTCTAACCCTCAAGATTTCCCAGAAGTCTCTGCCCTCAGCCACTGGCAGCCCCAAAGGGCTCTCCTCTCCCTGGACATCACCGTGCTCTGTGAGCCCAAGAGAGCCTGGCCACACTGAGGACAGACACATAGTAGCAGTTAGATGTCTCAGGAAGGGACAGAGGCCAACAGGAGACTTGTGAAAGGTCCTGCTTCCAGGCCAGAATACCTGCACCCCTAGTGCCATCCTGTACTTAAAGGGCCCAGGCTGAGCATCAGAAACTTCATTCTGCCTCATTCCTTCTCAAAGGTCCTTCCTTGAATCTACCCGAAAGCTCTCCTGCTGCCCAGAGGCACTGCCTCCTCTCTGAGCAGTCCCTGATCCTGGCAGGTGTTGGGAAGGAGGGAGGGCCCTGGGAACTCTGTCCTGTGGTCAGACCTTGCTCATCTCCTTGGGTGACGGGAGATACACAGTGTGGTTACTGTATGTTCCATACTTGGCAAAACGCTGTGTTTTGGACTCATTGTTTCCCCAAAAAACAATGGTTCAGGCCCTTTGTTTCCTCAGGTCAGTGGCTACTCAAGGATTGGGAGTCAGGGCTCAGGCCCTGGGAGGCCTGTCTCTGCAGCCAGTTCCCTCCAGACACACCAGGGACACTGCTCCTCCTTCCAGGTGGCTCTGGGGTGGACATACAGCACAAGGAACAGGGCCTGGGGCAGGAGAGAGGAGATCTAGCCCTGTCCCTTCTTGCTCTGGTGTGTGACCTACACAAGTTACTCAGCCTCTCTGATCTTCAGTTCCCAAAGACCTGAGAGACAGAGTTGAAGCAGACATGCATGAGAGCTCAGGGCAGCTGCAAAGGAGGGGTGCTCTGGAAGTCAACCCCCTCTGGGCCCAAATCCCACCTGCAGAGTCCCCAGACTCTGGCTGCAAACACAGCCTCACAGCACAGGGCAGACACCAGTTGCTGGGTGTGGAGCTTTACCCATACAAAGCCCTACCCCACCCCTGCAGGGTGGGTGCCCTGGGAGGTGGGTGGGCAGGTTTATCGTCTTCATTTTATGGATGAGAAAACTGAGTCTCAGAGAAGGGCAGTGATTCGCTCATCTCCTTGGGTGACGGAAGATACACAGCACACAGCAACACCGAGGTGAAGCTGGACAGAGAGCCCAGGAATGTGGTGGGAACCACACTGGGACTTTGGGTAGGAAACAAAGGGGGTTTAGGCCAAAACCATGACAGCACCGCCCCAGAAACAAGCCTGCCATTGAGGGGTGGCTCAGCCCCTACTCCCACCCTCCTGGAAGCCCCCAACTCTCAGAACCCAGCCATCTCTAGGGCAATTCCTGCTCCTGGAGCGTGGGTCTCAACTCCCCTCCTCAACCCTAGATCCAGCGTTTCCCTACTGCCCTCATTTCTCACTTGGGGGAAGCATGTCCCAGCCAGAAGTCTGTGTCTGCCTTTGGAGGTTCCTCTGGCTAGCCCAGTGCCTCTTCCCCCTCCAACCTGCAGGTGCCAAGGGCGATGAGGACAGAAGACCACCCCTTCCACCCCTGGGCTCCCAGCACCCAGCCCGACCCTCTCCTCCCCACAGCCCCGGGGCTGGTCCAGGCCCATGCTACCTTGTTGACAGCTGGCAGGTGGCACTGCCATGAGCAGGCTCAGGATGACCAGGCTGAGCACTGACATGGCTGCAGGCACCTGCTCGGACGGCTGGGACCTGGGCCCCTGGAGCTGCTGTGGGTCCTGTGGGCCTCCGCTGAGATCAGCTCAGCCTGGTTTGACCCTGGAGGAGAGAAGCTAGTGAGGAAGGAGGCAAGGGAGGAAGGAGGAGGGGAGGGAGAGGGAACCTGCCCTCCCTCGCACGGTAATGAGCTGCCAGGCCTGGCCTTCCCTGGCCAGAGCCCAGCCCACTCGGGCTGGCATTTGAGGTCATCTTCCAGAGACCGCGGGGCCAAGCCTTGGGAGGTGAAGGGAGTCAGGCCTCACCTCCAAGCCCCAGGCCTCTGGAATCTTGTGCCAGCTCCCCCTTCCTGGCAGTGGGGCTGAGTTCTGGGGAAAGGTGTGACACATTCTTGCTCCTGCCAGGGGGCGGGGCCTCTGGGCAGGGCGACAGTGGGATTAAGAAATTTGCTGGTTGGTTCCAGACAAGGGGAAAACCCCAGAGGCTAGGAAAGTTCAAAGCTGCCCTCTTCCTGAGAGCCTGGCCTATTTCCTGTTCTTCTCACCTGTTCCCACTCAGCCAAGCCAGACCCCAGGGCCCCAGTCCTGCACACAGCCCTGGCTTCTGTCCCTGCACTCCCTGCCCAGTTCACTAGCTCTCTAAATCTGCCCTTTTCCATGGGGATCACAACAGAGAGCCTGAGGTCCTAGTTCCCAGCCGTCCCCACCCAGCCAAGCTGACCTGACTCAGTTCAGCTCCACCGCTTTGCCCCAGAGTTGGTCCCTGGAAGCTGGGACAGGATCTGAGCTTGGTCAGAGGCCTCTGCACACACCTTCTGATCCCTCTCCACCCATCCCAATGAGAGAAGTAGGTGTCCTGCTCTGGAGGACAAATGAAGGACATTCCTAGGTTGGAAGGTCCAGTCTGAGGCCCTGAACGCCTGGGTCCTCAAATCTCAAGATCCCATGGAGGTCATCAGGCCCTCCAGCTCAGGATCTGAGAATGACCTGTTGAGGCCTGGGGGCCAAGGATCTTACTGGGTCTCCTTCCTCCATGCCCCCCTACATTCCTCCAGGAGTACAGGAAGCCACAGATGCTGGAGTCTGGCTCCATAGAGGCCAAGAAAGAAGGAACCAGTAGACTGGGCAAAGTCTCAGAGATGGAGGGTCCCCAGAAGCTAGGGTGTGAATTGGAAGCCCCTGCCCAGCCCCCCTGCCCAGATGCCACCAGACTGGTGCTCACAGGACCTCCTGGTCAGCCCTTGATATCGCCAGTGGCACACCCGCCTCATCCCTGCTTCCTAGGTGTGTGTGGTTGTGTGTGCCCACTGCCATGGGGGATACACACATTCATGCAAAATGGGGTCTCAAGGTGGTCTCTGGGAACTTGGCTTGGAGGTGAGAGATGCCGTCTGTGTGTGCCTGACCTACCCCAGCTCCGTGTCTTCAGTGTGTTCTGGCGCCATGTGTGACTAGAGTAGGCACCGGTGTGTTAATGAACAGCCAGGGCATCACTGATTAGAATGCAAGGAACGGAGTTGAATTTAACAAACAAACACTGATAACCTTCTTCTAAGCAGGGGAGTTAGAGGATCAGATTTGCATTCAAGAAAATACCTCTGGACACAGAGTGGAGAATGAATGGGGCACCCACAGACCAGAGAAAGGAAAGCCATGGGGAAACTTACAGTAGCCACGCAGGGGCTGCAGGGTGAGGCAGAGGGAATGGGATTGAGCCCTCCTATTTAGGAGGGCTGAATGGACAGGACATGGCACGAGAACACCGAGTGGGGAGTGAGAGGCAGCGAGGAGCTGAGGCTCACTTCCGTTTGTGGCTTGGTGGCCCCTCACAAGGGGCCGGGGCAAGTTTCAGGAGGTGGGGAGGGGTGATGAGCTACAGGTTTAGATGTATTGTACTTGTGGACGCTCCATAGGGAAACATCCAGAAGGCAGGGGGATCCCCAGGTCTAAGGTTGCTGCTAAGTCGCTTCAGTCGTGTCCAACTCTGTGTGACTCCATAGACGGCAGCCCACCAGGCTCCCGTCCCTGGGATTCTCCAGGAAAGAACACTGGAGTGGGTTGCCATTTCCTTCTCCAATGCATGAAAGTGAAAGTGAAATCGCTCAGTCATGTCCGACTCGAAGCAACCCCATGGACTGCAGCCTACCAGGCTCCTCCATCCATGGGATTTTCCAGGCAAGAATACTGGAGTGGGGTGCCATTGCCTTCTCTGAGACCAGGACACAGCCAAACACAAAGGGTCTTTCAACGGAAGAGGAGCCAGGGTGGAGCAGGAGGAGAAACTCCAGGAGAATTGGGTGTCCCAGAAACCGAGGAAGGCAAGATCCAAGAAGAGATAGGGAAGTCACTGCTGGGACCCCCTCTCCAGCCAGTGCGCCCCAGGGGCAGCTCAGCCTCTGCCATCATCCCCAAGTCTCAGGTCCCACCTCTCACATCCAAGCATCCCCCCTTCCCTACAGAGTCCCGGGAAAGACAAGGACTCCCTGGGCCATGCTTTGGGGGCCGTGGGGGAGGGGGGCGAGCAGGAAGGACAGCAGGTAACCACCAGGAGGAAAACACACCTCCCAGGTCAAAGTCCCAAGCTTTAGAGCAAAACAAGTTGTTCCGGAAAAGGGGGGGGCAGGGTGTGGGTGGACACTTGGCTTTGAGGCTGGTCACTGCACTGTAGGTGTCCTCATCCAACTGAGGGGGGGTCATCTCTCCAGCTGTCTGGACACAGCCCTGGGTCCCCACAGTAACAAGTTGGATCCCCTGCTGGTCTGGCTTGGGTCCAAGATCTGGACTCAGGCCTCAGCAGCCCCACAGGGCTGGGCCCTGTATCCTCATCTCTGAGCCACTATTCCATCAACACTCAGCTCCTCCCTCCTGTTCCCAGCAGAGCTCTGTCACTCTGTGTCATCAGGCCCCCTTAGGTCCTCCACCCAGTTAGATCTTTTGCAATTACCCTTCAGAAAAGCCAAACTGGTTCTTGTTGCTTCTCATTGTTATTCAGTCACCACTTCGTGTCTAACTCTCTGCGACCCCATGGACTGCAGCCTGCCAGGCTTCCCTGTCCTTCACTATCTCTTGGAGCTTGCTCAGACTCATGTCTATTGTGGAGAAGGCAACGGCACCCCACTCCAGTATTCTTGCCTGGAAAATCCCATGGATGGAGGAGCCTGGTGGGCTGCAGTCCATGGGGTTGCTAAGAGTTGGACACGAGTGAGCGAATTCACTTTCACTTTTCACTTTCACTTTTCACTTTCATGCATTGGAGAAGGAAATGGCAACCCACTCCAGTGTTCTTGCCTGGAGAACCCCAGGGATGGGGGAGCCTGGTGGGCTGCCATCTATGGGGTCAGACAGAGTTGGACACGACTGAAGCAACTTAGCAGCAGCAGCATGTCTATTGAGTCAGTGATGCCATCCAACCATTTCATCATCTGTCGCCCTCTTCTCCTGCCCTCAATATTTTCTATCATCAGGGTCTTTTCTAATGACGCAGCGCTTTGCACCAGGTGGTCAAATTATTGGAGCTTCAACTTCAGCATCAGTCTTTCCAATGAATATTCTGGGTTGATTTCCTTTAGGATTGACTGGTTTGATCTCCTTGCTGTCCGTGGGACTCTCAAGAATCTTTTCCAGCACCACACTTCAAAAGCACCAATCCTTTTGTGCTCAGCATATCTCTCACATGTTCTCACATCTGTACATGACTACTGGAAAAACCATAGCTTTGACTATACCTATCTTTGTCAGCAAAGTAATGTCTCTGCTATGTAATACGCTGTTTAGGTTTGTCATAGCTTTTCTTCCAAGGAGCAAGCATCTTTTAATTTCAAGGTTGCAGTCACTGTCCACAATCTTTGGAGCCCAAGAAAATAAAATCTGCCACTGTTTCCACTTTTTCCCCATCTATTTGCCATGAAGTGATCAGACTGGATACCATGATCCTAGTTTTTTGAATGTTGAGTCTTAAGCCAGCTTTTTCACTCTCTTCTTTCACCTTCATCAAGAGGCTATTTAGTTCCTTTTCACTTTCTGCCATTAGAGTGGTATCATCTGCATATCTGAGGTTATTGATATTTCTCCTGGCAAACTTGATTTCAGCTTTTGATTCAACCAGCCCAGCGTTTCACATGATGTACTCTCAGTTCATTTCAGTTCAGTTCAGTCACTCAGTCGTGTCCAACTCTTTGCGACACCATGGACTGCAGCATGTCAGGCTTCCCTGTCCATCACCAACTCCTGGAGTTTACCCAAACTCATGTCCACTGAGTCGATGATGCCATCCAACCATGTCATCCTCTGTCGTTCCCTTCTCCTCCCGCCTTCAATCTTTCCCAGCATCAGGGTCTTTTCAAATGAGTCAGCTCTTTGCATCAGGTGTCCAAAGTATGGGAGCTTCAGCTTCAACATCAGTCCTTCCAATGAACACTCAGGACTGATCTCCTTTAGGATGGACTGGTTGGATCTCCTTGCAGTTCAAGGGACTCTCAAGAGTCTTCTCCAACACCACAGTTCAAAAGCATTAATTCTTTGGTGCTCAGCTTTCTTTATAGTCCAACTCTCACATCCATACATGACCACTGGAAAAACCATAGCTTTGACTAGATGGACCTTTGTTGGCAAAGTAATGTCTTTGCTTTTTAATATGCTGTCTAGGTTGGTCATAACTTTCCTTCCAAGGAGTAAGCATCTTTTAATTTCATGGCTGCAGGTACCATCTGCACTGATTTTGGAGCCCCCCAAAATAAAGTCAGCCACTGTTTCCACTGTTTCCCTATCTATTTCCCATGAAGTGATGGGACCAGATGCCATGATCTTAGTTTTCTGAATGTTGAGCTTTAAGCCAACTTTTTCACTCTCCTCTTTCACTTTCATCAAGAGGCTCTTTAGCTCTTCTTCACTTTCTGCCATAAAGGTGGTGTCATCTACGTATCTGAGGTTACTGATATTTCTCCCGGCAATCTTGATTCCAGCTTGTGCTTCATCCAGCCCAGCGTTTCTCATGATGCACTCTGAATATAAGTTAAATAAGCAGGGTGACAATATACAGCCTTGACATACTCCTTTCCCAATTTGGAATCAGACCATTGTTCCATGTCCAGTTCTAACTTTCGCTTACAGATTTCTCAGAAGGTAGGTAAGGCGGTCTGGTATTCCCATCTCTTTAAGAACTTTCCACACAGTGATGGAAAAGAATTTTCCACACTGTGATCCACATAGTCAAAGGCTTTAGCGTAGTCAATGAAGCAGAAGTAGATTTTTTTTGTAACTCTCTCGCTTTTTTGGTGATCCAACAGATGTTGGCAATTTGATCTCTGGTTCCTCTGCCTCTTCTAAATACAGCTTGTACATCTGAAAGTTCTCAGTTCATGTACTATTGAAGCCCAACTTGAAGGATTTTAAGCATTACCTGGCTAGCATTATCTTATACAATTATATGGTAGTTTGAACATTCTCTGGCATTGCCTTTCTTTTGGGATTGGAATGAAAATTAACCTTTTCCAGTCCTGTGGCCACTGCTGAGTTTTCTAGATTTGCTGGCACTTAAACAGCATCATGTTTTAGGATTTTAAATAACTCAGCTGGAATTCTATCACCTCCACTAGCTTTGTTTGTAGTAATGCTTCCTAAGGCCCACTTGACTTCACACTCCAGGATGTCTGGTTCTAGGTGAGTGACCACATCATCGTGGTTATCTGGATCATTATGACCTTTTCTGTATAATTCCCCTGTGTATTCTTGCCACCTCTTCTTAATCTCTTCTGCTTCTGTTAGGTCCTTGCCATTTCTGTCCTTTATTGTGCCCATCTTTGCATGAAATGTTCCCTTGTATCTCCAATTTTCTTGAAGAGATCTCTCCCATTCTATTGTTTTCCTCTATTTCTTTGTATTGTTTATTCAAGAAGGCTTTCATATGTCTTCTTGCTATTCTCTGGAACTCTGCATTTAGTTGGGTATATCTCTCCCTTTCTCTTTTGTTTTTCACTTCTCTTCTTTTTGTAAGGCCTCCTCAGGCAACCATTTTGCCTTCTTGCATTTCTTTTTCTTTGGGATGGTTTTGGTCACCGCCTCCCGTAAAATGCTGTGAGTCTCCATCCATAGTTTTTCAGGTGCTTGTCTATCGGATCTAATCCCTCGAAGCTTCTAGTAGTAATAGTGTAGTGTTAGTCGCTCAGTCACATTCCACTCTTTGTGAACCCGTGAACTAGGGCACGCCAGGCCTTCCTGTTCAAGGGATTCTCCAGGCAAGAACACTGGAGCTTCTTGGAGTCTCCTATCTCCCCACCCTCTTTAGCCTGCCATTCCCCTTGATGCCAGCAGGTGGCAGAGTCTAGCTCTGATCCCAGACTAGCTGGGGAGGGCAGAGAGGGGCCTGTTTGCAGCTGAAGGTTCTGCAATTTCCTCTCTCCAGCCCCCTTCTTCCGACCACTTCCAGGGGTAGTTTGGAAGAAGGGAGGGTGGACGCTGACAAGTAAACAGTCAGTGATGCTGTGAACAGCACACATGGCATGCTCAAGGCTGTGCCCCAGGGAAGCACCGACAGCTACCTCATTAAAGATGGTATCCTGGAGGAGGGGCATGCTGGAAAGCTAGCTGACTTGTTGGATCTAGCAGAGTGACAGCTTGGGGAAAGCTTCCAGGCAGAGGGAGCTCAGCCTGAGGAAAAGCAAGGAGACACATTCAAGTAGGGTGCTTTAGAGCAAAAAAGTAAAAGGCTTTTTAACCCATTCTTATATTTCATGTTGCTAAAGTCTTTGCTGCAAACCTGAGAGCTCCTGGGGACCTTATTTTATTCATTCAAACAGATCCTGCTTAACCCCCTTTAGGGCTTTCAGTGACTCCTCAGATAATATCCAAACTTCTTAGCTGGGCTTGAAGACCCCACCACGGCCCTTATCCTTCTCTCCAGCTTCATCTGGCCCCAGGGCCTTTGTCTCTTCCACATCAGGGCCTCCTCCACACTCGCTCTTCAGTCTGTTTGCCGGGCAGACTCTAACCAATCCTCCAAGTCTTGCTTCAGGTATCACTTTCTCCAAAGGGCTTTCTTTGATCTCCCTTCTCCCCCATCTGAAGCCAGTCCTTCTGTGAATCCCCTACTTGTCTCTTTATAGCCAGTATCACAGGTTGCAATGACAAGTTGATATGTGTGTTTACTCACTTAATGTCTGTCTCCCTGGAGAGAAGGCACCCCAGCACATTATTACTGAGCACACACCCAACAAACGTTGAGTCTCAGCAAATCCAGTGTCTCCCTCTGGCCTGGCAGAGAGCAGCTCAGAGAATGATTGTTGAATGAATAAGGTATTTTAGCTCTCAGTTCAGTTCAGTCGCTCAGTCGTGTCCGACTCTCTAAGACCCCATGGACTGCAGCACACCAGGCCTCCCTGTCCATCACCAACTCCCAGAGCTTACTCAGACTCATGTCCATTGAGTCAGTGGTGCCATCCAATCATCTCATCCTCTGTCATCCTTTTCTCCTCCTGCCTTCTGTCTTCCCCAGCATCAGGGGCTTTTTTAATGAGTCAGTTCTTTGCATCAGGTGGCCAAAGTATTAGGGCTTCAGCATCAGCTCTAGTTGGGACCTTACGTTCCTCTGTCTGTTAGCTGTGGCCGCAGAGCATGGATCTACTTCATCTCCGGGTGAGATGAGACAGGGTTCTGGCTGTTTGGAGAAGCTGGAGCTGGCTAGCCTGGGATAAGCATGAGTTTCCATCCTTAGAGGTGCACAAGGCAAGGCCAGGAACCAGGTCACCCAGTAGGGGCAGTTGTAGAAGGGGTTCTGACCCTGCCCACTCGGGAAACCTGTGATTCTGTGACTCTGTTAACAGATAATGATAGATTTTTGTATTTTAATCAGGTTCTGAGGAAGTGGGCTGGTTAGGACTGTGGTGAGTCTCTCTCCTCTCACACTCAGCATCTGGTTCACTGGGCTCCCTTCACTAAGCACTCCCTCAACAGGGTTCATGGGGAAAGCATTGTATCCGTATTTTCACAAACCTCTAACTGAAATTCACCATTTTCTTCCATCAGGAATGAAGGTATCAAACCACAGTCCCTCTGTGATGTTTTCATGTTACCACACAATTGTTGCAGATATCTGGATGTATTGTTTCTGCTCATCACTATGGAAATACATAGTAGTTATTGGACCTAGACTTCCACTAGATCTTGTCATAAAATACACATAATAGCTGTTGTTGTGCAATCACTAAGTCATGTCCAACTCTTTGCGACCCCATGAACTGCAGCATGCCAGGCTTCCCTGTCCTTCACTATCTCCCTGAGTTTACTCAAACTCTCATCCATTGAGTTGGTGATGCCGTCCAACCATCTCACCCTCTGTTGCCCCTTCTCCTCCTGCCCTCAATCTTTCCCAGCATCAGAGTCTTTTCCAATGAGCCAGCTCTTCGCATCAGGTGGCCAAAGTATTGGAGCTTCAGCTTCAGCATCGGTGTTTCCAATGAATATTCAGGATTGATTACCTTTATTTTTAATATCTTAATAACTGCATTTCAATGTAATAGGTTTCCTTTGCAATGCCCCACATTTTATTTGATGCATTTAAAAACATTATTCTGAGAAGGGGTCCATAGACTGCCTGAGGTGTCCACCGTGCAAAGAGTTAAGAAGTCCTAACTTACAGGGAGCCTAGGGCAGGTCTGCTCAAAGCAAAGCCACATGATCTCAAGGTCAGACCTGGAGAAAGATCAGCACTGTCTGGACAGAGGTTTTCTGAGGCTCAAAGCTGGGGGGCTGTGTTCAGATTGCCCATAGAGGGCCCCAGTGCCCGGGAGCTGGAAAGAGCAGAAGGCACCCCTGGGAGCCAGCCAAGCCAAGGAATGTACTGGCTGTGATTTCTGGGTCCTAGGCGACCCCACTGGGCTGGTGAGATTTATGGCCAGGACCCCCCAGTGGAGGAAGATCAATCACCTTCTGCTGCCCACTCACTCTGCCAAGAAACTAAAGGGCTGGCCCTGTGACAAGAGTCCATCTTGCCAGCACAGTCCCAAGGCCCAATCTTTGCCCAGTGGTTCCCACACAGCCCTGCTCCCCTGCCCTGGTCGGCAGTGGAATCACAGGGTCAGGGCTGGCTTTTGGAATTACAGTCTCTCCTGGCCTAAAGGCTCATTCTGAGTAGTGTGATCTTGCTTCTCATTTTTCAGCGGGGAAACTGTGACCCAGAAAGAGACAGTCACTAACAGGAGGTCACACTGTGAGTTAGTAGGTGAGATGGGACTAAACCCCAGGCATGCCTGTGTCTAGCCCAGAACTCAGTCCTTCTGTGAAGCACCTGCTTGTTGGTCAGTTTCCCAAAGAGCAGTCTGATTTGCTTTCATTCATTCACTCAGCACTCAATTTAGTGTCTCCCATGGGACTGGAGACACAGTAGTGAACAGGACAGAGCTTACATTATACCTAATTACCTAATATCACCTAATTACCGTCGCACCAGATGTTTTAAAGGAGGTGGAAGAGTATATAAGTGGGCACGCCCTCTAGATTACGAAATCAAGAAAAGGTACAATAGTATTAAGTCTAAAATTCATGTCTTCACTCATTCTACGGATGTTCACTGAAAGCTGCCTGTAGCCCAGGCACTCTTACAGACGCCCAGGATACAGCAGGGAACAAAACAAAGTCCCTGCCCTCACAGAGCTTATATCTTAGAGGGGTTAGCCAGGAAGCAAACAAATAAACAGATAAAATAGGTTACATGGCTGTATGGGAAAGTCAAGACAGGAACAGAAGGATGGAGTCCTGGCAGGGAGGGATGTGCTGTTCTATATAAACTCATCAAGGAAGGCTCCTCTAAGAGGTGACAGTTGAGGAAAGCTGAAAGTGAGGAAATAAGGTGCTCAGCTTTCAGAGGAGCGGGGATTGCAGACAAGGAGAGGGAAGAGCACTTGCAAAGGCCCTGGGAAAGGAACATGGAGGGAGGTGCCATGTGGCCAAGGGACGCGAGTGCTGGGAGAGGGCAGGAGAGGAGGTTGAAGAGCTGCTTAAGGCCACTCTTCTGGGGCTTGTGAACCACATAAGGACTTGGGCTTTTAGTCAGATTGAGCCAAGAAGCTCTTTGAGGACTCTGAGCACAGGAGATGTGGTCTGTTGAGAAGAGACCACCAGGAGCAAGAGGAACAGGAGCAGGGGGTCCTGAACACTCCAGGCAAGAGATGACAGTGGCTTGGGTCAAAGTAGCAGCCATGGAACTGGGGGTACATGATCTAAATCTAGTTGTCTTTCAGGGGTAAAGTGACATGACTTGAAATGCAAGGGAAAGAGAAGCGGAAATGGCATCAGGATTTTGAGTCAGTGCGCACAGGGCTGAAATGGGGAAGGTTCAAGAGTGCTATGCTATCCTTTCTCAGAAGGGGCAGGTTTTACAAGTTTGGTTTGGAGCTGGGTATGTGAGTCTGGGGGCTTCCCCAGTGGCTCAGTGGTAAAGAATCCACCTGCAATGCAGGAGATGCAGGAGATGCAGGTTAGATCCTTGGGTTGTGAAGATGCCCTGGAGGAGGGCATGGCAACCCACTCCAGAATCCCATGGACAGAGGAGCCTGGTGGGCTACAGTCCATAGGGTCGCACATAGATGGAAACAACTGAAGTGACTTAGCACATGCACATGCGTGCATGCATGTGAGTCTGGAATTAAGAGGCGAGGTCCAGGCTGGAGAAGTACATTTGGGAGATGTGGGCAGCAATGCAGGGCTCCTTTGTGCCTTCAGAAGATCTGAAGTCCTGGGCTTGGGCAGTGGTAGGAAGGAGCTGGTTCAGGCTGGGCAAGAGCTGATGGGAAGGAGCCCAGGCAGGAGGAGCTGATGGGAGATGGGCCTGGCCAGAGAGCAGAGGGTGGTTGGGAAAGGGGTCTTAGGTCCTTGCAGGACCTGTTAGGAGGTTTGGTCTTTGCCTTACAGAGAATACTAAGCCATTACGGGGTTTTAGGCAAGGAAGTGACATAGGCAGTCTTTGCATTTTAGCAAGATCTCTCTAACCACAGCTTGAAGAATGGGTTAGATAAGGCAGGAAGCTGTGAGTAGGCTGGGTGTGGGGTTGGTGGTGATGGTGGTTGGAGTGGGGGGAATCCAAGAGAGAGACAGTGTGGCAAAACAGCGCATGGAGAGAAGTGGGAGGACCGAAGAGCAATTTAAGGAGACAACTGGCAGGCTGCAGTGACCGCATGCGTACAGGGCGGAAGGGCCTCAGAAGAGAAGCAGCAAGGTGGCGCCCGGTTCCCCGTTTTGGACAATGCTTGGATGTTGGTGCTGTTTTTTTTAAAACCAGAGAATACTAGAAGAGCAGAAGGTTAGGAGAGAGCATGTATTCATTCATTTAACAGAACTTTCAAAGGGTTGGTTCTATGCGAAGCACTGTTCTAGACACTATAGCTACACAGCTCTGCCCTGGGGGAACTCACATGTTAGGGATGAGACAAGCAGTGAGCAATGAAACATATCCTGGCTTCTAGTGCAGACAGGCTGCATTCACGGGGCTTGGGGGACATCTCAGGGTGCAGCTAGGGGTGTTGATCTGGCATTCCTGAGAGAGTTCTGAGCTGGAAATAGAGGCTTAGAATTTAGCACTCATGGATGGTGACTGAGACTTTAGGCAGGGTCAACATGGCCAAGACGGGGAAGGATGAGAGGTCAGACTGGGACCCAGCCCTAAGAAATGCCCTAGTTGAATGGATGGGGAGTGTATCCATCCCCCCTGGAACTGAAGGGAAGATAAAGAAGCAGCACATATAGCCTTTATACCCTTATGATCAAACTACAAGCAGCAGGCAGGTTCACATTTCAGGGCTTTTGAAGTCACATTGCAGATTTTATTTCATCCTAACTAAAACTCTTTTCTTCCCTTGTTACAAGTTTTGCCATTAGTCTATTAAATATTTGCAAAAGCTGAGCATTTAGCCTGAAAAGGAGCAGACTCGGAGGCTCTGTCTCCAGATCAGAGAGAGAAATTGTGCTGTGTGCCCTCCGCCTGCAGAGCCGGGCCTGATGAGGAGTCACCCAGAAGCTGGATGTGGCTGAGAGAGAGGCTCATCTCAAAGTGAGATGCAGTCTAGTGAGAGCAGAGATGACTCTGAAAGGTGGTGAGCTCCACACCACTACAGGTGAGCAAGCAGCAGCTGTGAGCTTGCAGAGCGGGGAGGCAGAGCACAGCAAGGGGCAGGGGAGGGATGATTAGCCTCAATGCTGGTCCCTGAGGACCAGGAAGTGTGAACTGACAGTCAAGATTATCACCCACTAGTAGCTTTGTGATCTGAGCAACTCTCTTCATTTCTCTGAGCCTCTATGTCCCAGTAATGCTGCACTGGGTTGTTTGGCGGATAATGCATTTGAAAGCTGTCTAGCTTTATATACTTGATAAATGTTAGGAGCAAGTACCTAGATCCAAACAGGGTGTCAAGTGTTTGCGCTGTCCTGCCCTGTCCCAAACCAGTTCTTTTTTAGAACAGAAGCTCCAGCAGGGTGGAGAGGGGTACTGTTCTGCTGGCCACATGTTCATCACTTCTAACTTGGACTAGAAGTAGCCACACCCAAACCACTGGGCCTTTTCACACTTGAAACTTCTATCTGAAAGGTCAGACTTTGACCTTCAAAATGAAAAAGACTTCCAAAGGCAGGAGCTGCATGCAAAAGTTAAACAAAATGCAATTGCAATTTCAAGGTTGAGGAAAGAAAAGCATGGGGTTTTTTTTTTTTTTTTTTGGAGGTGGGGGTTGTTTTATTTTTTTAAGGGAGGAAATTCATCAAAACCTTCATTGGTGACCTGGGCTGTAATTTTTTTTTTTCTTCTTCTCTTTCTGTTCTTTCCAGATTTTCTATAACAAAGAATGTTTTTTATTTGAGGACTGGGGGGTGGGGGAGCGAGCAGTGGGGAGAAACCTTGCAGTTTAAAAATAAATATGCACTAAAAAGGCAAAATCAAATTACTTTTTCAAATTTTTACTGATGCCCTTAGATAGCCCAAAAGTTAACCCAGAGTCTCTCTTTGCCAAAGAATCCATCCCTGGCCAGGCAGGGCCACTGGGGCTCTGGGGGAGAGCCCAGTCTGTCTATTTTCTGGCTAATTGGAGGCTTTTCCCCACCATACTCTTCTAGAGAGGACTCCCAGTTGCCAGGACACACACAGGAAGCACCTGGTCCTGCCCTCCAGCTCAGTCCAGGTGACAGTGAGGCTCATCACTTCGGTGATGCTGCCACTTCTGGGAGGAATGCTTACCGTGGGCCAGGCATGGTACCAGGAGCCTCAGAGCCATTGCTCTTCTAAGCCTCACAACAAATGAGGTAAGTGCTATATCCCCATTGTACTAACAAGAACACTGAGGTTCAGAGCAGTTAAACTCAGAAAGTGGATCCACATCTCTTTGATCTTAAAGCTCTTAAGTATACAATTTCTCCTCACATGAACAAAACAAAGTGAAACAGAACAATATTAAAAAGCAATGACTTCTGTGAGGGAGGTATACAATTAGAACCCCAAAGAAGGCACCATTAAACTCCCCTGGAGAAAGGAAAGATCAGGGAAGACTTCCAAGAAGAGGTGACATTTAGGTTGGGCTTTGAAAGATGAATAGGAATTTACCAGAATGTTGCCTATGACCAGATACAGAGTGAATGTTTGGTAGACATTTTAATCATCTAATAAAGATTTTAACTGAATTCACAGATGAAATAACATGATGTTTGGGATTTGCTTTGTATTAATCCATTTCAAGGACAAGGAGTGTGGGAAAGGATGAAGGTATAAATAAGACAAGATCAACTGTGTGGACCATTGTTGAAGTTGGTGCCATTTATTATATGATCCTCTCTATATTCATGTATATTCGAAAAGGCCCATAATAAAATGACGGTAATGATGCATGTGTTCTCTGATGGATCTGATGAAGTAACTCAGTAACTATTTACTGAGCAGCTGTGTACCTTCCGCACACACTGGGCCTGACAGAGGCACCAGTGACACACTATCCCAGCAACGATCGGCTCACAAATGGGGAGGTGAGGCCAGGACTCAAACACGGGCAGACAGCAGATGCAGGCACACATAGGCAGCACCCTGATATGGTTCAAGGGGCTGTGTGAGTTCAGAAACAGGAGAGACCCCAGTCCAGGGTGGGGTGAGCGGTGGACCAGCAGGTGCAGCCGCAGATAAAGCTTAACCCAGAGAACTGTTAGCGGTGGCGGGAGTCTACAGGGCGGGCATCTCAGGGTTTCTACAAAGGCTTAGAGGAGGGAAGGTAAGGGTGGATGTGGAAGACTCTGGGCACTCAACAGGCTCTTAAGAGAGGATGGAGGAGAGAGAATGAGGCCGCATTTTTCACTCGGATCAGAAACTAGCCGACGTTTTAGGACACTCCCTGGAAAACACTGGGAGGGGCACAGGACCATGTTTCCTCCCCTTTCCCTCCCAGGAAACTGTCCACACCCCCAGAGCACGGGGAGCCATCGAAGTGAGTGACAGCAGGCTAATCACGGCCACTCGGGTCTGAGGAGGGCCCCTTGTCTCTCTCTGAGGACCCTCCAGCTAGGACAAGTGCAAGACAAAAGCAGCGCCTCCCCCTCCGCGCCTGCCACTGCCTTCATTAGCATCATACAGAAAGCCTGCCAGCCAGGCTCCCCTCAGCCGCAGCCAGGCAACTGGACCAGCAGCCCAGCTTTGGCTGAACCCCAACCGAGCAGATGCGAACCCTGAAGGGGGCTGTGGCCAACCCTGGCCCCTCTCCTCAAAAAATAACCAAGCCAGGCAGCCCCCACCCAGTTCCACCCACCCCATAAGCCTCTCCCTGCCTCTTGGAATCTGCTGTAGCTGCCAAAAAAAAAAAAAGAAAAAGAGTGTCCAAGAAGCACGTGATCTCTGAATGACGATTGATTCTTAGGGTGATAGAATCTGAGGATTGTAGAGACATCAACTACTACCTGTCATTAGACTCACAGACTCAGATCTTAGCTCAGTCCAGGGCATCACAGAGTGTCACCCCATGTTTGGACCGCTGCTCTAGAATCGCTCAACAAGGGAATTGCAGCCTCAGGACCTAAGAGTCTTGAGCCTGGAAGGCAGGTAGCAGGCATCAGAGCTGTGAGTTCCCAGGAGATCCTGAGAGAGATTGCCTGGGGGCTTGGGGCTGGGAGTGCCTGTGTCTGTCTGGATCCCACCTATTCAGGGGTAGTGGGGAGGGGGCGTGAGAGTGATGAGAAAGCCTGATTGCCCATTGAAAGCGGCAGCTCCCAGGGGGAGCTACTGGAGAAGGGGCGGAATGGCGGAGAGAGGGAAAGGGGACTTCAGTGTGGGAACAGCCGTAGGGCAGAAGGCCCAGCCCCCTGAGATCCCGCAGAGCCTGGGACCCAGGAGCACCACAGGTCCCAGGCTGCTGGGGGTGGGCTGGGGAGGGCTGAGGACCCTGGGCTCCTGGGTCTCAGCTGGCTGAGCTGTCACCGGGCATGGAGTGGGAAAGGGTTTTCTACCCTGGTCCCATAGCTCCACTGGGTCTCAGAAATGCAGGGTCTTGTTGGGAGCAGGTGGGGGGCAGTTATAGGATAAGGGGAGGGATGTTATCTTCAGATCACCATCTGCAGAACTGAGACTGAGTCAGGAGAGATTGTGTCTCCCCCATCACAGGGGCTCACAAAATAACATATAACCAAACCTTCCTCCCATGATGTATGCAGGGCAGGGGCGCCAGGGACTCTCTCCGGGGCGCCGCTCAGTGATCCCTGCAGTATTCAGAGTCTCACCTGCACTAAGGTGAGGGAACTGGCTCCCCAAACAACCCAGGTCAGAATCCCAGCTGGGCTTCTCTTTCAGCCACTTGACCTTGGCCAAATTGCTTAACCTCTCTGACCTCAGAGTTTCCTCATCTGGGAAACGGGAATGCCTGTCCCCTCACACTGGGTTCTTACGAGGAGTCAATGAGACAGCAGAACTGAAAGCACAGCCCTTCAGTATAAACTGCAGACACTGTGCCCAGGTGAGGCGAACCTTAGTGACCAAGATCTTCTTCCCAAACTTCCCAGGTCTGAGGCTGGGGCACCCTTGCCCCGCTCTACCAAAACCAGCTCTTCTCTGCTGCTGCTGCTACTAAGTCACTTCAGTCGTGTCCGACTCTGTGCGACCCCATCGACGGCAGCCCACCAGGCTCCCCCATCCCTGGGATTCTCCAGGCAAGAACACTGGAGTGTATTGCCATTTCCTTCTCCAATGCATGAAAGTGAAAAGTGAAAGTGAAGTCGCTTGAGTCTTGTCCGACTCTTAGCGACCCCATGGACTACAGCCCACCAGGCTCCTCCGTCCATGGGATTTTCCAGGCAAGAGTGCTGGAGTGGGGTGCCATTGCCTTCTCCAAGCTCTTCTCTGAGGCGATGGCATTTTAATAGGTCTACTTAAAGTTCATTCAAATTAAACAAAACTAAAAACTCAGTTACGTAGTTGAAGGAGCCACAGTTCAAGTACTCCATAGCTGATCAAGCAGCTTCCATACTGGACAGGGCAGATCGAACATGCCCATCACATGGATTCTGTTGGACAGCCCTGGTCTGAAAGGGTGAGAGAGCTCCAGGATGGGGGTCAGGACAGCTGGGTTCTACTCCAGCTTAGCTCCTAGGTCATGCTGAGCTTAGACAACTCCTTTGCCTCTCGAAGCCTCAGTTTCCGTGTTTGGCAACCTATCTCACCCTCTATGCAAGACAGAGCACAGTCAGTGCTTGACGAGGACCTCTTGGTTGACTCTATTGGCTTGGCTTAGGACCACGTGGAAACAGGCCGTGGGTGGAGCCCTGCCCACGTGGAGGCGGAGGGACCCACCTGCCCTTCCCATGCTCTGGCAGAAAACACCCTGGAGCCACAAGCTGGTAGGGCCAGCCTCTCCAAGTCTCAGGGTCTCAGATGGTTGTCTCCAGGCCAGGCTAGAGCCAGGAGGCAGGCCATGCAGAGAGCCAGGGTTTCTCTCTCCATAGGCTTCCACAGGCCTGAAGGCCCCCAAAACTCACCCCTCCCAAACTCAGAGAGAGGCCCAGGCAGCCAGGGCCCTGGCCAGGAGGCAGCCGCAGAGGCTGGTCCAAAGGAGAGGGGAGGGGAGGCGCGGAGAGTGGAGAGTCAGAGCCCCGCTATCAGCACTGCCCGTCCTCCCCACTTCCTCTCTTCGAACGGATCACATCCTGTTATTGTGTGGACAGCGAAGGCCAGGAGCTGGGGAGGGAGGCAGGGCTTGGACCAACCAGTGGGGAGAGAAAGGAGGAGCCAGAGGAAATGTCCTGGTGGCCATGGGTAGCTCAGCTGCCCAGCCCTGCCCCAGGTGGCCTGGACAGGGAGTAGGCCCTCCCTCCTCCCCCGGCCTGGATGAAGGAGCAGCTTGCATCTGCCACTGAGAGAAGATGCTGGGGTTCAGGACAGGCTGTGCCGACCTGCAAAGGTACCTAGAAGAATAGAAATGACACCTCCTCCAGGAAGCCTTCCCCAGCCTCCTCCTCCGGCTCCTTCAATTCAGCAGACATTTACTCTGGGCCTCCTCTGCCAAAGCCACGTCTCCCACACCTACTGGGCCTCTCTCACACAGCACTTGTCTCCAGGGTTATCATATTCTGGATCTATTCCCCTCCATCCCACTTCCACCCAGCCGAAGATCCCTGGCCAGCTCCCCAGCACTGCCCAGCATGGAGTAGGTCCAGAAGAATTCCTGCTACTGTGGATGATGAAGGTCGCCACTTCCCCTCTGCTTTCTTCCCCTGACCTGTCATTCCAAATACAGCCCTGTCCCAACCCCATTTTCAGCAATAGTAATGGTTCTTTCTACAAAGCATAAGCACTTTACATATATTGCTTTGAAATCCCATGACAGCCCTGTAAGATAGGTGTGAATATCTTCATTGAACAGATGAGTAAACTGAGACTCAGAGAGGTTAAGTGATTTACCCAAAGTCACACAGCAGGTGCAAACAGTGGCAGTCCTGGAACTTAACCCAGATAAGTCTGACCCCAAAGGCAAGGTTCTGTCTGTGGCCCAGCTGCCTTTCCTGCTTAACCCCACCCATGTCCTGGCCTCTCCCTCCCTGAGCTGCTATCACATCAACTGTCCTCACTGCCCACGAGCCTGTCCTTGAGCCATGCCTGTTGCTATGGGCAAGCTCTCCAGCGCCGTCATGATTGCTCACGGTCCTGGGTAGATTACTGGACAAGCCAAGCTGCTAACTGCTCCCAGCATAGTGCAAGCCCATCTGCTCTAAGAGTACAACTACCTCGTGGCTGTTTTGTCTTCCTCTCCTGAGGGGCCATGAGCACTGGATCCAGATCAGACTTGAATTCAAATCCCGTGTGACCTTGGTGAAGTCCGTGTCCTCTCTAGGCCTCATTCCCTCCTCTGGACGACAGAGAGGGTGCCTGGTGATCTTGACTGACTCCTCTCCTTACTCTGAGTCATGACAGCTGAGCCTCTACTGCTGGACACTGTACCCAGCACCACCGCCTGTCCCCAGTGGACTGGTCACATGGGCCATAAAGCCAGAGGTAGAGAGCTGGCTCCTGGGGAGCAATCAATTGTTTTGCAAGCTTGGAAGAGGGGAATGGGCAGCAAGATGGAGGGTGGGTAAGGCTGCTCTGAGTGAACCAGATTATCAGCTTCCTCATCTTCATTACCCCAACCATACTCCAACCCAGGTCCAGCCATGGGGACCCAGCCTGAGAAAGCTCATACCCCACCTCGCTATTTACCAACCAAAGCAGCCCAAGGCCCTCTGCCAGCCCAAGGGGCAAAGTCGTCCGTCTACCTCTGACCAGCCCAGGACTGTGGTTTTAGGCGGAGGGCATTTTTTTTTTTTTTTCTGCAGGAATGACCCTCTACCCTTTTATTCCACACTGGCCTCAACACCAAGCTGGGAGATTCCATGCAGGAGAACTTCTTCATTCAATAAATATTGAAAGGGCCCCATGCCAGGTCTGACGCAGGGCACCGGAGGCGAACAGACAAATCAGACATGACCTCAACCTCAAGGAGCTTGTGTTTTAGTGGGAAAGCGGACAGCAGAGTGGAGGAAGGCCTGTGGGATCACAAAGTGGGCAGCTGACCCCAGAGAGTCGGGACCATCTCCTGATGCTGAGGACAAATTAACAGGATGAAAGGAGGGTGGGAACCGAGGGCGGATAGAAACCCAAAGTGGAGAAACTGGACTTTTTTTTTTTAAATTGCAGCCAGAACAGAAAGGCTAGTGCAATAAGGGCAGAGAGAACGAAGGGTGGGGTGGTGAGAAACAAGCCTGGAGAGACCATTTGGGCGAGCTTCCGCGACCGTCCTTCCCCTTCACGGGCTCAGCCCTATCCTGCCTGCCAGTGTTCAGTGAGACATGTAGCCCTGGGAAGATTCGTCTCTGGCCTCAGTCTCCCCATCTGGAGATGGGGCACCAGGCTAGCTGATCCCCAAGGGCCTGGCCAGCCTGGGCAGTCGCTAGCCTCGTCATTTCTGCCTGGTGGCCACAGAGCTGATGGGCTGTTCCTGAGCTCTCTGGATGTGGACTGCCTTGCCCTCTCCTGGGAAAGGTCTGTCCGGAAGTGGGTGCTCCTCCCTTCCGCTTCTGTATCCATGACAGTCACACTGCGGCCTCCGCCCCTCCCCTGCGGCTGTTCTCACCAAGTCCACTTGCCAAATCCAGTCAACACTCTCAGACCTTTTCTTACTTGCCCTCTCATTTGCCTTGGGCTTGGCTAACCACTTCCTCTACCCCCCACCCCAACACCCTTTGGCCTCAGCCTCTTGAAACACCGTACTCACCCTCTCCTGGTGGTTCTCCTCCTACTCTGAGCACCCTGCCCTGTCTGTCTGCCTCTCATGTCCCCTTCACTGTGCTGTTCCTCAGGTGGTGAATGGCCGCACCCACCCTCACCAGTCACCCCATCCTATGACAGAGTCTCACCGTATCTCTGCCCAGAGACCTCCTTGCTCTGGGCCGAAAAGAGGCACAATGGGTGTCTTTCAAAAGCCAAGGAGCTGCCCTGCAGACTAGAGCAGTATCCCCAAACCCTGCATGCCTTTGCCCTCCTAGCAACAGTTGGAAGCACCCCAAGACAGGGGACGCCAAGATCAGAGCCTGGCGGGATGGGCAACGCTCACCTCCAAAGGGCCAAACTGTGGGTCCTTTGAGTTCCCCTCTTGGCATATCTTTTTCCCTTAATACTAACCACCTTCTAACTTTCTATACAATCCACATAGTTGTTAGGGTAAACATTGACTGAAACCATCCACCCTGGTGGAGCACCATTGTAACCATTCTTGTGAGTTTCACGACAGGAGGTCCTGGTAAGGACAGGGACCTAACAAGCCACCACCAACCAGAATTCGGTAGAGGTTAAAAGGAGATGCCACTGGTCCTACCACATCCCAGAATCCTTCTCGCTGGCACCCATCTTGGCCGAACAATGTGTGTGCTACCAGGAAGGACCCTGAGTCAGACGAATTGGCCAGAGACAACCTGGAAATCAATCCCATCACCATAAAAGCCAAGCCATGTGGCAGAGCAGTCCTCCTGGGTCCCCTGATCCTCCTGCTCTCTGCCCGGGCGCCCCACCACAATAACGTCTCTTGCTTTGTCAGCACACGTGTCTCCTCCAACGATCCATTTCCAAGTATTAGACATGTACCCCCTTTCTTGCCCTGGAAGGGGTACCCCTTCCTGGAATATATTCATTATGGTTGTGTGTGTCTGTGGGGTTACCACGGGAATTTAAGCAACAGGGATCTCCGTTTTCTTCACTGCTAGCTCTCCAACACCTAGAACAATACCTGGCCTATGATAGGGTCTCAATAAATATTTGTTAAATGAACAAAGGAAAAAAGGGTAAGTACTTTGTTGGAAATACCTACCAGACTGCTGAGGTTCCTGAAGATCCAGCAGTCTACACGCAGAGGCCTCCCCAGAACCCAGAGTCCCTGCCTCTGTATGGCAGTCTTATCCTGAGCCTTCACTCACTGCTCCCTCAGCCTCAACCTCTGTCCCTGAGCCCCCCATAAGACTTGCACCCCCAGTCAATCTTGAGGGCAATCAAGAGCAAGTATACAAGCGTCAGCCTCCTTTGAGTCACTGGGGAACCTGAGACCCTTCTCTGGTGGGACCTTAATCTGTCCTGAACCTACGAAAAAACCACTGCCCCAGCCATGGAGCTGAACCCAACACACCGAGGGAATTCTCCACCCCAAGGCCTGGTGCCCAAAGCATAGGTACACAGTGCTGAGAAGAGCCCCCCACCTCAGTGGGGCCTGGCAGAAGGAAAAGATCAGAAACCCTAAGTGGGGAGCCCCGGGATAGAAGGTGGGATTGCACCCTGGGAGGACAGCTGAGTCCTGGAACCTTCATTCCAAGGGAGACAGGTTCATGCCATGGCTTTACTTTAACGTCCCAACTCTCATCCTGGGGATGCAACACGCAAGCATGGAGTCCAGAGCCCTCTGTAAAACTTTTATTTAGAAATCTTCCCAATATATCCTTATATATATACACACATCATCACCACATGGGTTTTGTCGCTAAGAGTCACACGCCCACAGTGTTGGCCTCTGGGCTGTACAAAGGTCAAGGTACCTGGAGCGGTTACTCCTCTTCTGCAGAAAAATGCAGAGACCAACGCAACGCATCACGTACAGTACAACATTGACGGAAAGTGCTGGGCCCGCCCACGGGAATGATGCGCTATGTACATGGGCCAGGGACAAGCCTTCGGTGGGGGCCACGTACCATTGAAATCACAAGTACGACGAGACCACCCCCAAAGGCCAGGACAGTTGTGGGCTGACTACAGATGCTGTGCCCTTTGTTTTGCTTTCAGAAAAGGATAAAGGTTGTACCATCTTGTCGTTTGCCACTACAAATAAAATATGAATGTTTCTTAAAAGACATGATTCCCTCCGGTCATTTAAAATCATCTTTATCCTCCTCGTGTTTTTTACCATTTTTCCTTCTTTGACAAATATTATTCTTGGATGGGGAATATTCATGGGTGAAAATGAGGCAGAGGAAGAAGAGCATGGTGGGGAGAGATGCTGGAAATGAAGGTGAAAATGATGGATCTTCTCTGGTTCTTAACAAAGTCACAAAGCTTTGCCTATCTCTCCCTAGGCCTGTTTTGTACTACATTTTACACATTCTGCCCACAATCCAGTATTTCTCTTCTAGACTCCCTTCTATGCCTTGCTTTGGGATGAGACTGAAATGAGGTCAATCTGGAAAGATGAGGATAATCTAGAAAATCCTGAAGTGGGCTAAAGTGGTTTAGAAGGCTAAATTATCCAAATACTGCACAGAGAAGCAGTCTGGCCCACTGTCTAGGTCCTGGACTCTGGGTGAGAAATCTCACTGCAGGAATGATACCGAGAGCAACAGAGTTCCTTATGGTCTCAAAATGCTTCTACTTCCATGATTCCATTCAGTCCATACCACAGCGATAGGAGACAGGCCAAGCCAGGGTATTTATGAGAAAGACATCCAGAGAGAGAACTTTACCAGGTCACACTGCAAGTCTGAGAGAAGAGGGAACCAGAAGCTCAAGCTCCTGTTAGAATGTATAATCCATCTCCTAAAACCCATCCACCACGCTCACTGTGGCCACTCTTCACTCCCAGGTAAATTAATCCACTGGAAGCAGACACAGCCTTAAGACCTAGAAGAGGTTTCCATCTTTGGACAGATGGGATTCCTACAGGAGCTTCCAAGTATTGGAAAAGAACCCATCCAAATGTTTGTCAAAATATAATGGGGGTTGGTGCTGAAATGGGAGAGAGTGCTACAAGGGTTAACCATGCGGCTTCCATTCCCACGAACTGGACCTCACAACTTAAAAGGAAGAGGGGGAGTGCAGGGATCATCTCTGTGTGCACGTGACTGTCCCCGAGGCCCTGCCACAGTAAGGGCAAACCACCAAGCTGGAGCCCACAAGGCGTGAGGACCTTTCCCGACAGCTGCAGCGATGGTTCTTCCACGTCGCTATGGACAGGGTAAAGCCGGAGCGTCAGAGCCGGCCGGGGTGACTTGAGGACACAGTGACAGGTATACAGGACTCGTGTGCAGCTTGCTCCATGGGTCTGGGATGTGGGTCACAGGCAGGCCTCACCTGAAGAAAATCACATCCCGCCATCTGGATTGACACAGGAGAGAGGTCCACTCTACAAAAGGATTCTCCACATTACCAAGGGACTTGCAGTAGAATTTCTTTAAAAGATGAAGGATAAGGATTTGATTTACAAAAATGTCATGTACAACTTCTGGCGGGGAGCACTCCTCATGTGTTACGCCAGCCTCCCATACACACTCGTGATGCCTGAAATTTGCAGACTCAGGGATGTTGAAGGTTCTGCTAAGTGAAAGTGAATGTGCGTGGGTCTCAACTGGTCTCTCACTGGGCTCCCCAGGGCCTAGAGGTGGGGCTGGATCCTGGCTCATATCAAGACCCTGAGGTCCCAAAGTAACTGAAGTCAAGCAAAATCCCAATACCAGGAATTCATAGGACAGAATTTGTCATCGATTCGGTTTCAGAACACAGCCCAGACCATCGGACAACAGACATCCTGCAACAGGGAGGCCCCTCTGCACAGCCAGAACACCAGACGGGGCTGCACATCTCCTGTCAAGACCAGCACAGAGCCCATCAGCACACTGACATCCATGCCCCCCACAAACAGCAACGTGTCACTGGGAATACAGGCAGGTAGCTCTGAGACACCGCCACGATTTGAAGCCCATGTGCCCCAAACAGCTTTTGCTCTATTTCACTATTTCTCCTTTGTCTGCCTTCAAACGAAACCTACAGGGCACTCTCACAGCTTCAGCCTCGGTCCCCACAGCCACAAGCATGAGGAAGGCAAATCTCAGTGGGAAGAAAGCAGAGCTTAGATCCCCAGGGCAAGAAGTAAGGGCTACTGGGTTTTCTGACCCTCTGGCCCAGCTAGGTGACAGCAGGCTGTCCACTGGCCATCTTCTTCAGCCAGGCCCTGAAGAAGGCACCTCAGGGCTTGTGACTCTCTGCAGCAGCTGGCAAGCTGGATGGACCAATGTGGGCCTGGGTGAAGATGCGGCTCAAGAAATGGGGAGCTATTGGGTACCTATATATTTGGACAGTGTGGCCACAAAAGCCACCCCAGCCAGCTTGGGAGGGGCTAAAGGCAAGGCAGAGGCTGCCGGATGCCTCGGAGAGAGCTGACAAGCCCAGGTCTCAGCGAAGACAGGGCTCCTGTGCTCCAGGCCAAAAGCAATGCCCCTTGAGCCTCTTACTTGAAAAGTCTTAGGGATTTGGAAAAAGGGGAAGACTGTGCCGTCTTCATAAAAAGTACCTACCACTTTGCTCCATTTTACTGGTCTCCTACTGAGGCAGGAAACAGGAAAACCAGCCCCAGAGGGGCTGGGACTCCCCAGAGTTCAGACATCAAGGAAAGCTCATCAAGTCCATGTCCTACTTCAGAGCTGCCCAACACTCACCCCACCTGCCCTAAAGCCCATGGTCCCAGCAGCCTGAGGGCACCTGCCCGGCTGATCCCGCGTGGCCCCAGACCCATCACCGAGGACCGGCTCCATCCGCAGCAGGCAGCATGGCAGGATGGAGGCTGCGGGCTGTGTGCTTGGGCGCTGGCTCTTCTGTGTAGCTGTCCGGGCTGGCTGCCCCGTCCAGGGAGCTGCCACAGCTGGAGTTTGGGGAGAGCACGTCCTGCAGGAGATCCTCAGGAGGCGCGCTGCCCCCTCCTCCCCCACCCCCTCCGCCAGCCCCCACTACAGGGTCCTTGCCAGGCTTGGCCCGCTGGGTGCCTTCCTCCTCCTGGTCATTGAGCAGCTTGGCCAGGAAGTTGATGTACTTCATGGCCAGGCGGAGGATTTCATTCTTGCTGAGCTTCTTGTCTGGGGGATGTGTGGGGATCAGCTTGCGGAGCTCAGCGAAGGCCCCGTTCACATTCTGCTGCCGCCATCGCTCCCGGCTGTTGGTGAAGATGCGCCGCACAACTTTGGTGTGGGGACCTGGGGGCAGGAGGACAGGTTAGGAGAGTGGGTTGGAGATCCCCCAGGGCATATTCTTCTGTGGGGAAGAAGAGAAACCATCCATTGGAAAGCTTGGTAAACCCTGAATGCCTTCTATCCTTTTGCTCAGAAAACTCTTACTCATCCTTCAAAGCCCTCAGCTGTCTTCTCCCTCTCTGGGAATTTTCCCTAACCCCTCAGACAAGTCCAACCAACCACCACGGCCCTATAATCCCGAATCTCCATCACCCTTGATCATGACTATATGTTTCCAAACTTGACTTCCCTGGTGGCTCAGATGGTAAAGCGTCTGCCTATAATGCCGGAGACCCAGGTTCAATCCCTGGGTTGGGAAGATCTCCTGGAGAAGGAAATGGCAACCCACTCCAGTTTTCTTGCCTGGAAAATCCCATGGACGGAGGAGCCTGTAGGCTACAGTCCATGGGGTTGCAAAGAGTTGGATACAACTCAGTGACTTCACTTCTTCTTTCCTCTGTGAGCTGTGAGACATTTTAGGACAGGAACCTTTTATCACTAATTCATTCATTCATTCACTTGTGCCAAAAGGCCATATAGCACTAGTCAGATAAACTCTGGAGACAGACTTTCTAGGTTCAATTTCTAACTATTACTCCCTAGACCGTAACTCTGGGCAAATTACCTAAACTCTCTGTGCTTTACCTTCATCACCTGCAAAATGGAGAGAGTACCAGAGAACCAAGTTATAAGATTGTCATGTGTATCTAACAACTAACACAGGCAAAGTACTTAAGATGATACTTGCCTCCAGTTAAACCTTCACTAAATGTTAGTTTTATCCATTCATCAGTTATTTACTGACAACCAGGCACTGTGCATCAAAACTCAACATTCAGAAAACTAAGATTATGGCACCTGGTCCCATAACTTCATGGCAAATACATGGGGAAACAATGGAAACAGTGACAGACTTTATTTTGGGGGGCTCCAAAATCACTGCAGATGGTGATTGCAGCCATGAAATTAAAAGACACTTGCTCCTGGGAAGAAAAGCTATGATCAACCTAGACAACCAATTAAAAAGCAGAGATATTACTTTGCCAACAAAGGTCCATATAGTCAAAGCTATGGTTTTTCCAGTAGTCATGTATGGATATGAGAGTTGGACCATAAAGAAAGCTGAGTGCCAAAGAATTGATGATTTTGAACTGTGGTGTTGTTGAAGACTCTTGAGAGTTCCTTGGACAGCAAGGAGATCAAACCAGTCAATCCTAAAGGAAATCAGTCCTGAATATTTTGGAAGGGCTGGGGCTGAAGCTGAAGCTCCAATACTTTGGCCACCTGATGTGAAGAACTGACTCACTGGAAAAGACCCTGATGCTGGGAAAGACTGAGGGCAGGAGGAGATGGGGACGACAGAGGATGAGATGGCTGGATGGCATCACTGGCTCAATGGATGTGAGTTTGGGTAAACTCTGGGAGTTGGTGATGGACAGGGAGGCCTGGCGTGCTGCAGTCCATGGGGTCGCAAAGTCGGACATGACTGAGCGACTGAACTGAGAGGCACTGTGCTAGGCATTAAGAAATAAAGGTGAAGAGGAGACAGTCCCTCCTCTCATGGAGCTCACACGTTAATGAGGATGACAGATAATAAACAAGCAGCAAACAAATAACAAACAGGCAGGAAGCTGAATGTAAATGAAAAGATGGAAAGGAGCTGCATGTTTTAGCTGAGGTGGCTGGAGACAGCCTTTTGGAAGAGGTGATGTCTGTAAGTGAAGTGAAAGTTGTTCAGTCGTGTCTGACTCTTGGTGGTCTCATGGACTGTAGCCCACCAGGCTCCTCTGTCCATGGAGGAGGAATTCTCCAGGCAAGAATTCTGGAGTGGATTGTCATTTCCTTCTCCAAGGGATCTTCCCGACCCAGGGAGGGAACCCAGGTCTTCTGCATTGCAGGCAGATTCTTTAGCGTCTGAGCCACCCTATAACGGAAGAACTTAAAGTCAAAGAAGAGCCAGCCAGACACAGGAAGGGAAGCTGGAAGTGCAAAGGCCCTGAGTTGAAAAACAGTGAAAGCTAGCCTGGCTAGATTAGTGTGGGTGAGATCAGAGTAGTCTAGGTCCAGATTCCATAGGGCCCTGCAGTAAGATACAGGGATTTTCTTCTAAGGGTGCAGAAAAGCACAGAATAAGAGCTTACTAAATATATGCTGACTAACTGATCATGCTGACAGGTGGGGAATGGAGGAGAGAGCAGTGGGAAAATGACTTCACTGGGGGCTCTCTCCCCCCTAGGACAGGAGTGGAGAGACAGCCATGCCCAGGCTTGGCCTGAGGCTCTGGGCAGATGTCTGAGGGCTGCCTCCGTCTCCCATGTCTAGAGTGCACTGAATACACACTGGACCAGTATTCACTAGTGCTCGTGTACTAAGACTTGCAGAGCAGGTGCAGACACGAGTGTGCATGTATCGAGCACCTATGGTATACAAAGTACTGCACTAAGTGTCCCAGCCTGACCAGGGTGGACTTTCAGGGATCCCCAAATCCAAGAATGGCAGAGGATGGCCCCACTAGCTCCCAGGTCCCGGGGCTGAGGCAGCAACTGCCCTCCCAAACACTGAGGCACAGTGCTAGCTCCTGGCAGTCCTCAGGATGCTCTGTGCCCTGAAGGAACTGCCAGTCCTGGGATAGTTGTTTGCCTTCCTCTGATGACCCTGGAACCAGACCTCAGAACATGGAAAGTTAGGTAGAGAGAATGGGTCACCTAAGACCCATTACTCATTTCACAGCTAGGGAGACTGCGGCCAGAACAGAGGCAGACCTTGCCCCTGCAAACCAACTCATCAGTGCCAACACTTCCTGCTTGATCATCTCTTTCCTACAATCACACACACACACATACACGCGCACACACACACACACACACACGCACGCACACCATGTGCCCAATCATTCATCTCTGCCTGCAGTGTCTTAGAAGCTGTCTTTCCAAACCCCAGCAGGCCCCCGCCCAGCTGAAAGTGTTCGTCACTCTTTTGTGACCCCGTGGACTATAGCCTGCCAGGCTCCTCTCTCCATGGGATTCACCAGGCAAGAACACGGGAGTGCGTTGCCATTTCCTTCTCCAGGGGAACTTCCTGACCCAGGGATCGAATGCACATCTCTTATGTCTCCTGCAATGGCAGGCGGGTTCTTTACCAAAAGCACCACCTGGGAAGCTGATTCTTCACCAAAGGTCAGACCCAGGCTGGGAAAAATACAACACTCCTGCTGGGCAATCCTACCCTGGCCTCCAGGCCAGACAGAGGGGAGTCCCTCAGCTGCGCTGTCAGAAGGATTGGTCCCTGCCCGTAGCTGACGACGAGGCGGGGAGAGGAGCGTTATGGCTGCCATCACAGCTAGAGCTACACAGACTTCAGAGGCAGCACCCTTCCCAAGGCAGGTCCTAAAAGCACTTTACCCCACTGGCTCAACAACCTGTGAGGAAGCTCTTATTCTCCCTAGTTTACAAATGAGAAAACCAAGGCCCAGAAAATTTCAGCAACAGGAATCCACATAAAGTCCTGACTTTAGACCTTATGTTATTAACAGCTCCACTTTTATGGACTCCTTTTGGTTAAGTCTCTGATTTCAAAATCCTGTGGACATATCTTACACCCTCATCCTTCCCTTCACCTCCATCTCTGTCTATTCCTCTCAGGTCTTTTTCAGAGAACTACCAACCTCTCCACAGCTTCCTCTTGCCTGAGTCTATCCCTTGCTCCATGTCTTCTGTCTCATTCTCTCTGGGCACAGAGTAGGTGCTTGGTAAACCCTGGGCATCCAGAGTGCGCTGGCAACTCCAGAAAATCCTTGGGCTTTGAAGAGCCTGCTCTCCTGCCTCCTGGTGCTGGGGCCCCTCTACTACATCTGGTCAACCCTGGGAAGAGGGAGGGGGGGTCCTTCAAATGTCCCCCTCCTCCAGCTGCTTCTTGAAAGTTTGGGGCCAAAGACTACTCAGGTAGTTCACATTAAAAGTGCTGAAGCCCCTGGGATGGGGGAAGGGAGGGAGTAGGGTAGAATCTATGGTGTCAGGAAGGGAACAGGGACAAGAGGGCCCCACTTTGCATGGACCTGGGACAAGACCTTTAAAGGTACAATTCCAGGCAAGGAGGAGACTCCAGACTCCAGACTCTTCTCCCAAGAGGACTTTGGAGAAGGTGCAGATAATCCCCGGAGGTTGGTGCTTAGAGTCAGGGGCACCGTGTGTTTCTGCCCTCCCCAGGGATCCTTGGTGTTGGAGAAGACTCTCGAGAGTCCCTTGGACTGCAAGGAGATCCAACCAGTCCATTCTAAAGGAGATCAGCCCTGGGTGTTCTTTGGAAGGAATGATGCTAAAGCTGAAACTCCAGTACTTTGGCCACCTCATGTGAACAGTTGACTCATTGGAAAAAACTCTGATGGTGGGAGGGATTGGGGGCAGGAGGAGAAGGGGACAACAGAGGATGAGTTGGCTGGATGGCATCACCGACTCAATGGACGTGAGTCTGAGTGAGTCTGAGTGAACTCCGGGAGTTGGTGATGGACAGGGAGGCCTGACGTGCTGCGATTCATGGGGTTGCAAAGACTGAGCGACTGAACTGAACTGAACTGAACTGAGGGATCCTTGCCGAGTGGAGGATTGGAGCTAGAATGGAGACAACAACTAACAGTGGAGGTTTGAGCTAAGCACCACAGTGTGTCCCTCACTCCCATGGCCTCTCTTCCCAGGACTGTGTGGCAACCCCCAGCTCCACCCATGACCTCCCCTAGTCCCAGGCCAACAGGGCAAGGACTTTGACAGTTAGGGGCTCCAAGACAGCTCGCCCATCCCTGTGAGACACCTAGGAGTTGTCCCTGATGGTCCCGCCTTCAGGGGCTCTAGCAGCTTGAGGGACTGAGTGCACAAGTTGGGGGTGGGAGTAAACTCACCATCAGTAATCTCCATCTCATAAGGGGAGGGCCTCCTCTTCACTCGGTTGTTGGTGGCGAACATAGGGAAGGCATCTGGCTCCCCAAAGAAGCCACTGTAAGAGGGAGCAGGCAGACCACCAGATCACAGACCCTCCCCACCTGTTCTTGAACCCCCAACCCCCGGAAAAACAAGGGCACCCCTGGTCCCTTCGCACCAGAATGGGGGCTACAAGGAACATAAAACAAGCACACACACACCCCTCACCCAGCCTTTCTCTATGGTTAGACAAGCAAGGGGAGGGGGGCCACATACCTGCACACCCTAAACACACACACACACACACACACACACACACACACACTCAATGGCGAACACAGGGAGCAAACACGAAAATGAACACACATCCTGCACAGACATACTCCCCTCCCCCATAGAAGTGCACAATCCATAGACACCTCTACTCCCAAACAGACAGCCTTCACAGCTGGGACTGTGCAATTCCTGTGTCTCATAACAGCACCCTGTTCCCTACCCTCAGCCTCCCCTCACGTTCACCCCAGCCTCATGGGGCACATGGACAGACAACAGACAGGAAACCCTGAGCAGTCCTGCTGACATGCTCCCCCATCACCCACTCTACTGGACTCTCCCTAGCTTCTTTCTCTGGCATCCGGCAGACTCCCACTGCCCTGCACTGTCTCTCCCCTCATCTTCCCGTCTCCACCCCAACCCTGCCTCGGGCTCTCCACCACCTCAGTGGTCCCACCAGGGAAACGGACACCTTCACACCAAAGGAAGCACAGGGTCCAGGCCAGAGATGGCAGCTAGGAGAGGAGGGGCTCAGGAGAGGAGGGAGGGATCCATTCCCCAGGTGGAGGGGAGATTAGCGGGAGGGATCCCTCTCCAGTCACTCTCAGATGCTCGTCTCTCACCTGTCCACTGAGGGCTGCAGAATCCAGAAGAATTTCACACCGGAGCGCACTGAAACACACTCCTGCCCGGTACTCACACTCACAAGACTCCTCCAGTCCACCCCGCCACCACCACCACGCAGAACCCCACACTTCTGCTCACACCCAGCCGCATGCCTGCACTCCCCCTCCTCAGCTTCTGCGCTCCCTGCATGCCGCAGACACAAACCATCCGCACACTCCCCACTGCGTGCACACCCACGCACACACATACACAAACACATTTGCTGAGGGCTCCTTCCTCACTTGCACGGGGTCTCCAGCCTAGGCTTTTCCGTCTCCGGGTGTAAACCCCCTCTCCCCCTCTCTCCGCGAGCTCAGCCACTCGCTGGCCGGGAGGGGATGGCTGGCTCCCCACGTGCGGAAGGGGAGTCCCAGGGCCCGCGCCGCCTGCCCACCCGCCCTTCCCCCCGGCCCTGACCTGCCGAGCGAGGCCAACGGCTGGCTGAGGCTGTAGAGCAGCGCGCGGCCGGGGGCGGCGGGGGCCGCCAGCGCGGGCGGGCTCAGCTGCACCATGCGGCCGTCGCCGGGCAGTTCCGCGGGGGCCGAGGCGGGCGCGGGCCCGGGTGGTCTGCACAGCTCTGTGGTGGGCACCCGATGGCGCGCTTCGGCCGCCGCAGCCTCGCGGCCCTTTAAGTCCCGCGCGGCGCCGCCCCCACCGGCGGGGCCGCCCCCCGGGCCGCCGCCGCGCGTGCCCAGCTCGATGACCGGGGGCTCCGCCGGGGTCGCGCGGCTCGTCTCCTTGGCGACGCCGTTCAGCAGGACCAGGTGCGGGGGCGCCATGCGGGCCTCGGCCGCGTCCCGTCCCTCTAGCGGGGGGTCACTGTGTGCCGCCTCGCTCGGCGGCTGCTCCGTCATCCTGCGGGTAGACAGACAGACAGACAAGCGGACGCCCGCTCAGACCATTGCCCCTGGCCCACCCACGCTGGGGGGCGGGATGGGGCGTGGGTGGGGAGCTGAGGGAGGGGGTGAAGAGCGGAGGGAAACTCACGCATGGAGACGTGAGAAAACGCGGACCAACTTAACGCCACGTGGACACACACGAGCCCGGGGTGCTGGGGCCGAAGAGAAAGGGGGGTCTCCGGTTTGGGAGAAGAGAGGAGGATACCTGGGAGACGGAGACTGAGGGCCGAAGGGACAGAGGTGGATAAGAACCACAGAGACATTGGAAGAAAAGGAATACAAATACAGCCAGCGCAAGAAAAACAGAGTTGGGGGGCGGGGGGAGGAGGAAGGAAATGCAGAAAGAGGCGAGAAAGAAATATCACCCGTGCCCCTTCTCGGGCGCACGGGAAGAGGAGGGAACAAATCCCCGACCGACTGTACTCTTCCCGCCCCCCCTTTTGGTTTTGGCGGGGACCCTGTCGCGCGGAGGTGGGGTGCTTTTTGCAATCCCCCTCTTCTTTCAACAATACGTGCCCCCAGCCTACCGCCACGTACTACACCTGGAAATCTGGTGGGGGTGGGGGTGCGGGAGTGATCAGAACTGGCAGAGAATTATCCAAAGGAACTCAGCTCTCCCTTTCAACACACATTCACCCCGCTGCGGGGGTGTCGGTCTACACCCAGCAAATCCACCTGTGTTCTGTGGAGCCGCTGGAATACCCAGTGACCCTTTACTGCCACCAGGACTGGAGATGGGTCATCAGGGAGGGAAGAAGATGATCCAGGCCCTACCTCCCTGCACACTGTGTTCTTCCTTTTGCTCAGATGGACTCAGAAGTGAGGTGGGGTCTAGAAGGGAGGCCTGGCTGAGGCGGTGTGGAGCCCGGACATTCGAAGAGTAGTGTTCTTAAGGCCACTGGGCTCTGGGCTCCCATCCACGAATGTGAGGAAGGTGTGTAAAGATGGCTGGGGAACTCCTCCAGCTCTCACCCATCTCCCTTTCACACTTTGGTGTTGTCTTCTGGGGAACAAGAGGAATACCTCATATATGCATTTAAAAGCCCTGTGCAAATGCTCAAGTAAACATTATTATAGACAGAGAGACTGGGCCAGAAAGGAGACTGCCTTGCCCAAGGTCTTGTGACTCTTTGTAGAGTGGGACTAGAACTCCAGTCTCTTTGCAATCCTCCCGTGCATGCTCCCGTGCATGCGTGCATGCTAAGTCGCTTATCCTCGCATACACATATATCCATATATCCCATATATCCCCCATATATATCCCTCCCATATATCCCCCCATCTCCAACCAAGGACATTGCTCTCCTCCTCAACCATACTCCAGGGTGATTGCAGGCAGGGTGACTCCCCACTTCCATTCTCTCCCAGTTCTTCCATAACATGTGACAAACACACCCCCCCTACACACACACACACACAAACCAAAAACAGAAAAACTATGAGACTCTGGGTCCGGAGTGTTAAAATACTTGTCACTTTTAATAAAACAACAAAAACATAATCAACTCGACAGGCTTTGTAAGATGTTCAAAATAAAGTTTCTGCTATCGGAATTATATAAGTAGGGTATTTTATAACATAAAACAAATACACAAAAGTCCAACTCAGCCTCAAGCAGAGAATTCATTCCTGGCAGCCATTCTGCCCCTGCACCGCTCTGGACTAGATGGCCTGGGAGCCATCCTCCCACCCCAGAGGAAAGACGGGACCTTCTGAAACTTCCAGAGCTCACTCAGCTTAGTTGCCACCAGACACAGCTGACGAAGAATCACCATTCCAATTATGCTCCTGCCCTAAGTCTGCCAGCCCCATGGGCAGGACCCCGAAACGACAAAATTCCCCTAGACTTGGTATACCCTGGCTGCAAAGGCAGTAGGTCCGCAACACTTCATTGGAAGCAAGTTTATGATTATGGTGGAAACAATAGGTCTATATCCACAGAATGGGACTGCCAAGACATTTCAGTCACTAGAAATGCACCAGAGGTATACCACTAGAGACTTCCTGGCTCCCCTCAACAGTGAAATGCATTGGAAATATACAGTCCTCTGGCAAAACATACAAGCCCCAAGAGGCTGGGTCCCTACCTTACTATCCCCAGGCAGTGCACCCAGTGACACGTGCTTCAGTCTCAGCTTCTAAATGAGTGACGAACAATTCACTCTGCAATCGCCAAAATGAGCCCAAGCTCTCCTATTTATGCCTTCTGATTAATTCTGAGGCTCTGAGTAGGATCAGATCTCAGGGGGTGGGGGTGGTGGGAACAAGTATTTCAGATGAGTTGACTCTGGCCCCGAATGCTCTCTCCAGATGCCTATAAATATCTGTATCTCTCAGACTCCCCCTGAGAAACCTATAATTGGTCCCCTGGGCTTTGTGGCCAACCTCTCCCCGGCCCTCCTGGGACCTCAGGAAAACCCTGCTTGCTCTCTGCAACCAGGATCACCCAAGGCCAGGGATCCCGACTCTTTTAAGGAAGCCACCGGAGAATTCACTTTCTTTTTAGTGATCGGTGACTAAACCCGATCACTTGGCTTTGGTTAAGATTATCAAAATGAAAGCCTAGTGATTTTTACTTGTTTTTATTAGGGAAAATGAAGAAGGGGAGTGCGAAGATTGCAGATTTTGAACTGAACAGCACTGGACTATTCGACCATTACAACTCCTCTTTGTGCGACCAAATCCCAGCTCCAAGTCCCCTACCTCGGCTCATCTCCTGTTGCCAGGCTGGCAGCTGGATCATTTCCATATGTGTCTGAACAAGACCCGGGAACCTGAGAGATCTAGGGGCAGACACCTGGTCTCTGGCAGTTCCCCATCCCCAGGAGGGAAAATTTTTTGTGTAAAAGCAGCCTCCGCCATGCCCTGGGCTAGAGCCACTGCCTTAGACTCGGCCTCCAGTCCCTCATACTGCATCCACACACACCCCACCCCCCCCACCGCCCCCGGCATGACCCCCTGGGGGAGCCCCAAGCCTGCACACAAACCACAATCACCCCAGAACAGAACCACTTTCCCGCTGCTACTGGTATGGAGGGGTGTTCAAATGTAGCCCCACCCTAGGCCTGAGGCCCCTGCCTGGGCCCACCCAAGTTAGGACTGCATTAGCCAGGATGGCTGCGGCCTTTTTCCTGCCGGAGCCCCCCCACTCCCCACTGCACGCAACCTGACCTATCCGAATACAGCCGTCCCAAAGTTATGAGCCTTGTGAAACATCTACGGAACCATGGAGCATTAGGGGGACTACAGTCCAACCAACTGTTCTTACGCGGGAAAGGGCCCTCTGGAAGCCACAGTAGCAGAGGCCGCAGTCAGTGGCAGAGTCAGATCTCAGGATTCCCAGCTCTGGGTTCGTCCTCCTCCCCCTCTCCCCAATCTGAAACTGGACTGTCCTCTGTCCCCAGCTTTCCCCACCTCAGGCCAGATCCCAAGGCCTTCCTGGTGACTGTTTCCATCAGCCCTGTCATCCCCGCAAAAAACTCACCTGGGGCATATTTAGAGAGACGGGCCCCTCTGAATAGGATCTCCACTCCTCCGGCCAGAGAGAGGTGGGAGTCGAGGTCCAGGTTGTGGACGGGGGTCTTTGCTCTCCCCCTCTCTCACAGAGAGCCCGGCAGTTAGGCCGCGGTGTGGTCCTGGGCGGTCTGCCGCGCCCAAAGCGAGTTTCCAGGAAAGATGGGGGTGGAGAGAAAGGGAGGGCAAGAGGGAGGGAGAGAGAGAAATGGGGGTCAATGGCTGGGAATTACCTCATGTCCTCCTCAACCAACCCTGGGGATCGCCAGCAGCTTTCAACCCCCGACCTGCAGGTGTTTGAAGCCTCCCCCGCACCCCCAGAAAAAAGAACCCTACACCTGACCAATCAGGAATAACTACATAGTCCAACAACAACAGCTTGCCGCAGACTGCCCTGAACATTATCGGACCCTCCAACCGGGAGGGTTCAGTGTGGCCCGTTTGTTTTCTAAGCACTGGCTGGTCTACAGCGGTTGGCTCTGGAACCTAAGTCAGGCGGATCAGAGCTTCGGCCACAGCACCGGAGTCGTCCGCAGCCTGGCTTGGATGGGTAGGGGGATGTGTGTACCAAAAGGGGGATCCAGTCTTTACACCGTGGAAGGTGGGACAGAACCTCTGAGAAGCCCCATTCTCTCTCTGACTCTCACCACCCCACCTCCAGGCTAAACCGAAACCAGAACCCAATTCCAAAGACTACTTTTCCGAAGGGATACAACACAGTCTGAACCGCAGAAATCCAAGAGAATAGGGGGAAGGGGGCAGAGAATCTGATGTATCCAGGTCCCCCCCTTTTTTTTTCTTCCTACCGATTAAGGGAAACGAACAGACAAACAAACAAAAAAGGCTGAGGAAGGGGAAAATAAGGAAAGCAATCAAAAAAAAAAAAAAGAGAGAAGGAAGGTCCTTGCCTCTCCCTCCAACCATCCCTACACAAGATTTTCGATTCTTCCGTATTCAGGTCGGCAGAGTACAAGAGAATTCTAGTAATTCTTTGCAGCAATAAACAAGGAAAGGGGAAAGGAGAGAGGGTAAAAATAAATCAAATATTGCTTCCCAGGGTGTAGTGGCAGGGAAATTTAGTTCGCCTTTTCTTTTTTTTTTTTTCCCTCCCTCTGGAAGGTTTTATTTAATTCGTTTTGCTGAAATCGTTCAGTTTATGGCCACACATCGAAGTCTTGGATTAATAGCTAAGGCCACCTCTTTTTTTGCCCTGGCTTTAGTGGAAATACAGTAATAATTGTTCCCTGTAGTTTCAATCCAATGCAGGAGATTTTCTTTCTCCTCTTCTAATTCAAAAGGGGGGAGGGGTGAGAACAAGGGGAAATCCAGTTGTGCCCGGTGTCTTAGGTCGGGGTTAATTTTTGCTTTAGGATGGAGTCTCTGTGCTCCTCCCTCTCTCCATTTCTCTCCTAGTCACAAACCCAGCAACTTAAAAAACAGAGCGCTGGTGGGAGGAAACCCCCGCTGCTTTGTTATCGCCCCAAAGAAGCTAAAAGGGACTAGTAGCTCCTACATGATTATTTTAATTAAAATATGATGGTGATGACGATGACTGTGATGGTGATGATGACATTAGCAACCACAATCACTGGCAAAACAAAATCCTTTCTTTCGGAGCTAGGGCAGCACTGACCCCGTCCCTCCATGAAGCCCGGCCCTGGTCATCGATGTGACGGGCTACCTGACCCACGCGGGAATGTCGCTCACCCGGGGAAGGGGTGGGAAAATGTTCCTTGGAGATGATCCCGAAGTCCCCACCCGAGGCGCGAGGCCTGGAGAATGCGCCCATTGTCTTTTCCGGGCCTCTCCCGCAGACCCCGGCGGCCGTACCCGTGAAACTGACCAGAAATGGACGAAGCCTGAGTGCCGCGGGAACCGAAGCTGGCGGCTACCGGCTTGCAGGCGCGGGCCTCCGCGAACGCTGCTCAGCTTCCAGCCTGGAAGAGGCTCCCACTCACTAACAAACCCCTCCAACACTGAGGCACAGACTGGCCCCCGGACAGAGCAGCCGCTGATCCAGCTGCTCATCCAAGCCAACACTGGCTTCCGAATACATCATAAATTGGAATAAAATGTGAAATCCCTCACCCCGCCCCCATGCCGCCTCCTCAACTGGCGCATCCATCCCTCGCTCGTTCGCCCTCCCCTCCACCCCCCAGCGATTTACAAATGCACTTCCAAAGGACACTAGCACACAGCCACACAACCCAGGGTGGACAAGGCCACTCGCGGACTAGCCGCATAGAAGGGAAGCAAAGTAAGCACAGCCCAACACTGCCCCACAAGCCGACTCGGTCAGGCCCAAACATTGTCCAGCAGGACACAACGAAACCGATCAAATGCAATCGCTCCTAGGCGCACGACCCAAGGTAGTCAGGATCACGCACGACCGACACAACAACGAGACCATCCAAACACAATCGAGAAGATCAAGCAACCCAGCATACATGTCGAGAAGGCAAACGAGCATAACTGTATATACAACGATGAAAACGTAGAAGGGCCTCGGAGAATCCAAATCTATACACCGAACAGCACAAGCACCATCACACACAACCTGTCGCCTAGAAGACCACACTCAGAAGAAGTCAACACTGTCCATAGCTCACACACGCACTCTCAACAATTCCACTGCATGCCCACAACCACCAAGAAGAAACGAAAACCAACCACCGCCTCGCGCATTTCTGTATATTGCGTAAGAAAAAAGGGAAGGAAGGAAGAGAGTCTCCGAGACGGGAGGGGCGGCGACGGCGGCGGCGAGCGCAAGGGCGTCCCTGGAAAATGCCCCCCTATCGAAAGAAACCGAGGGAAAAGGAGCGAAACCTTGTTTTTGCGAGCGGGCAAAAAGAGGGAAGAAATTGACGGGGAATTCCGTGAGAGGCTGCAGGTTGCCTTCCCCTAGAAAAAGGCCAGAATGCTCACGTTTTGCCGCTACTGGGGGACGCGTGTGGCCATTTTGAGGCCTGGTCCTTAGTGCCGAGCCCTCCCCTCCCCCCGGCCCCGTCCCCGTTCCCCCGCCCGCCCGCGCCGCGCCGCGCCGGGCTCCTCCACCGCCGTGCTCTAATCCCGCTCACGTTCTAGGCCTCGTTAGCATGGGCCGAGGCGCGCGGGGGCCGTGTGCGCCGCGGAGATAAGGCACTGCCGCGGGTCCGCTCGCCCCCGATAAGCGCCTCGGCCATTATGGGCCAAATGATTCATTTTAATTTGGCAATTTCACCGGAGGGGAGTGGGGACTGGTTGCACGGCTTTGGGACCGGCCCCGGAATGCGCCACGGAGAGAGCTGGGCGCTCTGTGTAGGACCCGGCTAGTGCAGCCTCATTACAGATCCCGAGGCCTCCCGGGATCCCCCGGCTCCCCACAACCTCAGTCCCTCCTCTTCCAGACACATTTCTCCAACGACTCGCAGCCCAGCCAGACCACAGCACCCAAACGGTCACATCTAACCTTTCCTTCCCTGACATCCATTCATTCTAGTGTCCTAGATACCCGAATTTCAAGGGACAGTTCCTCTTATCCCAGTAAGCTCCCCAGCTCCCACCTCTCCCACTCCCATCCCCCCTCAACCTTGTCTTTTTTCTGCTCTAAAATGGAGCCTGCTTGCCTGAATGTCTGGACTGAGGTCTCTCCAACGGGCTCTAGGGAGGAGGAACTGGTGTCAACGAAGAGTTTAAAATATCCATTCTACTGAGTTTCAGGCTGAGCCCAGAGCTCGGGAACATTTAACATTTTAATCTCACTACTGAAGCACTGTGGGCTTCCCTGGTGGTTCAATTGGTAAAGAACTAGAGACCCTGGATTGCAGGGTTCAGGTTGAGACCCTGGTTCAATCCCTGGGTCCGGAGGATCTCCTGGAGCACGAAATGGCAACCCACTCCAGTATTCTTGCCTGGAGAATTTCTTGGACAGAGGAGCCTAGCGGACTACAGTCCGTGGGGTCGCAAAGAGTCAGACAGGACTGAGCGACTAACACACACCGAAGCACTGTACAAATACTAACTTATTTAGTTCTCACAAACAATTCTAAGAGGTTGATGCTATGATCTTCACCTAACAGATAGGGAAACTGAAGCACAGAGAGTAAAAGTAATTTCCCCAGTGTTACAGATTTATTGAGTGGTGAAACCTGAGTTTGAAGCAAATTTGACATCGGAGTCCTCCAGAGCCCATCCAGAGCCTAGGCTTGGAGGACAGATCTGGGCTCAACTCATTGCAAGAACCCAAATCTGTACTGTGGCCTAGAAATCTGGGTTCTGTGAGAGGGTAGGCAGTGAAAAATCTGGCTTAAAACTCAACATTCAAAGAAACGAAGATGATTGCATCTAGTCTGATCACTTCATGGCAAATGGGGAAAGAATGGAAACAGTGACATATTTTATTTTCTTGGGCTCCAAAATCACTGTGGATGGTGACTGTAGCCATGAAATTAAAAGACTCTCGCCCCTTGGAAGAAAAGCTGTGACAAACCTAGACAGCATGTTAAAAAGCAGAGACATTACTTTGCTGACAAAGGTCCGTATAGTCAAAGCTATGATTTTTAAATAGTCATGTACGGATGAGAGTTGGACCATAAAGAAAGCTGAGTGACGAAGAATTGATGCTTTTGAACTGCAGTGTTGAAGAAGACTCTTGAGAGTCCCTTGGACTGCAAGATCAAACCAGTCAATCTTAAAGGAAATCAACCTTGAATATTCATTGGAAGGACTGAGGCCAAAGCTGAACTGCCAATCCTTTGGCCACCTGCTGGGAAGAAGTGACTCATTAGAAAATACCCTGATTCTGGGAAAGATTGAAAGCAAGAGGAGACAGGGACAACAGAGGATGAGATGGTTGGATGGCATCACTGACATCCAGCTTGCTCAAGCTCTGTGAGATGGTGAAGAACAGGAAAGCCTGGCATGCTGCAGTCCATGGATTCGCAAAGAGTCGGACACGACTGAGCGACTGAACAACCACAAGGCAGTGGGCTCAGCCTATGGAAGGTATATGGATTCATTGTTTTACTGTGGAAGCTCAAATACTACAAGTCATGTAGATCTGAACCTCAGCTTTCTTATCTGTAAAATGGGAGGATAACAACCCCAGAGAACCGTTATGAGGATTATATAAGATGATTTTTAAAAGGTGGTGAGGGCAATAATTTATGGAACCTTGCCTAGGCTGACATCCTACGCACTTGCACATAGGAGTTCTGATTATCATTATAGAGAAGGAAATTAGGTCGTGAGGAGATACGACTTTATCAAAGCTTTCAGTGACCTAGAGGAAAAGCCAAGACCCAAACTCAGTTACCCAGTTCCCAGTCCTCAACTCTACCCACCAGGCCAGGCTTCTTTGTCCTTGTAGCATCTTGGTTGTGAGCTCCTTTTGGAACCTGAGAATTCACAGAACAAGTCCCATTCAAAGACTGAGTCCAGAGTGTGTCCAAAGCCTGAGTCCAGCTCCTCCTTGGCTATCAGGTAACTCTCTATGAAGATACAGTTAATTCAGTGCAGCCTGTTCCCTCTGTTCCTCTTGTGCTCTCTGGTGGAAGTCAGGATACCATGTGGACATGGGTAACTTTACAGAATCCTATGGAAGAGAGGCTACCCATGTCCTGGGGAAAACTCTAATTCCTGGACTTGCCACAAGGCCTCTTCTGGCCCAGCCACACCAACTGCTGGGCAAGGGACTCAGGGGAGAGGTCTCTGTGGTTCACTCAGCCCCAACTCCCCAGGGCTCTAGCCCCGCTTCACCCATTGTTAGTTACCAAATTCTACCCCTTTATTCTTCTTCTCCTTCTTTTAAATATTTATTTACTTGACTACACTAGGTATTAGTTGTGGCATTGCAAGATCTAGTTCCCTGACTAGGGATTGAACCCGGGGCTCCCTGCTTTGGGAGCAAGGAGTCTTAGCCACTGGACCACCAGGGAAGTCCCTGCCCTTTTTTTCTTGAAGCCTCTCTGCAATGGGGGTGAGCTATCGTCTCTCCCTTCTCTGGTTCCTGTTGCCTTTGCTTGGCTGCACCACTAAATAGAAAGGGTGGGATTCAAGTAATTCTGAATTTAAAGCCCAGCGCTACCACCCTTGGGCTGTGGCACCATTGGGCAAATCATTTCACATCTCTGAGCAACTGCAAAAAGGGAGAGCCCAGCCAGGGAATGCTTTCTGAGAATTGATGCCTGGACTGAGATGGGAGAGTGGGCTGAGGGGTAGCTTAGAGGACTAAGCATTGAGAGCCTTCCAGGTAAACCAAGGGCTGGAGGAGAAGAACTTGAGGTTCATAAAAGAAACAGAAAATAGACCAGTAATGGCTGGAGCAAGGCTATGGACAATTCAAAGAATTGAGGAGGGGACCATTTTGTTTATTTGGTTGGGTGTAGGAGCGTAATGTCCTATACAGGATCAGATTTGCATTTCTGGAAAGCTGTTTGGCTGCAAGGTGGAGAAAGGGTGTGCAGGGGTGGGAAGGACGTGGGGAGGTCAGTTCTGAAGACAATGCAGTGATCCAAGGAAGGGGGATTGGAGAGGGGACTAGGGTGTTGCCCGGAAAATGGCAAGAGGCAGATGTAAATGACATGTATTTAGAACACAAATCAGGTCTGTAAGAATTGGGTTGGCAGGGTGAGCGGCAAGGAGAGATCCGAGTTTCTGGCTGTATTTGCCTCGATGGGTGTGTTTTTCCTGGTGATGGAGGTTTGGAAGCCAAAGGGAACGGGAAGGGATTCTGCATTTGGTTTTAAATGTCTCCAGTTTAGGTGTCTTGGAGGAACCGCCAGGCTGTTGGATTATTTTACCGGGCATTATACGACCCCGTCTGGCACCCCAAGGGCTGTGAGCAAGGAACAGGAACAGGTACGGCTTTTGTCAGCTCTGCTGCGCGGGGAGAGAGACGCGTGGTGAGGTGACGTTTCCCCATCCCCCTCTATTCGCGAAGCTCCAGATTCTGACCGTCTGGCAGCCATCGCCACCCGGCCCCCAGCCCCTCGCCTGGGGCTGGGGGCTCGTGACGTCTACACTCTCCCCCCTTCCCGGTTTCCGACGGTCGATGGAAAAACGGAAACGGCGCGCTGAACGGAGCGCCGCCCGAAATAGCATCTGGTGCCTGTCGGTCAGCGCACTGTCCGAGTGTCCGGGAGCGACTGACGCTACCCGCGGCCCCGCCAGGAAATGCCACCCCTCCTCCGCCCGCCCCGAGCAGGGGCCTCGCGCGGGCGGGCAGGAAACCCGGAGCTCCTGGGCTGGGGATGTCGAGGTGGAGGGGACGTAAGGACCCAGACTTCTGCGTCTGGAGTCTGGTCCTGAGAAAAGGCCTGGAGTGAACAGCGAGCCCGGCCTTGGGCCTCAGGGCGTCGTCGTCGCCACTCTCTGACCTGTCCCCCACCCCCACCAAAGGCCGGGTTCCCCAAACTTGAGGCTTTAAATTTTTTGGAAGTGTTTCTGCCTACCCCTGTCTCTGGGTACAAGAGGCAGTCTCTGAACTTTCTCCCCAGAGCTCGTTCCTTGGAGGGATGTGGTGTGTGTGTGTGCACTGTGGTGAGCAGCCAGTTTATTTTCAACACATGTACATGGGGTACTGTGTGTCAGGTGCCAGCCTTAGCACTTCAGAACTATTAATTCAGTTGATCCTTAAAACAGCCCAGTGAGGTAGGGCCTACCAGGACCTCCATTATTGTAGGTAGCCAACTGAGGCCCAGAGAGGTTTGAGCAACTTGCAGAAAACACCCATCTGCCAAGTGGTGGAGCCAGATTTCACACTTAGGACCATCTGCCTTCAGGCTCTGCTGCTTCCAAGGGCAGCAGAGCAAGTTCAAGAGTAAGGCAGTCTTGAGTTCCTGCCCTGCTCCCTCACTGGTCAGCTGTATGTTTCCAGGTAAATTACCTACTCTCTGAGTTTCACTTTTTCACTTCTTCTGTGGAATGGAGATGATAATTGTCTATACATCATCATACTGTTCTTCAATTCAGTTCAGTTCAGTTGGTCAGTCGTGACCCCATGGACTGCAGCACTCCAGGCCTCCCTGTCCATCACCAACTCCCGGAGTTTACCCAAACTCATGTCCATTGAGTCGGTGATGACATCCAACCATCTCATCCTCTGTCGTCCTCTTCTCCTGCCTTAAATCTTTCCCAGCATCAGGGTCTTTTCCAATGAGTCAGTTCTTCACACTGTTCTTAGGGTTTTACTTTTAACAGTGAAAAATCCAATTTGAGATGTCACTGTTTTCCTCTTTCACTTCCATATGACTATTGTCTCTATTTTGGTCCCCATTCCTTGCCTTGGAAGAACCCTGGCCTCTGCCCCCCAGTAAGCACATCTGAGCCCAGAATTCCAAGCTTGAGATGTGGAGAGAGTCATCTCTGTGCTTCCAAACCCAGTGCTGCCATCAGAATGGAAATGCAAATGGAAAAGACCTCACTCATTCATTCAGTAGTTCTCAAAGTGGACCATCACCACAACCTGGGAACTTGTTAGAAGAGCAAATTCTCAGGCCTACCCTCATGCCTACTAAAGCAGAAACTCTGAGAGTGAGGCCCAGAAATCCGTGTTCTAACAGAATGTCCAGGGGATTTCTGATGAGCACCAAAATGTGAGGACCCTTGCTCTGGTTTATAAGCTTCATCCATCTCAAAGGCCGATGTGAAAGAACTGAATGTATTGAGAGCACTGTGTTTCCTGATGTTTTGAAGCCATTTCCCTTTCCCTGAACCCATGCTTCTTATGGGAGCGTCCAGAAGACCAGAAGTGCTCCCCAAAATTATAGAGCCAGTAGTGCCTGAGTGGTGTCTGTCCTCACGAGGAGAGAATCCCACAGAGCTTTGTTAAGTGGTTTTGCTCCCAGAACTGTCAGAAAAGGACAGAACAAGTGTGTGGCCACCAGCTCTCTGACCAGCAAACAGTTGTTCTTGGTCACCCAGACAGGGCCCCAGCCTTCGTGTAATATAAATACTTATGGGTGGGACCCTTGGACAGATGAGAAGGACTTTAGGTGTTGAGCACCTGCTGTGTGTGCCTGTACAGCTCCTTGCTTCTGCTTCCCTTCTATTACTTCATCCTCCACAATAACCCTGGTGGGCCGCTAGCGTGACCCAACTTTAGAGATGGGAAAAACAGGCTCATCTTATCCAAGATGATTCAGCTAGGCATTTCAGCTTGGGTCCCATGTCAGCTTGGACCCAACATCCTTTCCATTCCTGCTGACTATAAGGAAATATTTGCTACATTGGGAGAACTACTTCAAAATCTTGTGATACGTCCTAGTTTAAATCCTTTGTGACACTAAAGAAGATAAACAAATAGCCAAAAATGTCATGGAAAGACGCTCAGGGCCAGCATATGAGGCACTGGTACATATCCGGGGACACAAGAGAAACTAAATTGATGGTGTTTAGGAAGTGGCAGACACATCTGCCAGGAAGTAGGGTCATTTCCTCTGACCCTCAGTTTCTCCATCTGTAATGGGAATGTAATGGGGTGAGGAAACCACAGAATTCCTCTCTCCATTTATCTCATCATTTCTGTCACTCTGCCTCTCATCCCTGCCACCTCTGTCTCAAGCTTGTTCTCTCTCTGTCCCTGTCTCTCTCCCTGGGGCTGCTCTTTTTTTTTTTTTCTGCCCCTGATCCTTACTCCCCTATCACTTCATGGCACATAGACGGGGAAACAGTGGAAACAGTGGCTGACCTTATTTTTCTGGGCTCCAAAATCACTGCAGATGGTGACTGCAGCCATGAAATTAAAAGATGCTTACTCATTGGAAGAAAAGTTATGACCAACCTAGACAGCATATTAAAAAGCAGAGACATTACTTTGTCAATAAAGGTCCATCTAGTCAAGACTATGGTTTTTCCAGTGGTCATGACACAACTGAGCAGCTGAACTGAACTGATCCTTACTCTCTGTCTCTGTGCTTCTCATCTTTGCCTCCTTCCTCTTTTTCAGTCTCTGCTCCAGCTCCCGATGAGAACTCCAGTTTCCCACAGGTACCTATACTAGCAGAGCATCCTGGGTCCCTTGTCATGTTTCTAACAAGTCAGCCCTGACAGTTATAAGCAGGTCTGTGAGCTCTCCAGGGCCAGGGTGATGGGGTGATGGAAAGGAGGATAGAAAGTGAAGGGGAAAGTTTGTAAACCCACCATTTAAAGACACACATGGTCCTACTAGACTCTGTCACCAGCTCGTGAGTCACCAGGAAACACCATGGCAGGAGCCCTCTGTCCACATGGGCTGGGTCCTGTATGTCAGCTCAGAATGCCTCCCACACACAGGACAGAGCCTGATGGTGTGGTTAATTATGTGACTGATTGTTAGACCACCCTAAGCTAGACTTACTCCTCTGCTCCTCAGTAGGTGTTACTATGAAAGTTACATTACTTTTCTGTAACTCAGTTTCCTCATGTCTAAAGTGGAGGCAAAAATAACACATGATTCACAGGATTGTTGGAAAGATTATGAGATGTATATAAAAAGCTTTGCAAAGAGCTTACCACCATTTAATAAATAGAAGCTATTATTTTTTATGAGGAGTCTCTAGTCCACATCAGCTCTGTATTCATGCCTAGAGATCTTAAGATAGAGGCAAAGAATTACAGTGCAGTTTAATCGGTGCACTACTAGGGTGGGGTGTGCAAAGTGTGCTGGGAGCAGACTGTGTGTGTGTGTTGATTCAGCCTGGAAGGATCAGACTGCACATCTAGTTTGTGCCAAGCAATGTCTTAGGTATACTAATACTTTGACCACCTGTTGTAAAGAACTGACTCATTGGAAAAGACCCTGATGCTGGGAAAGTTTGAAGGCAGGAGGAGAAGGGGACGACAGACGATGAGATAGTTGGATGGTATCATCGATTAGATGGACAGGAGTTTGAGCAAGCTCCAGGAGTTGGTGATGGACAGGGAAGCCTGGTGTGCTACAGTCCATGGGGTCGCAAAGAGTCAGACACGACTGAGCAACTAAACTGAATGTCTTCGGTGTCTGGGTGACAAAAAGACACGCTCCCCTTTCTTGGACAGCAAGTCCCTGCACTAGGTTAAGAAACCTGGGTTCTTTCTCATTCTGTTATTAAAAGCTATGGTGGCGGAGCAAGTACCTTCCTTGTCTGGAACTCAGTTTTCTCATCTGCACAGTGGGCATAGCCTCTGCTCGTTTGTCCATCTTAAGTGAACACTTGTGGAGCAGTAGTCCTGGGCCCTGTGCTGGCTGCCAGGGATGGGAGAGGAGGCATACCCCACTTGGGCTACCCTCAAGGAGCCAAGGCTCACTCTTCAGAGAATGGAGAGGCATTGAATGAAATCACACCCATGATCGACGGCCTTTGGTGGCATACAGCTGGGTGCTTTGCTTCTCCTGGATTTGTGCCTCCGCTGTCTTCTTTTCCCAGGACTGGGCCCTGGGGCCCTGCTGCACGGAGTGGCAGGGGGAGAGGAGACGTGGGTAAATTTACTTGGTGGGTAAAAACACCAAGTAAATTTCCCCGAAGGAGACAGGGAGAGCCAGGGACCCTGGTTGGCCTGGGATTTCCAGCAGACCAGGGGTTCCTGCCTCAGCTCTTTCTCCTATGGTCCTTAAACATCCCTTCATTGTGGTTCCGACCACACATGTCTGGGTTTCTGTGTTTCCTACTGAGGCCCCCAAAGACAGGGACCTTGTCTGGCTTGTCCACGTCCCAGCTTATCATGGAGACAGAGCAGGAGGCACACAAATGTATGCTGAAGAAACAAGAGCAACAGAAATGGAGCTGGAGAAAGAAATTGAGGGAGGGGGCGATGAGCTTAGAGCAGGGAGAACTGACCAGTCCTCCTGGTTCTAGAAACCAATGCCAGAAAACGTGCAAGTGAGTCCTATACAGCCCTTGTAGGAGAGAGAAATTGTTCCGTGATTACACAAGCTGTGGCTTGCAGCCCCTTCTTGGGTGGCCCAGGGAATGCTGGCCTTGATGGGGGTGGGGTGCTGGACTCTCCCTGGCTCCAAGGTACTGTCCATGCTGGGGAAGGGGAGGGGAGGGAAGAGTCACAGCACACCCAACCCCTGGGGTGATTCTGGGGGTTTGGAGCAAGCCACTTATCGGGAGTGACTCAGCTGTGGTCCCTGGACCTGATCCCCTCCCAGCCAGCATCCATCAGCTAGTATCACCATATCAAGGTAGGAACTAGAGCTTTAGGGAAAGGAAACACAGGCTTCCTTCAATCAACCCTCTGCTCTTAGGGAGAAGGAGGAGAAAAAGGAGAGAAGGCAACATGTGCTCTGAAGCCAGACAGGCCCAAGTTTAAACCCTGGCTTCACCTGTGTGCCCTCAGCCACAGCACTTTAGCACCAAGTCTAGTCCCACATAATGCTTGCGTGAAGAGCGATTGTCAGGCTTCGAATCCTGGTTCTTCACATTGGCCGTGTGACCTCGGGGGAAATTTCTTAACCTCCCTGTTCTTATTTCCCACTCCCTAAAATGGGGGATACTAGGAGTATCTACCTCACACTGTTGTTGTTGTGAGGAAGAAGTAAGCTAACAATGTAAAAGGGCTTAGAACACAGCAGATGTAGTCAGTAAATGTTAACTATTGTTCTTCAGTCTCTGAGTCATTATGGTGATTAGATGAGAAAACAAATATAATTGTGCTTTCGTCTGTGACCTGAAGGATCGGCCAGGCAGCAGGCGAACTGTACTGACTCTGCAACAGGCAGTCTCTGATTTTCAGAAGGATCTCTAAGGATAATCCTGTCATCCTTTCCCCCTTCCCACAGCCCTGAAGCAGGATCTTGTCACTCGGGGCAGTCTTTTCCTCTGCTTTGATCCCACTTTTCTGTGATCCCGAGAACCTCTGTGAGTGTTTGTGTGTGAAGCTGCGGCCTTGGCCGCTGTTACCTTGCAGGGCTGGGTGAGGCCTGATGAGACTCTGAGTAGGACGAAGATAAATGTTTGATGAGTGTGATGCGGCACGCGCAGAGGCATGTTTACCATGGCGGGGTCTGCCAGAACTTTCTCTTTTTTTCCTTTTGTTTCCAGTAGTCCAGCACAAGGCCCCAGACAGAGCGGGGACATTCAGCAGACCTGGATAAGGCTAGCATACGTGGTCCTGGTCCTTAAGAACCTCCCAGCCCTGGGTACTCACAACCAGCGTTCAAGCTGGCTGTCATCATTTGCAAGAGGACAAAAGGAAGACTAGAGAAAGGGGAATGGGAAGTCAAAAGGGGGGAAAAAACTCACTTTCCTGCAGGGTGGGGAGGAGTTGTGGGGCAGGGGTGCCTCTAAGCTGCGTTTTATGAGTTCATAGGGCTTTAAGCTCCTGGAGGGTGTAGCGGCAAAGGGAGCAGTTGGAGTGTGTGTGTTTGTGCACGTGCCCATGTGCACACATAGCCTTTTCCTTCCTTTATGGTATAAAGGGTAATGGGGCGGGGGAGGGGAAGCTAGGTTTGATTGTCTGGCACCTGATTTACTGACTCAAATACCACAGCATATGATGTGAACTCAGGCCGGAGTCCCGTGTTCCAGCCCAAGCACTGTGCTTCCTAAGCTGTGTGAACTCGAGTGAGTCCCTTTTCTTGGAGCCCCTGTGTCCTCATTTGTACAGTGAGGACCAAGTGATTTCTGAGGGCCCCAGCAGCTCTGAAAACCTGACATTGCCGTTTCCATTGTGTTTTTAATTAGTTCCTCCTGTCCTCCTGGTCCCAGACCTCCCGTGAAGAGGCAGGACACAGGGCTCTTCCCCAAATCCATCCTTTTCCTGGAGCTCAGCCTCTTACCAGGAGGTGGGAAAGCAGGATTTCCTGTGAGGATGTTTTTTGTGATCCAAACAGTTCCGGTTTGGGGAGCAGAGAGGAGACAGGGAACATCTCCCAGGCTTCCAAACCCTTAAACCCCTTTCCCTGGGTTTGATGTTTTCACACTGGAATTTGAGCTCCTTAAAGGCAAGGAATGTGTTAATTCAGAACTGGAGGAAGACACATCAGTACCTCTTCAAACAGATATTATTACTCAACATTTTGTTGGTGAAAACAGGATTCTTTTTCTTTTTAAATTGTTAAATAGTAGGTATTATTAATAGTAAGGAAATCTTTTCCTCATCGACGATTGTAGAAACCCTTTGAAATACTTCAAGGCCTGGTTCTAACACTCTGTCTTTCCCTCCTTTCCCTCCTCTGGACTTCTATTTCTTTTTCTGCATCAACGCTTATAATCACAGCATGTTAGAGATACACAGCTAACCCCTTCACCTCAATAATTCTCGGAAACTAAAGCCTAGTGATGTGAGGTGACTTGCCCATGTCATGGAATTTGGAGCAGAGGGACAAGAGGAACCCAATTGTTGCTGACTTCTAATTCAGTGTTCTTTTTACACGTATATTTTTTTCCTTTCCTATCTTTGGTTTCCTGCCTCAGCCCCCTCTTCCAATGCCATACCTATTCAGATCTCCATGCTTTCCAACAAGCTGTTCCCTCTTTCAGAAACAGCACATCTTCCCCTACTCTTCCATATTGCTCCTGCAAGATTCTGGAAAAACCTGGAGCATTCTCAAGATAACCATCCCCCCAGCTTCTCTTAATATATCCTCACACATCATATAGTTTTATTATAAACTCTACGTCTCTGTATGGCTAATGGTTGCATGTGTCTCCCCATTAGATCAAGATCTTACAGGACAAGCTGTCTTGTTCATCACATTAGACTTGGCATCCAGCTCAGAGCCCAGCAGAATCAACATTAAACACCTGCTGAATGATGAGGGGTAAAAGAAGTGCAGGTGAGGAGAGGAAGAACAGACGGAAAGGCTGATGCTGGAGTGGATGCTATGGAAGGACCAGGTTAACTCTCAAGGTGTGATCTTGGCCCAGTTATACCTCATTTGTGTTTTGTCTCATCATGTGTACAAAGAGGTAAATGATGTCTGCCACACATACTCCCGTTGGGTTTTGGTTGTGAGGATTATATGAGGAAATGTGTGGGAAAGCACTTTGAAGAGTGTGAAGCAGTCTGCAAACCTAAGACATTACCATTAAATTTATTTTGCAAGCATAAAGGTCTCTCGGTTAAACTAGGTTATGCTCACAAGAGTAACGTCTAGAAAACAAGGGCACAGAAAAGTCTTGCTCCTCTAACTTCCTGGGGCCCTGATAGTAGTACCATGACGTAAAATCATCGAACTCCTTGTAACATTAACAGTGCTGGGGTTGCCTACTTCAGGACTTTGTCTATAAAAGCAGTGGTTTCTGGTCTTGGCTAAAGGGCAGGGGGACTTTTGGGGGCGGGGGGTGGGAAAATAAGGCCAGTAGCTTGGAGGTCAGCACATATCTGAAATAGCACTGGCTGTAGTATTCAAAAGCATTCATTCAAGATCTGGGTTTCGTAGGAAGCTCTTCCTGAAGTCCTCAGGCCTCAGATAAGTTGCATTTCTCAGTGGCTTAATAGGAGTTTGAGCTTGAATCTGATTACAGTTTACTTGTGTAATTTACTTCCCTAAGGTCAGTCCCTCAAGGATTGAGGGTTACCAGCTGGGGTCAGCCAGGCTTAAATGCACTAAGGTGTGAAGTGCTCTGCACAGTGCCCTGTGAGCACGTGGTTAAGTCTTAAAAGATGGAAGCTATCGCGATCGCTCCACTGTGTCTCCTCAGACTGGGTCACTGGTTATGGCATTTCATCATACGCTGTCTCATACTGTTGTGCCACTGTTTCCAGTGTGTATCTATTTTCTCTGAAGCCTTTACAGCTGGCAAAGGCAAGGCTTATGTCTCATATGTCTACATCCACTTCTGTGGAGCTTATTTAGCACGGGCAGGGCAGGTAGAGGACAAGAGAGCATAAAGCGTAGAGGAGGCTCAGAGATTGAGTGAAGGGACATTGGATGAAGGGGGGTGGAGGTGCCAATCGGCTAGGACCTAGACTAATAGGTTCCTTTCCCAGGTAATAGAAACTCCATTGTTTCCTTATTCCATTTGACGTAACACCCATATATCTATACACAGTGTTGTGTGGGACTGAATCAAAGAAATTCAGACAAACGTCACTTGAGAGGCAATCATCTCGTCCTTAATCCAATTTTTCCAGTACTAATACTTCTTCCAAAGATGCCAAAAAGCTATCATAGATACTAATTTGTCAAATAGCTTGCGAAGTGAAACATCTTCTTAGAGAACTTCTAGAGAGGCTTCAGTAATGGTCCCTCTTCTCTAGATGTGTTTTTAGTTTTTATTGTTGTTTAGTCACTAAGTCATGTCCAACTCTTTTTGCAGCCCATGGACTGTAGCCCACCAGACTCCTCTATCCATGGGATTTCCCAGTCAAGAATACTGGAGTGGGTTGCCATTTCCTTCTCCAGGGGATCTTCCCAACCCAGGGATAGAAGTCACATCTCCTGCATTGGTAAGCAATTCTTTACCACTGAGCTACCTGGGAAGCCCATTTAGTTAGTATTTTGAATTAATCTTCAGTCTAAATTCAATCTCCAAAACTGCTAAAGTGTCTTATCAGAAATCCTAAATTAAATGTGGTAACAGAAGTGATAGAATTAGATTTTGCCTAAAAAGTCTCAGCTTCAGGACTTCCCTGCTGGTGCAGTGGTTAGGAATCCACTTGCCAATGCAGGGACACAGATTTGATCCCTGGTCCAGAAAGATTCTACATACCGTGGAGCAACTAAACCCACGTGCCACAACTACGGAGCCTGAGCTCTAGAGCCCGTGAGCTGCAACTACTGAAGCCGGCCTGGAAGCCAACAGCCTGTGCTGCAAAACAAGAGTCACCACCTCAACGAGAAGCTCGAGCACCACAATGAAGAGTAGACCCCGCTCACTGCAACTAGAGAAAGCCCACACAAAGCAGTGAAACCTGGTTCAGCCAAAAATAAATTATTTTAAAAATAAAGTTTCAGCTTCAGTTTTCATTGTTCGGATAGTTTCTTGTTTCATGTGACAATTACAGGATTCCCAGTGATAATGGTAGAGTTAATGAGGCTGTCATAAATTAGCATTCTCTCAGATTTTAAAAAATAATATGCAATATAAATTGTACTTACACTCACTTCTTAGGTGAAACACTGATGGCTAAAATGAAACAATGCACTTGAAGTGGTGATCACAATTCCATTACTTAAAATTTTACTCTAGTGAAACCTATAAGTGGATTTTGAAAATATTTATTAAAATAACCGAAGTCCCAAATGATGACCAATGGGGACAAAACACTGAGAATCATGTGACATTTCTACATCTGAATTTTAACCTCAAAGAGCAATGCAACAGGAAAATGTGCACTAACTGGTCCCTGGCTCCTGTTGAAAGCAGCAGACAGCTGTCATGCTACCATACTTCTGCTGGCTAGCTAAACTGGTTCATCAGATTATCATCTCAGAGGGCCCAAGCTGGGTATTTAGAGACCGAAAGTCCGTTTCTTTGCAGTTAACATCTCAAATTTTTATACAAGGCTATGATGTCTTAATTTAACTTTAGCAGAAGAATTTTTTCACTCAAGTGAATGAGGACATTTTTCATTTATATTCAGAAATAATTTAAAATTTATTTTGAAAGAAGGTGGGGGAAGGAAGCAACTATTGATGTACTCAAAAAGTTGGATGGATCTCAAGGACATTATGCTAAGTGAAAACCACCTTCAAGAAATTACATACTCTGATTCCATTTTTATTAGCATTCTCCAAATGACACAGCTCCGGTGATGGAGAACAGATCATTGGTTGTCAGGAGTTAGAGTTGGAGGCAGGCTGTATTTTAAGGGTAGAACTAAGGAATTTCTTTGTGATGATGGGACGGTTCTATATGTTGATTGTGGTGGTGGTTATGTAAATCTATGTGATAAAATTTCATAGTTATACACCAAAATGTAAATAAATGAGTGCAACAACTTGTGAAACCTGAAAGGTCTGTGGTTTAGTTACTAATATTGCACCAAATGTTAATTTCTTGGTTTTGATCATTTACTATGGTTGTGTAAGATAGCATTATTGGGCGTTGCTAGATGAAGGATACACCTGAATTCTGTGTATCATTTTTGGAATTTTAGGGGAGTCTACAAAGTTGTTTTTTTTTTAAGTGGACAAGGATATGCTATAACGGAGGACGAAGGAAAGCAGTCAATCTAGACATTTTTATTAAGTTCCATTAAAAAAATAGTAAAACATTTGAAAAACTCACAAAGTTTATAAAACACACTCATACTCATAATTTTCTTATTCTGTGATAGCTAGTGCTACATGTTGAAATGTTACATTAACATCAACCCACAAGAGTGCAAAAGTTTACTTCCACAGTATTTAACAAATGTGCATCTGAAGAGAATATATATATATACACTTGTATAAAAGATTGCAAGTTATTTTAAAAAAATAAAACTTTTCCCCCCTTAAATTCAATAAGGGTTGTTTAGCTAATTTAGTCAGGGTCATAACTTTATGTTCTTTTAGGTGGTACTGGGTAGATGCAAAATGCTAGGAAAACACTTTTCAAAATGTACAGTATAAAAGGGCAACTCAGATTCATAGCTGGATAGCATCTGCTTATCTAAATTTCTTGAAATAACTGATCTCAGGATTTTTTTTTAAAGATCCAGTGATGCTTAACAACTCTATCTGAACAAAGAACACTTAGGCCTCCTACCAGTTAGCCATCTCAGTCAGGCCACTTGTTCAGCTCTTTGCCATAAGCTGCTATCAACAGAGTGATCCCTAGAGTGATTAGGAATTCCAAAACTGTCAAAAGGCTCTGACTTCCGTAAGTATCTTCAGATGTCCCATCCTCTTATCAGGAGGGTGGGGAGTTAAAAGTTTAAAATAATTTTGGCAACTGCCTAAGATGCTTTACATCTAAGAAGGTGCCTACTGAATTCATACTATTCATTTGCTTTAAGGTTTCAGAAGGTTTCAAACTTTCAGGAAAAATTGGAGTGTCCCTTACATTTTCTTTCTCAGGATGCTGGGTAAATTCTGCTTTTCCAATTCGGAGATTCATTGCAGGGCTTGGTTTAAGGTTCTTTAATAAGAAAGTGGGGTTTTCATTCAACTGCTGTGTTGCTTTTGGCTGAACAGCTTCATTTGTGATGTTTCTCAATACTGGCGTACCTGTGTGGGTGCCCATGGAGTCACAGTTAGAGCAATCAGTTATCTCACCAGCATTCCTGGAAGGCTCTTTCTGACAATCAAGTTGTTCAGCTATGTATGTGAGGTTCTGATTCACTAAATGTTCACTCTTGCCATCTGTATTGTTTGGAGGCTCCTCTTCATCTTCACTATTGTCGCTGCTTTGTATGAGTCCATATCTCTTCATGTATTTTTTGGTTGCAAATGACATGTTGTTTGGTGAAATTAAACTAAGCCCCACTGTGCTTCTGTCTGTATTAATATGTAGAAGGCTAAAAGGTGAATCACCATTATTTTGGCTTGATCGTGTGAGAGACAGTTGTGACAGCTGATTTTCATTTAAATATTTCAGAGCTATAGCATTTGCTTCCATGCTCAAGTCCACACCACTGGGGCTTAAGCCACTCATGCCAACATTAGCAAATGACATGTAGTTTAATCCAGAGATCACTGCTTCAGGGCTGATGCATGCCAACACACTGAAAGACAGAACAGGGCAGGCCATCATTTATCTTATTCCGAGTACTAAACAGTATTATTGTAAATATGTTTCACTTTATGAAAGTAACAAAAGGTCTTCAGCTTTAAGCTGGATGGTGCTTTTTTATCTGAGTGCTCGACATCTAAGTCTTGATGATACAGATACATTCAAGGGATAAATACAATAATCTAGAAGGTAATCTATGATTCAAAGACTAAAAGTGGAACACAAATTAATTTTCCTAAATTAACATGTTACGGTTTTAAGACCATATATAAGACCTTACAATGTAAAGCTTTTTAATATTGGTAAAGTAAAACAAAAATAAAATCAAACAGAAAACACAATTGACAATGTAACATTACAAGATTTGATGTAGCTCAGAATATTACATTTTCATAGAAGAGATTCCATTTGTAATGAATGAAAAATATTAACCAGTCTCCGGATATGAAGGTGTATGCACGCGTGCGTGCATGCGTGTATGTGTGTACACGGTAATTTTCTTTCGTTAGATATAATCCTCACTCTCTTTGGTTGGTGTTATTTTATTAACAGTAATTAACTGACTTGCCTTTTCCTTCATATCATTTATACTATAATAGCTGCTAGTTTTTTATTGGTACCTTATGTGCCAGGCACTCTGCTAAACATTTAGTGCCTCATTTAGTCCTCTGGGAGGTTAATCATGTATTTCAACCTTATTCACCATTACAACAATTCACATTCCCCTTCCTCAACTTCTCTGTTTTCTCCTGGGCCTTTATGGCTATCTATATATTTAACTCACATTTTTTGTTTATTGTCTAGCTCCCTCATGAAACCCCATGAGGACAAGGGATTTCTGTTTCTCCTGCCATTGCAGCATCTGTGGTGCCTGGCACAAGGCAGGCATTCAATAAATATTTACTGAATGAGTAAATAGGTATTATTATTATCATCTTTATTTTACAGTTGAGAAAACTAAGCAATAGAGACTTTAACAAATTTCCCTAAGTTGAACAGTTAGTAACTGGCAAGCTGAGACCAGGTCTGCCTTATTCTCTTGGCCTCTATGACCACTGGTTCACTGTACTGTATTCAGCAACTTGTATTTTGCTATCAGAGTTTTTCTATTCCCTTGAGTCTTCTGTGCACTATTATATGTTATAATATACTATATTATTATTATACCCTAGTCAGTGAATACGCTATGACTTTCCATAGCACCCAACGAAGCAGTTCGGCTGTTTTACATAAGTCAGACACTGCCTGCATCTCTCCTTTTGTTGTTGTTTCATTCCTCAGTCACGTCTGACTCTGTGACCCCAAGGACTGTGCCCCACCAGGCTCCTCTGTCCATGCATGGGATTTCCCAGGCAAGCACAATGGAGCGGATCGCCATTTCCTTCTCCAGGGGAATCTTCCTAACCCAGGGATTGAACCTGCATTTCCCACATTGGAAGCATGGAGTCTTAACCACTGGACAGCTAGGGAAGTCTGGAGACTGTCTTACTAAGATGGAAGAGGTACTACCAATCTATCTAGACATGTTCTTTTATGATACATTCATAGCATTAATATGAATATAAAGTCTTTTTTCTACTTTCTTTGCCCATTTCCTTTAAATTATAAGCTATTTGCAATATTAAATCAGATTTGTACATATTAAAAATATCTAAGTATAATATCTATAGATATCATTAATGTAAATACATGTAAAGGCAAATAAAAAGTTCTAATTCAGGCTTCCCTGCTGGCTCAGTGGTAAAGAACCTGCCTGCCAAGTCTGCAGGAGACACAGATTCAGTCCCTGGTCCAGGAAGACCCCACATGCCGTGGAGTAACTAAGTCTGTGTGCCGTAACTACTGAGCCTGGGAGCCGCGGTACTGAGCCCACGTGTCACAGCTGCTGAAGCCTGTGCGCCTACAGTCTGTGCTCCACAACAAAGGAAGCCACTGCAATAAGCCTGCACACCACACTAGAGAGCAGCCCCCGCCTGACACAGCTGAAGGAAAGCCTGAGCAGCAGGGAAGGCCCAGTGCCGCCAAAAATAAACACATCAAATTAAAACAAATTTCTAATTCAAAATGTTAATTATTGAGAGATTTCTCTGGTGGTCCAGCAGTTGGGCCTCCACACTTTCACTGTGGGGGGAATGGTTTGATCCGTGGTTGGGGAACTAGTCTCGCATGCTGCATGGCACGGCCAAAAAAAAAAAAAGTTAAATACTGAGAAATAGTAGATCTAATTTGAATGAAATCTTTTTTAAAAAATCATTTTCAAACTCAAGTATAGTTAATTTACAATGTTGTGCTAGTTTCAGGTGTACAGCAAAGTGATTCAGTTTTTATATATTTATATTCTTTTTCAGATTCTTTTCTATTATAGGTTATCACAAGATACTGAATATAGTTCCCTGTGCTGTACAGTAGATCCTTGTTGTTTATCTGCTTTATATATAGTAATGTGTATACATCAATGCCAAACTCCTAAATTCCAATCTCCTTCCCCCATCCCCTTTGGTAATCGTAAGTTTATTTCCTATGTCTGTGAGTCTGTTACACAAATAAGTTCCTTTCTCCTATTTTTTTAGATCCCACATATAAATGATACCATATGATGCCCGTCTTCCTCTGTCTGACCTTCCTTAATATGATAATCCCTTGGTCCATCCATGCTGCTACAAATGGCGTTATTTCACTCTTTTTTTAAAAAAAACATTTATTTGGCTGTCAGGTTTTAGTTGCAGCCTGTGGGGTCTTCACTGTGTCACGCAGGACCTTTTGGGGTGACGCACAGACTTTATTTGCAGCATGAGGGCTCAGTAGTTGCGGCATAAGAGCTTAGTTGCCCCACGTGGAATGTGGGATCTTAGTTCCGCAATCAGGGATCGAACCTGTGGCCCCTGCATTGCAAGGCACATTCTTAACCATTGGACCGCCAGGGAAGTTTCTTCATTGCTTTTTTATGGCTGAGTAATAACAGATCTTCTTTTATAGAATGGTTAAAAGATCTATATAAATCCATGAAAACAATTGATATCAGTTTACAAGTTTCTTCAAGCTTCACTAACACAGCCAGCTAGTTTCAATTTGGGGGCTGGGGGAAACACCTTGACTTTGAAAACAAATCAATAATACGTGGAACCAACGCATAGAAATGCTAGGGTAATTAAGACGAAAAGCAAAAGTAAGACACTCCACTGATAAGTCCTAAAAGCCCTGATCACAGATATACTATATTAAGAATCTCAATAGATGTGCAGTTACAAAAGGATAAAGTCCATTTATGTTTGAGTATGAGAGTCACATGCCAACAATTAAGGGAATTATTCCAACTTACTTAAGGATGAAAACCAACCCTGACTTATTGTCCTATCTGAATCCCGATTAGTTATCTCCTACTTACCCTGTGTAGGGTATTCCACTAGAGAACACATATGGTTTCCAAGTAGAGAGCAAAGAAGTAACTACAGAGACTGCTTAAGATCTATTTTGAATTCAAAACGTCACTCCGGTTGGGAATATGCCCATAGAGCTGCTGCTGGTCCTCCTTCTTCCCTACAGTTTCTAGGTGGGTCTGGGACCCTCTTTTGTTTCCCTGCTTTTGGACCTTCTTAATCTGCAGTGTTCTGGATCTGGAAAACGGAAAGGAAATCTTGCTTCCCCTGTCTCAGCTACTCTTGTGGCTGGAGGGTAATGCTCCTGGGGTCCAGAACTGGAACGTGAAGTAAGTTTTCACATAGGTACAATGACAAAGGCTAGCTGGTTTACGGAATCAGAAAAACAATGGGCATACAAGGATTCTAAGATTACTTTCCTGGAATACTAAACTACAATTTATACACGATTTCATAGGAAAAATCTATTGAACAACTGCCTTTTGAACTTTTCGCACATCAGCTATAGTACACCAATATGTGTTAAAAGATAACACAAGAAATAAAAAAAGAAAAGATAACACAAGGCCGTAAATGCTGACAGTAAGTATTACAGAGGTATTAAGAGTAAAGCACTCATTGTAAACTTCAGTGATGACCCCAGTAGGTGGGATTTCATTCCTTTGGCAATCCACGAAGGCCCACCAAGTGTGACAGAGGCAATGAGGATTCACAGATAGATAAAAAACTCACCATCTCGCTGGAAAGGCGATCACAAGAACAGGCTGTATAATCTATTAGAAACTAGGTATTCTGAGATACAAACCATCAATAATCTGGTGAGAGGTCCTGGATACATTGACAAAGAAGGTGACATCTGAGTTCCACTTTAGTTTTTATTTTTTTTTTGAGTTCCACTTTAAAGGATAAGGAGGACTGTGGCAAGCAGGAAGATGAAAAAGAACATCCCAGGTGAAAGTAATAGCAAGGAATTTTGCAGATGCTACAGGTGGGTAAACTGGAATGTGGTAGGAGATTACACTAAAAAACTAAGCTCAAGACAGACCGTGAAACAGGAATTAATTAGGCGGGTTTTAGACAGTCTTACACCTGGAGTCTCCTCTCAGCCCAAGACTATCGACAATAAAAATATATGACGTATGTGTTAGAGACATAGTTTCAGTGCAGTTTATTTTTAATCACAATAATATATAGAACCCACTTATAATCAATAAAATATAAATTAAAGATAAATTTAACAATTATTGGTCTAAATTAGCACAAATCTTTAAAAATCATCAATTTTAATATAGGATAATTATAAAACAGTATGAAAATATGCTAGGTACCTCTCCTATCAGAGTATGTTATAATTGACTATTTACCTATGCATCTTCTCTACTGAACTTTAAGGTCTATGAGGGGAAAGACAGTTTTCCTAGGTTATCTTATATACTATGATATTTCTTATAGCTGGCTCACAGTACAAGCTATATATATATATGTATATATATATACACACATATATATATACATATATATATATTTACTGAAGTAAAATGAGTAAAATATAAAATATATTTACTAAAGTAAAATGAGTGAAAGTACTGCTGAACCGCTGCTGCTGCTAAGTCACTTAAGTCGTGTCCGACTCTGTGCAACCCCATAGACGGCAGCCCACCAGGCTCCCCCGTCCCTGGGATTCTCCAGGCAAGAACACTGGAGTGGGTTGCCATTTCCTTCTCCAATGCATGAAAGTGAAAAGTGAAAGGGAAGTCGCTCAGTCGTGTCCAACTCTTAGCCACCCCATGGACTGCAGCCCACCAGGCTCCTCCATCCATGGGATTTTCCAGGCAAGAGTACTGGAGTGGTGTGCCATTGCCTTCTCCGATTGCTGAACTACTAATACATATATAGCTGATAGGACTGTAAATCTTACTCTTTCAGAATGCAGTATAGTGACAGCCTTAAAATTTTCCTACTATTTGGCTTAATCTTTCCATTTCTGAGATTCTATTCTGAAAAAATAATACTAAACCTAAAAAATGCAATCTTTACAAAAAGATGTTTATCATAGCAATATTTAATACAGTAAGACACTGAAAACACTTTGACTCAGTTCTGACAAGAGGGAAAGGGTGAAGTAAACAAATACTATGTTCCACTTACTGGTTTATTAAATCCCCATTAAAGATGATGCTTAGAAAACATTATAACAACTTTGAAAACATGCTTATTTTCCAATATAAGACCAATTTTTTTGGGGGGGCGGTATATACAGTATGGTCAAAACACAAAGCAGTAAAATGTACATACTGTAAGATCCTACCAAAGACTTAAACAAGCAGTAAGCATAGAGCAAAACAGTAAAAAAACAAAAACAAAACTATGGACTTTGGAGTTAGAAGAGGAGGTTTAAAATTACAGGTGTTGGGCCTTGAATAAATTGGTGCTTAATTTTTTCATTGATGTCTGTGTGTATGTGTGTTAGTTGGTCAGTCGTGTCCGACTCTTTGCGACCCCATGGGCTGTAGCCCACCAGGCTCCTCTGTCCATGGAATTCTCCAGCCAAGAATACTGGAGTGAGTTGCCATTGCCTTCTCCCGACTGAGGAATCCAATTCGGGTCTCCCACATTGCAGGCAGATTCTTTACCATCTGAGCCACCAGGGAAGGCCCTCTTCATTCATAAAACATGTATAATAAGAGTATCTATCATATAGATTATTGCAAGGATCAACTGAAATAATGCTGCATAAACCTTTAGCACAGTTCCTCACACTTTATGTGCACTCAATAAATGACTGCTGTTAAAATAATTTTAGAAAAATAAAAAGAAATACAAGAACAAATTCTTTAATAATAAATTACGTTGGTTGGTATGAATATGTTTTTTTGTTTGTTTTTTTTTTAGCCTCGAGGCTTGTGGGATCTTAGTTCCGCCATCAGGGAAGGAACCCAGGCCCTCAGCAGTGAAAGCAGAGTCCTAACCACTGGACTGCCAAGGACTTTCTCTGAATATGGTTTGTTTATTTGTTTTGGTCTACTTTTCTAAATTTTCTAAGGTGTCCAAAATAAACTTACATTACTTTGGTAATGGAAACAAAACAAATATCAAACTCTATTCCCTAAGCTCTATAATATTTTACCCAATTTATATAATAAAATAAAGTTTTGGAAAAAAAGTTTTCATGTGAAGATATAGGTATGTTATTCTAACATTTAGCCAGCTTACCCCTCTATGGAAATAATTAATTTAACATATTGCTTTTGAAAACAATTTTTTTTCACCTTAGCTTTCATTTCCTTGAGAAAATCATCTTACATGAAACTAAAATCCTATCTATGGGTGTATATGGATTTTTCAAATCATATAGATAAATGAATTTCAAAAATGGGGATAGCCCACAATACTAAATGAACATGTCTATTTTATAATGGTAAGTAAAGAAAAATAAACAAAATTATATATACAGTAAAACTTCAACTATGTTTCCTAATTTCCTTTGGGTGTTATTAGTTCAAATGACATTTTCTTCATTTTCTAAAATTCCAACCCTGAGTTTGTATCATTTTTATAGTATAAATTTATAATATGAATTTTCATTTAAGTAAAGGGCAGAAGAATTGATTAAAACAATCTGACCACCCCATACTGATAGAGCAAATGGCTTTACTTTCCATTTCATTCTAGGCATGTAAAAACTGTATCAAGTTTATTGTATACTGAAAATTTATTAATTTCAATGTTTGACACTTAAGACATTAAAATAGGGTGGCCATTATGAAGAAATACATTACTTAAAAACTATTCCTCACAAGCAGCCATACCAAATGTTAAGGGTTCCACAAAGATAGCAGGTTGATTTAAGCATTCTAATAGATGTCATAAAGCCTCTATCCTAAGAGTACTGAAATAAGACCTTCAAAAATGCTAGCCTCACTTCACTGGTGGCAGGAATATAAACTAGTACAGCTATTTTGGGGGGCAATGGCAACATCTGCCAGACTTTCAGATGCACACCTCCTTTGATCCCACCACTTACAGGAATTCACCCTACAAAAACACTTGTACAAGTGCCTATAGAATGATGTTCACTTAGCACTGTTTGAGATAAGGAATAAGAGATTCGGCCTAAAAACCCACTAGTAGAGAACTGGGGTTCACTGTATCATAGTACATGGGCACAACAGAATATTGTAGTCGTTTAAATGCCTGAGGAAGAATTGCATATACCCAGAAAGTATCTATGTTCTGCAAAAAAAAACCCATAAATTGCAACACATCACACAGATACATACTTGAACATGCCTAGAGCATTTCTAGAAGAATACCAAAGAAATAGTTAAGAGAAATAACTTAGAAGGAGTCAGACTGAGGAGTTTGGGAAGTGGGTTTTTTTGCATTTTATTTGATATTCATGCATTTTATTTGATTTTTTAAAATCATGCTGCTGCTGCTGCTGAGACTGTATTAAAAAACACCAAAAATAATTAATAGAAAACATACTAGCCTTATTTTGGGTTCCCTGGTGGCTCAGATGGTAAAGAATCCTCCTGCAATCCAGGAAACCTGGGATCAATCCTTGGGTTGGGAAGATCCCCTGGAGGAGGGTGTGGCAACCCACTCCAGTATTCTTGTCTGGAGAATCCCCATGGAAGGAGGAGCCTGGTGGGCTACAGTCCATGGGGTCGCAAAGAATTGGACATGACTGAGTGACTAAGCACAGCACTAGCCCTAATTACTGGAGAAGGCAATGGCACCCCACTCCGGTACTCTTGCCTGGAAAATCCCATGGATGGAGGAGCCTGGTAGGCTGCAGTCCATGGGGTCACAAAGAGTCGGACACAACTGAGCGACTTCACTTTCACTTTTCACTTTCCTGCATTGGAGAAGGAAATGGCAACCCACTCCAGTGTTCTTGCCTGGAGTATCTATGGGGTCGCACAAAGTTGGACACAACTGAAGCGACTTAGCAGCAGCAGCAGCAGGCTTAAGTACAGAATTTCCAGATTTTATGTTCTTTAAAAGCAAGTGTATATTGAGCTGATCTTTGATGAAGAGAAATCTGAACAGAAGAACATGGCCAGTTGGAACTGGTGAGAAATAAGTAAGGTTCACATAACTATAGTCTTCAAAACACAGTCCTACAAAAAGGAAGGGTTTTGCCTTCTAGATGACAACTGCATTAACTGTACGTCCAGTAGTTGACACAGACCCTGTCACTCCAGGAAAACTTTTCTAGACACCAAAAGTAACTAACAGCTCATTTCTCTTTCTCTAAGACTCCTAGAGCATTTTGTTGGCATCTTTACTCAGGAGCTATCCCTATGTCTCTCAAATTACTTAAGTATATCACCTACTCTTCTACTAAAATGGAACCTCTATAGGGTAGATATGATTTCTTCTTATTCACTACATACATATTAATATAGACCCTGAATAAATCATAAGCCAGTTGAATTGAATGGCAAGCTTATACCTTTTCTCAAGAGGAAGCTGCAATGCATTTACATTTTTTTTTAAATCTTTTAAAACAAATTTTAAACTTACCTTGCATGATCCACTTTATGTGCATTTTTCTTCACTTTAGTTGGAGAATCATTTTTTACTCCAAAGCTTCTAAGTTGCTTAAGAGTTGCATTAAGAACACATTCTTTGTCCACTGATCCTGGATCATGTTTTTTTTTCTTAGTATGGTAAACATTCTGGTTTTTGGTGCACTCATCACTGATAATTACTGCTTTGGTAGATGGCTCCTCAGTTACTTTGGGGGAGTTATTCAGTAGGTGGTTCCCTTGACTCTGATGAAAGAAGAAAAAGGACATATTTGAAAATCACTATTAGGAAACAAAAATAGAAATAATACTGTTAAGTAATGCCAGAGTAAAAAATTATCGTGCTAAATTCTACAAAGTATCAAGTACATTTCCCAAGTTTTATGGAATTTTTATAAAAGAAGTCCATTCTAATGAATGAAGATCCTAGAGAAAACTTAGAATGTTTGTTCAGAACTTGTTCATTTTAAAGCCAACAGATTTAAAACCATTTGAGTAATATTTCAAGTATTTTCAAGGATTTATTGTGAAATCTTTATAAACAAAAGTTTAAAATCATGCTTTCATTTGAAAAAGGATAATGTTTTAGAGTTATAAGTGTAACCTTTATGTTACTTTCAGAATTTGACTCCTCTTTTCTCACTCTGAATGAGAATGACCTGTAATTCTGCCTTCCTGACATTAAAGCATATTTCATTCCCTTGAGCACATGGCTGCCAGCACCAGTGTAGGACCTAGCAGGCAAACAACAAATCTGAGTTAACTGATGAATACTTAGGGGCCTAAGTATGTTTAATTAGTCTTCAATTATAAATGGAGAAATCAAGTGTTCTAAAATCTACAATTTGATTGTAAGTGACAGCCACAGTCATTTGACCTCCAAGTCCCAGTCTACATTTTACAATATTGTGCGGGTTTCTGCCACACATCAACTCCTTTTTACTGTGTGCTGCTTTTGCTTACAGTACTATTCACTTTAGTCGTTTGTTACTGGTATGCATGTGTTATCTCCCTTAAGTTTTCAAAGGCAGAGACTGTCATGTTCATCTTTATATTACCCACTTTACTCAGTTCATTTTCTTAGACTAAGCTAAGTATTCCATAAAAATCTGCTTATATGAGCTGAAATCAGCAAAAATTATCATAAATATTCTATTACTTTCCAATTTTCAAACCTCCTGCAAACTCTTGCTTATTTTTTCTGGTACTAACTTTGAACTTGAATTAGGGGAAAATCTTTTTCTAGCAAGGTCCCCATCAGTTTAAAGATGGGAAAGGCTTAACTAGTGTACCTTAGACTAAATCACCATCTCACAAAAGACAGAATGCTTTACATTTTCTTACCAACACGTCCTGGAATAGTTGCTGGTTATCTGATGGTTGATGAGGCAAGGGTTGCATTACTTGCTCGGTTTGGGGTTCCCCTGATGTTCCAGAGCTATTAGTGGCACCCTCTGTTGGTCCACTCTGGAAGCACATGCTTCCACACTCCGCTTGCAGGGGATTCGGAAAGAATACCGGTACATCAGGTTCTTTTCTCTCAAGTGGAGAAGAGCTGCTTGAAAGGACATAAAGTAACTGTTAGTTAATTCTGTTATTTTGTTTTACAACAACAAAACAAACAAATCGTAAATGGTTTATTAAAACAAAAACAATTCCTTATTATGCCAGTCAAAGCTCTCTGAAATTTGATAGTCAACCTGGCTTTTCAGCCAGTCCCTTTCGATCAGTGCTCCCTGTTTTATCTTCTGAACAAATTGGATTACGAACAATACTCTGAGTTCTTCTGCCCATAAATTTTGTCTACTATGCAACAGTTCTCAATCTTAATTACACCATCAATATTACTTGTAAAGTTTTTAAAAACACAACTGTTTGGACTTCTCCCCACACAGATTCTCAACTGGTGGAGTGCTCCAATTTATTGTATTTTCAAATGCCCTGGAGCCAAGAGTTACTGTTCTAATGCTTTTAAATTGACATACTCTTATCAAAATCCTATCCACTGTTCAAGGGACATTTTAAAAGTTTACTTCCTCTACGATGTTCTAAAACGTTAATTGGATATGTCCTCTTGCTTCTTTCAACCTCCATTAGCACTTTCTTTTATCTCTTAAAGTGAAAGTGAAGTCGCTTAGTCGTGCCTGACTCTTTGCGACCCATGGACTGTAGCCCACCAAGCTCCTCTGTCCATGGGATTCTCTAGGCAAGAATACTGGAGTGGGTTGCCATTTCCTTCTCCAGGGGATCTTCCCGACCCAGGGATCAAACCCAGGTCTCCCACATTGCAGACGCTTTAACCTCTGCGCCACCAGGGAAGCCTATAAACATATAAAAACGTGAAGTCGCTCAGTCATGTCCGACTCTTTGCGACCCCATGGACTGTAGTCCACCAAGCTCCTCTGTCCATGGGGATCCTCCAGACAAGAATATTGGAGTGGGTTGCCATTTCCTTCTCCAGGGGATCTTCCCGACTCAAGGATTGAACTTGGGTCTCCCACGTTGCAGGCAGACTCTTTATCCTCTGCACCACCAGGGAAGATATACTCTCATTTATAATAAAGGTATCTGTGTGTTCATTATATCTTGGGCAAATAACTTAATCTCTCTTGGCTTCAGCTTCCTCATTCATAAAATGGGAAAAACAGCATCTACCACCCTGGGTTGAAAAACATGAGACAGGACTAAAGGAGATACAAAGTGCCTAGCACGGTACCAGATAAACCTAGTGGGGGTCTGTAATTGCTAGTTTTCTTCATCTCCTGCTGCTATCCCCTTACTTCCTAAACAGCACATTGAACCTTTATCTTCAATCATGTTAACTGATTGCACTTTAATGAAGACATCAAAACTCAAATGTAGAAGCAGAAAGCCAGGCTTCAGAGATTGTATGGCTTCTGGGGAAAGTACTTGTACCGAGCAGGATTTTTATCATGCAAACATCTGCAAAGCTCTTTATTTTTTAAAGAGAGTTCACGTCAGTCACTGAGTTAGACTTATTCTACCTTTAGCTAAATGATGACAATTAATTTTTAAGGTACTAATCTGGTACTATTCTATGTGTTTTACATATATTAACTCATCTAATCTTTACAACAATCCTGAGATAGGTACTTTCACTGTCTCCATATATAGAAAACAGAAGCATTCAGAAATTATGAGACCTGCCCATGGTCACACAGTTGTGATTTGAATCCAGGCAGTTTGGCTCCATGCTCTTAATCACTCTGCTATATTGCCTTTTCAAGAATTTAAAAATACCTGTTTTGGTGTCTAACCTACCAAACAAAAATAAAAGCTAAAAATTCCAGAAGAAAAGAACTAAAACATTAACAATTTCAAATTTTAAAAATTGTTTAAAGATGATTCTAATATGGCAAGTATTAGCAGGCATGTCCAAAGCCTGACTTAGTAAAAAAAGGGAAAAAGTATTGTGTCAAAAGAAAATCTATGGATATCACACATGGTTCTTCCCTGGGAAAAAGCAACCGATTACCATATATGCTGCAAGTCAAATCTACCTTTCACAAACTGCTTTAACATTAGACTAACCCAGCAACACATCCAAAGGGGACAGGGGACTCAGGTGGCCAGGTGCCATGTATGAATACTCAACAGCACGAACCACAGCAGGAATCAGACCAGATGTTTGGGAAGAATCCTAGAAAAGCACTGAAACCACCGTACACAACACTGGAGATACTATTTAATCCGAATCATAATCTATGCAGAACAAAGATCAGATCTTTGTTATAGTTATATGTTGGAATCCACAGAGTTGGTTAATCACCCTGAAAAAGCAATTAATTGCATTCTATCAGTTAACTCAGATCTGTTTCTGAAGTTAAGAACCACAATGGATCGGAGATTTTTACAGTTCTACTTTCAGAGGGAAAAACTAATCCTTGAAAGTAGTCTACAATTTACAAAAGGAAATACAGATAGAATAAATGTGGATAACCACAGGGAGAACAAATAAGGATAACCACGGTTCATGTCTCTTTGTTCTCATTTTCTGTAACTATTCCAAGTGAAATGTGAACTTATCTTGGGGGCTTACCCCAAACTGCTCTTCCTATCACCAAACATCTGTGAAGTAGCTGATGTGGGGAACTAGACACTTGTTCAAGTCCTAAAGGTACAGAAATGAGTATGATCCACAACCGGTAGGAATTCAGTCTAGTGGGGGTTGAGACAGGTATACAGATCTTTTTAATATACTGTGGTACATATTATGAACACTTAATTGAATTTTAAGGTTAAAACATACTCTCTACTGAGCAAAGCAGATAAATATTTCTGGTTTTCTAGAAGGGTGTGTTTCTTGTTCTAATCATTATTGTAATCAGATAATTTAAAATATCAAATATTACCAAAAGGCTTAAAATTTTAAAAAGTAATCAACTGCCTGCCCATGCCACCCCTACCACTGAATTCACCTCTTTTAAAACTATTTCATGTGATATTACACTGTGGTATTTTAACCCACCTTACTCCTTTACATTCAAAATTTATCCTATACCTGATCCCTGCCACTACTTCTAATTCCCAGGCACCTTCATCTCACTTGGTCTTCAGTCTACTAACCAGTCTCCTTACTTCTAATCTTAACCCCCTCAGTTCATTTGCCACAAAACAGCTGGAATGGCCTTTAAAAAACAAAAATGATCATACCACTATGTCATTTAAAAATCCTCCCTGATGTTAATGAACGCAGAATATATTCAGAACTTCTACATCCTCCAAAGCCCTACATAATCTGAAGGCTTCTTTCACCCTACTTAATATACCCACTTCACTCCCATGCCACTCTCCTAGTTACACTCCACTTGGTCACCCTGGTTTATTTTCTTCAGGCAGTGGTCTTTATATGAAATTATGTTTCCTGCTGATGTGGTTATTGTCTCCAGAACTCATGGAAATTCCATGAAGTCAGGAGCTTTGTCTGACCTACTGCTCAATTTCTAGGGCTTAGTTTTTTGGCAGCATATACCAGAAGCTCAAAGAATATTTGCTGAATTTGTTTACAAATTTGCAAATGATCTGAATTACTTCAGAATCCTTATTTTTTTAATAGAAAATTTCAGAATGAAAAATTTCAAACACAAGAGAGTTTAACAAACCACTATGTACAATCAGTTTTAAGTACAATCAGTTTTAAAAATTATCTACTCAGAGCCTATCTTACTTCAGCTCTACCCTTTACCATTTCATCCCCATTAGCTTACTGAGTATATCTTGAATAACAGGTTACATCTCTCAGAAATAAAGACTCTGTTATTATACACATATAATTGCAGTATGTATCTTTATAAAAATTTTAAAAATTCAGGACCCTGGCTCCATCTGGGACCTAGTGTCAGACTCTCCAGTGAGGCCTGACATACATATTTCTGATCTTCAACTGTTCTGATTCAGTCAGACTGTTTCATACATCCAATGACTGACATCTGGGAATGGTCACAGAAGGCTCAGAATTGTCTTTTACAGGGAATTCCCTGGCATTTCAGTGGTTAGAAGTCTAGTGGTTAGGACTCCATGGTTCCACTGCAGGGGGCATAGGTTAGATCCCCGGTCGGGGAAACTAAGATCCCGTATGACGAGTGGTGCAGCCAAAGAACTGTCTGTTACATAGGAATCGCATTAGGAAAGACACCATGAAATACTTTTACAAAACAAACTTGTTTCTGAGTTAGAATACCAGAGGAATATTAGAATTTAAAAAGAAAAAAAGAAGATGAATACTGAATTGAAGAGATCTTACTTGGATATACAAAGTTGCTGATTAAATTCTTCTTCCACAGCAACGTTACTCTCTTCAAAACTGGGAATATCAACAGCTTTTAGCGAAGATGCACTACCTGGCGTACTTGTGACTTCATTATTAATATCGACAGAAAAATTCATGTCCTCACTGGAAATCTTGGTGTCATCTTGCCTCAGCTGAGATTCAGGCTCTTGATGGTCACCTGCCGCATTCCAAAACAAGCTGGCACCTGGAGAACAGATGATTTAACAGATGCAGAAACAGACACTCAATTATAGAAAATAATTCTCTGACAAACTTTTGTAAGTAACATTAGCTATATTATTTTAACACAATTACCTAGAACTGTTTTCAGATTATATTTTCTCAGAAATGCCATGAATAAATAAATGACAAGTAAAGAGAGGAAACTGAGTACAAAGGAAAAGAGGACCTCTCAGGCCCTGACTCTCCAAGAGGTGTGGCTCTCAGGACGGGTTTTACCTGTCAAGGTTCTGAATATGATTTGGAGTATATGTGTGTTTTGAAAACTGCTGTTCTGAAAAACAGGAGAAAATATATAAAATGCAAATCCCTGGGCTCTTTGATTTTGATTCTTAAACACAATATGTATGAGACTATATCAGGGTTATATCAGATATATGTAATATAAGGCAAGTAAAAACCAAATATTTCCCAAATTTTATAGATCATTTGCACAATTATTTGCATGTATTATTATTTGCTTACTGATTTTCTTTAAATCAACTCACTGTTTTACTGAGCTGCATCATTTCTGTGAAATCATAGATTTTTATGTGCTGCTACTGCTGCTAAGTCACTTAGGTCGTGTCCAACTCTGTGTGACCCCATAGACGGCAGCCCACCAGGCTCCCCCGTCCCTGGGATTCTCCAGGCAAGAACACTGGAGTGGGTTGCCATTCCCCTCTCCAATGCATGAAAGTGAAAAGTGAAAGTGAAGTCGCTCAGTCGTGTCTGACCCTCAGCAACCCCATGGACTGCAGCCTTCCAGGCTCCTCCATCAATGGGACTTTTCAGGCAAGAGTACTGGAGTGGGGTGCCATTGCCTTCTCCATTTTATGTGCTAGTTATATTTTTTTCTAATACTTATAGGAACAAATAAATCTACACAGTACAAAATAGTAATCTGTATACTACACCAAATCATCTTTTGAATCTGAGCAATATGCATTCTACATTTTGAGAAATATTGCAATACATACATGATTTAAAGAAATAAAGTTAAAACCAAAGACTAAATTCAAGTCAAAATTGTTTCCACTTTGAGCATCAACTCGGGTGATTTTATAAACATAAATTAATAAAAGGATGATTTATTTTTGTATTCACTAAGCATTTAAAAAAATCCCTGGTCAGGGATCCAAGATCCTGCAAGCCACACAGCACAGCCCACCCAAAAAATAAAAGGACAATTTAGAAAAGTTATGTAAGTGCTGCCACTCTTCCTGAATACCCACCAGTGTATACTCTTAGGAATTAAGTATTATCATAGAGAGCCTCTTAATTCAAGTGACTAATAATTCATTTTTCTGCATGTAAGTCAAAGCTCTAAATATGACTCTATGAGGTTTCAAAATATTTGAAATATACATCATGCTTGAAAACTTGTTTCAAATAATTTCAGGATATCAGTTTGATTTAGGCATCAGGTTAGGTAATGAGATACAACAGTCAATAAAAGTTTACAGTCCAGTGACAGATACAGATGATGAACAACTGGAATATAGTAAGTACAGCACTTCACAAGAGGACATAGAAGGAAACTGCACTTTTTGGTTTGTTTATCTCCTAATACTCCTTTACCACCACCCTCTACAACACACATATGCAGGAAATTGTCATCCTTGCAATTAACAAAGACGGGACTCCAATAGATATGCCCCTATTACATGCTTCTCAATCCCCTTATCCCTGAACCAGGGATTAAAATCTAATCCAAACTAGACCATTCAGGTTCTCTGCATTTTGAAGTTGAGACTGAAGGATCATAATGTGTTTGTGTACATGGGTAGAACTGTGTAACAGAAACTCTGAGGCTCTGGGTGAGCTGTATTTTAAAATGTAAAGCAATGAAGACTCCAGATAGAGTTGATAAAACAGCCATGTGTAATAACTGGATACTCCAGTGATTTTATAGTTTCTACGTCTAGTTTTTCTCTGAAGTCCAGCCCAATTCTTGGCCTTGGTTTTCATGAAACATCCCCATATCCTTCCAGTAAATTCCCCCTCCTTGCTTAGTTCAAAGTTGCTTATGTTACTTGCTGCTAAAAAAATCTTAATATTGAGTAATACCTGAATTTAATAAACGTACATGAGGTTCCCGCTACCCTCCCTCATTGCTGCCCTCTTCATGAAGTTTAGATAACATCTGGGTACAGATAAAGAATACAGCAATCTGTCTTCCTTGTTAATGCTGTCTCTCAAATTTGTATTCTCCAGGTTCAAACCTTCATCTGTTACTTTCACAACTCTTATGTCATCAATCCACTCCACTCTCCTAACATTTGAGTATTACTATCTACATTTCCAAAAGTAGCTCAATCTGAACAGATATTTAGACTGAACTCATCTCCTCTCCTCTGCTTCTCTAACTTGCCTCCCTCTGTCATCCAAGCTCAAAATCATGAAGTAACTTTTATTTTCACCTTTAATAAATGTTTAATTTTGGAATAATTCTAGATTCACAGAGAAGATAAAACAGAGAGTTACTGTGTATTCCTCACCCAGTTCTCCCTGTTGTTAACATCTTACATTATCATGGTACATTTTTCAAAATCAAGAAAACAGTGTTGGTACATTACTATTAACTAAAACTCCAGACTTTGTTTGGATTTCACCAATTTTTCCACTAATATCCTTTTTCTGTTTCAGGATCCAATCCAGGATAATAACACGGCATTTAACTAAAGTAACTTGAATCTTCCCTCTTCCAACTGCCATATCCAATTAGTTTTCAAATTTTATCAACACTGTACATGACTCTTCCTCTTCAGTCTTATAACTACCACCCTATACTCTAAACATCTTGTTAGATACTAAACACACGAAAATGTTCTGAAAGATCTCATACTCTGATTGTGAGGAAATATGTAAACACATAGATGTCATTTATATTATTGATTTTTTTAAAAAGGCCTTCTATTTTGCTTACAAGATGAAACAGACACAGCTTTGTGAAAGATGTAGTAATGGCTCTCTGTGACATAGTAATGGGTAGAGTACTAGACAACTCAGAACTCTGTGTTGTTTCTCTGAGCCTGTATTTTCTCTACTTAATCTGTTCTGCCATCTCTCAATTCCACCAAGATCCTACATTCCCTTCAAGGCCCAGAATCAGTAACACTGCATGGATGAAATCTTCCCTGATCCCCTAAACCACAGATGACTTCTCTCATTAGAACTGGGTCCAGCTTGGAAAAGCAGCAAAAACAAACAACACATTACGTTATGTGGTTTCCAATCTGTTTACAGGTAGAGTTTTATTTCATAAAGAGTAAAATCACACAAAGAGTTAAGTTACATACTCATCACCTTGGTTTAAATTCTATGTGTACTATGTACAAATTAAGAAAAATGAAATTACCTGTGCTCACAGCAATGCTTACACTTTTTCTCATGTGCAAAGCAGGGGGAGACTGTGCTTCCATGGAAACCAACTCCATTTGTCTTGCAGCTTGCGTTGTGTCTTCAACAGTGGTTGTCTTAGGGGAACAGGGCTGCAGAGACTGTGCTTCTAACAAACGCTGAATCTGTATCAATTAAAAACACTTTTTTATGTATGTTTATGACAGTGAAGTAAACAACCAAACTGACAGAAGAGTTTAAAAATGAATTACAGAGTGCCCCAGTTATAAATAACTGACTTTTAACTGCATTTTCTCACATTTCAACTAGATTATATCATAAAACTTATTCAATGCTGAAAATCATTGTCATTAGTTATTAAGAAGCATTTAAATGGGCTCCCTATTAAAAGTAAAAACATAGGTGCTTAGATCAACATTCATAAATTGACACTCATGTAGAAAAGCCTTAATGTTAACACTCTGACATTTTATTTCTATTTCACTTATGAATCAAAAGTAAGATAGAGGAGATTCTCTAATTCTACATACCAAATGTGAACAATTTTTTTACACAAGATTCATTTTATAAAGGTCACCCAGAATTGTCCATGTTTGGTCATGCTGAAACTGGAAATATTAATAACAATCTCTAACACTGAGTGTTTCCTGTTTACAAGACATTACAATAAGAGCTTTTATGTATGATTTTTACAACAACCCCGTGAATATGTACTACTAGTAAGCACAGTTTACAGAGAAAAAACCTGAGGCAATATAAATAAAGTTACTTGCCCAGGTCACATAATTAACAAGTAGCAAAGCTGAAGTTCAAGCACTAAAAGCTTCCCTTCCTACCATAAAACTTATCCCTTTATAGGGGGTGGGAGGGATGCTCAAGAGGAAAGGAATATATAGCTATGACCGATTCATGATGTTGTATGGCAGAAACCAACACAACATTGTAAAGCAATTAGCCTCCAATTTAAAAGAAAAAAAAAAAAAAAACCCACTTATTCCTGTATACAATTCCATAGTTTTTAGTATATTCTCAAAGTCTGCATCCATCACCACCATCTAACTTTACAAAATTTTCATTAACCTTTGCAAAATCTTTGGACCAACTAGCTGTCACTCTCCATGGCTCCACAATTTAGCCTCTGGCAACCACTAATCTACTTTTATCTCTATACGTGTGTGTGTGTGTGTGTGTGTGTGTGTGTGTGTGTGTGCTAAGTCACCTCAGTCATGTCCAACTCTTTGCAACCCTATGGACTGTAGCCTACCAGTCTCCTCTGTCCAAGGGATTCTCCAGAGAATACTGGAGTTTTCCATGCTCTCCTCCAGGGGATCTTCCCAACCAAGGGATCGAACTCACATCTCTTACGTCTCCTGCTTTGACAAGGTAGGTTCTTTACCTCTAGTGCCACCTGAGAAGCCACTGTATCTCTATAGATGTGCCTATTCTGGACATTTGATAGAAATGAAACCAAACAACACGTGGCCTTATATCTTGCTTTTTTCATTTAGCATAACATTTTCAAAGTTCATCTGTACCTATCAGTACCTATAAGTACTTCATTCCTTTTGATGACTGAAATACTCCATTGTATATATAATGTCACATTTGTGTTCATCTATTCATCAGTTGATGGACTCTGGATTGTTCTCACCCTTGGCTATTGTAAACAATGTTGCTACAAACATGTGTGTAAAAGCTTTTGTGTGATCATATTTTTTCATTTCTCTTGCATATACACCTAGGAGTGGAAAAGCCTCCTTTTTTAAACACTGTAATCTTGTTTCCCTATAAGTTACACTTTGTATTAAACTCATCTCATTAATTTTAGCAGATTAATTTCCTTCTCCAGGGGATCTTCCCAACCCAGGGATCGAACCTGGGTCTCCTGCATTGCAGGCAGATGTTTTACCATCTGAGCCACTAGGGAAGCCCATAAGTTACACTGCTGAATTCAACTCATCTCATTAATTTTACCAGATTAACTTTATTAATATAGGAAAATAAGTATTATCAATAAATTATTGACATCAGTAGAAATACAACCTGCATTAATAATACAAAAAGGAATATGTACTTATAGTGGTTTAGAGCATGGACTTTAGTGTCATGAGGACATAACTTAACTCCTACTCTGCTACCTTTTGGAAAAGCTATTTAGCCACTGTGAGATTCAATATTACCTAAAACTAAGGTAGTTGTAAGGACTAAGAGACAAATAAGATAATTGTAATTTGCTGACTGTTTACTAAAGCTTCATCCTACACTATGCACTTTAGATAGATAGACAGATGTGTGTGTGTGTGTGTGTGTGTATACACATATAAATTCATTTAACTATCAGAGCTACATATATTAATAACACCGATCATTATTCCCAATTTCAGAGAAGGCAATGGCACCCCACTCCAGTACTCTTGCCTGGAAAATCCCATGGATGGAGGAGTCTGGTAGGCTACAATCCATGGGGTCGCGAAGAGTTGGACACGACTGAGCGACTCCACTTTCCCTTTTCACTTTCATGCACTGGAGAAGGAAATGGCAACCCACTCCAGTGTTCTTGCCTGGAGAATCCCAGGGACGGCAGAGCCTGGTGGGCTGCCATCTATGGGATCGCACAGAGTCAGACACGACTGACGCGACTTAGCAGCAACAGCAGCATTCCCAATTTATGGCTGAGAAAAGTGAGGTTTAGAGAAATTGCATATGAAATACTTGATAAGACATTTACTACAAAGTTATAGAGATTAAACTAAATGGTAGTAGTGCTGGAATAGATAGGCAGATCAATGGAGAGTGCAGTATAGAAATAGATACAAACACATGATACTTTCATTATAAAATAAAAAGTACATGTTTAAATCATTAACAAAAAGATACATTATTCAGTAAATATATGGAGTCAGTCATCTAAGGATAAAAAGAAAAAAATATTTTATCTGGTATAACAAAATAAAATAAAGCAACAAATAAAACCCTGATTGTTGTTGTTCAGTCGCTAAGTCGTGTCTGACTCTTTTGCAACTCCATGGACTGTAGCCTGACAGGCTCCTTCCATCCATGGGGTTTCCCAGGCAAGAGTAATGGAGTAGGTTGCCATTTCCTTATTCAAATCCTCATTTTCCTAATGTGTAAAACATCAGGGACTAGAATCCAGTTTCCAGGGTCTCTTCTAATTCTGACATTCTGCAATTCCACTTCATAAACTATAGTTACTGAAGAGTTGCCAGTTACTTTTTAAAAATTCAAGAATTTAACAGAAGAAAGCTAGCAAACCTGTGCTTGAAGTAGTCGCAGCTGTCTGTCTTGCTCTGTGATGAACCTATACGCATCTGGAGACAGTCCCATCATCCCATCATCTGACCCAGTCTTGGGTGTGTGCATACATACTGCACAAGGCCATGGGTTACAGAAGTCCACGTGTGGAGGCAGTCTTGCCGCAGGTGATGGTTCTACATTGCTGTGGGAAGAACAACCCCTCATGTTTCCCTGAGGTCTCAAGGCTATAGGACTACTTGAAGAAAAGAATGCATTATGGTACTGAGCTGGACATCCACTTGGATGAAATAATGAATGTTTGTGAAGGGTTTCAGACTTGAGGTCTTGAACAGATCCTACTGTATTCATTCCCTGCCAAGAATTTATTGGACTATACTGAATATGGCCATGATGCTGGCAACAACTGCAAACATTCGTGGAATAGTAAGAGGGTGGCGGGGGAGTAGGTATTTGAAATTCCATCGGTCTTCCTGAATTATGGAGTGAAAAAACAAAATTGTGTGGGTGGGACTGTGGAGCAAGAGAAGACTGCTTGGAATTAAACGTGGAGGATCTTACAGGATACTCTTCTTTGTGTACATTTGCAGCAGAAACTGTTTGAAGCTTTTCAGATGTATCTGAAGACAGTCCATTAAAAGAGGGCTTACTACTGTTCCTGATATGAGAGTTCCCTTTCTTACAGGTAGACAGCTGTCTTACTTTGCAGTGTCTCAAAGGAGCAGTGTCTTGGTTTAATGGATTTGGTAGCCCTCTGAAGGAAGGCTCTCCAGCTTCTGCTTCTGGTCTGTGTTTCTCATCACAAAGCTGGGGTTGTGACTGCTCAAGGTGCTCAGCATGGTTAATCAACAAAGGAGGATTTTCATTATTCACCATTTCCAATGGGTTAGGCACAGGGGTTGGTTCTATGGAGTTTTCATCCAACACAAGTGAAAGTTCAGGAACTGATGGCTGGATCTTAGAAACCTGTAAGTGGGAAAGAAATGAAAGAAGAAAAAGTGCCTTTCAGGAGAATGATATATGCTTCATTTTCCTTTAAGCTAGTATTTTCCAAATTGTATCCAGTTATTAATTAAAAAGTATTGATTATTTAGACAATTGACAAATATTTGCTGGGCATCTTCTATGTGCTAGTACCAGGAACACAACTGTGAACAAAATAAATAAGGTCCTTGCCCTCACAGACTTGTTTACCAATGAAACTCTTTTCACTGGAACACCGATTGACGTTGCTTAGGTTACAGAACTCGACATGGGAAACAGACTTTTTTTACCCTCTCTGCAAAAACAAAAAATCATCAGGCCAGATGCTTCAATACATCTAGCAAAGAATAGTGTTTTTTCATCTTAATAAGAAAGGGTCTTCCAGTAAGTATTTAAAAATATCACACTAAGTGAAATTATTCACTGCTATTCTTTTTATTGATATCTAGTAAAAGAGCTGGAGGAGAGCCAAATAGAGTAAGTAAAGTACTCGCTGTGGTGAATTTGGTTATAATATTAATTTAAGAAAACTTTCCCATTCCTTTTTCTTGTAATAAGTAATTAGTCCAATTAAAACAGAACAATTCTAAAATAACCCACTAGTTCGCCTCAATAAAAAAAATAATGATGGGTTGCTAGCAATCTCCAAAAGCAAGTAGAATGTTTTCTCAAAATATGGTGATAAGAACAATGTCAAGTGCTGGTGATAGTATAGAATGTTGATTCTACATGGGTTAAAAGCACCAGATTCTGAAACTAAACCTCTTAAACTACTAGTCTACCAAATCCTAAACTTCCTGAATTCCAGCTTTACTACTTCCTAGTTATATAATCCTAGGGAGCTAACTTAACCTCTTTTTCTTGGTTTTCTCTGGAAATACTATACTTACTTATTACAATATGTGTACATATTAATATTATTACATATAATAATTAAATGTACCTGTGAGGAATATATGATATTTATCTTTATATATTATTGAGTGCTTTAACATGAAGAGACTTTTAGGTTTCTAATTACAAAGGTGAGTTCTAAGACCAGTGATACCTTCTGGCTCACTGGATGAGGACTAGGAATTGGTCTTGGAGAAACATCTTCATCTTCAACACCAGAGTCATGATCATTCGTTGGCATTTTCCCTGGAGGTAACTTCTGGGAAGAGCTAAAGAACAGATGGGAGAAAAAGTAAGTCTTCAGTAATCAGTATTCATTTGTTCTTTCTATTTTTTAAAAAAATCTGGAACACTTCATGAATTTGCAATGTCACAATTGTGCAGAGGCCATGCTAATCTTCTCTGTATCATTCCAATTTTAGTATATGTGCTGCTGAAGTGAGCACTCTTCTTTCATTTTGAAGCTGAATAAGGCATCCGGTCCCATCACTTCATGGGAAATAGATGGGGAAACAGTGGAAACAGTGTCAGACTTTATTTTTCTAGGCTCCAAAATCACTGCAGATGGTGACTGCAGCCATGAAATTAAAAGACACTTACTCCTTGGAAGGAAAGTTATGACCAACCTAGATAGCATATTCAAAAGCAGAGACATTACTTTGCCAACAAAGGTCCGTCTAGTCAAGGCTATGGTTTTTCCAGTGGTCATGTATGGATGTGAGAGTTGGACTGTGAAGAAGGCTGAGCGCTGAAGAATTGATGCTTTTGAACTGTGGTGTTGGAGAAGACTCTTGAGAGTCCCTTGGACTGCAAGGAGATCCAACCACTCCATTCTGAAGGAGATCAGCCCTGGGATTTCTTTGGAAGGAATGATGCTAAAGCTGAAACTCCAGTACTTTGGCCACCTCATGCGAAGAGTTGACTCATTGGAAAAGACTCTGATGCTGGGAGGGATTGGGGGCAGGAGGAGAAGGGAACGACAGAGGATGAGATGGCTGGATGGCATCACTGACTCGATGGACATGAATCTGAGTGAACTCCAGGAGTTGGTGATGGACAGGGAGGCCTGGCGTGCTACGATTCATGGGGTCGCAAAGAGTCGGACACGACTGAGCGACTGATCTGATCTGATCCGAAGGTACTTTATCACTTAATTTAGTATCTGACAACCACAAATTATTTTATTTTTCAAGCCAGGGTCAGATGATCAGAAAAGTTGAGCCAGTCAGACTCATGCTTAATAATGTATCCCCTTCTCCTGACCATGGCAAGTTTAACCCACTTATTCTTTTTTTTAACTTATTTTTTTAATTAAAGTATAGTTGAATTACAATGTTGTGTTAATTACTGCTGTACAGCAGAGTGACTCAGTTATACATACATATATACATAGACATACATACACATTCTTTTCCATATTCTTTTTCACTATAGTTTAATCACAGGATATTGAATATATTTCCCAGTGCTATACAGTAGGACTGTGTTGTTTACCCATTCTGTATATACCTGTTTGCTCCTGCTAATCCCAAACTCCCAATTCAGCCCTCTCCAACCCACCTGCGCCTTGGAGAGCACCAGTCTATTCTCTATGTCCCTGATTCTGTTTCTGTTTCACAGACAGATTCATCTATTTCATATTTTAGATTCCACATATATCATACGGTATGTGCCTTTCTCTTTTTGATTTACTTCACTTAGTATGATCATCTCTAGTTGCATCCATAACCCAGTTATTCTTAAGCAAATTACTGAGCATTTTCTGATTAACCACTTTAAGGAGCATAGAAATACATAAGATACAGAATTTACCATTAAAAAATCTATCATCTGATGAAAGAGATGTATACTCACTATATTAAACATATTACATTAAACACTCACTGTGTTAGAAAGAAAAATCAAGTAAGGAATTACCTTTTCCTATGTACTTATATCTGTGATGGTAATCTACTCTGAGACTAACTGAAGTACCTCCTCCATTTAGTCAGTTGTAGTTACTGCGTCACATGTATCATGCCTCAATAGAACACAGAAAAAGTTTTGAGTGTTGGTACTGAATTTCAAATGCTGAAATTAGAGTTTAAGACTACGATTTGAAAGACTATATACATCAAGCTTTTGTGCATCTTAAACTAAATAAAATCTCAATAGGATGAAGTAGGGAAGATGACAGAAAAGCTAGAAGGAAGCTAAGAGAGCTTAGACATTAATGGAATTTTGAAGAAAGGGTCCTGTCTCTGTAGTAGGCTGAACAACAGAAACCCTTAGGCAGATGTGGAAGATCTGACAGCGAACAGACCTTTGTCCCAAACCCTGGCAGTCTGGAGAGGCAAACACAGAGTTCTTTCTGTGCCAAGGGGCTGCAATGAAACAATCCCACAAAGCTCTCCTGCCATACCCGAGAAGGACATGGAGAATACAGAATGATATTCCATATGCCTCTGCACAGCATGGACAAGACACAGAGAACCAGTGACCTGAACAGGTTAAAGAGGCTGCGGCAGGAACCTGCACAAACCAACTGCCAAAGACCAGATGCAAAAGAAAACATCTCAGCAGGTGGCCGAGTGGTGTTGGGTGGATGAGAATCACGTCACCCCACACCACCAGTAGTGGCACAGGGTTGGTGAAAATGTTAGTCACTCAGTCATGTCCGACTCTGTGACCACACAGAAGGTAGTCCGCCTATAGGGGAGCCTGGTGGGCTACAGTCCATAGAATTCTCTAGGCAAGAATATTGGAGTGGGTTGCCATTCCCTTCTCCAGGGGATCTTCCCAACCCAGGGATTGAACCCAGGTCTTCTGCATTGGCAGGCGGATTCTTTATCATCTGAGCCACCAGAGAAGCATAGGGCATAGCATTGAAAGTGAAAGTGAAGTCACTCAGTCCTGTCTGACTCTTTGCGACCCCATGGACTGTAGCCCACCAGGCTCCTCCCTCCATGGGATTCTCCAGGCAAGAGTACTGGAGTGGGTTGCCATTTCCTTCTCCAGGGAATCTTCCCAACCCAGGGATCGAACCCAGGTCTCCCGCATTCCAGGCAGACGCTTTAACCTCTGAGCCACCAGGGAAGCCAGGGCATAGCATTAGTCCCCTCTAAATTACATGAAACCTCAGAGGAAACAGGATAAACAGACCTTGAATTGATTGAAATTTGGCTTCCATAACCTCGCATAATGAAGAGGGGCTCAAAATGGAAATTAAGTACATTACTTTTTAAATTTTGGCCATGCCATATGGCTTGTGGATCTTAGTTCCCTGATCAGGGATCAAACCCAGGCCTCAGCGGTGAAAGTGCTGAGTCCTAACCACTGGAACACCAGGGAATTCCCCCAATTACTTTTAAAAAGAAAACAAGTGGGCACAGTTTCGGTCCCTGGTTGGGGAACTAAGATCCCATATCCTGTGTGGTACAGCCAAAAATAAAAAAAGATTCACTGTGAGCTTTTTTTAGCACTCAAACAAAAAATAAAAAAAACTTAATGTATAATTTCAACAAAAGTTATCTAGGGATAAACATTTCACTAACATTCAAATCTAAAAATGACTGATCCTTATCAAAGCTTTGGTCAGAGCTGAAAACAGACATTGTTTTTCAACAATGTTAAAGAAATTACCAAGCGTCCCCTTAACTTGTCTTTTTCTTTCACAAATATTCAATAAAATCTTGAAAAAAGCCTTAAACCTTCAGTCAATGGTGGTGTTCCTACAAGTCTATAAGAATATAGTTTTCTGGTGACCTAGCCTGTTTCAAGGATAACTTAAATGCCCAAAGATAGAGTTTACTTCAGACATCTTTCTAATCCCCAGAATCTGTGAATATGTTAGTGAACAAGGAAAAAGGGAGTTTACAGATGTCCTTAAGGTAAGAATCTTGAGATGTGGAAACTATCCTAGACGATCAGATAAGCTCAATGTAAACACAATTGAGTCCTTATAAGATGGAGTCAAGATAAGAGTCAGGGAAGGAGATGTGAGGAAAGAAACAGAAGTCAGAGAGAGATGTGAAGATGCTATGCTTCTAGCTTTGAAGGTGCAGTAAGGGACCACCAGACAACAAGGAATGCAGGCGGCCTCTAGAAGCTGGAAGAAGGAACATGGATTTACCACTAAAACTTCCAAAGAGAATGCAGCCCTACCATCACTTTTTTTTTTTTTTTTTACTAAGCAGGCCCAACCCTGCTTAGCTTCCAAGATCAGATGAGATCGGGCGCCTTCAGGCTGATATGGCCAGAGCCCCTACCATCACTTTTAATTTTAGCCGCAAAGGCCCATTGTGGACTCCTGACTCCTAGAACTAGAAGGTAATAAATCCGTATCGTTTGTCGTCACTAGGTGTGTGGTAATCTGTTAGAATAGCAACAGACTAGCAATAACCAATCTCTCTATGCACTAGTTAGTTCTATTTCTTTGGAGAACCCTAATACAAAGGGAATATTTAGTTTATCACAAAAGTAGATATTGGACCCAAAAAGTCACAAGCCATTATTTAATATTCTCCTAGTACATTTGCTTTAAAAGTTTTCTGTTTTAGGTAGAAGAGTTATTTTTATAGTAGGAGTTATTTTTATAGTAGTTTATCTGATAGCCCTAGGTTTAATACTACAAGGAAGGGAAGACAGAAGGCAAACTAAACAAAAACAGGATGTTTCTTCTTAAGTAAGATAATTTCTTGACAAATACTTTTGTTCCCCTATGTAATAAATCAAGTCAAATGAGAACCACATTAGAGTTGTCACTTCATTAAAATTATCATCCAACTTACAAATATGAAGGAATGCATTTATAGTAAGGACACCTGTGGTATAAGATTTACCAACAGTTCCTTTAGAAATAACTGGGGACTTACTTTAATTATTAAAAACTAATGAAAGTAATAAAAAAAGTATGATAATAAAAATATCTTTTACCTCTTAATTGAAAGATTCTTAGAAACTTTTTTAAAAAACTCTCTTTCTGCATTCTGGTCTTCAGCGCTCAGTTCAAAACAGACTGGATTTTTGTCAGAAGGTTCAACATTCTGAAATAAAGTAGGTCATACTTTGAGATGTGACTTAAATAAACACCAGAGAACACTATATAGATGAAAAGTAGCTCTGAAACACTGGGTGGGAAGGGGAATTATGATTTCTGTAACTGTAATCTTTCTTTAAAAAAATATTTTTTAATTGAGATATAATTGACATACCATTATAATACTTTGAGGTATACAACATGATTTGATATTTGAATATATTGTTAAACATCCACCACAATTAAGTCTAGTTAACATTCACCACCATACAGATGATAAATTTTTTCTTATGATAAGAATTTTCAAAATATAATCAAGTATTGTTAACTATATTCACCATGCTGTATATTATATCTCCATGACTCACTACTTTAAAACTGCAAGTCTGTGTCTTTGGACCACCTTTGGCCATTTTGGCCGCCCTCAAACCTTCCCTAACCCTTGTTACTCTCTTGCAAATCACCGATTTGTTCTCTGTCCGTGAGTTCAATAAAATGTTTTAATTTTTTTTAAATATTCCACATACAAGTGACATACGGTGTTTGTCTATGTTTTATTAATTTCACTTAGCATAATGCCCTCAAAGTCCATCTATGTTGTCACAAATGGCAAGATTTCCTTTCTTTTTTATTGTTGAATAGTTTTCCATTATATAAACGTGATATAATATAAATCATATTTTCTTTATCCATCCATCCATGGACACTTAGGTTATTTGAAGCCTTGGCTATTGTAAATACTGTTGCAATTAACATGGTGGTGTGGGTATCTTTTTGAGTTAGTGTTTTTGTTTCCTTTGGATAAACACCCAGAAGTGGAATTACTGAATCATATGGTAATTCTATTTTTATTCAACCTTTTAAAAAACTATCTGCTTACTATATAAATGAAAGTGAAAACTTAATTTTGCTATATAACTTACAACTTAATAACCAGGATTCAGTTAAATAGTAACTTTAAACTGAGGATACAATCTGAAGAATAAAATGAGTGAATGACATAGGTCTCTAAAATGGAAATAAGTAATTATACCTCAAAGATGATTATGCTTATAATTAAAATACAAAAACTTGATTCATGAATCAATACAACCTATAAATGAAATTAAAGGCACAAAATAAGATCTGAGTAGAAACACACCGTTATTTAGGGATTGTCAATATTTTTGTAAAAAGATACATAATTTTTTTTTAGAATTATTTTTTATTATCGGCCTTAGAATGTTTTTCTTAAAAGGATATATTTCATTTAAAAAAACATTATATTTTTATTTATTCATTTATTTGGCTATACTGTGTCTTAGCTGTGGCATGTGGGATCTAGTTCCCTGACCAGGAAGGAGCACAGAGTCTTAGCCAATGGACCACGAGGCAATTCCCAGCCTTAGAATGCTTTTACATAATGATACTTATGGTTTCAAAGACCTACTTTTTCTGGGACTGTCACCTAAATGTATTTTTATGTATGTTATTGGATACAGCAACAATCCACTCTGAATCCAAGGATTACATATTATAGATGCTGATTTTTAACTATGAGAAATCATTTTTTATACCCATAATTAAAAAAGTAACTTTCAGGACAAAGGAAACACTAAGATCACAAATTAACTCTCAACATCATAAAATGAAACAATACATAAATTCTTGATATAGCCTTAAAAGGTTTTAGAAAAACAGGGAAAAGTTACTCTGTGGATAACATTTGATCCTGTATTAGAATTTGGTTCTGGAGGTATGTCCTAAAATTTACAAAATGAAATTAACCATAAATGAATAAAATTAATATTAAGTAAGACTGATCAAAAATAAAGAAAGCCTAACACTTTGAGTTACTATTTTAAAGGGTAGAGACCACTGGGTTTAAAAGGCCAATATACAGTAACATATAACTAAGTAGTCATTAGTGTGCTAGGTGGTCCAATCACACTTACTTTGAAAAGGCGTAATGTTTCCTTGCTGGTTAGTAGCTGGAATCGAAGGTCAGGTAACCTGCCATCACAAGGGAGGCATTCATAAAATTCAGGGTCCTTATGTGTCACAGAATAGAGAACTATGATGAAATTTCCAGATTCTGAAAAAACCCTGGACAAAAAAAAATGCCATTTACTTAAAATTTATTGAAAATAACAAAAGCACATCAAAGAATTCTATTTGAGTCTCTCAACTTAGTTAACAGACTAAACAGTCCAATTTTTGGAAAAAAACTGAAGAGCACACCTATGCTTACTTTTCTCTGACCAGGTATTGAATCCACACCCCCTGCAATTAATTTTTACTGGAGTATAGTTGATTTACAATGTTGTGTTAGTTTCTGCTGTACAGCAAATTGCATCAGTTACACAACATACAACCCCTCATTTTCAGATTTCCTCCCATTTAGGCCACCACAAGCATTAAGTAGAGTTCCATGTGCTCTGCAGTAGATTCTCATTAGTTACCTATTTTATACATAGTAGTATATATATGTCAATCCCAATCTCCCAATCCATCCTACCCACCACTCCCCTTGATATCCAGAGGTTTGTTTTCCACATCTGTCTATTTCTACTTTGCAAATAAATTAATCTGTATCATTTTCCTAAATTCCACATATAAGTAATATTATTTGATATCTGCTTTTCTCTTTCTGACTTACTTCACTCAGTATGACAATCTCTAGGTCTATCCACATCTCTGCAAATGGCCCAATTCTGTTCCTTTTAATGGCTGAGTAATATTCCATTATATTATATATATGTACCATGTCTTCTTTATCCATTCCTCTATTGATGGACATTTAGGTTGCTTCCATGTCCTGGCTATTGTAAATAGGGCTACACTGAACATTGAGGTGCATAAATCTTTGGGAATTACAATTTTTTTCCAGGTATATGCCCAGGAGTGGGATTGCTGGGTAATATGGTAGTTCTAATTTTAATTTTTTAAGGAACCTCCATACTGTTCTCCACAGTGGCTGTACCAATTTATAATACATCCGCACCAACAGTGTGGAGTTCCCTTTGCTCCACATCTTCTCCACCATCTATCGTTTATAGATTTTTTGATGATGACCATTCTGACCTGTGTGAGGTAATACCTCATTGTAGCTTTGATTTGCATTTCTTTAATAAGTGATGCTGAGCATCTTTTCATGTGTTTGTTGGTCTGTATGTTTTCTTTGGAGAAATGTCTATATAGGTCTTCTGCCCATTTTTCCACTGGGTTACTTGGTCAATCCTAAAGGAAATCAGTCCTGAATATTCATTGGAAGGACTGATACTGAAGCTCCAATACTTTGGCCACCTGACGAGAACTGACTCATTGGAAAAAAACCCTCATTTTGGGAAAGATTGAAGGCAGGAGAAGGGGACGACAGAGGATGAGATGGTTGGATGGCATCACCGACTCCATGGACGTGAGTCTGGGCAAGCTCCAGGAGTTGGTGATGGACAGGAAAACCTGGTGTGCTGCAGTCCACGGGGTAGTGCTGCAGTCCACGGGGTCGCAAAGAGTCAGACACAACTAGAGACTAACTGATACTGACTGCTTGGTTCCGATATTGAGCTACATGAACTGTTTATATATTTTGGGGATTAATCCCTTGTCAGTCACTTCATTTGCAAATATTTTCTTCCATTCTAGGGGTTGTCTTTTTGTTTGGTCTATGGTTTCCTTTGCTGTGCAAGAGCTTTTGAGTTTAATTTGGTCCCACCTATTTATTTTTGTTTTTATTTTCATAACTCTAAGAGGTGGGTCAGAAAAGATCTTGCTACAATATATGTCAGTGAGTGGTCTGCCTATATTTTCTTCTAAGTTTTACAGTGTCCGCCCGTATTACATTTAGGTCTTTACTTTATTTTGAGTTTATTTTTGTGTATGCTGTTAGTTGTTGTTGTTTACTCAATCAGTCATGTCTGACTCTTTGCGACTCCATGGACTGTAGCTAGCCAGGCTCCTCTGTTCATGGGATTTCCCAGGCAAGAATATTGGAGTAGGTTGCCATTTCCTTCTCCAGGTATGGTGTTAGGGAGCATTCTAATTTCAGTCTTTTACATGTAGCTGTTCAGTTGTCCCAGCACCACTTATTAAAGAAGGTTGTCTTTTCTCCACTGTATACTCTTCTCTTTGTCATAGATTAGATGACTATAGGTGTATGGGTTCATCTCTGGGCTTTCTATCCTATTCCACTGGCTGATATTTCTGTTTCTGTGCCAGTACCATATTTTTTCATACTGTCTTGATTAATGTAGCTTTGTAGCATAGTCTGAAGACAAGGAACCTGATTCCTCCAGATCAGTTTTTCTTTTTCAAGATTGCTTTGGCTATTTGGGGTCTTCTGTGTTTCCATAAAATTTGTATAATTTTTTGGTTCTAATTCTGTGAAAAATGCCACTGGTAATCTGAGAGGGATTACACTGAATCTGTAGATTGCTTTGGGTAGTACAGCCATTTTACCAATACTGATTTTTCCTGTCTAAGAACATAGCACATCTCTCTGTTTGCATCATATTCAATTTCTTTCACCAGTATCTTATAATTTTCTGAGTACAGGTCAGGTTAGACAGGTTTATTCCTAGGTATTTTGTTCTTTTTGCTGCAATGGTAAATGGAACTGTTTCCTTAATTGCATTTGCTAGTTCTTATTTGACAATCTTGGATTTCTTTCCATGTCACTATATTCTATACTATACAGTATATTCTATACTATACCTTTGATATTCTGATTCTTTGCTAGTTACTATCCAGTAATATAACATATAGATGTGCTATTACTGATTCACGTAGACTTCTAAAAGTGGATATTTAAATTATTTATAGTATTTCACTATTGTAAACAATGATAAAATGAATATTCATTTTGTTCACTACATGACTCAACAAATATTTGTAAAGTAATCAAGAGTCCTTAAAACACACACCAAAACCCAGCATTTAAAAATACTTTTAGTAATTCTCTACTCTGTAAAATGTTGAATGAAAATGATTTGGGGATATATTATACTATTAGCAAAATAAGGCAGTGGGGATTCAGGAGGCAGAATGCCCATTCTGTTCAATTCCTCGCTTGAGAGTCAGATAAGACCACTGATCAGAATGCTGTTAAGTATCAACCTAAGCTATGTCAAGCAATACTGATGCCTCCTTGGTTAAAGGGTGGCATTACAGTTCAGGTATCAAAGAAATTGCCTAATGCTTCAGACTAACAGAGAGAGCTTCAAAACTAACTTTACCGAGCATTTACTATCAATAAGTAATTAAAGCAAGACCAGTCACTGATAATAAAACTTAATTGTACTAATATGCCAAAATGAAAATTTACTTTCCATTTTATTGCAAGGAAAACTAATTTTATTTTACAATTAAAATAAAATGTAAAAAGTAGAATTGTAAAAGCTTCTAAGGAGATTTTTAATAAAAATCCTTTCTAACCAAAGCAGAAAAAGGAAGGATAAATCTGACTTTTAAAAAAACATCTATTTGGGAAAAAATATTAACCAAAGGCAAATAAAATGACATTCTGGGGGAAATAAACTTGTGCCTATGTATCTATAGAGTGCTCAGTCATATCTAACTCTTTGTGACTCCCACAGACTGGACTGTTGCCCACCAGGCTCCTCTGTCCATGGGATTTCCCAGGCAAGAATACTTGAGTGGGTTCTATTTCCTTCTCCAGAGGATATTCCCAACCCAGGGATTGAACCTGTGTCTCCTGCACTGGAGGCAGCTTCTTTACCACTAAGTCACCTGAGAATCCCACCAATACATATATACATATGCACATTTTTGTAACACATTTATATGCATATATAAAATCTTTGTAGCATATAACACATATATTTTAATAAATACATAGATCTCTGTGTGTGCATGTGTGGTTAGTTGCTTCACTAGTGTCTGACTCTTTGCAACCCTAGGGACTCTAGCCCGCCAGGCTCTTCTGTCCATGGGACTTTCCAGGCAAGAATACTGGAGTGGGTTACATGCCCTCCTCCAGGGGATCTCCCCAAGCCAGGGATCGAACCCATGTCTCCTGCACTGCAGGCGGATTCTTTACTGCTGAGCCACCAGAGAAGCCCATTTTCTCTGTATACTTTACATATTGTATAAATGTATACATACAGAGAATAAGAAAAAGAGCTGTTATAAAGCAATGTGAAAAAGATGTACAATCCAATAGAATAAAGGCAAGAGACATGATTAGGAAGTTCCAAGAAGCTGATGTGATAAAACATCAGAAAAGGCCATTTTTCCTCTGTCAGTTCTGCAAAGATCAAAGTCCAATGACGGCCCTCCAGTTACCTCTCTGAGGTCTTATTGTTTTTCCCTTTCCTCACTCCTCTCCAGCCACACTACCTCCTTTCTGTGCCTTAAAGATGCAAGGTGATCTTTCACGCACAGCCTTTGCACCCATCTGTCTGGGACGCTGCCCCCGACAGCCACACGGCTTACTCCCTCATTTCAGGTCTTCGCCTGCCTAACTGCCTGTTTAAAACTGCAACCCTACCTGCCAGTGTTATCAACACATCTGCCTCCCCTGCTTGTTTTTCTTCACAGCACTTATCACCTTGTAAAATACTATTTATTTTACTTTTCCTATTTAATGCTTTTCTCTATAGGGTCTTTATTTTGTGTACTGCTTACTGCCAATATCACAAATAGTGCTGATACATAGTAGGCGCTCAACAAATACTTGTTCCACAGTGTTAGTGAGGGGATGGAGAAAACAGGCACTCTCAAACACGGTCAGAAAGATTATAAATTGGTAGCCTTTGAAGGGCAAATTGGCAATATCTACCAAAGCTTCCCAGGTGGCGCTAGTGGTAAAGAATCTGCCTGCCAACGCAGGAGATGCAAGAGACATAGGTTCCGTCACTGGGTTGCGAAGATTCCTTGGATAAGGGCATGATAACTCACTCCAGTATTCTTCCCTGGAGAATCCCATGGACAGAGAAGCCTGGAAGGGTCTCACACAGTGGGACATGACTGAAGCGACTTAGCATGCACCAAAACTTAAAATTATACGCTATTTCACCCAGAAAAAAAAAAAAAACACGTTTAGGTATTTATTCTACAAATATACTAGTATCTGCACACAAAGATGTATAACACAAAGTTATCTGCAAGCAAAAGGAGCAGTTTTAAAAATGTAGTATCTATTATTTACTATTCAGTTGTAAAACATACGTCTTAAATCTATATGTGCCAAGATTTAGTAATGATCTCTAAGTTGTAATGACATAAAGAAAAAAGCAACAGAGAAAAGGGTAAACAGTGTGATCTCATTTTTGATTTAACTTTTATAGGTCAGGAAGGGTGATATTTGTCTATGCTTCAAGAAGGAAGCAATCCTTGAACTGTGGTTGTCTCTGGGGATGGGGTATCTGGGGAAATGGGGTGGAAGAGACATTTTTATTATGCATCTTTATGTATGTCTGATTTATTGTCATGTACTTGCACTGGCTTTCCATTAAATTTTCTTTTAAGTGCATTATAGCCACCAAAGCAGACAGAAAGAGAATATGGGATTTTCATTTAATAGACGAAGAAAGTAAGAGGCAAACAGTGGTATCATGTACAAAATAAAATGAGGAAGTGAGGTCAGAAAGTTTATTACTTCCAAAGCTTATACTTTAGTTCCAAGAACATTAAACTTCAAGTGTTTCTTAGGGTACTATCAGTAGCACTGAGTAAATAAAACACTTGTAAGGTAAAAAAATTCTAACTTATTTTCAGTCACATCAATGAAAATTAATCTTTTTTATAAAATAGAAAGTTAGAGTAGATGATCCCAAGGGTTTTTTTCCCTCCACTCATTAAAAATGTATCTTTTGTGTTACAGTACTGTTGTTAGGCAAGTGAATTTCTTGATATTTCCAAGTTTAGCACAACATCATCTTTTTTGTCTGGTTTTATTCCTACTTAATGTAAGGCTTGTTTTCCTTGGTGTGTTTGTTCTTCTGGTTTGTAAATAATATAAAAGGTTAAGGCATTGCATGAATCTTAAATGATACCAATAAAACATGAGTAGAGGAAAAGATCAAAATAAAACCCTATCAAAATAAAAACATCACTTACCTTTCTTGAATAGAAGAACTGAACATGTATCGCAAGCAGCAGGCCCATACCTGAGGACTATAGATATGTATAATTCCAGACAGCCAGCTAAAATAAAAAATAGAAATTAAGAACTATAGTCATTTACAAATTAGCATTTAACATCCTTTAGATTATGTTCTTCTCAAGGTAATGTGGCAGAGATTCTTGGCATTCACCAGGAATAAATTAAAGGGCTCATAATTAAGAAATCTATGAACATTAAACCATGGTGATAATTAAGGGGAAGACTATAGATACAGCTATAACTATAGATGGATACTTATAGAGAGAGCACTACTTTCTGTCCTTTTCCACCTGACATGGTAGTCAAATGGTGAGAGAGAAAATGGTTAACAACAGAGGTGAAAACAAGAATTAATCAATTAGCCTGCACTAGAAAGAATATTCTAAAATAAGGGAGGATGAAGTTAGCAGCCTAAAACCATAGTTATTGAAAGGACTGAATTCTATAAATATACAGGGTAGCCTGAAACACAGAAAATTCTTAACAGATACTCACTTAGCAGGACCAACACACAGCCACTGCCAAGACCAGAGTGAACAGACAGTAAATAGATTTCATAGTCCACAAAACATTTGTGCACTCTTATTTTTTAACTCTGCACATACCATTCCCACACATGGGTTCCTTACCCCATCAGTCCTTCCTTCTATTGGCCACACACGTAAGGTCCAGCTCAAGTTTGCCTTTCCCCATCATCTCTCTTAAAAACAGCAATAGTGCTCACTCTAAACTGTTTATTTCATAGTAAATTATAAATTCCTTGAGCTTTAAATCCCAACACAGTATGAAACACAAGACTATGTATAGGGTAAGCACTCAATAAATACTGAATTAAGATAAATTTCTGACTGAATAATCTGCCAAAATGTCATTAGCCACTAACTTGAAAGAGACAGCCATAAATACTGAGAATTTCTGGAAAATTGTCTGGCATTTTAAACAAGGTTATATTCTGAGTCCTGGATTCTTCAAATTGCCTTAAGGACTGGAATAGTGAGTAAGATTAAAGAAACAGGGCTCTAGGGCTTCAGCTTCAACCAGAAGAATTCAGCTTTTCTTTATATACTAGAATTCTTCCTAAGATTGGACAAAAATCTTGCTTTAATTGGTTCAGCTATTAAAATAAGAAAGCTTAAGCATCATTGGCATTCACGATTTTATAAGGTAAAAGTGAAAGTCGCTCAGTCGTGTCCGATCCTTTGCGACCCCATAGACTGTCCATGGAATTCTCCAGGCCAGAATACTGGAGTGGGTAGCCTTTCCCTTGATCCAAGCATTAATGACATATTTATAGTACAAATGATTCACATGTTTATCATATACATTTAAATACATATATGGCTGAAAAGGTTTTTATAAATAATGCAATACTTACATTCCCACTAATGGTAGAGAATAGACCTTGGGATCAGATTCCAGCAAAAGTAACAGCTTGCGTGTCTCATCCATGGTGAGATATCTAAACAAGAGACATTCATATAAAAACAATTGGAACTATGTACTTTACCTAAAAGAGAATCATCTGAATGCTAAAGAAGTATATTTCAGGCAGAGAAAAGGATTCAAATGAATAATTTCTCTCACATACACACAAAGAAAAGAGTTCAAAGTGTAGAAAAAGACTCCAGCAATTCCAAGGACAAAATAGAACAGATTTAATATCTTAAAATTTCTATCTATCTATTAAAATGGTCAATGAAGATTACACATCTTTTGAAAAAGCTTGCTCTGAAAGTGTCAACTTTTTAAAAATCAAAAGTATTAAAATCAAGGCTGACAATTTCAGAACCAAATAGATTTCTTTGAGAGAAATGAACTTCCTGTTGCTGGAAGTGATCAAGCATCCAGGTGACTTGACAAGATTACAACAGATGTGACTTGTCAACGAAGGACACTGAATTAGGTGAGCGGTATTCAATCTTCCTTGTACTATATTCCTCCAACTGCTATCAAAGAATTTTGCAAATCATGATAGAACCCCAAAGCTCACTTTTCCCTAAAAGGACATTATACTACATTTATACTTCATTATTGTACTTATTTACTGACAATAAGTTTGAAGAATATGATAACTACAGTACAACTGTCAAGAGTTAACTTTATCAGGTACCATTTCACGCCAGTCAGAATGGCTGCGATCCAAAAGTCTACAAGCAATAAATGCTGGAGAGGGTGTGTAGAAAAGGGAACCCTCTTACACTGTTGGTGGGAATGCAAACTAGTACAGCCACTATGGAGAACAGTGTGGAGATTCCTTAAGAATCTGGAAATAGAACTGCCTTATGATCCAGCAATCCCACTGCTGGGCATACACACTGAGGAAACCAGAAGGGAAAGAGACACGTGTACCCCAATGTTCATCGCAGCACTGTTTATAATAGCCAGGACATGGAAGCAACCTAGATGCCCATCAGCAGATGAATGGATAAGAAAGCTGTGGTACATATACACAATGGAGTATTACTCAGCCATTAAAAAGAATACATTTGAATCAGTTCTAATGAGGTGGATGAAACTGGAGCCTATTATACAGAGTGAAGTAAGCCAGAAAGAAAAACACCAATACAGTATACTAACGCATATATATGGAATTTAGAAAGATGCTAACAATAACCCTGTGTACGAGACAGCAAAAGAGACACTGATGTATGGACCAGTCTTATGGACTCTGTGGGAGAGGGAGAGGGTGGGGAGATTTGGGAGAATGGCATTGAAACATGTATAATATCACGTATGAAACGAGTCACCAGTCCAGGATCGATGCATGATACTGGATGCTTGGGGCTGGTGCACTGGGACGACCCGGAGGGAGGGTATGGGGAGGGAGGAGGGAGGAGGGTTCAGGATGGGGAACACAGGTATACCTGTGGCGGATTCATTTCGATATTTGGCAAAACTAATACAATATTGTAAAGTTTAAAAATAAAATAAAATTAAAAAAAAAAAAAAAGAGTTAACTTTACTGTTATGGCTTTAAAACACCAAAGTAAAAACAATTCCATTTGTGATGTAAAGTCTTGACAATACCACAGAAGATACATTTTATTGCTATGCTGCTAAGTCGCTTCAGTCGTATCTGACTCTGTGCAACCCCACAGACGGCAGCCCACCAGGCTCCCCCGTCCCTGGGGTTCTCCAGGCAAGAATACTGGAGTGGGTTTTATTGCTATAATAACCTTAAAACACAAAGATGATGAATGTATCAAACCATGATGATTCAGCCAGAGTTGGCAAGAGTTTTACATTAGTAAAATGACACTTACACCTGCTTTGAGAGCTCTTCTGCCTTGACAACCTGATAAATTTCTGCTTCACTACTAGATGGACACAGATATTAAAGAAAATAAACTAATTTTTTGGTTAATTTTAACACACATTTCTGTGTCCCCATTGAGAAGTACTTTATTCCTCCAAGAGAATTTAAATGTTCAATTTAGTTCAAACACTTAAAAATCACTTTGTCTTTTGACCATCCCATCATTTTGGAACACTTTTTCCTTTGTGCCACTACAACCAGAAAGGTGCTCTGATCAGTATGTAGGCATTTTCTTGCTATTTCAGGGACACTCAGAGAAGAAAAACCTTTTTCTTATCTTTTTTTGAAGAGGCATTTTGGTAGACAAGACTTGGAGTTGAGTTTACCTTGCCGAACAGTTTCAGCTCTGGAGACCTAACAGGAACTAGGGTGGAGTCAGTAGGAAAGGAAGCCAGAAAGGAATTACTTAGACTTTAAAGCAGTGGGTGCTTACATTGTCTGACCTAGGTCAGCAGACAATGGTTAAAGAAAGTGGATGAGGATTCAGGGAAGCAGCCCTGCTGAGGACCAGAAAGCAAGCAATTTGGCATGCATTTCCTAAGAAACCAAGAGTGGCGGATAGGAGGCTGGAGAGGATGCTGCTGCAGCAATGTGAGGAAACTCCACCCTCAAGTGGTTGACAATTTAGTAGGCAAGAGTATGTAACATTTTAATTTAATTATCTCCTTTATCTGCTGTGCTCATTATCCACAAGTAAAACTGCATATTACAAATAATTCTCTAGCCTCCATTCGGCTCATTATCAGAAAAATAATTAATTCAGCAAAAATTAACAATTTTAGGGACTTCCCTGGTGGTCTAGAAGCTAAGACTCTAAACTTCCAATGCAGGGAGCCTGGGTTTGATCCCTTCTCAGGGAACTAGATCCCACAAACTGCAACTAAGAGTTCGCATGACTCAACTAAAGATCCTTCCTCCCGAAACAAAGATCGGAGGTCCCATATGCCAAAACTACCACCCGGTGTAGCCAAATAAACAAGCAAAAAAAATTAGCAATTAAAAAAAAAATAACCACTGTATCACCTTCCTTGGTTATTTCTCTAGCCATCACATATCAGGCATGTAAAGTGACTGAACAATTATTTCATATTACATGAATAACATGCAAATATACTAATGTGACCAATATTTAAAATTCTGGATGAATATGTCTTTTACTTACCCATATTTATAGGTACCTTGAACTTGAGAAATATTCAGATTACTGCTCAAATTTCTTGCTAGAGCTGTTGGAATGATGGAGATGGGTTTCACAGGTGTGCACTTAAAGGTGTTTGCTAGAGTTACTGCTGCCCAATCCAAGTCGAAATCCACAGTGTCCAAACTCTCCTTGGAAGTGATATGAGCTCTCAGGGCAAGTAGTTTTCCACAGTCCAAGGGCTCTTTGCTACACACATGATGCTGCAGAGCCTGAGGAATCAACATCACACGATTATTTTAAAATTTTGAAATCTGTATACATCTCTAAAGTATTTGTTTCATATATCTTGCATTAACAAAAAAATTTCTGATTTGCAATATTTCAATTCTCTTATTTCTTCCATGTAACCAGAAGGTTACATGAAAAATGATGTTAAATCAAATAAGATTTACTATACTGTACAAGATTTTCTATACTCCATCTATATAAAGAAGTCCCATTCCTCTTTGATTATGTTCTTATTACCCCATATGGTCAAGTTAGTTCTTCCTCTGTAGTTGCTCATGTACACTGTCCTTTCTGGTCTCACTGCCACCACTCTACTATTGGCAAATACATCCCTGACTATTGCAAGTCTGAGTCTATTCAGCCTGCCCTATCACATTAATCATCCTTGATTTAACAGTATTTCCTTTTCAGAAATTGTCAATGAAAAACACAGCCCATTAGACAAAGTTAAAATTCCTTAGCTTGGCAGACAGGGCTCTCTCTGATCTAGACACACTAGTTCTGGTCTGACTGCCCACAAAACCAGCAAAAATCTCCACCCTCAATGTTACCCTTGTACTTTGCTATCTTAGTCATGTTGCTTCCTCTGCCAGAATGCTACCCATGTTATCCACCTACAATTTCCATCCTCAGAAACTACAGTTAATTGCACTTTAGGTCAACAATCATTTAGTCAGAAATTTTTATGAATATCTATTAAATATGGGTTTATTAAAATACAACACAGTACACATAATTTGATTCTTTGCTGAATTAGGAATAATCACATTATCAACAAATCTTACCTTGAAAGATGAATTAAAGTCATCTGCATTATGAGTTATTATTTCTCTTGAACAAAGTCCTTGAGTATGAATTTTGCATGGGATTACAAAGTCCCCAGGAAGAGAAGCAGTAGGGATTCTTTCCAATAATTCAGGTACCTCTCGACCAGGATCAAAACGATCTACTGTCAATGTCATACTTTCTTCATCTGTAGAACAAAACAGCAGTTATTATGTGTGCATGCATGCTCAGTCACTAAGTCGCGTCTGACTCTTTGTGACCCCATGAACTGTAGCCTGCTAGAGTTCATGGGATTTCCCAGGCAAGAATACTGGCGTGGGTTGCCATTTCCTCCTCCAGGGCATTTTCCTGACCCAAGGACTGAACCCATGTCTCCTGCATTGGCAGGTGGGTTCTTTACCACTGAGCCACTAGGGAAGCCCAGCAGTTATTATTTAGAACGCCAATTATGAAATGTGAAATCAACCAAGCAAGCCCAGATTATAGGAAAGCATTTTGTTCATACTAACAGTACATTAAACTCTCATTTTAAATTAAAAAAAAAAATTTTTTTTTAACTTTTTATTTTGTATTGTGGTATAGCCGATTAACAAGTAATATGATAGTTTCAGGTGAATAGCATAGGGACTCAGCCATACATATATATACGTAAACTTGCATTTAAAAAAAATAACTTGCATATATATTCATCAACATGACCAGACTGCAACATCTATGATAAGAGTGTCAACTTTAACTCATCTTCCTAACATTGGTATACAGCAAAAAAAGAAAAAATGGTCAAAGTATATTACAATAATTGGCTGAAGCAGTAAACACAGAGTCTATTATAGTCATAAAAATAATTTTTCAAAGTATGTTACCTTCATCTACCGTGAGAGAACCAAGTAAAAAGCATGGCAAGTTGTTTTTATTCTGTTTAGCATGACGACAAGCAAGTCGAATGGTCTTTTCAGTTACCACAAGCCTTGGATTTCTGAAAAATAACAAGCCTTTTATGAATGTGATGGATCTGACACCTAAAAAATCCTTCTGTAGTGAAATGTTGCCTAAGGTACTATATATATCTTTTAAAATGTACAGAAAGATCACTGCTGGGAAATCCTAGGGTCAAAGGCAAGGTATAAGGAGGGCTGCCTGGAAAGCAAAACTGCAATAAGCAGACACTGAGGTTACAGTTATTCTTGAGGCATTTGCTTAATTTTATGAACCACAGCAGAGATCAAGAAACTATGAGGTCTCCTATTTTTGTAAATAAACTTTGATTGAAATAGTCACATCCATTTGTTTACATATTATCTATGAACTTCAGTTACCAGCATTGCTGAATACAAAATGTAAATACAATTCACATGCTTAAATATCAAAAGGACTCTAAAATATGAACAAGGAACAAGATGCTATTAAAAAAGACCAAATTTATTATTCTATAAACTATGTATATATATTATATATTACCTTCGGCATGTATAGTATATACATTTAAAAACCTAAATGAACAGGTTAGACGGCAACTAATAAGTAGCACATCTAAAGAGTAAATTAGGAGAGCTGAAGAACAAAAGAAATACCCAAAATGTAGCACAGAAAGATAGCAATAGAAAACATAGGTTAAGAGACATGTAGAAAAGAATCAACAGGTCTAACAAATATTTAACGGAACTTCCACAAGATATTGTTTAAAAAATTATTTATAGTAATCATTGCCTTACATATTCAATGATATCACCCTTCTCTGCCAACTAGTTTAAAACTTAAAAACTTTTTGACATGTAATTTCCTTTAGTTCCTCTATTCAGTTGATCACCAAATGCTATAAAACGTTTCTTCAAAACACCTTGTTTCATCCTTTCCTCTTGGTCTCAATGCTGCTACACTGCTCTAAACCCTTATAATACCTAACATTTATTGACTACCTCTTATGCCCAAGCATTGTGCCAACTGCTGCTTTAAAACCTGTCTCATTTAATACTTATAAGAGTACTGTGAAACAAGTGTCACAGTCCCATTTTATTTTAGTTTAGTTTTGGCTGCAATGGTTTTTGTTGTTTTTTGCACTGGCTTTCTCTAGTTGTGGTGAGCAGAGACCACTCTGCTTGGAGTACCTGGGCTTCTCGCTGCGGCAGCTTCTCTTTGTCGCAGAGCACAGGCTCCAGGCATGCGGGCTGCAGTTGCTGCAGCACACAGACTTGCGGGCCCTAGAGCCTGGGTTCAGTGGTTGTGGCGCACAGGCTTAGTTGTTCCATGGCATATCGAATCTTCCCGGATCAGGGATCGAACCCTGTCCCCTGCATTGGCAGGCAGATGCCTATCCACTGAGCTACCAGGGAAGCCCCCCATTTTATAAATAAGGAAACTGATCCTTGGCTACTTTACTGAGGTCACTTAATAAGAAAGGGTAAATCAGGATCTGACCCTCCAGAAGTCTGGCTCTAGTTTAACACCTTAAATCACTATGGTATAAATCTATCACTTAGATTACAGAAAAGCATCTCCCGCTTAGGGCTGACTCTAAGCTCTCCCCACTATGATCTATCCTTCTTAGAACTCTGCTTTTAACAAGTAACTCTCTTATATACAATATTTCAATGGATCTCTATTTTCTATTACTTGAAGCCTAAGCTTCTATGTCTTTCTTTCACAATCCTGGTCATAACTCTAATATTTTACATTCCTTTTAAATGGTCTATCCACTCAAAATCAGTTCAATTTTCTCAATGTTATTCAAATACCATGCTGAAGTATGATGAAAAACTCAGTTTTTATTATATTTTGCTTCTTGAAGTCCTATAATACTTAGTACCTTAGATTTACAGAATATTTTAACTGTGAAATTAGGACTACTTCTCAAAATCATAAGGAACAGGTTTAAGAAGAAGTAGAAAGAATATTTTGCCTCAGGGGAGCCTAGATGGAAACGTTAAAAAAATAATTATTCATAGTAACCACTGCCTTACATATTCTTTAGATTCCTGTTTATACTGGTTTAATTTGAAAATAGAAGCATCTTATACCTGTAGTAACGGAGATGTAAGTAGATGAAATCTCCAATTGGCACTGGGTTCCAAAGTGCACATTTTGATGGAGGAAAATAGAAAGGCACCATCCTGCTTGAAGAAAACCTTAAAAAAAACCAAAGCACAATGAGAAACAGACAAATCTTACAAGAAACAGTTTAAATAACAGGGCTTTTCTGATTACTTTTGTAACTTTAGAAGATTTGAAAAACATTTTTAAAAAGTAAAAGAAAAATCTCTTCTAACTCTACTATCAAGTGAATAAACACTCAAAAGTTATGTCCTTTTTTTCCTATTCACATATACATTTATATACACATGAGCCTTTTAAAAAAGAACTGAGTATAAATTCTATAAAATCTTCTTTAAGTAACAGAAAATGAATATAAACTGTGAATTTAAATTTTAAATTAATATCTGTCTTTCTCAACTAATTTCAGGGTAACACTTAAAAAATTATGAAAAACACAAAACCTTTTCAGGGCTTTCAAACTTGGTATTTTAGGCCCTGTCACATGAGGTCTTTTCTTTTTGCAGCATCACATGGCATGCGTGATCTTAGTTCCCTGACCAGTGATTGAACCTGTGCCTCCTACAGCGGAGTCTCAACCACTGGACTTCCAGGGAAGTCCCACACATATGTTTAATTACCGAAGCATCAGAAAAACATCAATAATTCCTCAACAAAGATCATGCAAGCAACATAAAGCAATGTTAAATCATATGGAGTACCATCACAGAGTTTTTATTTTGTATAAGTGAGTAATTTGAGAAAACTACAATAAGAAAAATAATGCAAAGAAAGCACTAGGAGAAAATATCAGCTAAAGTCACATGTAATTAAAGCAAGAAAGCTCTGACAGTGAGCTACCTACAAAAGTGCATTTGCATGGTGGTAGACTATTAAATAGTTGAATTGAAAAACTATTTATCATATCACACACTAAGAATATCTTGTTCTAGATCTTACTTTCATGTATCACCTGATAAAACTCACCAACTAAAATACTGGCCCCAGTCATCTACTATGATGATCCATAGATCATCACAGATCCACAGATCATCTGCTATGTACCAGGCATCCTACTAGGCACTTTACATGTACAATATTTCTCACTAAAACTTTCTCAGACACTTTATTGTCCACTTTAGAGATAACAAACTCCAACTTCTGCAACTTGATACAACAACTAAGTAGCAGAGCTGGAATGTGTATCTAAGTGTAGCTGATTTCAGAGCTTGTACTACTAGAAACTGAATGATGTAATGCTTTAGACCATGGTTCAGTCTAGCTCTACCACGATCTTAGCTGCTGCTAAGTCACTTCAGTCGTGTCCAACTCTGTGCGACCCCATAGACGGCAGCCCACCAGGCTCCCCCGTCCCTGGGATTCTCCAGGCAAAAACACTGGAGTGGGTTGCCATTTCCTTCTGCAATGCATGAAAGTGAAAAGTCAAAGTGAAGTCGCTCAGTCGTGTCTGACTCTTAGTGATCTCATGGACTGCAGCCTATCAGGCTCCTCCGTCTATGGGATTTTCCAGGCAAGAGTACTGGAGTGGGATGCCATCGATCTTAGCTATGTGCTTGCAAATCTTTATAAGGATTTTTAATCTCTCTTTATTTGAAATAAAGACACAATCTGAAATTAAGAAATTTGTTTAGGGACTTCCCTGCTGGTCCAGTGGTTAAGACTCTCAGCTCCCAATGCAGAGGCCCAGGTTCAATCCCTGGTCAGGGAACTAGATCCCATATGCTGCAACTAAGACCTGGTGCAGCCAAATAAATGAATAAATATTTAAAAAAAAAAAAAGAAATTTGTTCAAAGTCACAAAGGTAGTTAAGTGACAAACTGTCAATTTATCTATGTCTCTACATCTAATATATTTATTATTTACCAGTTGGAGAGAGGAAGAATGATTTAAGGGTTAAAAGCAAAGCCTGGCTATCAGCTGCTTAGGTCTTTGATTTTCGAACCTGGCTTCAAAATTTGCTGGCTCTGTGACCATGATCCAATCAATGTCTCTGTGCCTGAGTTTCTTCAACTGTTAAACAAAATAATATCAGTATCTCCTGGGAGAGTTATAGTGAATACTTATTAAATGAGTCAATATATATAAAATGCTCAGAAAAAATCCTGGCTTACAGTAAGTGCTCAAGGTTAGCTATTTCTTTTTGTTGTAAGTAGTCCATTTCTTTTCACTGTAAGCAGTAGTGCAGGTTTAAAATCCAACCTGCACTACTTCAGGTTTACTTCCTTATAGTGCACAGTAGAAATCATTTCAGCTGTAAATACTGGCTATAACAGTTACCAACTGTATAACTTTGGGTTGGTTAAGATCTCTATGCTAGTTTCTTCATTGAAAAAAAAAAAAAAAGAGGGGGATAATAATAGTACTCATTCCTCATGGGTTTGTTGTGAGGATTAAATAAAAATAATGTATGCAAAGTGCCTATTAGCACAGAACCTGGTTGTTATTAATTTTTTCCTTAATCTAAAGTATACAGGGAGACAGACTTGAGAGGCAAGAAAGATAAAAACACCTTGAAATTGGGTGCAAAGTTCTGCATGTATGTATAAAAGTACTTTTCCTTAGGGAATGAAATTCATGGCTATTAGACATTCAAAGGGGTTTGTAAACAAAAATAATTCAAAACTGCTGCCCTAAAAGCCCAAAGATTACTGAAAACCAGAGTTCAATAAATGAATTATTTTCCCTAGAATGTAAGGAATGGATTTGACCCAATAATAAAATTAAAGAGAAGAACAAAGGCTGATAAAGTTTCAAAGAGTAAGAGGTAGCAACAGGAGAGAACAGAAGGGCCAAAATTAAGCAAAAGAATATGATAGCCTCTTTGGGTCATGTTTCCCATTGTCTTCATCAAGAACATCTGGCACAAAGAAAAATAACACAGAGAATAAAGGTAACTCATGGATGCAATTCTAGTTTAGAAGAAAAGAAATTTACATGTCAGCAATAATTGTTCTTCTCAAGGGGGAAAAAAGAACAATAAATGATCCAAAGAGCCAAATAACTCAAGCCATTTTGTCTGCTCCTCAAAGTAGTGACAGACTGAGAAAATTAGGAGACAGGTGGCAAGCTCCTCCTCCTCACACCACACTGAGTGGGAAAAGGCTTAGGTACATTCAGTGTGAAATTTTTCCGATCAAATAATTAGAGTTTATAAGAGGGAAGGAACTCAACCGTTTTCCCATTTGTCTAGGATGTAAATAAATATGTATGTGATCTTTAGCCTCAAAAGTTCAGGTACTATTTTTCATCAATACAAAGACCGTCTGTGAAACTAAAATAAGGAAAGGAGGAAATGAGACTAAGATTTACTGAATGTCTACAATGTCCCAGACCCTTTAGTTTAGTAGTCTTATTTAACCCTTCACAATAACCTTCTGATAGAGATTACTGTCCCCAATTTACAGATGAGGAAATTGAAGCTTAGAGAAGTTAAATAACTTGATCATGGTCACCCACCTAATAAATGGTAAAGCTGGGATATGGACCCAGATTTTCCTGATTCTAAAGATTACTTTTTTCTCCTCTCTTCCAACCCAAATTATGTGAGTAACTGTGAAAAGCACATTCTGTAAAAATATTTCTATACCTGGTATTCATCTGGGGCCCTGCAAGAGGATATGTAGACTCCATGATAGTTGGTGAATGATTTATTCAATTTCACATGCTCAGGAACCTAAAGAAATAAAGAGAATATTACTAATGAGTGACAAAAAAATAAAAAGAAACATGATTTAACCACATATTAGCAAAATAACAGACAAAATTAGGTTACTTATATGAAGTGTCTTCATCCATAGATGAATAAGATAAAGTGCTTATGAATTCGGATCACTACTTTGTAGTATTTGGCCTATAAATTAATGTTAATATTTATTCTAGGCAGCAAATCCCACCAACTATCTATTTATTAAGATTCTGCACCAAGATCCTTGTATTAATTTAGTGAGCTGGGTAGGGCAGGTAGTATTTAATACATGAGACTTTAACCAAAAGCTTCATAATAGTCAGAAAACCACAAAACAGCAAATAGGAACAATTTGGGCTAGATATTTATTTGGTCTATAATAAAGTCAACAAATTTTCAAGCTTGTGGAGATAGGAGACAAATACTGCATACCCACAAACTAACCTGTATTAGTGCCAAGTCAGTGGTCTTTTCTTGGCTCCTCATACATTCTCTGGGCAATCTCATCCACTCCCATTGCTTCCGAAGCAAACATACCAAACTCTCAGTGTCTGCCTCTCTTCCAAGTTTCACGTCTGTATTTCTAATTGCCTACTGGATTCTTGCTGCTGTTTAGTCACTAAGTCAAGTCTGACTCTGCAACCCTGTAGACTCTAGCCCACAAGCCTCCTCTGTCCATGAGATTTCCCAGGCAAGAACACTGGAGTGGGTCCCCATTTCCTTCTCCAGGGGATCTTCCCCACTCAGGAATCAAACCCTAGGTCTCCTGCATTGCAGGCAGATTCTTTACCACTGAGCCGCTGGGAAGTCCTACCCATTGGATATCGACATCTAAATATTATAAAAGCAAAACACAGAACCCGAAGTCCTTTCTTTACATCTCATTATTTGCTATGTTCTTTTATCAAATCTTAGAGTTAGAATCTTTAGGCCCTGTGTATTCTACTTCAATCCTAACAAAAAAGAATTGTTTAAAAGCAAGGTAAGGAAGGAGAGAGTTATTCATTCTGGTGCAGAAGTCATTCAGAAAAATTTTTTAGTTAAAGTCAGAATCTGGAAATATTTACAAAAACCAAATCCTATTTAAAGTACCCTTGTAAGGTTGATAAAATGTCCCTCTTAGAGGTATCTGGACTTCATGCAGCTTCTATGGAATGCATGTTTTAAACTTTAAAGTCCTTCTATGCTACTTGGTTGTCATGGACAACAATATTCAGATTGATAGTTGTAACTTTCAGAAGTAATAAAGTGCCGTTTTTCTTTATTAAACAAGAGTCTTAAAACTCCTTATCTGTCTCTTCTTCCTTTATGCATTAAGATAAATCAAAAATGTTGACCTATTATTTCTCATTTCAAAAAAAACCCATAGGAGACAGTTAATTGATAGTAACACACAAGCAATTAAAGCTAATGTAGTGAAAGTAATATTATGTAACACTTATACCTAGCAAAACATATTCTCCCTGGATAATGGCATAGTTGTGTATCAAATGGAAACCATCAAGTCATCCTTATCTCTCCTTTCTCCCTCTTCCCCAATATAAACTGTCCATCTCCACTGCCTCAGTTCCTGACTTTATTAGCTCTCACCAGATTTACTGAAAAGTCTCCACAGTGCTACCAGAAGGGCTCTCTTTGTGCTCAGTCAAAAAGGGTTGAAAAGCATTAGTTGCTTAGTCGTGTCCAACTCTTTGTGACCCTAAGGACTGTAGCCAGCCAGGCTCCTCTGTCTATGGAATTCTCCGGGCAAGAAAACTGGAGTGGGTAGCCATTCCCGACCCAGGGATGGAACCTGGATCTCCTGCACTGCTGGCAGATTCTTTACCATTTGAGCCACCAGGGAATTATTGCTATATAAATCTGACCAAGTTATTCTCTGGCTTAAAGAGTTGATGGCTCTTCTTTCAATTCAGTTCAGTTCAATCACTCAGTCTGTCCAACTCTGTGCAACCCCATGAACTGCAGCACGCCAGGCCTCCCTGTCCATCACCAACTCCCGGAGTTCACCCAAACCCATGTCCATTGAGTCGGTGATGCCATCCAACCATCTCATCCTCTGTCTTCCCCTTCTCCTCCTGCCCTCAATCTTTCTCAGCATCAGGGTTTTTTCAAATGAGTCAGCTCTTCACATCAGGTGGCCAAAATATTGGAGTTTCAGCTTCAACATCAGTCCTTCCAATGAATATTCAGGACTGATTTCCTTTAGGATGGACTGGCTGGATCTCCTTACAGTCCAAGGGACTCTCAAAGAGTTTTCTCCAACACCACAATTCAAAAGCATCAATTCTTCAGCATTCAGCTTTCTTTACGTCTTCTTTCAATGTCCATCCAATTACTCAGTCGTGTCCGACTCTGTGACCCCCATGGACTAGCCCGCCAGGCTCTTTTGTCCATGGAATTCTTCAGGCAAGAACACTGGAATGGGTTGCCATTCCCTTCTCCAGGGGATCCTCCTTGACCCTGGGGTTGAACCAGGTCTCCTGATTAGCAGGCAGACTTTTTACAGTCTGAGCCACCAGGGAAGCTCCGGCTCTTCTGCAGAATAAAGGACTTTCAGAACCTGGCCCCATCCTATTATCCCACACATCCCTTCACTCCTACATCACATTCAGTGGATACTGGCAGTATCCACGCACACCTACTGTCCCTTTTATTTGGAAGGCCCTGGTAAACTCTCATCATCCTTCACAATCCAATCCGAATATCAACTCCTCTGTGAAACCGTCTCCTAGATACCATGGTGGTGTTACTACCGACTGTGTTCACACCCACAGCATTTTCACGCTTTGTTATTTATAAATCACTTCCAGCCGACCACGAACTTTAAACGTTAACCGATCCCTTACTATGTAGCTGGAGAAGGAAATGGCAACCCACTCCAGCAATCTTGCCTGGAGAATTCCATGGACAGAGGAGCCTGGCAGGCTACAGTCCATGGGGTTGCAAAGAGTCAGGCAAGATTGAGCAACTATCACTCATTACTATGTAGCTGTCCGAGCATACTGGGCTTCCGTCCAGACATTTTTACAGTAAAAACTTAATATGATAGCATGTTATCGATTGAAAACTTTGTTCACATACCTAAGTACAAATGATTCCCAAGGAATTCATCGTCCCGATTCCCTTTGCGTCATTAGTCCAGGCTCCTAGTCCGCTGAACCCAAAACAGGCAGCAGAGGGTTGCCCACCCTCGTCCCCCAGGCTCGCAGAGGCCACCGGGGGAACTGAAGCACAAAAATACTCACCGCAATCTCCGCCGAGTTGAGGTTTGTTTGCTGGGCCGGAACAGAGTCCAAGGAGAACCTCTGCCAACTCGCCCCGCCTCTGGGACGTTGAGGGTCGCGGGAACCGGGGCGGCAAATACAAGCTCGCGAAACCGAAGCCCGCGCCACGCCTGCTGACTGGTCGGAAGCCCAACCCATCAGGGAGAAGGGGCGGTGCCGGACTTGACACTCCCGGTCTCCGCGACGCTATGGTGCAACAGCCAATCAGCGCCCTGCACCGGTCCGACGCCGACCAATCCTAAACCTCCATGGAGAAAGAAGAGCGCCACCCGCGCTCCTGGATCAGATTCCGGAGGATTTAAACACTTCAATTTCGTCAACGGTTAAGTTCCGGGGTGGGGCGGGACTTGCGCACGCGCAATGAAAAAGCCCCGCCGGGCGGATGAGATGGCAGAGGAAGCCGGAAGTACTGGCTTCTCTGGTTCACTCTCGGCGGCTAGAAGCGAACCAAACGCCTTGATTAAATGCACAAAAAGAGGGGAAGTTCCGACTTCTTCCAATTTCTTTCCTAAGAATCATACTCGCCTCTCAACATAAAAGATTTTAATTCCTTCCTGTTTGAACCGAAAAGAACGTGGCCATTTGTAAGCTATTTATACTTACCTTCACAATGAATGGGCTTCTCTGATGGCTCAGTTGGTAAGGAATGTGTCAGCAATGCAGGAGTCCCTGGGTTGGGAAGATCCCCTGAAGAAGGAAATGGCCACCCACTCCAGTAGTCTTGCCTGGGAAATCCCATGGACAGAGGAGCCTGGCAGTCCACAGTCCATAGGGTTGCAAGAGTTGGACACAAGTGACTAAACCACCACCCTCCATAATGAATATTGGTATTAGGTATGGTATTGGTATTGTATATATGACATATGATATTAGTATTAGTGTGATGATTTATAGTTATCTTCACAAGTGTTGATAATCGCGCCTTCACCGCCATTATCTTAATCGATTGTCTGAATAGCAGCAGTAGGTATTACTGTCCCTATTTAACAAGGGAGGACATGTAGAAGATCACACAGGTAGATAGCGCAGAGTCCAGATGTGAAATGTCACTTACATTTCTCTAGACTTTTGTTAGTTTCCTGAGCAATGTGGGAGTGTCTTAATGTCTGAACTGCACTTGTAGGCTGTTTTGTACGACTGTGCATCCACCCTTTTGAGAGAGTGAAAACACTATCTTGAAAAATGTATCAAACAAGCCAAGAAATATGTGCTCCAGTGTCAATCTCTGCTTTCCTGGAAAAATTCCTAGAATCTAGGGAACACATTTTAAGAGAAATGCTGATGAGTTCCTCAGATCTGGTGTATGAGCAGGAAGAGCCTCAGACAGTGATGCATGTCTGACAAAGCCTTGGATGACCCAGTGGAGAACTCTAGAGCAAAGATTGCCCATGAGAGGAATCCCACATTAGGCAGAAATGACCAGAACCCTTGCTGTGCCCAGTCATTGCCTGGAACTTACCATAAAGAGCAAGCACCATCGTTAAGGCAGATCTGGAAGACCACAACAAGAGGCTGCCAGCCAAGTGTATTGTTTGCTGCTAATTGTCATGTTCTTTCTAGAGATAGATCCAAGTGACACACTTTGATGGCTGCCATGGTTTACATTAAGTGCAAAGGCCCTGGGGTGAGCATTTTCTGACATCTTCAAGGAAGGGCAGGAGACCAGTCTGTGCTGAGCAAAATGGGTTAGAAGACTATCAACAGTTGAAGGACAGGAGGTGTTGGTAGATCATGGGGCATTTCAAGGACTTAGCTACAGTCTTGAGTTCTACAGGAAGCCAAAGGAAGATTTGAAATAGGGGACTGTCAAGATCTGATTTTAGGTTTTAAAAGCATCACTATGGAAGGGGACGAAAGAGGATGAAATGGCTGGATGGCATCACTGACTCGATGGGTGTGAGTCTGGGTGAACTCCGGGAGTTGGTGATGGACAGGGAGGCCTGGCGCGCTGGGATTCATGGGGTTGCAAAGAGTCGGACACGACTGAGCGACTGAACTGAACTGAACTGATGGTTGCCACATAGAGAATAAACTGTAGGGGGCAAAGGCAGAAGCAAGGAGACTAGTTAGCTGCTGCAATGACATAAAGGAGAGATTGACAGCTTGAACTGGAATGGTGGCAATGGAGGTGGTGAGAGGTTACTGGATTCTGCATATATTTTGAAGGCAGATTCAAAATTTGATTAGAGATTGAACTTAGGATGTAAAAAATAACTTTGTGTGGGCTCCTTATGATTTATGGTTTTTTTTTAAGAACTACTTTAAAATATCTGAAAGAGAAACGTAAGATGATATGAATTAAACAAAAAGGAAGGGGCAAGCATAACACACAACTCCCTATTCCTTAGGTGTAGGCTGGACATAGTGACATCTTTCCAAAGTGGACAGTATGTTAAGGAGTGGAGGAAAGAGTAACTTAACAGTGGAGAAACCTGACCATTAGTATTTCAGCCATGAGATCAAGGTCAATATTAATAGTCATGCTGATATTGTATATACTTGATATGGTATGATGAAAATGGCACTTTACCTGTGTGGTCTTCCTTCCAATAACCTATAAATCCAAACTTATCTTGAGAAAAACATCATACAAATTTCAACAGTGAGGAACCCTAATAAATGTCTGACCTGTACTTCTCAAAACTCAAGGTTATCAAAACAAGGAAAGTCTGAGAAACTAACTAAGAGGAGCCTAAAGAGATAACTAAATGTAATGTGGTATCAAGACTGGAATCATGAAAGAGAAAAAGCAGACCAGGTTGAAAACTAAGAAAATGTAAATAAATTCTGGACCTTAAGTAATAATAGTGACCAATATTGGATAGGTAACTGTAACACATGTACCATACTAAATATGACCTGTTAATAACAGGGGACTCTCAGGGTGGGTAATGAGAATCTGTACTATATTCTCAAGTTTCCTGTTAATCTAAAACTGTTCTTAGAAATAAAGTCTGTTTAAAAAGAAGAAAGGGGCTGCCACACTCGCCCTCTGTGATGGCCCACATTCTGTGGAGTGTGTTTCTCTCTAAACAAATCCACTTCTTACCTATCAAAAAAAAAAAAAAAACTAAGAAAGGAATGGGCAAGAGGAGAATTGAAGTATATGCTAATTTTTTGAACAACAGCAATAAATAAATGCCTTCTTATATGCTTAATAATAACTCAGTTCAGTTCAGTTCAGTCACTCAGTCGTGTCTGACTCTTTGCAACCCCATGAATTGCAGCACGCCAGGCCTCCCTGTCTATCACCAACTCCTGGAGTTCACCCAGACTCACATCCATCGAGTCAGTGATGCCATCCAGCCATCTCATCCTCTGTCGTACCCTTCTCCTCCTGCCCCTAATCCCTTCCAGCATCAGAGTCTTTTCCAATGAGTCAACTCTTCGCATGAGGTGGCCAAAGTACTGGAGTTTCAGCTTTAGCATCATTCCTTCCAAAGAAATCCCAGGGCTGATCTCCTTCAGAATGGACTGATTGGATCTCCTTGCAGTCCAAGGGACTCTCAAGAGTCTTCTCCAACACCACAGTTCAAAAGCATCAATTCTTCAGTGCTCAGCCTTCTTCACAGTCCAACTCACATCCATACGTGACCACTGGAAAAACCATAGCCTTGACTAGACGGACCTTTGTTGGCAAAGTAATGTCTCTGCTTTTGAATATGCTAATTAGGTTGGTCATAACTTTCCTTCCAAGGACTAAGCGTCTTTTAATTTCATGGCTGCAGTCACCATCTGCAGTGATTTTGGAGCCCAAAAAAACAAAGTCTGACACTGTTTCCACTGTTTCCCCATCTATTTCCCATGAAGTGATGGGACCAGATGCCACGATCTTTGTTTTCTGAATGTTGAGTTTTAAGCCAACTTTTTCACTCTCCTCTTTCACTTTCATCAAGAGGCTTTTTAGTTCCTCTTCACTTTCCGCCATAAGGGTGGTGTCATCTCCGTATCTGAGGTTATTGATATTTCTCCTGGCAATCTTGATTCCAGCTTGTGCTTCTTCCAGCCCAGCATTTCTCATGATATAATAACTCAGACTTCAATTAAACATTTTATTACCACTGGACTTCTAAGCAGGATATACATTCAATGCTATGGATTAAAAAAAAATGCTATGGCTAGAGTGCTGCTGCTGCTGCTGCTGCTGCTAAGTTGCTTCAGTCGTGTCCGACTCTGTGTGACCCCATAGACGGCAGCCCACCAGGCTCCCCTGTCCCTGGGATTCTCCAGGCAAGAACACTGGAGTGGGTTGCCATTTCCTTCTCCAATGCATGAAAGTGAAAAGTGAAAGTGAAGTTGCCCAGTCATGTCCAACTCTTCTCGACCCCATGGACTGCAGCCTACCAGGCTCCTCTGTCCATGGGAGTTTCCAGGCAAGAGTACTGAAGTGGAGTGCCATTGCCTTCTCTGATGGATAGAGTAGATATTCTTAAAACTGAATTACAAGTAATTACTGACTTCATTTTTGAATTGGAATGATTCAGCTTCCTATTTAGGACAAGCTGGAGGAATCCAAAGGGCTTATTCCTTAGGTATTAAAAATTTTTTGGAATATGATACAATGTAACAAGCATTGACCCTGGGCATCTGGCCCCAGTTCTGTCATTTAAACTCTTTAAGATTGATTTTCCTTTTTTGCATATTGTACATCATCATAAAAAAGAGTTAAATCATAATAGTGTGAAAATTAATTAAAAGACTACCTATATATTTTAAGTGTACCAGCTGTACTAACAACTGACAGTGTTAATAAATAAGCAACACATTGCTGTACATACATAAAGATGAAAGGAGTAATTTGTTAAATTAGAGAATAAGCTTAGTGAACTCAAATCTACAGATGCTCTACCAAGGATCTACTACAAATTAAGCTTTGTGCTAAATGGCATGGGGGATTGGAAGGATGTGTTCTTAAGCAAAGAACAAGGAAAGCCCAATTTTATAGGGGTGTGTAATAAGAGGTAATTATCCAAAGCAAATATGAATTATTGTTAGATTGCAGCCTATTAGATAGACTGAATACATACCGTGGTATTCTTTGATCCTTGTTTATATAGGCTGCTGCTGCTGTTTAGTGGCTAAGTCACGTCCAAGTCTTTGCAACTCCATGGACTGTAGCCTGCCAGGCTCCTCTGTCCATGGGATTCCCCAGGCAAGAATGCTGGAGTAGGCTGCCATTTCCTTCTCCCAGGGATCTTCCTGACCGAGGGATCAAACAAGTATCTCCTACTTGGCAGGCGGATTCTTTACCACTGATCCACCTGTTTTATGTCATTTCAGGACACCATGGAATTGCTACGGCTACTGGCCCCTACACAGAAAAGCTATCAGTCTTATTTTTCAAATTTTAAGAGCTTTAATTTGCTTCACAGAGAATCATTTCCAGTATGTCATGCTTTTTTAAAAATGTGTTTTTTAAAGTTGTTGCACAAACAACACTATAAATTAAAAAAAAAAATGTAAAGGGAAAAATTAATCCAAAGTTCTACATTCTAACATAACAATTGTTTTCATTTTTCCTATTCCCTTACAGTCCCTGAACATATGACATGGTCTTTAAGATTAGACCTGGTAAATGTTCAGTGTTATAAACCCTGATGTGCCTGCTAACAGGCTCGTCATGGGAATTAAAGAGCTATTGTTATCACCAGGAACAGGGAAGCTGGAATCAGTTACCAGTTCTGCCCTTATTTACAAAACACCCAACTTTCCCTGTCTCTATTTACACTTCTAAGCTAAGCTGGACTGGTGCTTTTAGAAAATGACTACAGCTTTGCTTTTAAGGAACATCATATTTTTAAGGAGGATTGTTAATCTGTCAATTTATGTAGAATTTCTTTGAGACTCAAACCTCTTGGGAGAGGTAATAATAACAATGTGTCAAGTCATGTTGACTCATTTTACTTATTTTTTGAAAGCTTGAAGTGTTTTGGAATAAAGACAAGAAAGATCAAATAACATATTGGTAAATTCTCTGTAAGTAATGGCTCAGCTGATTTTTTTTTTAACCATCATCCTGATTTTGCAGGCAAAGAAACTGTGGGTATAAGCAAACTACCTAGGCTTGCAAAGTTGTAATAGGCAAAAAACGCTGGAAGTCCTGCTGAAGACCATCATTTCCCTTCACTGGTTAGCCTGCCATTCTGCAGTATGCAGACTGAGCTCAGCTGACAGCATCACTCCCAGGAGGGTAGGTGAATTGTCTGTTGCCACATTTGGCACATCAGCTTTTAAAAAATCATGTTTCTTTTAACCAGTGCTCTCAGAATCTTTGATAAAAGGTACTTTGATAAAACATTACAGCAATAAGTGCAAATCTGAATAACATCGAGTCTTCCTTTTAGAACCTCCATTAAGCATCAGGTTATGTAATGGGCTAAGCATCCCTCCAGGAAATAGATCACAATGTAATAGATGGCTATGAAGGCCTCAGGGCAAAGCATATGGCCTGCCACCTACCCACCTGTGCCACCCACACACCTGCCCTGTCTTTGCTCCATCACCCAAACTGTTCCTAGAAACCAGTTCCTAGCTATACTCAAGAAAGGAATTACAGGGCAGCAGTTGTCAAAGACCATTGTAGATAGAACTTGAGTGGCAGGAGCCAAGTTACATACTCTAAATCCTCCAAGAACCTTGGAGTTTCCTTAAGAGAGTAAATCACGTTGTAACAGTAACACATTTGTTATGTTGTATAGAATCATCAGACATAGTCTCTGCCTTCAAGGAGCTCTAAACCAAGTGTGTGGATACACAGTACAGCACAGTGCTACAACAGAAGTAAACATGGGATGGAGTAAGTGTGGGCCGGGTGGTGGTAGTGGGTGTAGAAACACAAAAGAGGGGCACCTAACCCAGTCTTGGGAATTTAGACAGCGCTTCCCAAAGGAGGTAAAATCTGAGCTGAATCCTGAAAAATGAATAGCACGTCAAACAGATGTTGTCAAAAATGGAAAAATCAAAGTATGGAACAGATATTTAAAGTGCAAGTATGATAAATAGGACATAAGTGGTGAAAAGGCCCTACTTCTTAAGACCCTTGAGAGTTCCCTATGAACACAGCTATACTCTGGTAATAGTATGCACATACTGAATATATGTTCCAAAGACTTAATGTACTTGATAAATAAACACATATGGGTAGGAGTGAGTTTTGAGGATAGCTCTTATTTTTACATCTTTCGAGATCAGTCTTCACATCTGTTACAGAACTTACTTTGAATGGATTTTGTGCCTATGGAACTTTTTACCTCCTAAAGGTTCAGTACTGTATAGGATGAATGCATATTTTGAAGCTGTACATTCTAAGTTTGAATTTGACTTTGCTAGCTAACTGCCTCTGTGTCTTTAAATAAAGTACTTCCACTTCCTGGCTCTTTTTCCATCTGCAAAATGACAGCACTAACTTCATTATGTGTATTTTATAAGGCAAGGCCAATATTCAGCCAACACACAACTGGTAATATTGTGTTGGTGGTTAAAAGTGAATTATTTCCATGTGAGTTGGATATAGCTACTTCCCTGAGAACTTGGAACACCTAGGACTTCCTCATGATCCCACAACTAGAGGACTGACGCCGGCATAGCAAATCCTGGCACAGAAATCGCAACAAATATTCTGATTGTATTAATTATTGAAAAGTTTGAATGTCATCCCAAGACTAAGTAATAGAGTGAAATGCTTGGCACATAGTGGATATTCAATAGATATTAATCGAATGTATTTAATCTATGGATTCAATCTATGGATTTAAGTAGAGAATAGCTTCTATTACGTGATAGCCATTTATTCAATATATACTCATTGGCACATTCCTATTGGGGGTCTGATTGTTTGCATCAAGGGGGAACTCACTGAATCTCTGCCACCTCCACAGATTAAGAGCACTGATATAAGGCTAAAGCAAAATGAATTCTTTGGGGACAAATTCAGGACTAAGGTGCCAAGAATTAGACCTTTCACTGTGGACAAGCAGACAGGTTAAATGTTCGAGCATCAGAGTAGCACAGTGTCTTTTATGAATGCTTGCCTCCTTGGCTTGGCTCCATGGGACCACCTGGTGTAATAAACAGGTGTTTTGGAAAACCTCTTCCATGTGTCTCCTCTCTACCCACAGCACTACTCACACTGAACACTCTGGTCACCAAAAGTGTGTGATATTTGGGCTGGGGGCAGGGTTCCCATACCAAACATTCCTTGTAATCCATTAACGTTTGTTATATAGCAAAAGATAACCAGAGTAGGCCCAAAGAGACAACAAATAATACGTTGTTTTCTGCTTAGCCCTGATCTTTCTGGAAAACCCTTGGTAGAGATGGGTATCTAGGTTTCACTTTTTTAATATCTTTCTTCTTTAGTTAATTTTCCTTAGTTGCCTAACATGGTTGGCAGGAGATGGGCACAGTGCAAGACACTAAGTACTGAGCCCTTGTAGTCAAATTCTCCAGGGAGTCAAAGAAAAGTTACTACAAATTGCTATAAGTATACAATGAAGTTTTGCACCCAGACTCCTTCCTATGTGGAATCCTTAGTTCTGGTGGTCTCTATCATGGGAGCTAGAATGATTATCTTTTTGTCTCTTTCCTAATTCATGTAAAAAGGGCACAAGGCCTTCATCAAAAACCAAAGAATAGCCTCCTAGACCCTTTTCCACAGATCCCATCCCTGTAACATCTTTCAGCTCTGGCAATTATACCAGATGAGATAGAGAAAAGTCATGCCCAAAAGAAAAGAGGCACATTTGCTTCAATATGGCCTTTTTTTGTACTCCTACCACCTCATAATAATATGACCAGTCATTCTCATTTTCAGCTGACATATATCCTACATCCTCCTCCCTGGCAGGTGGAAGATTGGGAGACTTCCTCTGAGCTTGAATTGGACTTTTACCACCAGGCATTCTGCCAGGCCAGAGGGCAGCAACTATAGCCTGTGGGCACCTGTTTTGGTATAGACTTACACCCTAGCAGTGGTTTTTACATTTTTAAGTGGATTTAAAAAATGAGAGAATAACATTTTGAGGCAGGTGCAAATTCAAATTTCAGTGTCCATAAAAAAAGTTTTTTGGAACATTATCACGTTCATTTGTTTATGTATGATCTGAGGCTGCTTTTTACTATAATGGCAAAGTTGTGTAGCTGAATGGAGATGCTAAGCCACCCAAGACCTAAAATATTTATTGTCTGGCTTTTTACAGAAAAAGTTCGCAGATCCCTATGCTAAGTACCAGGACATACCTTCAAGAGGCACAGTAGCAGCAATTGGATAACTGTCCTTCTTCTCATCAAAAAACTAAACACAGTAGGATGGTGTGAGGTCATCTATACCAATGCTTTCATTTCACCCTTCTCTCCATTTCCTAGTTGGAAGATGAAAAACTGAAGTTCCAAGATTAGCAGGAGTTTCCTAAGGTTACAGTGATTTATTGGTAGCATAGAGACTAAAACTTAGGTCTCCCTATTCTAAGTCAGATGTCCTTGCCTATTAATCCTCCTTGAGTCCTAATATTTACTGTACTAAGTGGGAAAAGATCTTGGACCAGGAATGTACTTTGTTACCTGGCACCATATGGTAACATGAAGACTTTGGACTTAACAACTCTACCATTCCTTTCAGCCTTGATGTTCTCTGCTTTTAAAGGAGATAATGCTGACTCTATAGCAACAACAATGAAAACATCCAGCTGAATTCCAGCTCCTGCTGCTTACTGGCCAGCTGTCTTCAGACAACTTTTGGCTTTGGTTTCATTTGCAAAATGAGTATAATAGTAACATCTATGTCATTAAATCAATACAATAGTAACTATGATAGGGCTCAATAAACAAGGGAAAAACAAGGGACTGAAGGGAGAAGGGATTAGAGAGGCAAAGAAAGAGGGTGGAGAGAAGAAATGGAAAAGAGAAGTAGATAGGGAGAAGGAAGGGAAGTCAGAAATGGGAAAAGAAGGGGAGGAGGATTGGAAATAAGTAAAAAAAAAAAAAAAAGTGGACAAGATGGGGGAAAAGATGAAAAGAGGCCAAAAATAGTGTGTGAGGGAAGAGGAAAAGGGTTGTACAGGGAGAAAGAGAGTGGTGGTAGCCAGATAAGGCTGTGCCACCATCCTCGCCTCCTGTCTGTATCCCTTCCTGGCACTCTGCCCTCAAGAACTTAATTTCACTCTTGTAGTCTCTCTCTTCAAGCCAGTACTATCTCACTTAAACTTCTACCTGGATGATAAATTGAACACCCTGGCCTCTCAATTCTAATAACAGGGTGTGTATCTGCTTCAGTCTTCCACTCCCATGGGCTCATCCCAGATATCATCAGCAGCAGAAACTCACAACCTTTGATACTTCAGTTCCAAACATTCCACTCAGATCACCAGCTCATGTGCTCAAGTACTCCACTGCCACCATTCTTTGACATCAGTACTTCTAATATCTTCCCTGGTTCCTGTCCACTTCTCCATTGTTAGCCCTCACATGCCACCATTTGCTTTTCTGCCTGATTTTGATTCTGCATGTGCTGTGCTGGCTCAGTCGCTCAGTCGCATCCAACTCTTTACGACCCCATGGACTGTAGCCTGCCAGGCTCCTGGGTCCATGGGGATTCTCCAGGTAAGAATTACTGGAGTGGGTAGCCTATCACTTCTCCAGGGGAATTTCGAGACCCAGGAATTGATTCGGGGTCTCCTGCATTGTAGGTGGATTCTTCACCATCTGAGCTACCAGGAAGGTCCTTGATTCTGCATAAACCATCATAAACATTCTCTTGCAAACATTCCCTTAGTCTTCTCTCTTTCTGTTTTACTTGCCTAGCAAAACCCCAATCCTGGATTAGCCCAACTGTTTGCCTGCCCTTCTCTCTGCCTGTGCCTGAATAGTCTAATGTCTTTAATGATTTTAAATCCATGATCTCAAAAACCAAATGAGCTTTTAATACTTCCCAGAAGTCCTACTGATTAGTTTTCTTTAGAAAAACACACTTTATACTATCAAAGATGTCTATTTCATACCTTTTCTCTCCTCAGATATCCTAGTCCCTTCCCCTTCCCCTCAGGTAATATTGCCCTTTCATTACAAGAAAAAGAAAGTTATCAGACAGGAACCCTTCCTACCTTCAAATCTTCCTGAACTCTACTCTTCTTGTTATTCCTGTTACAAATGAACATCTTCCTATCTAGGACTTTCAAGTCATCTAAAGTCCTCCAGGTGTCTTAGATGTGTCCAAGTCCTTTGGACTTGCTCATCTGATTTTTCTCCTCAAGGGGTTACCTCTCTTTCTTTCTTTCAAATCATTCCTAACCCCTTAAGCATGAGCTTGAGTATAGCATTGACCAGCAGAACTTTTTGTGATGACAGGGTTGGTATGTATGCTGTTCAATACAATTTCCACTAAACAAACACATGTGATTACTGAGCTGTTAAAATGTTGTTATTACAACTGAAGAACTGAATTTTTAATTATTTTTAATGTAATTAATTTAAATACCCATATGTGGGTAAGGGCTACCATATTAGACAGCATGGCTGCTATAACCCGTCCTAAATAAACTTTGTCTTGACCCTTATTTTCTCTATTATTTTCATTTACTCATCTCCTATCCACTCCATTTTCAATCAGGCTTCAAATTAGATATAATGTATGACTTGCTTTGGGCAGAACTCTTTGTAAGTCCCCCTGTTGCCAAATGCTGTTTTATCTGTACTCATTTGAGTTTAACACAGTGTTGACTACTACACCACCACAATCCCACCCCATACACTCTCTTTGCTGGAACAACCTATTCTGGTTTTCTTCTTACCTTTCTGGCTCTGCCTTCTTGGGTTCCTCCTCCTCTCTCCAACATTTAAAGGTCTATTCACTAAGACTCATTCACTGAACTCTTTTTCTTCTCGAAAATGTTTCCTAATGCAAGGGGCAGGGAAATGGAGTTATAGTTAGAAGGACTTCCCACTGCAATTAGCATATAATTCAAACTCCTTTCCTTAACCAAAGGGCCTGACTGACCGGTCATCAGCCAAACTCTTCCACCTTTCATTCCCTCCCTCGTTTCACATAGCACTGATCGTATGGGCCTTTCAAGTGCTCTCAGTTTAAAGTCTTAGGGGTTTTGCAAAAACTAGCCTTTTTTCTCTTTGTGGGACCCTCTGTCTCAGTGTTTGCCTAGCTTTGCTCTTTCCTATCCTTACGTCTTGGCTTATATATCATCTCTTCAGAAGTCTGACTACCATAGCCAAATTACATTCATCTCTTGTTATTCCTCCGTTTGGTTCCTTCAAAGCCAATATTGCTATTTGCATTTATTTATTCGTGTTGATTTGTTCAGGTCGGCTGCCTACCCTCTGGAATTTAAACTTGAGAGCAGATACAATGGATCGTGCTCTCCCGTAGGCCATGTGCCAGGCGCCAGCACAGGCCCTACACTAGCTGGCTCAACACCCGCGGACAGAACGAATGAATGAGCCCTCAGAGGGGCGGGGAGGACTCGGGCGCGGCCAACGAAAGAGCAGCGGAAGCCCCGCCCCTTCCGTCTGCAGCGCGGACGCCTCGGCAGCTAAGGCGGCGGGGCCGCGGCAGGAGCCGGCTCGGCCCGCCCCCTTCTCCGCGCCCCGCCCCGCGCCAACGCCGGCCCGGCTGCTGTCAGCTCTCTCAGCGTCCAACACAGCCGCGGTGCATGCTTAGCCGCTGCGGCCGCCGGCTGCTGCACGTCCTAGGCCTTAGCTTTCCGCTGCTGACCGGCCGGCCACTTTTCCTCTTCCCGCATCGCTTCATGAAGCCGCAGGTCGTGTTCGTTCTTGGCGGTCCCGGCGCCGGCAAGGGGACCCAGTGCGCCCGCATCGTTGAGGTGAGGCCCGGGCAGCCAGCAGGCTCCCTGGGCTTGACCGGACACCGGGCTGGCCCGTCCCGCCGCGCGTGGCTGTCCGCGCCACCCCCCACCCCACCCCCGAACCGCGGACTACGAGTCCCGGCGGCCGATGCACCGCGGACTTGGCGGTGGTCGAGGGTCCGCTGGCGCGCTGCATGTCGGGACTGGTAGTCCACGTCCGCCCGCCCCGGGGGCGCCCAGAAAGGAAGGGGATCGCTTGGGGTTGCTTTGTTCCTGCACCCCTCTTCCCTTACATTTTGGGGGCCAAGTTCGTCTCGAGAGTGGGCTGGGAGAGGGATCCCAGGAGGGTCCGCTTCCATGGACCCCGAGCGCGTAGAAGGTCGGAGTACCACTGGTTGTGGGGCGGGTGGAGGCGGCAGCTGTGTCGATTTGGGTTAGAGGTCGGGGTGTGCCCACAGCTGCCTCAGGAGAGACCGGTTTTTTCAACCCTCCCCTTCCCACAGGCCCTCTGAACTCTAAACAGGTCTTTACTCTAGAAAAGAGCCCGGGCGACAGGGCTTTAGGTGTTCTGGGATCTGCTGATTGCTTTTTCTAAACCCGTCATGGCTAGTACCCAGCCCTAAAGCCCAACCCGCTTTCGTGAGGTTGGAAAAGCGTGGAGTATGAAATGAAACTTCAACCTCTGGCCCAGCTGCCAACTCACGCCTAGTCTGTGGCCAGGTCACTTCCTCTCTCCGAGTCTCCGTTGTCCCCACTAGAATAGTAGAGGCTGTGCACGCAGATTTAAACTCAATGTGAAATGCCTCCCAACTCTAAAATGGTGTTATTCTCCCCCTCCCCCCCCAAAGTGTGATAAGGTTACCGGTTCAATTCCGTTAACAATTTTCGAATAGATATGTGGTTAGCTGCAGTGTGGATGAAAGACTTACTGGAGAATCCGGGGAATGTTTGGGAGAGGAGGAAGACAAGAGATATCTAGAAACAGAAGAGGGGACCAGTCGTGCTGTAAAACACCAGAGAATTCTTGTGAAACTCAGACCAAAAGATTTTGACCCAGAACTTCTAAAATTATTCCCTCCTCTGTTCCAGGAAATGGCTTTTATTCAATTCGGTTCAGTTGCTCAGTCGTATCCATGGACTGCAGCACGCGGGGCTTCCCTGTCCATCACCAACTGCCCGAGCTTGCTCAAACTCATGGCTTTTATTAGCTTTGGGATTTTACTCCTCTCTCAGGTTCATACAACCCACTCCTGTACTATATTTTATTCTCTAAAGAGCATCCAGAAATAGTCAGATGGTAACATAAATATCTTCATTGTGTGTTTTATAGCTGTATTGATAATTGTTGATCAGTTGTAGAAATATAAGTGGAACTAAATCAACCAAGAAATAGATAAAAAAAAAGTTTCTTCTTATTTTTGTTGGTTCTTTTCACTTTTTAAAAGACATGACAATTTATTTCAAGTTTTTGTTGTATGTATGAAATAACTCACATGTAAATGGCATGATAGGGGAAGGAGAAAAGACTTTATTTTTGTTTGTTTTTGTTTTAATTTTTCCTGGAGTATAGTTGATTTACAGTGTTGTGACAGTTTCAGGTATAGAGCAATGTGAGTCAGTTTTACATGAAGGACTGATCCTGAAGCTGAAACTCCCAATATTTGGCCACCTGATGTGAAGAACTCACTGGAAAAGACCCTGATGCTGGGAAAGATTGAAGGCAGGAGAAGGGGACGACAGAGGATGAGATGGTTGGATGGCATCACCGATATGATGGTCATGAGTTTGAGGAGGCTTCGGGAGTTGGTGATGGACACGAAGGCCTGGTATGCTGCAGTCCATGGAGTCACAAAGAGTCAGACACGACTGAGCAACTGAACTGATACATATATCCACCTATTTAAAGATTCTTTTCCCATACAGATCATCACAGAGTATTGAGTAGAGTTTCCTATAGTACACAGTATGTCCCTTTCGGTTATCTGTTCTATATACGTTAGTGTCTAGCTTAGTTGCTCAGTCCTGTCTGACTCTTTGGGACCCCATGGACCATAGCCCACCAGGCTCCTCTGTCCATGGGGATTCTCCAGGCAAGAATACTGGAGTGGGTTGCCATGCCCTCCTCCAGGGGATCTTCCCAACCCAGGTCTCCCACATTGCAGGCTGATTCTTTACTGTCTGAGCCACCAGGGAAGCCCAAGAATACTGGAGTGGGTAGCCTATCCCTCCCTTCTCTAAGGAATCTTCCTGATCCAGGAATCGAACCAGGGTCTTCTGCATTGTAAGTGGATTCTTTACCAGCTGAGCTACCAGGGAAGCATTCTATACACAGTACTGTGTGTATGTCAATCCTAATGTCTCAATTTATCCCTCCCTCATTTCCTTCCCCATTGGTAAGTTTGTTTTCTATATCTGTGACTCTCTGTTTTGTACCAAATTTTTTGGATTCCACATGTAAGTGATATTATATGATTCTCATTTTTCTCTGACTTCCTTCACTCAGTGTGACAGTTTTTAGGTCCATTCATGTTGTGGCAAATGATACTGTTTCCTTCTTTATTATGGTGGATTAATACTGCATTGTATATATGTATCACATCTTTTTCATCCATTCCTCTGTGAATGGTTAGTTTATTTCCATATCCTGGTGATTGTAAATAGTGCTGCAGTAAACGTTGAGGTGCATGTGTTTCTGAATGATGGTTCTCTCCAGATATGCCCAGGAGTGGGATTGCTGGATCATATGGTAGCTTTATTTTTAGTTTTTTAAGGAGCTTCCGTGCTGTTCTCCATAGTGGCTGTACCAGATTACATTTCACCAACAATGAAGGAGGATTCCCTTTTCTCCACACCGTCTCCAGCATTTATTGTTTGTAGATTTATTGATGGCCATTCTGACTGGTGTGAGGCGACACCTCATTGTAGCTTTGATTTCCATTTCTCTAACAGTTTGTGATGATGTAGTGATGCCTTTCAGCCATCTGATGTTTTCTTTGGAGAAATGTCTGTTTAGATCTTCTGCCCATTTTTTGATTGGAATTTTTATTGTTGTTTTTTTTATATTGAGCTGCATGAGCTATTTGTATATTTAGGAGATTAATCCCTTGTTACTTTGTTTGCAAATATTTTCTTGAATTCTGATGAGCCATTTACTAGAATTAAAACAAATGTAGGTTCAGACTATAACCCTAACTATTCCATTTGCTATCACTTTAGTCCCAGAGAAATTGTTACTTTTAGCTTGGTTCCTCTGTAAAAGGGAGAAATAATACCTATCTGGTATGGCATTTGTGAATATAAAATGAGATAAAATATCTGGTATAAGTAGATACAAATAATTTTTTACCTCTATTTTAGAGTTCCTGTTCTTAATTTATGAGATTGGTTATTTTTACTTCAAAGTACACTGTAGTATTACTTTTAAAAATTGGTTTATGATTGATGTATTTGAAAGCATTTAAATATTTTGTTTCTGACTCATGATGTGACTTTTAAGTGTCCACACCCAAGCTAATGATACCCATATTACTCCACTGGATTAAACATTATCTCTACATTCTGTAACTAGTATTTATTCTTTACTCTGTTTGATAATGGCTGGCAAGATTTTAAACCTTAATTAGAAGAATTAGAAGATTTCCGTGATGAAATATGTTCTATACTATATTATCCTATTCTTTAAAATTTCAACAATTATATGAACTTAAACTCTTTTAAACTGTTACTTTTTATTCCAAATAGTTTATAATTTAGTAATTGCTGTCTTCTAGCAGATTAAACAGTGGAATGTCTATGGTCAGTCAAGTCAGAGGTTTTTTGTTTTTGTTTTTTCTTTTATGAGTCTACTGCATTTTGACTCAATGCTTTATTATACAGGCAAATGTAAGCTGAATCCCAAACAATATAATTTTTGGAACTAATTATTTTTCTGTAGGGAAAAAGTTATATAATAAAGGTTGAAGTCCCCAACTATCATGCCATTGCTAATTCAGCTCACAGGGTACCTGAAATGTGGCTGAAATAGAATTATTCCTTTGGGAAAATTAAATTGATTTCCAACTCAGGCCACCAGAAGTACTTCTTTGGGCCCTGGCCACAGGACCTGAGACTGTCTGGCTCTCTAATGTCCTGGGACTTTGGGATTGTGGTTGTGTCACAGAGGGAAGCTGTTGCTTGTTAGTTGTTGTTTTGTTTTTCTGGCTGTGAATTCTACCTCTGCTTCTTGCTCTCCCAGACCTTGAGGAAGAAAAGGCAAATCTGATACAGTATCTTCTGAAAGTGTTGTGAACTGGGAAGGAAAGATTGGAAGGAGGCTTTCAGGTTAAATTTTGCCCATTTATTTGAACTGATCTTTTTCAGTTTCCGGAGAAGGCAATGGCACCCCACTCCAGTACTCTTGCCTGGAAAATCAGTTTCATTTTATAACTAATTGTTTTAAGTCTGTTTTCTCATCCTCATTTTGTTTATGAAGATTAACCATTTCCTAAATCAGTGCAATCAAGACTCAAGTTCTCAGAGTGGAGTTATTATTATTGTGACTAAAGGGGACAAGAGAGGATGAGATACTTGGATAGCATCACTGACTCAATGGACAGGAGTTTGAGCAAACTCTGGAAGATGGTGAAGCACAGGGAAGCCTGGTGTGTGGCAGTCCATGGGGTCACAAAGAGTGGGACATGACTTAAAGACTGAACAACAACAACAACAAAAATCTGATGTTAGGATACCATGTCAGTTTTTAATTTTTTAAATTAAGCTTTGTTTGTATTGTTTTGGCCCAAGAAAAATCATGATGCCATAACCTAAACTTGTCCAGAAACAATAACCACAATTTTGCATCTGTTATCTGAGATGTTTAAATCTACTGTCTTTTAAAGATGGTGAACATTTTGGTTAAATGAACAAATTATGCTAAAGCTTATATTCATGCCAAATTCCTTTTTGAAGCACCCCAACAGCATTTTTATCATCTTCTGTGTTATAATTTCCTCCAGGACCTCTATGAGTAGTTTATATTTTGTATTCTACATGCTGATCAGTTCAGTCGCTCAGTTGTGTCTGACTCTGCAACCCCACGGACTGCAGCACGCCAGGCCTCCCTGTCCATCACTAGCTCCCAGAGTTTACTCAAACTCATGTTCATCTAGTCGGCGATGCCATCCAACCATCTCATCCTCTGTCGTCCACTTCTCCTCCTGCCTTCAATCCTTCTCAGCATCAGGGTCTTTTCCAGTGAGTCAGTTCTTTACATCAGGTGGCCAAAGTATTGGAGCTTCAGCTTCAACATCAGTCCTACCAATGAACATTCAAGGTTGATTTCCAGGATTGACTGGCTTAATCTCCTTGCTTTCCAGGGGACTCTTAAGAGTCTTTTTCCAACACCACAGTTCAAAAGCATCAGTTCTTCGGCGCTCAGCTTTCCTTATGGTCCAACGTCTCACATTCATATGTGACTACTGGAAAAACCATAGCTTTGACTATATGGACTTTTGTTGGGAAAGTAATGTGTCTGCTTTTTAATATGCTGTCTAGGTTTGTCATAGCTTTTCTTCCAAGGAGCAAGTGTCTTTTAATTTAATGGCTACAGACACCATCTGCAGTGATTTTGGAGCCCAAGAAAATAAAGTCTGACACTGTTTCCATTGTTTCCTGCTGTACTTAGAAAGTTTTGGGTGATACTGACTTTAAGTATGCATTATAGAAATCAGAAACTCTATTTTATTTATCTTTTTGTCTCTAGTGTTGAACGTTGTGCCTGGTACATAATAGGTGCTTAGTAAGTGTTCTTTGAAGGAACAGTTATATAGCACACCAGTTTGTCTTGAGGATGTAAAAAAATTTAAAACTCAGTCCCCAGGGGGCGCCCAAGTAGCAGTGCTTCCAGTTTCAGGATCGTGTTTGTTTGAAACCTCCTCTGATTTCTCATGTTAACACTTCAGTTTACTCTCAGTGAGTAAATGGTATAGTTGTAAAAATCTGATGAGCATTCTAAAATTATCAAACTCCTGATTACAAATCCCCAAAGCAAACTATCACTCATTAAAGAAACTAGGAAGATCCACTGGACAACTAGATTTTAAGTTTATTTAAAGAAAAGTTTAAATCATCTCTAAAAAGAGAGTCCATAGAATCCTCAACTCTCCCAGATCACTGTCATCTCTTGTGGAGTTTTTGTTGTCCTTAAGAATTTGGAGGAGGGAGAGTATATTCAGATTATTTACTGTTCTTACTTTTGAAAACTTTATTTTTTTTTCTTTCCATTTTAAGTTACAATTGTAATACATAGTTGTTACAATTGTAATACATAGTTGTTGGTGGCTCTAACCTGAGGTCACCAGTATTAACTGTCTGGTATTAACTCTTTCTCAGTACTTTTACAAATAAAAGTGCATATGTTTACCTTTTTTACTTCCAAGTGGGATTATTCTGTTTTTTATGGAATGTACCATGGCGCTCCTCTTAACTCATTTTTATGAGTAGCTACAGAACAGTCCATAATATGGATGTTACCGTAGCATAGTTGTACCATTCCCCCACTATTGCTAGGCATTTAGCATACTTTTCAGGAATTATTTTGCTGTTGCAAACAGTGCTTCAGTAAACTTCCTTGTAAATATAATATTGCATATGGATGCTTTTATTTTTGCAAGCAAGATTCCTAAAAATAGGATTGCTAAGTCAGAAGATAAATGCATTTTTAATTTTAATTGATAATAGTTTGATTACTTTTCAAAAACATTGTACTTAATTACATTTCTACAGCGGTGTATGATTTTTTTTTTTTTTTACTAGCACTGGATAGTTATCAGTCATTTTAATTTTTGCATATTTGTTAATCTCCTCCTCAGAGTTTTCCTGAATAACTCATTTTTTCCCCAAGAAGTCCATTAAGGTGAAAGGCATAATTAGACTTAAAAAAAATTTCCCTGTACTTGTCATTTATTCAGAAAACAGTCTTTGAGAGCTGGGCACTATGATAGTTGCTAAGGTGAATAAGGCATGGACCCTGCTGTCAAAAGTTTACAATGAGCTGGGACATATGAAAGTTAAACAGTGACGACTACAGGAAAAGAGTGGTAAATCCTATGATGGAAAGAAACCAAATAGACCGTTTAGATAAGGGACATTTAAATTATAGTTCATTTGGTCAGGGAAAGCTTCCTGGGGGGCAGTGAATATGTATGAGCTGACTTTTGAAGGACAGTAGGAAAGAAGCAGCCAGGAGATGTATTGTAGTGGAGAACACTTGAAGCAGAGTTACCCTTGCACAGAGGAGTTGGAGCTTTCAATTCTGAGAAAAGCCTAAGGAGAGTAAACTGATGCAAGTGAGACTGACCCAGAAAACACTTCCTAAACGCAAACTATTTTGCTCTGTGTTGGGAAATACTAACCTCTCAGTTCAGTTCAGTTCAGTTGCTCAGTCATGTCCGACTCTTTGCAACCCCATGAATCACAGCTCTCCAGGCCTCCGTGTCCATCAACTCCCGGAGTTCATTCAGACTCAAGTCCGTCAAATCAGTGATGCCATCCAGCCATCTCATCCTCTGTCGTCCCCTTCTCCTCCTGCCCCCAATCCCTCCCAGCATCAGAGTCTTTTCCAATAAGTCAACTCTTCGCATGAGGTGGCCAAAGTACTGGAGCTTCAGCTTCAGCATCAGTCCTTCCAATGAACACCCAGGACTGATCTCCTTTAGGATGGACTGGTTGGATCTCCTTACAGTCCAAGGGACTCTCAAGAGTCTTCTCCAACACCACAGTTCAAAAGCATCAATTCTTCGACGCTCGGCTTTCTTCACAGTCCAACTCTCACATCCATACATGACCATTGGAAAAACCATAGCCTTGACTAGACGGACCTTTGTTGGCAAAGTAATGTCTCTGCTTTTTAATATGCTATCTAGGTTGGTCATAACTTTCCTTCCAAGGAGTAAGGGGCTCTTAATTTACAGTGAAGATAGACACGTACTTAATATAATTTCATGAGAAAGGATATGAAAGATTTTTGCAAATATTAAAGTTTAACAAATTGTTTTAAAATTGTTTATTGGGGGTTCCCTGGTGACCTAGTGGTTAGGATTCTGGACTTTTCACTGCTGTAGCCTGGGTTCAGTCTCTGGCCAGGGAACTGAGATCCCTCAAGCCATGCAGTGTGGCCAAAAACAAAACAAACGAAAAATTATTTATCTTTTAGTTCTGCCTCCCAAACTAGATTGTAATGTCTTCAAGGATAGGGACCCTGTCTTTTGCCGTTGCTCATTCTACTGCATGGTGTTTGAAAAGCCTACTTATTCTTCAGTTCTTAGCGTAATACGAAGATTCCCAAACATTCACAGTTCATAGTGTCCTTCGTGTCTCTGTACTTTTTTTCACAAACAGCTTAGTTCAAAATAAATATATTTATTAAGTAATTATATTTATTTATTAATTATATTTATCCAGTAATTAGATCCAAACAATGCTTAAGTATTTTCTAACAATCTAGTAGCTGTTTAAAGAAAAAGTACGTATAAGCTAAAAGAAAAATAAAGCAGCTAAATAAATTTTAGCTAAATAAGCTAGATAAAGCAGCTTTATTTCATTCTCGATCACTTACTAATATATGCCTGTTAGGCACTGTCCAGTTTCTCATACCTTGGAATCAGATTGGCCACTTCCATCCTCATTTCCTTTTCCACTTTAATTTTCATGTGGTACTTATTTTTATTACAGCAACTGCCCACCAAAAAGTCAGCATCACAAAGATGTGTCTTCAAAAAGAATGTGCATGATCTAAAGTTGAAATTGTGAGCTACCCTGAGCTAATAGTTCACATGATATCTAATAGATGTTCAGTGTTGCTCTATTTCCCTTAAAAATGTAAATCCAGGGCACTCTTGTGAATTCGCTGCAGTGCTCCAGGGTACTGTGGCATACAGTTTGGGAACCATGAGCTAAAAATGACTTCCTCAGTGAAACTAGCCCTCAATTTTTAGACTAGGTCAGATTTGTCAATTATGGGCTCTATCAGTTGTAATTATTTTGTCCTTTATGATAGTTACCAGTTTTTAATTATGTTGTCCTTTATAACATATAGTTATACATATGCAAACATAACAGTTTGCAGACCACCTTTAACTTTATAATTATTGGATTGTCTCCTCCATTAGACCATAAGCTCCAGAAGGGTGAGAGCTTAAGATTTCTAAATTTACTCCCACATCTTTAGTGTATAGTACAATGTCTGGCATAAGTTGATGCTCAATAAACATTTGTTAAGCAGATTTTAAAGCCAGTCATAAAAGATTTTTGCCATTTTGTGAGTTATTTAAATTTTTGGCTCTTTGGTTTTCTCCTCTGGACATTTGTGATACTAATCTACTCTTAGGGTGATTATGAGGATTAACCAAGAGAATCCACGTAGTAAAATGTCTGGCACAGTGCCTGCTTTGCATTAGTCACTTCTCATAACGTGGGCATCTCTCTCCTTTCCTGTTCTGTGCTTGCCTGTCCATAGTCAGTGAAGGAAGTATCTTGAGCAATGTAAGTAGCTACACTTTGGTTGGCATTCTTGGTTGTTACACTGAAGAAAAATGGATTTGAAAGGACATGAACAAATGTCAAACTGTCACACTAGTGTATTGTCTACTAGGCAGTATGTAGAGTTGAGACTCGAGAGTTAGACTGTCTAGGTATGAATCTTGATCATAACACATGCTGTGTGTGAGATCTTAGCAAAGGTTTAGTTTCTGTGCCTCAATTTCCTCACTTGTAAAATGGGAGTATTAATAATATATACTATCTACCTCGGAATGGTTTGTGAGGAGTATATGAGCTAATGTACATATAGTACTTAGAGCAGTGCCTGGTACATGGTAAGTCCTTTATAAATATGTTTATTATTATCATCATCATTTTACTTTTCCTGTGTTAGTTTTACCTGCTCTTCTGCCACCCCTACTTCCTCAACCTTCTTTTGAGTTGCTTAAGATTTTTTTTCCTCGTGATTTATTCCTTCCTACTTTGGAAGCTATACAGTCTCTTTTTAGTGGTTACACTAGAAATTTTAAGCACACATATTATTTAACTTGAGTCTAATATTAATATTTTTACTCTTCTCGAAACAATAGACCTTAGGACACTTGACTCTATTTTCTATCTTATTCTGTTTTCTCTTTTTTTTAGGATTTTAATTCTATATTGACTTTTTTTTTTAATCCCTACAAATGACCTGTTAATGTTTTATACAAATGTTTGTTTGGAATAATATGCATGCTGCTGCTGCTGCTGCTAAGTCGCTTCAGTCATGTCTGACTCTGTACAACCCCATAAACGGCAGCCCACCAGGCTCCCCCGTCCCTGGGATTCTCCAGGCAAGAACACTGGAGTGGGTTGCCATGTCCTTCTCCAATGCGTGAAAGTGAAACGTGAAAGTGAAGTCGCTCAGTTGTGTCCGACCCTTCACAACCCCATGGACTGCAGCCTACCAGGCTCCTCCGTCCATGGGATTTTCCAGGCAAGAGTATTGGAGGGGGTACCATCGCCTTCTCCGGGAATAATATGCATAATTATAATAATAATAAATTGTTATAATAATAAAAATACATACCACTTTCTTTATTAACAATTTATTTTTGCACCTCAGACCTTCTCACTGAGATCATTTTCTTTCTTGAAGTATATCCTTTAGAAGTTTCTTTAATCAGTATAGGCTTGTGGTTAGGAAATTTTGCTGTTTTCTCTGCATGGTAGGTTCTCTTTTCCTAGGTCAAGCACCTGACTTTATGTGGAACTCATTGATCTGAACTCCAATCCTATTTAGGCCTCAGTCTTTGCCTCTTCTCCCTTCTTTGTGGCCTATTAAATCCTAGGCTCCAGCCACTTGTGATTTGGGGATGGGGACATCCCCAGGGCAGCCACAAATCCAGCACTCTCTGATTCCTCTGGACTTGTGCTTTCTTATTTATTTGAAGTTGAATTAGTCTTTTTTGGCCAGCTCAGTCATGCTTTGAAAGGTAATAATAATAACATTATATGTTAATAACTACATGAGTGTGCTGTGCTCAGAGGGATTTTGAATGAATATTCCAGCCCCATCAAAATTAGATACCTCTACCTAAGTCTGCCCTAGCTCAGAACACCTCTTTAGTTCTGGTTCTTCCCCGTATCCTTATTCCCACTGAAATCTACTTCATTGACATCCTTCGGGTTAATGTTTTTAGTGATGGTAGTCAAGTAAACACCACATTCTAGTTAAGATGCTAATTGGAGAGGACTGCAATCTGAAAGCTCTCTGAAAGTCACAACGGAGTACAGTATTTTTTTTTTTTTTTTTTTAGGATTATAGTATTTGTAACCGTGTCCTTCTGAATTGAAATTCAGAGCATTTCAGAGAAACTTCTCCTGTCGTGAGACTTTTAGACCAGATAAGGGAAAAAGGGTGGAAGCAGGGGTTATTGTTCAGTCTTTAGGTCATGTCCTACACTTTGCAACCCTGCAGCACCAGGCTTCCCTGTCCTTCGCTGTCTCCCTGAGTTTGCTCAAACTCACATCCATTGAGTCAGTGACGTCATCCAGCGATCTCATCCTCTGTCACCCCCTTCTCCTCTTGCTCTCCGTCTTTCCCAGCATCAGGGTCTTTTCCAATGAGTTGGCCCTTTGCATCAGGTGGCCAGAATATTAGAGATTCAGCTTCGGCATCAGTCCCTCCAATGAATATGCAGGGTTGATTTCCTTTAAGATTCACTGATTTGATCTTCTTGCAGTCCAACAGACTCTAAAGAGTCTTCTCCAACACTGCAGTTCAAAAGCATCATTTCTTCAGCGTTCAGCCTTCCTTATGGTCCAACTCCTACATCCTTACATGACTACTGGAAAAACCATAGCAGGGGGCAGGGGATAACTGTCTTATTCTTTGTGTCATATTAACTTGATCACACTGACTCTTCTTAGCTTTAAAGCTAGTACTTTTAGCCCAGTTACCATATGAAAATGTATTGACTCTAACATTTCAGTTAAATTAAGAACATATTTACAGACTAAACATGTGATAAGAGCGTTTAGAATTTAATAGAGAACAGGTGTGACTGGACATACTGTTTGCTGACAGGTTGTTGCTGCTTGTTGAACTTTGGTAAAGGAAGAACTCCCAGTTACTATGTTCCATTCTCAGAAACTTTGAGGGACTGGGTCCCCAAAAAATACAGGGTTCCATGCTTGGTTTCCATCAGCCATCTCCAGAAGACCAGTAAGTTGGTTCTATTCATCATTAGGGTGTATTCTATACCAACAAGCAATTAAATATGCTCAGTTTGGGACTTCACAAAAAGGCTCCTTCCTTGCTCACTTTTTGTTTGGAACTTCCATGATGTAAGTAGTAGTCATTGGTGTTTGTCACTGGAAAGTTCTGTGTATTTAATTTGGCCTATAGGACTTACCTTTATAATTAAGTATAGTTTAGGTAGATATTGATAATAACATGAATTTTTTCCTCTTGGTGTCTACTGGGAGTAAAGAGACAGCCCAGATAATATGTAATTGGGAATTGACTTGATGGCTAATTTAGTTTTTTATTTTAAAAATAATTTTCATTTATTTATTTTTGGCTATTCAGGGTCTTCATTGCTTTGCATGTACTTCCTCCAGTTGTGGTGAGCCGGGACTACTCTTGTTGCGGAGCACAGGCTCTAGGCATGGATTTCAATAATTACAGCTCCCAGGCTCTAGAGCTCAATAGTTGTGGCACATAGGCTCCGTTGCTCCAAAGCATGTGAAATCTTCCTGGACCAGGGATCCAACCCATGTCCCCTGCCTTGGTAGGTAGGTTCTTATCCACTGTGTTACTAGGGAAGTCCTAATTTAGGTTTTTAAATTGGAAATTTTTATTTGCTACTTATTGAATGATTATTGGATGAGGCAAGTGGAAATGGTGTCAAGAGTGGGAAAAGGCAAGAATGAAGCAAATGAAGCAAGGATGGTCAGAATCTGGCTGAGTGGTGGGTCAGATATGCCTGACTCTGTATGTGGATAAAGTTCCTGATCTCATCTCCTTGCTAGGATACAACAAAATGATAAAGTCCATCAACTTGAAGTCTCCGTTTTAGTTTCCACTAGCAGATTCTGTGGAGAAGGCAATGGCAACCCACTCCAGTACTCTTGCCTGGAAAATCCCATGGGCGGAGGAGCCTGGTATGCTGCAGTCCATGGGGTCATGAAGAGTCGGACACAACTGAGCGGCTTCACTTTCACTTTTCACTTTCACACATTGGAGAAGGAAATGGCAACCCACTCCAGTGTTCTTGCCTGGAGAATCCCAGGGACGAGGGAGCCTGGTGGGCTGCCGTCTCTGGGGTCCCACAGAGTCGGACACAACTGAAGCGACTTAGTAGCAGCAGCAGCAGCAGATTCTGCATGCAAAGACTACAGTAGCTTGATGGCAAGATTCTGTCTCCTTGTCTGTCACCTAGGAATTACCTCAGAGGTCCACTGTGGAGTAATAGTCACTGAAAGTCACAAGACCTGGGTTCAAGTGCCAGTTTCCGCTAATTAGCAAGTCAGCTTATCTCAGTTTCCCCTTTTGTAAAATGAGGAGTTTGAAAGTGAATGGTCTGGAAAGCCCCAAAACAGATCTCTATACCGAGACTTCAATGTTAGATAGTAATCCTGTAATCCTATGTAGTCACATTCAGGAAGTATATTATTCAGTCACTATGAATAGGTATATATTCTTTGCCATTGTATGCTATATGAATGGGAGCACCAAGGAATTGTACTTAATAAATTCCCACTGAATTTCATATTTACATAGAACTTCAGAGTGGTAACAAAGTATGTGTAAAGGCGGGAAAAGGAATAGCTTTTTGAAATGGAACAATTGTGTGTATGAATTTTTTTAATTAAAAATATTTAAGAAATGGGATGTTGAGCCAACTTTGTTACAATATAGTATAGTATTAGAAAGAATGTAGACTTTGAAATCAGATGTTGGCTCAAATCTCAGTCTGCCACTTATGGCCATATTGCTTAACTTTTCTGATTCTGTGTCTTCATTTGTAAAGTGATGATAATAATGCCAGCTTCACTGGGTTGTTATAAAGATGAAATGCCATAATGCATCTACTGTGTTCAGCACAGTACATGGCCCTCAGTAAAATGTGTAAAGAGTAACATTATTTTAGAAAAGGTCTGTGGTAAAGAGATCAAAGAGTAATTTAGATTAAAGTAGTTTAAGGAAGCATTGTATTCCCATTGTTTACTATGGCATAAGGAAATGATTACCCACACTAGTCAGTTTACAGATTTTTAAAAACTCGAGGTGGTATTTTAGAGTCTACCAAATATGAAAGGTCTTTCTACTTAGAGAAAATATTTGGAGTTAGCTTAGATTAAAAATCCTAGAATGGGCAACTAGATTTAGGGAAAAGCTTATAGTATAAATGCTCTTTATATTCAAAATAGGTTACTCGATGCCAAATGGAGCAAATGACCTAATGATTGGGTGTCTAAGCTAAGCCTGGATATATACCTTAACTGTCTTCTTATTAACTATGCAAGTGCTTTTACTTTTGGTTACTTTTTAATTATACAAATAGTACACATACATTATAGAAAAATTAGAAAATACAGATGAGTAAAACAACAGTGTAAAAATCACCAGGAATCTTACCACCCAGAAAAGACCACCATTAATGAATATTTGGGGACATATATTTCCAGAGATTTTTTTTTTTAGTAGGTTCATACTCTGGAAACCTGCTTTTTACTTATAATATCACAAGCATATTATCATGTTGGTAAATGTACTTTTACCACATAATCTATATGATGATATCATATTCTATAGATTACATACATTAATTAATTGGTTCTTTGTTTTAGACATTTGTTTCTGACTTTTCAGAAATCATATTCTGTGTTTTTTAAAAAAAATAACTTGGAAATATAATTTACATACCACACAACTCATCCACTTGAAGTGTACAATTCAAAGGTTTTGATATGTTATTATGTTACTAATTTTTTTTTAATTGTGATAAAATATATCAACGGTTTCCCTGATGGCTCAGATGGTTAAGAATCTGCCTGAAATACCGAAGATCTGGGTTCAGTCTCTGGGTTGGGAAGATTGGCCTGGAGAAGGGCATGGCAACCCACTCCAGTATCCGTGCCTGGAGAATCCCCATGGACAGCAGAGGCTGGCTGGGCTATAGTCTATGGGTTCGCAAAGAGTCAGACACCACTGAGCGACTAAGCACACACACAAAATATATCATGAAATTTGCTATTTCAACCACTTTAAGTGTGTAATTCAGTGGTGTAAATTGCATTTATAATGTTGTGCAACCATCACCACGATTTCTAAAACTTTCTCTTCACACCAAAGACTCTACCTTTAGGCAATAATTTCCCATTCATCCCTTCCCCTAGCCGCTAGTAACTTCTAGTCTAATTTTTCCTCTGAATTTGCCTGTTTTTGGTACGTTGTGTAAGTAGAATCATACAGTATTTGTTCCCCCCTGTTTTTTTTTTTTTTTTTTTTTACAGCTTATTTCACTTAGCATAATGTTTTTAAGTTTCATCCATTCCTTTTTATGGCTGTATGATGGTTCACTGTATATGTATATTACGTATTATTTATCCATTCATCTGTCGTTGGATGAGCACTTGCACCTTTGCACTATTTTGAGTCGTGCTGCAGTGAACACTGACATGCAAGCGTCTGTTTCAGTCGTTTGGTTATATAGCTAGGAGTGGAATTGTCGGATCATATAATTCTGTTTAACTTGTTTGAGGAACTGCCAAACTATTTTCCCCAGCAGCTGTGCCGTTTTTCCTTCCTACCAATGATGTGTGGTTTCTTTATCTTCACCAACACTTATCATGTTATATTTGTTTGATTGATTATCACCACTCCAGTAGGTGTACAGTGGTATCTTATTGTGGTTTTGACTTGCATTTCCCTAATGCCTTAATGCTGTGAGCATCTTTCATGTCTCACATGGCCTTTTTTTTTTAAATAGCCATCCAAAATGAAATTTCTGCAGTGACCACATAGGGAGAGGAAATTCACATGAATAAATTGCTTGAATCAAGGCATAAGGAAAATAAATAAATATCCATCCTAATGGGTGTGAATTGGTGTCTCATTATGGTTTTGATTTGCATTTCCCTGATGACTGATGATGTTGAGCAACTTTCCCATACTTATTGGCCATTTCTTTATCTTCTTTGGAGAAATGTCTGTTTGGATCATTTGTCCTTTTTCTTCCCTGCAGAATATTGCATTTTAAAAACTGTCTTTTGTAACTTTTAAAGCTGGGTGGTTTTTATTACTAAATTGTAAAGTTTTAAAAATATATTTTTGGTATAAGTCCCTTATCCAGATATATTATTTATAAATGTTTTTTTCTATCCTGTGGGTCATATTTTCATTTTCGTGGTAGTGCCCTTGAAAGCACAGAAATTTTAACTTTGATGAAGTCTGATATCTTGCACTTTAGAACATACAATATGCTTTCTATTGCCTATGGAGCAGAGATTAAAAGATTGATAGTGAGGCCAAAACTGTAAAAGAGGTATAATTGGTGAGTGTCTGTATTGTGCCTGAGACTGAGAGTTGAGGGTGGAAGAGAGAGGGGATAGTGTAGGCGGAAAGGAAGAGTGGGAGTAATAGATTTGTGTTACTTCCTTGACTGATTCCAGGGCATAATTGGGTCTAACCTCAGTTGGTAAAAAATCTGCCTGCAATGCCAGAGACCCCTGCATTCAATTCCTGGGTTGGGAAGATCCGCTGGAGAAGGGATAGGCTACCCACTCCAGTATTCTTGGGCTTCCCTTGTGGCTCAGCTGCAGAAGAATCCGCCTGCATTGTGGGAGACCTGGTTCCATCCCTGGGTTGGGAAGATGCTCTGGAGAAGGGAAAGGCAGGCTATGGCTCATGGGGTCATAAGAGTCGGACACGACTTAGCAACTAAACCACTACCCACTCCAGTGTTCTGGCCTGAGAATTCCATGGACTGTATAGTCCATGGGGTCTCAAAGAGTCGGGCACAACTGAGCAACTTTCACCAAGTCAGACTAGAGAGATGGGAGAGGTTGTCCATTTTTCACAGTGGTTTCCAGCATTCTTCCTGTTGTGTAGTTACATCAGGGAAGAAAGTTTTCCATAAAAATTACCCATAAGCTTATCACTTACTAGGACATTTCCTGCATGTGAGAAAGTCAGATTCTCATCAAGAAACAAGAATCCCTTATATTCTGGTCTACATTATATAAATGGGTATAGTTGTCTGTTTAGTTCAGTTCAGTCACTCAGTCGTGTCCAACTCTTTGCGACCCCATGAACTGCAGGACGCCAGGCTTCCCTGTCCATCACCAACTCCTGGAGTTTACTCAAACTCAGGTCCATCGAGGCGGTGATGCCATCCAGCCATCTCATCCTCTGTCGTCCCCTTCTCCTCCTGCCCCCAATCCCTCCCAGCATCAGAGTCTTTTCCAATAAGTCAACTCTTCGCATGAGGTGGCCAAAGTATTGGAGTTTCAGCTTTAGCATCACTCCTTCCAAAGAACACCCAGGGCTGATCTCCTTTAGAATGGGCTGGTTAGATCTCCTTGCAGTCCAAGGGACTCTCAAGAGTCTTCTCCAACACCACAGTTCAAAAGCATCAATTCTTCTGCACTTAGCTTTCTTCACAGTGCAACTCTCACATCCATACATGACCACTGGAAAAACCATAGCCTTGACTAGACGGACCTTTGTTGGCAAAGTAATGTCTCTGCTTTTTAATATGCTATCTAGGTTGGTCGTAACTCTCCTTCCAAGGAGTAAGCGTCTTTTAATTTGTCTGTAGTCAATGTTAAATCCCAGGCCGGGCTAGAATTTGATAGCTATACCATCAAAAATATGTATTCGTAGACTGACTTTAATTTTCGATTAAGAAAAATGTAATCATAAAGGTAAATTTTATACCAAAGTTTTTTTAAAAACGTACTACTTTTTGAAGCTAAATATTGATTTTCTTCACACCTCCTATTAGCACAGGTTGATGAACTAAAAATGAAGATGATTCTTTGTTGTCTAAGCTAGATTAATTTTCTCTTTCTTAAAAAAAAAAAGAAAAAACATTTGAGAGAGGTTGGCACAGTAAAGTTCTGAAAATGCACCAAGGGGTCATTTTGGAGACTAGAAGTAGTGTGGTTACATTGTCTGCCATGGCGGTGTCATTTCCAGAACATCCTGCTTATAATTTTGAACTCAAGTGCCTAGTGTAAGGCTTCACTGAAATATGTTTCCTTTTAAAATTCTGCTGCTGTGCCTTTTGGATCCTCAACTCAGTGTGTCTCTAAATTTCCATCTGTTTCTAGGCTATAAAACTGGACTGTTTTCTGTCTCCTTCTATAACTCTTGACTTCATGCCCATGCAGTGTGTTTCTGTGTTGCTATATTATACTTTGTTTCTCCTTTGTTTGAGGAATGGATCACTTTCCAAGGAAATTTTTATCCAAACATTTGAAGTGATTTTTGCTGCTATTCTCAACAGTGATTTAGTTTTAAAGTCTAAATAAGTTTGTGATTGTGCAGGTACTGTTTTTCTTTTTTCATGGAATTGGATAACTTTTTATGTAGAAATATTTATTCCTAATGTTAGGCTATTTATTTTGCTGTTCTCTTAGGATCTGGTATTAATAAAACACTTAAATCATCAGTCTTACTTTGTGATATTTGCCATTTAGAGACGTGTAGATAGAATATAACCTTTTTTAAATTAAAAAATTTTAAAGTTTATATGTATACATGTACTTTGAGATTCAAACAATTTGAAAGTACATAAAGTAAAAACTGAAAGTTCTCTAATTAACCTTAGCTTCCTTATTCTCCTTATGTAATCACCTATCAGCATTTTTATGTGTGGCTTTCTGGTCCTTTTTTGATATATTTATACACAGATAAAAATGCATGCACAAATATTGCCTTTTGTTCCGTGCCATGCATTTCTTGGCTTAACAGTATATCTTGGATAGCTTTCCAGATCAGCACATGTAGATAGCTCTACTCTATTCATAATATATACAATAATCTATTTAACTATTCATATATTTGTGGGCATTTAGATTTTCTGTTTACAAATGATGCTAACATAAACTGCCATGTACATGTGTCTTTATGCACATGCACAACTGTTTCAGTAGCTCAACTCCTAGAAATGGCATCACTGAGCCAAAGGGTATACAGACTTAAATTTTGTTAGACTACCGAATTGCCCTCTAAAACTGCTTAGGCAGTTTATACCCTGGTCCTTGCCATAGCCAGATACATCTTTTTATTTTAACCAATCTGATGTGTGAAAAATGAAATTGCTTTAATTTGCATTTTCGTGATTACCGGTAAGGTTGAGCATCTATTCTCTCCTTTTCTTTGAATTGTTTGTTCTTATCCTTTGCCCACTTTTGTATTGAGCATTTTTCTTTGTTAGTAGGACGTCTTTATATACAGTGTATATTACCCTGTCACCTTTGTATGGTGAAAGTATTTTCTCCCAGTCTGTTGCTTATCATTTGGTTATATCTGTGTTGTCTTTCTTTGTTCAGAAGTTTTTATTATTTATATGGTCAAACATGCCGTTTTGATTCTTATTTTGGAGTGTCTTTCTCACAATCTTATTTCCCCCTGGTACTGTCCTGTGATTGGGTTTTGTTGTTGTTTTGTTTTGCTTGTATTGTGTTGTTTTAGAACTTTAATTTACCTGAAATTTAGTTTTGCGTATGATGTGCAAGAATCTAATTTTTTTTTCAGATGGTAGCCAGTTGCATAGTATCATTTATTAAATAGTTCATCTTTTCTCTGTTGATCTTTAGATAATAACTATCATTTATTGAATTCCCATTTATACTTAGGTCTGTTTTTGGACTCTGTTGAGTTTCATTGTTATGTTTGTCTATTTTTAGACCAGTATCATACTGTTTTATTTATTTATTTTAAATTCATGTCCATTTAAAATTAAAAAAAATTTTTTTTCATACTGCTTTAATTACTATAGCTTTATAATATTTTATGTCATCTGGTAGGACAAGTTCACATTTGTGTTTGTTAATATTTTTGAATTTGGTCATGATCTCACATTTACCCCTTCTATTAAACTTGAGAATCAACTCATCAAGTTTCATTAAAAAATAAATAATCCCAGTTGAATTTTGATTGAGGTTGCTATCAATTTATAGATTAATTTGTGGAAAATTTATATATCTACTGTATTGAATCTTTCTATCCATTATCTATGCCTTCTTTTTATGATACTGATTTTAAGTGTTTCTAGTTTCTCCATGTAATTCTTACATATTAGTATCCCTAAATTTAAGTTTTTAGTACTGTTTAGTACTCTGTAGGATTTTTTAAACTGAGGTAAGTTGACTTGAATAGGATCTTTTAAAATGTACATCTTCTAATTAGCCATCGCTAGTTGATTGGAAGGCTATTGACCTGTTTGTTTATAAGAAGAAAGTAAACAAGATAAACACATTGTTGTAGGTTCTCATAAGTTTTTAGTGTACTTAAATACATCTATGATGCCAGTTTTTGGAGCCTGTGTGTTTGAGGATATTTGCATAGTGAATTGGATTCATGTATCATACTTTTCTTATTCTGTAGTTACTCTTTGACTTTGCACCTTTATTGGTATGTAATTTGTAGTTTAGCCACTGGTTATCTTGGAGTTTGCTCCAAGAATAGCCTATTCAAATTACTATAACTCTTCCCTGATCTGAGTACTCTCATGGTAGGTCTTGAATCTAGTAGTGTAGACCACATTTTTAGGAGCGTGTTCTTCAGGAGAGGCTTCTGATTTTAACAGCTGACAATGATGTTTGGCTGTGGCTGTTGTGTAGTACAGTATAGGTATGATTTCTGGTAGTATAGATATTATTTCTATTTTAGAAATGAAGAAACTGAGATCTAAGAAAGGTTAAATAAATTTCCTGAATTCTAGGCTCTTAGACCACCTGCAACAATATTTGTATTGTGCTGATGTGAGTGTGTTGTTTGTAGGCTCTGCAGTGACTTTAAGAATTGATCATTTAGTTAATAAGATAAATGGTTAAGATTAATAAGACCTCTGTGCCTATCCATTAATGTTGGAAATTTTCAAAATATTACCCCTAATCTCCTGGAACCACTGGAGGTTTCTGGGCCTCACCTTCCTTCATCTTCGACTGTTTTCCATCCCTTTCTGATATAGGGACTGTGGATTAAGCCATTAATTAATTAATGGATGAAATGACTTAAAAGAAATAAAAATACTGGAAATGACCAACTAGAATGAAATTGGAATGTGAAAATTCCAATTCACAGTTGCTGTAGGGGCCGTTTGGTATGTAAATCAGATGCCAAAGTCCTCAGTGTTCTGAGAAGCTGCCTGCAAAATGTTAGAGGAATATTGAGGCCTACACAAATGAAAGAACAGTCTGTTTCATAGCTTCTAGACCAACCATTCTTTAAGTTTTATTTATTGTTCTGTTAGATTGGTGCAAAAGTAATTGTGGTTTTTGCATTTTTGAAGTTTGCTTTTTGATATTGAAATACATTCTTAAATGTGGTTATGTTATACATCATTTAAATGCATATTTCTTTGCTAATGACTTATTACTTGTTTTATATTTATTTTAGACTAGGGAAATGATGTTAAACAAAAAGCAAATTTGAATGATTTTCTTATTTGAGTTCAAAGTGGGTCGTAAAGCAGCGGAGACAACTCACAACATCAACAACGCATTTGGCGCAGGAACTGATAATGAACATATAGTACAGTGGTGGTTCAAGAAGTTTCACAAAGAGACGAGAGCCTTGAAGACGAGGAGCACAGTGGCTGGCCATCAAAAGTTGACAGCGACCAATTGAGAGCCATCATTGAAGCTGATCTTCTTAAAACTACACAAGAAATTACTGAAGAACTCAACGTCGACCATTCTACAATCATTTGGTATTTGAAACAGATTGGAAAGGTGAAAAAACTTGGTAAGTGGGTGCCTCATGAGCTGACTGCAAATCAAAACAATCGTCATTTTGAAGTGTTCTTTGAAGTCTTCTCTTACTCTGTGCAGCAACAATGAACCATTTCTCAATCGGGTTGTGCTGTGCAATGACAAGTGGATTTTATTCAACAACCAGCGATGACCAGCTCAGTGGTTGGACTGGCAAACAGCTCCAAAGCACTTCTCACAGCCAAACTTGCACCAAAAAAGGGTCATAGTCACTGTTTGATGGTCTGCTGCCTGACTGATCTACTACGGGTTTCTGAATCCTGGCAAAACCATTACATATGAGAAGTATGCTCAGCAAATCGATGAGATGCACCGAAAACTGCAGTGCCTGCAGCTGGCATTAGTCAACAGAAAGGGCCCAGTTCTTCTCCACAACAGTGCCTGAGTGCACGTTGCACAGCCAGCGCTTCAGAAGTTGAATGAATTGGACTACCAAGTTTTGCATCATCCACCGTATTCCCCTGACCTCTTGCCAACTGACTACTGCTACATCAAGCATTTCAACAACATTTTGCAGGGAAAATGCTTCCACAACCAGCAGGAGACAGAAAATGCTTTCCAAGAGTTCTTCGAATCCCTAAGCATGGATTTTTATGCTACAGGAATAAACATTTCTCATTGGCAAGATTGTGTTGATTATAATGGTTCCTATTTTGATTAATAAAGATATTTAAGCCTAGTTATAATGATTTAAAAGTCACAGTTCAAAGCCGCAATTACATTTGCACCAACCTGCTAACCTTCTTATCATTCCCCAAGCAGACAGTGCTGGTAGAGACTGAATTCCTTGGGGAAAGTTAATGCAAATATGAAAAATTGACTCTATTAATTAATAGTAGAGTTCAACTCACTTTAAATATGTAAATCACTATTACATCCTTTGTGAGTATAACCTAAATATCTCCCCAAATTAGCGTTTTTGCCTGGCACTTTGTAGAGACTCAGTAAATACTTGTGGATTTAAAATAAGTTCCACGTATTGCCTGAATTAAGGTTTTCTTACATGAGTAGCAAACATTGAGGAAAATGAAATAGTGCTTTAATTGTCTACAGTTGAATGGGTTATATCCCTCCTCTTTTCTCTTTTGCAGGATGTAAGCTTTTAAAATATCACTCTTTAATTAGAGAAAGAAATATGCTTCATGTTAATTTGGAGTCTGTCTGCTAAAGATTTTGCCTAAGAAAAGATTTAGCTTGGTTTATAACTTTCATAGTTTATAGTTAATATGCCGATTTGTAATTAAATAGGCATTGTCAAATGTGATGTACATATTTGGAAATACAGTGAGGGCGAACTAAAAATGAGATTGGAAATCCACTGGCAATTTGAATCAGATATTCTTTTTAGCCTTTCTCCCACTGGATAGTCGCTCTGTCTTCTTTCCTTCCTTTCATCCCTCCTTCCTTCCTCTTTTCTACCCCCTCCCTTTCTCTCTCTCTATCCACACCTCTTTCTCTCTTTCCTAACCTCCATATAATGGTGATGATAAGAAAAATCCTTTTTTTAACCCTCTCTGGGTAAAACTGGAAGGAGCCCTAAACAGTTGACCAGTTTTAAGCATCTGGGCACTGTATAGCAGTTCTTACAGTCAAAAGAAAGTTCTCCAAGACTGGCAGATAAAGTTACTGAAAACTGCTAGTCATACATTTCAGCAATTGGAAGAAGTTCTATTGGAAAAGCCTTTGAAGTAAATGACAGCCTTACATGAAATGTTGCTGGGATGCCCTAAGCTCTAAAGCTATTGTTTGCAACAAGTGCCAAACCGATGAGTCTGAATGGCCCCAGGTAGCATTTCTAGGCGTTATGCTGAAGGTGCATTGTTGACAGTACAGAATCAGAACTAGGTTTTGAAAGTTCAAGAATCTTACAGGGAGTGCAAAGTAAACTTAGATGCTTCATACATGTGTCAGCTGTTTAAAGGACACCAACAGTTTTAACTCACTTGGTTGCTTTAAAAATATATCTGTATCTGCTATCTCTGCTGCGTTCCTTCTACTTTCTAATTGCCATACTCACAAGAGGAATTGCCTGGCATCTGGATTTCTTCCTGCCCCAAGGACTTGCCATTTATGCATCATTTGTACCTTGAACTTGTTTTTTTTTCCTTTGGTTTTGGTCTTGATTGTTTTTCTTGTTATTTCTATTCACGTAGAATGACATTACCTGAATTTAGAAAGATGGAAAGAGAAGTTATTGAGATAATTTGAAATTTGATACTGTGAAGTTGTCAACATTTGTCTAGTTGTGGTAACATAGGGTGCTATTCTGTACTTGTTGAGAAGTAGTGCTTTTTTCCTCTCTCCTAATCTTAGTGCCTGATTTGTAGAAGTCATTGAGTTGTTTCTCAACATCTTAAAGGAGAAAATGAAAGTAAAAATTTTGATGATTACTCTAATAAATGAATTGTTTATACATTTGTCACTAGAAAACTACTATTTTTAGCTGAACGGTAGCTTGTAATTGCAGTTATTATAGTTTATAGTATTTATAACCTGCTGTGGTTTGAATGTTGCTTTTAAGGCTATAATTAGTAACCTACTAGATTTTAATTACTAGGAAATTTCAGAGAATGTGAAAACGTTTTGATTAAACTTGAGAAACAGCCATTCTTGCTTTCCTCAAAATTGGCATCAGTGACTACTTAATGACAGCAGAATGCTTTGAAAACATGCTGTTTAAAGTCTACCTATTATTAGATACCATAATAACTAGTGTGTAAGTGATAGTTGCTTTTTTGTTGTAGAAACTCTGTGGTAAGAGGAAAGCTTCAGCAAAATCCTTAAGAAAAATATAGTATAAAAAAGTAACTGGTAGATAGAATAGTTTTTATAAATGAATGTAGATGAGAAATAGAAAGATATATATACAGATTTGACATGATTATATTTATTTAAATTCCTTGTCTCCTTGAACTTTGCCAATAAGGTTGTTTTTTATGTAATTTTTAAAAAAACATTATTTGTACACTTATACAATGTACAGCTAGTCTCTCTTTTTAAAAAGTGACATGCCAAAACCCATTGTAATGTAATATAAGCTTGCAAATTTGAGCTCTTCAGTGTTAGGAAACACAAAGTGTGTATACTAATTTCTAAATTACTAGCTGGGTTTCTAAATGTATGTGTTGTTCCTCCATCCAAGGCAGTCTGTACAGAGCAGTCTGTATCGGTGGTGTTTCACTGAGTGTTTGCCATCGGGTAGTCCTGTTTGTGTCTGCATTTATTCAATATAACCATATGCTATAATCTCTAGACCAGATGAAAGCATCCGGCAAGCAGAGACTTCCAAGTAGGAGCCAAAGTAAGCGGTGGGAAATGAAGCTGCTATAAAGTTTTGTGGACAGTAGTTGCAAAATGCTTTCTGAAATTTGTACATAGTAAATGGCAAAGTAGGTCACATCTCATTTTTCTCAATAGTCTTTTCCATACTCGTTTTTCAAAAGTATACTTGGTATAGCTTATACTTGGTGATAAAAAATCGGCATTTTAAAATGGTGTGGTGTGAAGATAATTTTAAAATAACAGTTTAAATAATTAGGTACTTTTGTATTTCCATTTTCTGTAAATGATGGGAGTGTTTTTAAAAGCCTGTTACAACAACTGAATACACTTTGGATCATTTCTTCTATTGCAACGAGCTATATGCCTAAGAGAGACATGAGCAATGCTGTGGTTTTATTTACTCTCATCAAACTTTATATCCAATTTTAGTCAGCAAATAAACTATTTAGAGTTTGTTTTCCTTTGCTGACTACCTTATTGTTAGCTTACTTTTAGTAAACAAGAGCAAGTTTAGCCAGCAATTTTTGGAAATGGAAAAGGGGTAAAGAATGTTTGGCTTCTGCAGTCCAAAAAAAGAGAAAAACACAGAGAGAAAACTCACTATAGCATGAATAATTGAGAGAGTTATTTTTTTTGTAAAATGTATGATTGAAACATTCTATTTTGGAAGGAGAATGGTGGGAGTGTGAACTGTCTCAAATCTTAACATTGAAATTAAAGATAAAATTTATCAAATGTTTACTGTACATTTAATATGGATGAGATAAAAATTCATTTAGGGAGTTCTAAGAGTTTGGGATGTGATGATTGTTGTAACTGAACATTGAATATAGATCTCAATATCCTGATATTTGAGAGTAAAAATAGATTTTAAAAATAGATTTTATAGCTCTTTTGATTTAATAAATGAAAACATGCAAGTTCATGTGGGGGAAGAAGCTTTTCAGTAATTGTCTCTCAGATCTGTATTGGTTTCACTTTCTAACCATGCAGAAGTGGCAGAATAACACTATATCGTTTTATGTAATAGTTCAACTATTAACCTATACCCTGACCTAATACATCATTTGTAAACCTCAGTAATACAGTCATCACAGTCATACTACTAGCCATACTACTAATGTACTACTGACCTTTTGCAATATATTCATATCTATTATCACTCTTAAGTCCTTTTATTGGTCTTTCTATCTGAACCTCTAAAGTGAATACATATACATGCATACAAACATATATATAATAATATAAGATGGTGTGTATATACAGTACAAAAATGTTTCCAAATTATTTAACTATCTTCATGATGGCAAGGAGATAATTGTTGGCTTTTATCTCCTACTATATATCAGGCTCTTTGGTAGGCATTTTACATACATTATCTTATTTAATCATCACTACTAAATTGTAAAATAGGTATCTGTATTCCCATTTTACAGATGAGACCTCTCTAGTCACACCTAGAGAGGTAGGAAATGGACTTTGAGAATGATAAGGAAAATACTGATCTAGATGGAGAGACAGTGATATTCTAAGACTATTTAATTGTGTGTCCACTCTCCAGAGTGGTCAGGAAAGCTAATTTTGTGGCAGGGGTAGGACTTGTACTATTTACTGAGAAAGGGAACAAAGCAGAAGAATGGGGTTTGTGTAAGTGCTGACAAGTTCAATTTAGATGTGTTGAATTTAAGGAAGGAAAGGAAAGATTTTACAGAAGGTGGGTACAGCCAACTGGGGTAAGATTTGGGTGGGGGGGGGGCTTTGCCTTGAATTATATAGATTTTTTTAGGCCTTTCTTTGAATATTCTTGATTACATTTAAACTTTGTATTTGTGAAGGTATATAATGAGTATTAATCCTTAAATAGTTATATAAATTTGGGGATGATTGCATGATTTTGAACATTATAGCTACCATGCCCTATGTAGGTTAAGGATATTTTTTAAGCAAATGGGATTGTATGAAATCTCTCTAAAATTTTTCCTTATTATTTATTTTATTATATAAGCAAAGCTTGTTCGTTGTAGAAAAATTAGAATATAGAAATTTCCATGAAGGGAAAAAAGCAATAGTCCTATCACTGGGTTGAATGTATTTTTATTTTTTTCTATGTGTTTTTTCTTTCAGAAATATGGCTACACACACCTTTCTGCAGGAGAACTTCTCCGTGATGAAAGGAAAAACCCAGATTCACAGTATGGTGAACTCATTGAAAAGTACATTAAAGATGGAAAGATTGTGCCAGTTGAGATAACCATCAGTTTGTTAAGGAGGGTAAGAAGTGTGAATGCCAACCAATTTAAACCAACAAGGAAATGAGAAATTAAATCTTCCCTTTCTTTGAGTAATGGAAAAATTAGAGTATTGAATTTCTTGCTTGTGGAGGGTGGTCATGGTATTCAAGAATGGCAGAACTGGAAATTCCACTTTCGCCTGGGAAGCAGTTGGACAGAAGGAAGCATTCTCTGCCTTGGTCTAGGATCAGCTACAACTCAACATTCATTTGTGTGCACTTGACCCTTCCCAGTGTGCAGACAGTCCATCCTCCTGTTTCTGTTTCTTCTTCCTTTTCTCCTCCTCTTCTCCCCCTCCTCCTTTCTCTTTTCTGTTTCCTTCCTTCCTTTCTTCCTTCCCCCTGTCCCTCCCTCCCGTGACCCTCCCACTGTTGCCATTCTCTCAGTCGTGATGTTTCCTTTTCTGGTATATTCATCCCCATCTTCAGTGCGAAATGCTGAGACTAACAGCTATCAGACTAAAATAGGTCCTATCTGAAAACCAGATACCTTGGGTCTACATGACTCTCCACTAAAGATTCTCAAGATTATAATCATTAATAGGCATTTTCACATACAAGAAATGTGAAGGAGAAATGGATAAGTGGGAACAACAAGAAATAGTTGAAAGTTGATGGAAAAGAGATGTATGAGCTTCTGACTGGAACCAGAGAAACTTGAAGAGTGGCTCATTCACACACATTCTTACCTCTTGTCTCAGAGATTAGAGTAACCTGCTACCATTCAGACTAACAAAATCCTCTCTTCTTATCCTCTGAATGTAATGCCCTTTCTCCACTTTTATACCTAGTTGTGAAAGAGTAATCTATATTTTTTACTTTTTCCGTTTCTGCTCTTCAGCTCTTGGCACCAAGATTCTATTTCCCTTTTCACCTAAACTATTCTGATGTTACCAGTGATCTTCTCTTATCAAATCTAGGGGATATTTTCAGTCATTTTTCTTTTAACTTACTGTCTTTTTGAAACTTGTTCCTCCTTGTTCTCTGTGACACAATGTCTCTTGATTCTCTTCCTCCTTCAGTGACTGCTATTTCTTAAGTCTCCTTTAATAAGTCTTCTGCAAACCATGATGCTTCTCAGGTTTCATCCTTGGTGCGCCTCTTATTTTATACATTTCTTGCTGGATGGTGTTATCCATGCCCAAGGTTTTCACTGTGCTAATGATGCCAAAATCTGTAACTCTAGCACAGATCTTTTTTTTCTGAACCAGACCTATGTTTCTAACTATTAGGCATCCATCTGAGTGTCTCAACAAGTGTCTCAAAATCATCATGCCAAAGGCTGACTGTATCATCTAAAATGTGATCACCCTTTATTTCGTATCCTGGTTAATACCATCTACCCAGCTGCGCAGGCCAGCAATCTGGGATCCGTCCTTTATTTCTACCTTTTCCTCACTTTCCCAAATCTGTTCAGTGAGTAGATCCTTTCAATTATCTTTCTCTTTACCCTCTTCTATTTAGCATTTTTTCTTTATTGCTACTATCATCTTAATTCAAATCTTCTCTTTTTCTTACTTGGACTATCACTAGAGCCTTATCATTAGTCTTTTGCCCTTGATCCATCTTTGTCCCTTTATTCATCCTTTATGGTGTGGTCAGAGGTTTTTTTTTTAAAGGTGATGGGAACATGTTCTCCTACTGCTTAAAATCTCTCAGTGGTCCTGTATTGTTTGCAGAATAAAAACCAAAAGCTTAGTGTGGTACAAGTTCTTCATTAATTTTGGCCCTACCCACTTTCTAGTCTAGCTTGCTTCTTGGAAGGAAGGCTATGACAAATCTAGACACCGTATTAAAAAGCAAAGACATCACTTTGCCAACATAGGTCCATATAGTCAAAGCTATGGTTTTTCCAGTAATCATATATGGATGTGAGAGTTGGACCGTAAAGAAGGCTGAACACGAAAGAATTGATGCTTTCAAATTGTGATGCTGGAGAAGACTCTTTGAGAGTCCCTTGGACTGCAAGGAGATCAAACCAGTCAATCCTAAGGGAAATCAACTCTGAATACTCATTGTAAGAACTGATGCTGAAGCTGAAACTCCAATAGTCTGGCCACATGATGCAAACAGTCGACTCGTTGGAAAAGACCCTGATGCTGGAAAAGATTGAAGGCAAAAGGAGAAGAGGGCAGCAGAGGAAGAGATGGTTGGATGGCATCACCAGTTCAGTGGACATGAACTTGGGAAAACTTGAAATAGTGAGGGAGAGGGAGGCCTGGTGTGCTACAGGCCTTGGGGTCTCATGGAGTCGACATGATTTAGCGACTGAAAAAACAACTTTCTAGTCATATCTCCTGCCACTCTCTACATGCATCCTAAGGTTCACCTCTACCAGCTTATTTCAGATTCATCAAAGCTGTTATGCTTCCTCATTTCTGAGCCTTTAACATCCAGTTGACACATTCTGGAGTACCTTGATCCCTGCCTGCCTGCCATTTTATTATTCAGAATTCAGCTTCACTGCCATCACTTCAGTAAAACTCTTTCTGGTGGTTCCACAGGTAGTTTGTGCCGGCTTCTTGGTTTTATCACAGCATCCTTGCATACCTCAGTATAGAACTTAGCACACTGAGTTACACATATTTGTTAACCACTGGACTATAAGCCTTCCAGAGGCCATGACCTTGCTCTTCATGTCCCGTGATGGTTAGACCTTGAATGAGTGTATGTTGAGTGAGTAGAGTATCAGTGTGCCTCTTCAGATATCTTCTACTACCATAATTGGGATAGAAATGCTATAGCAGGGACACAAAAGCATTCTGTGAAAGTTTTGTGAATATTGGAGATGCTAGATACTAGGATAAAGCCAACCCCCAGATAAAGGAATTTACGTCCTGACAGCCATTGTTCTTCTTGAGGAACCAGAATTGTTTGAGCACTGAGGGAACTGGTTGTTGGTTTGCTTTAGAATAGAAACTCCTCTGGAGTTTGCCAAAGTCATACATCTGTGCTTATCCCATGGTGGTTGATAGTGAAAAGAATTAGAGACTCAAGATCTGTATCTCCCATTCACAGATTTCCACATTCTACCTGAATTCAGACTTTGGAAGAGGATGGTGAAATAATTCTTGCTATCTTTCTGAATGTATTGTTTCTCTTGCTACCTGTGTTTTGGGGTAGCCAGTGGCATTTAGGTTTATTTATTTATTTTTTAATATTTCTTTATTTTACTGCACTAGGTCTTAGTTGCAGCATGTGGGATCTAGTTCCCTGACCAGGGATCAAACCAGGGCCCCCTGCATTGGGAGCTCGGAGTCCTTAGCCCCTGGATCACCAGGGAAGTCCGGCATTTAGGTTTAAATTAGCTTCAGTTATGAAAAAAAAAGTATTTACTCCTACACTAATAGCATTGCTAACAGTTTATATGTCCAAAGTTTTTTGCAGTTGTACTGAATTACTGCAGAGAATCTGAGTACCTATAGAAGCAGTGTACTCCCTACCATAGCTAAATGACTTGGGAAGAGGAAAAGGAAAGTAAGATATGGGTCTCTAGTAGCTGGAGCAAGAATATTGATTAATGCTTATTTTTCTTTTCTTGCTGTTAATAATTTTATGAAAATAATATATGCTTACTATAGAAAATTTTTAAACTATAGAAAAAAAATTGTGTATGTGTATAAAATGGGAGAGGGATACATATCCATAACTCTTGTCGGCTGGAGGCAAACATGTTATTTCCTTTAAATTTTTTTTTCCTGTGTACTCTCCACATTTACGATATAAAGAATAATAATAAAACATACTCTGCTTAAGAAATTGCATTTTGTTAATGTAGCATTGAATTCAAATCTTCCTTTTTTTTTAGGAAATGGATCAGACAATGGCAGCCAATGCTCAGAAGAATAAATTCTTGATTGATGGGTTTCCAAGAAATCAGGACAACCTTCAAGGCTGGAATAAGACCATGGATGGGAAAGCTGATGTATCTTTTGTTTTATTTTTTGACTGTAATAATGAGGTAATGAAAATCTTCATCTGCCAACATGGGCATTTAAACAGCTGATGGTCAACTATTAGAGAAAAAGAAAGTGATTTATTTTACTTACATTTACATTTTATATTGGCAACAGTATTTTTTGAACTGGTAAGTTGGATGGACAGAACAGCATTGTCTTACTGTTGAATTATTGAAAGCTGTTTGGCATCAGCAACCTTGTGGGCCTAAAATTTGCCTTATTTTCAAAATAACAAGAGCTTGTTTTGTTTTGAATTAAGAATTGACTCATAATAATATTAGGTAATGAAGCTGCACTGTTACTTCTTGAGTAGACACTATTTTCAGAGAGTATCTTGCCTTAGAGTGTTGCTTAGTGGAAAAGAAACACATTTTGGGGAAGTTGGGAAATCTTTCTTTTTTAAAGAAACATCTAAGATAGCCTGATTTGTCTTTTAAGAGTGAAATGATATTGAAAAAAGCAGGAAAGAAGACTTACTTTCTGGCACTTCTAATAACGTACTCAGACGTACTTTTGAATAGCTGAATGAATTTCTTGGAATCCTTTTTTGGGGCGGGGGGAATCATTTAATTAAAAGACCTGACTCTGTTTGACAGCTGTAATATAAACTTTATTAAATTAATGCCAACAGCCTGAAAGAATAAGAATCAGCAGTAGTGCCTTGAAGGAAGTTGACTATTCTTAGGTTGAATTGCAAATGTGCTTGTGGTGGAGAGACTTGCTGCAGCTTTTGAGTTGTTTTAAAACGTAACTCTCTTCTTCCATCCCCCAAAAATATGTTTTCACTTATTCTTCAAAGTTACTTTTAGAATGTTACCACAGCTTTATAACTAAGGAATGTTTATTCACAATTAACAAGGGATACTTTATTCAAATGCAAATATGTTGACTCAAGTATTTAGATATTTATGGAATTATTGAAAATAAGCAAAAATGGAACAAAGTTTGAGGCATGTAATTCATACCTAATAAGTTAATAATATATCCTAGATGGAACCATACACATAGAGATCATCTTTTTATTGCGGTTTGAAAAAAAAGTACACAGGAAAAACTGAGTCATGAATGAATTCTTATTATGCTCTGTACTTATTTAACCTAGTTTATATAAATTGAACCACATGTTTCAACTTTGCATGTTGATTAATGAATTAGACACATTGGGTTTAAAGCAGGGTTTTGTTGGTAATCTCTTCAAACTTTCTTCTCTTTTCAGGTTTAAAAGATTGCCAGAAGACTGCCAAATTAATATCTTTTAAAAAATAACTTTTATACATTTCTGTTTTTAGATCTGTATTGAACGATGTCTTGAGAGGGGAAAGAGTAGTGGTAGAAGTGATGACAACAGAGAGAGCTTGGAAAAGAGGTACTTTGCAGTTTTTACCCATACCCACTGTGCCTCAGTTTGAAACTTGAGTAACAGATTCAACACTTAACTTATTTTGGTCCAGAAATAGAAAATGTCACGCTTAAATATAGAATGGCTTGTCTAAAAAGATGATAAGGGAGGGTGTCATTTGGGTTTTATTCTGTATTGTCCCCTGATCTATAGCCAGGGAGAGAAGTATACTTAGGACCTTGGAATATTTGCTTCTTTTGCAGAATTCAAACCTATCTTCAGTCAACAAAGCCAATTATTGACTTGTATGAAGAAATGGGGAAAGTCAGGAAAATAGATGCTTCTAAATCTGTTGATGAAGTGAGTACCCCTAACCTGCCTAAAAGTAAAGTAAAATGTGATTTTGGGAGGGGAGGGAAGCAGTATGCAGGAGAAAAAGAAATACAGTGTTATGACAGATTATTTTGCTTTTCAGAACACTGGAGACTGAAGGAAATGCTAAGCTTTTTCTTTTTTTTCTAATTGATATATGTATGTTTTATTGATTTACAATATTGTGTTAGTTTCAGGTATATTTTTGAATAGAATCTAAAGTCGGTTTTACAATTTCAGACTTGTTCTTTGTAAGAAGTAGGTGGTTTATTATTTCTAACCTCTTTTTTTGAGCACTGGAAAATTGGCATCTTCAGAGCTGTGATTTGGACCATGATCATTTTTGAAAAATCTGTAACATGAAATCATCTAGCTGAATCGCCCCAACTGTTTTCACCACTTCCATCCTAGAGTATGTAGCTCCAGAGGTACAGGGTTTCCACAACTCAACGCTTGTCTCTTCCTTCGTGAATCAGTGGTCTCTGAACTGTGGTTTGCAAGCCCTCAGTGTTCAGTCACTATTTCTAGTTTCTCTTAAGTCCTAGTGTCTCTGATTCCCTGAATCATCTTCCTCCGGACTTTTTTTTTTTTAATTTGCTTATTTTAACTGTGTTGGGTCTTGGTTACTGTGCACAGGATCTTTCACTGGGCATGCAACGTCTCTAGTTGTGGTACATGGCCTCTCTAGATGGAGCTCATGGGCTCAGTAGCTGCAGCGCACGGCTTAGTTGCCCCGTGGCATGTGGGATCTTAGTTCCCCAACCAGGGATCAAACTTATGTCACCTACATTGAAAGGTGGACTCTTAACCCCTGGACCACCAGGGAAGTCCCTGGACCTTTTTTTTTCTTTACATCATATAGTCATTTCTGACTTATTATCCATGTCTGCTTCCTATAGAGGTGAGGTAATAAAAGCAGAGATATTACTTTGCCAACAAAGATCCGTCTAGTCAAGGCTATGGTTTTTCCAATGGTTATGTATGGATGTGACAGTTGGACTGTAAAGAAAGCTGAGCGCCGAAGAATTGATGCTTTTGAACTGTGGTGTTGGAGAAGACTCTTGAGAGTCACTTGAACTGCAAGGAGATCCAACCAGTCCATCCTAAAGGAGATCGGTCCTAGGTGTTCATTGGAAGGACTGATGCTGAAGCTGAAGCTCCAATACTTTGGCCACCTCATGTGAAGAGTTGACTCATTGGAAAAGACCCTGATGCTGGGAGGAATTGGGGACAGGAGGAGAAGGGGACGACAGAGGATGAGATGGCTGGATGGCATCACTGACTTGATGCACATGAGTTTGAGTGAACTCTGGGAATTGGTGATGGACAGGGAGGCCTGGCATGCTGTGATTCATGGGTTTGCAAAGAGTCGGACACGACTGAGCGACTGAACTGAACTGAATACATTAGAAGACATAGTGTTTTAGAATCAGAACTAGGAAGATAAGCCACTTTACTTTCTATCATGTTATTGGTAGCCTGTTAAGAAGTTTGTTTTGTCCTAAAGCACTAATAAAATTGAAACATCATGTTCATAATTTTATATGTATTTATGATATTGTACTACTGTCTAAAGTAAAGCAGATGAAACTATGAAATTATGTGTTTTTTAATGATCCATTTTGAAAATTAATATAAAATTTACTGTTTTAACAGAAACTTAGCCATATGATGTTTTAACAATATCTGCTTTTTTAAATTATTATCTTTTTTCCATTTTAGGTTTTTGATGAAGTTGTGAAGATTTTTGACAAAGAAGGCTAACTCTGAACCCGAAAGCATCCTTGAAATCATGCTTGAATATTGCTTTGATAGCTGCTGTCACAACCCCCTTTTAAGGCAATTTTAATGTTTCATAATTATATCTCAGTTAATGGCTGGAAAGTATGTAGTAAGACAAATTAAATTTTTTATCTTCAATTTAAAAAGATTTTTTTTTTGGTCACGGGAGTAGACAGTGAATTTGAGTCTAACTTCATCTTAGCTATGGTGCTCACAAAACAAAGAAGGGTATTAAGTAGTTCTTTGTTTTTATTCAGAAAGAATATCCCTTATATAGTTTGTGCCTTTTGTGAGCAAAACTTTTTAGTATGTGTGAATATCCCTGTAGTAATTGCAATATGTTTGAATTAGGGATTCCCCGTGTCTTCTTTCCCTTGCAGGTTTTAAATTTCCAACCTGCGTAAGTGAATTTGTGGACCAAATTCCAAAGGAACTTTTTGTGTAGTCAGTTCTTGCACAATGTGTTTGGTAAACAAACTCATAAAATTAAGTCTTAGAAGTGTTTTAGTATTTATCAAATAACTGACTGTTTCCTATAGAAAGGTAAGAAAATTTAGACTTTGTTTTACTACAGCTTGTACAAAGTTGTGTGACAGGGCATAGTCTTTACTTCCAGGATTGGGATAGGGGCACTAGTGGTTCAAAGCCTGGTGGAATTGTCAGCTTTATTCTGATATAAATTTGAGGGTATTGGTCAGGGATCACATCTAACAACATGTGTTCCTTTTGCTCTATTATATAATGTTATTAATGGTTAAACTGATCTTAACAAAATCCGTAGCAGTGGAACCTTGAAATGCATGTACTTAGATTTATAAAAGTGATTCGGTTAGTGTTTTAGTAATACTTCAAAATGTCTTTGTTTATTTTCTAGATTAAGTATAGGGTTTAGTACAAAGCAGAAGAAATTTAATGGTTAAATTTTCCATTTGTATTTTATTGTCTTGAATACTTTTTTTCATAGTTGTTTAAGAAGATTTAAAAATCATTGCACTTTGGCCAGAAAAATAATAAATTTATCTTATAAATGTTTGATTCCCTTCCTGGCTACTTTTATTCAGTAAATTCTTTTTTTTTTTTTTTTGCATCATGTTGAAGAAAAAGATAGAGAATTTTTAAAGAGCTATACAATCCAAAGGAATTTTCTCTTAAGTTTATTCTTCCTTTAAAAATCTCTGAAAATTTTGTTTTCTCCTTATCTTTTTCTGCCATCACTAATGCAGAGTGGTATCCAAAGTTCTTAATATGAAATTTATTAAAATATTTCTCATTTTCAGCACTTAACACTATTTGGTATATGGGGTTAAATTGGGCAAGGAATGTAGACTCTGTGTAATTAGATTTTATATTTAAAGTCATTGGGAATAGTGAGGACAGTTTATGAATGTTATATTGGAATAGGTTTATTATTTCTATTATGAAATTTATTAATGATGAATTTGCAACATACCACAGAAAACAAAGTATCCATAAGTACTGTAACATATTGACCACTAAAATCTGTGTTAAGATTACCTTGGTTTCTTGGAAGAGATTGTAAAGAATTCTTATCTAGTGATTCAGTCTAGCCAATACTGAGGATTTTATTGGTAGTTCAAACATCTGTAGTCTGAAGCAAGAGTAAAGACTTAAGATTTTTGAGACCATTCCTACTCACATAAGTGAAGAAATCCCCATCTGATGGGAATCTAAATATTTACATTGATATTGTGAAAGCAAACTAAGGTTTTTAAGAAGACTGCTGAGACTAGGTGCTTTGCTTCCCTTCATTAAATATCTTTCTGTGGCATTTAAGAACAAAAACCTAGAAACATGGTAATTAAATTACTGAGTTATGAAGCTTTGCTTTTCAAGTAGGAAAACATGTTAGCAATATTGAGTTTAGGAGTTGATTGAGATACATCTGGCTTCACTAGTTTGGTCGTTCCATTTATTAAAGATAGTTATCAAGAACCTTTTGACTTTAAGGATCCCAAAGAAATCCTTGCTGTTTTTGAAAAAAATTAGCCAACATTATTTTCATTCAGTGATACTGGATGTGTATGAATTATTTAGTGAGTAATCCCAGTAAATTTTGTGCTATGGCCTTTGCCTTTTGCTGGTTCAGATTTCTATTCTCTCAAGCATATTGAAGGTCAAGAAGTATCATATTTAGCATGTGAGTCCTCAAAGGAAAAGCAGAGTTCAGAATCCAAGAGAATTTTCTGCTCTGTGTGTTATGTTTATGTGTCTTGAATTAAGCAGAAAGCATGACTTTATCCTGTTCTTTCAAGACGTAATCAAGATTGAGGCACAAGTAGCCTAATTCATTACTGGCCTGCAATATCAATTGCTGTCTCTTTGAGGGGGAAATTGGCAGCAAGCAACATGTATCAGGATGCAGGTTTTTTTGTGGGCCTATAGCTTTGTCCATGTAATTTAAGTGGTTGCCTGACATTCCAGTGGTCCCTGGAGATAATAGTGGCTGACAGTATTGGCCAGACAAGGTCAGCGTCTTGAAGGTTTGGTGCTTCATCTACAGATATTTACTAATTGCACAGGCCATAGTGCTACAACTTATACTCTGTCTTCCAAGAGTTTTCTGTATGAAACTAAGACTCTGATACGGATAGACCTTCAGATGTTTTCTGTTGGCTAACTTGTCATTCTTATGTAGCTTATTGCAGTTTTCCATAGCCTGCTTTCATACTTCAGCTTAATTAAGTACTTCTTAATTCTGAACACTTTTTTAAATGAAAGAAAGGAAGTTAATTCATTGTACACCAAAGGAAAAGGCAAAAATGGTCTTAATCACTTATCCCTTTATTTCTTCATCTCTGATTTCATACTCTCTTGGATTTAAGTCTACTTTCCTTTGAAAAGGTGTGGCTATTTTGATTGTGATTTTAATTCTGAACCCTAGCTAAGTTCTGCAGGTCACCATCTTTCCTGTTCTGGGGAGAGCTGAAGGAGTAAGTTGAATTTCTGGCTACTATACTATGCTCTATGTCAGCCATGTCAGCTGCAGGCTATCACCAGGACTCAAACTTTTATGGGATCCCTGCCATCTCATTCATTCTTTAAGAGGCTTTTATGACTTTGCCTAAGACCCAGGCATAAGAGAAGAGTGCTCAATTATTTTGTACTATTGAGGGAGACAAGGGTAATAAATCAGCATTTCTCTAGGTGGTGAGGTTCTTGCAGTCACAGGAAATTGTGTTTTTTTGTGTGATACATTTTGAGGTAACTTCATGCAACTTCCTAACACTGGCTTTTGACACCAACCAGAGGAATAGCAGATTACTATATCCTAACACTAATGGGAGATAACCCTAAGAAACTTTAAGAGCTGTCTTCTCCACAGTGAAATCAAGCAGTTAAGCAGCATACTGTGGAAATAGTAGATATATTCTCATTTGGTTGATTAACCACATTTAAATTGAGAAAGTAAAATTCAAAAAAAGCCATGTATGGGACTTTTCTGGTGGTCCAGAGGTTAAAGACTGTGTTCCCACTGCAGCGGGTGAGGATTCAACCCCTGGTCAGGAAATAAAACCCTACATGTCGCACCAACCAAAAAAAAAAAAAGCCATGTATGTGAGCTTTGGGAAGATTCATACAGTTAGTTTTAAAAGGCTCCCTGGAAGAAATATACTTTCAGTAGCAGCGTCTATGAAATTAAGGGGGGAAAATTGCTACAGTGGACTCAGGATGGACTTCCAAGAAAACTCCTGAATTGGATAAGTTTCCTTAGTAGTTGGTAAATCCTTGCAACCCTTTGAGGACTACGGGTAGAACTGGCCATCCCACAGCCAGCTGGCTCCAAGGGCTTCCTGAGCCAGAGGAAAAAGACATTGAATCGGTCCAGCAATTAGTGCTGAAAAGCACAAAGCTGTTGTGCATGGCTCACCCTACATTGTTTATTAGTTTAAATGGCTCCAAAGCAGCTGCCAGAACTTGGCCAGAGTACCTATGAGCATTACAGAGCTGCATCAAAATGGCTTTGTCAAAATATGCAGAAAAGCACAACCATCATCCTATCCTCATCTGGGATGGTGGTCAAGATGAACACATTATTTACATTATTTGAGGGGGAATATGCTAAAGTTTCATGGCTAACTTTTAGATTGAGTCAGTATTCCCACATCAAGATGACCAAGTTAAAACAACGGTATCAAAAAACCCCTGGCGTCAAATGCTGTGTCAGAATGTCTTTGTCATATTTAATATCAAACATGGTTGAGCAGAGACTGTATCTGGATTCCTTCCTCTCTTCAGGGCCTTTTAGAGAAGGAGCTGACTTGAGGCTGTCGTTGTTACTGTGTGCTAATGGAGGATTCACAAATTTATAGGATGGGCTAGGGTAGGGAGAATAAAACCATTTGTATAGAGAAGTGGAGTTGATTGAGCCCTGTGCTGGGAGAAATATCAATAACCTCAGATATGCAGATGACACCACCCTTATGGCAAAAAGTGAAGAAGAACTAAAGAGCCTCTTGATGAAAGTGAAAGAGGAAGAGTGAAAAAGTTGGCTTAAAGCTCAACATTCAGAAAACTAAGATCATGGCATTTGGTCCCATCACTTCATGGCAAATAGATGGGGAAACAGTGGAAACAGTGGCTGACTTGATTTTTCTGGGCTCCAAAATCACTGCAGATGGTGATTGCAGCCATGAAATTAAAAGACGCTTACTCCTTATGACCAACCTAGACAGCATATTGAAAAGCAGAGACATTACTTTGTCAACAAAGGTCAGTCTAGTCAAAGCTATGGTTTTTCCAGTGGTCATGTATGGATGTGAGTGTTGGACTGTGAAGAAAGCTGAGCACCGAAGAATTGATGCTTTTGAATTGTGGTGTTGGAGAAGACTCTTGAGAGTCACTTGAACTGCAAGGAGATCCAACCAGTCCATCCTAAAGGAGATCAATCCTGGGTGTTCATTGGAAGGACTGATGCTGAAGCTGAAACTCCAATACTTTGGCCACCTGATGCAAAGAGCTGACTCATTGGAAAAGACCCTGATGCTGGGAAAGATTGAGGGCGGGAGGAAAGGGGAACGACAGAGGATGAGATGGTTGGATGGCATCACCGACTCGATGGACGTGGGTTTGGGTAGACTCCGGGAGTTGGTGATGGACAGGGAGGCCTGGCATGCTGCAGTTCATGGGGTCACAGAGAGTCAGACACAACTGAGCAACTGAACTGAACTGAACTACTTCATACATGTTGGCTTTTGTAGGAACTTACTTATTCCACCCATAATCACTCCTACCAACCACCAATTCTTAATCTGTCAAGAAGTCTTCCTGATCATAAATCTCATTCCCACTCCTCTCCATGAGTGTTTTGTTAATGAAAATGGGTTTCAGCTGTTAAGGTGATGCCCTTAACACCATCTGTCTATTTACTTTTAACTTTTAGTAATTTCATGATGTTGCTGAGTTTAGATTGTGTCTTTGACTTAAGAAAGCAGCCATTTTATAGTCATCAGCTAAATCATTCTTTTATATGATAATACACAAATTATGGCCAGTTGCTAAAATAATAGATGCAACAGGAGGCATTATTACAGTGTGTGATTACATTCATGCAAGGATCTGCCATCTTCATTGAGTTAATTGATCACATAGCAAGCCAAATGTCAGAGATGCTAACCCTGTGACTGAGATCAGAGAGTCAGTTAAAAATCTGGTCATCCGTTCCTTCAAAACATCTTCGAGGCAGACTTGTTAGGAATACAGTATACAGCCCCTGGTTTCTAAACTGTCTTCTGTTTCTGTAGAGTGCTTTTAATTATGGAGAACCTTTTTACCGCTGATCTAATTTTGTTTTCCCAACAAGGCAGGTTGCGATGATTCACTTACCAACCTGTTTCATGGGTGATTAAACTGAGGTCCAAGGAGCCCAAGTCAGCTGCCCCATGATCTTTACAGCTTGATAGTTGTGAGTCTGGAGCTGGAGCCCAGACCTCTGGACCTGGTCACATCTGCCTTCTGTCTGTCTAGTAGTCCCTGCTGCCCTGTTCTTAAGCCCAGTTTTGAAGTGTGACTCTAATAGCTTACCAGACTTCCTCTGTCACTAGCCCATTACCCTCATGTATCTTCTCTATTGCACATATGCACAATTTATGAAGTTTTCTCAGTGTACTTCCTGTTGATCTGTGCTAGATTACAAGTGCCAGGAGAGCAGAAAAGTTGTCTGTCTTGTCATCTCTCTTTTCTTTTCCAGGACCTGCACATTGTTGTCACTCAGTAGTTATCATTATATAATAGTTCTTGATAAATGGAGTCTTTGGGAAAGAAGTCGCTAAAAGGTCTTAGTTGTATTTCTTTATTCTCTTAACTAACTTGGCACAGAGTATATTCTTAATAGATTTTATTATTAATACATTTTATTGGTATTGAAAGAAGGAAGGTGTCTTCCTCAATGCCCCCTGCCCCCAGTTACTTAGAAGCAGAATTAGGCCTAGAACCAGCTCCCATTGCTTAACACCAGTATGCTATTATCCCCGTCATTACTATCAAGGACTTGGGAAAGCAAGCAATTCATCTTGTGATGCACCAGAACCTATAGTTTTTAATAGATTTTATTCATGTGCTTCAATTTTAGTCAATGTCTTTTAAACCATTTTTTTTTTAAACCAATGCTGGACTTCCCTGATGGCTCAGTGCCAATACAGGGGATATGGGTTCAATCCCTGGTCTGGGAAGATCCCACATGCCATGGAGGAACAAAGCCCATGTGCCACAGCTACTGAGCCTATGCTCTAAAGTCCAGGAACCACAACTACTGAGCCCTTGTGCTGCAACTCCTGGAGCCCGCATATCCTAGAGCCTGTGCTTAGCAACAAGAGAAGCCACCGCAATGAGAAGCTCACTCATCTCAACTAGAGAGTAGCCCCTGCTTGCCACAGCTAGAGAAAAGCCTGTGCAGCAATGAAGACCTAGAACAGCCAATAAATAAATAAAATTCTCAATAAAACTCTTGAAAAATAGAAAAAAAAATGCCTCAGACTCCAGAAATTCTGATTTAAGGGTTCCCCAGGTGAATCTAAACCAGTGGTTCTCAAACTTTCAAATGTATCAGAAGCATTTGAAAGGCTTATTAAACCCAGATTGCTGGCCCATACCCAGAATTTCTGTGGTTCAGTCTATTTGAGGTATGGTCCAAGAATTTGTATTTCTTTTAAAGTTCCAGGTGATGCTGGTATAGGTACTCTGAGAACCAGTGTGCTAAACAGAGTGGCCAGAGGCAGTACTGGAAATCCCCAGCCTTGCTTCTCTACAGGCAAGGGACTACGTGTTCTTGGTATTTGTTCCCGTAATGCCTAGCATGGTGCTCAATGTGTGATGAATTGACAAATTGATAACAACCTTAATGGAAGCTTACAGATCAAACATTTGCCTAGCCTGCCATCTGAAGCTCATGGGTTTAGGGGAGAGAAATACTTTGAGAAAATCACAAATGGTCCCCCACTAAAGAAGCTGTCAAATGAATGCCAACTTGACATAGTGGAGCTGCCTTCATCTCACTTAGCAGCTGTCACTGTCTTGAAAGTTAAGGTGAAAAAACAAAAAAAACAAAAGGTGAGCCCAGGAGGCCTCTGTCACTTTCTTTAGCCTAAAGAAAAATGGAGTAGCTATGTTTAGTGTGGGCTTGCAGGCAGAGCAAGGGCACCAGAAGCAACGTAAGGAAGACTTTTGAAAGTCAGAGCCACCCAGCAGTTAACTGATCTGCTTGAGAATTTGATGAGTTTCCCATCACTGGAGGAAGCAGAGCCTAGGAGCCTGCTCTGCAGGATGCTTTAGATTCTTCTAGCCCAGCAATGTATTCACAGACCATCCTATTCAAGTTGTAATCTCAGTCTGAAGTCCACCTGAACCCCAACCACATTCTCTGATCTCTCCTGAAACCCAGGACACAGAACAGCTCTCTGTCCATAGAAGTGGAGAGGAGAAACTGAGAAATGAGACTCTGCCTTCACATAAGAACTCAAAGCAAAGTTTCCCTAAACTTCTATTTCTGTCTCCCAGGGCCCCTTCTCAGCACCTGGGATAGGTACTCAATGAAGTTTGCTAATGGTAATACTGCTGGTGGTCAGGAGGTGCCTGGTTTGCATTGGAGGAGAGAAGTGTGTTCCGAGAGAGGGAAAGAAACAGCACTAGCAAAAGGATGGCAGTGAGACTGCTCGAGGGGCAGGGGAGACCGTGTTCCAAACAACAGGAGACGGGAATATGCAAGGAGAAGGCGGGGAAATAACAATGAACAAGCCATAAAAAAACTAAAAGAATATAGATTTGTCCTGTGTCTGTTCTGCTGCATCCAGACCAGAACCTGGATAGCTGCTAGGCTGGACGAGCTGGTGTGACAAACGCTTCTCAGATTTTGGAGGCTGTACTTTTCCTCCCCTCAGCCCTCCTCTTTATTCTTCTCTTTCTCCTCCTCACTGTAAGCTGTCCCTTGAGTTCTATTCTGAACTCTTAATGGTTTTTCCATCTCGCTGGGGACAGTGTGCAAACCCTCCTTGGCTTGGCCGGGGTTGGGGCTGGGCCCAATGCCGATTCAGGCAAGCCGGAGAGAGGAGGTGGCTCCCAGCAATAAGCAGCCCACAGAATTGTGTCTGTTATTTAAGAAAAAGTTTCTGGGTTTTCGGCTAATTGCAAAAATACATAATGGATGCTTTTTGCATCTGCTAGTTATTCTCAAACAGGCCTGCATCCAAGAGCAAACTTTAAACAAACAATAAGATTATGGAGCTTAACTATTTCAATGTGTGACAGAAAAGAAAGCCAAGGCCCCCAAATTTGCGTTAACACACATGCTCTCAGACACGAGCAATGGGACAACAGATACATATACAAATATACAGATGCACACCCTGGCATCAGCACACACAAATGCCTGCTTGGGTACTAGTACATACACGCATGCAAAAATAAAAACGTGCCCAATCACAGGCATCAGCACACATACTCAGACACAGACAAATGCACTTGTGTGTACTCATATGGCCTTCCGTGGTGACTCAGATGCAATGCAGGAGACCCAGGTTCGATCCCTGGGGTCGGGAATATCCCCTGGAGAAGAGCATGGCTACCCACTCTAGTATTCTTCCCTGGAGAATTCCATGGACAGAGGAGCCTGGCGGACTCTATGGCCCATGGGTTGCAGAGTCATGTATATACCTACACAGTTGGGCAACACAAGCACACAGACACACAACCCCAGATACTAATGCAACAGGTGGCCTTCCAAGGTGGGTGAGTGGGTCCTCCCTGTCCAGAGGTAAGTGAAATACTCTGCTGGGCACCGGCTATGCCTGGCTGTTACCAGGTGTAGTTATTCAGTGTGGCCACCAAGGGGCACCCAGGATCCATACTGCATCCACTTTTTTTGCTGGTAGTGTTCCCAGTCAGTTTTTTCTATACCTACAAGCCTGCACCTTCCTGTATTCATTCTCACCTTGTCCCTGTCTCGAACCATGGAAACAAGCACATGTCTCCTTCCCTCCTCCCTCCTAGCTGAAAGCATACTCCAGAACCCCCTGCGCAGTCCTCAGAGTGCTCTTTGGAGAATTGGATCTGTCAGGTCTTGATCATAATGTGACCTCTATCAAAACTTCTCTCCCAGGGGCACCTGTCAAAATCCCACCTACTTTTCAAAGTCTACTTCAGCATCTGCCTGCGTAGGACAGCCAGAGTTCACCGTGTGTGTTAAAATAATTGAATGGATGAGTTGATGCCCCGCTCACACCTGACTCTGCCTCTTCCACTGACTTCAGCTGGAGAGGTCGCTCACCAGCTAGCACCTGCCTCCAGGCTTTTTGTGTGCTTTTATGGAACAGATCCCAGCATCAAAACGCAGTGAAGGCAGAAAGAACCCAGATGTCATGAAGTCAACCCTTTCCAGCACCCCCTGACAGGTAGCTACCCTAGTAATAGAACTTACCCTTCCCTAAGCAGCCCCCCTCACTGGTTCTAGAAAGTTCCTCGGTTCTTCTTCAATAAACATTCTCAGGACTCTTTCTTCATGACAGGGGCTATGGCAGGCTCCAGACAGACCGGGATTTTGCCCTTCAATGAATTAGCAGTCTCAGTTCAATTCAGCCACTCAGCTGTGTCTGACTCTTTCCAACCCCATGGACTGCAGCATGCCAGGCTTCCCTGTCCATCACCAACTCCCAGAGCTTACTCAAACTCATGTCCATCGAGTTGGTGATGCCATCCAACCATCTCATCCTCTGTCATCTCCTTCTCCTCATGCTTTCAATCTTTCCCAGCATCAGGGTCTTTTCCAATGAGTCAGTTCTTTGCACATGGCCAAAGTACTGGAGTTTCAGCTTCAACATCAGTCCTTCCAATGAATATTCAGGACTGATTTCCTTTAGGGTGGACTGGTTGGATCTCCTTGCAGTTCAAGCGACTCTCAAGAGTCTTCTCCAACACCACAGTTCAAAAGCATCAATTCTTTGGCGCTCAGCTTGCTTTATAGTCCAACTCTCACATCCATTCATAACTACCGGAAAAACCATAGCTTTGACTAGACGGACTTTTGTTGGCAAAGTAATGTCTCTGCTTTTTAATATGCTGTCTAGGTTTGTCATAGCTTTTCTTCCAAGGAGTAAGCATCTTTTAATTTCAAGGCTGCAGTTACCATCTGCAGTGATTTTGGAGCCCCCCCCAAAATAAAGTCTGTCACTGTTTCCATTGTTTCCCCATCTATTTGCCATGAATTGATGGGACCAGATACCATGATCTTAGTTTTCTGAATGTTGAGTTTTAAGCCAACTTTTTCACTCTCCTCTTTCACTTTCAGCCAGAGGTTCTTTAGTTCTTCACTTTTTGCCATAAGGGTGGTGTCATCTGCATATCTGAGGTTATTGATATTTCTCCTGGCAATCTTGATTCCAGCTTGTGCCTCATCCAGCCCAGTGTTTCTTATGATGTACTCTGCATATAAGTTAAATAAGCAGGGTGACAATATACAGCCTTGACGTATTCCTTTCCCAAATTGGAACCAGTGTGTTGTTCCATGTCCAGTTCTAGTAACGGCTTTAATCAGTACAGTATGAGGCATGCAATAGTACAGTAAGTACAAAGTACAGGAGAGGATGTAATAAACTTTCCAGAGGCATGAGCTGGGGAGTCAGGGAAATATTTACAGAGGGGAGTGAGAGCTGAACTGAGACAGAATGAATAAGAACAATCATCATAGTTCTGTTTATTGAATGTTTACTGTGTTCATGACTGCTCATCTTCACAGAGGTGAAATTCTAATTCTAGCCCAGGTCTGCCTAGCTGCAGTCTGAGAGCCTGTGGGCTAAAACACCTCTTAGAACATAAATAAACTAAGAGTTTGGGGGAGGCAGGGAAGGGAAAGTCATGCCAGAGGTCTTCGTTTTGTATTGCTGCCTAATAAATCATTGCAAACTTGGTGAATTTAAATGTCACCCACTTGTTACCTCACAGTTGTATAGGTAAGAAATTTGGGTTCTCAGCTCACAGTATCACAAAGCTGAAATCAAGGTTTCATGTAGAAAATCAGGAAATAATCCACTTCCAGGCTTCCACACAGAAAAGTGTGGCCAAAGTCAATTCCTTGCAGTTGTAGGACTGAGATACCTGTTTTCTTGATGACCATTAGTCACGGGACACACGTAGTGCGAGGCTGTGCTCAGGTCCTTCCCACGTGCTCCTCCATTTTCCAGTCAGAAAAGACATACTCTTCCTCATGCTTCAAACTCCTGACTTCCTCTTCTGTCAGCTGCTGGTCTGTCGTCTTTAATGCGTTGTTTATAGATGCATCCCCAGACTCAGAAACTAATAAACTGCTGTGCACATAGCTGTGCTACCATCATTCATGGAAGAGGTGGTGATTCCTGGAATGCGTATTCTTTCTTATGCCACTTTTTCCCTTCAGATTCCTAACTGCCTCTTAGCTCTCCCACATACTTATCCGGTCTCTCTTTCACCCAGTCTCCTCTCTCCCCAGACTTCCTTCCAAGGCCTTCTAGTCTCATGCTCTGTCGTGCTCTGCTAGTGTCCAAGCCTGCTGGATATCTGTCACTTCCCTTCACATATCCCTGCTGGATATCTGTCACTTCCCTTCTAAGTAACCCTGAGGAAGGGTGCATAGGACATAAAAATTCTGAATCCTGGCATCTCTCTCTCTGTCTTTACTGTATCTGTATACTTGATGGTTCATACGACTCTATTCCTTCAGCACTTGGAGGTATTTCTCCACTAACTTCTACTATCCTGTGTTGCTGCTGAGAATTCTGAAGTCACTCTGATTACTATTCCTTTGTGATCTTTTTCCCTGTTTTTATTTTTCTCCCCTCTGAAAGGTTTTAGATCTCCTCTTTAAACCTGTGTTTTAAAGTTTCAGGATATGCTATCCGAGTGCAGACTGCTTTTTCACTCATTTGGGGGGCACATATTGTGCTCTTTTAATATGGAGGCTTGGGGTTTCCTTGGTGGCTCAGTGGTAAAAAAAAAAAAAAAAAATCCACCTGCCAAAGCAGGAGACATGGGTTAGATCCCGTGGAAGATCCCATATACTGTGGGAAAGTAAGCCCGTGTGCCACAACTACTGAGCCTGTGGTCTAGAGCCTGGGAGCCACAAGACTGAGCCCACATGTCAGAGCTACTGAAACCCACGTGCCCTAGAGCCCATGTCTGCAACAAGAGAAGCCACTGCAATGAGAAGCCCACCCACTGCAACTTGAGAGTAGCCTTCACTCACTGCAAGCACAGAAAAGCCTGTGCAGCGATGAAGACCCAGCACAGCGAAAAATAAATAAATAAAATTATAAAAAATATGGAGGTTTTGTGAACTTTGTTTATGGGAAATTTTCTTAGGTAACTTTTAAATAATTTCTCCATTTTTATCTGTTTTTGCTAGAATTCCTATCTGTTGGATTTTTAACTTCTTGTATTGGTCCTTTGTCTCTCATCTTTTCTCTCATATTTACTACCTCCTTATCTTTTTATTTCACTCTCTGAGAAATTTCAACTTGAAAACATTGACACCTATTAAAATTTAAAATATATATTTAAGTTTTCAAGAGCTCTCTCTTGTACTCTGGTTGTTTCTTTTTTCTTCATACCATCTAGTTTTTATTTTATGGATATACTATCTCCTTGAATCTCCATGAGGATGCTATTAAGAGTGTGAAACTTTTTTTTTTTTTTTAGTTCTTTTCTGCTCCCTGCATTACTTTCATTTCCTCTGGACTCGTGTTTGTCTTACTCTCAGTTTGGTGGCTTTCCTCAAATGTGTGGCAATCTTTGGCTATCCATTCACATTTACAATTGAAGTACTAAAGAGCTGCTAATTAGTCTGTATGCCTCAAGTTGATTGGGCAGTCGGTCAGTCTATAGCAGTGGACTTCCTCCACTCCCAACCCTGATGCTAGAACATGGGAACGTTAGATTGTTCCAGAAGCCCCCTGGTCTCCCCCCTGGAGAGTAGACCCTGTTCTCTTGGTGCTCGGTGCCCAAGGTTGGGGAAATACCGTTCAGTGTAGACTTTTAATTAATCTGAAGGTCAAACTGCCTCATTCCTTTACCGTATCTTCCCCTCTCTGCACTCTGTCCTAAGGCTTTCTCTGCTCACTGCATCAGTTCCCCCTCCATCTGCTTTCTATTGTCCTGAAATTTGTTGTAATATCTGTCTACTAAGGTTACCTCACCCATTACCTTTATTGTTGTGGGTTTACATCCTTTGTATTCCTTAATAGTCACTTTAAAAGTCTCTCAAGAAAAAGGGGGATAAAACAAGCAAGCAATTTTATCATCCTCGGGGATATGTCAGCCCAAAGCTCTTTCTCACTATCCAGCGGATGATAGCACTGACCCAGTTGTGAGGTCCTCCAAGTGTGTCTCCTGTGCTCTCTCTCCCCTTCCCTGGCCCCAAGCACCTCTTTGTTACCTTTCCGGGCTCCTCCTCAGGAAAGGACTGTAAACTACTCTGAGGTTGCATGTCAGATTAGAACTTCAGAGAACACAGTCCCATTGGCTTGAACCCAATGGTGGGGGACTTCCCTAGCAGTCCAGTGGTTAGGGTTTCATGCTTGTGTTGCAAGGGGCAACGGGTTCACTTCCTGGTTGGAGAACTAAAATCCCACATGCCTTGTGGTGATGCTAAAGCTGAAACTCCAGTACTTTGGCCACCTCATGCGAAGAGTTGACTCATTGGAAAAGACTCTGATGCTGGGAGAGATTGGGGGCAGGAGGAGAAGGGGACGACAGAGGATGAGATGGCTGGATGGCATCACTGACTCGATGGACGTGAGTTTGAGTGAACTCTGGGAGTTGGTGATGGACAGGGAGGCCTGGCATGCTGCAGTTCATGGGGTCGCAAAGAGTTGGACACGACTGAGCTACTGAACTGAACTGAACTGTGGTGTGGCCAGAAAAAGCAAGTGATGGTGGGATCTTGGTTCTAGGACTTAGCTTAGGGAAGCTCTATCTCAGGCATAAGTGTGTATCTTCCATGCCTTGAGGTGCTAAAATGATCCTACTGGTAATAATAGCACAGATTTATCTCTCCCGGAAAACTGAGGGCTTCCCACCATTGGTAAAGAATCTGCCTGTTGATGCAGGAAACATAAGAGATGTGGTTTGAACATAAGTCGGGAAAATTCCCTGGAGGAAGAAATGGCAACCCACTCTAGTGTTCTTGCCTGGGGAATCCCACGACAGAAAAATGTGGTGGGCTACAGTCCATTGGTTTGCAAAGTCGGACACGCCTGAGTCGGACAGAGGACTGAGACCGGCCAACTATGGCTGGAGAGCGCCTGCTACTTCTCTGCACTACACCTGCTACCCCCGGGCCTGGAAGCGCAGCCTGTGATGGCCGAGGGACTGTTGTTGTCCCTGACTTAGAGACTGTAAAACCAGGTTGCCCTGGAGGTGGCTTTGCATCCCAGGCCTCCCCGAGGAGGACTCCCTAAGTCCTGGTGTGCTCCATCCAGGGGACCCTCTGCAGAATGGTGTGCTCCAGCCGGAGGACCCCCGGCAAAAAGAGCTGACCAGCCAGCCTGGTTTGCCGTGTACTGGGCAGCTCCCCAGATGATGTGGAATTTTCAGTGCTAGGACAGGAAGGACACGTGCAAACTGGAACAAATTGGTCACCACACCTGCAGAGGACGGCTCCCTGTCCCAACTTGGGCTGGTTTCCATAGAGGAAGGCCTCACCAACAACTCTAAAGCTGATTGCCCAGGGTCCCACCTAGGCCCCTCCCATCAGGTCCTCTTCCTCCTTACTGAGCTCTAAGGGGCAGTCCATCTTCTCCCAAGGCAGAAGCCCTTCTGCAGCCTCCCTCACGGGGCCCCTGAGCTCTGCCTGTGCCCCCAAAGGTGGAAGCTGGGCACTCCCAGAGGCAGCTAAGTCCCTCACAAAGTGCTTTCCTGACACGTCCCCTCAATAGCATCAGCAATGATGTCAGGAACCACACATAGCAAGCTGGGTTTCTCTTCCTCATCTCAATAACATGATAAAATAACAATGATAAATAACATTTACAGACCACTTTGTGTCGGGTCTCATGCTAAGCTCTTATTAGGTATCATCTCATTTAATTCTCAGAATGAACTTAGAGCCAAGTTTTATTATTTCTAGTTTTCAAATGAGGGAATTGAAACTCACAGAGGCAAACTTGCTCAGAATCATATAGCTAGTAGTAAATCCAGAACCTGAACTCAGACCTAGGAGTATCTGGTACCAAAGTCTAAGAGTTTGAAATGATTTTGAAATGTCCAGTTTAAGCTCCACCTTCTCCAGAAAGTCTTTGCTGATCATGTTTGCTTCTTGCTTCGGACTTTGACAGAAAATCCAACTTACTATGGCTTAAGCCTTTAGAACATTAGGTATTTACTTAAGTCTAAAGACTGTGAGGTAGCTCAGAGGTAATAAGGACCATGACTCTTTCCCTCTTCCGTATAATCATCCTCAGGGTGTGGGTATGGCAGATTACATTTTCCAAAGATGGAAGCAATAATATTTTCCATGCCCCTTGCTCTTCTGCGGTGTGACCCTGCCCTGCTTTCATCAAGAGCTGAAAATGGAATATTACTCAGCCATAAAAAGGACATAATGCCATCTGCAACAACATGAATGGACCTAGAAATTATCACACTAAGCAAAGTAAGTCAGAAACATAAAGACAAATATATATCACTTCTTTGTGGAATCTAAAATGCACCACAAATGAACCTATTTATGAAACAGAAACAGACTGACAGACACAGAGAACAGACTTCTGGTTGCCAAGGGGGAGTGGGGCGAGGAGAGGGAAGGCCTGAAAATGTGGGATTAGCAGGTGTAATATATATAGGACCTGGCTCCTATATAAACTATTATATATGGGATGGATAAACAGTAAGGTCCTACTGTTTAGTTCCCTACAGGAAACTATATTCAATATCCTGTGGTAAACCTTAATAGAAAAGAATATATATATATTATAGTCACTTTACTGTACAGCAAAAATTAATAATACAAAATTGTGTATCAACTATACTTCAATAAAGTTTACATAAAGAGATGGAGTCTAATTCTCTTCCACTTGAATCTGGGCTGGCCTTAGTGACTAGCTTAACCCATAAAATGTAGTGGAAATGACATTTTGAACTTTGAAGTTTAGGTCATAATCCTTGTGGCATCTGTCTGGGCCTCTTAAATGCTTAGCTAGTGCATGAAACGCTCTCGGACATCCACACTGGGAGCCACCCAGGCTCCACGCAGAGGCCCTGTGCAGGCGTCCTGGTCAGGAGTCCTGGCTGAGCTCTCACTGGACATCTGGCAGGAACCGCCAGCTATGTGAGGGAGCCACCCAGGATGTCTGGGTCAGGTGGGCCTGTAGATGCCTCCTGGCCTAGCCTCTACCAGAGGAGACCTCAAGTGAGAACCATTGAGCCCAGCCAATGTACCAAATGGCGAAGGATAATATGAAACTGTTGTTTTAAGACTCTGAATTTGGGGAGGTAATTTGTTACATAGCAAAAGATGACTGGAACAGTTGGCTTTCTTTCTCCAGCCTGTTGCCTCAAGTTATAAGATGGCTGCCTCAACTATAAGCATCATTATAAACAACCACATCTAAAAGCGGACATGACAGAGTGAGTATGGAGCAAATTTCTCCTTGAGTGACTTTGACCTTTGTCTACCCAGAAGTCCCCCAGCAGAATCCCCCATATTCTCAGTCGGCCAGAACTGGATCACACAGCATCTCCTAACCACAAGGCAGTCTGGGTATAGCCTCTTTAGCGGGAGGTCAGCAAAAGAATAGGAGGCCAGGAATCATTATTGTGTGGGCAGCCAACGGTGTCTGCTCTACTTGTTGATGCGATGGTTGTTCTAGGAGAAAGAAGAAGCAAGTGGGGAGATGACCCTATGCTAAAGAAGGAGTCCTCACTGTTCCTTCTAGAAGTTGCCTCAGTGGGTACAAGCTTCTCGAAAAATCCTTCTTTAGATGGAAGCATGGTGTACTGCCTGAAGACCTACTCTGGGAGGCAGGACCTGGCTCTAGAGCTTGCTGCTGCTGCTGCTAAGTCGCTTCAGTCATGTCCGACTCTGTGCGACCCCATAGATGGCAGCCCATCAGGCTCCCCCGTCCCTGGGATTCTCCAGGCAAGAACACTGGAGTGGGGTGCCATTGCCTTCTCTGCTAGAGCTTGCTAGTGGTGCAATATTAGTGGATGAGTCCCCCGTCCTGCGCTTGAGTTTCCTCATCTGCACAATGGAAGGATTCCTTCCAATTCCTTCACGCCAGGAGAAGCCAGGGCAAAAAGGAAGTGCTGGACGCTTACCGTGTGTGGAGGCCGTATGCTGTCCAAGTCAAGTTCAGCAGAGCCTGCCTCTAGCCACAGATGTTGGGATTTGCCAAACAAACCCTAATCACTTAATGAGAAATGAAAATGGTGCCTGGTTCCTCCACTTAATTGCCCCTTTGAAAACAACACACGGGAGATTTACAGTAATCACCATAATCGCCTCGTAAAAACCCAAGAATTTGAGGACTGACACGCCTCATTTCTGGGAGGAATTAGAGGCAAAAAATTAAGGCAAGGAATTCTTGGCCTGCCTTGGCCTTGGCTCCCTGGAATCCAGGACCGTGCCCACAGAGAGCCTGCCACCCTCAACAGCCTCCTGGCCCAACCGAACATCACTCCAAATGCCTCACCACAGTGTTTCCTTGAAAGCCTGCTCCCTGGGCCTCTTTGTCACTGGTGCTGCCTGAGGAAGGCAGACAAGTGCCCGAGGGCCCAACATCCCTGAGGCTCGGCTGGAGGACCTCAAGGAGGAGAGAGGAATCTTGCTGTGCCCACTGGCAACATCTGAGCTAAAGGACGGGAGGGGAGGGGAGATCCCAAGGGGGGAACACAGGTGGGCCCTAGCTCATGGAAAGCCACTTCTAGACCCGCTAAAGGCAACAAGACTCCTTGACAAGTGGGCAGCCGTCCGCAAACTGGGTTCAAGTGCCCACTCTGTCTCTTCACGACCACTCACCCTGGGGCAGGTCACCTCAGGGCCAGAGCCCTACGTTCTGTTGAGTGAATGAACAATGGGGAGACAGCGGCGGAAAAGATACAGCCCCTCCCCTCATGGGACTCAGAGTCTGGTGGCAGAGGCAGACATTAGGCAAATGGTCACCTATAGGACGGGCTTCTCAGTGGCTCAGTGGTAAAGAATTTTCCTGCCAATGCAGGAGATACAGGAGATGTGGGTTTGATCCCTGGGTTGGGAAGATCCTCTAGATGAAAAAATCGCCAACTCACTCCAGTATTGTTGCCTGGAAAATCCCATGGACAGGGGAGCCTGGTGGGCTACAGTCCATGGTGTCACAGAGTCGGACATGACTGAGCACGCAGGCACACACCTGTAGGACCAAGTGACACAACTGCAGTAAATGCTGGTGAGCACATGGCAGGCAGAATGAGGGTGACTTGACAGAGGGCCAGGCAGGCCAACTGGCAGAAAGCTGGCATAAAAATTCTGCTTGTGAGAGTATTGGACGTGTAGCGTCATGAGGATTTGGGGCATGAAGTTTTGGGAAGAAAAGATGCTGGAGAAGCTTGGGGTGCCACTTCTAGAGCCTCTAAAGACAACAGGATTCCATGACAAGAGGGCAGCCATTGACAGACTGGGTTCAGGTCTCCGCTCTGCCTCTTCACAGCCACTCACCCTAGGGCAAACCACCTCAGGGCCAGAGCACTAGGATCCATGTCTGTGTGCTGGCGAAGGGACAGCTAGGCCTGTTGGGAGGAAGGGAAGAAGTGCTGGTCAGAGCTGGAATCTGTAGGTGCTCAGCAAGGCCAGCTCATCTCTGGCCCCTTTCCTCTTTGTCCAAACTTTCAGCATCCAGTCTCTTTTTCATGCGGCTGCTCCACCGCCTCTCCAGGCCGCTCACAAGCCTTGGGGAGCAGTGTGAGGAAGGGAAACATCTGATTAATCTGACTGTCAACTGCAGGTTAACAGAGATGAACAGGATCTTTGGGGGCATCATGTGACAGAAGATTAGATTGATTTCTGCTGAGCCCCAGCCCCTCCTGGGCTCTGAGCCAAATGGGGTTGGCTCTGGAGCTATTGATTATGTCTTCCATCAGCCTCCAGGCCTGATGCCTGCTAGCCCAACAGAAGACCATGTGACTAGAATGACGCTTGGGGCCAGGGGTGGCCACCATAGCTAGTGACACAGCTAGTGCTGCCAACTGCCCAGCTCTGGGGGGAGCCCTCCTTGACTGACAACCTAGAGAGAGCTCCCAGCAGAGACCCGTGCACACATACACATGTGCACACACACGCACGCACACATAGCCCCATACAGCTCCCAACTCCACAGCCCTCCATGGGAGGACGAACTCCCTGCTCCCTCACATCTTGCTCTCTCTCTCGATTGGTAAGTGGGAGCGGGAGGTTAAGGAGGCAGCAAACATACCACTTCTTCCCATGGTTAGCGTGGACGATGGCTACCCTCGGGTATGTAGCAAACTTTCCCGTACTGGGGGCCAACTCCACTTGTGGGCAATAGATAAGCAATGAATTAGATCTGAATCCTGGCCTCAGGGCTCACATTCTAGTGGGGGCAACAGATACTTACACAGATAATTACTATGTAAACTACACAGTAGAGGGTCCAAGTGGGAACCACATAAAGAAAGCCTGGATTACACTTTGGGGGTTGGGGTGGTGGCAGGAAAGGCTTTGGGTTAAGGTGGCTTTAAGCTGGGCTGAGATTGGATGGAAGGGCTCCTAGGCTGGTGTGTGTGTGTGTTCTCAGTTGCTTAGTCGTGTCAGACTCTTTTGCAACCCCATGTAGCCTACCAGGCTCCTCTGTCTATGGGATTTTCCTGGCAAGAATACTGGAGTGGGTTGTCATTTCCTCTTCCAGGGGATCTTCCAACCCAGGGACTGAACATATGTCTCCAATGTCTCCTGGATTGGCAGGTGGAGTCTTTACCACTGAGTCCCCTGGCTGGTAGAACTGCACAAAGTTACAGAGGTTGGAGAGTGAGGGGCTGGAGAGTGAGAGGCTGGCAGGAAATGGCAAAATGACTGATGTCAGCCTAGAGCACAGGTGGGATGTAATTGCTTTCACCACAGTGATTCAGTTTGTAACCAACTTTGGCCACCTCATGTGAAGAGTTGACTCATTGGAAAAGACTCTGATGCTGGGAGGGATTGGGGGCAGGAGGAGAAGGGAATGACAGAGGATGAGATGGCTGGATGGCATCACCGACTCGATGGACATGAGTTTGAGTGAATTCCGGGAGTTGGTGATGGACAGGGAGGCCTGGCGTGCTTCAGTCCATGGGATCGCAAAGAGTCGGACACGACTAAGCAACTGGACTGAACTGAACCCTGAGAAACCGTCCCAGGGGCTAATTCCTCCCAATCCTTCCCTGTATCCACTAGACATCCACTGGAGCTCTCCATGGTTCCCAGGGGACCAGAAGAGCACCATCCTTCTCGTTTGCTCCTTCACTGCTCTGCTTAGCCCTACATTTGACTCCTTCAAATTAGCCTCTCTTGCATCATCTCAAGTGTCCCCTGGAAGTGCTCCTGCCTCTTGCCCTGCTTACATGCATCCTATCCTTCAAGGACGGACAGAGGAGTCCTGCTTGCTCCAGTAAAGCCCTTCTGACCACTCCAGCCTACACAGGCCTCTTCACCAGACCGCCTGAAATAGCTGAAGTAACCATGTGACTTCACTCAGTGACCACCCCCTGCCTTTGAGTAAAGGCACTTTGCCACATACTGTAGAAGGATGCCACTTTCCACTAGTCTGTTTAATATATGTATATGTATAATGGATTAACTTTGCTGCATAGCAGAAACCAACACAGCATTGTAAATCAACTATACTCCAAGAAAATTAATTTAAGAAAAGAAATCCACCAGCGTCTGTTTAAACACAGGAAATGGGGGTTGATTACAAGGTACTTAGAGTCTCAAGTGACCTAACATGGTAAAGGACTTTACCCAGCTCATGACCACAGGGGTGGGGACTCTCCCCGCCTCTGTCTCTGCCTCTTTGTTCTTTTCTCTTCCCGAACTGGCCTCCTTTGCCCCTCTGATCAGATGGGGGAAACGTGGCTGCTCACAGCACCTGTCACGTCCAGCCACGTGAAAAGAATTTCCGCATTCCCAAGAGAGGATGACTGAACCAACAAGAGCTGGTGTCCCACTCTTGGCCCAACCGGCTTTGGGAGGAGAACAGGGCCACATTTTGCTAACATGACTGCCAGACTACCCTCTGGCGTCATTCCTCGTAGCCCTGGGGATTGGTGGGTGGGCTGTTCTGAGAGAAGGGAGTTATCATGAGCAGAGCAGATACCCAGAAGAGGCCTGTTACGTATATAAAACTGTGATGTGACCACGTGCTCATGAATTCCAGTTCCAAACTATGCTACTGACCTACTCTGTGACTTCAAGCAAGTCCCTACCCTCGCGGGTGGCTGAAGGCTCTTCATTTATACTCAGCGGAGGGTGGGACTAAGTGTCTTACTGGGTTCCTTAACTCTCTTAGACTTTGGGCCAATTGTCCTCTTCAAATCTAGGTTTTCTCATTTGTGAAATGGGAGTAAATATATCCACCTCACAGAATTATTGTTAAGAGAGTGGGCGGGAAAATATCTAACGTGGGTGGGGTACAGAGATGCTCAACAAATGCTAGTGACTCTAGTAGATGTAAACGGTGGTGGCTGCCCAGTCCACATTGATATCCCTCAAGGGTCATGGCTGGGATGCCCTCGTGCGTTTGGGAGAATTGCTCCTCCTTCAGTTCGGAGCTGCCACCCTCTGACAGTGATTTGCAAGGCGTGAGCATGGGTCCCAAATTGGATCATTCAAGGTGCCTCTTGGGGGATTTTTTTCAAGTGCAGCTCTTTTGTCTCTGTTTGTAGAACTGTGAGAGATTGGGGCTTGCCAACAGCCAGGTCTCAACCTTGTGGAGAAAGTGGTCTGGCACAGTGATGCTGACATAAAGGGATGTTTGACTACTTGGTCCTGATGTCCCTAAATCCAGTTTCATCCTTGCCATGATTAATGCGCCAGTACACCCGCCTTGTTTTTCTTAAGTTAGTTTGACTTGGTATTCTGTCGTCTGCAACCAGTGGCTCCTGATCATGCCTTCTCCCTTCCCTTTCTAAGCCTCACTCTCCTTATCTGTAAAATGATGGGGCTGATGCCCCCTTGATCTCTGATGCTCTATTACTATGTTCATTAATTTATTCTATCAATTAATCAGTCAGTATCACTTGTGCATCTGTTCTGTCCCTGACCCCATGTTCAACACAGACTGTTGGTAAAGGAATAATTCCCATTGCCTGTTCTCAAGACTCACAGAGTTAGGCAGGGGAGGAGTTAGGCAAGCATTTGAGTACTGAGTGAGGTAATGGCTTTGGGAAAGGGAAGCACAAACACTGTGGGGAAGTCAGAGGAGACGTATCCCCATTTAGAAGGCTTCCTGGTGAGTTTTTCAGAGAGGGGTGGATGTGGAGAGAGGAGGACAGGCCCTCCAGGCAGAAGAACCTGGCTTGTAAGGGCCTAAAGGAGAATGGGAGAAAGTGGCTGCCTAAGGCCAGAGGGGAGGGGACATAGGAGTTGACCTTTTATTTGTATTTTCCACCCATTTAACTTCTGCGAGAACAAGAAAAACTCCTTTTGTTTTTTTTTTAAAGCTTGTAAAATCCCCAGGGTGAAGTCTTTGAACACGGATAAAAAGAAGTGACTTTAGACCACAGAAAAGCACTGGAATGAAGGATGCTTCCCCTAGTAAGCTGCTCCACTGATCCTTGGTACCATCATGAAAGCCACGCTCACAGCTGCATTCGGCCACTGGTCCCAGCGCTGTTGGATCCATATAAAAATAGGGAGGCCTGGAACCTACGGCCAAGCAGATGACAGAAGAGCAGCCCAGGCAGGCCTGGGAGGAGTGTAAACATCCCCACCTCGTAGGAAACATACTCATTACATTCTGAGCAACAGTGGTTCACAACGCACCCTGGAGAAAATATGCAGTTATTGTCTTAAACATGCCAAAGCCGTACTAATGACTGCGCGCTTGCTCCAAAGCAGAAACTGTTCCAGATGCTGCTTCTTGCTTCTTGCCTCTAGGAGAGCCCTTCCTTCTTCCCACCCAAGATTCTGGACTCCTCCTTGGATTCTAGTCCTTAGGGAGACATAGGGTGGCCTGGGGTGGGCAAAGTGATTGCCCTTCTGGGTCTCATAAAAGCAGTCTAGGGGAATCTCTACAGACTGCTGTGGACATGGCCCCTGCCCACCAGGGGTAGAGTCGGGGGAGAAGGGCGCCCAGTGGGACGCTGGGCACCAGCACTCCAGGTGACAGTGGGGTGGAGGTGTGCATGCTCAGTCAGTCACGTCTGATTCTGTGTGGCCCCGTGGACTGTAGCCCTCCAGGCTCCTCTGTCCGTGGGATTCTCCAGGCAAGAATAGTGAAGTGGATTGCCATTTTCTCCTCCAGGGGATCTTCCTGACTCAGGGATCAAACCCACATCTCTTGCATTTCCTGTTTTATCAGGTGGATTCTTTACCACGGCACCACCTGAGAAGCAGTGGGGTGAGGGAGGTGGACGCTAAACTTAAGTATCTTCAGCTTCTGCATCTATAATGAGTAACAAGCCTATAGGGAAGCAGTAATTTGTACACTCAAAGCCCCAGACACACCCAGCGACAGCTGCCCCTGGGGCCCTGGGCTTGGAACTGTCTCCTGGCTGGGTGACTCTGGGCAGTACCCCAACCTCTGCTAGTCTCCACTCCTTCATCTGTAAACAGGATGCTTTTGGAAATTAATATTTTTCCTCTTGTTAATGAACTCACGCATGCTTATTATCTGTGTCTTTTTTAAATTTAATCAATCCATCTTCGAATAGGTGACACACTCATATGATCTCAAGTTCAAAGAATACAAATGGAAAAGGGATAAAGTCTCCCTCTCTCACTCCTGCTTTATAACCACACTGTTTTTCTTCTGCCTGTGGCAACTGCTATTGGTTTCTGGTGTATCAAATGTGTAGAAATTTTAAAAAATTTTTACTGAATCATTAGCACATGTAAACACAGCAAAATGTATATGTCTTAAGAGCACAACTTGGCAAATAATGTTTATAGTTTTAATTTCTAAAAAATTAGAAAAAAAAATCACCCCAATCTATTGTCTAGAGATAAAGCTTTTGATATTGTTGTGCATTTTCTTCCCATTCTTTTTCCATGTATATACACATACACAAACATTGGTATTGTACTATGTAACTTTTACATGCTGTTTTTTATACTTAACATTATATCATAAATGTTTCCTCATGTCCTTAGAAAGTCCTCAAAAATGTTCTTCTTCCACTACTTGCCGAATGTTTGCAGGAATAGACCCAACCTACTGCAAGACAGTAGGTTCAAATTTTCCCCTATTATAAATAATACAGTGAATGACCATCCTTGAATAAACCTGACTTGTTGAGCACATCCCTTATGGTGAATTCCTAGCCAGGGGAATTACTGAATCAAATAGTGTGAACTGAGTATTGGAACTCAGGATAGAATGATGGCGATGGTCAGGCCTGGTTCACAGACCACTGTGTTAGGGATGTCGTGTAAGACTCTTGGCTTAGTGCTGGACACAGGCACAGAGTTCCAGAAGTGTGAGATAACGGCTTCTAGAGAGACCACAGGTCAATGCCTGATCCTCACCCCCTCCCAGGCCCTGCCCTCGAGGCCCTCCCTCCTGGAGCCCCCTGAGAGCCACAAAAAAGAGTCTCAGCCTTATCTGAGCTTTATTATTTTAATCACTGGAGCTTTGCCAAGTGGTGGGCTGCTGAATGTTTAACAGCTGGATTTGGGGCATGGGGGGGGGCACAAAATAGAGGGGAGTAGGTTCTGATTTGTAGCGTTTGCCAATTTCTGGTGCAAAACCTCTCACCGTGGCCAATTTCAAACTACCAACAAGTCACTGAGGGCAGTGCTGGGAGGAGATTCGCTAACCTCACCAGCTGGCCGACCGGCTCCAGCACTCCAGTTCTAGTCTTTTCACCTGCCGTCTCCCTCTACTCCCTTTTGCTTAACCCCTCCTCACTCATCCCCCACCCACTGGCTCATCCATGGTGATAGAGATGGAAGACTGTGGGAGCTGAGTGTGGTTAAAGAGCAAGAACATCCTCTCCCAGGTCTCTAAAGGAGAAACTGTGGCTCAGGGAGGCCAAGATGATGGCCCCAGCTCACCCAGCCGGGTGATGGTCCACAGGGTTATCTTCCCTGGTCCGTGCTTGGGGCCCTTCTCAGATGGGAGCCCGTGCTTCCTGCTATTGGAATACATTGGCTTTTATAACCACTCCTCTTCCTCTCTGGTGATTCCAGTGCCTGGATCCACAAGAGGTTGAATTCCAGGCCTTGCCTTCAAGGAACTGAGAGCCTGGTGGGTAAGCAGACATCTGTGAGTGTCTTGTATGATGCAATGAGGCGAGTGCTGTATGGAAGCTGGTCTTTTCTGTGGACTCGAGGCTGGGCTTCCAGCCTTCTTGCTTGTCTCTTTATATCAGTCTTTGTCCTTCCCTCTTTCCTAAGGGAATCTGTTTGTTTTCAGTATCCACTTTCTTCCCCACAGCAACCCTGCTGATAGGAAAGTGACTCATTCCCAGTTCTGCGGGTGGGTAGGTTCTGATTGCATGCATGCAGGCATGCTAAGTAGCCTCAGTCAAGTCTGACTCTTTGTGACTCTATGGACTGTAGCCCACTGGGCTCCTCTGTCCATGGGATTCTCCAGGCAAGAATACTGGAGTGGGTTGCCATGCCCTCCTCCAGGGGATATTCCCAATTCAGGGATCAAACCCACGTCTCTTATATCTTCTACATTGGCAGGTGGGTTCTTTACCACTAGCACCACCTAGGTACTGATTCAGTTCAGTTCAGTTCAGTCACTCAGTCATGTTCCTCAACTCTTTGCGACCCCATGAATTGCAGCACACCAGGCCTCCGTGTCCATCACCAACTTCCAGAGTTCACTCAGACTCACGTCCATCGAGTCAGTGATGCCATCCAGCCATCTCATCCTCTGTCGTCCCCTTCTCCTCCTGCCCCCAATCCCTCCCAGCATCAGAGTCTTTTCCAATGAGTCAACTCTCCGCATGAGGTGGCCAAAGTACTGGAGTTTCAGCTTTAGCATCATTCCTTCCAAAGAAATCCCAGGGCTGATCTCCTTTAGAATGGACTGGTTGGATCTCCTTGCAGGCCAAGGGACTCTCAAGGGTCTTCTCCAACACCACAGTTCAAAAGCATCAATTCTTCGGTGCTCAGCCTTCTTCACAGTCTAACTCTCACATCCATACATGACCACAGGAAAAACCATAGCCTTGACTAGACGGACCTTTTTTGGCAAAGTAATGTCTCTGCTTTTGAATATGCTATCTAGGTTGGACATAACTTTCCTTCCAAGGAGTAAGCGTCTTTTAATTTCACGGCTGCAGTCACCATCTGCAGTGATTTGGGAGCCCAAAAAAATAAAGTCTGACACTGTTTCCACTGTTTCCCCATCTATTTCCCATGACGGTGAACTTCCTGATGTTCAAGCTGGTTTTAGAAAAGGCAGAGGAACCAGAGATCAAATTGCCAACATCTGCTGGATCATGGAAAAAGCAAGAGAGTTCCAGAAAAACATCTATTTCTGCTTTATTGACTATGCCAAAGCCTTTGACTGTGTGGATCACAATAAACTGTGGAAAATTCTGAAAGAGATGGGAATACCAGACCACCTGACCTCCCTCTTGAGAAATCTGTATGCAGGTCAGGAAGCAACAGTTAGAACTGGACATGGAACAACAGACTGGTTCCAAATAGGAAAAGGAGTACGTCAAGGCTGTATATTGTCACCCTGCTTATTTAACTTATATGCAGAGTACATCATGAGATACGCTGGACTGGAAGAAACACAAGCTGGAATCAAGATTGCCGGGAGAAATATCAATAACCTCAGATATGCAGATGACACCACCTTTATGGCAGAAAGTGAAGAGGAACTCAAAAGCCTCTTGATGAAAGTGAAAGTGGAGAGTGAAAAAGTTGGCTTAAAGCTCAACATTCAGAAAACGAAGATCATGGCATCCAGTCCCATCACTTCATGGGAAATAGGTACTGATTAGTCCTAGTCAAACCTAGCATTCCCCTCTCCCGGTAATTGTTTTAGGAGTGGGGAAGTGATCCAGTTCTGGCCAATGAGAGCTGAGGAGACATTGGGGTATGGGGAGGGGAGCTTTCCTCTCCTAAGAAAGAGGCATAGGATACTTGCAAATCACTGCTGTAGTTTTGGGTGCTATAATTATCCAATCACCAGCCTGATAATGAAGCCAACCCATGAGGGACAGCAGAGCCAAGAGAATCACAGAGGAGAGCCAGAGCCCTCACTGCATCCTATCTCTGACCTTGTCAGGGATAAAACATATTTCCCTACAGCCTAGATCACTCTGAGTTGAGTTTTTCTGTACCTGTAGTCCAAAACATCCTAAATAATATCCTAAATGATAAAACCCTTCCGGTCTATCATCCACATTGCAAATGCAGTGGTTATTAGACAACAGGAATCTTATCACATCACTTCCTGATTCCAGTCCTCCCAGGCTCCTTTGGGGAGTTAGGATAAAGTCTTTGTTCAGTGTCACCTCTCCCGGACAGAATGTCAGTGCCTGAGGCTAGGATGGCGGGTCTCCATCACTGGCTCCCTGGTGCCCAGGGTAGGGTCCCGCACAGGCAGGTGCTAATAAATACCGTTGAATAAATGCAGAGAAGGAGGAGTTGGGGGTCAGAGACCTAGGCTCCATTTCTGGCTTTGCACTGACTGGCTTTGAGACTTTAGGCAAACCTCTTTCTTTCCTGGACCTCAATATACAAAACTGTGAAGAAGGCATATTGGACTAAAGCAGTAGTTTAAGAATGGGGATTAACAAATACCTCTCTGCTGCCCCATATGATAGCAGTTGTGCTTCTAATATCCACTGATGGATTAAAAATTAAAACGACTACAAAGCTTTGCCCTGTGGGTTTTTCTCAGTCACAGCAGCTTCCACATCCATTTGCAAAACATTCATACTTGTGTGTGAGATACACTGTGCATCCTCTTTACAGACAGCACAGGGTGCCACGTGGTTTCCAGATGCCTTGTTTTGGCTAAAGGGCCTCTAGATTGGGAATCATTGGCCCAGATCCTCTTCAGGCCCTGCGGGTTTATGTGTCTAACATGGGCCACGGGAGTTGTGCAACTTGCTCAGGCTCACATAGCAAATGAGCGGTGGAGTCTAACTTGCTCTTTTCCAGCCCAGGCTCCCTTGGCTCATCAGCTGGCCTGGCTGACAGTACTGCTCCCCATCAGCTACCCTGGAAATGAGAAGCAGGGAGGCATGAGAACCCTGAAACTGCCTAGGTTGAGGGTGAGGAGGATGGCAGAACACTGACAGCCACAAATGATACGGAACATGCTTCAGATGCCAGGTGTGTGGTTTAGTAGTGGCTGGAATTACACCCTCAGGGCTGAGCCTGAATCAAGTCTGGACCCAGCCGAGGCAAGGATCGCGTGGGGGGTCTCAGCCCAGAGCCATGAAGCTGAGCAGAGAGGCTGCAAGGGCAGGAGGCAGGTTCCCAGCTGGAAATCAGGTGCCCGGATCTGTTGCCATTCCAGACACTTGTGGTGGTTTGTTCATTCATTCAGTGAGGTAGTCAGTCAGTCGCTCAGCAAAGCTCCGTGAGCTGGGCAGCTCTGTGGCCTGGCACAGGGTCCAAGGATGAATTGGGCACAGAGGAACACAGACGCAAAGCATGTCTGAAGGCTCAGTTGAGTCAGGGGCGCGGGCAGAAGGAGAAAGGAAGGGGAAACTGGGGAAGGTTTTCCGGAGGATAAAATGGTTATCTTCTGTGTGCTAGTGCTTAATCGTTCAGTCGTGTCTGACTCTTTGCGACCCCATGGACTGTAGCCTGCCAGGCTCCTCTCGGCATGGGGATTCTCCAGGGAAGAATACTGGAGTGGGTTGCCATGCCCTACTCCTGGGGATCTTCCCAACCCAGGGACTGAACCCAGGTCTCATGCATTGCAGGCGAATTCTTTACCAACTGAACCACCAGGAAAGCCCCCAAGAATACTAGAGGGGGTAGCCTATCCCTTCTCCAGGAGAACTTCCTGACTCAGGAATCGAACCAGGGTCTCCTGCACTGCAGGCAGATTCTTTACAAGCTGAGCTACCAGGGAAGCCCTATCTTCTGTAAACTGTTCTCAGAGGACAAGGAGGGGTCCACTGGGCAGGCTGGGTGGAATCTTTCAGAGAGAAAGATGGACTTTCCTGTTAGTTAGGATCTTAGGAGATCAAGGGGCTGACTGGAGAAGTAAATGAGACTGCCTTTGTAGCCAAGCTGGCAAAGTGGTTTGCTCAATTTGGCCAACAAAGGCTCAGGGTGGGAGAGGACCTGGCAGTCTGCTGACAGTGGGTCTGTAAAGAACACGTGTGTGCTCAGGGGGAAGCAGAGCACGGGAAGACAGGGGAGACATAGGCAGTGGGGCCTCAGGGGAGTCAGGTGGTGTGGCTGCCGCCAGCCGGGTTAGGGACTCGGTCTGATTCTTGAGCTGGTGCGGAGACGCCTACCATGTTCAACCGATGAGGCCCTTCTCTAGTGGCTGAGGATAGAAGGGGTCTGAGTGGAAGGTAGGGAGCCCAGCCAGGAGGCCACTGCAGTCGGCAGTGTGGGAGCTCATGTCGGCCTTAATGAGGACTAAGACAGAGGGACAAGAGAAGAAAGTGCTTGAGACAAACCTCAGAGAACTAATGGATCTTGGTGAATGGAGGTGGTCAGAGAGGGAGAGAAAGGCGTAGAGGGAGATGGCCAGTTCCTGGATGTGTGACACAGCTGGGGTTTAAGGCGCTCTCTGAGATGGGCACTGGAGGCCCCCTCTGCCCTGGCGAGGAGTAAATGGCTATGAAGTCTGCTGCTTCCCCAGAACTGGAGCCTCGATTCACACAGCGTCACATGCTGGGCCTTAGCTGCCTGGTCTCTTAGCGGCCGGCCCCTTCCCGCTTCAGTCCATCTGCTGTCACACTGATCTAAACAACGGATCCGACCTTGTCACTCCCCTGCTGGAAAATACTCCAAGCCTTCCTGTTGTCTCTAGAAAGATGTAATCTCTGAAACCTGGCAAATAAAGTCATCTATAATCTGACTCCACCTACCTTCTCTGTCTCAGTACCCCGATGTCCTACACTAGCCACAGTAAACAATAATAGTAACAACAAAAAACAGTTCATAGTGTTTTTAGATAACAAACTTTTACTAAAAGACCAAGTGATTTTTTTCATCACATTTTTGCTCTGCTTATTTTGATATGCTTTACAATATTTATTATTATTTGGTTCACAACTTTTGTCTTTTTCACAAAATTTTGTCAGAAAAATACATATTCTTCATCTTAGAAAAGCTGTTAGAGTCATAGGTACCACTTACCAAGACCTATGTTCTATTAATAAATGTATTCAAAAGTTCAATGTTTTCACTAAAATAAGCAAATAATTTAAAGCTTTATTGAAAATAATAATTTAAAAAAGTTAAAATAGCCAACAAGCAGTATTGATGTGTCAGGCAGTGTCCTAAGAATTTTATAGGTATTCAGCTCATCCAATTTTTTTAGCTTTTTACTTTATATTGGAGCACACAGTTGATTAACAATATTGTGTTAGTTTCAGGTATACAACAAAGTGATTCAGTTATACACATACATGTATCTATTCTTTTGCAAATTCTTTGCCCAATTAGGTTGTCATGGATATTGAGCTCATCTCATTTTTCGTAGAAAAATACTGAAAGTCTTGCACTTCCCAGAAGGGACTATATGCTCTCGTCTTTGCACCCTCGATTTTCTTGTCCCAGTACTTAGCCATCCTTCTGACCATTTGATTCACATTTATCCACTATCAACTTGTACCAGGCACTATACTAAGTGCCAGGGATTCCAATATGAGTGAGACACAGTACCCGTAATGCGGGAGACAGACGCATGGAATTCAGTAAGTGCAGTGATGAGATGAGGTGGGGGCACAGAGAATGAGCCCTCATCCAGCCTGGGCCTGCCCCCCTGCAGCTGGACTTCCACCCTCTCCAGGAAGCCCTCTGGCTTTGCCAGGCTGGGTGGGCTCCCTTTTCTGTGCCCCTACCATCCCTTCTCTGCCTGTATCACACACTGACCACCCTGTATGGGCAGTGGCTGCATGGCTGCCCTCTCCAGGGCATAGTGAAGGCAGAGGACAGTCTGGCTCATCACTGACCCAGCACCTAGGACAGTCTAGACACAGGTGCTTGGGATTTGCTGAATGAGAGTGCTTGAGGAATGAAGGCGCAAAACGAGGGGCAGCCTCCTCCTGGGTTCTTCTCTAATGCTCTCTCTCCAGAGTCAGGCCTGCTGCCCCTGTTCCGTTCTCCAAGGCTGGTGCAGGCCACTCAGCCCAGAGAGTGTTGCAGAGTTCAGGCTCTGTGGGTAAGGGTGGGGCTGCTCCTTCCATCCCTGGTTCAGGAGCAGCCTGGTTAGAAAAGGCATCCCAGACTGGGCACCCAACATGCCCCCTCACCAGGCTGCAACTCTCTGCCCCTGACTTCTGAGGAAGGAGCAGTATCTTGGGCAGCTCTGGTGTTAGAGGTAAGAAGGAAGAGGCCCTGAAGCAGCCCTTGGGATCCCTGGGTGTCAGGGCTGGGGTGGGGGTGTCTCCAAGAATTCCTTGAGTTCCTAAGCCCCTTTTCAGCCTCTGGGCTATGGGTTGTGTGGCAGCTGTGATGGAGGGCTTTAGGAATAAATGACTCAAGTGGTCTCAAACTAGGGTGCTGCTGTTGCTGCTAAGTCACTTCAGTCATGTCCAACTCTGTGCAACCCCATAGATGGCAGCCCACCAGGCTCCCCCGTCCCTGGGATTCTCCAGGCAAGAACACTGGAGTGGGTTGCCATTTCCTTCTCTAATGCATGAAAGTGAAAAGTGAAAGTGAAGTCATTCAGTTGTGTCTGACTCTTAGCGACCGCAGCCTACCAGGCTCCTCCATCCGTGGGATTTGCCAGGCAAGAGTACTGGAGTGGGGTGCCAGTGACTTCTCCGTCAAACTAGGGTATTTGAAGAATATCCTAGGAAGCCTTTCAGGGCCTAGTGACAGCTCAGGCTGGTCCTTTGGACCCTCACTGGGTTAACATAGCTCTTTTTCTCCAGAGCTCTGGAGAGGAAGTTGGGGGCCCTCTTAGGGTGGCTGTGAATCTTGGGGCAAGGACCCAAGATAACTTTCAGCCTCAGCCCTCTCTCCCAGGCAGAGTGGCTGGGAAGCTCTGGCCCCCACCCTCTGCTTCTTGCCTCGAAGCCCCTCTTGGCTCATGGTGCCTCTGCAGAGGTGGGGCTGGGGGCAGGGAGCCTTGGGGGCTGATGCTAACAGCTTTGGACAGGGTGGGAATTTCCACTCCTATCTAGTGAGCCATCAACACTGTGTGCCCTGACCTGGGCCTTTGGCCTCTAAAGGGCAGTGGGAAGGCCGGCCCCAGGGCCAATCCCTGGCCATTAATCCCTCCTGCCAGCCTGAATATCCACCCAGCATGGTCAGACAAAGGCCTGCCCAGCCCAGCCACTGTGTTCCTCCCGCCCCAGGGGCTCCACTCAGACGCTGGGCCGCCTGGAATCCAGGCCCATGAGAAAGGGGCTGCCTTCACTGGCCATCTTATGCCCGGATGCTCAGCCGCATCCCGTCCGGCCCAGGGCCTGTGAAAAGAGGGCCCAGCCACGCTGAAAACAAGGATTAGCCCTTGGGCCACCCCCTGACACCGGCCTGCTTGGCTCCGGGAAGCAGGCCCAAAGGAGGGGGCCAGGCAGACACAGAGAACTGGAAAAGTCTGGGTTCTCACCCCTTTGGCCCAGCTCCCTGCCCCCACTCTCCCCAAGAGTGGCACAGCCAACCATACATTCAGTATCACTTACTCAACATACACTATATGTCCCAGACTTTACACATGGACTGGAAAATTGATAATACAAGAAAATTTCAGTCTGCCAAGGGAGGTAGTAAGAGTCATTCTCCCACAACCTACTCCCGACCCCGGGAGGCTATGGTAGGGGTCTTTGGAGGGGGGCTTCAGCCCTAAGGGAAGGGGAGACAATGGCTCTGGTTTCCTGCCTGAGAATAGCTGCAGCATTCTGCTGCACCTGGCTGAATACACGCAGGTGCTAAAACCATTTCTGTGGCTCTGCCTCTCTCCTGCCCTTCCTGGTTTAATACCAGAAATGCCAGGTGTATAGTAGAAAATAAATCTCTTATTTAAAAAGTCTATTACCAGGTGCCAGTGTGGGCCAGGCACTTTCATACATGATCTCATTTGAATCTCATAACAACACCGAGCGGGTCTATTATGGTCCCTCTTTGGCAGGTGAGGAAACTGAGGCTCAAACGAGCAATTGGCCCTGGATTCGGCTCTTGAAGCCAGGCTCCCTGCTGCTGCAGCTGCCCGTCTTGCCTTCCTCTTTGGTGAGCTGTTCACTGTGGCTGCACCATCTTATGCTCCCAAGGCCTGTGCCAGGCAGCAGGATGCAAGGTGGAGAGGGGACCGAGGTGGGGTCTTTTCGTGTGTAAACCAGGCTGATTCTTCACTTGTGGTGGGAGGGTGGTTGTCTCTAGATCTCTCTTGTGTCATCTTCTCCTTCCTCTCTGCTTCTCGGTCCTCTCTGCCTGTCTCTCTCAAAGTGGTTGGTAGTTGTCTGGGTGTCCATCTCTTCACTCTGTCTCCCCTGAGCACTGGCAAAGGACATGGCACAGAAGTGCTCAATCAATGATGTGGGTGAAACGGAGGCCACGAGAACTGAAGGAAGGACGAATTTGGATCCATGTGGAATCGACAGGACTTTCGGATTGCTCAGATATGGGGAGTGATGGTGGAGGGAGGAGCCTGAGATGATGCCCAATATTTCTGATCTGGGTGGTAAGGGGCAAAGGGTCCATTGGCTGAGATTTGGACTGCAGGATGGGGAGGAAGATGGATTTGGGGGTGCCCTGGGTTGAGGGTTATGTTAAATGGACACTTGGATATGCTGACTTGGAGGTCAGGAGAGAGAGGCTAGGCACCAATTTTGCAGATGAAGTTGTGAGAGCTGGAAGGACTCTAGAGTTAATTGTTTCAATAGTCTCAGCTTTAAAATATCATGGTATGATGGTGTGCTGGTGCACTGAACTCTTGGTTTAATCCCACCTGCCACTTACTAGCTTTGTGAAGTCAGGCAAGTCTTTTAACCTCTCAAAGCCTTAGTTTCCTTATCTGCAAAACAGGGATAATTACAGTGCGACCTCACAAGGTATTCACATTTAAGTGAGCTAATGTATGTGTTTACCACATACACAGTGCTCAGTAATGGTGGCTGTTATATTATCTGCTGAGATTGGAGCTGGGAGAGTGGGCTGTTGAGCTTTGAGTTTGGAATTTGAAGCCCTAGGCCCTCTGGCTGATGTAGCTAGCTTTGATCATCTGTACCCAGGGGCCCTCCACAGCAGCCGAAACTGGGGAGAGACACCTAGGGCTCCAAATTTAAGGAGGCACTGGCTCTTAAATGCTGACCCTGCACTTGTATCACCCTGAGAGTGAGCACTCCCTTAAATTTGGGCCACTTCCATAGTCTTACCTAGTCTCAGCCCTGCTCCCTTGAACTTGCCTAGCTCTAAGACAGACAAGCCTCTTTAAGACAAGGCTCTTTTATCCCTTAGTTCCCTCCAAGCCATGTCTGGCTTTCCTGTCACTTTGGAAAAGTTTCCTGAAATAGGCTCAGGGTTGCATCTCTTTTGAACAGTGTGGTAGGTGGTGGTATTTCCTACAAATAGATTTTAATAAAGAATAAGGGACCTCCTCATCACCACCTTCCCCAATGAGCTGTGAGTCTGGCATTTCTGGAGCTTTCCAGATGGCACTAGTGGTAAAGAACTCACCTGCCAATGCAGGACACACAAGAGACCTGGGTTCAATCACTGGGTCCGGAAGATCCTCTGGAGAAGGGCACGGCAACCAACTCCAGAATTCTTGCCTGGAGAATCCTATGGACAGAGGAGCCTGGTGGGCTACAATCCAAAGGGTCCCAAAGAGTCGGACACAACTGAAGAGACAGCATGCGCACACCCCGCCAGAACACTCCCCAGTGAGACGTGAGTCTGGCATTTTTGGGCCAGTAAGCAGCTCTCTCAGATTTCCAGTCTGTGGAAGCACTTGGGGGGTCTCTCTTTGAACCAGTAACCGCTTCTTGGAACTTTGGGCTGTGCGTCTGTGTTTTGTGGATCTTCCCAGGGTGCATGACATGAGGGTGTGGAAAAGGGAGCCTTTTTTCCTAGAACAGAAGATGCATGGAGAAGAGGCAGCCAGAAGGCAATTCCAAATTACAGATTTTCTAGGGGGCTCTTGATTTAAAGTAATCAGTTCTCCGGTTCCCAAATCTGCTGGCTGGATCGCTTTTCACAATTTTGTTTTTTCAAAGGTTACTGGCCTGGATGGGGCAAGGTTGTGGGGGAGAGAGCAGAGAGAGGAGACGCTAACCCTGGAGCCAGGAAATATCCTCCCCTGACAAAGCCTGCCTCCTGCTCTTCCCTTCCCCCCAGCCTACCTTTCTCCATTGTCTAATGTCCTGGGGTGGGTCTGACACCTCTTTGACCAGCACAGCATTAGGATGCTGAGGGTTGGCAAGTTGGCTCTGGGCGGCTCTCATCTCTGCCCCAGCTGGGATTGGAAGGACGAGGAGGGGTACCAGGAGAGACGGACAGAGGGGACAGGACTTAGCTGAGAGAAGTAGGATGGGCAGGGGGCCCAGAGAGTGCTCTGAATGGATGGATTTGTGATTGGCATTGACCCAAAGCGGTGGAGGTTGAGGGAAGAGTGGAAAGGGAAGGGGGCTGACTGAGTCTGGTGTGATGGGCCTGGACCAGGGGCTGACCCAATGGAGATGGAGAGGGATGAGGCTGGGTCTGGGAAAGACTGACCCAATGGAGATGGAGAGGGATGAGGCTGGGTCTGGGAAAGACTGACTCAAAGGGACGGAGCCAAGGGAGGGGTGAACGGTTGGGGATGGGGGAGAGAACCGTCAACCTTGTAAGAGGATTGGGAAGGCAAATTAGAGGGGGAGGCGCTGGCCAGCGGAGAACATCCGAGCCCTCGCCCCTGGCTGGGGGCACAGAGGGAGGGGGCCGTGTCCATATAAGGCAGGTCAGCGGCCCGGGTATCTCGGAGAACGCGGGCAGCCCGCCGCATTCCCATGACTGGGCGCAGCGACATGGAGCCGCCCGCAGCTTTCTCGGGCTTTCCGGCCCCGCCCTCGGTCGCGCCGTCGGGGCCGCCGCCGTCGCCGCTCCCCGGAGCCGAGCCCGGGCCGGAGCCCGAGGAGGCGGCGGCGGGCCGCGGGGAGCCGGAGCCCGCGCCTGCGCCCGGGCCGGGCCGGCGGCGGCGGCGGCCCCTGCAGCGCGGGAAGCCGCCCTACTCATACATCGCGCTCATCGCCATGGCGCTGGCGCACGCCCCGGGCCGCCGCCTCACGCTGGCCGCCATCTACCGCTTCATCACCGAGCGCTTCGCCTTCTACCGCGACAGCCCGCGCAAGTGGCAGAACAGCATCCGCCACAACCTCACGCTCAACGACTGCTTCGTCAAGGTGCCCCGCGAGCCGGGCAACCCGGGCAAGGGCAACTACTGGACGCTCGACCCGGCGGCCGCCGACATGTTCGACAACGGCAGCTTCCTGCGGCGCCGCAAGCGCTTCAAACGCGCTGAGCTGCCCGTGCTCCCGGCCCCGCCGCCAGCCGCCGGCCCGCCGCCCTTCCCCTACGCGCCCTACGCGCCCGGCCCCGGGCCCGCGCTGCTCGCGCCGCCGCCCCCAGCCGGCCCCGGCTCCGCGCCTCCCGCGCGCCTCTTCAGCGTCGACAGCCTGGTGAGCCTGCCGCCCGAGCTGGCGGGGCTGGGCACCCCCGAGCCGCCCTGCTGCGCGGCGCCCGACGCCGCCTTCTCGCCCTGCACCGCCTCCCCGCCGCTCTACTCACCGCCGCCCGACCGCCTGGGGCTGCCCGCGACGCGCCCCGGCCCCGGCCCGCTGCCAGCCGAGCCGCTGCTGGCCTTGGCAGGGCCGGGAACAGCGCTCGGCCCCCTCGGCCCGGGGGAGACTTACCTGCGGCCGCCGGGCTACGCGCCTGGGTTGGAGCGCTACCTGTGAGCCCCCTTCCCATCGGCGGGGGGCGGCCCGGGCCCCTCTTCCCCAGGAAGGGGCGCTGCCTGGGAGCCCTAGTCTCTGTCCCCGTGCCTTAGAGCGCACCTCGGAGCTCCCCAGCTCTGCCTCGTGGACTTGAGCACACCTGTTTCACCCGCCGCTGTCCCTCATCCCTGGGGAACCTCGCACCATCTCTCCACTGGACTTAACTCCCCATCCCCCATTCAGAATTGTAAGGCCCGCATTTCTTCTCCCTCCACTGTGAGCCCTCATCTGGGCACGCCCCCGACCTCTGCACTGTTTTGGGTCCCATGTCTGAGGATCTGGAGAACCACCTGTGAGGCCCCACCTCGAATTTCTGGTGAATTTCAAGCCTTTGGAAGTCAGACCTTCGATCTCAAACCACCTCCCAACTGGTCTTTAACCTCCCCTGGGTGTTTTGTTTTGTTTTGTTTTAATAACACATTAGAGGCCAGACTCCTAGGTCTGTGACTCCCTGGCTGCTGTCCCTTCATTCCCCCCACAAGCTTGTCCCCCACTCCCACTTACTTGTCCGCTCTATTTCCTACTGAGAGAGCACACCCCTTTGACACAGACTGGAACCTGGCTGAGCTCCTCCAGACCCCAGGACAGCTCTTCATTTCTGAGACAAGTAACACCTTGACTTCAGGAGGAGTTAGTGGGCTGCCCCATCATCTGAAAAACTTGAGACTTACTAGATTATTATTATTTTTAATTAAAACTAGTTTAATTAAAAAGAAGAAACTTTCCTCTGGGCTTGGTGTGCTGGCTGGTGACTTGGGGGAGTGGTCTGGGGAGACAGTAGGGGAATTCTGTTCAGGATCTTGGGTTGCCGCATAGGGTGAGCCCCTTGTGAGTTACCAGGCAAAAGTTCATGAAGTAGGATTAGGATGTGATTCAGCCATAGCTGTGCTCATAGTAGGCCTGATGAAATGCCATCCATCACCTGCTGCAGAAGCTGGTAGAGATGGGGCATGCAGGTGAGTATATTTGACCAGTGGGTTTGTCTGCTGTGTGGGATTAGTCCTAGCTCCCATAAATAAGGGAGCAATGACTACTCCTCCAAAAAGCACTCACAGAATGTGCCAAGCACTGGGAATATAATCACTAAACTAATGGGCAAGATCCATGCTTTGAGCTTATGAATTAGTGAGGAAGAGACATTATCAATCAGTTCTCGGAGAAATGAGACAAGTACCGTACAGCCTTCCACTCAAACTGTGGTCCAGGTACCTAAGAGCTTGGTAGAAATGCAGAATCTTAACTCAGACCCACTGAATCATCGGTTTCCACAATTTAACAAAATTCCAGGGTGATTAGCATGCACAGTATTCTGGAGTAAAGGAACCCTGCCAAGGCTGGGGCTCAGTTTAAAAGGCTACTCCCTACTTTAAGGAGTGGGACCAGGCTGCAGAACCATACATGCCCTGCTGAACTTCTGGAGCTGCATTCTGCACCCTATCTTAACTCCCCTGTTGAAATGGGAGCTGGAACAGCAGGGACTTGAGCTGATTCATGAGTGTCCCCAGCACCAAGGACAGGGCAGCACTGAGCATTCAGAAGTTGCAGGAGAGAGAGGGAGTTGGCCTTTGACCCTACCCTGCTTCCCGGTGCAGATCCAAACTCTAAGCATCAGGCTTTTCCCAGCTCCTTTGCCCCAGGGCTCTCAGTCTACTGGGGCCTGAATTAGGTGTGGGGAAGGGCGGGGGAGGGGATCAGTGTGTCTGAGCCCAGGGTGAACGTGATTTGCATGTTGGACGTGCCTGATACAAGAGTTTAAAGCTCTTGGGGCAGCGATGGAGGGTGAGCACAGAGTAAGCAGCTCATAGAGGAGAAAGGTTCAAGAAATCCGAGAAGGCAGGGAAGGCCCTCTTTGGGGATAGGGCAGTAGGTATGCAGAGTCTGGTATGAAATGCTCTGGACAGACCCTGCTCCCTCAGCTATTAACCCCTTTGGGCAAGTCAGATTTAATTTGCCTGATGCATAACAGCCCTTCACTTAATATTTGATGACTGACTGAATGAATGAATCCCTAGCGTCTAATATTGTGCCTGACTTACTGAATAATGATTGGGTTGACAGTACTTTGGCACCTTCTTACCCATTCTCACTTGCCGTCCTCGCACTAATCTGCAATAGAGCTGAAAGACGTGGAGGTGGAGACTAAGTCCCCATTGGTCCAATGAGAAAATCGCCCCTCCCTGCAGCCAAACAGGTAGGGAAGATCCCACCCTCAGTTCTCTAAGGAGTAGAGCACCGCGGAGATCAAAATGCATACTTGCTTCTGCTCCAAATGGTGTTACAGTCCTCCTGCCTCACAGAACTTCATGATAAAGTCCTTCCAAATCCAAGAAATTTCCATAGACAGGAAGAAGAGGATCCTTCTTACTTGGCTGAAGTCGGGAAGTGCTTCTTGAATTCTGAATTCAAATCTTGTTTGCCATACAAGTCTCTGTCCCTGGGATCTTGAAATAGTGGGGACGAGATGAGAAATGTCTGAATGGAAACACCAGAAAGGTAAATACTGAATTAGAAAGTCAGAAAGATTTTATTTTAAAAATGCTTCTTTAATTTTCCTTTTTCAACATCAGGGAGGGCTGTGTGCCAGACCTTACGCTGGGCTCTGAGACCAGTAAGGACACAAACATGAGAGTGTTTATGCCCTTACAGAGTTCATTGTCTGGAAAGAGTTCGTGTCATAGAGCACCCTAAGAATTTTGACACTTTGGGAGGTGTTGAAAAAACAAAGCAAAAGCCCTAATTCAATTCTGTCTTTATAGCACCAAACACTGTTTTTTCTAGAAGTGAGATTTCAATATTATTTCCTCTACCCTCTTTTTAGAGCAAATAATTTGAATAATCTTCAGAAATGTTAAGCAAATACTTATTCCTTCATTCTTATAGAAAACTTGATATCATCTTTACTCTGAAGATACATTTTTAACACTTGAGTTTTGTTTTTATTAAATTGAAACAATCATATAACCTAGCAAGTCAAATAGCAATCAAAGACCTTAGGACCTGTGCTTTGTTTCTTAGAAGCATCTATTTTCAGTTCATATTTGTCTCTTTTGGATCTGCTTTCCTATTTCCATGCTTATACTATTCTCTCTTAAAACAGAAATGATTAACTTCCTATTATGATAGATGATCATTTACCTCTAAATCTCTATCTCTTCCCAACTCCACCTGAAATTACCAACGTTTGGTTAAATTAGCTTCTAGGATTTACATTACTTCTTCTTGTCTAGTCACTAAGTTGTGTCATAGCCTATCAGGTTCCACTGTCCATGAGATTCTCCAGGCAAGAATACTGGATTGGGTTGTCATTTCCTTCTTCGGGGTATCTTCCCAACCCAGGGACTGAACCCGCATCTCCTGCATTAGCAGGCAAATCCTTTACCACTGAGTCAACAAGGAAGCCCTTTTACACGACTATTGCCATATAAATTTTGTTCTCCAATAAGTTGCTAGTGTACCATGACTACTCTTCCTTTTTTTTTTTCTTTTGGTGCAACTTTGAATTTTCCTGGAGTTATTGCCTCATTTTTGTTTTCATTTGCTTAGCTTTATACCTGTGGCTAAATCTTCCCATATCTTCCAATAGCATAGTTTTTCATGAATCAAACTTATCAGGAAATCTGTCATCGCTTTTGGTCACGTTTTTCCTTTCCCGGGGGCATCTCTCCCAGAGCCTTCTGTCCTCCAGCTTCAGACCGGGCTGATTGTGCTCCATGTCTGCTGCCCAGATGAGGCCCTGAAATTCCCCTTTACTGTTTGCCTTGGAATTCCCTCCATCTCTATCCTCTGTTGGATCCTGTGCTCCTGGGATTCCAATGTTCCCTTTTGGTTTATTTCTTTGTTTCAGTCGAGGTCAATTTGGGGGAAAATTTTGCATTATCTGAAATTAAGATGATTATTTTAGCATGAGAAGCTAAGTGTGCCCTTTGACAATTAAATGTTTGTGTCAAAGCTGTGTTCTGTAGACTTTATTTACGGGTGGTTGAGAACAAGGGGAATGGGAGACTGTTTCTTGGGTTCAGTACACACTTCCCGCCTACCCTACCTATCTACTGGGAAACTTGGGAGGCTCAGTGTTATAGAAATGAAGGATGCTTGTTTGGGTAGGAGAGTTAAGCTAGGGGAACGGTTCTGAGTTCCTTATAGGAATAAGGAGTTACTCATAGGTGAGCTGAGAGGGGTTGCTTCCTGACTTAGGGGGATTTGGAGCCCCCGGAAAGAATGACTTTGGGCCCTCAATGGTGCTGAGCTGCTTAGAGAGCCTGTGGGATTCAGCTCAAGAAAGTGGCCACTGTCACCCTGGCAGGTAGAAAATTGAGTACCTAGGAAAGTGACATCTTTGGCAAGGACACTGGCCAGCATGTCAGTAGAGAAGCTCCTTCAGGTAATCTTCAGGGTTGTGCTTCACCTGGGAAGGCAGAGGGAAAAATGGGCCACATGAGAACCCTCTACTGCTAGGGACTGGCTTGGCTGGTTTTAAGCCCATGGGAAATACCTAGAAGTATGAGGTAGGGGCGGAGAAGGCAACGGCACCCCACTCCAGGACTCTTGCCTGGAAAATCCCATGGACGGAGGAGCCTGGTGGGCTTCAGTCCATGGGGTCGCTAAGAGTCGGACACGACCGAGCGACTTCACTTTCACTTTTCACTTTCATGCATTGGAGAAGGAAATGGCAACCCACTCCAGTGTTCTTGCCTGGAGAATCCCAGGGATGGGGGAGCCTGGTGGGCTGCCGTCTGTGGGGTTGCACAGAGTCGGACATGACTGAAGCGACGTAGCAGCAGCAGCAGCATGAGGTAGGGGGAGGATTTTGCAGGATACAGGAGGCTAAAGTGGTCTCCTCCTAAAGGAATAAAGCTCTGTGGGCCCCCAGAATTGATTTTAATGTTTTATTATAATGTCATTTAGTACAAGCAGGTGTAAATTCCTCAGACTTGTATCTCTTATATAACTGTAAAACAAAGTATTTTAATAAATGAAATTCAAACAGAGCTACAAAAAAAAATTCAAATTCATTACATTAATCAAATGTAAAAAAAGACATTGTTTTGTTGAAATGAAACACTTGTAGCGTGAATGTGACTGTGACGGCCCACTGTAGGTCTCTGGGTTTGGTGTGCCTTGAGCCGTGTGATGGCTAAATCCATCCATTATTTTTTTTTCTTCTGAATGAAGTGCAAGCATTCCTTCATGTAGCAGGCCATGTCACCAACAGGCCCAAACACTGCATTTATTTATCAAGCCTATATCATTTTTTACCTTATCTCAAGATTAAAGAACTCCTTGATAATAAATGCAAATGAAGACTCTAAATACCAAGTTTCGGATACCAATGATATCAGGAGGTCATTTAAGTGATCCACAATATGCTTAAATGAATGTGTTTAAGATTACTGTTGAAACAAAAACATAATATTAAAAAATGTTCATAAATTTGTGATTGTATAAGAATATGTTCTTGGACCAGATTTTGAAACAAGCACTTGAAGATTTAAGTCGTTTATCTAAGTAACTCTAAAATTAGAGGAAAACTATAGTTACAGACTATAAAATCATAAAGGTCAGAATAGTACATATTAAAATCCATACAATGCAGTCAAAGGAAAAGTCTGAAAGGAAATTTCATAGCCCGAAATATGCTGTTAGAGGGGAACTGGGGTGGGGTGGGGAAACCAATTAAAAGGCTACTGCAGTATCCAGGCAGGAAAGGATGGTGGCTTGGTGGCAGTAATGGCGGTGGTAGAGAAAAGTAGTACAAAGGTATAGAAACAAGCAGCCATTGGCTAGAACCATCCTATTCCATGGAGGTTACACACTTTCCCATTTAATCACAGCTTCATGCCCATTCCCTGATAGCTCAGCTGGTAAAGAATCTGCCTGCCCCATAGGGGACCCTGTTCGATTCCTGGGTTGGGAAGATCCCCTGGAGAAGGGAAAGGCTACCCACTCCAGTATTCTAGCCTGGAGAATTCCATGGACTGTACAGTCCATGGGGTCACAAAGAGTTGGACACAACTGAGTGACTTTCACTTCACATGCCCACTCTGAAACTTTGAGGGTCAAGGGCATTTGACTAGTAGACAATCTGGTTTCATTTGACTAATTTAAGGAGTAACTAATCTTAATAGGGGCTTCCCTGGTGGCTCTGTGGTTAAAAAAAATCCACCTGCCTAGCAGGAGATGTGGGTTTGACCTGTGGGTTGGGATGATCTCCTGAAGAAGGAAATAGCAACCTACTCCAGTATTCTTGCCTGGGAAAGGACAAGGGAGCCTGGCAGGCTCAAAAAAAGTTGGACACAGCTTAGCGACTAAAACAAACAACAGACGTATTAGTACAGGAGAAAGCAGAAAACGTTGCCAGAGACCATTCCCCCACTGCTCCCACCAGAAAACACTCAGGCTAGCCAGTACTACCAGTGAGTTCTTCCAAATCATTAAGGAACCTACTTTTCTAGTTATATAAATTGTTCCAGAACACAAGAAGAATGGAAGTCATCCAATTCTATCTACTTCATGATGTTATCAAAAACTGATAAGCAGTGAACATGCAAACTATAGCCATTCTCACATACGAAAGAAGCAGCAGAGTTCCTTAGTGAAATATCACCAAATTAAAGCCAGTAGTGTATTATAAAAATGCACGATCAAGCAAATACAGTTTATTCCAGGAATGCAGGACGGCATTATTAGAATTCTTTACCATCTGAGCCACCAGGGAAGCCTGTTGGAATTCTTAGCTCCACTTAATAGATGATGAAATTGAGGCTCATAAAGGTTAAGTGACTTACCCAGGTCAAGCTGCAAAGTGACAGACTCAGAACTGGACTCCAGGTCCCCCTGACTCCAAAGTCATTCTCTTCCTCTGAGAGAGGCCAGTGGAGATGGAAACTTGGATGGAAAGCCCCAGACACCAGTAAAATTCCTCAGCTCATCCCAATATCTGTGTCCCCTCAACTCACACCCACAGTGCTGATATTGAAAGCTACTTTCCCAAGCCAAGTGACAGGTTCCGGTTTCCTTTTTCTTTCAGTTTGCCCCTTCCTCCCTCTTGGACGCTTCCTTCTCTCCCCTGGTCTCGCTCATTAACTTTGTGGAGACAAAAGCGCCACCTATTGGCCACCTTGTATGCACCTGATTTGAGCAGCTAATCTGTAGAAGAAAGCTAGGATCCATTTGGATGCCAACTGGGGCTGAGGGTGGCTTCAGATCTCTGAAAGGCACTTGCTCATGAGCAGCCCACAGATTTGTTTTAGAAGAGAAAAACGGGCTGCAGTTTCTACCTCCCCCAGGAAGTCCTCCCAGATCTTCCATTCTCCCCTATTCTTGGCAGCTGCCCTTTTCTATTTAACAAAAGGACTTTTAGTGACTGTGGTCAGAATTTCACCTACTCAGACCTCACTGCCCTCCTCCCCAGGGGCCTTCCCAAAGATGTTCTGGTCTCTAGATTTGGGAAGGCTGGGCACTTGCCACCTCCACCCTGGGTGGGTCTATGTCCTGGGCATCAATCTGTGCAGGGTGATCACTCCTTCTCCCTTCCAGCCCCCAAACCCTGGGCATCACTGGCAGGTGTAGGGACCTCCAGGCCTCCTGCCAGACACTGCCATCTGCCCGTCCGGCCCTCCCCGTTCAGACCCCAATCATGACTCTCTTCTTCTGATCATAAATCACGTTTTAAGATCTGCTCCTCTCTGGCCTTTGATTTCTCATTTCCTTGCCTCTACTCATCCAAATCTGAGTAGCCCCAGCCTTGTGGGAGGAAGTGGACAAGGGAAGATCAAGCAGAGCCCTTTGTGAGAGGCAAGCATGTGATGATGAGAGCCGAACTCCTGGCTGAAACCAAGTCCCTCCACAGCCGGGGAACCTCAGGTCATCCCAGACTCATGACATCAGCTCATGCGGCAGACGGCACCATGCCAGACTGACCTGGGCTGGGAAGAGCAAGAACCTGGGTAAGGTCAGGCTCTACAGAAACATGATAATTATTATTGCTGTGAATGTCAATTGCTCACATTTGGAGTTATAGACAGGGCACAATACTGTAGTTAAGAGCCCTGATTCTGGATCCAGACTGCCCAGAAGAGAAGATGCGCTTCTCACATGTCGGATAAGGAAATTGAGGATGGGAGTTCAGAGGTGTATCTGAGGTGACACAGGAAGGGAGGGGAAGGTCTGGGAGTAGATCCCAGGCCTCAGGTACAACTGCTCCTCTCCAGTCTCATGAACAACCAGGGGAGGTACATTCTCTTGGCAGGTTGGAGCAGGCATGCTCAAAAATGTCAAGGTTGAAGAGGAGAGCAAGAAGCCTCACCAAGACCTCTTGACTCCTGCTGCTGCTGCTGCTGCTGTGTCTTGACTCCTAGTTGGCTCTAACTGGAGTACTAAGTTTCATAAATCCCTGAGAGGTAGTGCCAGGAAATTTCCTTGGTCTCTGTGTCCAACCTAGCTACCTGGATACTTTACAAATGAGAAAACTGAGGCTTAGAGTGATTATTTGTCTGAGACCAGTAAGTGGTGACAGCATAATTAAAACTCAGCTCTAAGAACTGTACTCTTTCTGCTGTACCTGGATGGCTTTAAGATTCCTGCCCAGTGATTATCCAGCCTCTACTTATGCATTTCCAGTGATGGGGAGCTCACTACCATCAAAGTAGCAGATCGAATCTCTGAAGGACAGCCATGATGGAATTTCTCCCTTCTATGGAGTCACGGAAATTGAGTCTCTTTATAACCTTCAGATCCCCTTTTGCCTTGGTCTTTGTGTTCCAGGTCAGCCCTTCAGAGATCTGGAGATGGCGGCTATGTTAACCCTGAGTCTTTTATTCTCCAGGCTAACACCTCCCAAACCAGGTTTCATGTCTTTGAGACATTCCCCCATCCCTCCCTGTATTAATTAGGGTTAAGTTCAACTATGAGCAACTGATTCCCTCCTCCCCAACCTTACATACCAAAGAAAATTCCACAACAGTGGCTTAACCAAGATTGAAGTTTATTTCTTTTTCACATAAAAGTCTGTGCAGGCAGTTCAGAATGGCATGGCACCTCAATGGTCTCAGGAACCCAGGATCCTTCTCTGCTGTGGTGCTGCTGCTTGTGAAAAATTTGACTCAACCTACTAAGCAGAAAGGGGAATATCTTTAGAATATCTGTGAAGCCTAAGGGTTCTAGTTTCAGGCAGAGGAGGAGGACTCAACATTGTCACTAAGCTCTGGCTCCTTGGGGTGTTTTCATCTGTGGATGGACTTTGATATTAAACAGCACCCTCCACACGACAGGAAGGATGGTTGCTGGCAGCTAGACCTGCGTGCTCATCTTCTGATCCAAAAGGAGAACCCCCAAGAGTTCCATGTCCATGTATCCCAGAGCCCAGAGTCTTTATATCCTGGCATCTCAGAGTTCATGTATTGAATCTCGTAGAAGGAGTGATTAGCTTGACTTAGGTCCCACCTAGGCCTATCACCTTGGGCTTGCAATGCTGTGTTTGATCCAGCCAGGTTGCCTGTCTGCTCCTGGAGGCAAGTGTGAGGAGGAAAGAGACTGAACAGCCCCATCAGGAGCACCACATGGAATACAGGAGATCTTACCCAACAGAGAGGTGGGACATCTCAAAACTGAACATATTCAGCTCACCATGCTAAGAAGATTGAATTTTGTCTCATAGGCAATGGAGAGTCCCTAGGAGATTCTGGCAAAGTGTGGCTGGTTTGATTGATCAGAACCATTTTAAAGGAAAGAAACTGAGGTAGAGAGCATGAGAGAGAAATCCAATGGCTTCAGGGACCAGGGAAAAACTCCCCCTGATGGGGATACACATTCTCCTTCCTTCAGGGAAGGGGACTGATGGGGGAGAAACAATGTCGTAAGAGAACACATATCTCTAGTGATGGTGTAAGCTAGATACAACTTTGTCTAGAGTCCCAGAGTGAGAAGTGTGTCATATGATTCATTCATTTATTCATTCATATATCCACATATCTAACATTATCTGAGTATCTGTGTTGGATTTTATGCCTGGCAGGAGGTAGTGTTTAATAATGATGATGATGGTGATAAGAAATAGTTGTTGAGCTTCTCTGAAAGTTTCAGGCACTGGGCTAAGTGCCTTATTTCATTTAATTCCCACAACTATTCAATGAGGTAGGTACAATTATTATTGCTATTTTGTAGAGGAGGAAAGATGAGGATGAAGACAATGTAATTTCTGTTCTCAAGGAGTACACAGTCTAATGAGGGCAACAGACTAGAAAACAAATTGTGACGAGAGGGAATTAGCATTTTGGAAACAGAGGCAGGAGCTCTGCACAGCCTGGCCAGCGTGGGGTGTTATGGGGAGGGGAAGCAACTCAGAAATCTTGACATTTGAAATGGATGGATTAGGAGGAGTGAGCTGTGTGCAAGGTGAAGATGTGAGAAAGGGCAAATCAGTGCCAAAGCTGGAGATGAGGCTGGACAAGCAGGCAGGGATCAGGCTGCCTGGTAGCCTTTGCAGAGAAGCACATGATGTCCAGAAGGAGAGCATCCCTGAGGAGGCCTCAGGCTGCCAGGCAGGTATCACAAGAGCCTCCTACAAATTATATGCCAATCACCCTCCCAGCTTCTCCCTTAACCTTCTAACTGCAAGCACCAGAAGGCCTTCTCTGGCTGACCTCAGATCTCAGCAGCACCCTCTGGGTATTTATTACCAGCCCCTTTCTCCCTTTCCAGGTTAGAGGAGAGGGTGGTATTTGCCTGAATTGAAGTGTTTTCAGCCTCCAACAGACCTGCCTGCTGATGTAAGGACGCTTGGCCAACCCCTGAAATTTGGAGCCCTTCAAAGTAGCTTGATCTGGGCTGGAGTCAGGGGAAAGAAGAGTTTGATCTTCCAGGGCAACTTTGCCCTCCCTGCCCTCCTTACTGCCCCATCCTGGAACAGGCCTGGAACAGCCCCCCGCCCCAACCCCCACCTCTACACACGTACACACAAGTTCCTTCTGGCATTTCCTGTTCCTATTCAGGTGAAATGGAGAGGGCTCTGGGCTGGGACCTGGGATCTAGTTCCACTTTTGCTGTGTGACCTTGGGCAAGTCAGCCCTCTTTCTGACTTGGAAATGGGTCTCAATTTCCTCATCTAAGAAACGAACTTTGAAATCGACAATCCAATTTTGGGATACATGATTTCATTCTTTATTTACTGATGGTGAAGGGGGAGGAAGGAAAACAGCACATTCAGCATGGAATGCAAAGGGTGGGTGGAGTGGATGGACTAATGACCCTTTCTTTGGAGAAAGATTAGTTGCCTAGTGCGGTAGAGCGCTAGAGTCGAGGGTTTCAGGCTTTAGGTTCTTGGGAGATCGGAGCAGGAAGAGGGAAAGATGAGTTGGGCTCTCAAGAAGGCAGGATTTGAGCCAGGATGTGAAGCTTGGGTACAAGCTGTGAAAGGAAACAAGCATGTGCAAAGAGGAGTCCAGAGGTTATAAGCTTCTGAATGATTTTGCCAACAGGGGTGGGGAAGGCCGCTTTGATCCCAGACCTGGTCGTCCAGTCCCTGCCTCGTTGTGTGTCTGCGCGGCTCCTCCAGAGGTCGCTGTTTCCCTGAAATCCGTCCCCAGCTCGAGCGCGGCAGAGCCGGGACTCTGGCTGGTCCCCTATAGCTTGGCTTCCGCGGCTCCACAGCAGCTCCAAAGGACTCAGGTCCAGCAATATTTACTCGCCCCGGCTAGGACTTACGGCATGATCAGTGACCCTGCCTGGGGCTCCGAAAGGCTAAACGTGACGGCGCGTGTGCGCGTCCGTGCGTATAGGGTAGGGGATCTCATTCGGACGGCTCCGCACCCGCCCCTCCCTCTCCACCCGTTTGGGGCTGCGGAAAGCCGTCCGGTTCCCGCGGCACTGCGGTCCTCGCCAGCCGCGAGGACTTCATAGGAAGGAGGTGGCCGCTGCAATCCTCCTGGCTCTCCGCACGAGGCCGCTGGCCCCTCCTCTCCTCGCCACGGTGCAAGCCCCCTGCCCAGGCTCGCACCCTCACATCCTCTTTCCCTGGAGGGTCACGCCGAGGCCCGGAGTGGGTCTGCAGCTCGAGACCAGGTCGCACCCCTTCGGGCCCCGAGGTGGAGCTGTGGACCAGGCTGGCGATCGTTCCAGGGCTGTCCCCGGCCCAGATGTGCGGTCGGGAAGGGGAGAACTCGGCACCGGCGCCGGTCTCCCCGGCCCAGATGTGCGGTCGGGAAGGGGAGAACTCGGCACCGGCGCCGGCCTCTCAGAGACGTACTTGAGCACACAAAGCCACTGTCGCCCGGAGGAGCAGACACACGCACGCGGACCCAGGACGCACTCCGCAAGGCACTCTGACCTGATGCCCAGGCCTCCACACACCTGGAAGCGTCTCCAACTCCCCAGGCCCTGCGGCATATCTCCCAAGTGTGTGCGGCTGGTCCTTCCTGGTCGCTGCGAAGCCGGCTTTTCTGATCCGGCGGCTGGTCTGGGACCCGCGCTGTTTTTTCACCCTCTCCAGAGCCCGCAACCCTCTTCCCGCGAACGAATCGGAGTGCACAGGCTCCGCGGCGCCCAGGGCTGGGTCCAGAGGGTGCTCCCGCGAGCCCCCATCACGCAGCCGGGGGACGGTGGCCGTGCACAATGGAAGGAGCGAAAGTCGTTTCCTCCTAGAGGCCGAGGATTCCCAAGGTGTGGGGGACCGCAGAGGCACCGACCCCTGAGCCGGTGCAGAGCTAGCTAGCCTGGGAGTGAAAGAGCTCATGCCGCCCGAGGCCCTGCCACTTCTGGGCTCGCAGAGAGGCCGGCCTCTCCCTGAACTCCTGTGTGTGTGGAGCCCCGCCGCCTGCAGCTCGCCCCTGCAGGTCACACGATCTGGAGTCTCCCGCCTCCCACTAAGGGCCAAGACAGCCGACCGCCTTTGAGCAGGCGATGATCTGGAGGAGAAAGGGGAGATGGACCCGCTGCAGCCCAACCGCCGTCTTGCTCCAGAGCTGCGGCCCCAGGGAGGGACCAAAAGAGCGGGTGGCTGCGCGGTAGCTTGGCTAGGTGTGTGAGTAAAATCAGAGAAGCGTGCAAGCGTGGGGTCCCCTGCCTGGCTCAGGCGGCGCTTTGCAGCGGGTCTGCATGGAGGGGCGGACCTCCGTGCTCACAGCACGCCAACCGTGGGAAGGCCGCGGGAGAGCTCTGCGCCGCTCCTGGCCGGTTTCGTGATGACAATTATATTCTCACAATCATCCGAATCTCTCCTTCCCCTCTAGCCGAGAAGAGCACGTCTACAGGGGCCAGAAGAAGGGCAGGGAGGAGCCATAAGGGGAGGGACGCTATTGATAGCTGCACAGCGCAACAAACAAGCAACAACCTCCTGTCGGTGCTCCGAACATTTCCGAGTAGAAAATTCCCTGGATCAGCGCCCGCCACCCCCGCCCCGACGCTTTCTCTCAATCCTTTCTGGGCTGCTCGAGAAAGGTGGCTAAATAATGAGATGGAGGAAAGAGGCTGAGAACTACCAGTGACACTGTAACCAAGACCCACACAATCTGTCGCCTCCCGCTTCTTGGAGGCTGCAGGCATGGGTGCTGAAAGCCTAGACTTTTGTCAGCACCCAGGTTTTCGAGGCGAGGAGTGACAGACACACCCAAGGACGCACACACGACCCACAGACGTCGAAGACGCAGAGCCTGCAGGCAGGAAAAGCTGGAGAGAAGGGCAGGAAACGAAACGAATCCCGAATATTGGGTCGCCATTCTCCCAGCCCCAGGGCGCCTATTCCTGGCATTGTTCAAAACAAATTTGGCCAGAGCTTTGGGAGGAGTGAGAAGCTCCCAGAAACATCTCCCCAGGCAAGCGTTGAGCTTGGGTCAGGTGTTAAGAAGCGTTATTTGAATAAATAGAGGAGTTCTAGTCTGGGAGCCTGGACACCTGGGCCCAACCCAACGGAGGGGCCCTTCAAAAAGCCTAGCAAGTCACATGATCTCCTTGCACTGTTTCCACTCTTATAACTGTGTGTTCTGAAGAATCTGGAGGATTTTTTAAGAATCACCTTGCAAAACAGAGTTGGGGGAGGGGCATGTCTTCTTTCCTTGACCTGAGTCTCAGCAGAATGGAGGGTGAAACAGGGCCAGGCAGAGGTGTGGGCTGGTGGCTGCAGCTGCTCTGTAGAGAGGTAAAGTCTTGACTGGAGCCTGAAACGCCTCAGTCAGTTTTACCCTGAACTTGGGCAGGGGGCTGGAGTGAGGGGAACCAGGAGAGAGTTCTGGCAAAGAAAGAAGCTACTGATTCATATTTGCCATTTTAGAAATAAGGACATTTAGAAAGTGAGATGGAGAAGGATGTTGCAGCTGTTGTTTTTCCATTTACTTAGACATTACCAGAGCTCAGCTGGGTTGGAGCTGCTGTGTATGTGGTGGATGGTATGGGGTGTCTGTGAGTGTCAGTGAGAGGTCCCTGTAGTAATGAGCAAGCTTGAAGATTGCATAGGTTTGCCAGATAAAATAAACCTGGTAAATCTAGCAACCCTGGGTATGTGAGTTCATCTGGACTCATGCAAATACTTGTCCCCAAGGCCTTTATTTGCTTCCTGGGGGGCCACAACACCTATGAAATTCTGATTCCAGGGCCACTAGTCTCTGTCCAATTTCTTGATTATGGTTTGAGGACTGGAGCACTTCTCTTTTCCCAAGGACAGTCTTTGTTGCGGACCCAGCACACTAGGTGGTTCCCCTTGGTCTGAAGTCCCAGATGGGGGTGACTGGCAGACTTGCTCTCACAGGATATGAGCAGCCAGAGCTGCCTTCCACTCTCTTCTGCTCTTAGCTGAATCACTGGGGAGGATGGAGAACTCTTATCATGAGGATTCCATGACAAGGGTTGCACCCAGCCATGCTTTTTCACGTTGTAGGAGACTGAGTCCCACTGCCCCCGGGGCGTCTGTTGTCCCACCTGTGGAATACACTAGAACGGAGACTGCTGTTGGGTGAAAGATTTCATCCACTCTCACATGACCCTGCTGAGATATAGCCTGCAGGGTGGATAAATCCCTTCTACTCTGCCCCCAGTACTATCTACAGAAAACCTAGTTCAGTAGGGTCACTGGAAAGGACTATTAATAGATAGCAGCCGTGTAACCCAGCCCAGGGCTAGAAGGGGGTATGGGATCCGGATGGGAGACTACACTGCTCCAAACCCCTTTCTCCCCAGGAGTCTGCAAAGTGCCTTCAAGATCCTCCTTTGTATCTAGCCTAGAGTGATGTGGCTTTTACATATTAGTCAGGAGGTGGATGTTGTTAACCTCATTTTTACAGAGGAAGAAACACAAAATACAAAGAGCAGGTAAGGAGTGAAGCCAGCACTGGGATCCCAGCAGGCTGGCTCCAGGGTCTTTGCTCTTAACTACTGTTTAGAGCAGGAAACTGAGGCGGCGGTAGGGGTGGAGAATCACTAGCTGACAGTCCTACAGTCTGAGACAGCTGAGCGCAGCTGGGCTCGCGGCCTGCATGCCTGAGCTTTGACCACTGTGGGGCGCTGTCGGGGCAGCAGCCGGTCCACGGCTCTGTACTTGGTCACGTCCAGTGCCCATCTCCCCTGTCACCCCCAGGGGCTGAGACGGCCCCAGTCTGAATTGGGAGTTACTGGTTGCTGGAGGGAGGCCAGGAGAGAAGTCCTTACGGTATGGCCAGGAACCCAGCTGATGAGAAAAAGAGCACGGAACCAACACTGTGTGCATAGGATTGTGAAAGCTGAAAGCAACACTGGCTTGCGGTTGAGGTCAGGGTTCATTGACAGAGGTCTCTGTGCTGCCTGTCGGTAGAGCCTCCAATTCCGGCGAGAGAAGGGGGAAGGGAGAAGGAACGTAGGTGGCTCTGTAGTGAGACTGGGTGTGGGAGAAACAGGGAAATTGAGTAAGAGATTCTCAGACCGACGAAGAGAAATCCAGATAAATGCAGGGTTTCCACAGAAAACAGAGGCAGAGATTCACCGAGAGCTAGAGAAACACAGTCACGGAGCTTGAGTGAGACAAACGGGTACCAACACAGAAAAAGATCGGATACAGGCAAACTCAGCGATGGGCCGGTCCGCGCTCTCGAAAGACGAACGAAGCGCCCCAGAAAAGCTTTCGGAAAGCGGGCAACCAGCACGCGACGCGCTCCCTGGGGAGCTACACTGCCCGCACACAGTCCCCCATTTGGAGTCCCGCGGTGTGGCAAGGGGTCCCTTGTGGCGGGGTCCAGGCCTTGGAGGGGAAGACAGGGGTGCAGCCAGAATCGCTCACCTCTCCGAGGCCCGAGGCTCAGAACGCCAGCTTTGCTCCTTGCGATCACTTAAGTGCGTCTCGCCTTGGGCCGGAAGCCGCTCGGGTTCCTTCGGGTCCCGCTCCGGCGGCGTTGGTCCCGGCGTCTCAGGCTCCGCTGGTGCGGCTCCAACTGCGCGTCGGCCTCGGTGGCCCGGGCGCTGCTTTGGGGAGATGACGGATGGGGGACTATCGCTGCTGCTCCCAGCTCCAGCTGGCACCCGCGTGAACCCTTACCATCCAGGGCTGAGCGCACTGAAGGCAGCGGCTCCAGAGAGCGAGCGTTTGCGGGATCTGCGGGCAAGAGGAGGATCTGCCTCCGGCCACCCGAGCAGCGCTCCCGCGGCGGCGGCTGTTTGTTCCCGCCGGGCCCCTCCGCCGAGGCACTCTGCCCGCCCCCGCCAGCCCCACCCCGCTCGGGGAGCTCCGCCCCGGACTCGGCGCTCTTCCGCCTTAAGCTGCCGCCAAGCGGGAGGGACTAATCCCCCGACCTCTCCAGCCCGGGGCGGGGGAGGGGGGGCTGGGGGCCAAGACCGGCAGAGTAAGGGGGGGCGCCTCAGCGCCTTCCGCCCGCGCCCTGGGCGCTGCCCCTGGCTCGGGCTCCCGGGGCAGCGGAGAGACCCGTCGCCAGTAGGATACTCAACGAGAGATGAGAGCGGCAGAGTGAACCACGAGGGGGCGCTGCAGAGCTGGGGGACACCCCTCCCCGCCAGTCCTCAGTCCCCCGCCCCCTCCCCGCCCGCGCGCAAAACACACTCGCCCCAGAGGCAGCGCGGCGGAGCCCGAGCCGCGGCCGGAGCGGAGCCGGAGAGCGGCGGTGGCGGCGGCGGCACCATGACCCTGGGCAGCTGCTGCTGCGAGATCATGTCCTCCGAGAGCTCCCCGGCCGCGCTGTCCGAGGCCGACGCAGATATAGACGTGGTGGGCGGCGGCGGCGGCAGCAGCGGTGGGGGGGAGCTCCCTGCCCGCTCTGGGCCCCGCGCCCCCCGGGACGTGCTCCCCCACGGCCCCGAGCTTCCCCCGGAGGAAGCCGCGGGGGAAGCCGTGGAGGACGAGGAGGAGTCCGGTGGCTGCTCGGACGGCGAGCCCCGCGCTCTAGCGCCCCGAGGGGCGGCGGCCGCAGCGGGAAGCCCCGGGCCAGTCTCGGCGGCGGCCCGGGGCGCGGCGGGGCCCGGGCCAGGACCGCCGTCGGGGGGCGCGGCAACTCGGAGCCCCCTGGTGAAGCCGCCCTACTCGTACATCGCGCTCATCACCATGGCCATCCTGCAGAGCCCCAAGAAGCGCCTAACGCTGAGCGAGATCTGCGAGTTCATCAGCGGCCGCTTCCCTTACTACCGGGAGAAGTTCCCCGCCTGGCAGAACAGCATCCGCCACAACCTCTCGCTCAACGACTGCTTCGTCAAGATCCCCCGCGAGCCGGGCAACCCGGGCAAAGGCAACTACTGGACGCTCGACCCGGAGTCGGCCGACATGTTCGACAACGGCAGCTTCCTGCGGCGCCGCAAGCGCTTCAAGCGGCAGCCGCTGCCGCCGCCGCATCCACACACGCACCCGCACCCCGAGCTGCTGTTGCGCGGCGGGGCTGCAGCGGCGGGGGACCCCGGCGCCTTCCTGCCGGGCTTCGCGGCTTACGGCGCCTATGGCTACGGCTACGGGCTGGCGCTCCCGGCCTACAGCGCTCCCCCGCCGGGCCCAGCCCCGCACCCGCATCCACACCCGCACGCCTTTGCTTTCGCCGCCGCCGCCGCCCCTTGCCAGCTGTCGGTACCCCCGGGCCGTGCCGCGGCGCCTCCACCCGGACCTCCGACGGCCTCGGTGTTCGCGAGCGCAGCCTCGGGTCCGGCCCCTGCGCCTGCTCCGAGCGCAGGGTCGGGCCCGGGCCCCTCGGGCCTGCCAGCCTTCCTGGGCGCGGAGCTTGGCTGTGCCAAAGCCTTCTACCCCGCGTCCCTGAGCCCTCCCGCAGCAGGCACCGCACTCCTGCGCCCAGGCCTCAAGACGGACGCGGGCGGAGGGGGCGCCGGGGCTGGGCAGAGGCCTTCCTTCTCTATAGACCACATTATGGGCCACGGTGGCGGCGGGGGAGCACCCCCGGGCGCCGGCGAGGGCTCCCCGGGGTCGCCGTTCTCGGCGGCGGCGGGTCCTGGGGGTCAGGCCCAGGTCTTGGCCATGCTGACTGCCCCGGCCCTGGCTCCAGTGGCCGGCCACGTTCGCCTCTCGCACCACGGGGACGCTCTCCTGTCCTCAGGGCCCCCGTTTGCCGGCAAAGTCGCAGGCCTCAGTGGCTGCCACTTCTGACCGTGTCGGGATCCGGGCCACTTTGAGCCCGCACTCCTCAGTCTCTCCTGGAGCTCCTGCGGTCCCAGCGGAACTCAGGGAGTCTATTTATGAAGAGTCTCCAGACCTTGGGCCGGCGCCCGTGGTTCCACGCTCGGAATCTCTCCGACAGTTGGGACGAAACGGGCTTCATCGCTCAGGAAGAGGCCCGGGTCTACGCGACGAGGTCGCTAGCCGTGATCCCATTTCACTTTGAGCAGTAAAAGGGGGAGGGGATGTCTTCGCTTTTCCCCAGTCTCTGCGTCTCTCGGCAGCCCCGGAAGAATGTTTTCCCGGAGAGGTGCCTGCCCAGGCCCGGGCAGATACCGCCAGAAACACCAACTGCGCAGAGGGGTCTCCCCTTCTGCTTCTCCCTCACTCCTTCCCCAGCTTTGAGGCCCTGATTGTTCAATATTATAATTTAAAGACATTTATTATCTACTTTGTGCTTAAAAGGAAAATGCAACTCCCCCCCCCTCGCTATTTTCCAAAGCAGTTCGTTCTCTCTCGGAAGCCTACTGCAGTGTCTACACAGGCGAAGGTGAACGGAGAGGTGAAGCGAGGGTCTCCACAATGCCTGGGCAATCCCGAGATCCCACTCCATTGAGGAAAATCCTCCCTCTTTTGCGTCGGGGGCGCTTTGGAAGGAACTTTACCCCTTTCCCTTGGCCGGCTGGGTCCAGCCATCCAGGGCCAGCAGCCCTCTCCGCGGTCTGCTCTGTCCCAGGCCCTGGGATATTTATTGTAGCTAAAGGCAATGAGGTTGGGGTGGGAGAGGAGGGTCTGGGTCAGGGACCGGAGAGGTGGGGGTGGGGTGGGCCAGGGCACATCCTGTGGCAGGGGTCCTGTAACCATGTGTAAATATCTGTATCGCAGGCTGCTATCTGCGTTCTCTGTCCACTGGGTGTGCATTGATTTAGACTTCTGCAATTGGGGAGACTCTGTGAAATCGTCTGATGGTTTGTGTGGAAGAAAAGAAAACCTGTCTCCCCCCACTCCCCATCAGTGTCAATTGAATAAATGTACGTGAACTCCAGCAGTCACCAGCTCTGTCTGCTTGCCTGCACTCCCCATTCCCAGTCTGGGGTCTCACAGACTCCTAGGCAGAGTGAAGTGAGGAAGGGCCCTGATCAGGCCAGGCCGGCAGAGGAGGGCTTGGGTTTGTCAGATACAGGGGACACTGGCCTTGGCCTTCGGCTGTTAATAAGGCCAGGATTCTGGGGTGCCTGTGACCCCTCCAGCACTTTCATTTTCGCTCTGGTCCTCGAAGGTTTCTGCCTGGGGTGTCTGCAGAGAGGTTTTATTTCAAATGTACCTGGGGGATTCTCATCTCTTTTTAGTTCAGACTTAGCATGGCCTGGGCAGATCTGGGTGCCTCAGGCTCATGGACAAATATACCCATTAAGTACAATGTGAGTGAAAGTGTTTACTGATGCATATTCTGTAAGCCTTTCTGTGCTTCTGGACATGGGGGCTTTTATGGAGCTTGTGTTCATGTTTGTCTGGGTTGTCATGTAGCCTTGCTTTTTGTCCTTTATTGGGGGGAGGGTGTCAGATTTATTTCAGGACATCTGTGTTTTTATTTCCGTGTGTATCTGTGACCATGTCTCTGTGTTTTCGATTCTCTGTCACCATCTCTTTCTGTGTCCCTAAGAGGGGAGAGGTCTCTCTCTGGCCATTGTAGGGCATTCTTTGCGTCCCCCCTTGGACACCCCCCCCCCACACACACACACACATGGAATAATCATAGTGAAAGGCCTGAATTGGAAACTGTGAAACCCCTCTCTCCTCCAGCCAGAGAAACTTGAGGGAGGGCAGTATGAACTAAAGGAGAGGATCGGTGAGGCCTCATTCTACTAAGGTAAACTTCCCCAGTCCTTGAGCCTTGCTCAGAACCTACTGCCTGAATGCAAAGCCATTGGGCTGGCTGGAGTCTTCCATGAGCCCTGAGTCTGGACTCCCAGAGGCCAGACTTGGAAGTGTGTTGGATGAGAGGTGCTTGGGGTGAAACAAAGATGGTTACTTAGCTCTTTTCTCTGAACATTCAACTAAGGTCATAGGAGAAAAAAGAGAAATATGGAGGTGCAGTAAGAAGCAGTTCAGCCTTTAGAGAAAATAGACACATGCTGGGGGTGACACGTCTCTTGGGAGACAAGTGACAGAGAAGGAAGAAGGAAAGGTCAGAAATCAAATGTAGTGAGCTTGAGAGGGGCAGACAAGGAAAAAGCCTTACAGGCTGCTTTAGGCAAATCTTGGGCGTCAGAAGCAGTAGGAAAGAAGGAAGAAGTAGAGGAGACAGTACCCTGTATGAAGAGGATCAGAATCACGATCAGGGTGAGAACACACCAGGGTCCAGGAAGACTGGCTGGGACTCCTAAGTCTCTTAACACCTTCCTCTCAGTTAAGGAGAGGGGAGGTTCCAGGCATAGATGTTAAATGCAACCCCTCTGCCAGAGGTGAGGCATCCTCTCCTCCATCTTGTTGAGAGTCTGCGGGAATGGAGTGAGACTGAAGCACGGAGCTCCCTTCCAGTGATTTTATCAAATAGTTCAGGAGAAGGAAGGTTAGATTCAGTGGTAGATGGAGGGAAATGTCTGCTGATTCTGGGATAATGGTCTCTTGCTGGCTGCTTCGTTGACTTCTGTTGCTGAATTTGATTTCATTTCTTTTCACTTGAAAGTTGAGCGTTTGAACATGATCGTGTGTTTGCCCTCTGTAAAACACTTGGTAGCTTAGATGATCTTATTTACCATGAATATGCCACCCCCAGATATTAGGTTGGAGTGTTAAGTAAAAGATACCAATTTGTTTCTCCTCTAGAAGAGAGAAAATTAAGTCAGCCAGAATTCATATCTGATGATGTAGATAGATATTTCCACAACTGCTACTTCCAGGAGAAGCAGTGGGTCTTTTGGGATTGTTCAGTGTGTCTTTGTGAAGAGTGTGTGTGTGCATGAATTTACACATATTGCTTGGTTTATACGCATGAGAGGGTCTGTATGAGGAAAAGGTAGAAATAAAGAGGATTGGAGAAGAGTGAGATGCATCCTTTCAGGGGATTCTAGGGAGCTTGGCGTCTCAGACCAATTCAGACCCCAGTTTTGTCCTGGGTCAAGAAGGCCAGATCTGGGGCCAGATATAATTACTGGCCTTGAAAAATACCAGACAAGAACTGTTGAGATATGTGCACCGTTGAAGTCAGGGGAGAAGGGAGGATATTTTGAATTCAGGACTCCTTCAGGTTGTGTGGGCTGGGAACCTGTTAATTAAGAGCTGGCAAGGACCCACCTGGGACCTGGATTGTAGGGAGGGGCAAGGAGAAGGCTGCAGTAATCCCACGTTTGTATGGTAGAGGCCTGGGACTTCTTTTCCCCCCTTCCCCTGACAAGAGAGGTTCTGTAAGTGGCCCCCTCTCACCCTCTGGGTGCATAAGGGTGGTGGTTCAGCGTAAGTCCGCTTACCTAGGAGGGAAGCCAGCCTTCTGGGAGGAGAAATAGGCCATTCCATCTGGAGTCCCTCCTGTGGGTTCCCTGGCCGTCTGGGTGGATACAGCTGAGTCTCTGACCCCGAAAGCTCCAACGATCGGTGACAATAATAAGAAAATATCCAGGGCACACCTTCATCTCTCGAGGTGAGAAAAAAAAATGCCAAAAAATCGGCTTGGGGTTCAGTAAGTGCTGCTGAGAGCGGGCAGTTTAAAGGAGAAGAAAATTGGCGAATTTCACTGGTCAATTTCACTTCATTTCGTTCAATTTCGTTCAATTTCATTCCTTTTCATCCGGCGCCGGGAGGCCCGAGGCCACAAAGAGGGGGAGGGGGTCTTTCCGGGCAGAATTTCCCCATCTTGCAGATTTACTCTCTATGGCTGAGAACAGCCTTGATTCTCAAACTTTGACATACGTCTTTCAGCCAAGGCTAAAGGCAGACATTTTATTTCATTTTTATTTTATTTTACTTTACTGAAGGGTGTTTGGTTTCGGTGATCGGGGCACATCGGTGAGCCTCTCCCCATTTCTCTCTTGAAGCCCAATTAAATTGGTTAATTCTTTTCACCGCCGATTCCTCCCCATCTTTCTTTCTCCTGGGGCTCCCCAGACCACCCAGGAGCGGGAGTTGAGGTGGGGGCGGACACTTCCCCCTCCATATCCAATTTGTTCTCGCCACAGCGGGCGCGTCTTCGTGGTTACAAAGCGCTTTTCCCCTGATGACTTTTTTCCCCTTTTCAAAAACACTTCTCTCTCTCCCGTTCAACTAGCAACCCACCCCTCCTCCCTCTCCGCTCCGGTTTATTTAAACTTCGCCTCCTCCAGCGCCGCCGTAGCGCACACTTAATGAAGTTGAAGGCTCGGTGAGCCCGGGTGAAGAGGGTTTGGAATCTGTTGAAAGGGGCGTTTTGTGACACTGATTGGGGCGGGGGTGGGGCCGACCGCGGACCAGACAATGACGGATCAGGCGGGTTTTCCTCCGCTTAGGGTCAGGCGAATAAAGGCGCCGACGCAGTTTAAACGAGGGACCCGGCAAGAAAAAAGGGGGAAAAGATTTGAGTGTGGAGCGTGCCTCTTAAGATTTCAACCTTAGCGGGGCGGTGTGAGGAGGCGGGTCGCCTGAGGTCTTTATGGATCGGAATCGGAATTTAACTGAAACGCTGCGCATCCCGCCAAAGAGAAGCGAGGCGAGTTTGGGTTTGCTCCCAAATTATTCCGATACGTGGTTCAAAAGGTTGGCAGGGTTGGGGCCTGGCGAGGTATCCAAGAGGACCCACCCGCACGCTGAGACCCAGCTCACATTTGACCTTGCGGCTGGCGTTCTGAAATTTCCGGAGAAACGGTGAAAGAGAACTAAAGGTGGCAGAGGTCGTACAGGATAACTCAGCCTCCTAAGCTTTTCGTCTATCGGGGCATTTGAGAGCAAGACAAATGTTAGAGTTTTGGAGCGGAATTACTCTGTTCCTTAAGGTCGGCATAGACACGTACCAACACAGAAAGCTGTAGGGAGGACAGAGATTCCCAGCTCTGGTTTAGGGAACGAATCTTTTCGCGAGCTGGTGGGCGCGGCGCGGGGCGGAGCGGGCACCGCCTCCTTTCGTAGCGGAGAAGCAGTGCGGCCCGAGGCTTTGGCCGCTTCGGAGCCCCAGAGGCTTCGGACTGTTGGTGCAGGAAAGCGTTCTCCTCTGGTACCTGCGCCCCAGGGCTGGCCTGGGCGCGGAAACACCCTCGGGGTTGTTTCCGACCCTCGCACAGCTCCCAGCTCTGAGTCCTGGGTGTCTGCGGAGCTCTGCCTTTTCGCTCCACGCGGACTCAGAGCGGAAGACGCTCCTCGTCCGCGTCTTTGCTTTTTTCCACGCGGCAGGGGTCTGCGCCTGCTGTCCTACCCCCGGCCATGCCAGCCTCCTGGCCGCAATCTTGTCCTCCTGAAGGGGGTCGACAGGGTTCGGGTCCTCAGCCGGTACCCGCCTCCTTCCCGCCCAGCTATTCGGGGATGCGCTGCTCCCAAGGGCTACGCATCAGCGCCCGCACGCTCCGGCGGCTGGGAAGATGCTCACAGCAGCTGCTACAGGGGGCCCTGAGCGTTTCGCCCCGGGAAGCCGGGATCTTGAAGGTCTGTGCTCATTTCCCCCGATGTTGGAAAAACGTCTTAGGATAGTGTCACCTTCGGGGCATTTCTGTCCACGAAGGCAGAATTATCCTTGGAATTGCGGTTGCATGGATCTTAGGACTGGAAAGGACGAATTACTGGCAGAACAAGATATTTAAATCAGTCCCTACGTTTCCAAAGAATCGCCGCAGCTCTGAAAAGCGTATTTCAAATTATGTGTGGACACTGCCAAACGGTGTGTGTGTGTATGGCGGGGTGGAGGGAGATGAGGGTATAGGAGTGCGGCTTATTGTCCAAATTAATTCGTCGCCCCTTCCAGAGTGCCCTCGCTTTGTGTCCCCCTCCCCAGCAGGTGTCGGTGTTGTTTGGACTCATTCCATTCAGATGCAGATGTGCGGGTCCCGGTAGGGAGACCACCACCCCCACACAGGCTCTAGTCCTCGCAGTGCCTCCGGTCTGCGCCTTTGGGGCCCAGGGGGCTCGAGTCACAACTGCGAGTTCCATGCAAATGTCCAATCTTTGGGGGCTAGTTCTCCCTTCCCGACGTGTCACTCCAGTCCAGAGAGCGCAGCTGGTGAGGTTATCACTTAAACTAGCCTTGGACCCAGATGGCAGGAGCCTAGAGGGTTCTGAGGACGGTATGGCTCCACTTTCTGCTTTGGAATGGAAGAGACCAGACAGGTATTACACAGCGGAACAGTTGTAGATCGGGCCAGCGGATCCAAGAACTTGGGCTCCCAGTATGGAGTGGAGGAGTCGGATCGCAGGGCTGGAGACGCTGGTGGGCTGGCCTTGCATTGGTACCATCCGACAGCCCCAGGCAGACTGGAGGATCGGAGGACTGTTCTGAGGATCTTTTTGCAAACTATGAGTCTTTGATATAGCATTAAGGGGGCAGATGGACTTCGAGGCAGCTTCCGGGTTCTGATGGGCCCCAGGCAGCAGGTCTGTCCTCTGATCTGTTTACCCCCACCCTCCTCCCTCTGTTGACCATCTGAAGAGTGTGAGGCCAGTGTCAGGGCTCAGTTTGTGTAAAGAACAGTTTTCCTGTTCAAGGAGGTACCTGTAAGGATCAAACGCTGGCGAGTTAATTTGCCTTAGGCCCTGGACATCTCTTAATTCTTTGGCTCCTTCTTTCCACAAATATTTATTGAACACCTACTGTGTGCTGGGCATTGTACCAGAGGTACAAGCAGCAAACATCTGCCTATCATCATAAGATGCCGTCTAATTCTGATAGTGGAGAACAGAAGAGAAACAAAAGAAGTGATTATTACCATATTTGAGGTTTAAAAAAAAGTGGTATGTTAAGGGTTAAGGATGGTAGATTTCCACTTTATGATGATGGTTCCAGGTATCACAGTCTATGTGTATGTGATTTTTGAGTATTTGGGGGTCTGTGACTGTGTATATGTTTGTGTGTGAGAGGAAATATGTGTCTGTGTGGGTGATGGCTTGGGGCTGAACACTTGCGTGTGCTAGCATGTATATTTGTGACTGTATCACTGTGTGAGAGTGTGGTCCCCCGTTCCTGGAGCAGAGGCAGAAGCTGGGGGGATGTGGGTGTGGAGGACTGGGGTGGAAGGGTTAGAAATAGGTTTCTTCAGGGGTGGGGAGGAGTCCTGAGTTCTGAGCCTCATCCCTTATTCTTCTAGCAAAGACTGAGACCCATCCACCTTCTTCCTACTTCCTTCCCCACTGCAGGCAAAGCTGGGATTTGGGGGCAGCCAGTGAAGGTACTGAGGGGCACAGTGACCAACCCGTAGTGGAGCAGATTAGCCTTCCCCTCAAAGCCTCCACTTCCTCCCTATCCCACTGGTGTCCAGTCCCTTTAGCCTGCCTTAGATGGGTGGCTCCAGGCTCTTCCAGAGCAGTGAAGAGGCTCCACAGTCTGGCCTCTGACCTGCTCTTCTGCCTGGTGCCATGAGACGCCGCCCGCCCCCCACCTCCCGCTTCCACTCTTCCATCCCACACTTGGTCAGCAGCCCCGAGGGCTTTGGAGTCTTCATTCCTAGGAAACTAATCTCACAGCAAGAGGACAGTGCCGTTTGTTGAGCTGGTAACACTGGAGCTTGCAAGGTTTCCAAGGCTAACATTGAATGGATGGAGAAACAGGTCTAGAGGAGGGGTGAGGATGGGTTCGCTCAAAGTTGCTCAGCAGGATGCCAGATATAATGCTGGAATCTACAGGCTCTATGAACCAACATCAATAGTTAAAGTATTTGCTTAGGCATTTTGAGGGAAATAAAAACCCAGCATCTCCCCTGGTACTCTAGGGAAGTCTTAAGTGTAGTCTGGGTTATGGATGCTTCTGAATCCTTGCTTCCCAGAGGCAGGACTGGAGGAATGTTGAGATCCAGGTGTGAGAAAGCAGACTATGATTCAGATAAGTTAGGGTATGAGGTTGGTTGCCCTTGGGTGAATGAGGTGCAGTAAGGAGGAGTGTGAGTGAGCAAGAACCTCTTGTGTTCCACTCTATGCCATGTTCCTGGGCTGGGGCAGACAGCTGAATCCTTCCGTGAGCCCCAGACCTGGCGAATTTGGGGCAGCAGCTTGGCAGTGAGGAAGGAGCGGTGGAGAGGCAGGAGAATAGTCAGGGTTTGCCAATAAATTGTCTCTTTCCCTTCAGTCTTCCCAGCGAGTAACATTCCTCCTTCCCGGTTTCTAGTCCACCCACCTGGCTACCCCGAGTCTTGCTTCCCATGCCCCATCAGACTTTAGACCTTTCAGACAGTGGAGGATAAATGAAGAAAATCTGAATCAGGTAGGCCTGAGGTTCCCCTGGCTGGCGCCATTCCTTCCTGAACCAGGATGGATGGAATGGCCCAGTTTTAAGGCTTTGAAGAATGTTGGTGGGCGGTAGGCCAGTGTATGTGTGCGCCTGTGTGTGTGACCCCACCTGCGTGCATGCACAGGAGTGCATAGAAATTCTGAGTTACACTGACCCCCGAATGGTACCAGACTTTGATGCCTCTTTCCCTTCCTTCGCAGTTTTCATTTTAGCACCTTCCTGAAGATGATTAATACTAGGGGCAGAGACGGGGAGGAGGGGAGAGGATTGCTGCCTCTGTGGCCTGGGGCCAGTCTTTCCTGCCCTCATTGAGCCTCAGTTTCTCTGTCTGAGAAATGAGCTGGGTTCCCTTAGCCTGGACTCACCTTCCAGGTCTGGGGTCAGTGACTTCGTCCAGCTCCTCCCTCTGGTCCGCCAAGGAGTTCTCGCTCCTCCCTCCACTCTCCTGCCAGGGTGCAGGAAGGGACAGAGCTGGCCTGCCACAGGTTGTGCTGGGACTCCAGAGACGCAGCCCAGGGGGCCACCTCAGGGTGTCCATTGTGTTGAGGGGTAGGAGAGTGGGGGCTTGACTTGCTCCTTTCTGGATGCAGGAGACTTCTAGCCTAGACTGTGTGATTTCTCCTCCCCTGGCAGAGCTGAGGGCCTGAGTCTCCAAGGACTTCTTGGTTCCCTGCTTCTGCATAAACCTGCCTCCTTTGTGGATCATGGGGAATACATGCTACTGTGAAGGTGAGTCACCACCTGGCAGCATGCTGAATTCCCTGCCCTTTGTGGCATTGGGATAGGTGCCAGGGAGTGGGAGGCCGGTCCCCAAAGTGACCGGGAGCCTCTTCCCCAGCTCCCTTTACTCCTGCCTCTTTTCGTCCAGAGACACCGCACCCCCCTTTCTGGGAAGCGCTATGGGGAGTGTCCGCATGTTGAGGAGGAGGGAGAGGGGCTGGAAAGACTGGAACCAGGATAGGTGGCCCGCGGCGTGGGAAGGACAGTTCCAAAGCCCGGCTGGGGAGCGGGCTGTGTTCTGCTTCTTCCCTTGGTGTCCCGTCTGAGGGTAAACTTGAGAACTTCAGATTGTGTAGGGTTGTAGCGGCAAGTACACAGAGCCTGGGGGTAGGGGGTGGACCGCGCTCTCAGAGACAAATCCCCAGCAAGCCTGTCCGCAGACCGAGACCCAAGGCAGAGGGGAGAGGCGGGAGGGGGAGGGTCGGGCTCCGTGGTCGCTCGTCTGCTCTCTGCTGCATCTAGAATTCTCGCTTTCAGATGCGCTCACGCACCCAGTTGCATGCTGTGAGCAGAAAGAGCCACAAAGATGCGTGTAAAGACTATTGGGAAGCAAAACACTTCCTGGAGGGCGAGGCCCGGGACCTCCAGTCTCCCCACCTCCACCAGGCTCCCCATCTGAAAGTGAGAGGAACGGAGTTCCTGAAACTCTCCCAGACCCGGATCCGAGCGCCGACGGGGCCCTGCCACCTGGGGGCGCCGCTGGCCCCGAAGTACCCGGAGCTTTCCCGCCGCTACCGAGGAGGTGACCCCGCCCCGCCCGCTCTGACCCTCCGTTAGAGGCTGATCTGCAAACAGGGAAGCTCTTGCTTTAAAGCGAGCCGACCTAGCGCTATAAGGGATGACCAACTCTGAGCCCGCCTGACCCTGCGCTAACAGGCCTGACCCTGCACTGACCCGGGCCGATCCACGCTAACGTGCTAAGGGGACGTGCTTGGGCTAACCCGTCTGGCTCTGTGTTCTCGCTCGCAAGGTTTTTCCTCACAGATTAAATGCTGAGGCTGTCCGGTCCTTGTCGTAGGTCCCCAAGCTCTGGCACCGAAACTGGACCCCTCATCCTCACCCCCACCTTCACACCGGTCGCTGCTCCATCCTTTCTCCCTCTGGCACATCATTTGAAGAGAAGGCTGGGCTTGCCATAAAGGTGGTGGAGTGTGGGAAGGAGAACTTCCTTAAGAAACTGATTCTGTAGAGGCTGCGGCATCTTGGGGGCCAGGGCTATGTGTGCCTTCCTGTGTCTGTGCTCCCATCCTGCCCCCACCTCTCTGTCTACACTTGCAGCTCTAGCTTGGGGCAACTCCATCCTCTGTGGGCCCAGTGTTGCTCTCTGTGAAATGAAAGGAGCTTACCACCAGGCCATCCCTCATTTGCTGAAATGTTCTTCCATATCCACTCATCAGTCTCAATTCATTTCAGCAAGTCTCTTATTACCTGCTTTGTGCTTGAGGATACAGTGGTGAGCAAAACAGATGTTGTTCCTGGCCTTAAGGTGATGATGATCTAGGGAGGAGAGGAAGAAACAGACACGTGCATATCTAATTAAAACTGTAACATGGGCTCTGAAGGCAGGAGACAGGGGGCTTTGAGAGAGACTAGCTGGAGGATATAATTTAAGAGGTGAATCACTTCCCCCCTCTGGCAGGCGGCAACCTGTTGCGGAGACCGACCACCACCCAAAACTCCATCCTGTTTGACTCTGATGCCTATCAACAGAGCTCTGACCATTGGGTTACCAGTCACTGCATTAGCAGGGAGCCAGGGTCCCCTTCTGCTGTGCCATTGTCCATCTCAGAGAATTACTTTCATTCCACCAAGAGGGATTCACCCTTCTTTCTTATATTCAGGGAATCTTCAAACTCGTTTTCCTCTCCCCTGGTCCTTGGAGTTGGAAGAGGCAGTCTACCCTTCAAGAGCCGCTATGGAAACCAGGCCAACTTTGAGATACAAGATCCCTTTGATTCTGAGATCTTTTTACCCATCATGGTCATCTTGTATTGGTCATACCCAACAATACATTGTTGTTCATTAGAAGAATGATTCTAGATGTCTATGATTCTACCCTTTGATAAGTCCAAGAGTCAGTGATTCTAAGGTTCATGCATTTGATTGTCTCTTCTCCCCCTTTCTATTAATACCTGGTTCACTCCCAGCTCAGGTGTCACTTCTTCCAGGAAGCCTTCCATCCCTATCCCTCAAGGCTGGTGTTAGATCTGTCCCCAGTACTTCTACAACCCCTGGTGCTTTTAAATAACTATTGTAGAGTGTTTTCTACTCATTGTTCTACCTCCCTTTACCAGACTGAGAGTTCCCCGAGGGCAGGAGCTGAGTCCAGTGCATCTCTGTGTTCTCAGACATGACACAGGCCTGGCACCTGAGTGAATGAATCAACCACCTGCATGTGGAAGTGCCCCCAAAATGCGTCACATTGCTCAAAGTCAAGTGGAGTTAATGTTACTCAGAAGCTTGACCCTTAATAGAGCAGTGATGGTGTTTGGTGCCCTGTGTGGTGGGGGAGAGGGAGGGGGCACAGCAGTATCCAGAGCAGGGCCTGGGGGCCCATGAGCCCCACGGTAGCAAGATAACCCGAAGAGAGAAAGGCAGCAGGGACTTCAGCCCAGCTCCATCTCCATTCTCTTCTCCCTTCTGAAGGGAGCTTGAGCTGGCAGGAGCCCTCTGAAAGAGGGGACCAGAGACTTCTCCACTGTTTCCACTCTCCCATGGTGCAGCAGCTGTCAGGGGGCAGGTCTGAGCTTCTAGAGCTACACGGAGAAGAGAAGTGCTCCCAGTCCAAGAGCAGAGGCTTCACTTGCCTGGTGTGAGTGAGGGTGAGGGAGGGGTGGGAGAGAGGGGAGTGAGCAGAGGGAGTGGCTTTCAAGGGTATGGGACAAAGAGGCTGACTCAGCTGGGACCCACAGAAGGCATCTTTCATCGGACTCATCTTGTTTTGAACTCCTTCTCGTCTCATCTGGCTACCCAGACGATAGAGACCTAGAGGACAAATGTATTGATTGGAAATCCAGGCTGAACAGAAATAATCTCAAGAGGAGGGGACTTGAGGCCCCGGTGTGGGAACGCACCTAATGCCCCCTCACCCTCGCCCGCTCCATTTTCCCTAAGTGTGCACACACTGTGAGGACCTGGACCAGGTTACAAGGGAGTAGAGCTGAATCAAACAGACAGTTCCCTGGCCATGCACCTGCCTCCCATGCAGCAAACACTAGCCCTACCATGGCTGATCATTCCTGAAGTGGGCCCACTCTAGGGGTGGGTGTAGGCTGGGGGACAGGAAGGGAATTTATCCAATGTCCTATGCCTGAGGAAGCTCGCAGTCTAATGTTGGTATCGCCTGGTGCTTCAATTCAAGGGCAAGAGGGTTCTGGGATGGGGAGGAGACCTAGGAAGACTTCCTGTAAGAGGTGGCATTTGAGCTGGGACTTCAAGGTTTGGGAGAATTTGGATAGCAGAAGTTTGAGGGGAGGGCATCCAGGGCATTCCATCCTTCATGAGCAATGGCATATAGGAGAACTAAGACTGAGTCTAGAGTTAACTCAAGCCAAGAGGGCCACCCTGTACTCTTCCTGGATCTACAAAGACTACTCTCTGTATATAAAAGGTCTTCAAAGTCTTAGTAGTTTAACAAATGAAGATTGTTTTTATTCATCTCATAATCCAAATGTTGGATCAGTGGTGGTGGTAGTAGGGCAGGGGATGTCATCCAGAGACCCTGGGCCTTCCCTCTAGGGGCTCTATTACTCTCTAGAGGAGGTGTTCTTATTTTTTTGTGTGTCATGGATCCTGTTGGCAGGCTGCTTAAGCCAATGGGCCCCTAAGAATAAAAATGTTCAATACATAAAATCCAATTCATGGGACTGTAAAATAAATCAATTATATTGAAATTCAAGTATCAAAGTGTTAAGAGTTTTTATATAATAGGATGGAATATAACAAGCAGAAGACAGCAAAAGGATTAATAGTACAATTTCAACATGTTTTCAGTGTAAATGATCTTTTGATATTTCGACAGCCACTTAACATCATATAGAAAAATATATGGGTGGCCTAGTGACAGGTATGGGGAATACCACTGGGATTTGTTGCCTCTCTTTGCAGTTAAATATAATATTGAATCTCAGTTTGGAGGTTCTGTAAAAATAAAGATAAAAATTTTTTCATCTGAATATATGAAGCTCCCACATAGCAAATTCTATCATCGACCCTCTGGGGATTATGTACCCCAGTTCTAGTGGCTTGGCATCCTCCACTGGAACTTCTAAACTCATCAGAGGAGGAAAGAGAGCTGAGGATTTGGGGTGGGGGTGGGGTGGGGGCGTGTGTGAGTTTTTAAAAGGCCAGGTCTGCAGGCAGCAAATATCACTCTGATCACTTTCCTTGGTCAGAACCCAGTCACACGGCTCCAGCTGATTAGCTGGGAAATAGTATCTGGTCTTGAGCACAGGGGTCTTTCTAGGTGGTAAAAGAATCCGCTTGCCAGTTCAGGAAGTGCAGGAGACCTAGGTTCGCTCCCTGGGTCAGGAAGATGACCTGAAGAAGGAAATGGCAGCCCACTCCAGTTTTCTTGCCTGGGGAATTCCATGGACAGAGGAGCCTGGTGGGCTACCGTCCGTGGGGTCGCCAAAGAGTCAGACGTGCCCGAGCCCATATGCTTGTGTGCAGGAGGAGAAGGAGTAGGGAGAGGAGTAGACTGACCTCGCCACACTTCTGTCAGGGGAAAGTCATCTGAAACCAAACACAGAAGATGCTTGAGAAGGAAAGGCTGAATTGAATATTGGAAGAAATGACCTTTGCCCTAAACGTCTCTTGCCTTCTTGTTGCCTCTGTCTTTATTCCTCTCTCCACCCATTTGCCCTTCGGTCAGTCTGTCTGATTTTCCCCTCTTGGCCAACTCAAATCCTTCGTGGGATGAGGAGGGACGTAGAAGCACGCGTAAGTATTGAGAGTAAAATGTCCCTGTTGGCAGATAATTGCTCACGGTCATGTCTACGCTGTCTCATGGCTTCTCCCCCGCTGGCAACCTCCATCAATGAAGAGGTGCACAGACCTCGCTAGAAAGTAGTTCCATCCCTATCGTCTCATTTGGTCCACCTGGGGACTTGAGGTGAGAATCTGTATTTTCCAGATGAGACTTGTAGATGTTAAGGGGCTCCTGCAAGGTTGCACCGGAAATAGCAGCATCAGGACTTGAACTCGGATCTGATTCCAAGGGTCCCTTCGCTCCTTTGTCCCCACTGAAAGGTTTTCTTTTTCTTGCCTCCCACCAGCTTCCTGCTCCTCCATGGGCCTCCAGGCAGGCTCTGAAGAGGGAGGGATGCTCACCCCTCCCCCTGCCCCCCTCACAGTGTGGTCCAGGTCCCAGGGAGGTTTCCTTGAGGATTCTTGGACAGGTAGGGCAGGACCCACTCTTTGTCAATGACTTGCTAAGGCTGCCAGAGAGACCCTGGTCCTGAGTCCTTACGTCCCTTCCTGCTGCAAGAGTTTCTGTCCTTTATTTCAGCACTGCCCAGGGTCCCCCGTTGGCCTCAGTCTTCTTATCCATCCTACTCAGACATTTCTTCTCTTCTCGCTGCCCCCTGTTCTTTCCTCTCTTTCTCTCCTCATTCATCTTTCCGCCACCTCTGCATCCAATCTGAATCTCCTTTGTCCGAAGGCCGCTCTGCAGGGTGTCTTCTGCAGGCTCACTCGGAGCCTTTGTCTCCTGGAGTCCTCTAGGCACCCTAGCCTCAGCAGCTCCAGGAAGGGGGCTGAGGCTCACCCCCATCCTCTCAGATCTGGTGACCTCAGAGGACCCCCGAGGGGCTGGAAACCCAAGTCCTCCTCAGACCCTCAACCAGTCAGTGTCCACGGCTCTGGACCATCTCCTTGGTGATAACAGAACAGCACATGTTCCTGAATCTAATTCTCCTCTGGACCGGCAGGTCCCAGTTTCTTCCTCTGCCCTCCCTCATCCCCTGCCCCCTGTCTCTTTCAGAACACCCCTCCCCCCACTGCTACATTGACGGGGGCTGCAAGGGGATCTGGTTTGTGATGTGTTTGCTCTTGGATAGTTATGCAGAGGGCAGCCCTACCCTGCAAAGACTCCCCGGGGAGAGGGGCCGCCAAAGAGTCACAGTCCGGGGTCTGCTCTGTACAAACACACACGCACACAGAGGCAGCCGTGCTGGAGTGTGAGCACATGCACACCTCTCACCTTACCTTACCCTGCAACACACATAGGCGCCCACACACAGATATAGCGTCAGGGCTTTAGGTGTACCCAGCAGGATGAACCTTTTCAAACACTGGCAGAAGCGGAGAGAATGGTAAAATGAATTCCTTACACACCCACCACTTAGATAAAACAATGATTAGGTACAGGCACATCCAAGTGACAGCTGCATTTAGCACAAGTAAGTGAAAAAGTCTATTTAGCGTTTTGCTGGTTACACTAATGCAGAGTTGAGTGTGTTCATTATTTTCCCATGAATAATTACGTGGGGAGGGTGTATTTAATGGAAGTGGGTATGGGATGGGCATTACTAGCAGTCATGGAATATCCTCAGCCGTTATCCTTGTAGTGTCTTGTGTGTCGATGACAACAGGGGTGTGAACTGGGTGCGTTGGGAATCTGTGACATGTGTCATGCCTGGGTGGGTGTGTCCTGAACAGTGAACTCAGATCATTTTGTGATGATAACTGTGCCTGTGAGGAAGTGTCTGTGTGTGATAGGGTATTTGGCATGTGTGTGTGTGTGTGTGTGCGCGCGCGCGTGCATGCGCATGCCTAGGGCCCACAGGAGAGGTGTGCAAGTGTCAGGAGAAGCTGAGAGGCAGCCAGCCTGGCTCTTGGGAGAGACACTCATTGTGAAGAGCTCAGCGCTCGAAAGCGGCTGTTTAACAGCTTGAGCATCAAATTATAGCCCACGTGGACAGAGGTGTCAGCGGTCGCTGGTTGCTGTAAATACTTCACTGCAATTGACAACAGCTTGTGGAGGGCTAAGTGAGACGGGGAGTGGGGGGCCTCCTGCAGGGACCCTAGCCCTATAGTCCTGTCGCTGCTGGATGGAGTGCCTTTGGGGAGAGGGTACCTGGCACAGAGCAGTGGGTCTGCAATGGGGTAGACTTCAGAGATAGACTGGTTCCAATAATCCATCATTTATAGCTGGGTAATCTTGGGCAAATGATTTACCTACTCTGTGCCTCTGTTTTTCTATCTGGGAAAAAAAGAAAACAACCAACAGAGATCTTCGTGAGGAAGTATAAGAACTTTCTCATCTGAAAGCACTTGTAGTTATACAGACATTATCGTTTATCACTTTGTGTAGGAAATTGCACGGGAATTAACACAGAGCCTCTCCCACAAGAAGCTCTCAATAAATGTTAACCAGTGCTGTTAGCTTAGTGCTATTGTCTTCATAAGCCTGGATCCATAGCTGGAGGTACCATAGTGCTTCCAAATATGCATGGGAAAAAGGCTTCCCAGAGGGCAGCCAGTGGGTCTTTGTGGGTTTTCAGAGAAGATGTTTTTTAGTTTCCTGTCTTTCAGAGAATCCTGCTGGACAGGATCTGAGAGATTCTGCCCAGGGACTCTCTCTGTAGATCTTCTTGCCTTCATTAGTGTCTTGGCTGCTGCGTTCTTGAAAAGTCCTGGGTAAATGGGTTTCTGCAAACTCAATCCCATTTAAAATGCACTAGCAGGGCTAGGAGCTTAAAGGGACCCTGGGGTGAATTCTTTTGTAAAGCATAGCATCTCCTGAATGTATCTATTTTATAAAGCACAAAGAATTATAAAGTAGTAATAGTCAGGGTTTCTTGAGTGCCTACTATGTGCGGAATATTTAACATCTATTATTTAATTATGGGCTCCCCTGATAGCTCGGTTGGTAAAGAATCCGCCTACAATGCAGGAGACCCCCAGTTTGATTCCTGGGTTGGGAAGATCCCCTGGAGAAGGGATTGGCTACCCACTTCAGTATTCTTGGGCTTCCCTTGTGGCTCAGCTGGTAAAGAGTTCGCCTGCATTGTGGGAGACATGGGTTCAATTCCTGGGTTGGGAAGATCCCCTGGAAAAGGGAAAGGCTACCCACTCCAGTATTCTGGCTTGGAGAATTCCATGGACTGTATAGTCCATGGGATCACAAAGAGTTGGACATGACTGAGCGACTTTCACTTTACATTTAAGTATAGCCTCAGAACAAGCCTATGGAGGACAATATCCTAATCTTCAGAAAGAAGAAATAGATGCACAGAGAATACCACAAACCTACCCATGGTCACACATGGGAAGGTATGATGGGAACTCTGTCCTGCTCCTGTGGAAGCTCAGTTCTTTCAGCTGTGCCCTCCCCTGCTTCATCCTGCCTTTCCCATCCCTCCTCCCCTCTTCTTCCCTTTCCACAGCCTCTCTTCTTTTTTTTTTTCCTGCAATTACACAAGAATCTTTATTTCATATGTACTACAAAGAGGGTAGTTCTAAGAATCAACAGTCACCTGAACCACAGAGACTTCAACAGTGTTTAAGCAGTAGGACCAGTAGTTGTTACACGTTCCCGAGTTTTTGACAGTTCTTGTTAAAAAAAATTTTTTTAATGCACATTTTCAGAGAGAAAAGTACAATGAACCTCCTATATACCCACCATTTAGATTCAACAATTATCAAAATTTTGTTTCCTCTGTCCTCTACTTCTTTGAGATCCTGTTTTAATTTTCAGACAGAGGAATTATTGCATCAGTTGTACTAGTTTCTGAGCATGCACTGAACTATATATACAGTTGGAGAGTTTTGCTTTTATTCAGAACAACTTGATGTAATTATCATATCCCGTAAGCAATAGTGTCTTTCCTGCATTTCTGTGTTATCACAAGATCCTTTTAGATCTTGTGACTGGGTAGCTTTTTTTTTGTTGGCTTTATCCTGCACCCTGTTAGCTGTTTTCTGATGGAACCCCTCGAGGAAGGAAGTTCCCAGTGTGATGGAAGGGACAAGGCTCTCCAGCAGCCCGTTCTCCATGGCTCAAGGCAGTTGATGGTCACCAGACTCTTTGCTTTCTTTTGTAAGGATGCAATGAAGCTCTCTCCTTCACCTCCTCCTCAAGTTAATAATTATGATAATAGTTAAAATAATAACCGTAATTTTCTACAGCTTTCCATTTTCCAGGACTGCTTTCTTTTTTAACTTTTTTTGGGGGAGGAGGGCATGCTGTGTAGCTTTTGGGATTTTTTGTTCCCCTGCCAGGAATTGAACTTGGGCTCTGAGAGTGAAAGCTCTGAGAAGGACTACTTTCTTAATGCCCTTGTGAGTGGTCCTATTTCTCTTCCAGTTGATTGGCTTTTGTGTGTTGAATTCACCCATGAGAGGTCCTATCTGTGGTGGTGGGGTCTTGGGCAGGCGTTTGACTGGGAGCGGCAGGAAAGAGTTCCTCCACCTTAGAGGAAGCCGTGGCTTCCCTGTGTGTTCTACTCCACAGCATCTGGACGGTCAGTCATAGGTCTGTTGGATGAGTCTTGAACACTCTCTGCATGTGGATGTGTGTGTGGAGTGTTCCAAGGACGAGCTACTGAGAGAAGCGAGTCCTTGGACCACGAGACCTGCCCTTCTGATGTGGGATGCAGGTTTGCCCCCTGGGACGGTGGCTTCTAAAGCAGTTGGCCGAGTAGAGCAGATCGTTCCTAACGTGGCAGATGGCTGCCCGTGCACAGCCGCCCCGCGGCTGCCTGGGTGGTCATCTTGTGAGATCATCATAGGAGAGTGTGGTGGGCTGGCAGCAACACTTACACCACTTCACTCAGCAGCCAGGCCTCCCTGCTTCCCACCAGCTCACATTCCCATCCATCCTGTTTAACATAGGGCGGGGCGCTTACGACCCCTGAGGAGCCAACACCCCAGGAAAGTGGAACAGTTTCTCCAAGAATTTTGAGACATGACTGCATCTCGGACTGGATTTTCATCACCTTTGTGAGATAATGTTACCCCTTCCCTGCTTGTCATAATTACAGAATTTGATTTAGTTTTCATCTCCTTTTACTTCACTATGAACACAGCCTTACCCTGATAAGGCCTCTTCCTCACTGAGTCTACCTTGTCCTACCAAATTATCTTTGGACAAGTCATTCATAAAAAATTTTCATTGTTCCAATTCTGGAAAAATCTGGGGGACTGTCAATGGCAAGATGATTTTTGCTGGTTGATGCTGCATCTGTTCATCATATGGTGTTTCGTCTGTCAAGAGCCCCCTTACAAACTATTGAAAAGATTTCAGAAAAACTACCCAAGATGATAATTTTGAGAAAAAATTAAAAAGACCATTAAATGATCTGACTTTAACCATAAGAATGGCACTGCTCGACACAGACTTCAGTCTGGGCAGCCAGCAAGGAAATGTTGCAGGCTTGCACATTAGAGCATGAGACGGGCCTTAAGAACATCCTGGCTTCACCGGATGCTTCCACACCTTGCCATGACATGGCACCCGGAGACTGTCCTAGTCTCTGTATGGCACACTGGTGTAAGTGGAAGGTCAGAAGCCCCAGAGTGTACAGTTCAGAGTTACACTCACTGTGTAAGTGCAGCTGTGAGATTCAACACAGGGCTGCCCACAGAGGGGGGGTCCCCTGAAACCAACAAGGGGGTATGTTCTGAGGAGGAGTGATTGCATCGACAGTGGGGTTTTCTGGAAGATTCCCTGGAGGCAGTGGGCTTTGGTCAAAGGCCTTAAAGATTTAAGAGAATCTTTGTTAATTGCAATGGTGGTGGAAGGAGAGACTGATGTTATTTTTAAGCACTGCCAGGTGATGGTGGCAACACCCAGGGTGGAGGGGCTGTGAGCACAGGTGTAGCAGTGAAGGCTTTTTACCATTTGCAATTAAATTGTACAGTCAGTTTTTAATAACTGTCTTGAGAGCAGGGACCCTTGCTCCATTATTCATCTCTGTATCCCCAGCACAGCCTGGAAGGATGGTGGGTTTGGATATAGGGCAGGGAGAAGGGAGGGCATTCCTGGAGGGGAAGTAGTGTGGGCAAAGGCACAGAGGTAGGAAAGCATGAAACATGGGTTGAGATCAATGAGAAGTCTGGATCATCCGGAAAAAAAAAATAGCGTGTGCTGGGGAGTTGTGGGCGATGAGGTTGGAAGGTGGGCAGGAATGCTACATTTTCCAGGTTGGGTCTGAGGCCACAGCAGTGATTCCCTGTGGAAGAGCAAGGGAAAGGATTGGGCAGCAGCAGGGTTTGCTGTGTGGCCTATGGTGGGCTGGGGTGGGTGGCAAGAGGCTGCAACCGCCTCCTTGAGTTTCTGTCCAGCCCCTCGTCTCTTCCGGTGTTATGCAACTAGAAGTTGAGGGAAGGGCCAAAAATGTCATTTTTCCTCTGTGGGCAGACACACAGACACACACACACATCAATCCTGAGAATGATTTTTTTTTCCGTTTGTCAAGAGCCAGAAAAAGGCTGAAGGTATAAAGTTCAGAACTGGCAGGGCCAGAGGGCCGACAGGAGGGCTGAGGATCTTCGAGCTTCATAAGCTACAGCAACTTTTGGGAACTGGAGAGAAGAAAGGGATTTCCACGAAGCTTTGCGGTGGCCTGTGGGAGACCTTATGGAATGTCTGGAGAGGACGTGCGCTCTCTCCTGAGCCTGGGCTATGCTGGGGGTTGGCACCCATGCCCATCAAACACTTCTTTGGGCGTAGAGGGTAAGGCTTTACAGGCCAGGGCTGGAAGCACCTGGTCTCACTGCCAGAGCCATGCTGCCAGGATCCATGTCCTGAGTCCCCAGCCTGCCAGCTCTGTGACCTTGAGGAAGTTACTCAACCTCTCAGTGCCTCCCTTTCTTTGTCTATAAAACAGACGCCACAGCATCCACCTTCTAGGGTTTGGACAATTATGTCAGTTCATATTTACTTAGAATGGTGTATGCGGTAAGTGCCCGATAAATGTTAGTTGTTGAGTTGTTGTTGTTGTTATTGAGAACATGGAGGTCAGAGAAGGGACGTGATGAAGTTATTTATACTCGAGTCCCAGCTGGGATTAGAATGGCTACCTTTAGGCTTTAAGAAAGGTTACATTACTTTCTGTATATGCTGATTAAGAAGTCAGGGAAAGAGTACATATTTTTAGAGAACAGTTTCTAGAAATGATTAAAATTAAAAAACAAAGTTGATGTTTAAATCTCTAGCTGTCTGAAAGCTCCGGTATCTGGAAAAATGCATTAATCAAAGGTTCTAGATAGCTGAATGTCACCGTATGTGTGTTTATTTATTTTAATTCTATTTTTGTTTTCATATGTGAATTTAGATTTGTGGCAGCTAGACACACATGATAATTAAAAACTGAATGTAAGCATTGCCAACATTGGGAAGAGGTCATGCAAAAATGTTTTGTTTTGTATTGTAAGGATCATTAGACGTGGAGACCAAAGATCTGGGTGTTGGCTCAGCCAGTAACTGGCTATGTGTCTGGGCAACTAGTCTAGCCTTCCTGAGACTCTATTTCCTCATCTGCAAGATGAGGATAAAAATTCATTATTCATTCATTCATCAGTGATGATGATGGTAACAATGACTATACCTACAAACAAGAACTGTCACAAAAAACAGCAAAACGGGAAATGTCCCTGAATAATTTCAAAATGCTAAACTTTCCTCCACTTCTAGGTAGAATTTATTTTTTTTCAAACTTTAGTTTTCCCAAGTTATTAAATAAGTAATTTTTATTTACTGTAACAACATTAAAAACTATCATGAGCAAAGAGAAGAAAATTAAAAATCAGCTTAATATAATTATGTATTTGGTTTCTACTGAAATATTGAAAACCTGTGTATCTTTAACAGATGTTCAGTAGGTGACCATTTGCATTTCATTTCATTCTCGTAAGAGACCTGGGGGAGGCAGGCAAGGCTGGGAATTATTAATTTTGTTTTATAGGCAAGAAATTGAGGCCCAGAGAGGTTTGTGATTGGATTAAAGTCACACAGCTAACCATGTTTCTTCTGGATGGAGGAGACAGGAATCCTTTCCAACTAAGCCAGAAGGGCTGGGCAATGTGGGCAGCTGGGCTTATTGACAGGGAAAGAGAAAGAGGGGAAGGCAGCTGAACCGCCCCAGACGTGCAGGAAGACATGTGAGCAGCCAGCAGCCGTGATGTGGGTGGAGATCACCCTCTCCAGCTGTGGGTTTGCTTTTCCAGGGCATCATTCCTGGTCACCCACTTACCAGGCCATCCTCACCCTTGGAATGCTCCAAGACTGGGAAGATTTTTAGGAAGATGGAGGACTTGGAAAAATGAAGACGGGTGGGGCTGTGAGGTCGTAAGATCTGTGCAAGAGAAAGCATAGACAGAAAGACTTCAGGTCTCTAAATGAATTTATAATTTCCCAACTTTGTGTCCCTTTTCCCATGCACTAAACTGCTCCTCTTCTGGTAACCCTGTCCCAGCAGAAGCCACTATCTGTACCTTAGCTTAGGTGTTACCTCCTCCAGGAAGACTCCCCAGCTTGCTCTGCCCAGCTCCAGTCGTGTCAGACTTACCTGGACTGTCAGCTCTGAGTGGCCTTGATCTAGGGTGTGTGTGTGCTCCCATTTGCCCTTTCGTGTACCCTCATCACTCACTACCCTCCTTCCTTCTACCACCTCCAGACCTGGAGAGTGCCTGTGGGTAGACCTTTGCTGTCATTGACCAGCTGTGAACTGGAACCACACTGACAGCCTCCACTACTCCCAGAGTCCCCAGGATGATACCTATGTCATACATTCTATTCTGTGGTCGCCCTGTTCCTTAGAGGCTGGAGTTGGCCAGGTGTGCTGAATTTCAGTTCCGAAAATTCTGTCTCTATGGTTGTACAATGTCATGAACCTCCATCCATAGTTCTTCAGGCACTCTGTCTATCAGATCTATTCCCTTGAATCTATTTCTCACTTCCACTGTATAATCGTAAGGGGTTTGATTTAGGTCATACCTGAATGGTCCAGTGGTTTTCCCTACTTTCTTCAATTTCAGTCTGAATTTGGCAATAACGAGCTCATGATCTGAGCCACAGTCAGTTCCTAGTCTTGTTTTTGCTAACTATATAGAGCTTCTCCATCTTTGGCTGCAAAGAATATAATCAATCTGATTTCGGTATTGACCATGGGGTCACAAAGAGTTGGACAAGACTGAGCGACTGAACTGAACTGATAGTTGTATGACCTCAGCTGACGGAGTCCTAAGGTATCAAACCTGAGCTTCATAGCTTTGAAAATTTTCAGTGAGACAAAAATATGTAGGCATTCTTTTGCAAAATGAAGTATTGTCTTCAAAGGTAAACTTTCATAATCATTATTCAGCAGAGACGTCACTTTGCCAACAAAGGTCCATTATAGTCAAAGCTGTGGTTTTTTCAGTAGTCATGTGTGGATGTGAGAGTTGGACCATAAAGAAGTCTGAGCACTGAAAAATTGATGATTTTGAACTGTTCTGCTGGAGAAGACTCTTGAGAGTCGCTTGGACAGCAAGGAGATTAAGCCAGTCAATCCTAAAGGAAAGGAAACCAACCCTGTATATTCATTGGAAATACTGATGCTGAAGCTCCAGTACTTTGGGCACCTGATGCAAAGAGTTAACTCATTGGAAAAGACCCTGATGCTGGGAAAGATTGAGGGCAGGAGAAGAGGGCAACAGAGCATGAGATGGTTGGATGGCATCACTGACTCAATGGACATGAGTTTGAGCAAACTCTGGGAGATAGTGAAGGACAGGGGAGCCTGGAGCGCTGCAGTTCATGGGGTCTCAAAGAGTTGGATATGACTTATTGACTGAACAAATTACTAATAAGGTCTCTATATCTCTCTCAAGGGAGAAATCACCTTCTCTACCACAGTTTCTTTATCCATTTATCCACTCATTGATGAGCACTTAGAGTGTGTTCATATCATGGTTATTATAAATGTTGCTACAATGAACATGGGGATGCAGATTAGTTAGTGTTGTCGTTTTATTTGGGTAAATACCCAGAAGTGAAATTCAGATCTTCTGCCCAGGTTTTTTTTTGTTTGTTTTCTGCCCAGTTTTTAGTCAGACTGTTGTTTTTTTTTTTTTTTGCTGTTGAGTTGTATGAGTCCTTTATATATTTTGGATATTAATGACTTATCAGATACATGGTTTGCAAATATTTTCTCCTGTTTTGTAGGGTATGTTGCCTTTTCATTTTGTTGATAGTTTCCTTTACTATGCAGAAGCTTTTAGTTTGGTGTAGTCCCACTTGTTTATTTTGCTTTTGGTGTTGGATTAAAATAATCATCTCCAAGACCTCTTAATTCATCCATTGTTATAAAGACGGTATGGTAGGTAATGAATTTAATTTTCCATCCATCCATCCGTCCATCCTTCACCATTTTACTTATGTATCTTGTTTCTTCATCTCAACTCCCTCGGTTCTCTGAGCAGCCTCCCCAATATCTCAGCCTTCTAATTTAGAAATATCCCTTTGAAATTGTAGATACCCTCTACAGAGTATCCATAACCACTTTTTCCAGCTCAAAGGGATTTTTCTGGACTCTTCCTCTGTCCTTCCCCCAGGGACCTCCTTGGCCTGGTTTGTTTTCCAGAATTTCAGCCTTATTGTCTCCTTCTTGAATTCTCCTCCTTTGCCTGGTCTTTTTGCGCTTTATCCAGACTCTCATGCCTTGTCTCTGATCGTTTCCTCTGCCTGGAACACTCTTCCCTACATTGTCTCCTGTTGATGACTTTCTACTTATCTTCCGAACACTTAGTTCAAATGTCACTCTTTTGTGACAGTGTCTCTTTCACATCTTTCGACATTACCTTTTCCAGCTGAATTAACAGTCCCCTCCCCTGTGCTCCCTCAACAATTTATACATCTCGCTAGCACAGCATTCACCACTCTGAATTTTAATTAATTGCTTGCTTCTCTGTCTCACTGCCTGGAGGGAGCATGCTTAACCCACCCCTGTGCTTCTGGTACCTGGCTCAGAGCTGGGCTAGTAGTAGCATCTGTCTGTCTATCTATTTATAGATCTATCATGATCATCATCACCATCATCAACATCTATCCATCACTTATCATCTATGTATCTACTATCTGTCAATCATTTATCATCAATCAGTCATTTACTTATTTTTGTATCAATCATTTATCACCTATGTATTATCTATAGAAGAAGTTAGATGTGTTAGTCGCTTAGTTGTATCTGATGCTTTGTGACCCCAGGGACTGGTCAGACTCCTCTATCCATGGGATTCTCCAGGCATGAATACTAGAGTGGGTTGCCATTCCCTTCTCCAGGGGATCTTCCTGACCCAGGGATCAAAACTGGGTCTCCCACACTGCAGTCAGATTCTTTACCATTTGAACCACCAGGGAAGCCCATATCTGTTCATCTATCACCTACCTATTTATCTATGTATGGAGTGAGTAACTCACTCTGTGGATAAATGGACTGACTCACTCCATTTATAAATGGATAAATGAAGGACTCACTCTGTCCTTCACCACTGTGGTCTCCATTCACCTAGTCACACTCTACTCTTACTTGAAAGCTTTGCTCATGTACTTGCTTCATGAAATCATCCTTGATTTCACTGCCCCATCAGAATTTCCACTCCCTATTCTAATTGTCCCAGCGCTTTGCTGAAGGGGAGATGGAGCGGGGAGTGGGAAGAGGTATCCTGTGGAAACTGATGGCACCTCTCCTCCCCTCCCGCTCCTCCTCTGTTTTAGCTGTGCGTCATTATACAGGCCCCTGGCCAGCCTGGCATTCTTGATCCTTGAGACTCCAGCTTCCCCTCACCTCTACCCCATGTCCCAGGTGACTTAGGCAGGCTAAGAGAGGAGCCTTCAGAGGTGCTAAGACAAAGCCGGCTCTTTCCAGGACGGGAGGGACATGTTCACCAAGAGAACTGTCTAAGAGGATGGGCCCATGCTAGGGGACTTATGTAAATCAGAAGCAAATTGAATGCAAATATTATGCAAATATACATGTGGTTCTCCTGATTGCTTCTTTCAGTGGGAGGGGGTCCTTGGCAAGCCTCTTGCCTGGGTCACTGGGAACAGGATGAGCAGGGACCCTACCCCCATCCATTTGTTCTCCTTCCCTTCTCCCACAAGGCCCATCATCTCTATCTGACACCATAGCTACAGCCCATGCTTCTGTCAGGAGTGTGTGGGGCTAGGGTTTCCTATCACCCTCTCCTTAGGGGTGGGCTGGTTTGTATCTCCCTTGTCAGACTGGGGAGTCCTGGAGGGAATGTGGTGGCAGGAATGCTAAGGTCGGCTTATCTCAAGCATGCCTACATTCTGAGAGGATGAATATGGGGAAAGGTCCTTCTCCATGACTGTGTCAGCTTTGCCTGAGTAATTCTGCCCCTCTGTCCCCACTGTCCCCACAGACTAGCGAAACCCAGTGGGGGAGGCTGGAATGAGACTTGAATTTCTTGGTTTGGAGTAAGGCAGAGTCCTGTTTTGTTTACTCCACCAAAAAAGAAGAAAAAAAAAAAAGTTGTTTTTCCTGAGGGGAGAAAAGCTCCAGTCATTTCCATAAACAGGTCCACCTCCTCTCCTGTGCCGGAGAGTAGGCTTCTTAGTTGAGCCTGGCTCTTGGTCTGAGTGTGAATGAGTCAGTCCCCACAGGCTGCGCCATGATCCAGGGCATGTCTTTAATTAAGGGGACAATTGCTTGGCTCAAGGATGGAGACTTCTAGCCAACAGCCCGATCTACTCCGTCCTGTGAATCTTCTCTCAGCTTGTCTCAGAGTCAAGCCTCTTTTTTTCTTACTGAGGAGACGAGATGTGGGCAAATTGGAATGAGAGATGGGGGAGCAGCCACCTTCTGTGATTATGTCTGGACTCTAGTGAGGGCTCCTCCAAGAATCTGGAGCTGGTAAGAGCAGAGACATGCTGGACCAGAGCCCTTGACATCTGTATCCTTTGGTATAGGAAGGTGAGAGACCAATCCCTCATTTTACAGGGGCCCAGGGGTGGGAGACCTTTTTTAAGGTTATATATAAAAAGGCAGTGACAGAATTTGGATGCTAGAATGCTGAACTTGTGCTGAGTTTAGTTCACTGACTTCTTTATCCAATGGGTATTGATCTGAGCAAGAAGTGGACAAACGAGATGATGGAGGCCTGAGCTGCTGGGTTCAGCACAAGTAGCTTAGTAGGCTCTTTTCTCAGCAGTGATGTTTACAACTGCAGATTAGCTTTTTTTGTTTCTGTTTTTCCCTTCTTTTTTTCAAACTGCTCCTCTGTCTGTTGTTTGTTTCCTTCAATTAGTCAAGTTCCTGAAAGAGTCCTAGAAATTCTTTGTCATTTACGAAGGTTGCTAGTACTGGAGCTGCTGTGTTGGGGTTCCTGGGTGACCCCCTGAGCCTGGGAGGAGCCTGGGTCCTGGGATGCTGAGGATGGAGGGGAATGCTCTGAGGTATGGATGCTGGAAGGATGGTGTCCTGCGCATTCCCTGGGCCTGCTGGGTTCTCAGATTGTCCCTGGGAAAAAGGAACAGGGCCCAGACACTCAGAATCCATGGGGAAAGGTGCAGGCTGAGAGGTTTGCAGTGCTTTTCTTTCCTCAAAGACAGCTGAAATCTGGAGATGTGTGCAGGGAGAGTTGTGGCTTCTCCAGCAACTCAGCCGGGACCGCCAAGTCCCCTCTAAAGGGTAACAGATGGACCACAGCTAGGGCTCCAGAAAGCAGCGCCAAGTCCTCGTATCGGAGCCCAGTCAGAGGCCCGTGGTATTTCACTAGTAGCGAGGCCTACAGGGAAGTGGGGCCCTGAGAGGATGGCTCCTTCCTCAGTGGGCCTTGAGAACCTGGTCTTGGAACTGGGGCATGTACCTCTGCCCACATATTCTTTATTTTATTTTTTTTTGTCCACATATGCTTATCTAGAGCATCCCCAATACAAGGAAGTGGAAGGAGGGCTGGGCCATAGGAAGTATAGTGGCCTGGATCACTGGGAATGCTGTTTGTGTGTGTGTGTGTGTGTGTGTGTGTCTGTGTGTCTGTGTGCATATGTGTATATGGGAACATGTCTCACCTCCCAGAATCTCCAGTATTGTGTGTAGAGGTTAAGGTTAAGGGCACAATGTCTGGAACCAGGTTCAAATACTGATTCTTGTCACTTACCAGTTGTATGATCTTGGGCAAGTCACTCCACCTCTCTGTGCCTCAGTTTTCCCATCAAGAAAATGGGGATAACCTACCATGTAGGATTGCTGTGAGATTCACTTCGTGAACACTAGCATCTAGTAAGAGTTATTTGTATTATTTTGCACAACACTTCCTGTCAGTCTCTCTTATGAGTCTTAGGACTAGGTTTGGAAGTAGCTCCACAGATGTTCACTGCTTTCTCTGTGTTTCAGAGGAGATCTGGGACTGGAGGGCAGCATGATTGATTAGAGCAAGTCTGGAGTTATACAGCCAGGTAGACCTGAGTTCAAAGCCATTTACAAGGTATGTGACCTTGGTTAGGAGACCTTGCGTTTTTGTACGTCAGTTTTCCCATCCATGAAATGGGGAAATCCTTATCTCATAGAGAAACTGTGAGAATTAGATGAGAGGACATATGAAATCTCTTAGCTCACTGCCTGCCAAATTGTAGACTGTCAGTGGTTAATGTGGTTTGTTCCTTTTTGCCCTTTAGAATGCCTACAACAGAACTGAATTTTTTTTTTTAACCAAAAGCTTTATTTTTCCTCCATATACATTTAGGAAACTGGTCTGAGAAGAAGGTTCATGAGATAGACCAGAGGACTATATACAAACTGAGGAATTCCAGATCAGCAAGAAAAAGTGCACAGACAACACAGTCTTCCCCAGCGCCCTGGGGCCTAGGACTGTCCCAGCCGAGAGGAGGCAAGCTCCTGGGTGGCTGATGAGTTCAGCTGAGGAATCGTGCTGATCTTCAGGAGTCTGCTACTTGCATGCTTATTCCTGACGGCGGTGAACTTGGTCGTGTTCTCGACTCGCATGGCATTTTTGGCCATGCGCTGCATGCCCGCCGGCACCTCACTCTCTGGGTAGCTGGTGTGATACTGCTGCTTTAGCAGAACGGAACTTTTTAAAAAAGTTTATTTATTTTTGGCTATGCTGGGTCTTCACTGCTGCACAAGTTTTTCTTCTTTTTAGCGTGTGGGAGCTACTCTTTAGTTGCGGTGCTCGGGCTTCTCCTTGCGGAGGCTTCTCTTGCTGTGGAGCGTGGGCTCCAGGGCATGTGGGCTCCAGTGCCTGTGGCGTGTGGACTCACCAGTTGTGTCTCCCAGGCTCTAGAACATAGGCTCAGTAGTTGTGGTGCATGGGCCTTGCTGGTCCCCAGTATGTGGGTTCTTTCCAGATCAGGGATGGAACCCATTTCTCCTGCATTGGCAAGGGGATTCTTTACCACTGAGCCACCTGGGAAGCCCAGAACTGAACTTTTATGTATTTCTCTATAATTGCAACAATTATTTGAATGGCAGTGATAATAACATTCATAATAGTAATAACTCCCCTCCTCCTATATAGCTGTTTATTGATTTACACATTGTTCACATATATCATCACAGGTAATCATAACAATAGCCCAGTGAAGCATGTGGTATCATTATCCCCACTTAAAGATGAGGAAACTGAGGCCCCTTGAGAAGGCAAGTAGCTTCCAACAAGGCACTGGCCAGGTTTTGCAGAGGGATCCCCTTTCCAGCTGTGCAGAGGCCGTGGCTCGCTTGGGTCTAGGGAACCCCTGTGCTTATGCAAATGGATGAGTGCTAATCGCTTTCCTAATGGGAAACACACGGGGAGATAGGATCTGCAGCAAAGCGGAAAGGCCTTCCAGGAGAGCAGAGTTGCAAGAAATCCCAGAGAAATCTGGGAAGATAAGGCGCTGCCATGGAAACTCGAGGGTGGGAGCCTGGCAGTGACTCCAAGGTAGGCTGGGATGTGTGTAGTTAACCGACTGCCTTGGGCCCAGAGCAGCTTGGAGAGCAGGGTCCCTCTCCCTGAGCCAGGTCCACTTGTAGGGCAGCTGAGCACAGAATTCCTGGGCACCTTCTCCTCTTTACTTTGCTCTGTGATGGGTTCTAGTGTCATCCAGACACATCTAAACCCTGCCTTTTAAGAGAAGACTTCAGCAGATTGAGCATCTGGACTCTAAAGCCAGATCCTCTGGATTCAAATCTAATTTCTGCAAACTTACTAGCTGTGTGACCTTGGACGAGTTACTCAACCTCTCTGTGCTATAGTTTCCTCATCTGTGTATTGGGATACTATATGTTAGTGATGATCCTATACTGAGGATTAAGTGAATTAATCCATGTAGAATGATTAGAAGAGTGACTGAGACATAAGGAGTACTAGATAAATGATAGATACTGTTGTTGTTGTCATTATTACTTTAGAAAGACAATAAAAATTTGGCCAAGTCCTTTCTTTATTTGGAATACTTCCAGAATGTCTCACTGCCCTCAGGCTCCAGTGCATTCTCAGTGCTGCCGTCTGCATGTAGCCCCTGCTCGTGTTCCAGCTTTATCACATTTCCTGACCCACTGCCCTGCAGCCACCCTGAATGACGTGTGTTTTCCTGAACGTTCCATACTTTTGCCTCTGGGCCTTTGCATATGCAGTTTCCTTGGCCTGGAGTTTCCCTTTCAAAGGATGTGCTGTCCTCCCATCCCCTGTGTTCGGCTGTTGCCAAGGAAGCTTTATTTCTGATGCCCAGCAGATTTAAAAATATATATATATTTATTTGGCTGCTCTGGGTCTTAGTTGTGGCATGTGGGCTCTTTAGTTGTGGCATGTGGGACCTAGTTCCCTGCCCAGGGATCAAACCGGAGCCCCTTGCTTTGGGAGCACGGAGTGTAGCCACTGGACCACCAGGCAAGTCCCTGTCCGTCAGATTTTGACGTCCATGCCCGCGGCCTCATGGCCTCTTGAGTCCCACTAACCCAGCACTTACCACCATGTCATGATTGCTCAAGATCTGTCCCCCACACTGGGCTGGGTGGCCTCTCTGTGCCCAGTGCACAGAGCAAGTCCTGACCCGGAGGAGTTTCAACAAGTGCTTGTTGAACAAATCTAGAAAGGAACTCAGACAAGTCCACCAAGATAACTGCCCTGAGGTCCCACTCGGCTTCCATAGACAACACAACCTGAGAAACGGCAGCTTGAAGGGAGGTGAGGCTGGTGGTTATAGAACAGGCTTTTGAGACAGATTGAGGTTTGAGTCTTGACCCTGCTTCTTGTGAGCTGTGTGACTGTGGGTGAATTGTGTAACCTGTCTGACCTTCAGTTTCTACCTTGGTAAATGGGAATAATAATAGACACTGAGCATGAAGTGAAATCATGATGTAAAGTGCTTTACCCCATGTCTGGAACATAGTAAAGGCTGTTAAGTGGTGAGTGTATACTTCACCATCACCATGATCCATCCTAAAGCTGCCTATCCCACAGGCTGCCTTTACAGCTACTGCCTTTAACCTGGGCAGCAGCCAGGTGTGTGAAACTGTCTCTCACATTGTCAGCAAGGAGGAACCACCTGGGAATCTAAGTGGAAAGAGGACTGGTTCGGTGTTCAGACATCTACCTGACGGCCCTGCCTGACCCAGCCATTTCGAGATCTCTTCTGGCATTTGGATTCTAAGGTTTGGTCCCCTGGACTCTAGAATTTAAAATTGCCTATCTCTAGCTGGGGTTCTACTATATGAATAAAGCCACACTGTGTATGGGTTGATGCTAACATGCATTCATTTTTTACTCATTCCACATTTACTGAGTACTTGCTCTGTGGTTGGAGTTGGCGATACCTAAGACTAGTATGGTACAGTGAACCTGCTCTCAAACTGCTCACAGCCTGGAGGGGCAAAGGTGTAAACGAACAGTTAAAGACCAAGCTGTCAGGACTTCCCTGGCAGCCCAGTGGTTAAGACTCTGCCCTTCCAAAGCAGGGGGTGCAGGTTCGATCCCTGGTTGGGAACTAAGATCCCACATGCCTTATGGTCTGTCCAAAAAATAGAAAAAGGGAAAAAACAAGCTGTCAGGGGCTGTGAAGGGATCAGGGGGCTATGGGAGCCCTAGCTTGGACACCTGACACTCCTGAGCCTGTTCTCTGTCCCAGGTGCTTGCTAAGGGGTCTCCATGTGGACTGCTATTTGGTCTTTCAAGAGCCCGAAGCTGAAGTTCCAATGCTTTGGCCACCTGATGCGAAGAACTGACTCACTGGAAAAGACCCTGATGCTGGGAAAGACTGAAGGCAGGAGGAGAAGGGGACAACAGAGGACGAAATAGTTGGATGGCATCACTGACTTAGTGGACATGAGTTTGAGCAAGCTCCGAGGGATAGTGAAGGATAGGGAAGCCTGGTATGCTGCAGTCCATGGGGTTGCAGACATGACTTAGTGACTGAACAACAACAGAGCCCAGCAGTTAGGCATGAATATTGTATTCGCCTGAATGTGTTTTCTGTTTCTGCTGTAACAAATTCCCATGAAACTGAGTGGTTTAAAACAACACAAAACTACAATCTTATAATTCTGGAGACAGAAATCAGGAACCACTTTCACTGGACTAAAGTCAAGGTTTTGGCAGAGCTGTTTTCTGCAGGCTATGAGGGCAAAATCCATTTCCCTGCCTTGTCAGGTTTTGGAGACTGCCTGTGTCCCTCAGCTTCCAGAGGCTGCCTGTGTCCCTCAGCTCAAGGCTCTTGCGTCACTCCAATCTCTGCTTCTGTCACCAAATTCCCTCCTCTTACTCCGACCCTCTGCCTCCCTAGGGTGGCAGGGACTCATGATTACACTGGATCTGCCCAGATAATCCAGGATAATCTCCCCATTCTAAAAGCCTTAACATAATCACACCTGCAAAGCTCCTTTTACTACACACGGTAACACATTCACAGGTTGCAGGGATTAGGATGTGGACACCTTCGGGAGGGGTTGCTATTTAGCTCACCCCACCATCTTCCAGATGAGAAAACTAGGGCGTCTGAATGTTAAGGAATTTCCGGAGTCATTTAGCCCAATCCTGGGCTCCCTGGTCTTAGGCCTTGAGCTCTTGTCCTTGAAACAAGAAGACTGCTAGTGGAGGTGAACCTTGAACCAGGTTTTGAAGAATGAATTGGAGTGAACAAAAGGTGTGGCAGGTAGAGGAGTGGTGTGAGCCAAAGCACATTGGTGAATGTAAGCTTAGCTCCCGATGTGTTTTGGGGCCATAAATTGCTCAGAATGGCTGGAGTGTGACGTGAGTGATGGGGAGCAGGTGGACAGGGTCTGGATGGTGGAGATGCCTGCCATTCAGCCTGAGAGATGTGAAGATCCCTGGAGTGGGGTTGGGCTTCCCTGTACGTCCTGGATCAAATCCCATTCTCTCTCTGAGCTCTGATTTCCAGTCATGGGAAATGATGGGCCGTGACTGGGTGAACCCACCGGCCTGCCCCCTCGTTGCCTGGCCTGGTCCCATCCATCTCTGGGCAGAAAGGAGGGCTTGATGAACTGCCCCCTCCCCCAATACCAGGACAGTGACGGTTTCCAAATATCTGTCTGTTGAAATAATGTTCTCTGGGCGCTGGGCCTCCCTCCCGCCCTCACATTCCTGGGCGAGCCTGCCTGTTTGGCTTGCTCGGACAAATATTGACTTTCTCTGTCCTTCTCACTCTGGGTCTGTTTAAAAGGCATCAATCTTTGCCGGGGTGTGAGCTCCCTCTCCGTAACCTGTGGCCTCTGCGGTCCTGTCCGGGCAGGGAGTGGTGGGGAGGGGCTAGCAGGCCCCGGGGGACACCCCTTGGGCTGCCATAGAGAGGCTTTCATGAGATCGTCAAGTGCCTTCCATCCGGTCCCTGCAGCGTGGCATTCACGTGGAGACTCTCCGGTTACCTTCCTCCCAGCTTCACCACACCAAGCAGGGTAGCTCTGTGATCCTCTGTTAGAAAACCCTGCTGACTCTACCTTCCAAGTCCTACCCATAAGCCAACCACTTCTCAGCTTCCCCAACTACTGCCTGTGTCCAAGAACCATCATCTTGCTCTTGGGTTATTAAATTAGCCTCCTAACTGGTCTCTCTGCTCCTGCTCCCGTCAGGCTGTTCTCAGTGTTGGAGCCAGACTGCAAATGGTCGTCAGATCCTGCCACTCCTGTGCCCCCAGCCCTCCAGTGATCTCTCGGTCACTCAGAGGAAAAGTTCTTACCAGTGGCTTCAAATCCTCCATGGTCTGTCCCCGCCTTCCTTCCTTGACCTCCCTTCTCACTCACTCCTGGCTGCTCTGCTCCAGTCTCATTGGCCTCAGCCTGAGAAACTTGGCACTGACGGTTCCCTCTGCTGGCCTGGGGGGGCTCCTGTTCCCCCACATCTGTATTGTTTTTGCTCAGATGTCACCTTTTCAGTGAGCCCTTTCCTGGACAGCACCCTCCTACCCTTCCCCCCCCCAGCACTCTGTCCCCTCCTGCTTTATAGCGCTTCCTACATCTAACAGGCTGTGTATTTAATCACTGATTTTATCAGCTGTCTCTCCTGAGGGCAGGGATTTCTGTCTGTTTCATTTCGCAGCTGCAGTGTCTGCACCTAGGATGGTGCTGTCCCACAGCAAAGAGCCTGACTGTCCGTGGAGTAAACATGCAGCTTCCTGCTTTGTAGATGAGAGTTCGTGGGTTGTTAGTGTAGTAGCCAACGTTTATTATGTGCCTTCTGGGCACATCACATACACAAGCTCACCAGATGCTCACAACAAGCAATCTGTAAGCTGGGCACAGCTATTGCCCCCTTTCGTGGATGAAGGAAAAGAGGCGTCAAGTAGCGTAGGGGTGGGGCCTGGCTGCCTCCCCAGGCTGTGTCCAGCCCTTGGTGCGTGCATGTGTGCGTGTGCCGCAAAAGGCCAGCTGCGGGGTGAGCCGGTGTCCAAGCCTGTGATCCTCCATTCACCCCCTGCTTCCTTGGCCCTCCCACCTGTCACCAGGACACGAGTTCACAGATTCATCTCAGTCCATCTTGCCCCATGGCACTTGGCCAGGCCCCTTCATTCAGCTCTGGCTTCCAGCCTCTCCCTCTGTATCCGTGTCTGCCTCTCTCTTTCATGTGCCACCCAGCTTGCTGCCTACGCGCTGCCCTTAGACCTCATTTCCCTCCTCTCTTTGCCCTGAGCTCCAGGGGGACCAGTACTAACCCCCCTCCTGGATTTCTAAGCCCCATGGTCTCTGGCTCAGGAAGCCCACCCCCACTCCCTCCCTTCTCTCATAATGAAGGTCAGCCCCATGGTTTTCCCCGCCAACCCTGCACACCTCTGCTTTTGGGATGCCTTCTCCTGTTTTCTCAGTCTAGCCAATACCCCTTTTTATTTTGAAAAAAAAAAATTGAAGAGCAGAGAAGTTGTAAGAATCATTCTAACAACATTGTACATCTCAAGTTACCTGTCTGAATACATTCTCCGCTTCCTCCCTCTGTCCTACTCACCTCTTTCCTCTCTGCCTCCCTCTCTTTCTCTCCCCCACCATCTGTCCCTCAGCATTTGTAAGTAAATAACAGCCCTCAGCCCTCAAACTTCAGTACATATCTTTCAAACAAGGATGTTTTCGTACATAACCACAATAGGATTATTGCCCTGAGTTTAATTTGGATACTTTATTATTATCTAATACATTGTACCCATTCAAATTTTCCCAATTTTCTAAATAATGCCCTGTAGAACATTTATTTTAGTTGTCATGTCTCTTTAATCTCCTTTAATCTAGAGTAGTTTCCAAGTCTTTTTTGGTCATCTTTCACGACACTGACATTTTTGAATGGCCTAGATTGGTCGGTCGTTCAGGGAGTTATCTCCTGACTTGGATTTGTCTCAGCGGTTCCTCACGATTAGGTTCAGGTTAAGCATTTTTGGCAGGAGTACTCCCCTCCCTGCCCCCAGCCTCTCCCTCTCTCTCTGGATCTTCCCACCCACACTGCTGCCTCAGGCCTTGCCCTTGACCTCACCACATCTTGCCAGTGCTTCTCCACCCATGCCCAGCCCCATTCCCAGCCCCAGCTGCCGGGTCAGCAAGAAGACCGGGTCAGCACCCAGGGACCGGAGTGGGAGGAGCAGAAAAGCCGCCCTGCCCCGCTCGCTCCGAAGACATGAGGGAATCAGGGACCCTTCCCCTGGAGAGGCTCAGGAGGTGAGGGTTTGCTCCTGAGATGGTTTCCAGCAGCCCAGTCTTCTATTCAGATCCATCGTACACGGGAAGCGATGGAGACTGGCCCCGCTTCTATTGGAGGAGGTGTGTGCCGGTGCATGTGTGTGTGTACATCTGTGTGTGCATATCTGTGTGCACACACAACTGTGTTCTTGGGCTTGGGTTCTGAAGCTCCAGCTCCAGGCCATCCTTCTCTGCCCCAGGGTGCCCCCAGGAAATTTTCATAGAGTCTTGGGGGTCCCACTGATCCAAGGAAGCCGAACCACACAAACATCCATGAGATGTACTGTGCTGAGTCTGGTGCTAGGCCTGTTGAAGGTGGTGTGGCCCACTGGCTTTGGAATCACATAGACCTGGCTTCCAAAGCCCACCCTGTTTTATTTTGGTTCTGCAGTCCTGAGCAAGTTACTTAACCTCTTTAAGGTTTGGTTTCCTAATCTATAACATGGGATGGTAATAGTATCTACCTCTGTGTGACCCTGTGAAGTTGAAATACAGTAATGGCCTTGCAGGCCTGACACATAATAGATGGATGTCCCCAAGTGGAGTGAGGAGAGCAGGGAGGGGGTCCACAGGCTGGGATACTGAACCCCCTACCCGGCAGGCTGAGGCTCAGGAACTGATTGTCAGAACAGTTGTTTCTGATCCACAGAAGGCTCCTGACTTTCCGCTCTAAGACTGTCATTCTGCAGTGGGTAATCAAGTGGGGCTTTGATGGTGGATGCAGTGGATTAGGGCTGGGAGGAGTTTCCAGGCCCAGCCCTTGGCAGTGACTGTGGGGAGGAGAGACTTTCAGAGCTGAGGGCAGGAGTGGGGGGGCAGGGAGCCCTAATTCACATCAGCCTCTGCTTGGCGCTTACCCCACCCTGTGCTTGGAGACCACTCCAGCTTGTCCAGATGTGGGAGAGGAATTGGTCCCCTGGCTCAACAGTTGGGGTGTCTGAGTTCTAGTCCTGACTCAACTGCCTATTCTCTGTGGACCAGGGTGTCACTCCCTGGCTCTCAGACTACTTTCTTCATCTGTAAATTGTGCATGATCATGCATGTGTGTGTGTGTGTGTGTGTGTGTGTGTGTATTGGATTCATTCACTAATTCATCAAGATTAGTTGAGTACTTACTGTGTACAAGATGTAAGGATATAGTGGTGAGCAATAAAGAACTGTGGGAAATGCTCAAGGAGAAGAGCAGAGTGCTCTAAGGCTGATAGTGATGGTGGGGGCAGTCAGGGAAGGCATTCCTGAGACGGTGACATCTAAGTCGGCATAGGGCAAGAGACCTCTAGGCAGAGGAAACAGTATTTGCCAAGGTCCTGGGGTACAGAGAGCACAGTGCTCTACAAGGACTGTTTCAGCTCCGCCACCTGAGGGTGCTTGACACGCACCTTCCTTCTCATTTGATGCGTGCCTCTCACAGTATATGGGATTTTCAGAACTGGCCTTCCTTCCCTCTGTTCTCTGTGGCCCCAAAGACTGGAGAAAACAGGGATAAAACCGGAAAAGGGATATTCTATTCCCTTGTCAAGCCTCATCAAAACATTCCTTGTACCTTGGGCCTTCTCTCCCATTTCCTCAATCTTGAAATGACGTATGATGCTTGGGATTTTCTTGTTTGCTCTCCTCTCCTTCTGGTTTTTTCTCCACGCTTCCTGTCAGTGTCTGCTAGGAGGAGAAAAACATGGAATTTTTGGTTTTGTTGTCAAAGTGACTCATTCTCCATGTAGGTGACCCAGATGAAGTATGAGTGTGAGTGTGTGTGTGTGCGTGCGCACGTGTGTGTGAGGCAGTGAAAAGAGTGGGTGGTGGCAGTTGCTGTCAGGAGGCTCGGGGTTGGAGAACCCAGGCTTCAGCCCTGCTCTGGCTTTGGGACTAATTAGTATGTGGGCAGCAGGAGAAGCAGGGTAAGAAGAGACTGTGGGAACCTCAAAGTCCCCTTGAGCAGATGTGGCTGTGCTTTCGCTCAGGGAGAGCAGCAGGTTGTTGCCTTGGGCCAGCTGCTTACAAGGTGCTGCTGCTGGTGCCCTGGAGTCACTGAGGACAAACTGCTCTAGCAGGACCCTGATGGCACTCGAGGGCCTGGGGGCTGCTCCCTGGAGCCCTCCTGTGTGCCTTGCATGGCCGAGAGGGCTGAGTGCATCCTGCGGCCCAGCCTCTCGAAGGCTCACAGCTGCAATCAAACAGTCCTCATGGAGCTCCAGGGGAGGCTGAAGGGTAGGGAGGCATCTCTACTGTCTGCTAGCCTGCAAAAAGAGGATCCGGGTAGTGGAGGGTCCATGGATCTGTGGCTCAGATTTAAAAGTCCCTCAACTTTTAAAAGACTTTTTATTTTATATTGGAGTATAGCCAATTAACAATGTTTTGATACTTTCAGGGGCATGGCAGAGTGACTCAGCATGTCAACATGCTGCAACATGTATCCATTCTCCCCCAAAGACACTTAACTCAGCTCACTCCTTCTCCCCTCAGCTCAGTCGAGCTTGTATCAATACAACCCAACCTAATGCAGTGCAACAAAGCTGAGTTTACCGTAGGGCAGGTTTATCCAGCCCAGTACAAGTCATCTGGGCCGAGACTAGCTGTGCACTGACCCATTATCCCAACCCAGTCTAAAACAACTTGGTCCAACTTGAATCGACCCAGTCTGACTCAAGTTCAACTAAAGTTTCCTTTCCTAGATTTGAGCTAATTGATCTCAACCCTTTAGTAACTCCTTTAGTAACTCAGACTATTAACTCTGAGGGCAGAGATTTTGTATGTTTTAGTCATCCAGGTATCCCAAAGAAATAAAATAGATACAGAGTAGATGCTTGATAAATCTTTGTAAAATGAATTGTTGAATGAATCTTTTCTGGCCCAACTTAAATTGACTCCATTTCATTCCACTTTTAGTCTTAGTTTGAACTAGATTCTATGACCTCTTATATCAAACATCCAACTTATAAAAATTTTGTATATTTATTCAATTACATACTGGGAAGGGTTCCAGTGCTCTGAGTATCACAGTGAAAAGGCTGGCGAAGTCTTTCCTTGAGCTTACATTAGCAGAGATGACAAGAATAAAATAAAAATATATAAACACACACGAATGTGTGCGTGTATGTTGTAATGCCACATAGTGAAAAGTCCAGTGAGAATAAACACAGCTGAGTAAAGGGGTAGAGGATGATGGGGGTGGAGCAGTGGTCTTCATGTATGAAGAAATACGCTGGTCATAGAAAGCCTCTCTCAGATGATATTTGATCAGGGACCTGAACAAAAGAGCAAGCCCTTTGGTTATCTGGGGCATTTTCCAGGAATGGGATACAGCAAGTGTATCCTGAGGCCCTGAGGCAGAAATGAAGTAGGTTTGTTCAAGGGACAGGAAGGCCAGGGCAACTAGAGCAGTGTGAGATCCAAGAGACTTCTCTCCTGCTGGTCTCTTGCCTTCGAGTGTTGGGACTGTGCTGTGTGTGGCCGCATGCCCTGCTTCTGGCATGTGCTGACACACAGGAGCCACTTAGAAACACATTTTTGAGTGAATGGATTCAACTGAGCGTAATGCCAATTGATTTAACCCTAATTAGTATATTTAACACAAGACACTTTATTTCAGTTGGACTTTGACTTTTTTGGACCTTGACAATCTTTGGAAAAGTGGGCTGCAATTCTAAGATTTGAAGAGTGTAAGATTCTCTTAATTTTCCTAAGCCTCCATGAACTCATTTATTAAAGAGGAACAATAACGTCTGCCTTGCCTCTTTGGTGGGTGTTTTGAGGATTAGTGAGATTGTAAGCGTGAAGGTGCTTTGCAGACAATCAAGTGCTCACGTGACCTTTCTGACCTTGGAGGTGTATGAGTAAGGGGGAGGGCAGACCATGTCATCTGTCTGGTCCCTTCTCTTTATAACATCCCACAAATCCCTTTTTCTATTGGAGTATCTAAGAAGACCCAGACTTGAGCAAATCCCTTCACAGGTTAAAACCCTCCCAGGGAGCTTCCCTAGTGGTCCAGTGCTTAAGAATCCACCTGCCAACGCAGGGGACATGCGTGTGATCCCCGGTCTGGACCGATCCCACATACCTCGGGGCAGCTAAGCCCGTGTGCCACAACTACTGAGCCCGTGCTCTAGGGCCCTTGAGCCACTACTTCTGAAGCCCTCACACCTGGAGTCCTGGGCTCTGCAACAAGAGAAGTCACTGCAATGAGAAGCCTGTGAGCCGCCACAAATAGAGAAAGCCAGTGATCAGCAACAAAGAACCAGCACTGCCAAAAATAAACAAAGGCGACAATAATACCAACAAAAATCTCCCCTAGGGATGCCTGGTGGATGTGAGAGGAAGTTCAAAGTCCTCACCATGGACCCACCACCGATCACAGCCTGCCCTGACCTGCCGGGCCTCTGTTTGAACGCTTGCTCTCCTGTGTGTCCCATCCCAGGCCTCTCTTCTTTCTCTGGGTCTCTGTACCTGTGGCTCTCTCTGCCTAACTCCAATTCCTTCCTGTCTTTTCTTTTTCTATTTAAATCTCAGGTAGGCATAGAAAGTTTAGTTGATGACCCTTCTCCACGTGGTAAAGCATCATTCTCATATATCCTGCAAGGCCCTGCTCTTGTTTTATTCTGTTTATGATTTTCCTACCCCTCCATCCCCAATTCCTCCTCCCATTTCACTCTTCCCAATAGGTCCCCTCTCTAATGTGTTTGGTGTATGAGCTTGGAAATGCACATTTCTTAGAAAAAAATACATGGTGTTGTTTTCTTCGTGTATGTTTTTAATTTGTATAAATGGCATTTTGTTTTTGAGCACCTTCTGTTTCTTATTTTTGTACTCTTAACGATGTTCCTAAGATCTGTCCATATCACTGTACGCTCCCCTGGAGTCTTGTTCCTTGTGTCTAACTGCCTACAGGCTGTGTGATTTCACTGCATTTTTCTTACCTGCTCCCCTGCCACTCCTTGCTCCTCAGACCACTAACAGTGCTCTCATGAACATTCTTGTACCTTCGTGATCATGGACAGGGCGAGCATTTATTTGTGGTGAATACCCAGGAGGAGCACTGCTGAGTGGGGGTGGGGGTGGGCGCTCAGACCTGGATTTAATTTTCCTGAGTCTTGCCTGATAGTACCCTGCAGTGGTTCAGGGGTCAGTTTTCCCTAAGTCTTTGCCATAATTTCGTATTACTCAACTTTCACATTTACAATCTGATGGGTGTAAAATGGCCCCTCACCGTTTTGATTTGCATACTTCTGGTTAGGGTGAGGCTGGGTGTCACTCCCACACCTGTTGCCTTTGGCTTTCCGCTTCCTCTTCACCTGCACTGAGTCCTGCTGGCCCTCCCGGCTTCAGTGCAGGCGTCCTCCCTTGGGAAGCCTTCCCTGACTGTGCCCCTCTCACTGCATTTCCTGTCTCTCCTTTGTTTCCTTAACCCCCTGTGCTCTCCTATCCAAGTACTAACCAGGCCCGACCCTGCTTTGCTTCCCAGATCAGATAAGATTGGGCACATCCAGGGTAGTATGGCTATAGACACCCCCGTGCTCTCCATTGCAATAAAACTTGTCCTCATCTGTGATAATTGTCTCTGTCACTAGACTGTGGGGTCCTTGAGGGTCCCCTCCAGGTCTAACTCATCTCCTTGACTCTGGTGCTTGGTATGGGGCCTGGTCTGATAACAGTGCCAGGGAATGTTTGATAACTGACTGACTGATGGAGAGAATCAAGGTGGTGGTTTTGAAATGTTGAGAGGTCATGCTGGCAGGGGGCAGCGTGTGCCAGGCAGAAGGGCTGGGAGGCTTATAACTGGAAAGACAAGGGAGAATCAGAGAAGGAGACTGTAAAACTAGATCAGACTTCACAGACTGAGCCACAGGCTCAAGATCCTGCCAGAAAGTACCCCCACACTTAGGGGGCTTTCGTTCACCTCTTGTTGGAGGGGCAGTCCTGGGGTGGTCAGCCTGAGTATGGGGCCATGGCTGGGAGCAGGGAGAGAGCAGAAAGAGCCTCCCACACTTGGTAGTTACTCCTCTGCTCATCATCTTGACTCGTTGTCAGTGTCCACCTAGAAGGCAGTGGCATCCCATTCCAGCACCCTTGCCTGGAAAATCCCATGGACGGAGGAGCCTGGTGGGCCGCAGTCCATGGGGTCGCTAAGAGTCGGACATGACTGAGCGACTTCAATTTCAGTTTTTACTTTCATGCACTGAAGAAGGAAATGGCAACCCACTCCAGTGTTCTTGCCTGGAGAATCCCAGGGACAGGGGAGCCTGGTGGGCTGCCGTCTATGGGGTCGCACAGAGTCAGACACAACTGAAGCGACTTAGCAGCAGCAGCAGCAGCAGCAGCAGCAATGTAATCCTGGTTCTTTTATGCCCCTGCCGACACTAGTTCAAGATGCATCTTCTTACTAGCTTTTAATCTTTGTCTTGCAGCCACAGCTGCCAAGGGGGCTGCTGGCAGGGCCGTGGGCTTTGGCCAGCCTCGCATTAGAAGCCCCTGCAGTGATGTGCAGCTGCAATCATGGCTGTCCCAGCTGAAGGATTCTCTCCACAGAGCCCACTGCCCTGTCCTGCAGCTGAGGTAATTCCCCGCCAGAGCTTGCTCCCTTCTCCTCAATGCCCTTCTTTTCTTTCCACATGGTTTGGCAGAGGCTTAAAGGCAGAAGATTATAAGCATGCAGCACAGCCCCGCAAACCAGCGTGAAACCCCACGGTTGTCTTTTTCCACCCTCTGCCTCTACTTAGTTTTTCCTTTCTCTGAGGAGCTGGGTTCCCAACATCTCCTTTCCCAGGATCAATCAGTTGGCAGGGTGTTGTGGGAAATAAATTTGCATTCAATCATGCCCATGGCAACCATCATAAGCAGGGCCCATGTTCCTGTCCTGGAGCCCAGACTCCTTTCTGTTTTAAAAGGCTTGGGGTTTACAAAACTAAGTGGACTAGAACATAACTTTTAATAGCACATTTGAACAGAATTTAATGAGGTTTTAAGACAGAACTATAAAGTGGTTTTTCTGCAAGGACTATTATTAATCATAAGAATAATCATAGCAGTCTATTACATTTGCCCAGCATGTTCCAATATTCAAGAGATTTTCACATTAGTCATCCCATCTGACACTCTTAACTCTCCTGGGAGGGCTGATATTATCTGCTTTAGCTTAGAACTGTGTTTCTCAAATGTGAATGTGCACAGGGATCAACCAGGGATTTGTTGAACTATAGCCCCTAATTCAATAGGCCTAGGGTTGCCCTGAGATTTGGCATTTCTAACAAGATCCCAGGTGATGCCCCTGCTGTAGAGCCATGGACCACCCTTGATTATTGAGAATGAGTGACTCGAAGTTTGTATAGATAAATGGTGTGAGAGCCAGAATCAATCGCCTTCTTTTCTCCTTCAACAAATACCAGCAAGTGCTTACTATGTGCTAGATGTGGTTCTAGGTGCAGGAATGAGTGACATTTAAAATACCTGACAATGGGAACTTCCCTGGTGGTCCAGTGGTTAACAATCTGCCTTGCAATGCAGGGGACACAGGTTCAATCCCTGGTTAGGGAACCAAGATGCCACATGCCAATGGGCAACTAGGGCCACAGGCTGCAATAACTGAGCCCGTGCTCTGCAACTGGACACAAAGCAGCCAAAATTAAATAAGTATTTTAAATACCTGACCATGGTATTTAAGCATTGGTCACAAGCACTGACCAATCAGATCAGATCAGATCACCGGCTATGTCATTGGGCATTGACCCTTCAGTGACGGATGGAGGCAGGTCCAGAGGATCTCAGAGGGAAGTGTGAGTGGCCAAGGGAGTTCAGGGCGGGTATTTGGGGAGGGGCGCTGACAGAAGCCTCTCAATATTCAGTACCAGTTACATAAGAGCTTTGGGCGATTATACAGAGAAGCATCAGGAAGAGCTTCTGGCCTTGCTGAGCACCCAGTGCAGCAGGAGAGCAGACATGGCTCCATGAGGCTTGGAGAGCATTGTGTCCGTAAGCTCCCTGAGGGTAGACCACTGCGTTCCTCTGTCCCCTTCTCTGTTACAGCCCCAGTCCTTGGGCAATGGATGTCCTGGTACATAGTAGACACTCCATAAATATATATTTTTTCTGGAAATGAAGACTGAATAGAACACAGGGGGTGCAGATAAGGGAGCGGTCAGTTCTACTTGGGGTGCACTGAGGTGCGGGGGAGCTATCAAGGAAGGCTTCCCAGAGGAGGTGATATTGGAGCCGTCATAAAAATCCGTGGGTATTTGCCAGGCAGATGGTGAAGGGGAGCAGGCAGGTCTGGAGCAGGGGCTCCTGTTTAACCTCATAGCTACCTTAGTACAGGGAGCTGGCGTGTCTGTCTTGCAATCAGGATGCTGGAGCACTCACCTAAAACTCCCCTCCTCCAAGGTGTCTGGGCATTAGGATGTGGTATCAGGGTTCCCCCAGCTCCCTAGGAAGTCTTCTCTTCACAAGGTGAAGGGGCTCCTCCTGGAGGACGATTCAGGCGTGCTTGAGCATACTGTGTTCCGAGTAGGCCCAGCCAGTGGAAGGGACCTCCCCTGTGCCAGATGCTGGGGCCTCTGGGATGAATCAAGTGGCCTTCCATCAATTCCCGGCAAGTCTTCCCTAGTTTAGCCTCAGGCTGGTTGACTTTCCTGGCTGAAAATGCTGGCCACCAAGCGCTCCTCACCTCTATCCTCTGATCCCACGGCCTCGGGCCACAGCTTTTGCCACCTTCTCTCACTCTCTGTTCCACCTTTACATGTTTGATATTATTTAAATAATAACATAATAATAATATATTAAAGAATTGAATAAATCTTTTGATATGGGAATCAGAGCAGGCAACATAACCCCCATTTCATGGATGTGGAAACTAAGACTAAAGCTTTTTGTGTATGTGTGTAGCAGAGTTTTATTGAAGTAAAAAAGGGACAGAGAAAGTGTCTGACACAGACACAAGGAGAGTGCCCCTAATGAAATGTTTGACCAGTAATTCTTCCATAAGGGAGAATTAGACTCAAATTCTGTATTTTCCTCCTGGGTCTGATGACTTGCCTAAGCGGCAGCGTTTTAATCAATCAGTCAGTCAACAAATACTTCTTGATGGTCTACCGTTTGACGGTCCACTGTGCGCCAGTCTCTGGTCTAGGTTTTGCCCTCATGGAGCTGTCTCTTTAGTGCAGGGACACAGATAGTAACAAATATAACATACAGTATAGCAGGTAATGTTCTTATGGACAAAAATGAAGCTGGGAAGGAGGACAGAGAGCACAGAGGGGCTGTGTCTGCCTGTAAAAGTGGGGGTAGTTAGGGACTACTTTCCTGAGAAGATGAGTTCTGAATAAAGACTTCAAGGAGATGATGGAGCCAGCTCTGCAGGTATCTGGAGGAAGGACGTTCCAGACAGAGAAACAGCACAGGCCCAGAGGGGGAAGCGCGGGAGTCCCTGCTTCCCTTTTGATGTGAGTCTGGTCTTCTCAACCCCACAGGGGCAGGATTCTTTGTTCATCTGCTCTTTCCATCTCCCCTTGGGGCTCCCAGCATGTAGCTTTAATAAGCCAAGGCACCTGGGAGCCACTGCAGCTGCTGGGAGGGTGGTAACAAGCCAAGAGAGGCTTCGAGAGCCCACGAGGCTGGGGTGCCCACTCTCCCGCTGCCCTGGGATGTGTCTCTCGAGCAGCAGTGGTAGTATTGAAAGGTTGATCTCCCCATTAGGAGGGATTTGTCAGTACGAGCTGGGGGCTTAGCGGCCTAAGCCATGGGTCTGAAGGCTCAGACAGGTTCAGGGCCTGGAAGAGCTGACTCAGGCCTGGCTCCCCGGGGAACCAGGGAAGGCCAACAGAAGAGACAGCCCGGGTCAGAGTCAGAAGGAGTGACTTGGTGTCTCCAGTAGCACTGCCAAAGCCACCGTCACTCCCAATATTCTTCCTGGGATTCAGGAGCAGCCTGATGCTGTACCTGGCATGCAGAGCTGAACAGAGTCTCAGGGCTCAGCTGGGCACTGTGGGGCTCACTTTTCTCTCTTTCCTGAGGACAGTGCCTCCTTATCCAAGGCTTTGGATACACCTGTGCTGCAGTAATTCCCTGACTCCCTCAGGCCACACTCCTGATGTGCAGCAGTCTACCTGACATCCCCACCGGGATGTCCCATAAACCCCTCTGCCTGAATGTGACCAAAACTAGACCCCCAATCTTCTCCAAGATCTGCCTGTCAATCAGGCTACTTTTTACTGTCCCACGTACTTCATGGTGTATCAACTCACCTGTGTAATTTCAACAGTCTTATGAGTAAGGTCCTGTTGTGCCGAGTTGCTTTAGTCGTGTCCGACGCTTTGCGACCCTGTGGACTGTAGTCCGCCAGGCTCTTCTGTCTGTGGGATTCTCTAGGCAAGAATGCTAGAGTGAGTTGCAGCACCCTTCTCCAGGAGATCTTCCAAACTCAGGGACGGAACCCACGTCTCTTATGTCTCCTGTAATGGCAGGCGGGTTCTTTACCACTAGCGCCACCACAGCCCCATTTTCAGAGGAGAGAACCGAGGTAGGGGGAGATTACATCACATAACTCTTGTGCTAAACTGTTTTGCTGAGTCAGTTTTACATCCGGAATCTACTTGGAAGCTTCACATCCCTCCATCTCCCCTGCCATGACCCCATCCAGTTCCAATTATTCTAGTAGTTTGCTAACTGGTCTCCATTCGCCTTCACCCTGGAGCAGCCTGAGTGATTGTCAAGAAAATACAGAGAGTTTCCCTGGTGGCTCAGTGATAGAGAATCTGCCTGCCAATGCTGGAGACACGGGTTTGACCCCCTGTTCTGGGAAGATCCCACATACCTTGGAGCCACTAAGCCTGTGCGCCACAACTATTGAGCCTGTGCTCTAGAGGCAGAGAGCCACAACTACTGAAGCGCTGGTGCCCTGGAGTCCATGCTCTGCAACGAGAAGCCACCACAGTGAGAAGCCTGCACACCACAACTATAGAGCAGCCCTTGCTTACTGCAACTAGAGAAAAGCCTGTGCATCAGTGAAGACCCAGCACAGCCAAAAAGAAATAAATAAGGAAAGAATTAAAAAACAAAATGCAGAGCTGATGACGTCACTTTCCATGGCTCTTGGATAAAATCCAAACTCCTTACCATGACCTACCAGGCTGTGTCCAGCATGGCTCCTGGTCACCCCTCCTGACATTTCCCCCGGCCCTTGCACAGCTCACACCAACCCCATGACTTGCTCTTGGGTCCTTAAACATGACAAACCCCTTCCTACTCAAGGCCCTGCCACTTTGCTGCTTCGTCTGCTGGGAGTGCTCGGCTTTGTGACACTTTCTTCAGGCTTCAGTTTAAATGTCATGTCCTCAGGAAGCCTCATTGACTTCTTTCTCAGGTCTCATCACCCTGTTAGATGCTCATGGCTCCCTGAACTTCACATTGGCCGTCTCTACATCAACTGCAATTACCTAATGGTCTGGGTCCTTCTAGGTTGAGCACGTGGCTTCCCTGAGGATCAGAAGACCTGTGGGGCAGGCCTGGGCCTGCATGGTTCCCAGCACGCACCTGATGTGCTGCGGGCGCCTGGTGAATACTGGAGAATGAGCCAATGACATTCTCAACCTTTCCTTCCAAGTTGTCCCTTGTTCCCCTTCACATGCGTCGTGTTTCACCTAAGCTGCTTCACACTCGGTGCAGCCGCTGTGCCTTTGCTCTTTCTGGTGCTCCAGTCCAACGCCTGCCACTTCTTCCTGCCCCTCCATGACCTATCAGTCACTCTAGGCTCTGCTCTGGCCTCCACTGGCCAAGAAGCCTCCCTTCTGCACGCTAAGAGTTGCATAGTCCTTGGTTTTTCTTGCCGTCCTGTTCTATTTCTCCTCCAATACTGGCCATGCAAGAATCCTTGACCTCAGCTCCATGCAGGCAGGGGCCAAGTCCTTTTTTTCCAGGACTCTCCCCAGAACTGATCAGCTCAGGGCTGGGCACGAGAGATGCGCATGAAGGTGTATTGAGTCAGCTGAAGCCCCATTCTGCTGTCTCCATCTCTCCTGGTCTTTTAGGTTCTCCTGGGAAGCACCCCAACCCCTACCCCATTCCTCACCACCTCTGTTTATACCACCCGAGAGCAACTTCTCACTCACTAGAACCTATGAGTGAGTTTGCTTATGAGAAAGCACAGGAAGTGGAAATAGCTTTGGAGTCAGACAAATCTGGACTAAAATCCTGTTTCTGTCAGGTTGACCCTCATGAAATTGCCATGTCTCGACCCCAAACTATTGAAAACAACAGACTCGTGGGTTCAACAAGATCGTTCAGGCAGCTGGTCTGAGCTTTTTGAGACTTAGTTTCTTCATCTGTGAAAAGGGAATGGAACCATAGTTACAGAGTAGGGGATGGGGGTGAGGAGAAAATGGAGTGTGGCATTGTGGGTAAGAGCTTGAGTTCTGCAGCTAGGTTTGAACCCTGGATCCCACTGTCTTATTGGGGTTTCTAATTGCAAACAACAAAGGTCATCATAGTTGGTTTAAGCAGAGAGGAATTTATTACAGGGTGCCAGCCGACTTGCAGAACCTCTGGAGGGGCCCAGAAATGAGGCCTGACAAAACCATGAGCGCATGTTTAGTGAAAACATCGCTACCCCGTCACTCAGTCCCCATGGCCTTCTGGGCTGGATGCCAGGGGCCCTGTCAGTTCTGCCCCTTGTGTCCTAGTGCCTCTGCCACTGCCCTGGCCACATGACCGATCCTCTCTGAATCCAGGTTTCATATCAGTGTGCGCCTGGGTCACATGTCTCCTTAGAGCCACAAAGCAGTCTGAGGATGAGGCTCTTCTGGCTTCTCCCTGGAGAATGTTGTGTTCAAAATGCAGGAAACAGCCAAGACACAGGGAGGGTCTTCAGCAGTGACAGCTATTTGCTACTGTGTTTTGTTTTGTTTTGTTTTTTAACTGGGGCTTTCTTGGTGGCTCAGGTGGTAAAGAATCCACCTGCGATGCAGGAGACCTGGGTTGGGAAGATCTCCTGGAGGAGGGCATGGCTACCCACTCCAGTATTCTTGCCTGGAGAATTCCATGGACAGAGGAGCCTGATGGGCTGCAGTCCATGGGGTCACAAAGAGTTGGACCAGACTGAGCAACTAACACACACACACACAGCTGCTTTACAATGTTGTGTTAGTTTCCGCTGTACAATGAAGTGAATCAGCAATACGTATACATATATGCCCTCTCTCCCTACCTCCCACCATCGCATCCATCTAGGTCACCACAGAGCACTGACCTGGGCTCCCTCCACTATATAGCAGATTCCCGTAGCTATCTGCGTTACACAGGGCTGTGGACATACTGCAATTCCAACTCATCCCATCCCTCTTCCCCACCCCATGTCCACACATCCATTCCTCACGTCTGCATCTCTATTCCTGCCCTGCAAATAAGTTCATCTATACCATTTTTCTGGATTCCATATAAGTGCATTAATATACGATATTTGTTTTTCTTTTCTGACTTCACTCTGTATGACACACTCTAGGTCTATCCATGTTTCTACAAATGACCCAATTTCGTTCCTTTTTATGGCTGAGTAAAATTCCATTGTTTATATGCACCACATCGTCTTGATCCATTCACCTGTCAATGGGCATTTAGGTGCTTCCGTGCCTTGCTATTGTAAATGCGTGCTAAGTCGCTGCAGTTGTGTCTGACTCTTTGTGACCCAAAGGACTGCAACCCGCCAGGCTCCTCTGTCCATGGGATTCTCCAGACAGGAATATTGGAGTGGGTTGCCATTTCCTCCTCCAGGGGATCTTCCTGACTCAGAGACTGAACCCCAGTCTCTTATGTCTTCTGCATTGGCAAGCAGATTCTTTCCCACTAGTGCCACCCGGGAAGCCTGCCATTGTAAATAGCTACACTAAGCTTTGGGGTGCCTGTATCTTTTTGAATTGTGATTTTCTCAGAGTATATGTCCAGGAATGGGATTGCTGGGTCATATGGTTGTTGTTGTTCAGTCGCTAAGTCGTATGGACTGCAGCACGCCAGGCTTCCCTGTCCTTCACTATTTTCCAGAGTTTGCTCAAACTCATGTCCTTTGATTCGGTGATGCCTTCCAACCATCTAATTCTCTGTCGCCCACTTCTCCTCCTGCCCTCAATCTTTCTCAGCATCAGGGTCTTTTCCAGTGAGTCTCAGGTCATATGGCAGCTCTTTTTTTATTTTTTTAGGGAACCTCCACACTGTTTTCCATAGTGGCTGCATCTGCTACTGCTTGTTACTGGCTATATGATCTCAGGCAGGTAACTCGTTCTCTCTGAGCCTCAGGCTTTTTCTTCTGCAAAGTGGTGATGATAGTAATATGTACTTCATAGGGTTGTTGTGAGGACTGATTTCTAAAAAACTTCTTAAATGAAAACCTGGCATATAGTATACTCCTAGTAGATGAGAGCTAGAATTATTATTTTATTATTATTAATGGCTTGAGACTCTCGGCATGGCCTAGTGTGGAAAAGGTACTCTTTAAATGTCTTTTCAGTGCAAAGCCTGGGCGGAGGTGCTGGTGTTCAGAATTCCTCTTGGCCAGCCCAAGCACTGCAGACATGTAGGATCAATGGTGTGTTGCAACTGATCTGTACTAGCTGACTGTTAACTTTTTAGGAATTTTACAAGCTGGTTAATGATAGTACTGGTAGCTAGAAATTCACCACTGTGGGAGAATTTACATCATAGAAATTGGTAAAAAGTCTACAAATTGCGGCTCTCTTTTGCCTAGACATGGCAATTTCATATTCACATGGTTAGCATTCATCAGCAGAGCACAGGCTAGAACAGAGGGCAGGAGGTATACAGAGTGCCTAGCACTGTGGCATCTCTACTTGTCCTTCTACATGATGTTCTTCTCCCTAGTGAGCAGATTCTTAGCATCAGCTTTATTTTCCAGATACCAGGACATGTATTTGAACGGAATCCCTGGATTCATGGCTCTTTCAGGTCCCTGGCAGACAGTGAGTCCTTTGAGGAAGGCCCAGCACCCAGCACTAGCATGTGGTAGCGCAGGAGACACTTGTAGAAGGGCTAAACGGATGCGATTCCCTTCCCCTCACTGCTTAACAACACTCTTTCTTGCTTCCTGATGCTCTTAGAAATGCATCATCACTCCTGTTTTCCTTCTTGGTGCCCTTCTGTCAAGTGGATCACGGAAGAAGGACAAGTGGTGAGGTTTGGGGAGGCGGGAGGGCCACTCAGAATGTTGGTGAACCTCCTAAAGAGGGGAAGGTGGGGGGCTGCCTCCCACTTTGGAAACATTTCCCTGATTGCTCTGCACAGCTCAGCAGGCAGCACTGGCTTAGTAGGAAAAGGAGGGTGAGGCAAACACCCTTTATTTTAATTAAAGCCAACTTTACATTGTTATTCCATTTGCCTGTGTTATTGCACGAGCTTACAATAAAGTTATATGGCGCCCTCAGGGCGCCTTGAGCTGCGTGATAGAATGTATCCAAGTTCAGCACTCCAGGACTGTGCTTGGCTTCTCTGCAGGGTGAACCGGAGCCAGCCCCTGGTCCTCTCTGGGGCTCCAAGCCATTGTTCGAGCTCAGATCTGTCAGCAGTGCTTGTATTTATATTTCATTCATTTGAAAAACATTTATTGAGTACTTTCCATGCACCCAGCAATTGACTAGGTGCCAAATCCACTGCTGGCATATTGCTGCATGCTCCCTGCCCCCACCCTCCCCAAGAGTATACATACTCAGTCTCCAGGACCTGGCCTGATCCATCCCTCTCCAGCATCCCGGAGCTCCATGTGGTCACCCCCACCCTCACCTGTGAATGCTTATTCTGGTCTTTCTTCTTTTGCTCAGAGGAAGCATCAGTGATTGAGTTGAACAATCCTTCATATTTAGCAGTTCCCTAAGTTCCTTCATGGAGAAGGCAATGGCACCCCACTCTAGTACTCTTGCCTGGAAAATCCCATGGACGTAGGAGCCTGGTGGGCTGTAGTCCGTAGGGTCACTACAAGTCGGACACGACTGAGTGACTTCACTTTCACTTTTCACTTTCATGCATTGGAGGAAGAAATGGCAACCCACTCCAGTGTTCTTGCCTGGAGAATCCCAGGGACGGTGGAGCCTGGTGGGCTGCCATCTATGGGGTCGCACAGAGTCGGACATGACTGAAGCGAATTAGCAGCAGCAGCAGCAAGTTCCTTCATATCTGGCATCTTGTCTGGTTCTCACAATACTCCTATTCAGATTCTTTAAGCCACAGTGCAAATGCCACCTCCTCCCTGAAGCCTCCCCTCCTCACACCTTTCCCTAGACATTTTTGGTGTTCTCTTTGCCCTGCTTTCATGGATCTCATCACAAGTTTTTCAACTTTTAAAATTAAAGCTGATTTTAGATAGAGTGAGATATATAAATCTTAAGTGTGATTGGATGAGTATGTATATACCCAGGTAAACACCACCTGAATCAAGACATAGAACATTTCCATCATTCCCAGAAAGTTCCCTCAGGACTCTTCCCAATCAATTCCACCCTCCAGAGGCAACCAGTTTTCTGAATTTTAACACTATTGATGAGTTTTTGCCTGAACGTCGTATAAATTGAGTTTAACAGTATGTATTCTTTTATGTCTGTTTTGTCTTGCTCAGCATAATGTTTTTGAGCTTCTTCCACGTTGTTGGTGGATTAGTCATTTGTTCTTTGTGCTTGCTGAGTTGTATTCCATTTTACGGAGGTACCACTTTCTTGTTTATTCATTTACTTGGATTGGCTATGGTTTGAAGCCATTATGAATACAACTGCTATAAACATCTTTTGTATAAGAAAAATGGGCACATGTCTTCATTTCTCTGGGATAAATATCTAAGGCTGGAATTGCCAGGTCATAGAGTGGATATGTTTTTAACCTTTTATGAAGCTATCAAAGAGTTTTTCTACATGGTTGTACCATTTTACAGTCCCTCCAGCAACGTAGGAGCATTTTAGTTGCTCCACATTCTTGCCAACATTTGCTCTTGTCAGCCTTTTTTCATTTTAGCTATTCTATGAGGTGTGTAGTTGTAGCACTTTGTAATTTTTAACTTGTGTTTACACATGCTTAAGATATTGAGCACTTTTTAATGCATTTATTGATTATTTGTATATCTTTCTTTATGAAGTGACTATTTAGCATATGCCAGTTTTTATTGGTTGGGCTTCCCTGGTGGCTCAGAGGGTAAAGCGTCTGTCCGCAATGTGGGAGACCTCAGTTTGATCCCTGAATCAGGAAGATCCCCTGGAGAAGGAAATGGCAACCCACTCCAATATTCTTGCCTGGAGAATCCCATGGATGGAGGAGCCTGGTAGGCTACAGTCCACGGGGTCACAAAGAGTCGGACACGACTGAGCGACTTGACTTTCTTTCTTTCTTTATTGGTTTGTCATTTTATTATTAAGAATTTCTTATATATACTGAATACAAGTAATAGGCAAGCTATATTGAGTTTCATAATATCTTTGATGAATAAAAGTCCAATTTGTCAATTTTTAATTTTATGGTTAATGCTTTTTGTGTCTTGAGAAATTTTTTCCTAGTCCAAAGTCACAAATATATTCCATGTTTTCTTCTAAAAGCTTTGTAGTTTTAGCTTTTAAATTTAGGTCTATAGTCAATTTTGAACTTTCCTTTTTTTTTTTTTTTGGTAGAAGTGAGGTAGTGGTTGAAGTTTGATTTTTCCCCTGTGGATATACAATTGTTCCTTTCCCTATTGGATTGACTTGGTCAAAAGTCAACTGATACGTGTATGGATCTATTCTGGATTCTATGCCAGTCCCAATCTATTTGTCTACTTATGCCAGTTCCAACTTTTCTTGATTACTGTAGTTTTTTGATAACCTTTAAAATCAAGTAGTCTTAAGTTGTCTCTGTTCTTCTTTTACAAGGTTGTTTTGGCTGTTCTACGTCATTGTTTTTCCTAAAAATTCTTCAAATAAGCTATTGTTATTTTGATTGGCATTGTATTGAATATATCAATTTATTTGGGGGACAGCTCAACAATATTAAGCCAACCAATCCATAAAAATGGTGTACCTCTCCATTTCTTTAGGACTTCTTAAATTTCTTTCAGCAACATTTTTTAGTTTTCTGTGTAGAGGTCTTACACATATTTTTCTAAATTTACCTGTTTTGTTTTTGATGCTATTTTAAATGAAATTAAAATTTTTTTATTTTCTTATTGTTCATCACATATATTATATATGATTGGTTTTTAACATTTACCTTGTATCTTGCATTCTTGCTAAAGTCATTTATTAGTTCTAATACATTTTAATAGTCTTTATTATTTTTTATAATCAAAATTATGTCATCTGTGAATAAAGACAGCTGTACTTTTGCTTTTGAAATATTTATGCCTTCTATTTCTTTTTCTTCCCTACTGCACTAAGATTACAGTACAGTGTTGAAGAGAAATGCTGACAGTGGCATCCTTACCTTATTCTTTTTTTTAAATTTAATTTAATGTATTTAAATTTTTAATTTTATATTGGAGTACAGTCGATTTACAGTGTTGTGTTAATTTCAGGAGTACAGCACAGTGATTCATTATACACATACAGGTATCTATTCTTTTTCAGATTTTTTTCCCTTTTAGATTATTACAGAATATTGAATAGAGTTCCTTGTGCTATATACAATAGGTTCCTATTGATTATCTATTTTATATATAGTATATGTTACTCCCAAACTCTTAATTTATCCCTCTCTCCCAGGTTCCCCCTCTGGTAACATAGGTTTGTTTTCAAAGTCTGTGAGTCTATTTCTGTTTTGTAAATAAATTCATTTATATCTTTTTCTTCTTCTTTTTTTTTAGATTCCACATATAAGTGATATGATACAATATTTGTCTCTTTCTATCTGCCTTTCAGGACTTCCCAGGTGGCGCTAATCGTGAAGAACCTGCCTGCCAGTGCAGGAGACACAAGAGATGAGGGTTCGATCCCTGGGTTGGAAAGATCCCTTGGAGAAGGGAAAGACTACTCACTCCAGTGTTCTTGCCTGGAGAATCTCATGGACAGAGGAGCCTGGTGGGCTACAGTCCATTGTATCGCAAAGAGTTGGACACAACTGAAGCGACTTAGCATGCATGCATGCATCTGACTTACTTAACATTGTATGATAATCTTTTGGCCTATTCATGTTTCTGAAATAATCTTTGCCTTATTCTTGATCTCAGTGGGAAAAGGATTTAATATTTCATTATTAAGTATGATGTTAGTTGTTGATTTTTCACAGATGTCTTTTTATTAGATTGAGAAAGTTTTCTTCTATTTCTAGATTTCTGAGTTTTTATTACAAATGAGTATTGAATTTCATCAAATGGCTTTTCAGAGTTTATTGAGATGATTTTCTGCTTTGTTGTGTTAATGTGGAGAACTGCCTCTGCCAACTTGGTGTATATATATATACATATATGCATGAATTTGGTTGTTTGATTTGATTTGTTAAAGATTTTTGTGGGTGATATTGGTCTGTAATAATGTCCTTGTCTAAAACAAGGTATCAGGATTACGCTAATCTTATATAATGAGTTCCTCCTACATTTTCAGGAATAGTTTTGTTGTTCAGTCACTCAGTCATGTCCAACTCTTTGCGACCCCATCAACTGCAGCACACCAGGCTTCTATCCGTCACCATGTCCCAGAGTTTGCTCAAACTCATGTCCATTGAGTTGGTGATGCTTTCCAGCCATCTCATCCTCTGTTGTCTCCTTCTCCTCCTGCGTTCAATCTTTCCCAGCATCATGGTCTTTTCTAATGAGTTGGTTCTTCGCATCAGGTGGCCGAAGTACTGGAGCTTCAGCTTCAGCATCAGTCCTTCCAAAGAACACCCAGGACTGATCTCCTTTAGAATGGACTAGCTGGATCTCCTTGCAGTCCAAGGGACTCTCAAGAGTCTTCTCCAACACCACAGTTCAAAAGCATCAGATTTTTTATTTATTCAGTGTTTGGGAGAATTCGCTATTGGAAACATCTGAAGCCATTTGTGAGAATTTTAAAAAATTATGAGTTCAACTTTTTAAACATATAAGGCTATCAAGATTTTCTATTTCTTCTCATGTCAGCATTGGCAATTTGTGTCTTTTAAGGAATTTGTTTGTTTCATCTAAGTTGTTGGATTAATCAACATTAAGTTGTTCATAATATTCCCTTATAGCATTTTAATGTCTGTAGGATCTCTAGTGATATCTTTTATTTCTGATATTGGCAGTTTATGACTTATATTCTTCTTGGTCAGTCTAGCTACGGGCTCATCAATTTTATTAATCACTTCAAAGAGCAAGATTTTTATTTCAATGGTTTTATTTATTGTTTGTTTTATGGTTCAGTGTATTCCATTCTTATCTATACTATTTCTTTCCTCTACTTACTTTGCTCTTTTTCTGGATTCTCAAGATGGAAACTTAGATCATTGATTTTATTTTTCTATTTTGGCTGCACTGGGTCTTTGTTTTAGCACACAGGCTTCCTCTAGCTCCGGAGCCGGCTCAGTACTTGAGAAGAGGGGCTCTCTAGTTGTGGTGCCCAGCCTTAGTTGTCCTGCAGCATGTGGAGTCTTAGCTCTGCAACCAGGGATCGAATCTGCATCCCTTGCACTGGAAGGCAGATTCTCAATCACTGGACCACCGGGGATGTCCCAGATTATTGATTTTAAATCATTCTTCTTTTAAAATGACATTTAAAAGGCTAGAATTTTCTCTAAGCACTGATTTGGCTTCCTTCTACAAATTTTATGTTGTATTTTCATTATCATTCAAGGTTCATGCTTTCTTTCCACTCAGGTCTGTGCTTAACTGTCAGTTTCTCAGAGTCTTTCACGATCAATTCATATAATCCATTTCACCTCTACCAGTCTTTATCCATGCCTTAAATTATTTTTTTTCATAACATGATATACTACAATATGTTAACATATTATATTACACATATCTATAATATATATGATATAATTTTATGTGATAGTTTATTCACTTTTTTATTATCTATCTTCTCTACTAAGCTCCTTCAAAGCAGGGGCTATTTATTTTCTCCCCTGATGTAGCCCAAGACTTTAAAAGAGATTCAAAAATATTTGTTGAATGAAGGAATAAATACATTGTTTAAAACCCTGTACAAATATCCCTATCACAGAAGGCCTACTTGATAGCCTTCTCCAGTTCTCAGGCAAGTTCACCTCACTTGTATATAATGTTTTTATCCTTGCTTATACTTTGTCCCTGGTTATAAGTGTAGCATTATTGTCTGTCTCTTCCACCAAACACCTGCTCAAGAGCCAGGATTATGTCTCTATTCACCACTGCCCAATGTAGGGCCTGAGACAGAAGAGATTAGCAAATGTTTAGAAATAAATAATGAAGTTTCATCAATCATTCCTGCCTTGCAAATCAGCACTGAGCTAGACTTGTTTGTTAGAGCAAAAACCTCCTCGTGAATGTGGGGGATTTGAACTAGGAAAAGCTTTCAGTCTGTAGGGTGATGTTGCTTGTCTGTGATCTGGGCAATGAAGCAAGTCTGAATAGGTTTTAATAAAAGTATGTCCATGCAATATTTGGCATATATCTATACAGAAAGCTATTTATTTATCTGAAATTCAAGTTTAACTGCATAGTCTATTTTATCTGGCAACCTTAATCCACGAGTTTGTAAGTATACAATAGCTTTGAAGCCTTCTGGGAAAGGTGGTGCTTTTGTTATGGCTTAGACTGGGCAAGTGCCTAGGGGCCTGGAAATGGAATTGGCCTGAGAGCCCACTAGTCGAGGGCCCCCACTTTATAGACCGCGGCCCAGAGATTGGAAGGATGTGGCCAAGTTCACACAGCGGGAGGCTGAGGGGGCGCCAAAGGGGAGGCTGGAACTTGGGCCCCCAGCTCCAACCACGGCTCCCTCCTGGGCCAGCAGCTCTGTGCTCTGGGCTGATGGGGAGGCTCAGGTTCCCACTCCCCTGCCCCTGACCTGCCCTTGGCCAGCTTCAGAGGGGGGTCTGAGGACGAAATGTGATCCTGCCATAAAATCTATACCAAACCAACTCTTCTCACAGCCCACCCGCCCGCCTCAAAGGGGGGCACCTAATCCCCATTTATGGGGCTGAGCAGCTGGGCCTGGCCCAAGTCTTTGAACGTGAGCATGGGGTGCCCTGGGTCAGCCCAGCCTTGGCCAGGGGAACCTGAGAGTGAGGGCATCTAGGGAGGCCATGCAAGTTGAGGGGCCAGCCTGTCAAGTATGGGTGAGAATATAAAATCAGAGGACTGAAAATGGAGGGTCAGTGTGGACACATCTTTCCAAGGGTGTATGAGAAGCCTGGGCTTTGGTCCAGCAGCCGAGAAGGTATTAGGGGGTTTAAAGCAGAGAGCAATAAGATCCTAATAGCAAGATGTCTTGGAGACCCCTTAGTTACAGATTCTGGAGGTTAATTCAGACGGAATGATGACAGTTCTGACTCTGAGAGTGGTGGCCACTGGACAGATTGAAAGGAAACCATTTAGATGTCAGGAGGTTGTAATGGGACAACTGGGCCATGGTGTCTGTGGGCGGTTCCCGAATGATGCCAGTTTTCTGGTTTGGGTGATGTGGTAGGTGGAGGTTCTGGCACAAAAGAGGAGCCTTAGGGAAGGTGCAGGAAGAAGCTGGGTTCCCTTGGGTGTGCTGAGTAGGAGGGGCCTGTGTAGACCCCAGCAAAGATGCCAGAAGGTAGATGTGAGCCTGGGGCCTGGAAACAGACCTGGGATGTGGAGATCAGGTTAGGCATCATCAGCCTTGAGACTATTACTGAGGGGAGAGTGAAAAGAGAAGAAAGAGACCCCAGGAATGCCAACAGGAAGACCTGGGTAGAAGCAGAGAAACCCACAGAGGAGATGGTAGGCCCCACCATCTGGGAGAAGGAAAACCAGAGAAGGGAAGGCTGTGGGAGCCAAGGAGACAGTCAGTGCTCTGAGAGTCCTGCAGGCAGAACCTTCGTTGGATTGAGCAGCAAGCCCGTGTTGGTTCTGAGGGGTGTGCTGATTTGCCAAGGAATGGGAGGCAAGGGCTTGTAAACACAGTGTAGACAACTCTCCAAAGATGATTGGTTGTGAAGAGATCTGGGAGGTGTTTGGGCAGAAGGGTGTAGTCATGGGAGGAGAATGTGGGCTTGAAGGGGAGGTTGTTTCTGAGATTCTTAAGGATGTTCAACTGCTAAAGGGAAGGAGGAAGTGGAAAAAGAGGCGGAAGGATGCCTTTCATTCTTGCCCAAATGTCAGACCTACATTATCTTCCAGACCTGGGAGGCCTACACACAGATACACACCAGAAACAAAGTTTCATGTCATATACTCAGCTTTACTGGATGAGACACTCTGTTATTTCCTCTTCTATTTTATCTTTTAAAATTGCTGGTCACAGCACCCCAAATTGAATTTGTGATCCTTGAATGATTCACCGTGGTCAGTTTGAGAAATCCCAAAGTAGAAGTCATGGGCAGAGAAGAGAGAATGGGGAGGGGTGATCTCTCTAGTGGTGAGGGCTAGGATCCAGAGGGGCCGCTGGGCTTCCCCTGGGGAGACATCCCATCTGTTATCCTGGTAGGGGAAGAGGAGATGAGTGGGAGGAGGCACAGGTAAATATCCAGGTTTTGTGGCTGAAAGTTGATGGCTTTTGTTTTCTCCTTGAAGGTCACCTGTTGAAAGGTCAGGGGAAGGAAGAGAAAGGTTGGAGGTTCTGAGGAGAGGGAAAAGATTTGAACAGCTACTGGGGGGAGCAGAAGGAGCAGGGCAACAGCTTTGAGGTTTGATGGAGGTGGGCAGCCAGGGGTTTAAAGTGGTACTGATTTTCTGGGAATCTTAGTGAAGCCGATGCAAGAGAGTTCCTTCTTTGGTTGGGGTCAGGTAAGTCCTGCCATGGAACAAGGGTGGAGATTTCTTAGCTGAGTGAATGAATGAGCAAATAGCTCATTGAACACATTTGTCAATTCAACAAATATGTGGTGAGCACTACCTATGTGTCAGGTGTGTGCCAGTATGTCCCACTATGTTCTAGGAGGGGGATACAGAGGTGACAAGGCAGAATTCTTGCCCCATTGGAAGCAAAGTGTGCAGTGGACCCTTCAGACTTCATGAGGCTTTCTTGAGGGTTTCCTCCTTTCCTTCCTTCCCTCTTTTCCTCTCTCTTTCTTAAGGTGGCAAGCCCAGTCCAGTGAAAAATGCGGAGAGATGGCCATCATCTTTCCACGTCCCTGTTTGTGTTCATTTCAGCCCAAGATGAAGGAGTCAGGAAACCTGGTCCTCATTTTAAGCAGCTCAGAAATGCAAAGCCACTTGTTCCAGGTCACACAGCACATCAGCAGAGCAGCTGAGAAGGTGAGGGGCTGAATTTCCCACTCCCGGTGCTGATCTACTCCTGCTGTCTACATGGCGCTGTCTCTACAAACCTTGACATAGGTAGGATGGTGGGGTGGGAGGTGGCAGCTTGGATTTCAGTTTTCTGGAGGGAAACCTTAACAAGCTTTTCTTTTCTTGTTTCCCTGAAGTAGAGCAAACAGGGATTACCTAAAAATGAAGTAGGTCCAGCAGGCCAGGGCATATCAGTTGAAAGCATGGCCTTTCACGGGGAATGTCTGCCCTCAGTGGAAGGTATCCGTGTGTGTGTATTCAGGATCCAGACCCCCCACCCCAATACAGACATCAGAGAAGGTATGGGAAGTGGCAAATCAGTATTCGTTAAAGACATACATTAAGAGGTACAGATGCTTGTGCAAACACGAATTTACAAGTTTTTATCCAGACTCACAAGTATGGACATATAGTTAACTGTATAGGTATACTTTCAAATACATTCATATTCACATTTAAGTGCTTACCCATTCATTTATACATATATACACACTTCCAAGAAGACATACCCATTTTAAACAAGCACACGTATGGTGTATATTTGGGGGTGTATTCAAATGCACATACCTTAGGTGTATATTCTCATGTGTATATGTGTGTTTGCATGTGAATGCACACACACACACACACACACTCACACAACAAAGAATAAAATCTAAAAGTGCTCACTGAAGGTTGTATGCTGTGAATTTACACTCCCGAGTTGGTGATGGACAGGGAGGCCTGGCGTGCTGTGATTCATGGGATCCCAAAGAGTCGGACACGACTGAGCGACTGAACTGAACTGAACTGAACCCCTCTCCAGTCTCATTTCCATCTGGGCCTTCAGCAGGGATCACATGTTCTGTCTTGCCTCCGCGCCTTTGCAGGGGCTGTTTCTTCTCCTAGAATATCTCTCACTGCTGCCTCCGCCACTCCTCACCTTTCAGCTAAGTGTATCTATCCCTTCCTCTGGGACCCCTGCCTGGGCGCCCACTTGGCATTTTCTATGCCTCCTTTCATAACACTCAGCCTCTTGTTCTAACTGCTCACACTGTCCGCTGTTTAGTTCATGACTGTACATAGGAAGGCCTTAACAAATGTAGGTTGCCTGAATAATAACCACTGTGTACGGAGTGCTTGGCTATGCCAGGAACTGCAGTAGGTGGGTACAGGTATTAACTTTCTATTATTGATGGCATTTTATAGGGGAGGAAAGGGAGGCATCCTAAGTGTCAGAGCTGGGATTTGAACCCAGGGTGGACTCTTTCTACTCCCAAGTGTTTCTCTGATTCCCCTTTTCCCCAGAAGTCTGCGCTTAGAGACCCACCCACTAGTTCATCCTTATCCTGCTCTTCTTCCCAGGGACTTCCCACCTCCCTGGCCGAGGGCCTTGAGGTCCCTATATTCATATCTCAGGGGTGCCAGCCCTGGTGTAGCATGGGGCTGGGGCGGAGCAAAATCTTCCGGGAAAGGAGCAAAAGGGAACCCCTGGAAACAGGTTTGAGGGGATGTGGAGGTGGGGGTGCAGCTGGGGGCGGAGTTATTCAGCCGATCCAAAGCGAACTCCCGTGGGGAGAAAGCTCTTTTCGAGCCCACGCCCGGCGGAAGCGCCTGGGGTCAGCGCTGTCCCCTGAGCTGGAAGCGGGGCGTGGGGTCCTCATGGGCAGCGCGCTCAGCTGGGTCGGGGGCGCCGGGAGATGAGCGGAACGGGCGGCGGGCCGAGCTCGGGCTCCCGGCGTGGGGCGGGCGGCTGGCCGGCCGACCGGGTGGCGAAATGTCTTTTCCAGATTAGGGGCCCAGCCCGCGCTGTTGACACAGTCGTAAGTTTTAATGAGAAATTTTGAGTATTTGCGTGGGAGACGCCGCCTCTGTGTGCACAGATGCCGCGGGCTGGCGGCGCGGGGTCCGGGCCTCCCGGGGGCGCCGCTGCCACAGGCCCGGCACGGATTCCTTTCAGGCAAAGGGGAAACATTTAAACTCGCTCACCTTTGAACTGCCAGGGACTCTGTTTACCTTGGCTGCCCGACTGGCAGTTTTACAGATATTAAATACCGTCCTTAGGGTGATCTGGGGCCTCCCTCCATCCCCACGCCCCGCCTGGGGCTGGCCCGGGCGCCCATCCTCACGGGGGTCACTGGGGTGGCTTCCCAGGCACACGGCTTCCCGAGGGGTCGCGAGCCCCTCCCCTGCAGATGGCTTTCTGTATTTTGTGCTGGAGAGACGCCCCGGGGCTCTCCCTTCTCATCCACTCCCTAGCCCATTCATCTCTTAATTCGATTTTCTGTGTCAGGGCCAGAGCGATGTGGAGGAGATGCAAGGCTGTCTGGGGCCGGCTCACACTTTCTTGATCTCTGTGTCTAGAAAGGGGATGTCTCAAGTGTAGGCGCCTCCCAGGCAGGACCCAGGTTGCCTGGCTCTCATCTTCTCAGGGGATAGTGGAGACTCCTCTGCCTAAAGAGCCCTGCGGGACGGAGGAGGGCTCTGCTTGAGCCCCAGGCTTCAGCCCTGGCGGTCAGAGGGCTCCCTGCAGAGGAGCAAGCCATGTTGATTTTACGGAGAAGGCTGCTATGCACATTTCACTGCTGATTTATTGGTTTTTAACTAGATCCTTATGCTGGGCTAAAAAAGCCATCTTGCACTTTGCAAGGCTCTGCTGACTGCTGCCGAAAATGACACACACAGGCTCCTCCTGCCCCCACCCACTCCACCAAAAGGGCTGTGGTGGAGGTGTGAGCCTGGAGTCCTGTTCTGAGCAGGGAGCTTCAGCCCCCAGCCCCTGACCACCTGCGGTGTACACTCGGGTGAGTGTGTTTGTGTGTAGAAGAATTTATGGACTTGAAGGGAGGGGCTGGGAGAGGCGGAGGTCCCAGATTGAGCCCTGGAACATACTGCCATCTCTTCTCCCCCAGGGCTCACACAACACTTGTCATACGTTTTGGTGAACTCCGGAGTCAGGTGAACCTAGGCTGACAGCTTGGTTATCGTCCCAGCTGTGTGATTTGGGAAAGTTAACTAACCTCTCTGACTTCTGATTCATCATCTTTGGAGTGTGTATAACTCTGATCTAGGATGTGGGGATCACGTGAAATATTAACCCAGCATCCAGCACACAGAGGGGGCTTACTGACTAGATTTCCTTTTAAATTCTTCCTCTCAGCCCTGGCTGGTCACTCCCAGTAAGGGGAAACTCTTTAACACATGGGTGGGTGAGCCATACTGCCTCCCAGTACTGTGTGCAGTTAGTTCTTCATGAGTCACACGGAAAATTATATACTAATATAGACCACCAGTTTATAAATCATAAAGCACTTTTAACGTATTAGCTCATCAAATCCTCATAAACGTTCTATGAAAGAAGAGATGGGATAAAAGGAAGTAGCAAAGTCATTTGACCCAGACAGATAAAGGGATTTTATCGTAGAACCATAATTTGAACCCAGGGCAGACAATTTCTAGCCTAGAGCACTTTCCTTGACAGCAGCTGTCTCTCCTGTTATTCAACATTGCTTCTCTTCTTAGGGAGAATGGCTTCATGGAAAAGGAGGCTTTTCTTAGGGAGAGGGATCTTAGATACACAGATGGGATACTTACAGACATGGAAGCAAAGGAGACCCACATGACACCCGCCTGTTGGAGAAGCCAGCCTTGGAAGAACAACGAAAGCAGGGTGGGCACAGTGAAGACAGGTCTGATTGAGACCCCCAGAACTCAAGGAGCTGGAGGAGGACGCTGGCCGCATCTGCAGAATCCATCAGGCGGCTTGATGGGTCGCCGTTAAACAAAGATGGGATAAGGTTACATGTGTTTTCCGTGGGAGTCGGCTCCAATTTCAGCCTGATGATTTAGTCAGGTGTAAGCATGAAGTTTCCAATTTAGAGAAATAAATCTCCAGTGATTTTATTATCCCCTGTTTTACCCTGACACCCAACTTCACCCCGGCCCCCTGTCAAAGCCCTCATGATGTGTTTATATAGGGCGCACTGTAATTGATTGGCATGCAATAGAACATGACACAGAAAATGTGGCCTTCCCCACCAGGCCCAACTCTGGGAGCTTCCATATTTCATCATCCCTCGGGCCCAGTCTCAGGCCCCCACTCACAGTGGCCTCAAATTCCTGGGATTCTAAGTTGTCTGGGAATAGGAGGACAGGGCTAAGGAGTCCAGTCAGGCACCCCAAGGCGGGCTCAGAAGGAGTTTTGATTTGGAGATGTGGGGTGAAGAACGCCAGAAAGGGACATCTGCCCTGGATAGAGGCTCTTTTGGAATGGCCTGTCTCCTGACCTCAGAGGTCCTGCCTTTTCTGAGAGCTGCTGAAATGAATCATCTGTGTCTCCGAGGCTTGGTAATTCTACAGTTCTACGCTTCTGAGATGGTCAGATTCAGATAATTTTTTATTTCAGTCTATGACTCTGTGGTCCTAGATTTATGAGTCTATGACAATAATAAGTAATACAGGTAAATACTATTGTATACTATGATAATATTTCCCATAAATATGAATATAAACGTAGGTGTGGATTTGAATACTGATATTAGTGCTAAACTAATAATTCCAGTGTTGTTTATCATAGGCTTTCAATATGCCCAGCATATTAGGTACGTTATGCATTAGGTACCTTATGAAATTCTTTCATTTACTTTTCCCAGCAACTCTGTAGGAAGACATTGTAATCTCTGTCTTATACATGATACCACTGAAGATCAGACAAGTTAAAAAGTTGTTCAAGTCTATACTGTTGGTCTCTATGTTTTAAGATTCTGGGATTTTAGTATTCTTGCCTACAAAGCAGTCAAGATAAGAGGGAAAGCAAACAGATATGGGTTGAGAAGCAATTCCAACTTCATGGGTTGTTGTTAGATATGTGCCTTATAAGTGCCCAGTGTTAGCATAGCTGTCACTGATGCTGTCTTCAGTCCTTGGAGAAGTATCAAGGTAGAGAATCCCCAAGATTCAGGATAGAGAATGAGGGCTCAACCTTCACCTAATCCAGATGATGGAGGAGTGCACTTCTGATTTCTCTAGAATCATATCATTTCTGCATCTGAAGGAAAGAGTCATTAGCCCAGCCTCTCAACTAGGATCTAGGTTCTTCCCCTGATGGAGGTGGGGTGCCTATTTTCTATTTGTGCATCTTTAGAACGGGAAGCTTCTACCTCTGAATGAGCTGAAACATGTTTTCCCGTAGCTTTGATTTAGGGATACTAACTCTTACCTGCAGTTCAGTTCAGCTCAGTTGCTCAGTTGTGTCCAACTCTTTGTGACCCCATGGACCACAGCATGCCAGGCCTCCCTGTCCATCACCAACTCCTGGAGTTCACTCAAACTCATGTCTATTGAGTCGGTGATGCCATCCAACCAGCTCATCCTCTGTCATCCCCTTTTCTTCCCGCTTTCAATCTTTCCCAGCATCAGGGTCTTTTCAAATGAGTCGGTTCTTCACATCAGGTGGCCAAAGTACTGGAGTTTCAGCTTCAACATCAGTCCTTCCAATGAATATTCAGGACTGATTTCCTTTAGGATGGACTGGTTGGATCTCCTTGCAGTCCAAGAGACTCTAAAGAGTCTTCTCCAACACCACAGTTCAAAAGCATCAATTCTTCAGTGCTCAGCTTTCTTTATAGTCCAACTCTCACATCCATACATGACTACTGGGGAAACTATAGCCTTGACTAGATGAACCTTTGTTGGCAAAGTAATGTCTCTGCTTTTTAATATGCTGTCTAGGTTGGTCATAACTTTCCTTCTAAGGAGTAAGTGTCTTTTACTTTCATGGCTGCAGACACCATCTGCAGTGGTTTTGGAGCCCAAAAAAATAAAGTTTGCCACTGTTTCCACTGTTTCCCCATCTTTTGCCATGAAGTGATGGGACCGGATGCCATGGTCTTAGTTTTCTGAATGTTGAGCTTTAAGCCAATTTTTTCACTCTCTTCTTTCACTTTCATCAAGAGGCTCTTTTAGTTCTTCTTCAATTTGGTGTCATCTGCATATCTGAGGTTATTGATGTTTCTCCCAGCAATCTTGATTCCAGCTTATGTGTGTAGGGCCACAAGTAAATCTGCTTCCTCTACTCGATGACTTTGGAGATTTTGAACCATAGTACGTGAAATCTGTCTACTGACTTATCCACTCATCCATCCATCCATCCCCCCATCATCTATTAATCACACACCTGAGTGTCTATCCATTTCATCATTCACCTATTCGCTCATCCATTTTCCACTCATCATCCATCCATCCATCCATCAACGCATTAATTCTTCCCTCCTTTTGTCTATTTCTTCATCTCTCCATCCATCCACCACTACTGTAATAGCCATCCCTCATTCATCTATTCATCTCTCCATTTACTTGACTCATTGAGGGACAGTCACTCAAATGGCACTTGTCAGGCACTCTGGGGAGGAAACAAAGATGAATATACTCTCAGTAACCTTGAAAGAGAGACTAGGCTCTCATCTACAGGGTTTGCTCATTTCAAGGTATCAACAGTGTAGATGTTGACCAATAGTTTTAGCAGTTTGTACATTAGCACTGGGTGAGGGGTTCAGGCTCTAAGCACAACTAGGGGTCAGGTTAGAGAGGGACCAAAGTGAATGTGCTATTCAGATTGGGCTTCCTGCGTATTATTTTCTTGACTTTATAAGCTGGTTTCTCAGACATGATCCCTCCACTGGACCAACCCTGAAGTTTTGTAGTGATTCCATTCATTCATTCATTGGTTCAAGAAATAGTTTTTGAGCATTATTGTCTATCTCTTCAGATATTGTGGTGAGTAACAGATTTATCATTTAGTATAGGAAGCAGATGATAAACAAGTAAACAAATAAGTACCCAATATAATTCCAAATAGTAATAAGTGCCGTTAAAAAAAAGAGCAGGAAAGGACAGAGCAGGAAGGAAGATGCTATTTTAGATAGGAAGACTGGGAAGACTTCTCTGAGAAGATGACATTTGGGCAAGGATAGGAATTGTTGGGGATTCCTAGGGATGGAGGCCCCAGTTCTTGGCTTCCCGTTTCCACTGGAGAAAGGGAAAGATATGCACCAGGACTGGAATCATGGGAGCCTTGGGCCCTTAGCTGGAAAAAGAAAGATGGTTCATCAAGAAGCAGAGCTGGGACCTCCTTGGTGGTCCAGTGGTTACGAATCCACCTGCAAGCGCAGGGGACATAGGTTTGATCTCTGGTCCAGGAAAATCCCACCAGCCTTGGGGCAACTAACCCTGTGTGCCAGCTACTGAGCCAGTGCTCTAGTTCACAAAGCCACAACTACTGAAGCTCTCATACATAGATCCTATGTTTCACAATAAGAGAAGCCGCTGCAGAGGGAAGCCTGTGTGCTGCAACAAAGAGTAGCCCCTACTCACCACAACCAAAGAAAGACCCAGTGCAGCCAAAAATAAACAAATAAATAAATCCCCCCCCCCCCCAAAAAAAAACGATGAGTCTTAGAATCCCCAAGGGGCCAGGAGAGGTAGAGGGCCAAGGTGAAATCAGTGCCTTTCCTTTGGGGCGAGAAGAGAGAATGATGTACTCAGCCTAAAATGAGAGATGAATGGAGACAGTTGTAGGCTTGGAGTCCAGATACCTGGTCTCTAATCCTAGTCTCTGGTTTACTGTGGTACCTAGGAAAATCCCTTCTTCTCTTGAGATCCTTACTATAAATTGAGGGGTTTAAACCAGATGATGCTTGTGAATCCTTCTAGTTAGAACATGCTTGATTTGCACTGATATAAAATAGGCTGGAATTTCAGCAAGAGGGTAGCAGGTAAGATATCAAATGCAACTTCCACTAAAACAGTTTACCTACCGTGGGATACACTTTGCCTTCTAGAAACCTGGTAGCCAGACACACAGATCTGTTCTGGGCCCAGATTGGATCTAGGCCTCAGGGAATTGATTGTATATATCACTTGATGTGAACAGCCAACTCATTGGAAAAGACCCTGATGCTGGGAAGTTTGAAGGTAGGAGAAGAGGGCAACAGAGGATGAGATGGCTGGATGGTATCACTGATGCAATGGACATGAACTTGGGCAAACTCGGGGGAAATGGTGAGGGACAGGGAGGTCTGGCGTGCTGCATTCCATGGGGTGTAAAGAGTCGGACACAATTGGGCAACCAAACAACAACATGATCATTTATATCCAAAGATGTCCCCAGGTGAACCATGCTTCCTGGTATTCACGTCCTGTGCATTCCACTCACAATTACCTGGGCTGATCCTGTGACTCTTCTGACCAATAGAGTGTGGTGGAAGCGATGATGCACCAGTTCTGGTTGGAAGATACCTGATGCATACATAACAAATTACCACAAACTTGGAGGCTTAAGACAACACTCACTTATTAGGTCATAGTTCTGTAGGTCTACGCATGGCACAGATGGGTCCTCTGCTCATGGCATCACCAGGGTGAAATTAAAGGTGTTGGCTGGGGCTGTGACCTCATCTGAGGGTTGGGGTTAATCTTCTTTCTGAATTCTCTCGGCAGCACTGAAGTCTTTGTGGCTGTAGGACTGGGGTCCTCATTGTCTTTCTGGCTCTCAGCCAAGGGCCTGTCTAAGGTCCTAGAGGTTGTTTTCATATACTAGCAGCATGGCCCTCTCTCAGCATGGCAGTTCTGTTCTTCCAAGCCAGCAGAAGAATTTCTCTCTCCAGTTTGCTGTGATGGCATCTTACATAGTATAACATAATCTATGCCATTGCCTTTGCCATATAATGTAACATAATCAACAGAGTCACTTTCCCACCATATTTTCAGGTCCTGTGCACACTTAAGGGGAAGGGATTATACAAAGTGTGTACACCTGTGGGTGGAAATCTTGAGAGTCATCTTAGGATTCTCCCTATCTCACTGACCCAAGATTTAGGAAGACCTGGCAACTTCCACTCAAGTCCGCTTGAGATCCCTGAGCTGTGATCTAAGAAGTCAGGCTGCCCTGATAGAGAGACCAAATGGAGAAGCCACCTGGGGAGGGGATAGGTCTTGAAACTACATGGAATGAGAGAGGCCTAGGTGCCCAAGTGTCCCAGCTGAGCCCAGCCTTCTAGCCATCCCTGCTGAAATGAGCTTTCTTTGTGAGATGCACAGATGAGCTCTCTTAGATATTCCAGCCCAGTTATGCCCCCTGAAGTCTGCAGCCCCAGAGGACATCATGTGGGGTAGAAGAACCATCCAGCTGAACCCAGTCAACCCAATGAGAGTAGTAAATGATTCCACCTGCCAAATGCTCCTTGTTCTAGGAGGAAATATGGTTCTTCCCATTGTATTTTTGGGGTCATGGCAAACCTGTCTCTTGTGTGGAATTTCTCCACAGCAGAGTCTCTGTTGTGGAGGGTGGTGCCATCATTGAGGGATGTGACTGGTCACAAGGCTGGTTCCTTCCTAAGTATCTTCAGAGGCAATGTGGCTGAGTGGGGAAACTTCTAGAAGAGAAGGCTAGGGATCTGGACAGTAGCACCAACTGTTACCCTACAGCGTGATCTTAGAACTATAGGCATCAATTCTATGGTGTTCATACACATTAACATACGACATAATAACATTAATTCAACACAATAACCCTGGGAATAGATACAGTTATTACTCCATTTTATAGATGAGGAAATGCAGGTACAGAGATGTTAAGTAACTTGCCCAAAGTCACACAGCTAGAAAGCGGTGGAAGCTGTCTCTTTCCTGAACAAAATAATTCTGACTCTCAGATTCTGGAATTTCATGGTTCTAGGATGTCTAAGATTCTACAGCTCTTAAGGTCCTGGTAGTCCCAAATTCCATTAGTTTGAAGATCTTAAAATGCTCAGATTCCAGGTTGAAAAAGCAAATGCCTGGCATTTGTGGGAGTGGGGGCCCAGGCTGTGAGGGGGAATGACACAGCTTGAACCTTCAGCCCCCCTCAGCCCTCCGCTCCAGCAGTTAAAGACACCACTGCCCCTGTAGGCACTGCTTTCATTTCTCTGAAACTTGAAACCTCTCTTGGAGCCTTTGGTGGTAAGAGAGCAGGAGGGAGACCTCCTTGCCCCATAACGCCTGCAGCATCCACGGAGAGGGGCCAGAATAAGCAGTGAGAACGGGACTCGGAGTTCCCTGAGAATGATAACATTCTCCACATCCCGCAGACCCCAAATAAACCCACGTCGTCCTCAGGCACTGCCGAGGCCTGAGGAGGGGAGGGAGGTGAGTGTTTGCATAGGGCCCACCACCCTGGGTGTTGTGTTTCTGTTGGAGTGGGGGCCATAGGACTGGCGGCCCTAGAATAGCTATCCGCTTCTCGACCGCGGGGAGGCCGTCCAAGGCCCGGAAGCAGGGCTGGCTGGCTGCGTTCTGCAGGCAGAGATAAGAGCCAGGTCAGGGTTGACATGTGGAAGTGTTTAAGAGTCCGGGAGATCGGACACTGCAGAATGAGATGTCCTCGAGGGCCTGGGGGCCCAGGGGTGACTGACTCCGGTGGCCTCATTCTACAGATGGCGAAACTGAGGGGAAGAGAGTGGCTACCACACAACATTCAGTGTGGAGTACAGAAAAACCTCTGAAATGGACCCTGCACTTCAGTTCCACCAGCCTAGTTAGTGCCCTTAACTCCAATACTGTCTCATCTCCAGGCCTCTGTTCATGCTGTGCACTCTACTTGGAGGGCCTCCCACCTCTTCTTTTCCTGTCGAAATACTTAGCATTCAAGGCACAGCTCTGAATCTTCCTCCTCCAGGAAGCCTTCCTTCATCCTTCCCCTGTCTCTGATATCCTTTCACCCCCTTGTCTGAGTACTGCCTCTCTCTTTTGTTACATGTCACTGTCCCCTTTCAAGTAATAATAATAGTGAACTGACTGATAGGCCAGGCAATTCACATGCATCCTCTTAAAAAAAAATCCTCAATACAAATGGGCAAACTGAGGAGCAGAGAAGTTAAGCAACTTACCCAAGGCTGCACAGCTCATGGCTAGCAGAGCCTGGGTATTGATTCAAACTTGGTATGGCAGTATAGTCCACACTCCTGTATTTCGTTTTCATTTTAGGACCTAGCATAGTGTCTTACACCTAGTAAGTGTGTTGTTCAATAAATATTTGTTTACTAAATGAGGGAGGTGCTTTAATAAGAAAATAAAATTTACTTGTTATCCTGCCACATAGAGAGTCTGGGAAGTCATCCTTTAGATTTTTTTATAATGCAGGGATACACTTTCTGTTTGTTTGTATTTTGTCTGAGCCATGCAGCATGCGGGATCTTAGTTTGCTGATCAGGGATTGAGCCCGTACCCACTACAGTGGAAGTGCAGAGCCCTAACCACTGGACAACATTTTATCATCATTTGAAGATGATAGATCAGGCATCAGTGTACAATGTTTGACATTTTGTTGTGTTTTTTTTTTATATCTAATAAGTATTCATTGGATGAAAATACACAAGCTGCTGCTGCTAAGTTGCTTCAGTCGTGTCCAACTCTGTGCGATCCCATAGATGGCAGCCCACCAGGCTCCCCCGTCCCTGGGATTCTCCAGGCAAGAACACTGAAGTGGGTTGCCATTTCCTTCTCCAATGCACGAAAGTGAAAAGTGAAAGTGAAGTCGCTCAGTCGTGTCCAACTCTTAGCGACCCCATGGACTGCAGCCTACCAGGCTCCTCCGTCCATGGGATTTTCCAGGCAAGAGTACTGGAGTGGGGTGCCATTGCCTTCTCCGACATAAGCAATAGTCTGTGCATATTAAAGAGATTTGAGGAGTGTTGCAAGGCTTGCCAAAAACACCTCCTCTGCCTTGTGACAGTAGTCCTAGAAATTCCTATTGTTAGACTCACTCCTCTGGATTAAGTTACTGCTTCCAAGGGGTTCTGGAAAATTAAATATTGTATATCAGTTACCTGAGAAAGACTAAGCCAATTAGCACTTGGAATAGATCTGTTCCCAGTCTTGATAGAATGACACGACATCTTTTTCAGGTTAAGGAAGTTCTTTTTTATTTCTAATTTGCTAAGAAGTTTTTCCCTTTTCAATTATGTATGGATGTTAAATTTCATCAAATATCGTTTCTGCATCTGAGATGAACATACCATTTTTCTCCTTCAATCTGTTTATATGGAAAATTTGTTAAACATTTTTGTATGTCAGATCATCTTTGAATGATGAAGATAAACCAGCTTGCTCATTATGGGTTATCTTTTTTATATTTCTGCATTCAGCTTTTTAATATTGTTTACAATTTTTGCCTCTGTGTTAAATTGGCCTATACTTATCCTTTCTCATACTTTTCAGGTTTTGATATTGTGTTTATGATAGCTTCTTATGATAAGTAGGGAATATTCCCTCTTTTTATCTATTTTGAAACAGCTGTGTAAGACTGAAATTACTTGTTCCTTCAGTAAAAACCTTGGGTCTGGATTCTCTTTTAGCAAAAGAGAATTTTTCAACTACATATTTAAAATATTTCGTGACTATAGGGCAATCTAGACGTTTTAACTTTTTGGGTCAGTTTTGGCAAATTGTAATTTGCTTTTTTCATCCACAGTTTTATATTTATGTACAAAAATTTGTCATAATATCCTTTTTTAATATTTGCAGCATATATTTAGTTATAACTCCATTCACTGCTAACTTTTTCCCCTTTCTTGTTGAGATATAATTGACATATAACATTATATTAATTTCACGTGTGCAATATAATGATTTTGTATATGTAAATATTGAGAAGTGATCACCATCAACTGATCAGCACCCAGTTACAAATTTTCTTCATCTTCTGAGAGAGCTTTTAAGATCTCTCGTAGTCACTTTCAAATATACAATACAGTATTATTATTATTATTATAGTCGCTTTACACTACTGTGTCATTTTCTGCTGTGACAGTGAACTAGCCATATGTATACATGTATCCCCTCTTTTTCGAATTTCCTTCCCATTTAAGTTACCACAGAGCACTGAATAGAGGTGCTATACAGTAGGTTCTCATTAGTTATCTATTTTATACATAGTCGTGTATATATGTCAATCCCAATCTCCCAATTCATCCCACCCCTTTTCCCCCTTGGTATCTATACATTTGTTCTTTATGTTTGTGTCTCTATTTCTGCTTTGCAAATAAGATCATCTATACCATTTTACTAGTTTCCACATATATGCACCAATATACAGTAGTTGTTTCTCTCTTTCTGACTTACTTTATGCTGTATGAGTCTCTGGGTCCATCCACATCTCTGCAAGTGACACAATTTCATTCCTTTTCATGGCTGAGTAATATTCCATTGTTTATATGTACCACATCTTCTTTATCCATTCCTCTGTTGATGGATATTTAGGTTGCTTCCATGTCCTGGCTATTGTAAACAGTGTTGCTATTAACATTGAGGTTCATGTATCCTTTTGAATTATGGTTTTCTCTGGGCATATGCACAGGAGTGGGATTGCTGAGTCATAATGGTAGTTCTATTTTTAGCTGTTTTTTTTTTTTTTAAGGAAACTCCATTCTATTCTCCATAGTGGCTGTATTAATTGACATTCCCACCAGCAATGTAACAGGGTTCCCTATTCTCCACACCCTCTCCAGAATTTATTGTTTGTAGATTTTTTTGATGATGGTCATTCTGACCAATGTGAAGTGATGTCATTGTAGTTTTGATTTGCATTTCTCCAGTGGTCATGTATGGATGTGAGAGTTGGACTGTGAAGAAAGCTGAGCGCCAAAGAATTGATGCTTTTGAACTGTGGTGTTGGAGAAGACTCTTGAGAGTCCCTTGGACTGCAAGGAGATCCAACCAGTCCATTCTAAAGGAGATCAGCCCTGGGTGTTCACTGGAAGAACTGATGCTAAAGCTGAAACTCCAATACTTTGGCCACCTCATGCAAAGAGTTGACTCATTGGAAAAGACTCTGATGCTGGGAGGGATTGGGGGCAGGAGGAAAAGGGGACGACAGAGGATGACATGGCTGGATGGCATCACTGACTCAATGGACGTGAGTCTCAGTGAACTCTGGGAGTTGGTGATGGACAGGGAGGCCTGGCGTGCTGCGATTCATGGGGTCGCAAAGAGTCGGACACAACTGAGCGACTGAACTGAACTGAATCGTCCTGTTGAGTATCCTTTCATGTGCCTGTTGGCCATCAGTATGTCCTTTTTGTAGAAATATCTATTTAGGTCTTCTGCCCATTTTTGGATTGGGTTGTTTGTTTTTCAAATATGCAATACAGTGTTATTAAATATAGTCACCATGCTGTACACTAGCAACCTCTTATTTAATCCTCACACTATCTGTCTTGATAGATAAGGAAATCGAAACCCTGAGAGGTAAAGTTATCTGCCTGAGGTCACACACCCAGGAAATTCCAGAGAAGAGGCATACACCTGGGTCTGACTGGCTTCACCATGCACACCCAAGCCACGGGATTCTCAATTTCCTAGATGTCACTCATCTTCAAGGACATGGCTCTCGGTCATGCTGCCTTTTCATTTTTCATCTACACCTGACCCCACTCTGTCAGCTGTTCAGGGGCAGAACTCCTGCTAGCTTCACTGAACGATTCCCCAAAGAAAGTGCCCACTGAAAGTTGGGTTAATTTAGGGACTATGAGACCATTAAGGTGGAATAATTTAGGACCCAGGGAAGGGCCCAGATGATGAGCGTCCAGGGTGTTTCTGGTCTGTTTTGTCCCTAAACCATCAGGATAGTTTCCTGGAAGATGGTGTTGAGCTCTCCCTTGAAAAATGGTATAAGAGGCGGAATCAGAGGAAGCATTGAGGTGGGAAGAGGGAACCTACAGGAGCCAGAGAGAGGCTCATTCAGCTGGAGTTGGAGCCCCTTGATGCTGAAAATTGGAAGCCTTAAGCCACAGAGGGAAAAGCACTGAGACTTGGTGAGAGAGGCAGTGGGGATCCGAGGTGGGTTCTTGGGTGGCAGAATGATGGAGATTCCCAGGGCAGCCCAGGAAGGAACTCACCAGGTGTGTCTCCAAGCTTCTCCCACTTGCCTTGCCTTCAGTGACGAGCCCTGGCCACCTCACTGGAGGATGATCCTGTGGTGTTTCCTGGAAGGATTCCTCAGGTAGAGGCACCTGGAGATGATGGAGAAAAGGACATAAGTTGCAAGAAGACCAGGGAATCCATCAGGTGGCCATTTAGTCCCTCAGGGCAGACCGACTGGGGCACCATGTGCAAGGAGCATGATGCTGAGCCCAGGTCTCCAGTTTCCCTGTCTTCTGACCAATAGTGGACCATTGGGTTTCCAAGCTCATCCAGACGTGCACAGTGTGTACGTAAGGGCCCAAGCTTTGGGATCCGGCAGGCTGAGGCTATCTCCCAGCCTTACCACCTTACCAGCCAGGTGCCTTGACACAAATGGCTTAGTTCCTCCAAACCTCAGTTTCTGGTTTCCTCATGTGTAAAATAGGCACAAAACCCTGTATTTCTCAGGGATGTAAAATAATTGGCCCACAGAAATGCTTGGAAGATGATGGCCATCCCTGCAATGCTATTTCATCTACATCCCATCCTTGTGCCTCTGTCTGTCCAGTGGGATTGTAGGGCCTTTAATAGTTCCAATTAGAGTCCATGTGCCTCTAGATCTTTCTGGAGCTGCAGACAGCTGTCATCTGCTTTTTGGTCAGTGGCTCCTGGATTTGGGATCAGGAGCCTGGGCCAGCTCTCAAAGTTGTTTGATTCTCTGGGTTTCTGATTCCAAGGTTCTCGGGACCCCTGCTTTCACCCCCAGTCTCTCTGTGAACACCCTCCCTGCCTCCTCCTCCCATCTCTGTCCCCTCAGTGTGACTCTGCTTGCTCACCTGCCTCCAAACCTTTGCTCACACCTTCACCCTGGAGCACCTTCCCCTTCACTCTCCATGCAGCTTTCTCTAACTTCTCCTTTTAGACTCTAGTGGGCTGGGTCCTTTGGCTCTTTCCCAAGACTACAGGGTGGGTATTGGGTGAAGGTCTTTAAGTGGCCTGGGATAGAAGAGACATTTCCAAATGTCAGGATCATAGGCAACTGTCCATCCATTCATTCAATCATCCATCCATCCATTTATTCATGAAGCTCATGCTCTGGCCAGGCCCTTTGCTGGTGCTGGAACACTGAGGGAAATGGCACAGCAAAGTCTTAAGGAGCAGCAATTTTGGTGTTTGCCTGACCAAAGTATCAGTATCGATTCTGCCACTTTCTAACTGTAGCCTTTGCAACTGATCTACCTTCTCTGAAATTTACATTCAACATTTGTAAAAGGGATTGTTGTGAAGATGAATGGGGATAATCCATTTATTGGTGTCTCAATGGTAAAGAATCTGCCTGCATTGCAGGAGACAAGGATTTGATCCATGGGTCAAGAAGATCCCCTGGAGAAGGATATGGCAACCCATTTCAGGACTCTTGCCTAGGAAATCCCAAGGACAGAGGAGCCTGGCAGGCTATAGTTCATAGGGTCACAATAGTTGGTCACGACTTAGTGACTAAATCACCACCACCAGTCTTCTTGGGCTGCAGTAACAAAATACCACATACCAGGTGGCTCAAACGACAGAAATGTATTTTCTCTGTTCCAGAGGCTGGAGGTCTGAGATCAAGGTGCTAGCAGTGTTGGTTTCTGGTGAGGCCTCCTTCCTTGGTTTGTAGATAACTCTGCTCTTGTTGTGTCCTCACATGGCCTTTCTTTGTGCATCAGTTTTTATCAGATTAGAGATCTGCCATTCTAACCTCATCTAAAAGTCCTATCTCCAAATATAGTCACGTTGGGGATTAGGGCTTTAACATAAGATTTGGTGGGGACACAGTTTAGTCCACAGTATCATGTTAAGTGTTTAGCTGAGCTTGGACGGTGCTTAGTGACTGCTCCTATGGAGTCTCAGCTTAACGGCTGAAGGATATGATGGCGATGATGAAGACTCAGTCGCTGTGTCCTTCAGAGTTTCTGGATCTGGTCGCAGAAACTGGCCTGTACATAGGAAAGGATGAAAAGGGGCTAGGGATATTTAGAAAGATTATCCAAGGGTAGAGTCAGAATGCTGTTCTAGGTATTTGTCTACAGCAGTGTGCTGCTTAGAGTTGTGATCTCAAAATTAAAGTGTGTGTTTCCGTGGACTGGGAGCTCCCTGAGGGCCACAGCCTGCTGGCCCAACGCTGGGGGCCGAGCACACGATCAGGTACCTGAGAGTGTGATGATAACTGATAGCCATATAGACCACAACTGGCTTTGAGGATTTATTGAGTTACTAAAATGATTTAGCTGGAGTAAAGCTCATTAGATAATGAGCATAGCTTTTAGGCGCAGAAGTAGGATAAGCCCTGGATGGAGCTGAGGCTGCTGACCATGGCAGACCAGGCATCACCTGCTCAAGTCTCACATCTCTCCCTCCATCCTCCGAGGGGCCAGGGTCAGTGTCTGGGGGAGTCAGGACTGTCTGTCCAACTGTGCCAGGAGCTACAGGAGCAAACAGAGTTGTCCACTGGTGACACTGCTTAACTGATTTCCCACTTCAGCTTCCTTATAAGCCTTGGGAGGTAAAACAGGATTTTTACAATCATTTGTCAGCAGATGAAGCCGAGACCCAGGGAGTGGGAGTGACTTGCTAAGGTCAGGAGTATGAGCAAGCCCGGGGCAGATGTGGGACCAGGCCTCTCTTGTCCTGACTCACCCAGGCCTCTGTGACCTGCCTCTGTGGGAGGGGTCTTCATGGCTAAGCAGACACACGTGGTTATCTCCAGCTCCCTGGAGAGCCCCATGGCATCGGGCACACTGGATTCAGTGCCCTTTAGGTTGATCCTCCACTCCTCCAAGGTCATCTTCCACTTTGAGGGTTTTCTCTGCTTCTCACATCAGCAGAGACCCAGGAAGGGGTTTGAAGGTGAGGTTTTGTGCAAGGAGAGCTGGGCTAAGTGGGGACTGCAATGTCTCCTGCACACAGGATAGAAATGAGAGATGGGTTGGGGGTTGAGGGAGGCTTGAAGGGGTTCTCTTTGCACAGAGGCCTCCTTGGGAGCACCAAGGAGGGGAAGACCTGTCCCGCCCCCTCACGGAGGCCATATGTTGTCCTGGTTCAGGCAGGCATTCTGGAGCCAAGCACATGAGCACCCACTCCTCCACCCTGCTCTGCAAGCAACTTACACCTCTGAACCTCAGTTTTCTCAGTTTGACATGGGCACACTCATAAGGATACTTAGCTCATTGTGTGGTTGAGAGGGTCAGATGAGGTAATGCACTCTGACACCCGGGAAGCATTAGATAAGACCATGATTTGCTTTCTCCTGGCCAGGAGTGAGGGAGACACATGGTTTATATAGGGCTTTCCCTCTCCTGGGGGAGGTCCACAGCACAGGGGTCCACAGCTCAGGAGGAAGGGGGGCCAAGCCCATCATCTCCCCACATGCCTGAGCCGAGGAGAGAGGACAGGCTCCAAGGAGGCCCCTGCCTGGCCAATCCCCAGTGATAAATCATGAACATGTTTTTAATGATTATTTAAAGCTCTTGGCTGAATGCCCATCCTGGAAGGGCCATCTTAGCCTTTGTCAGGCTGTGGTAGATTGGAGGGAAGCCTGCACATCCCTTATTGAGGGTGGCTTCTTTTATTCCTTTATTTTTATAATAGACTCACTGACACAATATTATTCTTGGCCCCAGCTCAGACCCTCTGAATATGTTCAGAGGCAATAGGCTGGCCTGGCCAGGGTACTGCAAGCTTCCCATCAAGGGGGTGGCAGGAACAAAAGCTCAGCGATTTCTTATCCAAGTTTCTGATAGAGTGAGGAAAGAGAGAGTACGTCTTGCAGAGTTTGCAGGCCTGGGTCTGGGCTTCCTCTACTCAGGGTGAGGGGAGAGAGCTGAGGCAAAGGGGGAGAGGTAAGGGGGGTGGATGTCCTTCTCAGTTATCTTTCCATTCATTTAGCAGTCCTCACCATGCACAGGAACAGAGGACCAGCTAGAACAATGGTTGTCAAACTGAGCGTCAAGGAACCCTAGGGTTCCTGAGACACTCAGAAGGAGCGATGGCTTCTCACGGCTCCTCAGCCCAAACAGCCCTGATTTTATTTTGCTTTGGGCTCCTTTGTAAGGTTTTACTTGAAGAAAGAATTCTGAGAGTTAAAAGAAAAATCTGAATATCACTGGCTTATACCCTTATTGTATAGAAGGGGAAACTGAGCCCCAGAGAGGGGACAGACTTGCCTAAGGTCACACAGACATTTGCCAAGTGAGGATCCATCTCTTGGCCCCTCGTTGTGTGAGGAGCCCGAGCCAGTATGTGAAACAGTCAGGGAACAATCAGCTCCACTGGTCTGGATGCAAGTGTGCAGGTGGCGTCCTGTGTCAGCATATGGCCAGGCGTGCGGGGGACCCCAGATGCCGGCACCCTCAGTTTCTTCCTGGTTTCCAACGGCATCCAATGAGAGCTTAACAAGCTCCCCTGTACAACTTCGAGGGTCAGCTTCCAGAAACCTCCATAGGAGGACAAGTCCACGGTCAAGAACTTTGGAAGAAAACTGGGTAGGGGGAAGTATCTATCAGACAGGGTCCCTGGAGGAAACACAGCCACCCTCTGGGTGGTTAATGGAGGTGAGGATTGCTTTTTTTTTAATTGTGCATATATATATATATATAAAACATAAAATTTTCCATCTTAGCCATATTTTGATGGTAATTAAAAATTTTTGTATTGAAGTACAATTGATTGCAGTACAAAGTGAAGCAGATCAAAGGCTAACAGAGTTTTGCCAAAAGAATGCTCTGGTCATAGCAAATACCCTCTTCCCACAACACAAGAGAAGACTCTACACATGGACATCACCAGGTGGTCAATACCGAAATCAGATTGATTATATTCGTTGCAGCCAAAGATGGAGAAGCTCTATACAGTCAGCAAAAACAAGACCGGGAGCTGACTGTGGCTCAGATCATGAACTCCTTCTTGCCAAATTCAGACTTAAATTGAAGAAAGTAGGGAAAACCACTACACCATGCAGGTACGACCTAAATCAAATCCCTTACAATTATACAGTGGAAGTGACAAGTGGATTCAAGGGATAAGAACTGATAGAGTGCCTGAAGAACTATGGATGGAGGTTCGTGACATTGTATAGGAGGCAGTGATCGAGACCATCCCCAAGAAAAAGAAATGCAAAAAGACAAAATGGTTGTCTGAGGAGGCCTTACAAATAGCTAAGAAAAAAGATGCAAAAGGCAAAGGAGAAAAGGAAAGATATACCCATCTGAATGCAGAGTTCCAAAGAATAGCAAAGAGAGGTAAGAAAGCCTTCCTCAGTGATCAATGCAAGGAAATAGAGGAAACCAATAGGTCTAGAAAGACTAGAGATCTCTTCAAGAAAATTAGAGATACCAAGGGAACATTTCATGCCAAGATGGGCACAATAAAGGACAGAAATGGTATGGACCTAACAGAAGCAGAAGATATTAGGAAGAGGTGGCAAGAATACACAGAAGAACTATACAAAAAAGATCTTCATGACCCAGATAATCATGATGGTGTGATCACTCATCTAGAGTCAGACATCCTGGAATGTGAAGGCAAGTGGGCCTTAGGAAGCATCACTCTGAACAAAGCGAGTGGAGGCGATGGAATTCCAGTTGAGCTATTTCAAATCCTAAAAGATGATTCTGTGAAAGTGCTGCACTCAATATGCCAGCAAATTTGGAAAACTCAGCAAGGGCCTCAGGACTGGAAAAGGTCAGTTTTCATTCCAATCCCAAAGAAAGGCAATGTCAAAGAATGTTCAAACTACCACACAATTGCACTCATCTCATATGCTAGCAAGATCAGATCAGTCACTCAGTCGTGTCTGACTCTTTGCGACCCCATGAATCGCAGCACGCCAGGCCTCCCTGTCAATCACCAACTCCCGGAGTTCACTCAGACTCATGTCCATCGAGTCAGTGATGCCATCCAGCCATGTCATCCTCTGTCTTCCCCTTCTCCTCCTGCCCCCAACCCCTCCCAGCATCAAGGTCTTTTCCAATGTGTCAACTCTTCCCATGAAGTAGCCAAAGTACTGGAGTTTCAGCTTTAGCATCATTCCTTCCAAAGAAATCCCAGGGCTGATCTCCTTCAGAATGGACTGGTTGGATCTCCTTGCAGTCCAAGGGACTCTCAAGAGTCTTCTCCAACACCACAGTTCAAAAGCATCAATTCTTCAGTGCTCAGCCTTCTTCACAGTCCAACTCTCACATCCATACATGACCACAGGAAAAACCATAGCCTTGACTAGCCAAACCTTTGTTGGCAAAGTAATGTCTCTGCTTTTGAATATGCTATCTAGGTTGGTCATAACTTTCCTTCCAAGGAGTAAGCGTCTTTTAATTTTGTGGCTGCAGTCACCATCTGCAGTGATTTTGGAGCCCCCCAAAAATAAAGTCTGACACTGTTTCCACTGTTTCCCCATCTATTTCCCATGAAGTGGTGGGACCGGATGCCATGATCTTCGTTTTCTGAATGTTGAGCTTTAAGTCAACTTTTTCACTCTCCACTTTCACTTTCATCAAGAGGCTTTTGAGTTCCTCTTCACTTTCTGCCATAAGGGTGGTGTCATCTGCATATCTGAAGTTATTGATATTTCTCCTGGCAATCTTGATTCCAGCTTGTGTTTCTTCCAGTCCAGCATTTCTCATGATAAGTTAAATAAACGGGGTGACAATATACAGCCTTGACAAACTCCTTTTCCTATTTGGAACCAGTCTGTTGTTCCATGTCCAGTTCTAACTGTTGCTTCCTGACCTGCAAACAGATTTCTCAAGAGGCAGATCAGGTGGTCTGGTATTCCCATCTCTTTCAGAATTTTCCACAGTTTATTGTGATCCACACAGTCAAAGGCTTTGGCATAGTCAATAAAGCAGAAATAGATGTTTTTCTGGAACTCTCTTGCTTTTTCCATGATCCAGCGGATGTTGGCAATTTGATCTCTGGTTCCTCTGCCTTTTCTAAAACCAGCTTGCACATCAGGAAGTTCACGGTTCACGTATTGCTGAAGCCTGGCTTGGAGAATTTTGAGCATTACTTTACTAGCGTGTGAGATGAGTGCAATTGTGCGGTAGTTTGAGCATTCTTTGGCATTGCCTTTCTTTGGGATTGGAATGAAAACTGACCTTTTCCAGTCCTGTGGCCACTGCTGAGTTTTCCAGAAAGAATGAAGGGATGGAGCCAAAGCAAAAAGAATACCCAGCTATGGATGTGTCTGGTGATAGAAGCAAGGTCCGATGTTGTAAAGAGCAATATTGCATAGGAACCTGGAATGTCAGATCCATGAATCAAGGCAAATTGGAAGTGGTCAAACCAGAGTTGGCAAGAGTGAATGTCAACATTCTAGGAATCAGCGAACTGAAATGGACTGGAATGGGTGAATTTAACTCAGATGACCATTATATCTACTACTGTGGGCAGGAATCCCTCAGAAGAACTGGAGTAGCCATCATGGTCAACAAAAGAGTCCTAAATGCAGTACTTGGATGCAATCTCAAAAACGACAGAATGATCTCTGTTCGTTTCCAAGGCAAACCATTCAGTATCACAGTAATCCAAGTCTATGCCCCAGCCAGTAACGGAAATCAGTCCTGAATATTCATTGGAAGGACTGATGCTGAGGCTGAAGCACCAATATTTTGGCCAGCTGATTGGAAGAACTGACTCACTTGGAAAGACCCTGATGCTCGGAAAGATTGAAGGCAGGAGGAGAAGGGGGTAACAGAGGATGAGATGGTTGGATGGCATCACCAACTCTATGGGCATGAGTTTGAGTAAGCTCCAGGACCTGGTGATGGACAGGGAAGCCTGGGATGCTGTAGTCCATGGAGTCACAGAGTTGGACACGACTGAGCGACTAAACTGAACTGAATTTGCTTTATAAAGTTGTGTTAGTTTCTGCTGTACAACAATGTGAATCAGCATCATTTTAGGCATTTTAAATATACAGTTCAGTGACATCAGGCTTCCTTGGTGGTTCAGGTAATAAAGAATCTACCTGCGATGCAGAAGACCTGGGTTGAGAAGATCCCCTGGGGAAGGAAATAGCAACCAACTCCAGTATTCTTGCCTGAAGAATTCCATGGACAGAGGAGCCTGGAGGGCTACAGTCCATGGGGTCACAAAGAGTCAGACACAACTGAGTGACCAACACATTGCACATCAGTGACAGTAAATATATTCACATTGTTGTACTTAATGTTGTGCTTAATTGTTGTACTATCACCACCATCCATCTCCAGAGCTAAACAACAACTCCTTAAACACTAATGCCTCCTCCTGGCAACCCCCATTCTACTTTTTGTCTCTATGCAGGTCAATCCTTTGTAATTCTACTTTTTGTCTCTATGCAGGTTTATCCTATGTAAGAAAGTGAATGGTTTTTTTTTAAGAGACTCTTTACAAGGTGTGGATAGGATTTAGAAGCAGTGAGGCATGGGCCATGGCCTGGGGCTGGTAAATCAAATACTGTTTTCTCTTTGAGAGGTGATGGCTGGAACTACCGTTGGCTCAGGGAAAGGGTGGAGGGTGGAGGTAGAGGATCTATGCAAGATGCTGAGCTCAAAGCCTGGGGAAAGCCTCCAAGCTGTTCATAAAGACACAAAAATAAATCACAGAGGCAGTTTGTATATTGTTGGAGAATGACAATGGGAAGGTGTAATGAGTTCCCATTTCCTGCCCAATGCACCCTACCCATTTCTCTCACTCAGTGATTTGCTGGCAAATTTGTTTTGCTTTGTGGCAGTTGATTTGCAGGATGAGAGGTGCTCCCCTGCCCCCCAGTGTCGGATACTTCACTCCAATCGCCAGCACCTCTCTCAATTCACAGCAGCAACTTTGCCAACTTCAGCCTGCCCCGTCCTTCACCCTCCCAAAGCAGAGACACTGGGATATTGGTGAAGAACAAGCAGAGTAGAGGAGGTGTTTCCTAATTACCCTCACTTGGGCTGTGGAGTCTTAGCTCTGCCCACATGACTGACTCCTCACTAAAACCTCTGCGCCACCTCTGTATGTGTGTGTGTGTATGTGTGTGTGTGTTTCTCTCTGCGCCACCTCTGTATGTGTGTGTGTGTATGTGTGTGTGTGTTTCTCTCTGCCCCACCTCTGTATGTGTGTGTGTGTATGTGTGTGTGTGTTTCTCTCTGCACCACCTCTGTATGTGTGTGTGTGTATGTGTGTATGTGTTTCTCTCTGCACCACCTCTGTATGTGTGTGTATATATGTGTGTCTCCATCACCTCTGAATGTGCGTGTGTATGTATATATGCATTTTTCTCTCCTCCTCTCTTTCTCCTCTCATTTTCTTCTTCCATCCTTCCATATTCTAGGCTCAGCATATCCATCAGTGAACTCTCCTCCCCCTTGGACACTGTGTTGCCCAGTGCCTTCCTGCATCCACCCCTGAGCTGATGGGTGAACTCTGACTTCTTATGTCTGGGGAGAAACCTCAAGAAATCCCAATCCCTTACACCCCTAACTGGGACATGGGAATAGGGGATGCTTAGGAGGGAAGCAGTCAGTGTCAGAGGCAGGAATTCCTGTGTTCCACCCGGTTTTCACTTTCTGCTTATGTTAAAAAAAAAAAAAACTGTCATTGTGTTGATTACTCTCTGGGAATTTTGCACATATTTATAAACTCACTTAATTATCACAACAACCCTGCCCGGAGGCTTTATTCCCATTTTTCAGAGGAGAACTTTGAGGATTAGAGGTCAAATGACTTCTCAAAGGTTGCACAGTTGTCTGTCACAGAGACTTGAATGTAGGTAGATCTGTCTCCAAAATGCTTTTCAACCAGTTCAGGAGGTAGTGAGTTCCTGGTCTCTGGAAGCATGTAAGAAGTGTTGGAATTGCCCCCTGTCATGGAGAGAGCACATCCAGGAGGGTTTTCCTTCCTGTCCTGAGACGCTGACACTGTGACTAGATTTAGGTTCTGACTTGGATTTCCTCTAATTGACACGTGTCTCTTGGGAAGCAGTGTTGGGTCAAGCACCTCAGTGGGGTCTGGTCACACAGGGAGACAGGCATTCTGGGTAAAGGGGCAGGGAGAAGGGGCGGGAGGGCAGAGTGCTTGCGAGCAGTAATTGCGGAAATAAGTTCTCTCTCCTTCCTGTCCTTGCTTGTTGCCCTGGGCTGATTTTGGAGTCCAAGAAGGGCAAAATTTAAAAATCTATTTAGTTTTGAACCAAAGTGTCACCAGGATTGCGATGTGCTCTTTATGTGTTGGAAAGAAACAAGCCCAGGGCAGGGAGCAGAAGTGCTGGCTTTGATCCTGCTGCTGCTGCAGGTTTGTGGTGTGATTTTGGGCAAGCTTCGCCATGTGTTTAACGAGGACTTGGGGAGGCAGATGGCTGAGGACCCTCTGGAGTCTGATGCTCAGTCCCTGGGAGGGAAGCAGCCTTGCAGGCGTGCCGAGCGGGGGCTGTACTGAGGGGCTCCATAGCATGCAGAGTGTGGTCAGTGTTGACTCAGTTTCCCCTGCTCTTGCCAGCCCCCAGATTCCCATTCCAGCTAAGATCCTCAAAAACTGAGATGATAAATGTGGTTTTAAGCTTTTTTGGGGGTAACTTGTTATGCAGCAATAAACAACTGAAACACTCACACATCTGTGATCATATGGCAAAGATGGTCTTACTTACATGCCTGGTGGGTGGCTGGCTGGCTGGCTGATGGCCTGGGATTCTTCACGAGGGGCAGTCCCAGGCTTCCCAGAGCAGTGAGAGAGGCCAAGTCACAATATGTAAGTGCTTTTTAAGCCTCTGCTTGTATCACATTTGCTAACAGCCACTGGCCAAAGCAGATCACTTGGTCAACTCATGTTCAGAGGGTGAGGAAAACAGTCTCCATCTCCTGCAGGTTGGGGAGGAACTTGTGGCCATTTTGTGAAACTGCAGAACATGAAGCTCCTGTACTAAATATCCCTTCCTTCTCCACTTGCTCACTTTTGAACAGACTCCGTTTTGTAAGATTGAGTCTAAATCAACTCTTACTGAGCATCCGTGATGTGGCAGGTGTTTTCACCATCATGGCCTTAATTAATCCCAGACAATAGCCCTTAAAAGGTAACCCACTGTGTGGGTGAGGAACGCAGGTTCAGAAAGGCAAGGTGGTGGCCTGCAAAAAGCTGGTTAACCGGCAGAGCCAGGATCCAGTCCACGTCGAGGAAGTCCAAGTTTGGCATTAGTTTTACTTTCTCTGTCAAGATGCCCAGAACTTTCCATTTAACTTGGTCTTTTCAGGTATACACAGGCAAAATATGTGGAGACTTGTCCTGGTTGGGTTCTCCCCAGGAATCCCTGTTCTGTGATGACTGGTCAGGGCTGAAGGTGAAAAGTCTGTCTGGGGCAGGAAGTTTGGGCAAAATGAACAGACTCTAGGGGGCGACAAAGGCCAAGTCGCCTTCTCATTGCTACCCTATGCTCCATTCCTTGGAGGAGAGAGATGCTGGCAGTTAGGAGAGAAAACTGTCATCTTTAGGCTTTAAGAAACCATGAGAGGGATGGGAAGAAGGAGGAAAGGAGAGAAAAGAGGAGGAGGAAGAAAGAGGAGGGAGTAGAGAGAGGTATAAGAAGGTAAAAATGGAGGGAAAATAATAAAAACACATAAAGAGAATGAGGAATAAGACAGGGACCTGGTGAAAAAGAGCAAAAAGAGAGGGGCAGATAGAAAAACTCCTAAGATGGGGATGGAGAGAAACAGAGACAGGGAGACAGAGATGCATGGAGAGATAAGGGAAATAGAGAAAGGGCAAAGGGAGAGAGAAAGGAAGTCGGCAGGGTGGTGGAAGAGGAAGGAGGCGGGAGAGGGGAGGAGAAGGCTTTAGTCATGCCGTGTGACCTTGGCTAGGTCAGGTCAGCTCTCTGCGTCTGATAAAAAAGGACTGACTGCAGAAGTAGTGGCGCGAATGACCTGAGCAAATACTCATGAAGACTTCAGAAACTCTAAAGTGCTAACAAACCTACACTGCTCCTACTGGAGTATTATCATTCTCATGCTATGGTGGGAGATGCTAGAAAAGAGTCAAAACAGGGGACATGTTTCCCGCCTCTTCTCTAATGAGAGGCTTGGTGTCAAGGGAACACTGGGGCTTCTTGATACTAAACACTACTGCATGTAAGATGTTATGGTGGGAGAATGCAATGCTAGAAAAGAGTGTCAAAACAGGGGACATGTTTCCTGTCTCTTCTATAATGAAAAGCTCGGTGTCAAGGGAAAACTGGAGCTTCCTGATACTAAGACACTACTGCATATAGGACGCCAGATCGATTTAAGTCCACTTTAGGGTGGTGGGAGAGTTGCCGCATTATAGGTACATAATTAGGAAAAATAACTGAGAGCACATAGTTGTTCCTACAACTGCTCGCTTTTGTTTTTCAGGATCATAGTCGACATTTGAGTGGACACTAGAACTTCTATATGATACACTGTAGATCCCCTTTAGGTCATCAATAATTACGCAGAATGTCATGGTGATGATGCTGCCTTTTTGCTCATGTAAATAGACTTAATTTTCTTTTTAAAAGATTAGCAGTATAGGGACTTCCTTGGTGGTCCAGTGGTTAAGATTTTGCCCAAGCAGGGGGTGCAGGTTAGATCCCTGGCTGGGGAGCTAAGGTCCTGCATGCTTTGTGGCCAAAAAGCCAAAACATAAAACAGAGGCAATATTGTAACAAATTCAATAAAGACTTAAAAATGGTCCATATTAAAAAAATCTTTTAAAAAATGATTAACAGTATAATGTCAGGACATATTGAAGACCACTGGTGTTTCACATGAATTTCCGCTTTGGATAAATACACAATGTCCCTCCCCTCTCCATGCGCTGCGCCGCATGTTGCTGGAGGTAAAACAGCTTTTTTTGAGATTTAACTGGAAGCTTTTGACAGGTAGGTGTTTAGTGTCTACGTTATAGGACTTGATGGATCAATTTGTCAGACCCACCTCACACCACTCAGAAAATGCTCTGATTTATTTGGGAAGACTGGGCAATTTTTATTGCCGGTAACTGCACTGACTGGGGGGTGGCAGGCCATTTCTTGCATAAACAGTAACTTTAAAAAAAAATCACCATGAAATCTTTTTGAGGACATTTAAAGCAGTATTTAGGGATCCAAATTTAAGTTAATAACCAACTCTTTCATTGAAAATTACACATCTGAAGTAACACTGCATAAACATGTCAACTACCTGACTACTTATTCCTCCTCTTGAAGGTTGACCCATTATTATAACACACATTCTGATTTCAGAAATTCTAAAGTGTAAAGAAGAACAAATGTAGGAAATGCTAGTGGTTAAGAACAATGGAAATGACCTAATATAGCTTATTGATAAGAGAGAACCAAATGTGTTGACAATGTCCTGATTATATCTAATGTATTAATTCAAAATGGCATACTTCTGCCTCTTTTGAGTGAATGAGATACTATGCCTGCAATACTCAATGCTGCCACTAGGTAGTGGTATTGTCTTCAATGGCCTTAAGTATCTGAACTTCCTCCATGCGGTCTAAGTGTCAGAGACTTCTGGCACTCATCTAGCCAATCACCTCCCCGCCCCCACCCCCCAGCCCCCAGCCCCCAACCTAAAATAAGTCTGGTTTGAGTTATGGTTCTGGCACTAACTAGCCATGAGGCCTTAGGTAAGTCAGCTTTATCACTGGAGAGGAGGGGGATAAAGTAGTGCCATCCAGGCCTTCAGCATTTTATATCTGTAGAGCACTTCTCATCTTGCCAAGAACCCTCAGACCATGTCCCTCTAGGTGCCTAGACAACCTGGCATGAGGTTGATGGTTACAGCTGTGAGCTGTGTAGGGCAGGGAGCATAATTTATAACTGGACTAAGCCCTTACCTTGGTACATGTATCAATTCATACTTACACAATAGCAGTGTCATGTACTGAGTGCCCATCTCGATACCAGTTCTTTTAATCCTCACAGCAACCCTATGAGGTCAGTATCATTGTTATGCCCATTTCATGGAGGAGGAAATCCCCAAGGTTGTAGGAAGATTAAATGACTTAATGCATGAAACTTGCTAGCATAGTTCCAGGACACAGTGTTTAGGATTTACAGGGATTACTATTAGCAGATGAGGGGATCAGGCTCATAAACTGGGGCATATAAAGCAACAGTGTACAAGGGGCTGTAGAAGCAGAGAGGAGGGGACAATTGATTCTTCTTGGGAAGGGATCCAGGAAGGTTTTGCTGAGGAGGCAACATGCAAGCTGGATGGTAAAGGACAAGGAGGGATGGCAGAGTATGTTACTTGTTTTCCCAGTTCTGTTTATCTCTTCTTCCTTTTGGTAATAGAAATACCCTTCCTAGTGAAGTTGCTTCCCATGGCTGGAATGAGGATGTGGTGTAGATAGATGAGTTGGGCCATGAAGGGATGGCAGAGCAATACAATAGAAGGAACCTGGGTCCCTAAAGCACAGCTGCCTCATTCACCTTGGATCACACACCTATCTCCAAACCACTGCGAGAGAGAGACATGAACTTCTATCTTGTTTGGACCACTGTATTGTTGGTTCTTTTATCTAAAGCCTATTACTTTGTCTGAAGCCTAAATTGTGCAGGTAAAAACAGAGGAATATTTACAAGGCAGAAGGAATAGCATGTGCCAAGACATGAAATATGAAAGAAGTTAGAAAGCTTTAGGAAACCATCTCAGAGTATTTCTGTGGCTCAAGTAAGATAAATGTATATAAAGTACTTTGTATAGTACATTCTAATTGCTCACTAAGTGAAAGCTGCATAATGATGTAAATGTACATCTGATGTAAATGACTTCTCAGGGCTTCAGCTGTAAAATAGGAGTAATGCCACCTGTAGGATGAAAACAGAGGTCTGGACCTTTCTGTTCTAAGAGGGTATGAATAACATGGAGAAACTGTATTGGGAATAAGATTTAAAAGAAAAACAATTACTAAAGGGTAATGAGTACCCTGCGTTCCCACTGGTTTAAATAATTTACTAAACAAAACCTCTGATGCTGTCTCATCATTCCAGTTAACACCTGTCCTGCTCAGTCAGTCAGTCAGTTCAGTGGCTTAGTCATGTCTGACTCTTTGTGACCCCATGAATTGCAGCACACCAGGCCTCCCTGTCCATCACCATCTCCCGGAGTTCACTCAGACTCATGTCCATCGAGTCAGTGATGCCATCCAGCCATCTCATCCTCTGTCATCCCCTTCTCCTCCTGCCCCCAATCCCTCCCAGCATCAGAGTCTTTTCCAATGAGTCAACTCTTCGAATGAGGTGGCCAAAGTACTGGAGTTTCAGCTTTAGCATCATTCCTTCCAAAGAACACTCAGGGCTGATCTCCTTCAGAATGGACTGGTTGGATCTCCTTGCAGTCCAAGGGACCCTCAAGAGTCTTCTCCAACACCACAGTTCAAAAGCATCAATTCTTCGGTGCTCGGCTTTCTTCACAGTCCAACTCTCACATCCATACATGACCACTGGAAAAACCATAGTCTTGACTAGATGGACAGTGGGCCCTAAAAAGTATAAGCAGCTCCTTGAAGGGGTTCTGGATGGCCAGTGCTCCATACTTATCACAGGCAGGTTTCTCAGTTCTTTCTCCTCCCAGGTAACTCCTTTACTTTACTTCAGAAGACTCTGTACCAACATTACATCTATTGAGACCTACCTTGACCTTCCCTTCTGGGAAGATCTGCTTGATTCTCTGCCTCAACATAATAAGCATCTCTATTGTGGTTTTATTCCTTTATTATTGGTTCAGCTGCCACTTTCCCCTGCTGGGTTGTGAGCTCTCCAAGGGCAGAAAACATGAGTGTTTCACTTTTGTTTCCTCAACACCCAGCCAGAGTAGAAGCTCCATTCACATTCACTGAATGAATGAGGTGTTCTTGGGTAGATATGCAGGGTCAGTTGAGGGGGTGGATTTAAGGGATGTTAGAAAGTCAGATGTGAAAAACAGAACAGGTTTCTCATCTACACAATAACATATGAGCGTTGCTGTTTAGGCATTGCTATTGCTTTCGTGGTATTCTTAAAATGCTGTTTACAGGTGGTGAGAAGTCTGCTGTCTAAGAGGTGGTTTGGAAGAGTGAGGGAACATTGACTTGGCCGTCAGATCTAGGTTCTAACTATGGCTCTGCACTGACCTGCTGAATAAACTTGGGCAAGGGCCTTTACCTCCGGGGTTCAGCTTCCTCAGCTGTAAAATGAAGCAATGAAACCTATCACAAGAGTGTTGAGAGAAGTAAATAAATGTGTAATAGCAGCTCATAGGTTTTTGTAGGCATATTAGTGCTATTAATCACATCCCTTAAGTTGCCTTCATCCTTGCCTTCTCCCTGTGAACTCCAGATTGTATGGTGATCATCAGTACTGTGGAGTTTTGAACCAAACTGCGTAGGTTACCTATCACTTCCTAGCCACTGACTTCAACAAATCAGTTCACTTCTCTGGGGTCGTTTCCTCATCTAAAAAATGATAAGCACGGACCTTAAAGAGTTCCTATAAAGATTATATGTGGCTTCCTGGATGGTACAGTGGTGAAGAATCTGCCCTCCAATGCAGGAGGTGCAAGAGACATGGGTTCACACTCTGGGTTGGGAAGATCCCCTGGAAGAGGAAATGGCAACCCACTCCAGTATTCTGGCCTGGAGAATTCCATAGACAGAGGAGCCAGGCGGGCTACAATCCTTGGGGTTGCAAAGAGTTGGACATGACTGAGCAACTGAGTGCACACATACACACACCCAAAGATCAAATAAGCATTATTTTATTTGTATTTCAAATAGTTCATTATCTATTAACATAGTTCATTATTATCTATTAATAGTGAGTGTATATTAATAGTTCATTATTATCTATTAATATAATATCTCAGAAGGCAATGGCAACCTACTCCAGTACTCTTGCCTGGAAAATCCCATGGACGGAGGAGCCTGGTAGGCTGCAGTCCATGGGGTCACACAGAGTCGGACACAACTGAAGCAACTTAGCAGCATAAATGTATGTGTGTATATATATATATATATAATATATATATAACATACTAGTGCCTGGCATGAGGGAACCACTGCCTAAGTGTGTGTCAGTATTTTCTCTCCTTGTAGAAGGTAGGAAGCTCCAGGCAGCTGAGAAGATGGGGGGAGGGGTTCAGCAGAGAGGGAGGCTAAATGGGAGTTGGGGTCACTGAGGGCAAACTCCCTCCAACAGATCTTACTTCGGAATCTGCATGTTGGACTCACATGCAATCTGCTGCTAAAAACCAATGAAAGAACCAAAGTTCACAATTTTCCTTTTTCTTTTAAGAAACCCAGAGGAATTCCAGGTCACCTCTCTGAAATAATTCTCTGCAACTCTCCCCAACCCCTCCCCCCGGCCGCTGTGTACAGTGCTTGCTTGGGCCTCGGGAACAGGCCTGGGGCCCTGTACACACTAGCCATGCAGCCCGGGGTTACCTGCTACAGCGCCTCACTCTGGACCCTCCTGAAGCAGTCAACCATTGCTTTGTTTGTGCTGAGGGAGAAAAATGGCTGAGAACTCCTTGAATGGATAATGCAAATCCCCAGATAATCCCAAATTCCATATTAGCCAGTAATTTTCACTTCCTTCTCTGCAGCTGAACCTTTACCAGAGCTTCCTGAAGGGGGTCGGGTTACCTTGCCTGCCGTTTCCTGGCAAGGACATCAGCCTGCACGTTCCCTGGCACCAGGTGGGTACTCGGGAACCATTTGCTGAATGACTGACAGGACAAGTTGATGCAGCACTGAATCCTGCAGGTGTCATTGCAGACAGGACTACACCCTCTCTCTCATGTTCTCATTTCATCTGTACCATAATCCAAGGAGATGGAGATTGTTCTCCCGGTTATACAGATAAGGAAACTGATTCTCAGAGAGGCCAGCAGCCTAGTCATGGCAATGGCAGGCTCAGAAAACTGTGCAAAGCTTGGAAAGTACTGGGCCAATTAGGGCAGAGGACTTCGGGGATGTCAGAGTGTCAGATGTAAAAAAAGAAGCTTTTCACCCACAAAATTATGCCGGGACTGCCATTTAGGCATCATTAGAGGGACAAGAAAAGGCAGTTTGGTAGAATGTAAACTACCCAGTTTGGAGAAGGCAATGGCAACCCAGTCCAGTACTCTTGCCTGGAAAATCTCATGGATGGAGGAGCCTGGTGGGCTGCAGTCCATGAGGTCGCTAAGAGTCGGACACGACTGAGCGATTTCACTTTCTCTTTTCACCTTCATGCACTGGAGAAGGAAATGGCAACCCGCTCCAGTGTTCTTGCCTGCAGAATCCCAGGGACGGGGGAGCCTGGTGGGCTGCCATCTATAGGGTCGCACAGAGTCCGACACGACTGAAGCGATTTAGCAGCAGCAGCAGCAAACTACCCAGTTTAGGAAACAGGAGGCCTGGCCTCCCACCAATCTTGCCCAGGATGCATCTGTGTGACCCTCTTAAGTGTCTTTACCTCTCTGAGCCTTAGTTTTGGCCATTCCCTTTCCTGTCTTTTATGAACCTGAGTCTTTTAAGTCACTAAGACTAAGTGACTAAGTCTTCTAAGTCTCACGTCTAAGATTCCTAGAGCCCGCAGTGGAAAAAAAAAGGCTTGGCTCTCTCAGGGGCCCAAAGGATGACTTGCTACCTTCCGTTAGCCCGAGATGGCGCTGCCCACCGACCACTGTCCCTCCCCTTCCTCTGTATTCCTCGTCTTCCTCCTACTCCTTCCTCGCCACCCTCCCCTCTCCTTCCCCCGCCGACCTCCCCTTCTTCCGTACCTCTTCCCTCTTCCTCCCCTCGCTCCTCCTTCCCTCCTTCCCCGATCCGCGGCCGGGGCGCGGGCCGGGCGCGCGCTGGGTGGTCCGGCGGCCGGGGGCGGGCGGTAGCCTGCAGGCGTAATTGGCATGCACGCCGTTGTAGCTGAGACCGCTTAATAAAGCATTACATATCTCACCGCTTCCATATTTCATTACCTCACGCGGAGCCTGTGAGAGGGCCCTAATGGGAGTCAGCTGTGTTTTTACTTTCTGTTGTCGGCCGGGGGACGGGTTTCTCTGCGGATTCTTTGAAATGAAATAATGTGATGCACGCCGCGATAAGGGCCGGCCCTGTAATGAGGCCCAGGCCGCGGGGCGGCTGCTATTGCTCCAGGTGTCGCGTATTTGGGCTCCGAGGACAAGGAGGAGGAGGGGGCGGCGCCGAGGAGGAAGGGGAGGGGAAAACGGGGGCCGGGTGGGGAGGGGAAAACGGCGGGGAGAGGAAGGGAGGAGAGGGGAGGGGGTTGAGGGCGGTGGGGCTGGGGCCCCCACTGGCGGAAGCCAGTGAAGGCGGAGACAGCAGCGGGATGTGGGCCAACGGACTGATTCTGGGAGAGAGAGCGTGCTGGGGGCCCGGGTTCAAATCCTGATTAGCTTTTGGCCGTCAGTGCGAGTCAGTCTTTTTCCCCATAATGCTCATCTCATAGTGTTGTGCTGACAAATATGAAAGGGATTTGTAAATTGCAAAGGGAAGTCTCACGTGGAAGAAGTGGAATCGTTTATTGAGAAAGGATCTGATGCCCTTTGAGCAGTTCCTCTGGGCATGGCACCTGCCAACAATTTCAGCAGCCTTGCTCCCCTTCACGGAGGAGACTGAGGGTCAGAGAGGTTAGGGACTGGCTCCAAGGCACCTCATAAGAGGCTGGGGGCAGCCCTGGGCATGGAGCCAGAGGAGACAGCAAGAAAGGAGGAAGGAGATAAAGCTGGAAGAAAGCTGGGCAACTGCCCTATGATTTGTCTAAGCCCCTCCCCACCCAGGGAGCAGGGCTTTCTCCTCCAGCCTGTCCTGTGGGTCTCCTTGCTGGGCCTGAGACCTTTGCTTTCCTCACTGGGAGGGAGAGAAGGATGGGCAGGCTTATGGGAAGGGGACCCGGGTGGAGAGCTTTGTAGTTGGGGCAGCAGCTGGGTGTGATGGGTGGGACCTCAGGAAGCCCCTCTGTTCTGAGTTCTCTCCTCTGTTGAAAATCCCATAACTACAGTCCTTTGAGTTAAAGATGGCTCTTTGTGCTTTGGTCATCCAGGTTTAAAGTCATCAAAACTGTCTAGTTCTTCCAGGTCCACTCTCTTCATCTCCGTTTTCTCCTCTAAAAAGTGAAGGCTCTTTGAAGAGTCTCCTTGGTGTCTCTCACACCCACCCACTTCTCCCTGTCCCTCCTGGCATGGGGCTCAGTTTACTTGCGCCTGGGTTAAGCCCACAGCCTGGCCTCTTGCCCTGTAGGACTCTTCCTAAGATGCTGATCCAATGCTGCTGCTGCCCTGCGGGGCTCCCTGCTAGTCAAGAGCTTCCCTGACACGCCCCATACATCCTCCCCTCCCTGATCTTGAAGACCTGCCTCCACCTCCACACTCCAGCACAGACCCTGACAGACCAGGTGACTTGTCTTCTTCTACGTTCATCAGTGACATCTGGGCACTTGCTCATGCTGTCCCTCTGCTCGATATGCCCTTCCCATCCAGACCCATCTTCGCAGTCCTGCTCACTCTCCAAGCAAGGCTCAGCACAATGGCTGGGCATTCCAGGAAGGCTTCTCTCCAAGAACTCTCTCTGCCCTCTGCTTCCAAGCTGGTCGTGATCTCTTCCTTCCTGAGCCTGCATTTCCCCGTATGTACAATGATGGGCTAGGGGCCTGATCCCTGGGCCTCATGGTCTCATGAATTGACCCTTATTGGGTGGTGAAAAGAAAGTGAAAGTGACTCAGTTATGTCCAACTCTTTGAGACCCCATGAACTGTAGCCTGCCAGGGTCCTCTGTCCATGAGATGCTCCAGGCAAGAGTACTGGAGTGGGCATCATTCCCTTCTCCAGGGGATCTTCCCAACCCAGGGATCGAACCCAGGTCTCTTGCATTGCAGGCAGATTCCTTAGCAGCTGAGCTACCAGGGAAGCCCCTATTGGGTGGTAGTTTCTTCTTAAAGACAGCTTGAGTGTGTTGATGTGTTGGATGATGATAACCGTATTTTGTGTGTCTACTACATGCCGGGCACTTTGTATGCAATAGGTACCTGCTTTGCTCAGGCTCCTGCAACAGCAAATGGAAAAGCTGGGGTCTGAAGCCAAATCTCTCCGATCCCTGAACATGTGCACACTTGCACATATGGATGTGTCTGTGTACATGTAAAACAATGGCATACAGTATTGGTGGAGCACTTTAACTTTCTCAAAAGTTTCTTACCTCCAAGAGGGAGCCCTTGGAGGCAGCTAGGGAAGGGACAAGAGGGATATATAGACACACAGAGATGGGGCAATTGCCTGAGTTACACAGCTGTCGGGAGGAGACCCAGGGAGCAGGAGACCTGCCCTGGCCCCGGGAACTGAGCTGGACCCTCTCGGGACAGGATTCTTCAAGCTTTGACTTCAACTTGACTTTGCCAGTATTGTTTCCCAAATGTTTCTGTACATCCCACCTTTCTGCATACAGGGCTTGCTTTAGAGCCTTTGCTTGAGCTGGTCTCCATCTGGAAAGCTTTTCCCTGGTGCCTGCCTGTGGACATTTTATTCATCCTTCAAAACCTGGATTATATCTCTCCTCTCCACAGAACCCGCTAGAATCTCTAGGCAGGACCATCTCTCTCTGTGTGTCTGTTCCAGGCTGTGTACACACTTCTCTGGCCCAGCTTATGGTCTCTCAGCTCAGAGCTTCTTTGTTTCAGGACCCTGAGTTCCTAGGTCAAGGGTTGAGCCCCACTCTTGATCAAGAGAGAAGTAGCTGGGAATGAGCACAGAGGATAGGCTGTGAATGCCTGGCTAAGCAGGGTGTGCTTTGAGGATGGCTGAGAATGTCTGCAAGTCTCCACTCATAGAAAACCCTTGATAAATGGCAGCTTGTGATATTGTCATGATTTATCCCTGGGCTCTTGCTTTGGGTCAGGTTTTATGTCACAATCTGTATTTTATTTAAATCTCACAGCATCTTGATGAGACTGCTGTTATTACCCCATTTTACCAATGAGAAAACCGAGGCTCAGTCAAGCTAAATAAGTTACCCAAGCCTATAGAGCTAACCAGGGGCAGAGCCAGGGCTCACGTCCAGTTCTGAGTGCTTCCCATTCCGTCCTTTCTGCATGCCTCACACACATCGTATTGTGAGCTACTTGAGTTCTCTGTGCCTGTCGGACAGGCTGCTCTCCTGATTAACATGCAAATGGTTTTTGGAGAGAGGGCTTAAGTGTAGTTGGTCCCAGCCAGCCACAACTGAGCTTTGCAACCCAAGCTCCAGTCCTCACCAAGGGCTCTGCTATCAGGTTTTCATCTCTAGAGTGATTGACGGGTATTTTTTTCCTTCCATGACCCAGAACGCCAGGCCTCCAATACTACTGAAATGTTTGCACAATCTTGAAGCATTTATTTAAAAGTTGCTTTTCCCCAAAGGGCCCGGCCTCAGCCAGATCCTGAGCCAGATCCAAAAAAACAAACAAATCCTATCTTTACAAGCTCCTCAGCTGGGCTGCGTGGGGAGGGTGGGGGCGGGGGTCCCCTGGGTCCTACCTTTCCCTTGGCTGGCTGACAGACCCGCCTCGGGGGCAAGGAGCCCGCTCTGGCCTGTTTATAGCCCTTTCCAATTCACAGGCCAAACAGGAAAGGGTGGGGACTTGGGGAGAGGGCGAATGTCAGAAATTACAAATAACACAGTTGCTCCTCAAAGCAACAGGAGGTAGAGATGTGATGGGAACGTGACTGGGTGGCTTTTTTGAATGTTCATAGGGCCAGAATGAGATCCTGCCCACACTTTGTAGGTCCCAGCTCCAAGTGCTCAGCTCCCCACCCCCACCCTGTCCCAGCATCATGATCAGGGCAGGGGTCCTGAGTGGGTGTCAGAGGACCTCAGTGGTCTGCCTGGCTGGGTCTGCATCACACTCTGCAGGCTTGGAAGAGCCCCCTTTTCTCTGGCTTCCACCATCCTAGGACCACATCTGGGATCAGAGGTGGCTGATCTGTAGCCCCGTACTCTCTGCTGCTGAATACTACCCGTTTGAGACTTTTCTCGTGGGCAGAGCAAGGGGAAGAGGACAAAACCCCCATTTACAGAGGACATTTTATGTGCCTGGCACTAGGTTTGGCATTTTTTGGAGATGGTCTCATTTACTTGTCACAGCTACCCTGAGAGGTCTTTGCTGTTAACCCTTTCTGCAGGTGAGAACTCCAGGCCAGGACTGGAAAGCCAGCTCTGTCTCTGAGTCCCTCCTTTCAGCTCCTGGTACCTCCTGGCAGAGCACTGGAGCCAGGCTGGGTGGCAGGTGTTGTCTGTGTAGAGTGTGGTGGGGCGGCCTTTGTGTGTCCTGTGATGAGACCAAGGGGGCGGTAGTACTCTGCAGAAGGGCACACTGAGGTCTGGGGGAGTGGCATCTCTCACCCAACTTCTCATCATCATAGAGGGGCCCTCTGGCCACAGATGGTTACACTGAGGCCCGTGACTGGGAGGGCTCAAGTCAATCCGCTGAGGTTCTGTCAAAGAAGTGGGGCTCAAACATTTTGGTTGTTTTTTCCAAAGCCCCCCTAATGTGTAGTCCTCAGGGTGCCCAGTGGGTATTAGCCACACCTGAGGTTGGCTCTGTGCTGCTGACTGGAAAAAAACAAGTCTTTAATGGCCTCCATGCACACCTCCTTGCTATAGCCAAGGCCCACTACTTAAGCTTTGGGCCATTTCTCACGTAGACTGGGCATTCGTATATTTCTGGTTCTGCTTTCTAGAATATTTCATGTCTCATCCTGGTCAAGTGACTTCAGTTTTCTCATCTTCAAAAGGGGGATCTTATGCAGGAGTGGATATCACAGTGCTTTGTGACCACGAGTCCAGGCTAATGTCTGAGGGCTCGCGGTCACTAATGCTGTTTTCAGTATGCTGTTCTAAGTCTGACCAGGAACTGCTGTTGAATGACTGCTGAATTGATTGGCTTCTTCTCACTCCAGCCAGCTGCTTTATGAGCAGTTTGTGCCTGAGTTCAGTCCTTAAAGATGCTCTGGAACAATTATGGGCACAGACTGGGTACTCTGGGAAGAGGAAAAACAAAGAAATATTTTGCTATCGTTTCCCTATAGCTGGTCCCCAAACTGTGAACATGTGCCATGGGAGCATTCTGGAGGAGTGGAATGAGCAGATCAGGCTCCACCTCTCCCCAGATGGGAACCCTGAAGGGGGACCATTCTGATTTCTCCTTGTATCTGCAGAGTCCAGGACAGAGCCTGAGACTGAACAGGCATCCACTAGATACGTGTTTACAAATGAACAGAAACTCGGGCTAGTTAGCTCAGAGCCTCAGTTTCCACATCTGTAAAGTGGGGATAATATTCTGACTTAACTCATAGGTTCATTGTAAGGATTAAGAATAACAATCCATAAAACGTGCTTAGGATATTGACTTGTGATCATAAGGATCTGATGTGCATGGAGAAGGCAATTGCTTTGCTCAGTATTACACAGCTAGAAAGCGCAGATCTAGGAATGGAACTCAGGGTTGTCTGATTCCAGAATTGGAGATATTGGCCACTGTTGTGTATCACCTGAGGTAGAGATTACTGGTTGACCCACAGCACCCTTTCTTTCCCTATTTCCAATGAATAGAACCTCCAAGTTTTAGTTGAGCACATGGCCAGCTAGCATAGACTACATTTTCCAGTCTCCCTTTCAGAGACTGGGTTGTGTGATCAAGTTCTGGTCAGTTAACTGCAGTTACATGTGGAAGTTACCAAGAAGTGTCCTGAAAAGGGCGGGGGCATGTGCATCCCCTGCCCTTCCTCTTCTTTGATGCTTGGGATTGTGACCTAACAGCTGTAGCACCCGCCGTCAGGCATCTCAGATTATGAAATGACAGAGAACAAAGCCATACGTGGTGGAAGGAAGGAACCTGGATCCCTGACAATATAGGAGTCATCACAGCAGCCTGTTCTGTAAGTCAGAGAGAAACATTAATCTGTTTCAGCCACCGTTATTTTGGGTATGAAGATAATCCTAACTAATGCTTCTCCATGGTAGACCATCAATAACTGTGCCTTACCATCACATCGATCAGACTGTGGCATTTAAAAATTTTTCTGTCTGTCTTTGTCAGAAGATTAAACTCTGTGATGACAGGGACCCTGGTTTCTCTCTGCTGGATCTCTACTGACTGGTTCCCTGCCAGGCACCCAGCAGATTTGGTGGTTTCTATCATGTCAGCTCAGCTAAGCTGGAACCCTATTTCCCAGAATGCCTTTCCCTCCATAATTCTAGGTTAGCAAGGGTTGCTTGCAGAAGTCTTTTGCTTGAGATCTGGAACGTGGCAGGGAAGCAGCAGCCATGTTCCTTTCATGCTGGAAGATCAGGGATGGGCCTGAGGTCATGTTCTTTGTCATGTCTCTGCTGGCTCACCTGTTGACGTGCGGCCACAGCCAGGGCCCTGAGCTCTTACTGCATCTCTTCCTTCACCTTCCCTGAGTTCTGGCCCCAGTATGTATGCAGCTCCATAACAAAGGGACCAAATTCTCCTGGAGAACATCCAGTCATCAAAGTTAGAGGCTTAGAGTAGGGAGAAGCCTTGTGGTTCCAGTTTGTCCTTCCTTCTGTACATTATCTTCTCTTCCTCACTGCCTGGCCTATGGACTTTTAAGACCAGACACGGAAGCCTGCAGAATATCTCATTCCCACTATTGCATAAGATCAAATCCCTATAATAAACCCATCATTCTACATATCACCTGGTGGTTCCACTTCTCTGATCAAATCCTGATTGACCCAGAGATATTCTATGAATACTTAGAAAGGGCTTATACAATTGGCCCTCTGGTAAGTGGTAACTGCCAATGGGCATCTAGTTCTACCTGCTTGGAGGCTGGAACAGGTGGGAGAAGGACTTGGGGTCTATCTCTAAGACCACAAGTTTCCCAGTCCTTGTGGACACAGCATGTCCAAGTGGAGTTAGAGGGGGCAGAGAACTGTTGAGAGCTGGCAGAGAATGTAAGAGGGGATTTGGGGTAATTTCTTGGGAGGCCTGGATGCTGGTCCCAGTCACCAGACAATACTTACCTCTGTCCCGGAATGGGGACCTAAGGTCTCGGGAACCTTTCGTTTTTCTGATCAGCCTTTTCACAATAGACGGGGAGGAATACCTAAGGTCAATACCCCAACTCTTCCATCTCCTTTTCACTTAGAGCACTCAAGATGTTGGTGGCTCCTTTTGATGCCAGAGAACCCTCTACCCACTCTTTGTCAGGCTCACGATAAAGGTCAAACCCCTTAAATCTGTGCAAGACTCTCTGTGACCTGATTACTGCCAACTGGAGTTCTCCTAGAGCCCAGCCTGTATAATAATGTCCCTCATCTGGGCTTTACCTCAGTGAAATTGAAAGAGTCAAGATTTTCAGGTCTGTGCGCCTATAATTTATTGTCTGGGTCATCAAGAGCCTCAGTTTTTTAAAACTGATTTTTTTTTTTTCCAGGTCAGAAGATTCTTCCTGGAGGTGGGTTCCAAAGTTTATTTTCCTTAAAGGAGAGATACTGTTTGTCCATTCATTCATCCATCCATCCATTCATGTAACTACTTACCATCTATCCATCCATCCAACCACTTATCTATCTTTCCAGAATGCTCTGATTCTACTCTGGACCAGGTCCTGTGCTGAGAGCTAAGGATCCAGAGATGAATCAGATATATTCCCTGCTCTCCCAACAGCCCACAAGAGGATAGACAGAGATGATGCAAATAGACCATAAAACAATAAACATCTGAGTGCCATCTTGAGAACACTCAGGAGCTGTAGGAGCACAGAGGAGGCCTTCTGAGTCCCGAGCCATGGGATTCAGAGAAGGCTTCCTGGAAGAGAGGACACCAAAATTGGCCTTCGAGGACAAGATGGCCTTAGCTAGTCAGAAAAAGAATGGAAGTCATGCAGAAGGAAGAGCGTGTGCAAAGGTCAACTGTGTGTAGTAGGGATGGTGGAGGAGGGTAGGAGAGACGTCAGAGCTACAACCAACCCAGATCTCTGAATCTGTTCCAGATTCTTCTGGAAAAAGTGGGCAGCTGACAGGGAGGAAGGTAGGAGAGAGGTCAGAGCTACAACTAGTCCAGATCTCTGAATCTGTTCCAGGTTCCTCTGGAAAAAGTGGGCAGCTGACAGGGAGGAGATGCAGATGGAGGCCCCACAGAGCTAGTGTGGCCAATACTTGGCAACTGAAACCAGATGTGAGTGAGTGCTCACAAAGGCTGGGGTCCTTGGGCAAGAGGGCTGAGGAGGCTCAGTTTCAGGCCATCCCACCAGTCAGATGTGCACGAGGCATAAATTGTAGAGACAGGCAGAAGGGGGCCAACTCTTGACTCTTTGCAGACAAGTAACCTTGGACAGATCTCTTTTCTGAGCCTCATTTTCCCATAACTTGCTAGGGTTATATCCTTAACCCATAGGGCTGCTGACACTCAATAAACATTGCTTTTCTTCCTTTTCTTTTCCTTTCAAGATGACTCCACATTATAGTTTTCTAGTTGAGCACCAGGCAGATCCCCTTCGGTACCCAGACTTATTTTCAATAACCAGTTCATCTTGGTCAGAATGCTTTTTTAAAATACAGCTTTGAATGTGTCATCTGCTCCTCAAGGGCATTTCGGAGCTCCTCAGTCACACTGCTTGTGGAATAAAACATAAATTTAGTAGGTCAGTTCAGAAATCCCAGACTTCTTGATAATCTGTCTCCTCTCCATCCATCCATCCATCCGTCTGTCTGTCCATCCATCTCTCCATCTAGCCACTTGTTCACTCGGTAAACAACCACTTCTTGCCTTGCCCTCCTCTATTCATTTTTTCTCCTTATGCTCAGTTTCTGAAAATGGTCAGCTTCTTTTCTTTCATGCCTGTGTGGACAGGTTCTTGCCCCTGTTCAAGGGGTGGGGGCTGTTGATCCCTTTCTTTGCCTCTCACTTCGTACTTTTTCTTCAAGGCCAAACTCAAAGGTAACTTCCTCCATGAAGTCTCCTAGCCTGCCAGTGGTCCTCTCTCTGGGCTTGCACTTCCAATAGCTTGTCTTTTTATGGGACGTGTATTCATATCACTGTTTCTGGGTGTCTGTTACCCACTGGCTTGCACCCCTACCTCAACCCTCTATGTACGGTTGTTTAGGTTGCACACTGCACAAGAACACGAGGGAGCTGCCTCTGCCCAGAGAAAAGAGTGCTTTTTTTTCCTTTCTAATTCATACCAAGGCACCAACTCCAAGTGATAGGGTCAAGTGGCTGAACCCACCTGGAGGGGACACATTTTTTCCATTTTCAACACAGGAGTTATTAGAGCTAGTGGTGGCCCTGTCCTGATTCTAAGTTCTTGGAGGTCAGAACCATGTTGGGTTCATCCCTGTCCCCTCAGCTCCTAGCACAGCAGCACCAGAGACCTCTGTCAATGCTCTTGAGAAGAAAGAAGGAGAGAAGGAAGGAGAAAGGAGAAGGCTATCAGTAGCAAATTTTATTTCTTTGGCCTCAGAGGGACAGGACTCATGCTTACCTCGCTGAGAGAGGAGGCTTCTGGGCTGACAGTGGAGGCAGCAGGTTTGTTTGGAAATTCCCCAGTAAGTGGAGTTCTTGGGCCCGTCACCCAGGGACACAAGAGCTTGTTGGAGGACCTGCAGACCAGGGCTCCTCCAAATATTGTTTTAAACTGATTGATACCATGCCAGGCAGGGAAGGGGCGGGCATTTTTCATACATGAAAAACAATACATTCTAGGGCCAAAGTGAAATTATTTTACATTTATACAATCACAGGCAGGGAGACAAAGACGATGTGTGAGGACGTTTAAACCCTCAAAATCATTAGTCACTGTCCCGGCGGGCTACACAAATGAATGATCAATGCACAGAAAAACAAGACCCTCCGAGGTGTTTGCCCAAGACCACTTATGTGTCAAACAGACTTATTAGATGTGAAGGGAATGATTATTTGTACAAAGTGAAATGAACATGTGCAATAATATTGTAAAATGTTTATTAGTCTAGAGTGTGCTGAATGTTCCTAAAATATATCAGGTTCTCAGCTTGCATTTAATGTACTGTTATAAATGATATCACATCCTTCCAAGCCGATTTTCCGCTTAACGCTAAGCTTCTTTGCTGGGGAAATCATGTTTTCAGATCTCAAGTATGAAAACACTGTGGGGTTAAACTCTTCCAACTACTCCCCACCCCCAACCCAATCAGTTCCCTCCCTGTGAAACTTGTCCTGGGTCTGGCTGGGAGGGATGGGACAGTTGGTCAGGCCAGATGTCAGCTGAAAAAGGGTGAGTGAGCTGTCATGGCTGGAACAATGCCAGAGACTCAGATTTCAGGATCTGCTCACTGAGCCCCTGCTGTATGACCTTGGGAAAGTCCCTTTCCATCTCCCATCATCTCAATCAGAAAATGAGAATAACATCTAAAGAGACTTCCAGAACTAAACATTTGCATGTTCTAAATCCCCTGCTTGTTGAGTTATGAGTCTAGAAGGCCAAACGAAACATGGAAGTGAATAAATAAAGAGCTATAGAAAAATTGTTAGTTTTTCCCTGATGTTGGCAAACTTCTACTCATCCTTCAAGGCCCTGCCCAAATGTCCCTCCTCTGACCCCTAAGAAGTCTGTCAGTATGTCTTTTTTGCTCTTAACAGCACCTAATCCTTGTGTTCTCTATTGATTTCTCACCTCATCAGCCTGGGGTGTCTCCGTATCTCTGCCACCCAGGCCAGGCATAGAGTCAGTGCTCAGGGAATGGTTAGTGGATGCCAGACAAGGGGGAGCAGAGCTGGGGTGGCCTTTAGAGGTGATCCATCACCCGCCCTGCACTTTCAAGTAGGAGTCTCAGCCCTGAGTAGGGGGGGTACTGGCCCAGTTTGTCCCTCGGCACTGTCAGAATCCTAGGGAGGGAGAGGGGCTGCACAGCCTTTCTGGAGAAGAATCAGGCGGAACATTTCCTACAACTGTCACACCCCACCTGTTGTGGACTGCATGTCTGTGTTCCCCAGATCATGTGTTGAAATGCTAATGCCCAGGGGGATGGTATTAAAGGTGGGGCCTTTGGGATGTGATGAGGTCGTGAGAGTGGAGCCCTCATGTTGGGATTAGTGCCCTTCTAAGACACACCAGAGAGCTGGTTTCCCCACCCCATCCCCACCAGGTGAGGACACCGGAAGAAGGTCCTGCCTGTAAGTCAGGAAGAGGGTACTCGCAGAATCTGGTCAGGCAGGCACCCTGATCTTGGACTTCCCAGTCTCCAGAACTGTGAAAGATACGTTTCTGTTGTTTCACCTCCCCAGTCTGTGGCAGTTTGGTATAGCAGCCCAAGCTGACAAGAGACCCCAAGAATGGGGGGGCACAGAGGAGCCCCCACAAGGAACTGGAGTCCTTTGTACTTGACCGGCTGATGGGGGCAGAGGTGTAGGGGAGAGTGTGAGGTGAGTTTCCTGGCACAGGCCTGTGGGTGCAAGAGGCAAATTAGCACCCTTATTTTGAAGGCTCAGAAAGGCTGCCCTCCTTGCCTGGGGTCACGCAGCAAGTGGGTAGCCCAAAACCTGTGTTTTGGCTTAGAGCCTATGCCTCCCATCAGGAAGCAGCCCAGCAGTATCAGCCTTACCCTCCATCCCTTCCCAGCCCAGGATTCCTTCAGACCCTTCCAGTCTCCACCTGGTGTTAGAGGTCACCAGGGACCTGCTTGTTGCTGTCAGATGGTGGTGCCTGGAGGGTGAAGCCAGGTCTCTGCATCTCTGCATCTGCCTCAGTGGACAGGTGGGCCATGGTCTGGGCCTGGCACAGGGGACTGAGCAGGGCCAGGTTTGTTGAACCCATGAAGGCTGAGAGAAGGGGAGCAGAGGACAGAAGGAGTAAGTGAGTGAGTGCATGACTGAATGTGGGCATCTCCTGAATGAAAGGATGAACTTCCCATGCCATTGCCAACTGAGCTCCTGAAAGAGTAGCCAGCCCCCACCATGCTCCTGATGATTCCCTCCAGTGGCCTACCACTGCAGGCAGAATAAATCCCAGTTTGTTACCTCAGTCCAGACACACTGGCTGACTCTGACCGCTGTGCTGACCTGTGTACCCCTCCAGATGCTCTCTACCCCTGAGGCTCACTGACCTGTGTGCAGTCCGTCAGTGCTTCCCTTACAGTCTGGTCTCCAGCTGGCTTGGTCCCTGGGAGGCACCTGCAGGAGATCAGATGGGGTGAGCAGAGTGGGGTCTGCGTGTTTATTCCCACGGCTCTCTCCCTGCGAGTGTCCTGGGCTGGTTGTGTCCCTGACTGGAGGCCATCCCTTGTCCCAGGGACCTGCCTCTAAGTTCCTGCAGCACTGCCCCTTCTTCCTCGTAGGATGGTAACATCTTTGCTGTTCCTGGCCCCGGCTTCTGCTCTGCTCTGCTCCTGTGTTTCCCTATATCCTCTCCTTTCATGGTAACTTCTCTGCAAAGAAAATCTCCTTGAATCCTGCTTCCCCCCTTTTATGAATATTTATTTACTTGGTTGCGCAGGGCCTTAGTCGCGACCCTCGGGTTCTTTTAGTTGCAGCATGTGGGATCTAGTTCCCTGACCAGGCCCCCTGCATTGAGACCGTGGAGTCGTAGCCACTGGGCCACCAGAGAAGTCCCTGAATCGCCCTGTTTTGTGTGTGCTCCCTGTTTCCTGTTGGGATGCTAACGGATGCAGCACCCGTCTCAGGACCTCCGTTCTTGCTGTTCCCACTGCCTCGTATGTTCTTCCCCCAGGTTTCTACACGAGCAACTACAGTACTTTTCTGACTGGTACCTTCTCAGAGAAGCTTTCCTGGAGAGGGGTCTCTTCCAGCCGAAGGGGCCTCCTCACCCTGGTCAACTTCAATCCCTTTACCCGGAATACTTTTCTCCATTGAACTCACAGTGCTTGAAATGTTTGTCTGGCCTCCTCCTCTGGAATGGAAGCTCAGAGAGCAGAGGCTTTAGCTGCTTTGTCTCCTTCTGTGTCCCCTGAGCCTCAGACAGTGCCTAGGACATAGTAGGTGCTTATTACAAATGTTTACTGAGTTTATAAGTGAAATGGATTTAATGTTCAAACCAGTGAGTAGCATGAATGAATGAATGCATGGATTGGCAAGTAAATAATCTGAATTTGAAGATGAATGAATTGGGCAAATGTGTGACGAATGAATGGATTGTGCAGACATGTGAGGGAAGGAAGGAGTCAGTGAATGATACAAGAATGAGTGAGTGGATTTGTCTGGGGAGTCAGTGAGGAACCCAGTGTTTATGTCCCCTTGGCAGCAGGACAGTGGCATTTCGGAACCCAGGAGGTGAGGTGGAGTCCTTGATATGTATGTGTGTGGGGTGGAGCTCTGTGGGGGATAGACCCCATATTTCCTGATGAAGGTCAGCGTGGATGACCTCCTGTGCCCTGTGAGCGGTGCCTGCCAGTTTTAATTTCGGGCCCTTGCTTCCCTGCCTCAAAGTGTCTCCTTTTCCCATGTCAGACCTTCTCATGGAGATAGGGTCTTTAAAAAAATTCTATTATTTTATTTTAAAAATATTCATTTATTTTTGCCATACTGCACAGCGTACAGGGTCTTAGATCCCCAACCAGGGGTCATACTTGTGCCACTTGCAGTGAAAGCACAACTCTTAACCACTGTGCTGTCGGGGAAGTCCTGGAGATAGGGTCTCTATAGATGCAACTCAGTGAAAATGAAGTCTTTAGTGAAAAAAAAGTGAAGTTGCTCAGTCGTGTCTGACTCTTTGCAACCCCATGGACTGTAGCCTACCAGGCTCCTCCATCCATGGGATTCTCCAGGCAAGAATACTGGAGTAGGGTGCCATTTCCTTCTCCAGGGGATCTTCCCGACCCAGGGATTGAACCTGGATCTCCTGCATAGTGAGCAGACGCTTTAACCTCTGAGCCACCAGGGAAGCCCAAGTCTTTAGAGTGGGTCCTAATTCAACATGACTGACATCCTTGTAAGAGGGAAACTTGGAGATAGGTACACACACACATACACACTGAATGTCACGTGAAGGGGAAGGTGGAAATGGAGGGTTGGCTTCTAAAAGCCAAGGAATGTCCAAGGTTACCAGTAAACCCCCAGAAGCCAGGAGAGAGGTGTGGAACACATTCTTACTCAGCCTTTGGAAGAACCAATCCTGTGACGTCTTGACCTTGGACTTGCAGCCTCCACAAACTGTGAGACGATAAAGTTCTGTAGTTTAAGCTCCCCCCTGCCCTCAGTTAATGGTATGCTATTACGACAGCCCGAGACAACTAATGAAGCATCTCTGGGCCGCAAGGTTCTATTTAGAGGTGATGACCTACTACGTGTAGGCTTGGAGAGGCAGCACCGTGTGGTGGAAAGAGTGAGTTGCGGCTGGGGACAGGGACTAAGCCCACATCTGCCATTGATTGTTGGGCTCAGTCTTCCTGCCTATGAATCAAAGACATTAGGGCCCCAAGATTTGTGGGGTCCCTCCTAGCCTTGACTTTCCCTCCTTGAGGAGTGGTCAAGAGGAGGCCCGGTGAGATCAGGGGCCCAACTGGGGTCTCCCAGTGTGTTAGCAGGGAGTGGGCCCAGGCACTCAGTCTCCGCCTCTTGCATGGTGATGGGTCCTTTGACCTCAATGCCTCTTAGCAGAGTCCCTGGTGAGCTGAACCTTTTCCCTGGACATCTCTTCTGAGACCCTGGGTGGCCTTCATGATGTGTGTATGTGGTGAGGCCCTGGCTGTTTGGAAAGGCAGCCTCTTGCAGGAGGGGGTAGTGTGTGCCCTGCTGGTGCCCTGAGTTCCAGCACTGCATGCCCATGCTGCCTGGATGCAAGGCCTGGGTAGGCTGCAACCCTTGAACTCACTGTGCAGAAGCATAATATGTCTTTGTCTGGCCAGGGCTTCTGAGGACCATGGAGTCTGATCACATGCCCCACCAATATTTTCTTGGGGTCCCTAGTGGGAAGCTTGATGCCCTGACTGTCTTTCTGACTTCCCTTCCTGTCTGCCTCCAGTGTCTTCTGAGAGCTAGCCTTGGGACTCAAGCCACTCAGTGCCAAAGGGACACCAGCATTCTAAAGCCAGCAATTTGCAGTTGTAGATCATTACACAGTGGTTCTCTGCCTCTTTGTCATTCAGGGCTTGAAAGGCTGTAACCAAGAAAGGTCTCCTGTTGGGGGCCAGAGTGAGGTACTCCGCCCATGGCAAAGGTCATGAGGAAGGAGGCTCGACATACGCAAAGGCGGGATCGAGCCTCAGGAGTCCCCCTGGAAATCCTCGAGCGTCTACCCCCATAACCAGAGCCTGCCTACTTTACTACTTCGTGCTCTTACCTACACCTCTGACTTTACGGGGGGCTGTCCCCCACCACCTCTTTCGGAGAAGGAGTTAACCTAGAGCTCCAGTCAATAAAAACTCTTGGGTGTGAAAGAGTGTTTTAACCTACAAACTCCTCTGAAGGTTCTCTAGCCTGCCTGACAGGCTCCTCCGGCCACATGTGATTGCTCACAGCCTCCCAACCGTGAGAGGCACAAGATGCTTTAAACCTTCTAAAAACAGGTTCCTTAGAAAAGTTAGAAAACTATTAGTATAAGTATAATGGGCTAATTAGAAATTGTGTTGGTGAAGGGTTTTTCATTTGTTGAGCCAATGTTTGTTGCTAAGTCTCCATATCCTCTGCCCTTACACACATTAATGAATATATAGAATTAACCTTTGATATTAATCACGTTAGACCTTAGGCTAAGTAAATTCTTTCCTTAACTAAAACCCACTACACCCTCACCCTGTAGGAATGTAACTTTATTTGGGTGGCATCTGTTTTGAGAATAATCAGCCCTGGAGAAATAAGTGTCCTGATTGACTGACCGCTGTCACAAGGAGAGGGTCGTAAATTGTCAGCAGGCCCCCCTGGCCAGAAGATGATGTAACACCCCTAAGACCTCTGTATACATTTGTGTGAAGCACCTGACTTTAATAAAAGTCAGGACTGCTGTCCCCACGTGACTTTTGTATAACATCTCAGTGTATAAAAACAGACTCTGGAAAATAAAGAATGGGGATCAGTTTCTCGAAATACTGGTCTCCCCATGTCGCTCTCTCTCTCACTCTGGCTGAGTCTCCATCTGGAGCGCGGAACCCACCATGCTTACTAATTATGCCTGGGCTTCTAAGATCCGACTGGGGAGGCCTCAGTGTCTCCTCTCCTTCGGGAGAACGGAAGGACGCCTGCGGCCTACGTAAGTGGTGCAAACTTCTTGTCTTGAAGTTTTATTGGTCTCCCGCGTAAACCAAGCCACTCAGCCTCTTTTCTCCACTGAATTTTCCTACTGAGCTATCCTTATTCTATTACTCTTTATATCTTTAATTAATATCTAATTGAAGCTATTGTATCCTGATCCTCGCCTATGCCGTCTCTCCTTCGAATACCCTGGATCAGCCGGGGCTGGTCCCCGGCAGTCTCCAGTGAGGTCCTGCACGTCTCTGCCCTTATCCAGGGCTGCTTAGTATACTCTCAGCTGGTAATGTTAATTTCATGGAGCTGGAAAGGAGAGTGGAGATGCTGGCTGGCAGAACGAGAATTTACAAAGGTTCAGTGTTTGAAAACATCGGTTTGAAAAGTGACAGCCTGAGTGTAGGGTAATGGGGTTTGTTTCAGAGTTCTTTGTATGAAAAGAGTCTGGAGGTCACAGTGGTACCCAAGTTCAGTATAAGTTGACAATGCCAGGCAAGGGAACACACTTGAGGCTATATTCATGAAGGTATGGCTTCCTGAGCAAGGCGGTAACAAGTCTGTTGTTTCTGACTCATCTGACTCCCTGTTCCTTAAACATGGGAATTCTGCCTAGAAGCCTCCAATGACAAGTTGTCTCTCTCTCTTGAGGTGGCTCTGTCTTTTAGGAAGTTTTCTTTTTTTCCTGTATTCTATCTTTTGTAATTTTATTCAGTAATATTTGTCAAGTACCTATTGGGTGCCATACTATTTTTTTTCTCTGTTCTCTGACACTCATTTAGTTTATCTGCTCTCTTATCCTCTGAAGGTCTTCTGCATTTTCCAGACATTAACCCCATCTTTCATGTCTTCTCTTCTCTGGGGAGAACAGTCCTTCTTCCTTCATCAGTTTTTCCCAGGACATGGCTCTGAGAACCTTTTCTTCTTGATTGTGACCCACTTTATCATTTGCCCCTTAACCTTGATCTTGAACTCCTTGTGGAGCCTAGTGAGACCATCACTCCCTTGTTCTGATGATAATACTCCTACTGATGCAGCCAGGGATGGGAGGCCCTGTACTGCTCAGACTCAGTGACCAGAGCTTGTGACCCTGAATGTTTCTTCAGCAATGATTCACTCATCCTCTCCTGAAGGGACCTGCGTTAAGTCACACAGTGAGTTCAAGAGCTGTTTCAGATGCATCCTGGCTGCAGCCTTTCCTTTCCCTCCTCCCCTTACTATCGCACCAGAATGGACATCTTCCCTAAACTCCCTGATCAGGCTTTCCAATTTCAACCTGTCTACACTGAGAAGGGTTAATTACTTGGCATGCCTTATGGCCCAGCTCATAAAGTCCTTGTCTCTCTCTAGAACTCAGTTTACCCTCTATGAAATGAGATCAGTCCAGCTCCCTTCTAGAGGCCCCCCTCCCCCGCCCCCCCAGCAACCCGGCCCCGATATCCAGTGTGCTGAGTACATAATATGGGCACTTCCGCTCCCATGACCCGCCAGCAAGATCAAGGCTTTGTTGGCGCCACTCACATCACACATGGTGTAGGCGGTTCAGCTGAAGCCTCCTTCAGGAAGCCAACGGGGAGAAAAGTCCTCCCTCAGTCATCCGTGGATTTTAGGGAGAAGCCCCCACCCACCGGGAGAATAGACATTAGTATCCGTGTGGTCACTAGTTGGAGGTACACAGATTAGGGCTAATCAAAGGCAGGGAGATGTGTGCTTTTGTCAGTGAATCCCCGTGGTCTGGGAGCAAATCTCCATCTTGGCAGGAGGGACTCTTACTTGATGGGGCTGAGTTCTACGAGCGACTGTAAATTCTCAGTAAAACAGCCCCATTGGGCCTAATTTCAACCACTTAACCCAGAGGTTGCATTCTTGAAGTGTTCTGCCAAATGCATTCATCTCCTGGCTCGGGAGAGCACAGCTCCTGAGCACTCTCGCACGCAGCAGCTGCATTGCCACCAGCCTTTCTGTTCTCACCTGTCTGAGCCCAAGCTCGAGACTCAGGGTCCCCCAAGTCCCTTTTCCACATGAGGGAGTCTTCCAGAGTGGCTCCTCTGAAAATGCAGGTCTGTGTTGCCCACTGCTGCTCCTGTCTGTTTGAGACCAAACAGTTGGGCAGCTCAGTGAAAACCTGGTCAGCTTAAGAGACCCTGTCTGAATGCCTATTTCAGTGAGCCACAGAGTCAAGTTGGTCAAATGACAGCTGAAACGATCAAGAAGAGCCCAAATGCCTGGTCAACTCAGTTAAATCAGTCACTGGCCCCAGTAGTGCCAAACAAGCCACCATCGTGGCCCAGGAAATGGGTATTTTCAAAACAACTGGGTTAAACCTTGACAACACATTGCCTCAGTTTGAATAACGACTCAACTTGTTCAAATAATACAAAAGCAATTGTTCAACTTAGCCAAACAAGCAATCAGCTTGATCAAACAATTCACAAACAACCTGTCTTTAGAGTTAAACAAAGCGAAAACACCGAACCAACTCAACAACTAGCCATTAGGTCAGACAATGCCAGAACGACGGGTCAGCCGGGTCAGATGATAGCAACACACCCAGTCTGTTGTAAACAGCCAATCGACTGCCTCAAACAATGTCAAAATATTTGGATTAATTCACTCAAACATCCAGTCAGTTCAATCAAACCCAGCCCGCCTGGTTAATGAATGCCAAAACACCCACCCAACTTAAACAGCCAGTCAAATGGGTCTAACTGTGATGGAACAACTGGTCAACCTGGTGAAACCACCAATCACCGCAGCCAAACAAGCAGTCAGCCGGATCAAACTAAGCAAAAGCCACAGGTCACCCTGGTCACCAAGCCGTAACAAAACACCCACTCCGTTCTGTCAAACAACCTCTCAAGCAGGAGAGGCTGTGTCTAAACATTCAGTCACTTCTATGAAGAGCCAGTTGCCTCGATAACCGTGAAACCAAAACAACCACTTAACTTGGTTGAATTAATGACAGGGCCAAGTACTTAGAGAGCACCTCTGCTCTGTCCAGCCTTCCTAGGCAAGCGACGCCAGAAGAGGTGGTCGACACAGCCCAGAGAACTGTTCGCCTCTTTATACTTCACCAAATGCCCATCAGTTCAGTCTCAAATACCCAGAAAGAAATCAGACCTGCCACTCGATTGGATAAATAAACTCTCCAACTTGGAGATTGGGTTTCTTGGAGAGCATGGTTGAGGGTGGAGGGGGAGAAGATTTGTGAGAGCTGTTTCTGTCCCTTCCCCCAGCCTGAGGTTGAGCGGGAGGAAGACCCCTCCAGTGTCCCTCATTGCAGAGTATTTGGGATGGAGATCCTTTACTCCAGAGGCCAGACTGTGAGGGGTGAGGCTGCTCATTGCCTGCAATGACCTGGTGGTTAGCCTACTGAACCGTGTGTTGGGTCAGTTAATTCTTAGAGCAAGGCACTAGCCCCACAGCACAAGCCTGATATCCGAGGCCTGAGGCCCTCACTGGAACTAGAACTCTCCTCAAGTGCAGGAGCTCTGGTTGTCGTCATAGCACCATTGTTCAGAGCTTGATAATGACAGTGACCTTACTGAGCTTTTACTGTGTACTAAGGACTGGGCTAAGAAGCCCTTTTCGTACTTCATCACGTTATCTTTCAAAACTCGACAAGGTCAGCACTATTATTATCTCCATTTAATAAGTGAGGTTTATGGGGACTCACAGAGGTGAAGAGAGTTATCGAATATCACAGGAGTATTAAGTAAGAGGCAGGGCCAGGGTTCAAAACCAGCTCTAACCTTAGGAGCCAACTGTGTCTTCAAAATACTTATTGATAGAAAGGATGAAGTAACGAACTGGCCTGAGCCGCAGTGCACTGGGTGCAATGGTGCGTAAGGAGCCTCTGTGTGTGTCTGCTTTGTGGTGGCTCTGAGAGAAGAGGCACTTCATTCTGGTGGAGACTCAGGTGTAGACAGGTTGGAAGCCTAAATTTCAGTAAAGCACACTCTCAACTTAGATTTCACCTTAGTGCTAAGCCCTCTTGCCCAGGAATGCCAAACAGGCGTTACTCATTCCCCCAGAGGCCAGTGGGCTCTGGGGTACCTGGACCGACAGGCCACCTCGAGGTCTGCCTTACAGGACAAAGGTTCAGGCGACTTCCTGAGCTCTGCCCAATCCTCCCCACTAAAAGCCCCCTAGGCGCCTACCTCCTGGACCAGCAGTGGGTCTGAGCCACCATTGACCACAGTCGACACCCTCCCTTCATTCAAGGAATGGTTGGCGTGGACTCACTCCCGACGTTCGGCACAGACCATTTTATTGAACGCTAACGCAAATCACCGGGGCAGGAAATGTCGTAAAAAGAAAAGTAATCTTCTGACGGAAAAATAAATTATCAGCCATGTTCTGAAGGAAAAGAAACATTCTTAAATAATTTCTCTTGCTGTTGGTATTGGCTGGCAGTGTGGGCCAGCCAAGCAAATGGTAATTTCCAAATTAGATTATACATTATGTCATATTAGTTTTATGTTAGAAAAACAAACGGGATCAGAGGAGAAGTGCCAAGGTTGGCGGGCCATGCTTGCCACGTGACCGGCTGCGTTTCCACTGCAGAATGTTTAATGATTCCGGGGGAGGTTGGGAGAACAAACATTTGGACCAGAATGGGGCGGGCGAGATTGGCTGCAAGGAGGGAAGGGACCTCTGTGAGTGTGGGTAGCCGCTGGGGTGGGAGGCAGGGAGTACGTTCAGAGCACATCCCCTACTCTCTGGGGATCTGGCCCCTCCCCAAGGGGCACTGTGGGCAGTAAATGTTCATGGGAGTGGCAGGTGGAGGTGTCAGTGTGGGGTCCCAAGAGGGGACGACCTGGTGGGGCCCTGTTGCTGTCCCCACTTTCCTATAGAGCTGTCCTTGGGCCAGAGGACAGATATGTCTGTGTCTCCCAGAGCACAAAGCCAAGGTAACCTGAGGCGGTGGACTTTGGCTTGGAGTCATCCTGCAGTTCACCTTCATGGGGGCCTACTATGTACGGGGTGATTTACCTGTACTCACGTACAGGTAGAAATGGAGAGCTGTAGAGGTTAAATTGCCTGGGATTACATGACTGGGAAGTGGCAGAGCCTGCAGGGCCTGAAGCCTTAACCACCAACCACTGGGTGATACTTTTGCCAACAAGAAACATGATGCCTCCCTGATGGGAATGCCTGTGAGGGGTGGGGAGGGGGGATAACGATCGGTCAAGGGTCCCCACAGGTGTTGAAGCACCACACCCCTGACCTCTGAAGCCCCCTTTGTTTCTAAGACTGTAGCTGAGACTTCTCCCATTGTTTGCCTGGGAATTTGGGCAAGCAGCTTTCACCAAACTGTGAGCTTCTTGAGGGCAAGGATCTTGTTTGATTATCTAATGATACTTTGTACACAGCACAGAGCTTTGTACTGCTGTCAGTGTTCACAGAGGAGGCAGGAAAAACAGGAAACTTAGATGGCTAGAACCGGAAAGGAGTCAGGGGCTGTAGGAGCCTGGGTCCAGGTCTCTGACCTCTGCTGTCCCCCAGGTTGCCTCCCGGCCCGTGACAAGCATCACTTATCAGTTATAGGTCTCCCGCCCTTATAGCTCTTCTCAAGCAGTCACTACCAGGTCATCAATGTTGGCACTGAGAGGAAGCCTGTTTGCCCTCTTGAAATAGCCCACCTTCTAGTCTGCAGTTGAGAACACTGACAGCATAGGAAGGGAGAGATAACACAGCCAGTCATGGACAGGGCAAGATCCGAGGCCACCGTCCAGAGCATGCAACGAAGACTTAGAATGGATTAATTGGCAAGTATCCGACAAGTAAGAGCACATGGAGTCTGGGTGAAGAGATAAGACAGAATGTGGGGAACCAATCAGGCAGCAATGCAGTTCATCAGTTTGGACCCTCTCATTCTCAAAATATTTTCCATCTTCCTCAGGGCATCTGGGTTCTGCTTCCAGCTCTTTCCTTTGGCAGAGCTGGAAGGAAGCCTACGTCTTGTCTCTGAACCTCAATTTTTCCATCTGTTAAATAAGGGCAGGCAAGGTGCTCAAGCTCCCTAAGATGTAAAATCTTTCTGGCTGTAACTTGCCAGGATTCTGTACTCCCAAATTCATCTCAGATTCTCCCATGACTTACTTGAGGTGAATCAGGGCCACAGGAAGCTGCAGTAACTTGCTCAGACCACGAAGGGGAGAAGGAGGGTTCTGCATGATTTCTGCTTAACTTTGGTACTGACCCCCTGGTGGCCTGGAGGTTAACTGCAATTCCTGACTTGCTCCCTGTGTCTTCCTGGAGTTCTCAGCTCCTGAGGATCATCTGATGTAAAAACATGTGTATTTACTCATCAAATAGCATTCGAGTCTCTCCTCTGGACTGGGCTCCTTCTTACTGAGTGCTGGGGATCCCATCTCTGCCCTTGGAAGAGCTCACAGTCCAGTGGTGGAGCAGTGGTGGAAATGCATGGAGACCACCCCAAAGCACCATGTGCTGTGACTAGGGTATGTATGTCCCGTGGGAGTACAAAGGCACCTTCCTGGTAACTCTTCATGGAAGGAGGGGTGTCTAAGCCAAATTATGAGGGATGAGGCAGACTTTGGCAAGAAGGGTGGGGGTGGGGGGAGGAGTGGAGGGGGGGGGGGGCTGTGCTCCCAGTATAAGGAACAGCACAAGGGAAGGTCAAATTAGAGGAGAAAGAGTGAGTCACAGGTAGAGAATGGGGTGGTGCTGTGGACTGGAGGCCAGACTGTGAGTGTGAGCTGCAGGCGAGGTGAGCAGGGACAAGCATTCTTTTGCTCAAAAGCATTTATTGACTATCTACTGAACACCAGGTTAAATTGTGAAAGGCCTTGAATGACATTTCCCAATCCCAAATTTCCCTTCCTGGTCCCTGACCTGTGTGCCCACAACATTTATGATAAGAATTTGTTTCTAAATTTACTTAATTATGTTTGGCTTCCTCTGTCTCCCCTTGGGGATAGATAGCTGCGCTAGAGGGAGTTGGGACAGGAAACTGGCCTCGAGACTGGGACCAGCACAGGGACAGTGCAGTCCAGGACAGGTGAGATAACAAGGGCAGGAGCCAAGGTCACACCCTGGCCAGCTGGCCTCTCTACCTAGCCTTTTCTCTTTCCTTGGCTTCCCATGTCTCCCTAAGGGCACGAGATCCAGGAACCTCACTCTGCTCAGAGCTGCCCTCTTCATCAGTCTCTGAGGTTGGTCCCACATCTGGACATATTTGTTCCTGAGGCAACACTGTTCAGAGGTTTGGAGCCAGGGTCGTTCTCAGGAGTGCATGGGGTGGAGAGCAGGGGTTGGCTGAGTGCAGAGGCTGGAGGGGAGTGGCTGGAGGAGCTGGAGGGCAGAGAGGACCCCTGGGGCAAGAACTTTGTGAAGGAAAGTCCTACAAGAGGAGGGAGGTGGTGTTTCAGCCAGGAGGCAGCCCCAGAAGTGCAGGGCCCAGACTCTGGGAGAAGCAGCCCTGGTGGAAGGGAAACAGGAGGGAGTCCTCATTAATAGCAAGATTCCAGTGGGCTGGGAGCTTTGCTCACATTCTCTCATAAGATGTTCCAGTTACCTTGTGAGGGAGGGTCATGTCCGCATAGCAGGGTTGGATTTGATAGAAATGGCATAAGCACAGAGAGGTTAACCAAATTGCCCGAGGTCACACCGTCAGAAAGTGGTGCCACTGGGATCAGAACTCAGTCTGCCTGGGTCCTGGATCACTTCTTTTGGTGGTGCACACTGTGATCTGCATTTCTTCTTTCCTCTTTCTGCCTCTCTCCTTTCCTAGATTCAGTGAATCTCATCCCTCCCTATCTTCACATGCTGTTCTCCTGTCTGGAACACCATCTCTTTTGTTCATCTATCTTACCTGGTGATATTCTCATATTTTTTAGGTCTGGTTCTTTTGTCCTTTGTAAAAGTTCCTTGATACTTCCAGACAGATTTTTATTTTTTTATTCTTTTTTTTTTTTTTTGGCCTCACCATGTGGCTTGTGAGATCTTAGTTCCCTGACCAGGGAACTAACCTGGGTCACCGCAGAGAACGTGCTGAGTCCTAACCATTGGGCTGCCAGGGAATTCCTAGATTTAATCATATTTTATCCACCTATCTACCATTCATCCATCACTTTATCTCGTCACTTGTTGCAGAAGGATTTATGGCCTTCTGGATAGAGTCAGTGGCTGCCTCCTCTTGTGATTCCACAGCACTTTATCAAACAGGTGAGCACCACCATACTTGACTGCGTATGTTTGTTCACGTGTCTCTCTTTCCACCAGCCTGGGAGCTCCCTGGGGGCAAGAGTGGTCTGACTCTGCTCTTAGCATTCCCCGGCAGACTCTGCTTCCTGTCCACCTCACCCTGACTCTTCTTTTGCACAAAGGCTTTCTCAAATTTGGTCTGTTCCTCAAAGAGAGAACAATGTCTGCAGTGACTTTGGGTTGAAATGGAGAGTTTTTGTTGTTTTTGTTTTTCTGATGTCAAGAGAGATTCTTTCAAAGCACTGCTGTGAGATGGGAGAACTGAATGGGAGGTGCTACTGAGAAATGGTTTCCTTTGCTTTTTTGTAGAACCATGGGATGACACTAGAATTGTAGAGAATTTTGGACATTTTAGGGACCCTACGCTTCCCTAAGCAGCCTGGGTTGGGCAAATCTTTGCTCAGAAGTGGGGGAGGCCTGGTGGCTCCGTGAGTCCCTGGGGGCTCAAGGCGGGATGCTGGGGTATGAGCCAGTTCTGGATGGGGATGGACTGAACATTAGTCAGTTTTTTCTTGGTTATGTTGTGGTAACAGACACACCATAGCAGGCCCCAAATAGGGGCTTTACAATAACAAGTTTACTTTTCGCCTACATTATACTTTGTCTGTGGTGGCTGTGGGTTGACTGTGGCTCTGCTCCATGCATCCTCTTTATCCCAGGATCCTTGCAAAGGAGCTGTGACATACTCAGGACAGAGAGCAAAAAGAGAAAGGGCTGAGCCACACACTAGCTCTTCACTCATATCTCAGGACAACGGCTGAGTGCAGTGAAAACTCTTCCTGCAGGAGGTGCTGGAAGCTGCTTGGCAGTGGGTAGGTACATAGAAGCCTCTTACAGGGAAGGGGAGTGAATAATCAGGACCAATAGCACAATCCATCAGAGCAGAACCATCTGGGGACTCAAGCCAGATCCCATGCAGAGAGCTTTCTCATTTCAGAGTCCAGTTCTAAAAATCACCTCCTCTAAGAAGCCCTCTGGGACTGACCCTCTGAGTCAGGATTGGTGCTTTTCCTCTGTGCCCACATGCCGCTTTGTGTTTCTCACTCCACACCAGTCACTTTGTGCGTGATGTCTGTTACTGTGTATGAACCTCCAGGCAGCAGTGGATGCTGGAACTGGCTCTTGAAAGTTGATGGCATGCATCTCTTCCCAGCGGCATGGTCAGAGGCATCATGTGAGCAACTCGAAATTGGCCAGGTTAGAGTATTTACATCACAAAAAGTAGCTGCTGCTGCTGCTGCTAAGTCGCTTCAGTTGTGTCCGACTCTGTGCGACCCCATAGACAGCAGCCCACCAGGCAAGAACACTGGAGTGGGTTGCCATTTCCTTCTCCAATGCATGAAAGTGAAAAGTGAAAGTGAAGTCGCTCAGTCGAGTCCGACTCCTAGCGACCCCATGGACTGCAGTCCACCAGGCTCCTCTGTCCGTGGGATTTTCCAGGCAGGAGTACTGGAGTGGGGTGCCATTGCCTTCTCCACAGAAAGTAGCAAGTGCTACAAATAAGAACTGTTTTTCTTCTGCAGAGGTAGCTAAACACTGGCCATTGGCCACTGTCCTGGAGCACAGACAGACTGAGGGCCAGGCGTGCCGTACTCACCTCTACCTTCTGATAGGGCCTGGCGGGGCGTCAGCTGTTCACAAATGATGACCGACAGCCTGAGTGGAGGAATGAGTGGGCTCACGTTTGGGTAGTGAGACAGAGCAGTGAGTGAATGCATGTCTGTCTGCACCGGAGTTCCTGTCTGTGTCTCTCTGCTCTTCCCTGGATCTCCTTCTCCTCCCAGTGCTCATTGCCCCAGGGAAGGTATGCAACAGGCAGAACACCAAAAGCCTGCAAACCTTCCTGGTCTTTGTTCTCCAAGTCTCTGAGCTTGTGGAATTGAGAGAGTTTACAGAAGACGTAAAGGGATCAACTGAGTGTCTTGAAGAAAGATAAAGAGGAGAAGTGCAGCCTGGCCTGTATGTCGTAAATGACTTTGCTGGGAGGTGATAAGAGTCTCAAGAGGAAGGGCTGTGGGGTGCAGCCAGGACACAGTGCCATGCAGGGGGTAGAGGGTGGCCAGACATGCAGTGTCAGGTCAGGGGTCTCAGATGCAATCAGTGCGGGCCAGTGCCCTGTCCTTACCCCACACCTTGATACCATGTAAGATCCCCAAATTGCGGAATGACCCCAGAAATGTGGGATAAGAAATTAAGTTATAGGAAACAAAGAAAGTGACATTTCTTGCCCCCTTACTCCCATGCTCATTCCCAAGATTGAGACCTGAGGGTTATACTTGCTGCTCATGAATGATGTAGATCAGAGGTTGGCAAGCATTTTGTTTTAGAGGACCATATAGTAAATAATCTCAGCTCTGCGGGCCCCACAATCTCCATCACAGCTGTTTAACTCCGCCCTCGCAGTGAGAACACAACTATAGGCATATATAAATGAACAATGTGGCTGTGTTCCAGTAAAACTTCATTTATGGATGCAAATTTGAATTTCATATAATTCTCATGTGTCTTAAAATATTCTTCTGACATTTTTTCCCCAACCATTTAAAAATGCAAAACACAGGGGACTTCCCTGGCAGTCCAGTGGTTAAGACCTCGCCTTCCAATGCAGGGGGTGCAGGGTTGATCCCTGGTCAGGAATTTAATATCCCACATGATGTGCAGGTGAAAAATCAAAACATTGAAAAAAAAGCAATATTGTAACTAATTCAATAAAGACTTTAAAAGTGGTCCACATCCAAAAAGATCTTGAGAAAAAAAAATGTAAAAGTCAATGTTCATTTATAGGCGGTGCCTGGATTTGGCCTGTGAACCATAGTGGACTCTGATCCAGACGGACTAAGTGCTGTGAGGAGTCAGTTGTCCATCATAAGTCGGTAGGGTGGACGCACCTGGGCAGAGGGGGTGGAAAGCAGACTTGTTTGGAGGTCATAGCATGAACCTGTTTGGAGGCAGGACACCCCGTCTTCTCTTTCTCTGCACCCCACCTCCCCTCAGCCCTGCTCTGGGTCATTCTGCAGCCTTCCATGGCGCCTGCCTGCAAGAAGCTGGGCCCTCCTTGGGCGGGTAGCCTGACAGCTGGACTCAGCAAGGCGGGCGGGCCGGCCATGTTCAGTTTCTGGGAAATGAGTGTGGACACGGCTTGGGCCCCATGGGGCAGCCCACCCTGATCTACCCAGATCAGGTTCCCGGCGGCGTCTGAACGCTGTAAACACAGCGGCTGGACAGGCCACCTCTCCAGAGGCCCACTGAAGGTGGCCCTGCCCAGGAGGAAAGGATTGGGGCTGACAATTTGACATAAACCACGGGGCAGTGTCCGGCGGCTGGGGAAGCTGGGCGACTCCCTCCCCAATGCTCCCACGCTCGCTCTAGTGGCAGCTGCTCCCAATTACCATCTCCTGTGGAGCAAGGGGTCTGTAGAGTGGGGTGGCCCTTGAGAGATCCCGCTAGCTACCCCTTCTGGCAGAGGTAGGGAAACTGAGGCCCACAGACACTTGCTTAAGGCCAGGCAGTCATTGACAGACAGAGGCTAGAAACTTGGTCCTCCCAAGACAGGGCTCTGGATCTCTCCCAGGGTGATCTAGAGAAGAAAGAAAGTCTCTTGAGGGGCACCTGGGACCCTGTCCCTTAGCTTTCAGCTGCCCCCTGGTGGGGAGGGTGTTTTCCTTTGGACCCATCCAGAACACTGGAGTAGGAGTCGGGGACCTGACCATCACGCCCAGCACTGACCCTAGAGGTTTAGAGTGCTCATTTCCAGCTGAGGAAACAGCCTAGGAGTGTTGAAGTGACTTGCCCAAGGTCACCCATCTAGTCAAAGGGAGAGCTGTGATTTGAACCCGGGCTGTCAGATTTCTAAGTCTGTGCTCTTTGTCAAGATGCCTTGCTCCATCCCCAGCCCTCAACTTGTGGGGCCATGCAGGCAGGTCTCTGCCTCTTCGGATGCTGTGGGTGGTCTTCAAGGGCTCTCCAAACTCGGGATGCTGAGTTTGCTTCCCATCTAAGGGTACCTCTGCAGCGGCTGAGCCGGTTATCCAGATGCCCTTAAACAGACCCCCTCCCCTCTCCTAGTCCCTCTGACATCGTGGGAATCTCATGTCTTGGGCCCCAACCTTCCGCCCAGGACCAAGTGGACTCAAACAGGACAAGGCTTAGTTCCCTTTCCTGTCCTGCCCCAGGTCCAGCGACTGTCATGGTACCTCAGTCAGACACAGTCAAAGCAGACACATGGGCAAGTATAGTCCATCCATTGACACCTACAGGGGAGTGTATGTGGGAAGTACAGGTGATGGGCACCTACTGTGTGTCAGGCTGGTAAATGCTTAACCCATGCCATCTCTCAAGCATCTTATAGCTGGGCAGCTGTTCCCATGGAACCCATCCATGGTAGATGGAGGCATGTGCATGCTGACCTGAGTGTGCAATCACGTGCATGGAGACACAGGCACGTGTCAATGCTCCTGACCGCTAGACATGCACACCAGCTCTTGGGTCCAGGTATGAGGATGCACAGCACCACATTGTGCTCTTTCTCATCCCTTTCCACAGGCAACTCTGGCAGGCACGGCTCCACTCAGACCTGGGATTCACAGTCTTCTCTGGGGTCCCTCACCATCTTGTTCTTGACATGTTTCAAAGTTCTATTCAGAGTTAGTTCTGAGGGCGAGGGGGCTGGGAGCCCTGAGAGTGGAAAAACAGGCGATTTGGAAAATTCCTGTCATTTTTGAGCTCTGTCCAAAAACACCCGTGGGAGCCACAGTGGAGTCTGCCGACATCCAGCCTTGGGTGGGCCCAGTGCCCCAGGGCAGGCCTCCTGCCTCCCCCAGCCCAGCCCAGCCTGTTTGCTGACACCAAGCCTACCAGACTCTAGTTGCTCACCTCCATCAAGGGTTCCTGCTGGAGAGCCTTGTGCATGCCCTCCTTGGACCAGGTCTCCCTATCCATGCACGCCCTCCTGTAGGCTGACAGTAACAGCAAGTGACTCCTGGTGCCAGCTGACTATGCACTTTATTTTTATAACAAATCTATACAGTATGAACTATGGCTATGTCCATTTTATCAACAAAAAATACCGGAGGCACAGAGAGGTTAGGCGGTAAAGCAGCTGGCCGTTAGTCACACAGCAGGAAGTGGAAGAGCTAGGCTCTACATCCCAGTGAGCTGGCTCCAGCATTAGCGTCTTGTCCGCTCTACTCCATGGTGCTGCCTCTTGAGACACAAGGTAGGTTCACCTGGAGAAGTGCCAGGACCTCAGAAGCTCAGGGAGGACCAGAAGGAGAGGACTCACACCTCTTGTGGGCTCACTGTGTGCCAGGCCTGTGCTGGGAGTGCCCACTGGCCTCCCTGCCCCCAGACTCCCCCCACAAGCTGTCCTGGACACAGCAGTTGGAGGATCTTTCTTAAAGCCCAGGTTGGGCCCGGCTGGCCCAGCCCCTCTGAACGCTGTGGTCTCCTTCAGGGTCCCGGGCTCCCCATTACAAGTTTCCATGAGCAGGGCTGTGAGTGGGAAGGCAGTGCTGACAGTCAGTCCTCTCAGGTCCTTCAGCAGCATAGCAGCAGCCCCAGGAGCAGGCGCATCTTTGTCTCCGACCCTGCCTGCCTGCCCTCCCGCCTGCCATCCACATGGTGGAAACGCCAAGGAACAAGGGCCTTCCTGTCTTCCTCTCGATCCCCCTTTTCTAAAAATAAGCTGGAACCTTCCCTTCATCTGCCCCCAATTTTCTCCTGCTTGACCCTCATGACCCTACACCCTCAGAAGAGGCCACATGTGTGCCCACTGCTGGACAGATAGGCCAACACTGCAGTGCAGATGGTGGGAGCGGGGAGCCCGCCCTGGCCTCTGCCCCAGTCCAGTTAGCCCCTCCAGCTATGCCCAGAACAAAGCACTGAGCCAGCCCCTGATCTGCAGGGTGGGGTAAGGGAGACCTTGTTTATAACAGGAAGTTCCACCAGGGTTTTATGAGCTGTCATGATAATAATAATCATCGCCCACATTTGTATACACTAAGCACTTTCACATCTGTTATCTTCTTTAGTGCGTGCGGCGAGTCCTTGAGATTGGTATTATTGTTACTACTTAGGTGGAACAGATGAAGAGACCAGAGAGGCTAACTGACTTCCCTAAGGTGGCACAGCTGGGAAAGAGCAGGGCCAGGATTCAAATCTAGATCCTCAGATTTGAAACTCTGCCCCTTGATACTTCCCTCCTGCTTGCTGACATCTGTACCAGGCAGCAGCTTTGGTGCTTTGTGCCCAAGGATCTTCACACTTCCCTTTTAGCTGTCACTTATGAGGGTCTTTGTGTGTGCTGGCCATTGCGTTCGGAACTCCACCACAACTAGGGAAGAAGGAATTATGGAACCTCATTCTGAGGAGGAGGAGGAGGCTGAGACTCAGAGACGTAACTCAGCTTGCCAAGGCCCTTCTGCAGTAAGAGCTGGCATCAGAGTTAGGATTGAAGGCTGCCTGACCCCGAAGTTTTTCTTCTGCAAAATAGTTCACAGTAGCTGGTACCATGTCTTTCATTTTAATTAATTAATTCAATAGAACATCTTCCAGGTGTCTGCTCTATGCTAAGCCTAGGGACACTAGGGTGAACACAAGACACACAGGTCCTACCCTCGTTGGCTTCGTGATCTAGTGGGAGATGGACGTGAAAACGGCAATTATGGCGCAGGGCGATAAACCATTATTAGCCATAATAGCTAGCTTTGCACAGTGTTTATAGCTCACTGAGGGCCCCAAATGGAAATCTGGTCATTTCCATGTCTGCTAAAAATGGCCTAAAGGCTTCCCTGCTGCTGTAGCATCACATCTGAGCCTCCTGGCCTGGGACTCAAGGTCCCTGTGATGGGGTGGAACCCACCTCCACACCCCGGTCCCTGGAGAGCCCCCTGCCCCACTTTGTGTTCCAGCACCAGCAACTGCTAGAAGTTCCTCCCACATGAGGGTGTTTCTCCCCTCCACGGCTTTGTCACTCAGAATCTCTGTATTCTTCCCTACTCCCAACCTTCTCCTGGTTAACTCCTATCCTGCAAAACTCAGCTCAGATGGTACCGCCTCCTCAGGCTGGGTGGAAGGGAGTTTCTTGTTATTGGAGATGTCTGAGCCAAGGATGGAAGATCAGGGCAGGGAGGCAAATCACTTAACCTCTATGGGCCTCAGTTTTTTTCTGGAAAATGGGCCCCAAAATAAGCCTAACTATAGGAGGATAAAGGCCTTGTTAGAGGGGGAAGCACACAGCCTGTGGGGGCTAAGAGAAGGAATAAAAACAGCCTGTGGGGTCAGAAAAGCTTCCTGGAGGACTCAAACAAGGGGAAGACTCAGATGGGGATATTTTTATTTGTAGCGAATACGCACATGGTGTGTTTTTATGCAGAGAGCTGCTCTAGGCCCTTCCTATGTGTAACGTCATTGAATCCTTGTGATGGCAATATGAGGTGGCCACTGTCATTATCCCCATTCTACACGTTAAGAAACTGAGGCACTGGGAGATTAGGCAAAATGTTTGGGGGCATCCAGCTAAGAGGGGCAAAGCCTGAATTCTAATCCAAGCATGTGGCTCCAGTGTTCACTCTCAAATCACCTTGTCATTACAAGGAGAGCAACAGGAGTGGAGGATGGGGGTCCACTTAAACTCTGGGGCAAGCATCACTGTACTTGGTAACACAGAGTAGCGTGAATGTCTTTGTCCTCCAGGAAACAGGCATGCCCTCTGGACCCACACAGGCCAGGGAACTCTTGCTTTGACTCCACTCACCCAAGGGAAGGGAAGGCCTCTCAGTAAGGTGTTCACCCAGGTGTCTCCTGCTCTGCCTGGATAATGAGGCTTCGTCTGGGGGGCAGTGGCTGGACTGGCACTGCCTCCTGGTAATAACCACCCAACGCAGGCAGAAGAAACATTTTTCTCCTCATTTCACAGGTGAAGAAACTGAGGCCCAGCAAGACAGGAAAGGATGGGGAAGTCTCTAAAAAGGCAACTCGAAGCTGAGATTCTGGCCTCAGAGGCCAGAGGATCTCCTTAGCAACGGTGGTACCCAACATCGCCATTTCTGGGGGATTGCTACGTGGTGTGCATCAGATGGGAAAACCTTTGTCAGACGTCTAGTGCTAGACCTGCCCATGACACCTGCTCAGTCCCTGGACATTCCCCTTCCTTCCCTCAGGAAATGAGTGAATAGATGAGTGAAAGATTGTAGAAGTCACCTAGAAACTGGCAGGAGGTGGGGGAAGCTTTCTTGCTGCTGTGAACTCTTCTGGCTTCTGCCCCACTTGCCGACCTGGGCAGCTAGAGCTGGTGGCATCTGCTTAGCTCTGCCCACTCTCCTTGCTGCCTCAGAGGCAAGCCCTGCATGTTTATTCTTATTCATCTCACACTCCATCCCCCTTCCCTCAACCTGGCAGCTCACGCTGATGTGGGCATCCAGGAGTCAATGGGGATCGTTCTTCTGATCTGACTGAAGACCAGTTCTTCATTTCTGGCTGGAAGCTAGGGGGCAATGCTCAATCTGTGCAGATCCGTGAAAAAGCTGACTCCCCATCCCCCTCCTCCCATTTGTAGGGGCTTTTCCTACTTTCTCATCACTTTTCCTACCTGTGACCTAGGGATATTTTCACAGCCCATTTTATCAGAGAAAAAGGCCAAGGAAAAGGAAATGATTTGATCAAGATCACAGGCCATAACTCGGGATCTTTGCCGCAAAATCATGATGGTTCCCTGTCTCCCTGTCATTCTCCCTCCCCCTCCTCTGTCTCCTTTCTTTTCTTCTTAACACAAACACTTATGTGGAGGAGGAAGGGAAATAGGAGAAGAGAATAGGTGGGCATGATGGAGTGGAAAGAGTACTGGATAGGAGTCAGGGGCCTTCAGTTCTGGTCCTGGATCTGCCACTAATTTACTCTGTCACCTGAATAAGCCGCTTTCTCTCTCTCAGCCTCAGGTGTTTATATTAATCATCTGGGGCAATGTCACTTCCATCCTTATCCTTGGGAGAATTGTTGTAAGAATAGATTCAATGAAGCAGTATTTTGTTCTCACATCTGCTCACCCACCTGACTAACCAACATCCATTCATCCATCTATCCTTCCACTCACTAATCCACTTATCCATCCATCCACTCCCCCATTTACCACCCATCCACCCATCCATTCATCCTTTGTGTCCCTACTGTGTGGCACGTACAATAAGAGAAAGACCATGCTCTTTATGGCCTGGCACAACCGCCATCTCCTCCAGGTGATTTCCCACCTGTGAAAACTGATTGCCCATCCCTATTTCGTCCTGGACGGTGCCTGTCTGTCACAGTGAGTCCTTAACCAGACAGGGAGGCCTCTCCACAGTCACCAGACCTGGCTGACTGGGCTGGCGCATTCTTTCCTGGTTCTGGCCTGCTGCGGCAGTCCCCAGCGCCACTCTGAGTCAAGCATCCCCTCAGTGCCTGCAACATGTCACTGGTACCTGTGAGCCCCGCCCCTGCCCCCCACTCCTCAACCAGCCTCTCTGCACCCAGGGTGGGTTCCTGCAGGGAAAGTGGGCTTGCTGGGTGGGCTGTCAGCAGAGGTGGTCTCACTTTTCCCCGCTCCCTCCCTAAGAGTCTCTCCTAAGCTGTCAGCCACATTGGAAGAATTAGGGGCCTCTGGCAGAGGGAGGTGGCTGGTCCCCGTGGTGGGGACGGTACATAAGTCCTGACACATTGGCACTGTGTGTGCACTGGCTGTGGGCAGTGAGCTCTGTCCATGTGGACGCTGTCTCACGAACTGTGTGCAGGGCCTGCCCAGAAAGTCTTTCTCCCTGATTGGCCCTATGACTTTTTTGGACCAGGGAAGGGCCTCCAGTATTTTTTTTATTTTTGCGTTTGTTGTAGATTCTGCTCATCACGCATGGAAGGGTCTCCTCTGGGACCTCATTGTTGGGTCCCGGGTTAATGATTCTCTGTGTGACTTTGCGGGTGCCCGTTCCTCTTTGGGTTTCCATTTGCTTGTGGGGCTGCTGTGCTCCTAAAAGCCATTGAGTGGACTGCCCGGGACTCAGATCTTCATGTTTATGAGGGTCTGCTGTATACCTGATCCTGTGGGGCTGTGGGATTAAGTGGGGCCCATGGTTCTTGCCCTCATTGAACAGGGTCCAACGAGTAGTGAGTGCCGCCAGATGGGGTCTCCTGTGCCTACAGGAGTGATCTGGGCAGCTGGGACCTGGGGAATGGGCACAGCCTGAATCCCGAAGGACTGCACTGCCAGGGATGGGGGCTCCAGACAAGGACAAGACAAGGGACAGTGCTGAGGGTGACCGTGATCATGTTGATGCCCCTCTGCCTGCAAAACTCCAGGAACAGACTTGCTGCCCCCCTCCCCTTTTGTGATAACTAAACAAGACATCTGTCCCTCTCTTTATATCATTAAGAAGTAATAGTAACTAAAAATGTCCAGCATGCCAGGTCCTTGCTGTGTCCTGTGCAAAGCCTTTTATACACATGTTGTTGTTGAAACCTCACAACCAACTATTATTAGTGGTTATGACAACTGACAACGAAATCCTATTATTATCTATAATATAGAGAGGAGGGGATGGACTGCGTGGGGTGGAGGCCCTGGCTTGAGGTCTTAGAGCTAGAAGTGGCCAAACAGGGATTTGATCCTGTGTCTGTGGGGCTGTGTTACTTTCTCAGCACCAGGCCACTTCCTGGGGCAAGCAGGAAGAGCAGAACCGGTTTGTCCCAGCTCAGCTCAGGCAGGAAGCAATCAGATGGGCCTTGTGGGGCCTGGGAGAACCTGGGCCAGGACATCAGGCATGCCCGCACTTCTCTCGGGTTCTGAGTCAGGGTTCTTAGTCGGGTTCTCAGTTCTCTAGTCCAGTAGGCTAATTTCTAGTGCTTCCTGGGAGGCATGGAAGGGCTCTGAGGCATCTAGAGTCTGGCTCACGAGAGAGTGAGGCAGGCAATTATGGGTCCAGCCCATCAGGAGAGGCAGGACCGCTCCAGTCTGGGCGGGGTCTGCATCCTTTGGTGGCATCAGGGCATCCAGCGTTCACCTCACAAAGCGCCAGGCCCGGAACTGGCGACATATGGATTTGATTGTTTGGGAAATCTGCTTGGGGGGCCTAGGGTAGGGGAGCAGGGGTGGAACAGCTGATCGGCCTAAAAATAGCACAGCCTGGAATGCTGAGGGGCTTGAGGGTGCCCCATTCCAAATTTGGAAGTGGCCCAGAGTGTTCTTGGTCGCCGGCACCCTACGTGGGTGGCTCGTCAGCGCTTCAGCAGCAAGCACTGGGGAAGGGACATCAGAGGTCGGTCCTGGCATGGCCTCTCGCTGGCTGAGCAACCTGGGCAGAGAAACCCCTACTGCGCCTCGACTTTGGCTACCTGATAATCCCTGCCTGGCCACCTGGCAAGCTGGTTAGGAGGGTGTATTTGGACAAATGTAAAATGGTTGAGTGTTGTATATGTGTCCGCTCTCACTGTGAAAGGGGAGGGAACCCTGGGGGAGGGCTGATTTCACAACAGTCTCTGGGTGTTGACAAGTCTAAGCTCTCTCTGATGAGGTTCACAGCTTCCAGAGCTTTCCCATGGCTCCCAGCCTCTTCTCATAGATGTGTCTTGTTGCTTCTTCATAGAAAATGCTTCCTTTGCATGAGCTAAAATTTGGAGCATTCCAACCATCCGATGAGCTGTATTGATAGGAGGTGAGCTTTCTGTCACAGGAGGTATTTAAGACAAAGCCAGACAACACCTGGCAGGGAAACCATCTATGACTTAGACGAGATGCTGCTGAACTCCCTCTGACCCTCAGAGTGCAGCCATTTGTCCACAGGGACTACACTCCACCCTCAGCCACAGAAGTGCCTCGTCCAGATCCGAGGCAGACATTCTACCCCTGGCCCTTCTGCACTGTGTCACCCCAAACTCAGCACCCTCCCTGACTCTCACTGCTCAGCGTCCAGTCCTTGCCACGCCTGAGCCTCCTTATCTGGGCATGTTCTAGTTCTCTGGTCATGTTATCCCCAGGGCCGCAGTCTCCCCATTTGCAAAATGGAGATGCTGATGTTTGGCACTTCTGCTTTGCAGGGCTGAGCAGGGACAAGACGACATCAATTCACAGGCACCTCAGATACCACACAATCCGATTCCCCTTCAAGGAGTCTCCTCGTCTCTAGAGGACAGACCGGGGCCTTGGGAGAAGGGACTGCTTGAGGTCACAGGTGAGACAGCCCTTGAATCTGGTTTCTCAGTGTCTAGCACTGTCCTCGGAGCTCACTTGGCACGAACGGGTCTGATGTCACCACTGTGAACCCGAGTTTGAGTCCTGCCACTTGCTGGCTGTGAGGCTTGGGGTAAATGACACCCCTCTGTGCTTTAATTTCCTGTCAGTACATTATCGTGACACCTTGCACAGTTGCTGAGGGGATTGCATGTGATCACATGGGGGAGGAGGCCAGACTCTAAGGCAGGGGCTGAGGGAGGCAGCGCAGCACGGCTGGCTGGGAGTTCCCGAGTGCTCGGACACGGGAGTAGAGGAGGGTGGGGTGTCAGCAAGGCTTCTTGGACGGAGAGGGAACAATGTCTTCAGCACGCCTCCTTGTCCATTTCCTACTCATCCCGCAGGTCTCAGCTCAAAGGGGCCTCTTCCAGAAGTCCTCCTTGAGCCATGAGCAGAGCTGGCGCCCAGGCTCCCTCGCACTTTGTGATTCCAGTTGACAGTTTCTTGACATTGTGTGGGAGACAAACGAACTTGGATTGGAATGCCTTATTAGCCGAATGAACTTGAGCCTTGTTTTCTCAGCTGTGAAATGGGCACCGACAGTCAGCCTCATAGATGTGCTGTGCATATGAAGTGTTTGGTTTAATATTGAGGATGTGCTTTTGCACAAAGATGATGATGATGGCCTTTGTTCATTTATTAATTCACTCATTCATGTGTTCAAAAGCCTTGGATACATCCTTCTCTGAGCTCCAGCTGGGCATTAGAGACACAGCAGGTGATCAAATAGTCCCTGACTCCTGGTGGCTCAGAATCTAGGTGAACAGGCTGCACACTCACCATTCTAAACCTAGTACAGTGACAGTTGCCGTAGGTCCTCTAAGACTCAGAAGAAACACAGAAGGAGCCTGCCTCCCCTGCAGGCTACTAGCAGGAGTCAGGGAAAGCGTCACAGGGAAGGAAGCACTTGAGCTGAGATTGAAGGGTGAGTTGAATTTGGTCAGGTAGGCAAGCTGGGGAAAGGCTGCCCAGGCCTAGGGCACAGCATATGCAGCAACCCAGAGGTGGGAGAGGTGATGGGGACCCCTAGGCAGACCATGGTATCCAGAGCATCAAGTGAAACCCTGGGCCCAAGATGGATCCGAAGTCGTGGGACCATCTCCTCACTCAGTCATCCATAGCGAGTAATGACCACAAGGACCCTTAGGAGAGGCAGGTTTTGACTGATGATGCTGATGGGGAAGAGGACAGCATCTTCATCATTGATGAAGTGATTGATCATTAATGAAGTGACAGTGATTGATGTTGTGGCTGGCACTGTTCAGGCCCTGTTCCCCACAGACTGCTGCTTGTCAAGGGCTGGCACACACTCCCTCCGGTCAGGGTGTACAGGCACTGGGAAGTGATGACACTCAAGGCTCCAGGTAAGCGGGAATAAGCTCTACAAGCAATGACGCTCCCTCCCCGCATTCCAGCCTGGAAAGGCCCCGAGTTTGCTGACTTCTCCACCTTGGGGCTGTGTCCACCTCTGCGTCCCCTGTGCCTAGCACAAGGTGGCCCCAAGCAGGTATTCACAGGTGTCAAAGAATCGCGTCCCCGCATGGCCATTCAGATGGAGACTGGGAGGGTCACAGCAAGACAAAGGGTCTCCTGTTGGCCTGCACCTACTGGCCTTCTCCATTCCATCCACTCAATCAGTCCTGTTCCCCTCCAGTCTGATGCTCGGAGTCTGTCCTGCCTGGGAAGAGCCTGGACAGGCTGGGCTGGCAGTCACTCTGCCCTTCCCAGGATCTGAGCCCTGACCCCGGGCACCGCCCGTGGGCAGTCGGCAACCTTCCGAGGGCTCCTCGAAGCCATCCTGTCTTCTTGACGAAAGGCATCTGGGGCCTGCCAGCTCCTCCTCCGCCCAGGCGGGAAACACAATACGCCGATAATGATCTAATATTTATACAACGCCTTTCTACCAGATGCATCCCAACAAAGTTTACAAGCTGTCCCCGCTGACGGCACAATGTATTCCAGATCCTCCCCCGGGCCCCTGCCCGCCCCCAGCCTCCCGCCCCGCTCATCCGGGCATCCCAAAGGCCAGCAGAGCTTCCTTCATCCACCTGAGGGATGGAGAATCCAGCTGGCTGGAGGGACCGCCACTCCCATACCCTCTCTGGGCACTGCCCTGCGGGGCGATGATCTGTGCTCATAACCGGGGGTGTGGAAATAAGCTGTCCAGAGGAAGGCAGGGCTACCCCAAGGGTTTTGAAGTTTGGCCAAAACTCACAGCACCCCTCGAGCCTCCCCCTAGCCCTCCACAGCCTCAGACCCGCGGGAGGGACAGGGGAGGGCCCGGCTGCCCGCGAGAATGTGCCTCCTCAGTCACTTCCTCCGCGGTGGCTCCATGAATGAGGACTTGTGTTCATTCCCTCCCATAAATTGCCCCTGGTCACCAGGGCCATGTACTGTGTCAGAGTCCCTGACCACCGGCCTCGGACAAAACCTGCTTTGTGAAGTCCGGGTGGAAGACAAACAAATGCTTATTACCTTCATGTATCCCCTCCCCCACCTTCTTTTCTTGGCCTGGAGTTAAGACCTTTTTTCTCTGTCAACAATCTTGACTTTGTTCCCTGAGAAGGAAACAGCTCCGGGAGGGACTTGCAGAGATGCTGCTTGCAAGAAAACCGTTTGGGAGGGAGGGTGAAACAAGACAGAGGTTACAGGAAATGGCAGACATTTTTTGTTGAATTAAACCATTAGGAGTGACCCCCAAACCAGAGTGAGGCAGAGGGAACAACTGGATACATTTAGGTCAGGACAAGCAGCCAAGTGAGGAGCTGAAACCAATTACCATAAATGAATGTTTCTCTTTTATTCACGACCACCGTGCCTGTTCCCAGGATGCTCTTGGGCCTCTTATAAAAACAGATGAACTCTCTGGTTTTGTTCGGGGAGTTATTAGCTAATGCAACTGTTGGGCAATTTATCAAACATTAGCACATGCTACGATTAATGACCAAAAGAAGTCGTCACTGGCTGGTCCGAAGCCACTGGGGCTGCCCGGACTTCAGGGCAGAGAAGGGTCTTCTCCTTGGTGCGGCCATTTACTTAAGATGCTCGTAACATCTTAAAAAGTTAACAGTCATTCTCAAAACCTGCCCCTCCTGAGGGTCCTTGTGGCCATGACTCGCTATGGACAATTGGGTGAGGAGATGGTCCCTAGATTTTGGTTCCATTTTGGGCCCAGGCTTTCACTCGATGCCCTGGACACCACAGTCTGCCTAGCAGTCCACATCACCACTCCCACCTCTGGGCTGCAGCATATGCTGTGCCCTGGGTCTGGGCAACCTTTCCCCAGCTTGGCCACCTGACCAAAGTCAACTCATCCTTCAGCTCAACTCAAGTGCTTCTTTCTCTTGTGAAGCCTCCCCTGACTCCTGCTGGCAGTCTGGGGTGGTGGTGGGGTGCTCCTTCGATGTGTCCTCTGGGTCTTAGAGGACCTATTGCAGCTTGCACTGTACTGGGTTTAGAATAGTGGGTATGTAGCTCGTTCACCTAGATTCTGAGCTGCTAGGAGTCAGGGACTGTTTGATCCTCTCCTGTGTCTCTAGTGCCCAGCCGGAGCTCAGAGCAGGGTGTGTCCAGGATTTGTGAGCAAATGAATGAACGATTCCATGTATAGCAGTGCCCTTCTGTGACTCCTGTGGTCTTAGGCTGTCTCTCTGTCCACTGAAGGAACAGGATCGTGATTCTCCCAGAGGTGGACTCTGGGAGAGCGCACCGTGTAGTGCAACTCCAGTGTGGAGTTGCAGGAAGCTGGCGTCTAGCTGAGAGCCACACAGAGGATCACATGGGGAGGGGGAAGACCTGGGCTGTGGCTTGGTCTTTCTCTCTGCAGTCCTCAGTATTCTCATCTGTGAAATGGGCTAATTAACTCATCTCCGAAGCTTCTGGAAAGAAAAGCTCCAGAGGATTACATGTCCTTGGGGGCATTTCCAATCCCAAAGGGGAGAGAAGGCAGCAAAGGGAATTGAACCTGCCCTCCCACTTCCCCTGAATAACTCTGACTTGAGGAAAGAAAGGGTTTAACTTCTTTACAGACTTTTGGCTAAAAAGACCTTCTGTGTGTGGGGTGGAGGGAAAGAGCTCATCTTCAGAATCAGAAGGAGCTGGGTCCAGTCCTGCTCAACTGTGTCTTTGCTGTGTGACCTAGGGCAATTCACACCATCTCTTGGAACCTTGGTTTTGGTTCTGAAAAATGGGACAATAATGCTTGCCACCCTGGGGTGTGTCAGTGCCTGACAAGTACTGAGTCTGGCTCCTGGCCCAGAGCAGGGACTTACTACATAGTAGCTTCTCTTATTGTCATTAATTCCATTAACAAATGCCATCAGCAGGAGAGAGGCGTGGAGGAGCAGACCTCAGCCTGTTGTCTTCTCTGTTGTTTTTTTTTTTCTTGCCGGCAGTCTTAGTGTTGCAGAATTAACATTCTTCCTTTCTGCTAATTCCACTAAAATGTGTTTCCAACCTAGCAGCTACCCTGTCCCCGGCTGGCTGGGGCTGACATCTGCCAGAGAAGCAGACCACCTTCTCGGATTTTCCATTTGCAGCTGGGAGGGCGGGCTGGCAGAGCAAATTACAAAGCAGGCTCCGGCTCCAGCTCCTGCTTGGGCGGGGCTGGCCCCTCGTGTGGTGGGTGAGGCCTTGCCAGCAGCTGGCTCAAGATGGGCCTGGAGCAGCAGGCGCCCACACGTCTGGGCGAACAGGAGTCCCCATGTGTCCGTGGGCCAAAAAGGAGAGCAGGAAAGGATTCGGGCAAGGTGATGAGGGTCTTCCTGGCTGTAAGGAAGGATTCGGGTAGGAGTCCTCTCTCTGGGATTCATGCAGGTTGTTTTACCCTTTTCAGACTTAGTTTCCTAGATGGTGAAGGACAGGGAAGCCTGTTGTGCTGCAGTCCATGGGGTCATAAAGAGTTGGACACAACTGAGTGACTGAACAACAACCAGTAAAGTGGGAAAAAATGGAGGTGCACCATCCCTTATCTGAGCTGCTTGGGTCCAGATCTGGTTTGGAGTTCAGAATTTTTCAGATTTTTAGAATGTGACGTTGTTTAATATTATACTTTATTAAGCTTTTCACTTTCATGCATTGGAGAAGGAAATGGCAACCCACTCCAGTGTTCTTGCCTGGAGAATCCCAGGGATGGGGGAGCCTGGTGGGCTGCCGTCTATGGGTTTCGCCCAGAGTCGGACATGACTGAAGTGACTTAGCAGCAAACACCCCCAGCAGGGTAAGCGGAGCTGCTTATAAGCAAACAGGTGATTTCTGGAGTGGAATGTGTGAATATTCATATTAAGTGGGAATAATAAAGACCATAAATCGTATCATGTAGGTTCAGCTTGAGTTTTTTGACGCCAAATGAATTTCTGCCAATTTATGGAAAAGCTCTCCTTTTTCAGAACTTCTTGGACTTCAGAGTTACGGATAAAAGACTGTTGCAACTGTCATATTCTGTGGGCTAGAGTTGTAAAAACGGTGCGAGGTAGTGAAAATAAGGTGGCTTGTGGATTTTCAGTAAGTGGGAGGTACTGGTTCTCCTGGACCAATACCTCCAGTGATTCTCAGCGTTGGCTACATATTGGAACCACCTAGGGGACTTTAAAACTACTGATGCCCAGACCCCACCCCAGGCAGCTTTAAATCCAAACCTATGGGGCTGGAGCCCTGGCAGCTATGTTTCAGAATATACCTTGGGTGATTCCTTTTTGTTAATAGCTTTACTGAAATACAACTCATGCATCAAATAATTCATTCATTTACAGGATACCATCCAGTGGTTTTTAGTATATTCACAGAGTGATGTAACCATCACCACAATCAATTTCAGAACATTTCATTATCTCACTCAACCCTCCAGTCCTAAAAACCACAAATCTACTTTCTAGATCTGTGTATGTGGGTGTGAAAGCACTTCAGTTGTGTCTGACTCTTTGTGACCCCATGAACCGTAGCCCACCAGGCTCCTCTGTCCATGGGATTCTCCAGGAGAATACTGGAGTGGGTTGCCATGCCCTTCTGCAGAGGATTGTCCTGACCTAGGGATTGAACCCAGGTCTCCTGCATTGCAGGCAGATTCTTTACCACTGAGCCACCAGGGAAGCAGCACTTTCTATCCTTATAGATTGCTTATTCTGGATATTGCATATATATGGAGTCATAGAATATGTTGTCCTTTGATTCTGGCTTCTTTCACTTTGCATAAAGCTTTCAAGGATCATCTTATGTTGTTGGGTGTACCAGTACTTCATTACTTTTTATGGCCAAATAATATTCCATTGAATAGGTATACCATATTTTGTTTATCTACTCACCTACTGATGTAAATTTGATGTAATACTGCTATGAACATTCATGTACAAGCTTTTGTGATGACATATGTTTTCATTTATCTTGGATCTATGCTTAGGAGTGGATTTATTGGGTCAAATGAGAATCCTATGTTTAACTTTGTGAAGAAATGCCATACTGCTTTCTATACTGGCTACACTATTTTATATTTCTACCTGTAGCAGATAAGGGTTCTGATTTCTCCACATCCTTTCCAACACTTGTTAGTATCTGACTTTTTGATGATGGGCCTGATATTGGGTAAGAAGTGGGTGGTATCTCATTATGGTTTTGATTTGCATTTCCCTGAAGACTAATGATGTTGAAAGTCTTTCTAAGTGCTCATTGGCCATTTGTATATGTTGTTTGGAGAAATGTCTTTTCAGATCCTTCACTGATTTTAAAATGAGTTATTTATTTATTTATTTAGAGTTTCAAGTGTCTTTATGTGTTCTAGATACAAGTGCCTTATCGGTTATATGATTTTCAAATATTTTCTCCCATTCTGTGGGTTGTCTTTTCACTTTTGATGGTGTCCTTTGAAGCACAAAAGTTTTAAATTTTGATGAAACCTAGCTTATTTATTTATTTATTGTTTATTGCTCGTGTTTTTGGTTTCATATCTGAGAAATCATTGCCAAATCCAAGGTCAGGAAGATTTGCCCTATGTTTCTTTCTAAGAGTTTTATAGTTTTGCCTTTTACATTTAGATCTTTTTGTATCCTATTTGAGTTAATTTTTATGTATGATGTGAAGTAAGGGTCCAACTACATTCTTTGCAGGTGGCTATTCAAATTGTCCATTCTTGAGTAATATGTATAGAGTTTGAGAGTCACTTCTGTGGGATGTAAGCCCCAGAAAGGCTGAGTTCATGCTTGCTATGTCCTTGGTATTGACCAAAGACATATCAGTTCAGTTCAGTTCAGTCGCTCAGTCGTGTCCGACTCTTTGCGACCCCATGAATCGCAGCACACCAGGCCTCCCTGTCCATCACCAACTCCCGGAGTTCACCCAGACTCACGTCCATCGAGTCAGTGATGCCATCCAGCCATCTCATCCTCTGTCGTCCCCTTCTCCTCCTGCCCCCAATCCCTCCCAGCATCAGAGTCTTTTCCAATAAGTCAACTCTTCGCATGAGGTGGCCAAAGTACTGGAGTTTCAGCTTTAGCATCATTCCTTCCAAAGAAATCCCAGGGCTGATCTCCTTCAGAATGGACTGGTTGGATCTCCTTGCAGTCCAAGGGACTCTCAAGAGTCTTCTCCAACACCACAGTTCAAAAGCATCAATTTTTCGGCACTCAGCCTTCTTCACAGTCCAACTCTCACATCCATACATGACCACAGGAAAAACCATAGCCTTGACTAGACAAACCTTTGTTGGCAAAGGAATGTCTGTGCTTTTGAATATGCTATCTAGGTTGGTCATAACTTTCCTTCCAAGGAGTAAGCGTCTTTTAATTTCATGGCTACAGTCACCATCTGCAGTGATTTTGAAGCCCCAAAAAATAAAGTCTGACACTATTTCCACTGTTTCCCCATCTATTTCCCATGAAGTGATGGGACCGGATGCCATGATCTTGGTTTTCTGAATGTTGAGCTTTAAGCCAACTTTTTCACTCTCCACTTTCACTTTCATCAAGAGGCTTTTGAGTTCCTCTTCACTTTCTGCCATAAGGGTGATATCATCTGCATATCTGAGGTTATTGATATTTCTCCCAGCAATCTTGATTCCAGCTTGTGTTTCTTCCAGTCCAGCATTTCTCATGATGTACTCTGCATATAAGTTAAATAAGCAGGGTGACAATATACAGCCTTGATGTACTCCTTTTCCTATTTGGAACCAGTCTGTTGTTCCATGTCCAGTTCCAACTGTTGCTTCCTGACCTGCATACAAATTTCTCAAGAGGCAGATCAGGTGGCCTGGTATTTCCATCTCTTTTAGAATTTTCCACAGTTTGCTGTGATCCACACAGTCAAAGGCTTTGGTATAGTCAATAAAGCAGAAATAGATGTTTTTCTGGAACTCTCTTGCTTTTTCCATGATCCAGCGGATGTTGGCAATTTGATCTCTGGTTCCTCTGCCTTTTCTAAAACCAGCTTGAACATCAGGAAGTTCACGGTTCACATATTGCTGAAGCCTGGCTTGGAGAATTTTGAGCATTACTTTACCAGCGTGTGAGATGAGTGCAATTGTGCGGTAGTTTGAGCATTCTTTGGCTTTGCCTTTCTTTCGGATTGGAATGAAAACTGACCTTTTCCAGTCCTGTGGCCCCTGCTGAGTTTTCCAAATTCGCTGGCATATTGAGTGCAGCATTTTCACAGCATCATCTTTCAGGATTTGAAATAGCTCAACTGGAATTCCATCACCTCCACTAGCTTTGTTTGTAGTGATGCTTTCTAAGGCCCACTTGACTTCACATTCCAGGATGTCTGGCTCTAGGTGAGTGATCACACCATCGTGATTATCTGGGTTGTGAAGATCTTTTTTGTACAGTTCTTCTGTGTATTCTTGCCATCTCTTCTTAATATCTTCTGCTTCTGTTAGGTCCATACCAAAGACATATAGGAGTGAATAAATGGATAAATTAATGAATGGATGGTTGGATGTGTAACGTCTATACCCTAAAGACTGCAATGACGGCTGATGTGTCATGACTCAGAGACTGTCAGGTCTGGCTAGGTACTGATGGAGACCAACCACTCTCCTGGGGAGAACCCCCTCTTGGAAAGGCATGGCTTATCTTGGCCTCTTTTGACATAGCTTTGGTGTTGGGAGCTCTTTCCTTACAGAGCTGGTCTCTGGGGAGAGATCTCTTTGGCCTGAAGGAAAGTTCTTCCTCATACAAGTGGAAACTTGCCTTCTCATAGCTTCCTCTTTGTCCCCAGCCCCAGATCTGCCTTCTGGGACTCACCTGGGGTTTCAGTCTCATCTGCTCTAGGCTAGCCCTGGGGATTGTGTGATGATGAGGATGGCTGCAGCTTCCTCTCCTGCTGACTGAGCAGCCCCTGCTCCCCACAGGAAAGGATCCCAGCCTCTCACATTCCAGCTGCCTCCTCTGTGTCCATCTCAGCTACCTCTGTTCTGCCAAGGAGCAGGCCAGGACTGGACATGGTCCACCAACTGGGGTCTAACCAACCAGCTCAAAGGAAAGCCGGTCCAGTTCCTCCCTTCTTTTGTACCCTTGACCTCTATTAATGCAATCTGGGCTCACATTAGCTCTTTTTAGTTAGACCCAACACATTGCTTACTCAGATAATTATTAACATAATATAGTATGTACTGTTATTTATTAATAATATATTAGTATTATCGATAACATATTGGAATATATTCATGATGATGAGTATCACCTACTGAAAGCTTGCTGTGCACCAGTATTATGCTCATGCTTTATAAACATTGTCTCACTTGATCCTCTATTAGTCATCACTGGACCCATTTTAGAGAAAGCTGAAGTTTGGAGAGGTTAAGTAGTTCATTCAAAGCCGCGAAGCTTGAATTTGAACCTGTGTTTGTCTGACTTCAAAGCCCCCGATCATAAGCTCTGTTAGTCTGCCTCCAGGTGACTGTCCTCTCTGGGGGTGGGGGTGGGGGTGCAGCCCTGCTCTGCCCTCGTATGGCTGGTGCCGAGCCTGGGCTACACCGCATCCTAGTCCTTGCTCTGTCCTTGGATTCTGCCATCCCACATTCTTGCTGTCCTCTCTGTAACTCTGGGCCTCCCTCCACGTCTCCAGTCTGCCCTTTATGTTCTTATTGACAAAATTCTGACCAGGCACGGATGTGCAGAGGCAGAATCCTTCATACTCACTTGTGACCCTGCCCAGCTTAAGAAATAATCCCTCTGCTGTCAACTGGGAGCCCCGCTGATGTGCATCGTCACACCTCCCCTTGGGATGAAAGAAGCGATCCCTGCAGCGCTTTCTCTTTCCTGGAGTTTGGTGTATCTTAGAGCATGACCACCTGGTTGAGGGCATGTGGGGTTCACTTCTGCATTCTGAGGAGGAACAGGCTGGGAGTATTATAGACTCTGAGACTGGCTGGAGAAGGAGCTGGTCACGGCCCTGCAGGCTTGCCTTATGCTCTCCTCCAAGAAGGCACTCCCTGGTCCCACCCCATCAGCCTGGCCAATCCCCTGTGGCTGTGAGGGAGTTGAGTGCAACCTGCAGAACCCTTGCTGCTGCTGCTGCTGCTAAGTCGCTTCAGTCGTGTCCGACTCTGTGTGACCCCATAGACGTCAGCCCACCAGGCTCCCCCATCCCTGGGATTCTCCAGGAAAGAACCCTTAGGGACCTCTAAAAAGAAGGGAGGCCCTTGAAACCACCCCGCAAAGTTCATTAGACACATTTTCAAGCTACTAAATGGGCTCTAGGAAGTCATAGAAATAGCTGGTGGTTTCTTACCAGCCAGTATAGTTTGACCACTTCATTTCACTTCACCTCACTTTACTTCAATTCATTATAACAGATAAACTAGTCACAATCCTCATGTTCTTGTCCACTCATTCATTCATTCATTCAGTGATTCCTCATTCATTAATTGCTGTATTCATTGAATTATGATTAATTATTATTCATGTGGTCTGATTGTGCCAAGCACCAGGAGAAGAAGTCATTTGGCTTCCTTATCCATCTCTGCTGTCTTACATCCTGGGTGTTTGTGAGATGTGGCTTCTTTGTGTGGATGTAGAAAAGGTGAAACAATGAAAGACCCACCCATGAGCCTTTTATTTATTTATTTATTTTGGCTATGGTTAACATGGCTGTGGTTAGACCAGACTGAGAGATAAAGTATTAGTGTTTGACACTTGGGCCTGATTGCCTCCAAGTGAGTATCTGCCTTTTGAAAATTATAGATAAGCCTGCCCTGGAATTTTGAGCAAACTTCAATCACAGCATCAAAGCTTTGGATTTTATGCAAAATTATAGCCAGAAGAGGAGGAAGAGGGAGAGGAGCAGCTGGGAAGACTTCCTGGAGGAGGAGTCTTTGAAGGACCCTTCCCTGGTAGAGGGAGCAGGCCTACCCTGCAGGGCCCCAGTGGGAGAGAATAGGGAGGCTGTTCCAAAGCATGAGGAAGGACCCTCTTAGAGTCAGATTTTTCCAAGGATGGGATGGTTCGACTTGGAAAGTAGTGAGCTTCTTAATCCATGAGGTGTGTGAGCAGCTGCTGAACAGCCAACTAATAGGAAGACTGCACAGGGGCTTCCTGTTCTGGGTGGGTAGTTGGAATGAACTTCACCTTTGAGGTGCTTCCATGATTTGTATCCTAAGCTACTAAAGAAATGTCGAGATTAAACATGTCACATCATTGCCCCTCCCTAATGCTGAGATGCTCATCCCCCAAGGACCCAAAGTCATGACTTTAAGGATGGAAATTATTCATAGGTCATAATAATAGTGTTCCAACTAATGAATTTACAATAAAAAGACAGAGTCTGGTATCACCCACCATTTTGTAATATCCAACACATGAATGGATCTCGGCATTGAGGATCAGTGGGTGCTGACCATCCCAGAAAGAAACGCAGCCAGACTTTATATATTTCTGGCAAAACAGGACAGCCCCGTCTGTCATCTTGTCAAAGGGGTTTGAGCCAGAGCCTGATCTACTCTCTGGATCCAGCCACCGATTTGAAGGAAGGGCAAAGAACAAACATACATGGTGAATGGTGCTGTGAATATTCAATCAGCAAAGTCCAGAGTGTGGATTCTCTGCAGGTCACGGAGCTGGGGTTCTTCAGCTGACAGATAAACTGTCCGGAAAAGTAAGAGATGGAGGTGGAAAGCTGGGGAGTAGGAGAGATCTAAAGGATGTACCAAATATAGAAAATGGGCACAACTATATGGCAGTGTCTAGAGATGTACATTTGAGTGATAAAATTATCAGGAAAAGCAAGAGGGCAATAATTATAAAAGTTAGGATTATGGTTAGTTTTAGGGAAGGGAGAGGACTGTGAGTGGGATGGGTTGCCCAGAGGGGCTCCTAGAGGGGGCTGGCCCTGCTCTACTTGATTTTGTTAATCTTACAGGCACGTTCACCTTACAATGATTCATTATGCTGTCTGTTTGCTTTGTGTGGTTTCCTGTTATTTTATAATAAAAAGGTTAAAAAAAGAATAAGTCACATATGTACTATTTTGGTAATCCTCCTTACATGCCAATATGTTGGCAGCATCTCTTCTGCTCTCAGTTAGGTGACCTTGATTGGTGGTGGGCCTCTTACTTCCAGCCTCCCAGATGTGCTGAAATGTAGAGATAAAAAAAGAATGAGAATGGAGAAAAATGGCTGAGATGGAGAAAAACCATTGCTTAAAAACACCAGTGACAGCCAGAACAAGAAAGAGGCCCATCTGCAGAGCTGTAGGTCTCCAGTTAAGCAGATGGGTCCCTTCCTAATTAATCCCTATTTGGTTGAGAACTGGTGTGGGTCCAGGTTGGGGAGGGGGGAGATGGTGGTGGGAGCTGGAGGCCTGTGAGAAACCTAAGGCTGTCTCGTCCTTTCCATCCCAGGGGACCCCCATGCTTTGAACAGTTGCCCTGGGAAGCTCGGCAGGTCCCCTGGGCCCCTCAGCCTCCTGGGACAGGTGCTAATCCATTTCCTGTGAGATAAGCCAGAGGAACATATTTAGATAAGAACAAAATCAAACTGAAACTTCCTTAGGGGGTGGTGTAGAAGGTTCTGGTTTACAGTCTGGTGAGCAGGGAGCTTGATCCTTGTCCTGTGCTGAAGGCAGCATCAGGCCACCAAAATAATGTGTGTGTGTGTGTGTGTGTGTGTGTGTGTGTGCATGCTTGTGTGTTAATGAGTGTGTGTGCCTGTACTGGGAGCCCTGGAAGAGATGGACCTGACTCCTGCCCCCAAGGGCTCAAATAAGGGTTCCCTGGGATGGGCCAGGCAGGGGGTGCCATGGAGAAACTCAACTCTGGAAGTTGGAAGGTCTAGCGCTGTCCTCAACACTGTCTTCAATACCACGGAAACTACACAACTCCTCCGGTCCTCTGATGTCTCACACGAAAAATAGGGGGTTGTAATAAGACGACCTAGTGGTCCCCCCTAGTTTTAACAGTGAGGGACTCTAAATTGGAGGATTTCTCAGGCTCATATTTCTTCGATCTTCATCCTGGGCACCAAAGAGCTTTCTTTCTATGAAAAGCCTCCAGCCTGTGCTTACACCTCCCTCCTGGGGGAGTGGCTGAGCTGCCTTGACACCCAACCTTCTCATTTCTTAGGATCTTTGAAAATAAGGCACATCTCAGCTTTCTTGACTTGTTCCCAAAGTCGGTGGTGCCCACACACCTTGTGAGAGTTAGAGAAGGTACCCTAGAGCGGGCACAGCCCAGGGTGCTCATCGTTCAGTTGATGGAGAGGGGGTAGTATAGCTATGCAAATTGGACAGGGGAGCTCTTTTTTCCCCTAGAAGATACAGCCTCATGGCAGCACACACAGCTTGGAGAACAGAGCAAGGGCTGAATTTCAGCCTCCACTCATCCCCTTGGCAGGGTGTCTTGGTCAGTGAATGACCTGTACAACTGTACATGGTAGACCGTTTTACTCTCTTGTATTCCTGAAGGGGCCAGACCTTCAATCTTACTCCCCAAAAAGAAAACAAACAAGCAGAGAGGAATCTCTAAAGAACTTCCCATGTGAGCTTCAGTGCTCAGCAGAAGGCTTGGGAGAGAGTAGAAAGCAAAGGGTTTCATGGAACCCTGGTTCAGTGACCCATTGGCAGGCTGAAGTCCTAGCAGCGGACTGCTCCTAACCTCCTATTCATGGAGAAACAAGAGTCCAGCACATGGGGTCTCCCTCAGCTTCCTGCCCCCAGAGCTAGGAATCTAGTTACATCCCACCCCAACCACACTCCTCCATTCTCACCCTCTCCAGCTATGCAGCCCTTCTCTGCGTTTTCTGGATTTCTTCCCCTGCCCCATTTCTCCCTCAATCTAAGTCATCTATATTCACTTTCAAGTCTTCTTGAGCATATCTTCCAAGGGGCCAAGGGGAGGCTGAGACAGGACTTCCCTGACCCCCAACATGGGAAAGGTCTTCCTGTTACAAATTCCCATCACTTTCTGCACTTCTTCATGGCACTCCATGGATTGCTAATTTACTTCTTCAGTTTCTCTTCTTGCCTGATAGACCACAGGCTGTTATGGGCAGGGGTGGTGCCCACTGTGTTCATTTGCTGCAGCCTCAGTGCCTGGGCCCTAGCCTGCATGTGGACAGGGTGTGGGGGTGGGCAGTTGTGGTCTATGACTGAATGGATCAGTGTCCTTGCAAGGGAACAGAGGGATAACTGAATTTGTGAGTGAATACTTCAAGCTCCTGTGTCTTGCTTACCTGCAGCGTGGATCCCTGGATTCCTCAAAGGTGAGAAATGGGAGAAGATACAGCTCATCTAGGTTTATCCTGCTACTCTACAGCTTAGGAAACTGAGACCCCAAGAGTGTAAAGGAGGAGGAGCCTGCCTAAAGTCACTCAGCCAGGGAATGGCAGAGCCTGGGTTTCATCCTGGCTCAAGGCCTGTGGGAGAGAGTGTCTAAGTGACAAGATCTTACCAGCAGCTCCCCCAACATGCACAGCACTTTACAGTTTTCAGAAAGCCATCACACCAGGTCTGTAAGGCAGGCAGGCCACGCACGCTGGGTTATCCTCAGTGTTCAGGTGGAGAGCCTGAGCTCAGTGTCTCCTGTGTGTGACTGGGGTTGCTTCTTCCCTCCCAGCTCCCTGGAGAAGAGCATCTCAGAGGACAGTGTGAGCAAGGGGCTGTGAGACCTAGGCATCACCAACCTTGTGCTAAATCTGCTTTTGAAAATGTGTGTGGTGTGGGTGCATGTGTGCCTGTGTGTGTGCATGTGTGCGTTTGTGTGTGTGTGTGAGCGCGTGTGAAATGGGGGCAGCGACCGCCTCAGCTGAGGTGGAAGGGGGAGGTTGAGTCAGGCATGGTGGGACTTAGAATCCAGGAGAGGAGGCTGGGTTTCCCCAGCAACCGAAGGGAAGCCATGGATGGCGTTTGACCCAGGGGGTGACACGCTCAGAGTGGGTTTTAGGAGCAACATCCCACTGGTACAAGTGAGGATTGGTGGGTGTGAGTCTGAGGCAAGTGCTGGGGGAGATGTGAGGATGGTTTCTCTCTTTTGTTGGGTGGGCGCTGGCAGGTTGCCAGGCAGGACAGGAGGAGGGGTGGCATCTCCGAACACCACCAGCCTTTGGCTTGTGGAGGAACAGTGAGCTCCTATTTTGGAGCCGTGAAGCAGCAGGCCAGCATCTGGCCTGGGACCGGGCTGCGCAGCTGCACACTCTGCTCCAGCATCAGTGGCAGCCGTATCCACCAGGGGCAGCCCCTGCGAAGAGAAGAAGGCCAGGCAGGGCCAGGGGCAGGGAGGGCACGGCTGGAACACATGTGGAGGCTGCGGAGAGGTCTCCAGGGTCACCCTTATCAGTGCTGGCCATAGGCACCCACGGAAAGTGAGACAGAGGGGTGCCCAGAAGAGGTGTGTGAACAAGAGGATGTGTGTGACACTGAGTGTAGCTGAGTGGGAGATTATGAGACCACACATGCACAAGCATGAAACTGTGTAGTGATTGTGTGTGTGTGTGTGTGGTGAATGTGAGCACGTGTGTGACACCCTGTGTGGGCAGCTGTGAGACTCTGTGTTGTGTGTGTACACCCAGGAGCAATGCAGGGGCTGGGCGGGCTGGAGGTGAGGGGCCAGCTCCGAGCCCAGAGGCCCCTCTTAGGGGTCAGAGAGTGTCAGTGCTGTCAAAGCCCTCAGAACTCCTTCCTCCTAGACTAACGCTGACCTCAGTCTGCAGCAGGACCATGGGGGTCCGAGTCAGCCCTGTGGCGCTGCCTCCCTGCCAGGACTCTGTCCTCTGCACAGGCTGCCAACCTATGCTGCTGCCACCAGCAGCTGGACCCAGGATGGGGGCAAAGGGACTCCAGAAAGCCTCGCCAAGCCAGCGACTTCAGGAGCTGGCGGCAGCTCTGGCTGTCGGCTTGGGCAGGGACTTCAATTCCAATTTGGCTCTCTGAGTGAAGGAGACAGCCCAGTGCTCATAGCAAAACAAAACAAAACAAAGCCTTGACTGGAGGGCAGGAGGCATGGTCCTAGAGGCCCAGCTCTGTCACAGACCTGCTGTGTGACCTTGAGGAGGCCCTTTGCCCTCTCTGGATGATGGATTAACATGAATGCCTCTCACTTTGAGCTCAGAATGAACAAAGGTTTATCTGATCCCCAAGCTCCGGAGGAAAAATCCTGTGATCCAGTTGAACAAGATTATCTCTAAGCTCCTGAGGACAGAGGAGCCTGTCCAGGCTACAGTCCGTGGGGTCGCAAAGAGTCGGACACGACTGAGCAACTAAGCACAGCACAGAGGGCAGGTACTGAGTGGGGCCGGCACACAACAGGGCCTCAAGAAGTGCCTGATGAGCTGGAGTGGTGAGTCCCGCCCTTTCGGGGAAGGCCGCTGGGTCTGCGCTCCAGGGGCAAGGGCTGGGGACAGACCTCCACCCCAGGCTGTGGGGAGTCAGGGAGACGGGGAGGCCACTCCCCTGCGAGCCCTAGGGTATCTTTGTGCCAGCTAGAAAAGACGCCCCCTAGGGTTGGCACATGATAGCAACAAAGGGACCCGTGAAGGTTCTGCTAGCACCTGCCAGGTGTCAGGGAAGGCCCGGGGCGCTTTCCATTAACCCCCCACCACGGCCCTCTGATCCAAGCGTGGGGAGGCATGATCAGCCCCCGGCGGAGGGATGAGGGAGTGGAGGCTCCTCCGGGAGGAGCGCGAAGGAGCCGGCCTCACACCGCACATCCCGGCGGCCGGCGAGCAGCCGCAGCCAGCGCCCTCCCGCCCCGCGTGCGGCCGCCAGCCCAGCGCTGAGCTGCCCGGGCAGGGCCGAGGATTTTCACAGCGCAGTTTCACGAGAGCGAGCGAGCGAGCGAGCGAGCGCGGGATTAAGAGGAACTCCTCGGGTGGGCCCTAGCCAGGGGCCAGGGGGAGGCCGGGCGGAAACCCAAAACCTCCGCAGCTGTTTCCAGTTTGCCGCGCGGCCGGGCGGAGTGGGGCGCAGGGAGGACGGCGCGCACCTCCGAGCCGCTCCCGACCGTCACTGAGGGTCCCTCTCTTGTCCTCCGTCTCCGTGACTCTCAGTCTGTCCCCCGTTTTCTCTCAGGTTTCTTTCCCTCGCGGAATCCAGGAAATCATTGAGGGCTCTGGTCCCTCCTTGCTCCCGGCTCCTCCATGGTGCATGCCCGGCCTGCCCGAGCAGGCTCTGCTGCCAGGTACGAAGTGGCTGAGAAAGCCCAGGGCTCAGAGCCCAGCGTCAGGACGGTAGAGTGGTAGAGTGCCTGCACCGGAAGACATGCCAAGGGCTCTGGGGACATGCTTCACATCCTGGCCTCGCTCTGCTCCTCCATGCCCCACACCTTCCTTTCCCGGGCATCTCCACCACCTTCTTCCATCCTCCCCACCCCCCTACCTACCAGCCTCACAGCCTGGGAGTGTCCATGAGGGATGAGGTTCCAGCGCTGACTTCACACTCCAGGCAGAAGGCAGGAAACCTCTGCTTCCCAACGATCTCGAGGCCTGGTGTTCAAGAGCCCATCTGTGGAGACATGTCAGATAGTGATGAAGGCAGTAGGGGAGGAGTGAGAACCTGGGCTCTGGGGTGGGACAGAGCTGGGCATAAATGCAGCTTCACTGCTTCCTAGCTGCTCTCCCTTGAGCAGGACACCCTGAGCCTCAGCTGTAAAATGAGTAGTCCTGGGCAGGGAGCAGGCACAGTGCCTGGTGCTGAATAGAATTTAGGTTATAGGATCTGGTGCTCCATCCCTCTCCAGCCCGGTACTCCATATGATCTCAGCACCACTCTCATGTTCTAACACTCTCTGTGGCTCCCCAGCACCTATAGAATCAACCCCACCCTCCTGCCCCACCTTTTGCAGTCTAAGCTTTCCATGATGACTGCCAAACCTACCTTTGAAGTCCTTATCTTGTAAGCACTTGAGAGAAGCTGAAACAACATATTCGCAGTCTCCCACTGCCTCCCCCCGACCCCCACCGCAGCCTTCCCTGGGAGCCCTTTCCACTGCCTCCCACTGTCCTCATTTTTATGTCACTTAAGTTCTGTAACGCCTTCCATGATGTCTTCTGTTGCCATTCAGCCAGAAGAGGGGCATTTAGTCACTGCTTCACTTGACCTTCTTGGAGCTTCCCTGCTGGCTCAGACGGCAAAGAATCTTCCCACAATGCGGGAGACCTGGGTTGGATCGCTGAGTTGGGAAGATCCCCTGGAGAAGGGAATGGCTACCCATTCCAGCATTCTTGCCTGGAGAATCCCCTGGGCAGAGGAGCCTGGTGGGCTACAGTCCACAGGGTCGCAAAAGGTCAGACATGACTGAGCGCCTAACACTTTTTCTTCACTTTTCACTTGACCATGCAGCTTCACAGAGAACCAACTTGGTGCCAGGCCCTGGGCACAGAGAAAAGAGCCAAAACAGCCATGCTCCAGTGTGGGGGCTGGGGATGAGCTTCACTCGTGGCATTTGAATGGGAGCAGGAGATGTGCCAGGAGAGGAGCACCAGGGAAGGTAGAGCTGAGGGCAGTTAACAGGGGCTCCCAGTGGGTCCACTTCTTTCCCCTGCAGGCCTGCCCACCCAGCCCTCATCACTTTTCAGCTAACTGACAGTGTACTTCCCTGGGTAAGCTTAGAGTTTAGATTCTAAGCTACAGGTCAGGTGCCGAGGCCTCCAGTCACCACTTAGAAGGAAGGCTTATCACAGGCAGGGGTCACCAGCTCTCACTTGCCAACCTCCAAGTCAAGGAACTCAACATTACCAAAGGAATAGGGAAGAGTCAGTTGCAGCTGTATTGGAGTGTTGCTTTTATCACTTCCTAGCTTTTAAACCTTAATCAGTTCTTCTTCTTCTTTTTTTTTTTTTTTTTGCTGTACTAGGTCTTCACCTAGAGCCAGACATCCTGGAATGTGAAGTCAAGTGGGTCTTAGGAGGCATCACTACGAACAAAGCGAGTGGAGGCGATGGAATTCCAGTTGAACTATTTCAAATCCTAAAAGATGATGCTGTGAAAGTGCTGCATTCAGTATGCCAGCAAATTTGGAAAACTCAGCAGTGGCCACAGGACTGGAAAAGGTCAGTTTTCATTCCAATCCCTAAGAAAGGCAATGCCAAAGAATGCTTTTGAGCATTCACAATTGCACTCACCTCACACTCTAGTAAAGTAATGCTCAAAATTCTCCAAGCCAGGCTTCAGCAATACGTGAACCGTGAACTACCAGATGTTCAAGCTGGTTTTAGAAAAGGCAGAGGAACCAGAGATCAAATTGCCAACATCCATTGGATCATCGAAAAAGCAAGAGAGTTCCAGAAAAACATCTATTTCTGTTTTATTGACTATGCCAAAGCCTTTGACTGTGTGGATCACAGCAAACTGTGAAAAATTCTGAAGGAGATGGGAAGACCAGACCACCTGACCTGCCTCTTGAGAAACCTATATGCAGGTTAGGAAGCAACAGTTAGAACTGGACATGGAACAACAGACTGGTTCCAAATAGGAAAAGGAGTACGTCAAGGCTGTATATTGTCACCCTGCTTATTTAACTTATATGCAGAGTATATCATGAGAAACACTGGGCTGGAAGAAGCACAAGCTGGAATCAAGATTGCCGGGAGAAATATCAATAACCTCAGATATGCAGATGACACCACCCTTATGGCAGAAAGTGAAGAACTAAAAAGCCTCTTGATGAAAGTGAAAGTGGAGAGTGCAAAAGTTGGCTTAAAGCTCAACATTCAGAAAACTAAGATCATGGCATCCAGTCCCATCACTTCATGGCAAATAGATGGAGAAACAGTGGAAACAGTGGCAGACTTTATTTTGGGGGGCTCCAAAATCACTGAAGATGGTGACTGCAGCCATGAAGTAAAAGGACGCTTACTCCTTGGAAGAAAAGTTATGACCAACCTAGACAGCATATTAAAAAGCAGAGACATTGCTTTGTCGACAAAGGTCCATCTAGTCAAGGCTATGGTTTTTCCAGTGGTCATGTATGGATGTGAGAGTTGGACTGTGAAGAAAGCTGAGCACCAAAGAATTGATGCTTTTGAACTGTGGTGTTGGAGAAGACTCTTGAGAGTCCCTTGGACTGCAAGGAGATCCAACCAGTCCATCCTAAAGGAGATCAGTCCTGGGTGTTCATTGGAAGGACTGATGTTGAAGCTGAAACTCCAATACTTTGGCCACCTCATGCGAAGAGCTGACTCCTTGGAAAAGACCCTGGTGCTGGGAAAGATTGAAGGTGGGAGAAGGGAACAATGGAGGATGAGATGGTTGTATAGCATCACTGACTCAGTGGACTAGAGTTTGAGTAAACTCTGGGAGTTGGTGATGGACAGGCAGGCCTGGTGTGCTGTGGTCCATGGGGTTGCAAAGAGTCAGACACGACTGAGCGACCGAACTGAACTGAGGTCTTCATTGCAGCCCAAGGGCTTTCTCTAGTTGGTGCTCTCAGGCTTTGTTGCCCTGAAGCATGTCAAATCTTTTTAGTTCCCTTGCCTGGGATTGAGCCCACGTCCCCTGCACTGGAAGGTGGATTCTTTACCATGGGGCCACCAGAGAAGTCCCCTTAATCTCTTTAAGTTGAAGTTTATTCTTTTTGGAAAATAGGGATAAAAGAGATAATAAAGAACAACAGTTCTGAAACTCTAGTGTGCATCCCCCTGGGTGGGAGGGGAGCATATTAAAACAAATTATTGGGCCCCAACCACACAAATCCTGATCTGGTCAGTTCAGTTCAGTCACTCAGTCATGTCCGACTCTTTGTGACCCCATGGACTGCAGTACACCAGGCTTCCCTGTCCATCACCACCTCCTGGAGCTTACTCAAACTCATGTCCATTGAGTTGGTGATGCCATCCAACTATCTCATCCTCTGTTGTCCCCTTCTCCTCCCGCCTTCAGTCTTTCCCAGCACCAGGGTCTTTTCCAAGGAGTCAGTTCTTCACATCAGCTGGCCAAAGTATTGGAGCTTCAGCTTCAGCATCAGTCCTTCCAATAAGTATTTAGGACTGATTTCCTTTAGGATGGACTGGTTTGATCTCCTTGCAATCCAAGGGACTCTCAAGAGTCTTCTCCAACACAACAGTTCAAAGCACCAATTTTTCAGCTCTCAGCTTTCTTTATAGTCCAACTCTCACATCCATACATGACTACTGGAAAAACCATAGTTTTGACTAAACAGATCTTTGTTGGCAAAGAAATGTCTCTGCTTTCTAATATGCTGTCTAGGTTGGTCATAACTTTTCTTCCAAGGAGTAAATGTCTTTTAATTTCATGGCTGCAGTCACCATCTGCAGTGATTTTGGAGCCCTGATCTGGTAGGTCTAGGGTAAATCATTTGCTTTTCTAATACACTCTCAGGTGATGGCTGTTGCTGCCAGTCCACAGCCTGTGCAGCCCTGCCTGGCACTGATATGGAAAGCATGGGCCAGCACTGTCATAGTTGCTGTTTTAGTGTTACAGGTGTCTGGTGCTCTCACTCAGCTGCCCTCCTTGGGGCAACCCTGGTTTGTCTCTTTCATTCTGACTTGGCCCGTATTACCTGGCTGGGCTCTGGGCAGCAGACACTCTGCCAGCGCCAGAATAAAAAAAAAATTATTTTATATGGCTACACTGTGCAGCATGTAGGATCTTAGTTCCCAGGCCAGGGATCAAACTCACACCCCCTGCACTGGAAGATGAAGTCTTAACCACTGGACCGCTAGGTGAGTCTGTTTTTAGGATTTTTTTTTAAAGCAAAATCTTTTGTCCATGAAGCACCTTTATTCTGTGAAGCTGTGAAAATTGCATGGGTGTTTATTTAAAATTTGGCAAAGGAAATACTGTACGTCCCCAGTATGTGAACGTTCAAGTTGCGAGCTTTGAGAGATGCGATCTTGTTTGCCCTCTGTCTCCTATTGCTGATGAGCCTTCAGCTCCACCATCTCCCACCTCCTCTGCCTCCTCCAGTTAGTAACTCTTCTTGCTGTTTTCTTGATGCCAGTCCCTGTTGCCACTTGTTGTACTGTACTACTGTACTATTCAAGGTACTGCACTATAAAATTTAAAATGTTTCCATTTTTTGTGTTTATTAGTTTTATGTATTATTTGTGTGAAAAGTATTACAAAGCTATTACGGTACAGTACCATGTCATCAATTGTGTTAATTGGGCACCTAGGCTAACTTTGTTGGGTTTGCTAACAGATTGAACTTGCAAATGCCCTCTTGAAATGGAACTCGTTCATATGTAGGGGACTTAAAGAAGACTCCGTTTTTGTTCAGAAAAATATGACCCCAAAATGTCTACAACAAAAGACATTTCAGTTCAGTTCAGCTCAGTCGCTCAGTCAAGTCCGACTCTTTGCGACCCATGAACTGCAGCACGCCAGGCCTCCCTGTTTATCATCAACTCCTGGAGTTACTCAAACTCACATCCGTTGAGTTGGTGATGCCATCCAACCACCTCATCCTCTGTCATCCCCTTCTCCTGCCTTCAATCTTTCCCAGCATCAGGGTCTTTTCAAATGAGTCAGCTCTTCCATCAGGTGGCCAAAGTATTGGAGTTTCAGCTTCAGCATCAATCCTTCCAATGAACACCCAGGACTGATCTCCTTTAGGATGGACTGGTTGGACCTCCTTGCAGTAAGCATCAATTCTTCTGCACTCAGCTTTCTTCACAGTCCAATTCTCATATCCATACATGACTACTACAGTCACTGTTAAGCTTATAAGTTTCCCTGTCTCAAAGGCCAGGCAGAAAAATGTGTCCTCAGGGCTCAGGGATGGGTGAAGCCTACCTAGGTGCTCCCCTCCCAGGGAGTTTCTAGATTAGGGTTCAAGGCCTATGGCTCTTGTTCCTGTGTTTTTATTAATTGAGGGAAATGTGTATAAGAATGGTGTTGCCTTGTGTGTTTGTGAGTCAGAGTGTGAGTGGGTGTGTGCCATTGTGAGTATGCATGTGTTTGTGTGTGTGAGATACCTGGTGGGTGCATCTGACTTTATGCAGCATATGCAGGGTTGATGTGGGTCCTGAGAGCCTTTGGAAAGTCGTGAAGCCCTGTGTGGGTTACAGGCCTCTTTTGGGAGTTTGTTGTGGGTTTGTGGGAGGCTCTGTGAGTTGGGACTCTGTTGCAAAGCTGACTGGGTCCTGATTAGCACGCTAAACAAATATAAGAAACATCTGATCCTCTTATGACCCCAGAGTTGAGGTTTGGGTTGATTAAAAAGGCAACAGTTGGAAAACAGACCATCAAATGAGGCCATCTCTGACCACTTTTTCTTTAAAAAGAATCCAGGCCCAAACAACAGTGCAATTAATGGGAAAGTTCTAGCTTTCACAGGGGACATCTCTCTCCAGGGAGACAAGCACTCAGAGCTGGCCCCAGAGTCAGGCTCCGCTCTGGTCTCAGCCTAGCAGCCCCCATGGTCAGGCTTTGCTGTGATGCCCTCATGTGCTGGAAAGAGCATGGGCCCTCGTGCAACACAGATCCGGGTTCAAACCCCAGCTGTGTTGTTCACTTGCTATGCGACTTTGGGCAGGTATATTCCTCCTCGGCCTTAGTTTCCTACCTGCAGGCTGGGCAAGGATATCGTCTTGCAGGGTTATTAAGGGAATGAAGGACCCAAAGTGTGTGCAGCACAGTTTCTGGAACATAGCAGGCATTTAATAAATAGATGCTCACTCACTGAGCTAGCTATTTTTCCCCCCACCCTCTCTATGACTCTTCCCAGTCCATCCTCTCCTTTGTTCTGTGCCCCAGGAGTTTGATGTTACCAACTGTATTACCTGAACTGCCTTGTCTCAGGACTTCCTGTTGTATTCAACCCATGGAAGACTCCAGCAAGAATTGGAGGGCTGGGGAGAGAAGGCCAAGGTATTCATTGCTTCCCTCCCTGTCAAGCAACCCCTCTCTCATGCCTGTATCTCTCACTGGTACCTCCTTTGAGGGAATAGAAATGGTAAAGTCTGGTCCCTGGAGACTTCACCATATCATATTGGTTCCTTGACACCTGCCCACACCTCTGTAAACAGACCTTCATTAAATCCCCAACAGTTAACCCTCTGGTTGAGCCATCTATTTCCTGCAGGGAACTTAATGGACACATTCACTCATCATTCATCCTGGTTTGGTCTGTACTTTATCCCTTAAGGAGCTGCAGAAGAGATAAAAATGAATTCAGTGGATTTGTGTGAGCTCAGATCATCATGATTGAAATCTGGCTTCTCATTTTGCCAGTGGGAGAAAAAGAGGCCCAAAGCAGGACAGGACAAAGTCATATCTCAGAGAAAGAGAGTGACCAAATGGAGTGAGAACTTAGGACTCTTATCTCCCTAACCCCACGGACCCACTGATAATAGCTTCAGTCTTTTATTAGAAGGCAATGGCACCCCACTCCAGTACTCTTGCCTGGAAAATCCCATGGACGGAGGAGCCTGCTAGGCTACAGTCCATGGGGCCACTAAGAGTTGGACACGACTGATCGACTTTACTTTCACTTTTCACTTTTATGCACTGGAGAAGGAAATGGCAACCCACTCCAGTGTTCTTGCCTGGAGAATCCCAGGGACGGGGGAGCCTGGTTGGCTGCCGTCTATGGGGTCGCACAGAACTGGACACGACTGATGTGACTTAGCAGCAGTAGCAGCAGCAGCATATGTATTACTGCCTACTTGTGTCATGAGTTTAGTCTCTGACAATATTGCAACTCATTTAGGGCAGAAATATTGACATATATTCTAAATAAAACGAAAGCCTCACAGTGCTCCCTTCATGCAGTGACACTCAATGCATGTTTTGTTTAATTAACAAATACCTCTGAGTATTGTATTATAATAGCTATCATTTGTTGAGCACTTCCTATGGGTCAAATATTAAGTTAACTATTTTATGGAGAAGGCAATGGCACCCCACTCCAGTACTCTTGCCTGGAAAATCCCATGGACGGAGGAGCCTGGTGGGCTGAAGTCCATGGGGTCCCTAAGAGTCAGACACGACTGACTCTTTCACTCTTTGACTTCACTTTCACTTTTCACTTTCATGCGTTGGAGAAGGAAATGGCAACCCACTCCAGTGTTCTTGCCTGGAGAATCCCAGGGATGGGAGAGCCTGGAGAGCTGCCGTCTATGTGGTCTCACAGAGTCGGACACAACCGAAGTGACTTAGCAGCAGCAACTATTTTATATACATGTTCTCATCTAAGTCTCATTTTGTAGACAGGAATTCTGAAGCACAGAGAAGTAAACTAGAAGTAAACTAACTTCCTGAAGTCCTGGAGTTAGTAAGTGGCAGACACGGGGCTGTTCAAAGCACTTTCCTCCCCTATCTCCTTACGATATGTCAAAGTCTATGTCAGATGTGAGAATTCAAGGCCTTGTCAGACGTGGCCTCTGTTCTCAGGGAGTTCATGGCTGAGTGGGGGAGGTGTTTGAGTAGATATCCTGGGAACAAACCAAACACACAAACCCAAACACACCTGATATCTGACAAGAGGACCAAATAAGGCCAGATGCTGCATCCTCCCCCAAACTGAGCCTTGAAAAGGCCACAGATTCATCGAGATATGGATAGTTTTCAGATGATAAAAACTGTGAGAACCCCCTGGGGATATATTAAGAGAAGGTGGTAGGTCTTGGAGGTGTGAGGGGTGGGTAGAATCCTGAAGCAGGGGAGTGCAGGGGCCATGGATGGGGGCAGGCTGGGGAGAAGATTACATAGCATCCTCGAGTCGCTCTCGCTGGGACCATGTCCCGGATGGTCACTGCCCATCCTGTTGCCACTGCAGAATAGAAAACACCAGTGACAGTGATAACAACACGTTTCAGGATTGGCCCCTGAACACTCCTTCTCCTTAGTCGCTGCCAGGCCTAACCCTGAGATGTAGATGATTGCACCAGAGGAAGACAGTAAATGGACCAGAAGGATCAAGAATTTAAAATAAACATGTAAGTGTCCCCAAAGAGATAAATTAGGATATAGGGGACATGGGGTAGGTTCAAGTAGTTGTTAGAGGAGAAACAAGGGGAGATCCTAGATATGAGGAAGTTTATCACCAAAAATCTTCTGCAACACCTTCTAAAGGAAATATTTGAGAAGAAAGATATTGAACCCAGAAGGAAGGAATGTGTTGGGGAAAAAAAAGCTGGAAAAAGAAAAGTAAATATGAATTTATACACTGTCAAATAATAATTGTATAAAGTTAAAATTATTACCAATTTAGGGGTAAAATAAAGGTAGAACACAAATTCTATATAGTAATGTCATTCAAGAAAGGAGAAAGAGTGATTTAAGTTGAAGCAGTCTAAAGTCTTTGTAACTAGAGGGGAGGGAAAAAACTTCAATATAAAATTTTTTAAAATAATTTTAGCTTTTAAAAAGTATGCATATTAAAATTTTAAGAGTGACTAATAAAAAAAAAAAAAAGTTGGAGAAGGCAATGGCAAGCCACTCCAGTACTCTTGCCTAGAAAATCCCATGGATGGAGGAGCCTGGTAGGCTGCAGTCCATGGGGTCGCTACCAGTCGGATGCAACTGAGCGACTTCAATTTCACTTTTCACTTTCACGCAATGAAGAAGGAAATGGCAACCCATTCCAGTGTTCTTGCCTGGAGAATCCCAGGGACGGCAGAGCCAGATGGGCTGCTGTCTATGGGGTTGCACACAGTCGGACACGACTGAAGCGACTTAGCAGCAGCAGCAGTAAAAAAAGTAAAAATAAAAAACCTATTAATCAGTAAAGAAAAAAAAAACAAAGAAAAGCATTGATTAATTCTAAAGAAGAAAGAGAACATTTTAAAAGAAGCAGAGGAGAAACAAGGAAAGCAGGAAGCAGAAAATAATGTTGTAGACATAAACCCAAATATAGCAGGAACCCCAGTAAATGAACTAAAATCTCCAATTAAAAGGTAAGGATTTCATGTTAGGCAAAAATGAAGAAAACAACTCCCTGGCCATACCCTGGCTGTGTGCTATTTATCCAAGATAACTTTAAAACATGCAGACTCAGAAATAGTGAAAATAAAAGGTATTAAAAAGATGTTGTGAAGATAGATAAGATTGATGAATGGTTCCTGAATTGCCAAATCCATCAATATTTATTAATGACACATTGTAATCAGTTGTGTCGACTTCATTAATGCAAAGATGGTATAGCATTTTTAAATCTACTAACTCAATCTCAAATATTAGGAAATTAAAAGTGAAAATAATGATCTTAATGGACTTAGAAAAAGCATTTGGTAGAATTTTGTACCTATTTATGATAAGAATCTCACTAAACTATTATAGGAAGGGGTATTTCTTAACAGATAAATGACTTCTACCAGGAATTAGGCAAGGATGTTTGCTCTACAACTTCTATTCAACATTGTACTAGAAGTCCTAGGCAGAACATTAAGGCAAGACAAAGAACTATAAACCAGACCGTGAGTGATTACGGTAGAACATAATGATCTATATAGGAATCTAGAACATCTGCAGACAAACTATTAAAATGAACAGGAGCTCAGCAGATTTTCTGAATAAAAATAACACCAATATACAAAAATCAGTTGTGTCCTTATATGCCACAACAAACTATTAAAGATGAAATTTTAAAAAGGTTGCATTTATGATGTGAACAAAAAACAAGGTACTTAGGAATAAATCTAACAAAAGATGTAAGAGATACTTTAGTAGATAATTATGAAATTGAATTTTGAGGTAATAAAATCCAACTAAATGGCTTCCCAGGTGGCTCAGTGGTAAAGAACCCACCTGCCAATGCAGGAGATGCAGGAGACATGGGTTCAATCCCTGGGTCAGAAAGATCCCCTTGGAGGAGGAAATGGCAACCCACTCCAGTATTCTTGTTGAGATAACCCATGGACAGAGGAGCCTGGTGAGCTATAGTCCATGGGGTCGAAAAGAGTTGGACACAACCAAGAGACTGAGCACACACACACACACACACACAAATGGAGAGTTATGGAAACAACCCCAGGGTCCATCAATGGATGAATGGATAAATAAAAGGTAGTGTGATATGTGTGTGTGTGCTGCTGCTGCTAAGTCGCTTCAGTCGTGTCAGACTCTGTGCAACCCCATAGACAGCAGCCCATCAGGCTCCTCCGTCCCTGGGATTCTCCAGGCAAGAACACTGGAGTGGGTTGCCATTTCCTTCTCCAATGCATGAAAGTGAAAAATGAAAGTGAAGTCGCTCAGTTGTGTCTGAATCTTAGGGACCCCATGGACTGCAGCCCACCAGGCTCCTCCATCCATGGGATTTTCCAGGCAAGAACACTGGAGTGGGTCGCCATTTCCTTCTGCAATGCATGCATGCATATGCTAAGTTGCTTCAGTCGTGTCCGACTCTGTGCGATGCTATGGACAGCAGCCCACCAGGCTCCTCTGTCCACAGGATTCTCTAGGCAAGAATATTGGAGGGGGTTGTTATTTCCTTCTCCAGTGTGTGTGTATACATACATTAAAAGAAAAAGTAATCTTGACATTTGTGACAGCATGGGTGGCATTATGCTAAGTGAAATAAGTCAGATAGAGAAAGACAAATACTGTATATGTGTAGTCCAAACAAAACACAAACAAACTCAGAGATACAGAGAACAGACTGGTGTTTGCCAGAGGTGGGGAGTTGGGGAGGAGTGCAGTGGGTGATGAGGATCAAAGACACAAACTTCTGGCTATAAAATAAATGTTATGGGGATTTAATGTACTCCATGGTGTCTATAGTTAATAGTACTATATTACATGTAGTAATATATTACATTATATTACCAGAGCTTCCCTGGTGGCTCAGTGGTAAAGAATCTTCCTGCCAAGCAGAAGATGCCGGTTTTATCTCTGAGTCAGGAGGATCCCCTGGAGAAGGAAATGGCAACCCATTCCTGTATTCTTGCGTAGGAAATCCCATGGGTAGAGGAGCCTGGTGGGCTATAGTATGTGGGGTCGCAAAAGAGCTGGACATGACTTGCTGACTAAACAGCAGCAGCAGCACTATATTACATATTTGAAAGTTGCTAAGAAAATAGATCTTAAAAGTTCTTCAGTTCAGTTCAGTCGCTCAGTCGTGTCCGACTCTTTGTGACCCCGTGAACTGCAGCACACCAGGCCTCCCTGTCCGACACCAACTCCCAGAGTTTACCCAAACTCATGTCCATTGAGTCAGTGATGCCATCCAACCATCTCATCCTCTGTCATCCCCTTCTCCTCCTGCCTTCAATCTTTCCCAGCATCAGGGTCTTTTCAAATGAGTCAGCTCTTTGCATCAGGTGGCCAAAGTATTGGAGTTTCAGCTTCAGCATCAGTCCTTCCAATGAACACCCAGGACTGATCTTTAGGATGGACTGGTTGGATCTCCTTGCAGTCCAAGGGACTCTCAAGAGTCTTCTCCAACACCACAGTTCAAAAGCATCAATTAAATTCTTCAGCTCTCAGCTTTCTTTATAGTCCAACTCTCACATCCATACATGACCACTGGAAAAACCATAGCCTTGACTAGATGGACCTTCATTGGCAAAGTAATGTCTCTGCTTTTTAATATGCTGTCTAGGTTGGTCATAACTTTCCCTTCCAAGGAGTAAGCGTCTTTTAATTTCATGGCTGCAGTCACCATCTGCAGTGATTTTGGAGCCCAAAAGGATAAAGTCAGCCACTGTTTCCACTGTTTCCCCATCTATTTGCCCTGAAGTGATGTGACTGGATGCCATGATCTTAGTTTTCTGGATGTTGAGCTTTAAGCCAACTTTTTCACTCCCTCTTTCACTTTCATCAAGAGGCTCTTTAGTTCTTCTTTTTTGTAACTATGTATGAGACTGATGTTAACTAGTCATATTGTGATTACTTCACAATGTACACAAATAACAAATCACTGGACCTAAAAATAATATAATGTCATGTGTCAATTATATTTCAATTTGAGAAACATAAGTTTGGAAGAACAACATATAAAACAGACAAACCACTTCCTAAAGCTGCCCAAATTTTATTTTAAGGTATTAAGATAAATAAATGAAAAGACATATCATATTAATGGATACGAAGAGTCAATGCTATAAAAATATCAGTTTTCTCTAAATTAATAATAAATTTGTTGAAATTAAACCCCAAAGCTCAACATCGTGTGTGCATGTGTGTTTTAATTTTTTGGCTGTGCCATGTGGCACGTGGGATCTTAGTTCCCCGACTAGGGATTGAACCTGCTCCTCCTGTACTGAAAGTATGGAGTCTTAACCGCTGGACCACCAGGGAAGTCCCTGTGTGTGGAATTTTTTAAAAGCTTGCTCTAAAACACATATGGAAAGTTGAGATTTAGAAACAGTTAAGAAACAATTGAAGAAAATGAAAAGGCAGCTAAATTTTCCCTAGCAAAAAGTAAAACTTATTTTAAAACCTTTGTAATTAAGACATTGTGTCCATCTGGAATAGATATGGCTGTGTAAAGCAGCATTTTTTCTCCTTCTCCTAGAAACCATCCAAAATCAACAAAAAGAGTGAAAAAATAAACACTATTTTTGGCAAAACTTGAGGACAGGTATTATCCAAGACTCCAAAATATGTGTAAGAACAGTCCAAAGAAGCTGAGATTAGGAAGAAAATAAATAGGAGGAAATGAAGAGAAAGCAGCTCCGAGGAAGATTCCTTTGATGAGATAGCCAGGCAAACATATCCTTCTGAAAAGTAAGGGATATATCCAGAGAGGGAAAAACTGTATCTCCTGCTTTCAGGTGCAATGACAGGAGTAAAACGGGACGGGGGAAAGCCTTCTTGGACCTGAGTTAGTTTAGAAAAGCTAAGAAGCCAGAGCTACCCAAGAAGCATAAGGATGAACTCCTTTGTGGAAGCAATTTGGCTTTGTGGCAGCAGAGAAGAGACTGTTTCTTGTGAAAGCCAGCCATGCTGGGATTCTATCTTGCTACCTCCTTTCTTCCCCTGACCAAAGCATCTTTCTGTTCATGGAAAGTCCAAGCAAGCTGACTCCAACTCATCTAGTTCTAACAAGGATTTTTGGTGCTATAATAAGGAGGAATTAAAAAAAAAAAGTCTAACAAAGTATCACTAAAATGATATTATAGGAAAAGAAGAGAAAAAACTCAGAAAAGTTTATTAAATGGCAAAGACTTCTCCCTAGAGAAAGTTACTGCAGAGCAGATGAAAACTGGGAGCAAACATTTTATCATGAATTTTAAAATCGTGATAAAGCAATTATTTCTATGAAATATAACAGCAAAGCAAAGATGAAAGAAGCCGGAGAAGAAAGGACAAAGTCATAGGAGAAAATAACACATGAACTGGCAAAATTCAAGAAAGGAATAGAAGAAAAAAAAAAGTCATTCAGAAATGAAGACAGCTTAGAAAAAGCACAAAGGAGAATAGATGTTGAAAAAAATACAGTAAGTGACCTAGGGAATAAAGAAGAGAAAAAGTAAACAAAATTAAACAGAGATATATTTTTTAAAAAAGGATTTAGAGAAAATGACTAATATAGAAAATAGACAATGAAGATCCAATTTATGTACTTTTGGAGTCCCCAGAGCTGAAGAATCTCTTGATGAGAGTAAAAGAAGAGAGTAAAAAAACTAGCTTGAAACTCAACATTAAAAAAACTAAGATCATGGAATCTGGTCCCATCACTTCATGGCAAATAAAAGGGGAAAAAAGTGGAAGCAGTGACAGATTTCATTTTCTTGGGCTCCAAAAATCACTGCAGATGGTGACTGCAGCCATGAAATTAAAAGACACTTGTTCCTTGGAAGGAAAGCTATGAGAAACATATGACAAACACAGCATGTTAAAAAGCAGAGACATCACTTTGCTGCCAAAGTCCATTTAGTCAAAGCTATGGTTTTTTTCAGTAGTCATGTACGGATGTGAGAGTTGGACCATAAAGAAAGCTGATGCTTTCAAACTGTGGTGCTGGAGAAGACTCTTGAGAGTCCCTTGGACTACAAGGAGATCCAACCAGTCCATCCTAAAGGAAATCAACTCTGAATATTCACTGGAAGGACTGATGCCGAAGCTCCAATACTTTGGCCACCTGTTGTGAAAAGCCGACTCATTGTAAAAGACCCGGATGCTGAGAAACATTGAGGGAAAGAGGAGAAGAGAGAAATAAAGGATGAAATGATAGGATGGCATCATCAACACAATGGACTTGAGTTTGAGCAAATTCCAGGAGATAGTGAAAGACAGGTAAGCTTGGCATGCTGCAGTCCATGGGGTCACAAAGAATCGGACACTTAGGAACTGAACAACAACAAAGCAAGCAACCAAATTAATTGCACCTAATAAATAATTAAAAGTTTAACTCAAGAAAATTTTTCATAAGATAAAGTCAATTTGATTCTATATTTTTATCGAGAATGAGAAAATCAGGGCATAGCTTAGTAAGTTTATTCTACTTATAAAGATAAAGAGGATTTGGTAACCCAGGTAAGTTTGGGTCATGTATAAGAGGAAAAAAGATCTGAATAGACTGAGACTTATTCAAGTTAACTTTTCATGGTGTCAGGCAGTGGAATGATATCTACAGAAAAGAAAATAACACCTTCAAAGAAAGAAAACGAGGCCCCAAAATTGTTTTATACATCCCAGCTAACCTTCAATTAATAGTTCTTTAATTTTAAAGGCTACACAAGCAATTTAAATGTGCATGATTTCAGGATGACCAACCAATGGTAAATTAAAACTATAAAACTAAAAACTGTGACGATTAGGCCAAAGAACAAAATACACTGCATTCTAAAATTATAGAAATGACACAACTTTACTGTTTGTAAACTGTGCAGAGAATAGGAGTAAAAGGATTGGAGGCAAAGTATTTGCTGTTTGTCTCTACTTTTATAAATGACAGTAAAAAAGCATATATTCTTTAGCTGAAAAATCAAATAATTGAAGTATATGCATATTTAACTGCACAGAAAATAATATTATTAACAAAAATTGAGGAGAAGAGAAGAGGAGGGAAGAGGGGAAGAAAGCAACACACAATTTTTTACCATTGTTCATAGGAAACAGCTGGTAGATGCTGTATAAAGAGACAAAGAACCACAGGAGTTACGTAAGAAGAGGTGGCAAGAATACACAGAATAACTATACTAAAAAGATCTTCATGACCCAGATAACCACGACGGTGTGATCACTCACCTAGAGCCAGACATCCTGGAGTGCGAAGTCAAGTGGGCCTTAGGAAGCATCACTACGAACAAAGCTAGTGGAAGTGATGGAATTCCAGCTGAGCTATTTGAATCCTAAAAGATGAAGCCGTTAAATTGCTGCACTCAATATGCCAGCAAATTTGGAAAACTCAGCAGTGGCCACAGGACTGGAAAAGAAACACAATGCCAAAGAATGTTCAAACTACTGCACAACTGCACACATCTCAGTTCAGTTCAGTTCAGTTCAGTTGCTCAGTCGTGTCCGACTCTTTCTGACCCCATGAACCGCAGCACGCCAGGCCTCTCAGTCCATCACCAACTCCCAGAGTTTTCACAAACTCATGTCCATTAGGTCGGTGATGTCTTCCAACCATCTCATCCTCTGTTGTCCCCTTCTCCTCCTGCCCTCAATCTTTCCCAGCATCAGGGTCTTTTCAAATGAGTCAGCTCTTTGCATCAGGTGACCAAAGTATTGGAGTTTCAGCTTCAATATCAGTCCTTCCAATGAACACCCAGGACTGATCTTCTTTAGGATGGATTGGATCTCCCTGGTTGGATCTCCCTGCAGTCCAAGGGACTCTCAAGAGTCTTCTCCAACACCACAGTTCAAAAGCATCAATTCTTCAGCGCTCAGCTTTCTTTATAGTCCAACTCTCACATCCATCCATGACCACTGGAAAAACCATAGCCTTCACTAGACGGACCTTTGTTGACAAAGTAATGTCTCTGCTTTTTAATATGCTATCTAGGTTGGCCATAACTTTCCTTCCAAGGAGTAAGCATCTTTTAATTTCATGGCTGCAGTCACCATCTGCAGTGATTTTGGAGCCCAAAAAAATAAAGTCAGCCACTGTTTCCACTGTTTCCCCATCTATTTGCCATGAAGTGATGGGACCAGATGCCATGATCTTCGTTTTCTGAATGTTGAGCGTTAAGCCAACTTTTTCACTCTCCTCTTTCACTTTCATCAAGAGGCTTTTTAGTTCTTCTTCACTTTCTGCCATAAGGGTGGTGTCATCTGCTTATCTGAGGTTATTGATCTTTCTCCCGGCAATCTTGATTCCACATTGTGCTTCATCCATCCCAGCGTTTCTCATGATGTACTCTGCATATAACTTGAATAAGCAGGGTGACAGTATACAGCCTTGACGTACTCCTTTTCCTATTTGGAACCAGTCTGTTGTTCTGTGACCAGTTCTAACTGATGCTTCCTGACCTACATTCAGGCTTCTCAAGAGGCAGGTCAGGTGGTCTGGTATTCCCATCTCTTTCAGAATTTTCCACAGCTTGTTGTGATCCACACAGTCAAAAGCTTTGGTATAGTCAATAAAGCAGAAATAGATGTTTTTCTGGAACTCTCTTGCTTTTTTGATGATCCAGCGGATGTTGGCAATTTGATCTCTGGTTCCTCTGCCTTTTCTAAAACCAGCTTGAACATCTGGAAGTTCGTAGTTCACGTATTGTTGAAACCTGGCTTGGAGAATTTTGAGCATTACTTTACTAGCATGTGAGATGAGTGCAATTGTGCGATAGTTTGAACATTCTTTGGCATTGCCTTTCTTTGGGATTGGAATGAAAACTGACCTTTTCCAGTCCTGTGGCCACTGCTGAGTTTTCCAAATTTGCTGACATATTGAGCGCAGCACTTTCACAGCATCATCTTTTAGGATTTGAAATAGCTCAACTGGAATTCCATCGCCTCCACTCACTTTGTTCGTAGTGATGCTTCCTAAGGCCCACTTGACTTCACATTCCAGGATGTCTCGCTCTAGGTGAGTGATCACACCATCATGATTATCTGGGTCATGAAGATCTTTTTTTGTATAGTTCTTCTGTGTATTCTTGTCACCTCTTCTTAATATTTTCTGCTTCTGTTAGGTCCATACCATTTCTGTCCTTTATCGAGCCCATCTTTGCATGAAATGTTCCCTTGGTATCTCTAATTTTCTTGAAGAGATCGCTAGTCTTTTCCATTCTATTGTTTCCCTCTATTTCTTTGCATTGATCACTGAGGAAGGCTTTTTTATCTCTCCTTGCTATTCTTTGGAACTCTGCATTCAAATGGGTATATCTTTCTTTTCTCCTTTGCTTTTTGCTTTTCTTCTTTTCACAGCTATTTGTGAGGCCTCCTCAAACAGCCATTTTGCTTTTTTACATTTCTTTTTCTTGAGGATGGTCTTGCTCCCTGTCTCCTGTACAATGTCACAAACCTCCGTCCATAGTTCATCAGGCACTCTGTCTATCAGATCTAGTCCCTTAAATCTATTTCTCACTTCCACTGTATAATCATAAGGGATTCAATTTAGGTCATACCTGAATGTTCTAGTGGTTTTCCCCATTTTCTTCAATTTAAGTCTGAAATTGGCAATAAGGAGTTCATGATCTGAACCACAGTCAACTCCTGGTCTTGTTTTTGCTGACTGTATAGAGCTTCTCCATCTTTGGCTGCAAAGAATATAATCAATCTGATTTTGGTGTTGGCCATCTGGTGATGGCCATGTGTAGAGTCTTCTCTTGTGTTGTTGGAAAAGGGTGTTTTCTATGAGTGCTTTCTCTTGGCAAAGCTCTATTAGTCTTTGTCCTGCTTCATTCTGTACTCCAAGGCCAAATTTGCCCATTACTCCAGGTGTTTCTTGACCTCCTACTTTTGCATTCCAGTCCCCTATAATGAAAAGGACATCTTTTTTTGGATGTTGGTTCTAAAAGGTCTTGTAGGTCTTCATAGAACCATTCAATATCCGCTTCTTCAGCATTACTGGTCGGGATATAGACTTGGATTACTGTGATATTGAATGGTTTGCCTTGGAAATGAACAGAGATCATTCTGTGATTTCAGAGATTGCATCCAAGTACTGCATTTCAGAGTCTTTTGTTGACTAAAATGGCTACTCCATTTTTTCTAAGGGATTCCTGCCCACAGTAGTAGATATAATGGTCATCTGAGTTAAATTCACCCATTCCAGTCCATTTTAGTTCACTGATTCCTTCTTTCTTGCCATCTCCTGTTTGACCACTTCCAATTTGCCTTGATTCATGGATCTAACATTCCAGGTTCCTATGAAATAATGCTCTTTACAGCATCGGACCTTGCTTTTATCATCAGTCACATCCACAACTGGGTATTGTTTTTTCTTTGGCTCCATCCCTTCATTCTTTCTGGAGTTATTTCTCCACTGATCTCCAGTAGCATATTGGGCACCTACTGACCTGGGGAGTTCATCTTTCAGTGTCCTATCTTTTTGCCTTTTCATACTGTTCATGGGGTTCTCAACGCAAGAATACTGAAGTGGTTTGCCATTCCCTTCTCCAGTGGACCACATTCTGTCAGACCTCTCAACCATGACCAGTCCGTCTTGGGTGGCCCCACAGGCATGGCTTAGTTTCATTGGCTTAGTTTCATTGGCACTCATCTCACACGCTAGCAAAATAATGCTGAAAATTCTCCAAGCTAGGCTTCAACAGTACATGAACCGAGAATTTCCATATGTTCAAGCTGGATTTAGAAAACGCAGAGGAACCAGAGATCAAAATGCCAACATCTGTTGGATCATAGAAAAAGCAAGAGAATTCCAGGAAAACATCCACTTCTGCTTCATTGAAGCTTTGACTAAAGCCTTTGACTGTGTGGATCACAACAAACTGTGGAAAATTCTTAAAGAGATGGGAATACCAGACCACCTTACCTGCCTCCAGGGCTTCCCTGATAGCTCAGTTGGTAAAGAATCCACCTACAATGCAGAAGACCCCAGTTTGATTCCTGGATCAGGAAGATCCACTGGAGAAGGGATAGGCTACCCACTCTAGTAATCTTAGGCTTCACTTGTGGCTCAGCTGGTAAAGAATCCGCCTGCAATGTGGGAGACCTGAGTTCGATCCCTGGGTTGTGAAGATCCCCTGGAGAAGGGAAAGGCTATCCACTCCAGTATTCTGGCTTGGAGAATTTCATGACCAAGTGACTTTCACTTTACCTGCCTCCTGAGAAATCTGTATGCAGGTCAAGAAGCAACAGTTAGAACTGGACATGGAACAACAGACTGGTTCCAAATTGGGAAAGGGGTACATCAAGGCCGTATATTGTCACCGTGCTTGTTTAACTTATATGCAGAGTACATCTTGCAAAATGCTGGGCTGGATGAAGCACAAGCTGGAAGCAAGATTGCAGGAAGAAATATCAATAACCCCAGATATGCAGATGATACCACTCATGGCAGTAAGTGAAGAGGAACTAAAGAGCCTCTTGATGAAAGTGAAAGAGGAGAGTGAAAAAGCTGGCTTAAGGCTCAACATTGAGAAAATTAAGACCATGGCATCTGGTCCCATCACTTCATGGCAAATAGATGGAGAAACAATGGAAACAGTGACAGACTGTTTTCTTGGGCTCCCAAATCACTGCAGATGGTGACTGCAGCCATGAAAGTAAAAGACACTTGCTCCTTGGAAGAAAAGCTATGACCAAACTAGACAGCATATTAAAAAGAGACATTACTTTGTTGACAAAGGTCCATCTAGTCAAAGCTATGGTTTTTCCAGTAGTCATGGATGTGAAAGTTGTACCATAAAGCCAGCTGAGTGCCAAAGAATTGATGCTTTTGAACTGTGGTATTGGAGAAGACTCTTGGAGAGTCCCTTGGACAGCAAGGGGATCCAACAAGTCAATCCTAAGGAAATCAGTTCTGAATATTCATTGGAAGGACTCATGCTGAAGCTGAAGCTCATCAATATTTTGGCCAGCTGATTAGAAGAACTGACTCATTTGCAAAGACCCTGATGCTGGTAAAGATTGAAGATGGGAGGAGAGGGGGACGACAGAGGATGATATGGTTGGATGGCCTCACTGTTTCGATGGACATGAGTTTGAGCAAGCTCCAGAAGTTGGTGATGGACAGGGAAGCCTGGTGTGCTGCAGTCCATGTGGTTGCAAAGAATCGGACACAACTGAGCAACTGGAATGAATGGAACTGAACTGGTGAGTGTAATCACAAATACAAAAATAAATCTTTTTTTTCTAGCTATCAGAATAACTTTACTCACAGAAAATAAAGCAAAGAGATCACATAGTAAAGAACTTTAGAATAACTTCAATATGGAAAAATGTGCAGAAACCAAGACTAAACGTATCGCTCATATCAACTAATGTGAACAGGCTAAAATCACCTATTAAAGGAAAAAGATTTTGGGGGGACTTCCCTGGTGGTTCAGGGGCTAAGATTTCTCACTCCCAATGCAGGGGGCCCAGGTTTGATACATGGCAGGGAAGTAGATCCCACAAATCACAACTAAAACGTCACACGGAGAAACAAAAAAGCTTCACCATTCTGCAGTGAAGACTGAAGATTCCACTTGATACAACTAAGACCAGGCACAACCAAATAAATAAATAAAGAATACTTTAAAAAATTAAAGAAAAAGATTTTCAGACTGGATCACAAAGAAAAAAAGTTCTACACAGTGTAAAAGAGATATGCCTAAAGCAAAGCAATTCGGGAAGGCTAAAAATAAAAGTTTTGGCAAAAATACATCATGCACAGAAAAAGTAGACATAATCAGACAAGAAGGACTTCAGGCCAAAAAGCATTAAATGAGTTAAATATTATATAAGCACATGATCATGTAAAGTTTGCAATGTACAAAGAATACATTTATTAGCTATCTATGGGTGCATATCAAATTACCCTAAAGCTCAAGAAGTTTAAAACAAACAGCATTTATTACCACATAGAATTTCCAAAGATCAGGAAATCTGGAGCAGCTTAGCTGAGTGGTTTTGGTGGAGAGTCTCTGAAGAAGCTGCAGTCAAATGGTTGGCCCAGGGCTGCAGGCAGCTGAAGGCTTCCCTGGTACTGGCAGATTCACATCCAAGCTCATTCACCTGACTGCTGGCAGGAAGCTTCAACTCCTCATCACATGGGCCTGTTCAAACATGCAGTTGGTTTCCCCATAGCAAATACAGGGTGATGAGGGGTGGGTGGAGAGAGTGGGTAGGGGTGGCGTGGGGAGGGAGAGAGAGAGAGGAAGGGATCAAGATGAAAGTCATGAGATCTTTCATAACCTATTCTGAGAAGTGATGTGTATCATCATTTCTGTCCTATTCTGTTGGTTCTGTTGGTCATGAAGACCATCAACCTTGGGTATACAGTGGGAGGGACTACACAAGCGTGTGAACACCTGGAAGCATTGTCCATAACAGTTATGAAGATCTATCTATGCACAAAATAATATAGCATCAACATTTATGAAACTGAAGCTACAGGAAACATGAGGACAAATAACTTTGAATATACCACTAATGAGAGATTTAATGTAGCAATCTTAGCACATGATGAGGCAAGTGAATAAGGAATAATTAAGGATGGAGAAGACTAAATATTACTTAAAATGCATACTATAATATAGATAATTCACCAATTTTATTCAATTGCTTATAAAGTATTCATTAAAATTAATACTAAGTCCCAAAGAAAACCTTGAAAAACTACAAAAAGTAAAAAATTGTTTGAACAGTATTGTTCAGTTACAATAAGTCTAAATTAGAAATTTAATTGTAAAATCAGCAAAGAGTCACTCTACTTGGAAATTAAAATAAAACAACAATAATGAAAGCCTTGGGTCAAAGAGAAAAAAACCCTAAAATTGTAGAATATTTAGAAAATTAATTCTGATAATGCTGCATATCAGAGCCCATGACATACAGCTGGTGATGCTGCAAGGCCAGTGCTGCTTATAAATGAGTGGTAAGTCAGACAGAAGCCACATTTTCTAATATCTAAATTTTATCAGCAATAAAGTGTATTTGGCCTCTTTCTGTGTTATTTTCAACTGGTCCAGAATTTGGGCAAGGAAAGGTATTATTTGCTGGGCTTTCCCAAGACCTCAATACCACTAGATGAGGCAATGGGACAAAGTTAAAAAAATGAGAGTTGTAAAAGCTGGAAAAGAGACGTCAAGCTATCACTATTTGCAGATGATTGTAGTCCTGGAAAACCTAAAGAACCTACTGAAAAGCTATTCCCAGGAGCAAGAGGATTTAGTAACATGGCTCTGTAAAGTTAATAAGTAATCAATTACTTTCTTGTATAAATATAACCATTGGGAAGATACACTGAATGAAAAGATGCCATTAACAAGAACAATGACAATAACAACAACAAAAACAATGAAATCAACTACTTTGCAATGAAGTTAACAGGTAGGAGCAAGACCAATACAAAAAAAGCTGAGACACTTTCAAGGAAACAACGAAAACTTTTGAGTAAATGCAAATCCTGAAAGATGATGCTGTGAAAGTGCTGCACTCAATATGCCAGCAAATTTGGAAAACTCAGCAGTGGCCACAGGACTGGAAAAGGTCAGTTTTCATTCCAATCCCAAAGAAAGGCAATGCCAAAGAATGCTCAAACTACCGCACAATTGCACTCATCTCACATGACAGTAAAGTAATGCTCAAAATTCTCCAAGCCAGGCTTCAGCAATACGTGAACTGTGAACTTCCAGATGTTCAAGCTGGTTTTAGAAAAGGCAGAGGAACCAGAGATCAAATTGCCAACATCCATTGGATCATCGAAAAAGCAAGAGAGTTCCAGAAAAACATCTATTTCTGTTTTATTGACTATGCCAAAGCCTTTGACTGTGTCAATCACAATAAACTGTGGAAAATTCTGAAAGAGATGGGAAGACCAGACCACCTGACCTGCCTCTTGAGAAACCTATATGCAGGTCAGGAAGCAACAGTTAGAACTGGACAGGGAACAACAGACTGGTTCCAAATAGGAAAAGGAGTACATCAAGGCTGTATACTGTCACCCTGCTTATTCAAGTTATATGCAGAGTACATCATGAGAAACGCTGGGCTGGAAGAAGCACAAGGTGGAATCAAGATTGCCGGGAGAAATATCAATAACCTCAGATATGCAGATGACACCACTCTTACGGCAGAAAGTGAAGAGGAACTCAAAAGCCTCTTGATGAAAGTGAAAGTGGAGAGTGAAAAAGTTGGCTTAAAGCTCAACGTTCAGAAAATGAAGATCATGGCATCTGGTCCCATCACTTCATGGCAAATAGATGGGGAAACAGTGTCAGACTTTATTTTTTGGGGCTCCAAAATCAGGGCAGATGGTGATTGCAGTCATGAAATTAAAAGACACTTACTCCTTGGAAGGAAAGTTATGACCAACCTAGATAGCATATTCAAAAGCAGAGACACTACTTTGCCAACTAAGGTCCGTCTAGTCAAGGCTATGGTTTTTCCAGTGGTCATGTATGGATGTGAGAGTTGGACTGTGAAGAAATCTGAGTGCCGAAGAATTGATGCTTTTGAACTGTGGTGTTGGAGAAGACTCTTGAGAGTCCCTTGGACTTCAAGGAGATCCAACCAGTCCATTCGAAAGGAGATCAGTCCTGGGTGTTCATTGGAAGGACTGATGCTAAAGCTGAAACTCCAGTACTTTGGCCACCTCATGCGAAGAGTTGACTCATTGGAAAAGACTCTGATGCTGGGAGGGACTGGGGGCAGGAGGTGAAGGGACGACAGAGGATGAAATGGCTGAATGGCATCACTGACTCGATGGACATGAGTTTGAGTGAACTCCAGGAATTGGTGATGGACAGGGAGGCCTGGTGTGCTGCGATTCATGGGGTTGCAAAGAGTCAGACACGACTGAGGGACTGAACAGAACTGAACTGAAAGACCATGCTTTTGGCTAAGAAGCCTCATCATCATAAAGACGTCAATCCTCTCTAAGTTAACTTCTAAATTTAATGCCATCCCAATAAAATACCAACAGTTTTTTTTTTTAAACCCAGATAAGCTGATTCTAAAGTTCATGTGAAAAATAAAGAAACTAAATATTCAGGGAAACTCTGAAAAGGGAAGTAATATCAAGGAACTAACTCTACCAGATATTATATTGAAAGTCTCAATCATTGTAATAGTGAGGAATGGAGAGATGAATAGCAAGACAGGCTAATCAAATAATAGAAAGTCCAGAAATAGAAGTGAATACACATATGGGAGCTTGGTACATAAGAAAACGGGCCTCTAAATCAGTGAAGGAAATGATTAACTATTCAACATGTATAGTTAGGGTCCTGGTTGGCCATGTGGGAAAAAGATAAAAGTTTGGTTCATGTATCCTGTGCTTTGCACCACATACCAGAATAAATTCTAAGTGGATCAAAGATTGAAGAGTAAAATAATGCCACAAATATGCTAGAAGTAAACATGAGTGAATCCTTTTATAATCTTGAAATAGAGAAGATGTTTCAAATAGTGACTCAAAATAGAGATGACGTTAGAGCAAAGATAGAAAAATTAAGGTGCATTAAGGAAATCTTTATGCCAAAAGGCAAACAGAGTCGAAAGATAACTAAATGGAAAATATTATCTGATACTCTTATTTTATCAAAGGGTTCATTTCCCCAGGTTATAAGGTGGGCCTAGAAATCAGTGAGAAAGTACTAGATGCTCAGTGGAAAACTAGGCAAAGACTATGAACAAATGAGTCACAGAAAAAGTTCTGCCTCATGCACAATAGTAGAAAGGCAGATTAAAACTATACCAAGGTATCATTTTCTTTTAACCTGTCAGAATGATAAATATGCTGGAATCTGAAAACCTGCTCTGTTGACAAGGCAGAGGAAGCCACATTTGTAGGTGTGAATTAGTACAGTCCTTGTGGAAGGCAATCTGGCGAAAACCTATCCAAATTACAAATGTGAATGTTTTCTGTATTAGGGTTCTCCAGAGAAGCAGAACCAACACAATATGTTGTTGTTCAGTCTCTGTGTCTTATATATATCACTAGACTCTTGAGAGTCCCTTGGACTGCAAGGAGATCAAACCAGTCAATCCTAAAGGAAATCGGTCCTGAATGTTCATTGGAAGGACTGATGCTGAAGCTGAAATTCCAATCCTTTGGCCAGTAGATGCGAAAAACTGACTCACTGGAAAGATCCTGATGCTGAGAAAGACTGAAGGCAGGAGGAGAACAACAGAGGACAAGAGGTTTGGATGGCATCACTGACTCGACGGACATGAGTTTGAGCAAGCTCCGGGGGCTGGTGATGGACAGGGAAGCCTGGTGTGCTGCAGTCCCTGGGGTCGCAAAGAGTCAGACACAACTGGGCGACTAAGCACACACGACAGCACACGTAAGTCTCTAAGTGATATATAATATATATATATATATATATGGTGGTTTGGTCATTGAGTCGTGTCCGACTCTTGTGACCCCATGGACTGTAGCCTGCCAGGCTCCTCTGTCCATGGGATTCTCCTGGCAAGGACAGTGGAGTGAGTTGCCGTTTCCTTCTCCAGGGGATCTTTCTTAGCTAGGAATTGAACCCGGGTCTCCTGCACTGCAGGCAGAGTCTTTACTGACTGAGCTACAGGGGAATTCCATATATATTTATTATAGCAATTGACTTGTGTGGTTATGGAAGCCAAAAAGCCCCATAGTCTTGGCCTTCTGCAAGCCGGAGAACCAGGAAAGCCAGTGGTATAATTCAGTTGGAGTCCAAAGGCCTGAGAACCAGAGGAGCTGATGGTGTAACTCCTAGTTTCGGGCTGAAGGCCTATGGACCAGGGGTCTACTAGCTTAACTCTCAGTGTCCAAAGGCCCAAGAACCAGGAACAGGAAAAGATGGACACCTCAGCTCAAGAAGAGAGAGAGGGGACTTGCCCTTCTTTCATCTTTTTATTCTATTGGGCCCTCAGTGGATTGGGTTTTGCCCACCTGCACGTGGTCACCTGAGGGTCATCATCTTTATTCAGTCCACTGAATCCAATGCTAACCTCCAGTATTCTGGAAAGGTTCTCACAAACCACCCAGGAATAACGTTTTACCGGATATCTGGGCATCCTTCAGCCCAGTCAAGCTGACACATAAAATTAACCATCACATTCTCTGATCCAGCAATTCCATTTCTAAGAATCTACTCTAAAAATAGATCTGTACATAAAGGAAATGACATATGCCGAGTTATTTGTAATAGAAGATGGAAGCAATCCAAATGTCCATCAATAGGTGAATGACTTTTAAAAACTTTGTCACACACGTTATTTCTACACAAGGGAACTCATAAAACTGTACAAAAGAGTGAGGAAACTCTCAATGTACTGACATGGAATGGTCTCTAGAACCTAGCATCCAGTGAAAAATCTTGTGTATTTGGTACATTGGCATTTGTATAAAAAGATGGACAGCGGAATATATGTTTATATTTGCTTGAATATACATAAAAAGCCTGTGTCTATCTGTTCAGAAGTGGGATGGGGATAGATGTGGGATGGAGACATTTTGTCCTATATCAGCGTGTTAATTATTTAAATAATTAAATACTTTAGTGAAATTTTAAATTTTTCATAAGTGAAAAAAATGTAGTACTCAGCACAAATTTAGATAATGGAACAATGGATCAGAATAGAGAGACTAGAAACAGACCCCCAATTATATGGAAAGTAACATGGTAGAGGGAGCGTTCCAAAGAAGTAGAAAAATGATGGTTAATTCTATCCATTGTGTTGGGAAAATTGTTATCTACCTAGAAAAGTTAAAATTGGACTGCTTCCTCTCACTCTGTACAAAAATTAATTTTAGAATCAGTATGGGAAAACATGCAAACAAAAAACTTAACATTTTTAGAAGAAAATATAGAAGAATATCTTTATGACCTCAGGGTATAAAAGGATTTCTTAAACAATTCACATAAAAACACAAACAGGATGGGAAAAGATGGATAGATTTGACTACATTAAAACGTAAACATTTATGTGCTTTCAAAGACAAAATAAACAAAGTAAAAAAGAGAAGTCACAGATTGGGAAGAGATATTTGCAACCCGTATCACCAAAAATGTAACAAGTACTCAGAATGTATAGAAGGACCTACAAATCAGTTAGCAAATGTAAAGAACCCTACAGAAAAATAAAATACAGGAAGAGTCAGTTCACAGAAAAGGAAACCTGAAGAGCTAATACATTTTTGAAATGGTGCTCAAATGTACTACTAATTAGTGGAAAGCAAAATAAAATCATATGGTGAATATATTAGGTACACATTAGATTTGCAAAAACATGAAAGCTTGATAATTTCAAGTGCTGAAGGAATTATAGAGCAATGGGAGTGCTCATATGCTGCAGATGAGAAGGAGAATCAGTAAAACTACTTTGAGTGCAAGCTGGTATTATGTGATAAAGACACATACATTTCATATATGTAATTCATGTTTCATATATATAATTCATAGTTCTTATATATGTATATACTGGGAAAGATAAGGTGGTCTGGTATTCCCATCTCTTTAGGAATTTTCCACAGTTTGTTGTGATCCACATAGTCAGACCACCTGACCTGCCTCCTGAGAAACCTGCATGCAGGTCAAGAAGCAACAGTTAGAACTGGACATGGAACAACAGACTGGTTCCAAATTGGGAAAGGGGCACATCAAGGCTGTATATTGTCATCCTGCTTGTTTAACTTATATGCAGAGTACATCATGAGAAACACTGGGCTGGAGGAAGCACAAGCTGGAATCAAGATTGCCGGGAGAAATAGCAATAACCTGAGATATGCAGATGGCACCACCCTTATGGCACAAAGTGAAGAGCAACTAAAGAGCCTCTGGCTGAAAGAGGAGAGTGAAAAAGTTGGCTTAAAGCTCAACATTCAGAAAACTAAGATCATGGCATCCGGTCCCGTCACTTCATGGCAAATAGATGGAGAAACAGTGGAAACAGTGGCAGACTTTATTTTGGGGGGCTCCAAAATCACTGCAGATGGTGACTGCAGCCATGAAATTAAAAGACGCTTGCTCCTTGGAAGAAAAGCTATGACCAAACTGCTGCTGCTGCTAAGTCACTTCAGTCGTGTCCGACTCTGTGTGACCCCATAGACGGCAGCCTACCAGGCTCCCCCGTCCCTGGGATTCTCCAGGCAAGAACACTGGAGTGGGTTGCCATTTCCTTCTCCAATGCATGAAAGTGAAAAGTGAAAGTGAAGCTGCTCAGTCATGTCTGACTCTTCACGACCCCATAGACTGCATGGGGTTCCTCCATCCATGGGATTTTCCAGGCAAGAGTACTGGACTAGACAGCATATTAAAAAGAGATATTACATTGCTGACAAAGGTCCATCTAGCTATGGTTTTTCCAGTAGTCATGTATGGATGTGACAGTTGGACCATAAAGCAAGCTGAGTGCCAAAGAATTGATGCTTTTAAACTGTGGTGTTGGAGAAGACTCTTGGAGAGTTCCTTGGACAGCAAGGAAATCAAACCAGTCAACCCAAAAGGAAATCAGTCCTGAATATTCATTGGAAGGACTCGTGCTGAAGCTGAAGCTCCAATTCTTTGGCCAGCTGATGTGAAGAACTGATTCATTTGAAAAGACCCCAATGCTGGGAAAGATTGAAGGTGGGAGGAGAAAGGGATGACAGAGGATGATATGGTTGGAGGGCATCACCAATTCGATGGACATGAGTTTGAGCAAGCTCCAGGAGTTGATGATGGGCAGGGAAGCCTGTCTTGCTGCGGTCCACGGGGTCACAAAGATTCGGAAACAACTGAGCGTTTGAACTGAACTGGGAAAGATCAAGGGCAAAAGGAGAAGGGGGCGGCAGAGGAAGAGATGGTTAGATAGCATCACTGACTCAATGGACATGAGTTTGAGCAAACCCTGGGAGACAGTGGAGGACAGAGGAGCCTGGCATGCTGCAGTCCATGGAGTCACAAAGAGTTGGACACAACTTAGCAACTAAACAACAATGTAGTTCTCACAAGAGGAGGCATGCCCAGAAATACGTCTTACAACATTGTTTAAAAGAGTAAGAAACACGTGGATACAACTTTAAATGTTTATCAAGAGCAGAAATGGTGAGTCAATTGTGTTATAACTTAAACTGGAAAGCACTATGTGTCAGTAAAGATAAAAGAGCCAGAGCTACATAAATCAATGTAAGTAAACCTCCCAAACATAGTATTGAACAAAACCAAAGCAATCCAGAAAAAGCAAATTGCAGGATAGATAGTATGATAGCATTTGTATAAAGTTTAAAGACAGGCAAAATAAAACTATATAATGTTTATGCTCATATGAACTTGACATGTGTGCAGGGGTATAGTAAGAGTGTAAGCACATTCACAATAATGTACGCAGTAGGCATTTATCATATTGGTGACCTCTGTAGGGCAGGAGAGGAATGGGAGTTGGCAGAGGTCCCTAGAGATCTTCAACTGTATGTTTATTATTTCCAATCTGGATGGTGAGTATGTAGGGGTTTGTTTTCTTATTTTCTGAACCGTTTGATGTCAGCTTCATGTTATAATTGCAAAAGATTAAGTGTTCCTTAACAACAATAGTAATTAACTAGAAAATATCATAGTGTATATGATACCTTTAGGTTTTTTTTAACGATAGCAGCAAAAGCTATTATATGTCTGGGAATTAACTTGTCAAGAATGTATAAGATCTTTATGAAGAAAAAAATTAAGTTTTACTAAAAGACCAGAAAAGAAGCCCTTAATGAAAGAATAGATACACCACATTGATGGATTGCATAGCTCTTATTTCTCTCCAAGTTTATTTATAAACTCAGTGTAGCACTGAATAAAATTTCCTTCTCCCCACACCCTCACCCCATTCTTTGATGATAACAACTATGTTTTCTCAGTTTTACGAGTTGACATGTGAAACAATGGGCACAGTGTCCCTCACAGAGCAAATGTGGGTTAAATAGGATCAGTTAGGATGGTTCAGTCCACCACCCCACCATAGGGTCTCTGGAACTTTGAGTTTGTTGGGGGTTTGTAAAAGGTTAGGATACCATGCATGTGAATAGATAAACCATTTATTTGGCAAGTCTGTGTGTGTGTGTGTGTGTATGTTTATTTACAATTTACAAAAAGAGAAAATTAGGCCTTGTCTCATCCGTGTGCATTCAGGTCAGCGGCTGGGGCTGGGCTGAGAAAGAGAAGGAGGGAAGGACTGAGAGGAATGGGGAGAAAGAAAGGGAGGAAGGGAGAGGAGAAGAGAGTAACGAAGGAGAAGAGAGGAATGAAGGAGAAGAGAGGAACGAAGGAGAAGAGAGGAACGAAGGCGCAGCGCGGCACAGAGAGGGAGGCTCCATCGGGATAGGTCTGCTGGCTCGCTGGTGATGGGAACAGAAAGCCTCTTCTTCCTCACTCAGGGGAGGACACCTCCACCCCCTCTTCTGGGGGAGCTGACTTGTCCATCTTCATGGTGCTCTTTCATTTTCCCAACCCAGTGATGTCTTTGTCTCTTTGGTTGAGCACTTTCAACCCTGATCTCATTTCTCTTCATTCTCATGGAAAACCATGAGGTCCTAAGTGGTCCCCAGTACAATCTTGGCCCTCTGGGAGTTTCCAGGAGGAGAATCTTGCAAGTGTGGTGAGGGGTGAGTGCAGGGGCCTTTCCCAAGCCTCACGTGATCCCCTGCAGAACAGTGTCATTGGCGGGGGGTGTGGGGGGCAGAGTGGGGTCCCCAATCTGGAGAGGGTCAACAAGAATTCTCAGGGCTCATGGGAGGGCTCTCTGCCCTGTGGTCCATTTCACCTCCCCCATTGGTTAGAGAACAGCTTCTTCTGCACTCACAGGAAGTAAAGAACAGTGACAGGGGATAAGGTTGGAGACTTCTTGATGGAAAAAACCACATCCCTATGGAGAGAACAGATTCATAGATGTGAAGCAGACACACTAGCTCTAGGATGCTGAGGACTGCCTCTCACCAGGAGAGATGGGGGCTGACCAGAAAGTAGGAGAGGGTATTAGTTTTCTTTCTAAGTTCTGGATTCTATAGTGGGTAATCTTCACACCAACTCTACCAGGTGGATTTGACTAATTCCAGATCACAGAAGTGAGAAGAAGATCTCGGAGTGAGGCTCCGAGAGGTAAAGTAACCTAGCAAAGAAACATAGTGGGTCTTTGGGGCTGATGGTGACAGAGACAGGAGTTGAACACAGGGATAGCTGGTTGCACAAGTAGCTCTTTCTGCTCATATGCCATGATGCCTCGTGCTGAAATCACAGGGGAGAGAATGGCATTAGAATTATTGTCTGAAAAAGGGACGTGCAGAATCTGGGGGAGAAGGCTAGGCTCCAGAAGCAATGAGGGAGTCCTGCAGCAGGATCCTGGAGACTGCTTAGGAAGGACTGGAGGAGCTGCCTGCTCCAGGTCCAAGTCAACAGGCTGTGGACTGTCTCAGAACCTGGGGTCGTCTGGTCTTGTCTCCAAGTTCTTCCTCCAGGTTGTGAGCACTCACGGCCATGAGTCCCTGGAAAATCATTTCCTCATATCTCTGCTGGTGTCTCAACCATCCCGACCATCTTCGCCCTCTGGAAGGGGACCTTGGCCTGTGCCATGGCTGCTGACCCCTCCTCAGGCATGGGAATCCTTGGTCCCCACACTGAACTCCTATGAGGCAGTGGCCAACTTCCTCAGCAGACAGGGATGGAAATACTCAAGTGGAATGCTGGCGAGGGGCCAGGCCTCCAGGTCCAGATGGAGGGGATCCTGCTCAGGGGAGCCCAATCTAGGATCTGTTAAAAGTCATCATCTCTAGTCCATGATTTTCACACCTGTGTTCCTGCCTCTGGTGCCACATGGGTGTATGTATTCGTGTGTGTGTGTCTAGCATGTGTGCATGCATGTATGGTTGATGTGTTTGTGTTCACAGTGGGTTTGTGTATGTGATTTTTCGCTGTGTACAGTGACCTCATTCTTCCTTATCCTCTTGCAGTCATTCTCTAAGTCATACAATCTGACAGTGAGAGCCACAGGCTCTTCCATGGACCCCACATGTGTGGGGGACAAAGTCTGATCCTCTGTAGAGTATACTGGTCCTCCCCAAGCTGGCCTCGGTAGCGCTTAACCTCTTCTCTTGCCATTCACAAGCTCGGTCCCTGCTACCTCTTTCCCTGGGTGTTTGCCATTCTCAGCGTGTGCTATGCTTACTTATTTCTATGCTTTTGTACATACTGTCCCTCTGCTTGAATGTCCTTTCCCCATCCCATATCTGGCCAATACAGTCAAGGACCACTTTCTCCAAGAAGTCTTCCCTGACCTGACCAGGATGGCTTGGCTGTGTGAACCTCTGCCACAGAAACTTCCCACACTCAGCCATGTCCTTGTCTTGCCATAATTACATATTGCTGTGTCTGTAATTCTTTCCCTAAGCTGTGACCTCATTGGAAGACCTGGGTCTAATCCATCAGTGCATTTCTAGAGTTCCTCCCAGGACCAGACACAATGTAGGTGTTCAAGGAGTGATGAATGAATGAATGTGGGACACAGTGTCAGGATTGTGAGTGCTGGCCCTGGGCTCCTGCTGCTTGGATTGGAATTCCAGTTACTGCACTTAACTGTGCAGCTGTGGACAAGTTACTAATCTGTGTGTGCTTTATCCCCATCTGCAAAATGGGGCTAAATAGGAGTTCCTACTTCATGAGGTTACTGTGAGTCAATATGTGAAAAGCATTTCAAATGGTGCCTGGCACATGGTTAAGTGGTATAGTAAATATTAGCTATAATTATTATTGTTGCAACTAAATTATTTGTTGATTTATTCAGTCTTCATTCATTTATTTTCCATAAAATATTTCATCTAATGCCTTTCCTATGTTAGGCATTAGACTGACCACTGGAGTCTCGGATACAAATCAAATAACTTTAGTCTTCAACACGGGCAGGGATCAAGGGGAGATGAACCTAGGTACTGGTAATTATATCCCTGGGGAGGGGTGCCCAGTGCTCAGTGGGGCATGGCTCAGGGTTAGCAGACAGAGGCTCCTGGCCTGCGCCAGACAAACCCCTCTCCTCTTGGGGCTCACCAAAGATTCAGTGGCTCTAGGGAGAAACACCATGTAAATGAAAGCTTGACCTGGGAACCTCTGCTCAGCCTTCATGGATAGCCAGGCCCTAAAATCCAGGACCTTTGATATGTCATTGATTAATGCTGTATTTCATTGACAGAAGCTTCCAGTTAAAACAGATGAGATTTTTAAAATAATCCTAATTGATGCCATCCCTAGAGTTCAGATCAGTAGCTCTTGCACCCAGCCAAGATCAGAGTAGGGTGTGTGTGAGCGTGTGCAGCTGAGGGTAGGCATGGACAGATGGCGGCAGCAGCCACCCTTCAAACACCCCCCATGCACCTGTACCAGTGCTAGGCCTCTCGCTAGCACTTGATTTCATTTGGTCCTCACATCACTAGGCATAGGACTTTCGTTAGCATCATTTTAAAATAAAGAGACTGGAGGTCAGAGAGGTCAAGACACCTGCCCAAGATCATAAAGCTGTAAGTGGTAGAGTCAGGGCTTGATCTTGGTTCTTTCTAATTTCAAAGCAACACACGGTGAGGGATGACAAGAGGAGTGAGAAGACATGAGAGTCATTGGGCTTATTTGACGAGGCAAGGGATCCAAGAGGTATGTGATAAGAATAAAAATAATAGTGACAGCTACCCTCTGGTGAACCCACCCACTGAAGGCACTGGCATCAACAATTTGCAGCACTAAATCCTCACATTCTTTCAGTAAGTGCTATTAGTCCCATTTTCAGATAAGGAATTTGAGGTTCAGAAGAATTACGAGGTCTTCCAAAGTCATGTCATTAGTAAATGTTTCTGATGTGCAAGTCTTCCTTTCTTTGTGGCTATTGCATACATTATGTGCACATGTGTGTGTGGCAGGGAGGCATGAATCGTGACTATTCCTTCAAAACTGTGCTTTGAGTCCTCACACTGGAATTACGAGCTGCTGCATTCATTCATCAATTCGGTCATTCAGTGCCTGTCCTGGCCCAGCCCTGCCGCTGAGAACACCTGAGCACAGGAAGTCAGGGTGGAGAAGAAGATGGGCAACGTGCCTGCTGGCCAGGAGCTGTAACAGAGACAGACACCAAGCCTCTGAAACAAGACATCAGGAGAACTCCAATTGACTGGGGGTGGCTATTTTGGTAGGTCCATTTAGCAATGATGAAGCATTTACGAAGAGAGCCAGTGGGATGTTCTTGGGGAGGAGCATTCTAACAGACCAGGCGGCTACTACAAAGGTCCTGGTACTAGAACAGGTTTGGTGTGTCTGAGTACCAGAAGGAAGGGGGCTGGGGCCAAGCAAGGAGATAAGGACAGGGGGCAGGTGCTTGGATTAAACAGGGCCTGGGAGACCAGCACAAGAAGGTTGGATTATGTTTTAATTGCCAATAGAGAGTTTTTGGCAAGGGTGTGACTTGAGCTCATCTACACTTGTGAGGACTGCTCTGCTATGGGGATATGGGGTGGAACACGATGGGGGAAGAGGCGTGGCAACACAGCAGCAGGGAGTCCATCCAGAAGCTACTTCAGGGTCCTGGAGACAGAGGGTAGTGACTTGACTGAGAAGTTAGGTGAAGAGATGTGGACAGATGGGGAATATGTTTCTGAAGAGCAAAGCTTTCTGATGAATTGGATGAGGGATGTGAGGGGCAGAGGAATCAAAGAAGATCTTCAGGTGAGCAACCAGGTAGATGGTGGATCCTTTGCCTGAGATGCAGGAAGACAGGGAGGAGCAGAATTTGGAGGAGTCAATCAAGACCAGGAGAGGGAAGTAGGCGATGCCAATTAGATACCTAAGGCAATGCACCTAGAGTTCATAGCTTTGCAGTTAGATTTGGTTGTCCTCAGCATAGAGACATTCAAAGGTAAGAGACTGGCTGAGATCAACTAAGGGAGTCGTTGTTCAGTCACTAAGTCATGTCCAACTCTTTTTGACTCCATGGACTGCAACACACGAGGCTTCTCTATCCTTCACCATCTCCTGGAGTTTGTTCAAACTCATGTCCATTGAGTCAGTGATGCCATCCAACCAACCCATCCTCTGTCACCCCCTTCTCCTCCTGCCCTCAATCTTGCCCAATGTCTGGGTCTTTTCCAATGAGAGGGCCCTTCACATCAGGTGGCCAAAGTACTGGAGCTTCAGCTTCCAGAACATCAGTCCTTCCAATGAGTATTCAGGGTTGATTTCCCTTAGGATTGACTGGTTTGATCTTGATATCTAAGGGACTCTCAAGAGTCTACTCCAGCACCACAGTGTGAAAGCATCAATTCTTTGGCACTCAGTCTTCTTTATAGTCCAACTCTCACATCCATACATGACTGCTGGAAAAACCATAGCTTTGACTATAATATGGTCCTTTGTCAGCAAAGTAATGTCTCTGCTTTTTAATATGTTGTCTAGGTTTTTCATAGCTTTTCTTTCAAGAGCTAGTGTCTTTTAATATTGTGGCTGTGGTTAGACCATCCACAGTAATTTTGAAGGCCAAGAAAACAAAATCTGCCACTGTTTTCATTGTTTCCTCATCAATTTGCCATGAAGTGATGGGACCAGATGTCATGATCTTAGTTTTTTGAACATTGAGTTTTCAGCCCTTCCATGTACAGAGGAGCCTGGTGGGCTACAGTCCACAGGGTCACAAAGAGTCAGACATGACTGAGTGACTAACACTTTCACTTTCACCTAAGGGAGAGTGGAGGGCAAATTTCCAAAGAGCCAAGGGAAACCAGATGCATATCCATGAGTTGTCCAGGGTTCTCTCTCAAACCAGCAAGTCCCAAGTTCAGCCTCATGTTGATCTTCCAGAGCAATCATGGGGAAAGAAGATGGGCTTCCAGGGAGATCGGATTTTGATCTCAACTCTGTTATTTCTATCATTTCCTAACTACAGTGACTGCTGTTCACTGAACCTCAGTTCATTTATCTATACAATGGAACAATAATGTCCACCAGAGAATGGATTGAGTTAGTGGTTGTGAAAATGATACAAGCATGAGAGACTCAACAGTTGCTTTAGAATGTCCTGTGAAGGAAGCAAGATGGTAGAGTACAGTTACACTGATGTTCAAAACTGGTTTCTCTCAAGATTTCGATAAATCAGGCTTACTGTAGATTCTAACCAACTTCAAATCCATCCTTAAGTGACCTTCTTTTGAGGCTTTCTCTAATCTCCTAAGGATGCTTCTTCTCCTGGATGCTCTCTGTTGAGTAGGGGCAGGGAAGGAGGGACATATCTGATTGTGGAGTTGGGGAGGAGAAACTGGGCTTGAGCAGCTCAACTCCCCCTGCTCCTCAGAGATCAGTCGGCTTGCAGAGCAGCTGTCCAGGTGACCCAGCCTCTGATCTGCCTCATCCATTGCAGGCTTCCGAGAAGGCTCAGTGATAAAGAATCTGCCTGCCAATGCAGGAGATGCAGGAGACTCAGGTTTGATCCCTGGGGCAGGAAGATCCCCTGGAGGAGGAAATGGCAACCCACTCCAGCATTCTCGCTATGAGGGCAGGGAAGGTGCCATAGCCATAGCCATGTGTGTTTCATTGGCTCTGGGTACAGAACTCGATAGGGAGCTGGTCTGCAGATGAGAGACTGAATGAGGCAGCGGGAGGGGGTATCTCAGTGGGATACAGGAAGTAGCTGCCTGGGACCCAGTCCTGATGGCATGGCCATTACGAATGGCTCTAGGGCTTTCTGAGAACTGTGGGAAGGCTGCATGCCTGGTTACCCCGAATTCTAGGCCTGGAGTTTGAGACACAGGGGACCCACAGAGTTGCCCATTTACATGGGGAAATTGTAAATGGGAAAGATAAACGTTGGAAAATTAGGCACTGACCCATGGGCTCACCACTGGGATGGGGAAACCTGAGCCGAGCTCATGGAAAAACTATAACTGGAGCAGGCTGAGCCGCACCGTCCCAGAAAAGCAGATGGGGGCAGCCATAAAACCTGACCCCTTTGAGTCAGCCAGGCCAGGCCCAACTCTATTTTTAGATGTCATATTATTTTAAGCATTCCTCCTTTAAACGCCAGCCTCTGCCCCCCAGTGCGGTGCTATGAGGGGCAAGTGGCCTGACTTCCCTGGGCCTCCTCCTCTCTGTCCTCAGACTGGGGTTATCTCTCTCCTATCCTGTCCCCAACATGGGTCTACTTGGGTTGAGAGAGAGAACTTTTTGTTGGAACATTCTAAAACTCTGAGATTTTGATCCCCATCTTCATGTTTTATTCTGTATTGGAGGAGAAAGAATAAGGGTTTTGGAGGAAGCTTGTCAGTCCTCGAATTTTCCTCCTTGTGTGTTATTTACTTCAGGCGTCTAGAAAGGGAGGATTTGGTGGGAGTGGAGGGCCTTCTCCAGCCTCATCTTAATCTTTCTACCCACCTTGTCACTCTCCCCAGACATCCTGTCTTTGTGGGACACCTTGTCTGGAATCCTTCCCCACCCACATTTGCTCCTGCACTCACACTCCATCTGCCATGGGCCGAGAGATAAGTGTTGGGCTGTGGGGCTCAGCCTGGGGACCCCGAGTGCTTCCCACAGATGGTAGTGCCTGAATGGGGGCTGAGAAGGGAACTGACTCACAGGAGGGCCAACGGAGATGGGCAGGAATTCCAGACCACGGGGTCAGTGTGAGCAAGAGTGCAGAGCAAAGCCTGCGATGAAATCAAAATAAGCACTTTGGTGTTTCAGGATCATCAAGCGCAAGGTGAGGTGTGGATGGAGGGTGCTGGAGAGGTACTTTATGGCCAGAATGAAGGCTCTGCACTTCTGCCTAAGAGTGATGGGGAGGTTTTCAGGTAAGGGAGTGATAGCTAGTGGGCCACCTTCTCTTTCCTCCTGTTGGCCGCAAACTGACTCAGGGCCACATGGACTTTTTCTCTGGCTGTTTCACAGATAATCCAGTGCCCAGCATGGGTCTTGTTCATTTCCATTCAAGTCCTGGTCCTAACCCCTAGACACCATGTCGTCCTTAAAGGTCATCTGATCCAAACCCCTATTCTGTAGATAGAGAAACTGAGATCCAGAGACGGGCAGATTCAGGAGTGGGTCTGGGTCTTCTGATGCCCATATAGGGACTCTGTCCACCCTATGCCTTTCCTCTCAGAGCCCGAAGCGTTCTGGGCATGATGGGAGGGAGAGAGAACAGGGCTGTGCCTGGTGGGCCACGCGCACTGGGTCACTTCTGAGGATTCAGTCGGTCTCAGAAGAGACCCCTTTGCATCCCATCTCCTCCCATTCATTTTAAGGGCAGGTTGCTTGTAAAACAGTCAAGATTAGGTCATTTATAGCAGAGGAGTTTGGGGCGGGTTATAAAAATGTGTGTCTGGGTGGGTAGGGAAATTGTTTTTCTTTTTCCATTTCTTTTTGGACTTTCTCTTTGAGACCTAAGCTGGAATTGTCTGGAGCCTTGTAAACTCCTGAGAAATGCAAGCCAGGAAGGGGCCAGTTGTGGAAAACTGTGGAGAGTGGGCATCACCAAAAAGGCTGGGTATGGCACCCACAGAGGAGGCGGCTGGGAGTCCTGACCCTGGGGTGCCAGGTCTGCAGTCCCAGGAACATCTCTGAGGAGTTTCTCAAGAAGAAAGAGGAGAAGACATGAAAGAAGTCAAGGAGACAGTCAGTGGGGAAGATTCAAACTGGAACCAGAGTAAGAGAAAGAGAGAGCCCCACAGGGCAGGGGTGGGCAGAGGTGAAGGCAGCATGGTGGGGAAAAGCGCTTCCGGCTGGTTGTTGAAAGACTGGTCCAGCCCCCGCTGCATCCTCTGCAGGACTGTCAGAGTCTCCCAGCATCAGTGTTCCCATTCTTCCAAAGCAGAGGCTGCCCCCTGACCAGCCCCACTGGCGACGAGAGTCCAAGGAGATTATGGAGTGAGCAGCATCCTGTTAAGTTCTCCGGAAGAAAGGGAAGCATTCTGAGCATCACTGTTACTGTTCCCAAAGAACAATCGAGCTTGGTCTTGGGCTCTGGTGGAGTCTCTGCAGGGAGCTGGGCTTGAGCCCACTACAAAGCTTTGAGTGGGGCATTCTGCCCCGCTGTCCTGTCCTACACATTCACCATCTGGATGGGTCACTGACCCACTCACGTGGAAATATGTAGAACTGTCAGAGGCACAGCATTTCTCCATGCACGGTCTCCACCCATCCACCGTCTCACTGGGTCCTTGCCCTAAGCCTAGGAACTGGTGGCCAGAGATCCTTTATACCCTTGGAAGGCAACTTGTCCCCAAACCATGCCATTGCTAAGTGGATGAGGCAGGTCTGGAGGCCTGACTACAAAGGCCAGTCTTCCGGCCACTGGGCCTCTTGTTTTCCTAAGGAATGAAGATAGCCTGGACCCACAAACAGCACTGGCATCATTCATGGGCCAGGCTGACATTTCTGAACGCCTGCTCTGTGCCAGGTGCTCTCCTAAGCATTTTAGGAGCAAAGCATCACACCGCCTGGTTTGCATGTCAACCCTATGAAGAGGGTGGTGTTATTGCATAGGTTATGGTGCTGCAATGGAAGCACATAACTTCCATTATGAGCTTACATAACTTCCATTATGAAGTTACATAACTTGCCTGGGGTCAGATGGCCAAGAAATGGCGGGGCTGGTATTTGAACCCAGGCAATCTGGCTCCAAACTCTATGTTCTTAGACACTGCTGCTGCTGCTGCTAAGTCGCTTCAGTCGTGTCCGACTCTGTGCGACCCCATAGACAGCAGCTCACCAGGCTCCCCTGTCCCTGGGATTCTCCAGGCAAGAGCACTGGAGTGGGTTGCCTTTTCCTTCTCCAATGCATGAAAGTGAAAAGTGAAAGTGAAGTCGCTCAGTTGTGTCTGACTCTTAGTGACCCCATAGACAGCAGCCTACCAGGCTCCCCCGTCCCTGGGATTCTCCAGGCAAGAGCACTGGAGTGGGTTGCCATTTCCTTCTCCAGTGCGTGAAAGTGAAAAGTGAAAGGGAAGCCTTAGACACTAGCCATATGCAAATTTGTTGGGGGAAAGGTCCTGAGGGTATTTCCTGGAAGGAAGTGGCAAGCGATGACTACCTGATTCTTTCCTGAGATTAGGGGGACTGGAAAGCAGGGGACCTGTGGTGGAAAAGCCAGAAGCAAAGTCCCGGCACGAGGCTTGTTGGAATCTCTTGGTCCTGGGGGGCCTCACGTGTCACATGCAGTTGACCAGAGCAGGGCGCCCCCAGCCTCTCCGTTTCCCCAGTTCTGTAAGGGGCACCGTCATCCACCCAGTCTGGAGAGCCAGAAACCTCAGCAGAGTCCTCGATTCCCCTTTGCTCTCCTCCTCCACAGCCCATCTGTCTGCGGGTCCAGTCGGTGTTACTGAATTTGTCCACCTCTCTCTGCCTCCCCTGCCACCATCCTCATGGATTAATAGCCTTCCAGTAGGTCTCTGTGCATTCCCTCTCACCCTTCTACCATCCATTCTCCACACAGCTGCTGGAGGGATTTCCTTAAAATATAAATCAAATCACATCACTCTACAGCTTGAGAACTCTTCACTGTACTTAAATAAAATCCAGATTTCTGGCCATGACCTAGAAGCTCCTGCATGGCCCAGCCCCTGTGAACCTCCTAAACTTCCTTCATGTCACTTTATCCCTCAATCCCCATGCACCAGACAGACTGCTTCAGTTCCTGCAGCATACCACGTGGTTTTCCTCCCCAGGGCCTTTGCACATGCTGTTGTCTCTGCCTAGAACGGTTGTCTTTCATTCTTCCCCAAGTTAAGTCCTTCACATAAATATCACCTCTTTAGAGGGGACTTCTCTGGTCACCCTCTTATCAGTTTCCTTTATACCACTTGTTGGGCTTCCCAGGTGGCTCAGTGGCAAAGAATCTGATTGCCAAGCAGGAGACTGGGGTTTGATCCCTGGGTCATGAAAATGCCCTGGAGAAGGAAATGGCAACCCACTCCAGTATTACTGCCTGGGAGATCCCATGGACAGAGGAAACTGGCAGGCTACAGTCCAGGGGGTCTCAAAGAGTTGAACACGACTTAGGGACTAAACTACCACCATCACATACCACTAATTATGACTTGGAGTTATTTCAGTTATTTGTCCATGTTTGACATTTCCCTCCAGATTATAAACTCTCCAGGGAGAAGGATTGTGTCTCTCTAGTTCCTGTGTGTATCCCTGGCACCCAGCATCAAGTGGTACATGGTAGAGATGCAATAAATGTTGTTGGATGAATGAGTGAATGAATAAAATCTGAATAATCAAAGGGAGTCTGTGGAAGTCCAAGGCAAATTAGTGATGCTTCTGCTCTGCCAGCCCCCAGGGCCTACCCCTGCACTCGCAGACATCACTCGCCTCTGCCGTGGCTGCCTGTCCTTTCTCAGATTACTTGGATGGCGCATCTGCTCTTATTTCCTGCAACAGCCTCATCATTACTGTCCTGAGCGGGCTCTCACGTGACCAGCCTTTAAGGTAGGTGCTGAGATTACTCCCCTTTTACAGGTAGGAAATGAAGAAAGGCAAGGGCCAGTGCTGGAAAGTGGAGGAGCCAGGACTCAAACCTGGACAACTTGAGGACGAAGCACCTTTGGGTGTGCTGTTCCCACGTGTGGTGCTATTCAGTGACTCAGCGTCTCACCCAGTGGTGTTTCCCAAACTTGCTTGATTTGTAAGGATCATCCAGGTCCCTTCATATAAATGCAGGTTCCCAGGTTCCTTGCCTAGAGGCTCTCTCTTAAAAAAAATCTTTATTTTTTTGTTGTTGTTCATATTAGTGCCATTAAAAAAATTGGAGTATAGTTGATTTACAATGTTGTCTTTGTTTCTGGTGTACAGCAAAGTGATTCAGGTTTTTATATGTATATCCATGTTCAGATTCTTTTCCATTAGAGTTTATTGTAAGATATGAATACAGTTCCCCGTGCTCTACAGTAGGACTTTGCTGTTTATCTATTTTATATGTAGTAGTGTGTCTCTGCTATTCCCTGGTGTACAAAAGTTTTAAGGGAATGTTATTCAACCCAGTATACACTGTTTCTTTCTCTATGTGCTATGCCTTCTTTGCTCTTTTTAAATATAATATTTTTTTCTTTGATCTGCCAATTCCAAACTCCTTCCTCTTTCCCCTTTGCTAACCAGAAGTTTGTTTTCTATGTCTGTGCATCTATTTCTGTTTTGCAACTAAGTTCATTTGTATCATTTTTTTTTTTAGAGAGAATCTGCGATTTTAACAATGGCCACAGATGATCCCCAGGAGCCAGCAAGTTTTAAATACACTGGTCTACAAAATACAGCCACAGCTACTCAGTCTAACCTGCAAAGCCTTTGATGACACAGCCCTTGTGCCCCTCTCTCGTCTTATCTGTCTTCCTGGGCCAGCCTTCCATGCGGCCTAAACGGGCCCCTCACTGTTGCCTGAAGAATACACCTGGGCTCCAGCCTCTGTGCCTTTGCTGCTGACGCACCCTCCCCTCTTCCTGTTACTGCCTCCTCCTCCTCCCCTGATGGCCCTGAGCAGCACTGACCCCTTTGGCTGACATGTCCGGTTTCCCAACTAGCTTGTGGCCCTAATGGGCAAGGTCATGCCTGGGGCTTAGAATTCCAGAACCTCAGAGCCGGAAGGAACTTGGAAACCTCACCATCCAACTTTTTTATTTGACAGATGAGGAAATTGAGTCCCAGAAAGAGGCACAGACTCACAGAAGGCCACAGGGTCTTGTGACAGAAGCAGGATGAGGTGGATCTGGGGACTCCCACCGAGTCCAGTGAATTTGTCAGACTTGCTTCTCCATTCAATATTTCTAGAAAAATCCTTTCTCTGGTCGTGAAAATGCAGGGCAAACAGCGGGCTTCTTAGTCACTCACCCAATCGACACTGTGCTTAGTCGCTCAGTTGTGTCCGACTCCTTGCGGCCCCAGGACTGCAGCCCGTCAGGCTCCTCTGTCCATGGGGATTCTGCAGGCAAGAATACTGGAGTGGGCTGCCATGCCTCCTGCAGGGGATCTTCCCAACCCAGGGAGCTAACCCAGGTCTCCTGAACGGCAGGCGGATTCTTTACTGATTGAGTCCCCAGGGAAGCCTAATCAACACTCAGTTCCTGTTAAGGGCAGAGGGTGGTGTCAGGTCTGCCCCTGGGAGCTCACAGTCCAGGGCAGAGATGGGACACAGGGTTCAGGAAGCACAGTCATCTTTGCCACCATCATCGTCATCACCTAGTCATAGTATGTATAATGGCTTTCATTGAGTGACTATTATATGCCAGATTCTGAATGAATGTTTTTGCCCCTCACTATAGTCCGGTTGTAGCTTCCCTGGTAGCTCAGATGGTAAAGTGTCTGCCTGCAATGCGGGAGACCCAGTTCAAGCCCTGGTTGGGAAGATCCTTGGAGAAGGAAATGGCAACCCACTCCAGTACTCTTGCCTGGAAAATTCCATGGATGGAGGAGCCTGGTCGGCTACAGCCCATGAGACCGCAAAGAGTCGGACACGACTGAGCGACTTCACTTTGTACTTGGTACTTATAGTCCCATGAGGCGGGCCGTGTTACCATCCACATGTCAAGGCAGCGCCTGCTCTGAGCCTTGAGTCAGGGCCCATGTGTGGGGAACCAGGGAGGAGGGGGAGAGAGGAAAAGGAGGCTGGGGTGGCAGGGGGTGGTGGTAGGGGAAGAGGAGAAGAGGGGGAGCAGCCTTCTTTCTGCTGGCTGGAGTAGGAGAGCTTCCTGAAGAGGGGCGGGGAGCTTGCCTTGAAGTAAGTAACTTGATCTCGAGGATGGAAAGTGGGGAGGCTGTTCCTGGCGGAGAGAACAGCACGGAGAAAAAGGAGGAGGGAGGGATGTGTTTGCAGACAAGACGCGATGGGAGTGGAAGGCGTGTGTGGAGGGCAGGGCCAGGTATGAAGCGCACCTCACTTTTCCTGAGGGCAGGACCCCTGGCGAGTGTCACAACCATGGCCATTATTAACAGTACCTGCAGGGGGGGGCGGAGTGTGTCTGAACTTAGAAATTGGCGTTGGGGCGCGTGGGGAGGCCTGGCAACAGTGACTTTCGGGGGCACGATCAGGGACAGCGTCCTGCTGCTACCCCTTCCTGGGACCACCCTACAGGGGTCTCCTAGGGGGTGAGCGTGAGAAGGAGACAAGCAGGCCTGCCTCCTGGTGTGGCAGCCGTGAGGGTATGTGAGGGCACGTGTGAGCCTGGTATGGGGCGGGGTGTGGATGCGTGTGTGTATATGTTCATGCGTGTTCGCCAAGTGTTCTGCAGTCCGCCTGTCCCTGTGGACAGATGCCTGTGTCTGTGAGTCCAGCCGGTGGGCCAAGTGTGTGTGGCACGCGTGTGGGCTGTGCGTGTGGGGCTGTCCTGTGCACACGCGCTCCCCTCAGCCAGTGTTAAACACTCTTTGGACAGCTCACTAGGTAAACATTCAATAATGTAATTTGGAAACCTGTCCCCAGGGCCCCGCTGTGTGGCCGGGCAGCTGGCGGGTGGTGGTCGGATTAAGATATTAGCGCATTAATGCCATATCAAAGCGCAGCACCCTGGGCCACGGGAGTGTCTGCTGACAGCGCGCCGTGCCCGGGCTTCGCGGGCTGGGCAACCCCCGCCGCATCCCTCTCGGAATCACAAGGAGGCCTTGTGCTCGGAGCCCACTCTGAGAGCCTCGGGGCTCCGCAGACATGAGCTCATGCCTGCCCGTCCCTCTGGGAGGCGGTGGGTGGCCTGCCGAGCCACCAGGCCTCAGACCTGCAGCAGGGGCCAGGCCACGGGAGGGGTGGGAGCTCGGCTTTGGGGTGGGGCTGGTCTTTTGACTTGAAAAAGTAGGTGCTTATGTGTTTGTTGGATGAATAAATGAATGATTCTCTTTCCAGGAGCTCTTTTGAAATTCCACAATAGCAGGTACCAAGTTCCTCTCACCTTAGTGTTCGAAGTGCCTAGCAGCACTTGGTGTACAGCTGGTGCTGTATTATTGCATATTGGATGGATGGACTGCTGGCAGAGAGAAGAGGATTGGGCTGGAAGCCAAGAGCCTAGGGTGTGAGGCCTGATTTTTGCCTTTGATCTGCTTGGGGATAGCTGGTTACCATAAACAGTGATGCTAAGTCTAGCCTTTTGTGCTGGCCTCTGTGGCCTGGGGGTGGTGGCTGAGTCTAACTCCTTTTCCCTGGGAGCCAAATATGTGGAGGGTTCAGAATAGTGATGCCAGTCCTCTCCAGAGGAGGTCCTCAGGACTGACCATGAAAGGCAGGGGCCAACGCAAAGAGTTCTATGCAGCTGACCGGAGGGAGCAGGGAGGAGCACTGGGCTCAAATATGTGCTTGAGGGTGTCTGAGCAGGGTCCATCTCCAAGACTATTTAGCCTGATCCTGTACTTTGAAAACTGAGGCCCAGAGAAGAGAAGTGAAGTAAGCAAGGTCCTCTAGTAAAGCAGTGTCCAAGCCAGGACTAGGACCAGTCCCTGAACAGGGGAGGTTGGCTCTCTGAGTGCTGGCAACCAGGTCAAAGGAAGGGGAGAGGTGTCCTAGGGGCAGACTTTAACTTTCCATCCACTTACCCAGGGTCTACCTGGCTCAGATGGAGAAGGACATGACAACCCACTCCAGTATTCTTGCCTGGAAAATCCCATGAACAGAGGAGCCTGGTGGGCTACAGTCCATAGCGTCACAAAGAGTTGGACACGACTGAGCAAATGAGCACACATCCCGGCTCAGACGTGAAGAAGCATTTTCTGACAATTAAGCTGCTGAACAATGGCCACTGTTGTCCATTGTCCAATAATAGGAATAGTCAGGGAAATGGGACTGATGATGTCAATAGAAGCCACCTTTCCTCAGGTCTCATTGAGTGCCAGATGTTGTGTTAAGTGGTCTGCATATTTTGTCTTATTCATCCCCATAAAACCCTCTCCCCACAAAAATCTCAGAACGGGAAAGTTATCTGCCCCAGGTTACAGTACTGGTGAGCAAACCAGACTCTGACTTCTTTCCCACAAGCTGACACTGTGCCCATGAGATGACACAGTGACCCTTTGAGGGGGTGGGTGTCCTGCCTCTGGCACCTGAGCAGAGGCTGGTGGCTCCTTCAGGGGAGCTGTGGGGGGGGGGGTCTGGACCTTGGGGCAGTGAGGATGAGGGAGAAGATCAGACTTGATGACTTGTGATTCTATTTTCCTCTTGTTGAGAGTCTCGGGTTCCTGTGAATCTCTACTCCTGAGAGTCAACTTCTACCAGACATAACAATCGATCATTCGCTCTTCCAACCTTGAAGGGAGCCACTGATAAAAATAAGGAAATAGTCCCAGAGGCCCATGTCCACTTTCCTGCCCAAAGAAGGGTCATGTTCAACAGCAAATGAGGGACAGAATGGAAAGCTCAAGGTCTCTGCTTTGAGGGAACTCTTGATTCTTGGAATTCTATTTTTTCAGAGTTGGAGGGTTCCTTGGTGGTCACTAGCTTGAGGCTTGCCTACATCGCTTCTGTAATTCCTTTTACCCCACTCAGCCCAATTTACTTTTGTTCTATTCAGCTTAACTCAATGCCATGGAACTCATCTTGAGTGAAGTCACTCAGTTGTGTCCAACTCTTTGAGACCCCATGGACAGTGACTCTTTGAGCCCACCAGGGTCCTCCGTCCATGGAATTTTCCAGGCAAGAGTACTGGAGTGGGGTGCCATTTTCTTCTCCAGAGGATCTTCCTGACCCAGGTATTGAACCCAGGTCTCCCGCATTGCAGGCAGACACTTTACCGTCTGAGTTACCAGAGAAGCCCCATAACATGCCACAAATCCAACTCAACCAACACAATCCAACCCAACCCAAACCAAACCAAGTGAATGAAAAAGAACTCAACTCAGACCAGTGAATCCCTCCAGTCAGCTCACTTCAACTCCTTGCAATTCAACTCACAAACAAAGTAGGACAAAGAGCATAAGCAAAGATAAGGAGGCCAGAATGCTTGCCTGGGGGGATGTGGGAAGGTGAGCACAGTAAGCTCGGTCAGTGCAAGGGAACAGGAAATACCAAGATGGCACAGACTGAGAGGGAACTGGGGACCCTCGTGGCTGCAGCTGTCATGCTGGGCTGGGGAGTAGCTTTGCCCACCTTCTCTGGCTGATGTCAGGAATTCCTTGGAAGAACTCAGCTCTCTGGAGAGAGACATCCTCGGCGCTCTACTTGGGAATCCTGAGAAGTAGCCACTTCCCGAGGAGGACCTTGTGAAGGAAGTCCAGACCCATCCGTTTCCCCCCTGCCTCCACCACAAGGCTCTCCTGGGGGAATCAGAGCTGGGCAGAATCTGGAAGCTGAGGTTGACTTCCTTTTCCAGGCCCTTCAGAAATGAAGGAAAGAAGTGCTCTGGAGCAGTCTGGGTATGAGCATGCCACCATGCATGGAATCCATCCTAGCTCTGCTACTGGTTAGCACTGTGAGTGGCTCTTCCTGGGTCACACTACTTCCATGGACCTCAGTCTCCACATCTGTCAAATGGAGCTCCTTCACGGTATTGTTTATATCCGTCGAGGTGGCTTGAACTTGGACCCATGCACAGTGTCTGGCACCCAGCAGCCAATGACCAAATAACAGAGCCCCTACCTAACTTCCTAATACATAGCCAGACACCTGTGGAGTATGACTACCTTGGTGAGCATCCCAGCTCTGCTGCTTGTACCAACTCTGTGATCTTGGAAAAATTACACACTTTCTCCTAAGCTTCAGTCTTCTCAAGTGAAGACAATGCAGCATTTATCTCAGAGCATTGATGGGGCAGTTGAGAGTGCTTAGCACAGACCCTGGCACTTACTAAACGCTCAATAAGTGCTTTTATTATTACCAGCCTCCTCCTAGCCTCGATGTAAGTTGCAATGAGGAAAAAGGTTGTTTTTCTCTGTTCTGAGCCTCTACTTCCCCATCTGTCAAGTGGGCTTGCCAAGTTCCCTTTCCTCTAATAGTCTAGGTTTTCCAGGTTATGGTGACTCTTGAGTCTCAGGGTCAGATAAAGGCAGAGGACATGTGGTTGGGAGCAGTTCCCAGTCTACTGGGGTGGGGCCCTTCGCTCCTGTGCCCGTCCCCAGCGCTGCCATGGGAACCGTGCAGGCTGGAGTACAGCAGCTTGTGATAAATATTCATGAATGGGCTTCGGTCTTGCCCCTCCTCAGGTCCATTTGGGGCACCTCAGTGAGCTAATTGAGGGCGGCCATTGTCCCTGCACTCCCATCGCCTGGGCCCCGTTTTCACATTCAAGTGCCTGGCCTTGGTTTAAAGTGGCCGAGTGGCGGGTGCTATTTTATTCAACAAAAGCCCCTTGAGAGGATGGACGGAGAACTCTGTGGGCCAGCCCATCGCCTGAGCCCATTCCTGTCCTGGGCCAGGGGAGGGTGTCCCATCAGACCACCTGATCACCATTGAGGCCGAGGCGGCAGGGGGGCACAATGGATGTTCAAGAGGCCCGTTCACCTGCTGGGATGAATAGAGAGGACGCTGTCCATCAGCCTCCCGTTAGAACCTGGTATAATTTCCCCCGGGCCAGGGGGAGGGCGAGCTCTCTGGGATGAGAAGAGGCAGGGGAGAGGACAGACAGTAATAAAGCCAGAGGCACTTTGAAACCCACCCCAATGCCCCACTTCTCTGCCCCCATCCCCTGCCAGGAAGACCTCCACTTCGTCTGCAGTTGGCACAGTGGCTTTCCTGAAGGGCAGGAGATCCCCGGGGAACACGGGAGAGGGAGAGTGCAGTCAAGATGTAGGGTGTCTCAGCTCCTTCACCCTCAGCTCCCACCGTGAAGGGGCCTTTAGGTGACATGCAAAGAAGAAGAGAAGCTTTCCTTCCTCCTTGGGTGACACTCCTCCACCCTCTTCAGTGGTAGCCACCTTCAAACACACGGGCTAAATGCTGCAGTGGGCCATGGAAGTCAACCCTGTGTTCTGGCTGTAAAACAAGTGTTGCTGACTGGGAGGAAAGCAGAGGGGGTGGGTGGGTGGGAGATGGGGTCGGGGGCAGGTAGGGGTAGGTGGGGGGAAATGGAGTGGGTAGGGGAGCGTGGGGTGGAGATGGGGTGGGAGGGGCGGGTGGGGGGAGATGGGGTGGGTAGGGGAGGGTGGGGTGGAAATGGGGTGGGAGGGGAGGGTGGGGGGAGATGGGGTGGGTAGGAGGGAGATGGGGTGAGTAGGGGTGGGTAGGAGTGGGTAGCGGGGAGATGACTCCATTTCTTCCCACAACAGGGAGCACAAAAGCTGCTGGCAAGGCTAGGTCCTGAGTACTTCTGTCCCAGCATCCTGAAATCTCACCAGCCCACAGGAGATTAGCTCCCCAGCTTAATGATGAAGAGAATGAGCTCAGAGAGTTGAAAGCTCACCCAAGAGCAAGCACGAGAAGGCAACAGAGCCCTGTAGAGAAGAGCGTGGCTTTGGAGGTGCCTGCTCCGGCTGTGAACCCCCGGGCTCAGCCACCAGGTGGGTGGTCAGAGCCAAGGATGGAACTTTGGGGAACTGAATAAGCTTAGAAGTGAGAAGAGGAAGTGGCCTATGAAAAACACTGGAGTAAGCAGTGTCCCAGAAACCGAGAGGAAGGAAAATATCAAGAAAGAGGGAATGGCTAGCAGTGCTCAATTTGTCCCCGCAGGAGCAGACAGGCCATCCCCACCAGGTTTTCTTGGGAACAGCCCTAGCTGTGGCTCTGCCTTTTTATTTCACCCCTGGCTCCTGCTGTTTTTATGAGCTTAGTTCTTCAGTCTTCCCCTTAATTCTGTGGCTCACTCAAAAAAAAAAAAAAACCAAGATGGAGATCCTTCCCCCTTCCCCATCTTCTTCTTTCTTTAAGTCAGCCAGACTCAGCTCGTGTTACCTGCAACCAACATCCATGACTGGTTCATTTGGAGACACTGCTAGACCTATGCTGAGGTACTAATTCATACTAAGAGGTGGGTGGTTGATAGAGCTGGGAGGGCCTTTAGAGATTACTAAGTACAGCTTTCTTATTGTGAGGAGTTGGGGAGTCTAAGGTCCTAAGAAGTGAAGGAATGAACCTACACAAAATTAATGTAAAGGCTGTAGCTTGAATGCCATCCAAGGTTTTCATGAATGGTAATCCTTCTGGAGAAATTTTTTGAGGCCTTCTCAACTTTTCCTAAAGAACAATCATTATCATCTTGCACAAGAGTCCTTCATGGGTGGATTTGAGTTGATGGTGGGTATTTTCGGTGCAGGAAGAGATCATGGGGGCACATTTGTGTTGGGCTCTATCTTGTAGAACTCTGCCTACTGGGCCATGGACACAAGGAAGGCCAGCCCATTGTTTTGAGACCAAATTTGGACTGGACTGGGCTTCCCTGGTGGCTCAAATGGTAAAGAATCTGCCTGCAACGCAGGAGACTTGGGTTTGAACCCTGGTTTGAGAAGATTCCCTGGACAAGGGAATGGCTACCCACTCCAGTATTCTTGCCTGGAGAATCCCATGGACAGAGGAGCCTGGCAGGCTACAGCCCATGGGGTCACAAACAGTTAGACATGACTGAGTGACTAAGCATACGCACACACACACACACACACACACATTGGACTGCACCAATTGTAAATTTTGACAAAAATCCCACAAATGGGAAATTCAGGGAGCCTTATAAAATCTCAGAGATAAAAAAAAATCCAAAGAAAAGATGAAATTAAGAATGTTTTCAAGAAGAAGGTAAGGGAGTCAGGGTGATTGAAAAGAAGAGAGTTGTCACAGATCAGAGAAACTGGCTGTAATCTGTGTGGTGCCTGTGCCCTGTGGGGTAGGATGAGGTGACAGACACACAGATGTCATACATTAGGAAGAGCTGAGCAGCCAGAACTCCCCCACAGAGGAGCTAAAACTCTTTAGGTAATGAGGCTCCCATCAAGGGAGGTGTGCAAGCAGGGCCTGGTGCCTCTTGGAGTTGTTTACCAGATGGAGATTGGACTAGATGCCTCCATGTTCCTTTGTCAGGATCTAGAATTTTCTGAGACACTGAGAGTGGTTTGGGTTTGCTGAGTGAAGTGAAACCACCTGGAATAGCTTGGCAAATCACCACCAGGGGAAAGGCCGCCCGCTGTGCCAGGCCAGGAGGAACATCCACAAGGGAGCCATAGCGGACGGGCCAGACCACAGCCTTGGCAAGACCAGTTTATTCCATCACAACTCACAGGCGTTGCTAGGATGGAAGAACTCTCGGGGCTGTTCAAAAGAAACTGGGCCACTGGGATTTATGGCCGGGCAGAAGGGTGGTTCTGGGCATGTCTGGATCCCTGTCACCCACAGGTGGGGACCTGGCCAAGCAGGTGGGGTGGTTGTGTGTGTGTTTAGCAGGGTCTCAGCCTCACCATAATCAATAAGTCAACAAACATTTTATTGAACAACTGTTAGGTACAGGGCACTATGCCAGGAGCTGGAGGTAGATACCACAGTGCGTGTGTAAAGGCTGGGCGTTGCTCTCAGAGTCCAGCAGGCAAACACATAAGCATGATAATAATAGGTGACCTTACAGAGTGCTTACTCTCTGCCATGGCCTGTTCCAGATGCTTCTATCAGTCAGAATAGGACAGGTATGCTGCAGAAACAAACAGCCCCTTAATCCCAGTGGCTTGAAATGACAAAAGGTTGTTTTTGTTCACACACATTGTTTATTATGAGTCAGCAAGAGGTACACAGCACATCTCCCCTCATTCAGGGTCCCAGGCTGAGGGAGAGGCAGGACAAGGGGACATGACAAACCGCATAGTGTCTCTTAAGACTTCTGGGAAGTGGCACTCTTAACTTGGCTCACATTTCATTGGCCAAAGCAAATGGCACTTCAGAGGTGAGTTTGGTCCTGCCATACACCCAGAGGAGGGGAAAACAGCCCCAAGGACTGCTGTTCACTACAAATTTACACTTCACCTCTACCACTGGGAGGAGGTGACTTTCCTATATCCACTTTACTGATGAGGAAACTGAGGTGCAGAGAGATCAAGGGACCATCCCGAGTTGATAAGTGGCAGAGCTGGGATGTGAACCAGGCAATCTGGCTCCAGGGTCCACAGGCTCTTAACTGCTGTGCCTCATTGCATCCGTGCCATACAGCAAAACAGGAATGATAGGGAAATATGGCTACAAAGGCCCAGGGAAAGGTCAGGGAGTTAAGGGGACCTCGGTGCAGTAAGGGGTGAGTGACATCAAGGATGGCCTCTGAGAAAGGGACCTTTGTCCTGAGTCAGGAGGAATGAGCTTATGCAGCTTGGATGAGGTGAGAAGGGTGGGCCTTTGGGGCTGAGGGAAGAGCACCCATGGCAGCCGAGGGAGGGAGAGAACATGGCACATTGAAGAGCTGTGAAGCAGGAACACAGCAGGTGCAGTGCCAAGACTTGGTGAATAAGGCAGTCATAGTCAGGTGATCATTACAGAGATTTAGTAGAGCTAGAAGTGGGGGCTATAAGAGAACAAAGGTGATTCCAGCCTGGGGCATCAGGGAAGACTTCCTGAAGGAGGTTACATGTAAACTGGATAAAAGGGTAGAGGAAGATGAGCATGTTCCAGAAATAAGGAACGGCATGAACAAAAGCCAGAAGGGAGGAGGAGGCACAGAAACCTCAGGAAAGTGTGGTGAGTTCCACCTGCATGGAGCTGATGGAGGGAGGTGAGGCATGGGGGAACAGAAAGCGACACAGCAGAGAGGGTGTCTCTGCTTCTCTTCATCGTGGTTGCTGGGAGGTTGGGCCTCAAGAGGCGGAGAAAGAACTGTCTAATCTGAGACAATGATTGAGAACCTACTGTGTGCCTGCCTTGGACTTGGACTTCTTCAAGCCCTTATCTCCTAACCTTTAGGGCTAGCCGGAGTAGCTGTGTCTTGCAGTCAGTATGCTCTGTTCTTATCTGACTTCCTTGCAGAGCAGCTGCCAAGCAGCTCTGGGACTCAGCCTGGTCTCCATGTCTGACTTCAGGACACCAGGAATGCCCTCTCTGCCCTTCCTGTTCTCTATCTGCAAGGGCCACCAGACTCTTTTACTTGGCAGGCAAATAGAACACATCGAATATTCCATCAGCAAATGAAGCCTGGGCCCTGGAGAGGGCAGCTGGTCCACTGCGTGTCTTTGCACAGGGCTCCCGGATCCTGCATACTCTGGGTGGACCCCTGCAGGCCTTTGATTAGGCTGCTCCTCCTCTCAGCTTGGGCTTCCCTGGTGGCTCAGTCAGTGGTAAAGAACCAGCCTGCCAATGCAGTTCAGTCCCTGGGTCGGGAAGATCCCCTGGAGAAGGAAATGGCAACTCACTCCAGTATTCTTGCCTGGAGAATCCCACGGACAGAGGAGCCTGGTGGGCTACAGTCTATGGAGTCACAAAAGAGTCGGACAAAACTTAGCGACTAAACAGCATCAACCTCCCAGCACAGCCTCCAATCCCATTTCGCGCCTCAGGAGAAGGACCGACTGGGGCTTCAGGAGTGGTGGGACACGTCTGCTCTATCAGGATAAAGAGACACATCACTTCCTTTCACGTGACCGCACAACCACCTTGTGCTCTGGCCCCTCCTGAGCACTCAGGAGAAGCAATTGCTTCCTGACTATTCCCCACTCTGTCCCACCTGAAGCTTCAACGTATAATGTGTGCAGAGAAAAACAAATCCTCTCTGGCGCGTACTGGTTACCAGGTTGGAAAGTTCAGAGGAATTTTTAACTCCATTCTCCCCTCCCACATCCAGTCAGCTGCGAAGTCCTGTCAATTCTCCCGCCTAAGCAGGTCCCCAGCCCATCCTTTGATCTTAGCCCATCTATCTGAGTGCAGGCCAGCATTCTCCTGCAGAGTCTGGGTTAGCCTCCTAACTGGTCTCTGCACACCACACTGCAGCTGGGAGACCCTTCAAACATGGAGATTTAATCACGGTTTAATGATAAGTATCCCCTTATAATCTGCTTGAAATCCTTTAACAGTTCCCTGTTGACCTCAGGATAAAGTCTAAACTCATTAGATTGGTATTTGAAACCTTGTCTCAATGCCCAGACTGTCCCTTTCTCCCATGTGAAATTGGCCCAGCACTTATTCTTCACTCAACTAAGCCATTCTTGTCATTCTGGGCTCTATTCCAGTCCTCTTCCAGGAAGTCTTCTCAGATCTTCCAGGACTCAGGGATTTCTCCCATCTCCACTAGCCTTCGTGTCCATCCTACTCAGCTCTGTTCCAGATAGCTGTAGCTATTTACCCCTTCCTCCCTCTCATTTGTCTTAAACAGATGTATCTGGTTAGTTAGATACTAGATGCTGGTGAATGAATGAATGGAAATAAAGAATGATAAGAAGTGTTACAAAAGAAGGAAACTGGGAGGCTGTAGAAACAGAAAGGAGATGTATCTGACTCGTATACAGCAATGCATGTGTGTATAGTCGTGAAGTCATGTCTGACTCTTTGCAACCCTTTGGACTATAGACCACAAGGCTCCTCAATCCATGGGATTCTCTGGGCAAAAATACTGGAGTGGGTTGCCATGCTCTCCTCCAGGGATCTTCTCGACCCAAGGATGGAACCTGCATCTCCTGTGTCTCCTGTATTGCAGGCAGATTCTTTACCCACTGAGCCATCTTATCCAACCAGGGTTCAAGCAGATCTTCCAGAGAAGGTGAAGACTGAACCAAGTTTTAAAAAGGGGTAGATGTTTTCTAGGAGGGAAGAGTTCCACCTAGAAGGAACAGCGTGTGCAAGGCTGGAAGGTGCAGTAAACAGCACACACTTGTAAGTGCATCTGGCTAGATTGAAGAGGGTGACGGCAGAGGTAGCAAGAGATGAGACTGGAGGGTAGGGGGCAGTTAAGCCAAGGCCAGAAGATGGAGATCTTATAGGCCTTAGTCTTGACTCCAGAGGGGGAGATTTTAAGGAGGGGCATGACCTAAACTTTTCTGGGATTTAGAAAGATGACTCTAGCTGCAGTGTGGAGGGAAGGTTGGGGCAGGGCTATGGGCAGAGGCTGCTCTGGTGATTCAGGTGAGTGAACAGATTCCAGAGAGCTTGAGGAGGCAGACATGGCAACTAATCAGATGGGAGTGGGGATGCAGGGGAGAAGGGTAAGTGAATATCATCACTGTGGAAATCCCAGGCCCCTGGGCTCTGACCACAGACCAGAGTAGGCCCTATTAAGTGCCCGGATACTGTCCCTGAGGCTCGCCCCTAATGTGTGAGGCTCGCCCCTTTACACTCAGCAGACCCCCGTGTCTTGTCTGGCCCTGGAGGGTGGCCCCAGGGCTTCATACATTGGAGTGTCTTGGCTGAGATGCATGGAGTTTGAGGAGTGACATCTGGGCACACCATGGACATATCCCTGTCTGCTCCTAGGGACGTCAGAGTGGGCGGGATGGAATGGGGGAAGCTACGGAGGCCAGTGTCTTGTCAACCAGAGAGATAGAAGATACCAGGCAGGCTGACTTCTCCTGAGGGCTTGGAGAAAAAGGCTTATATCAAGGTCAGATTGACAAGCATAAACTGAGCTGTTACTATGTGCCAAGTGCTGTGCTTCATCCAGCCCGGCATTTCGCATGATGTACTCTGTATATTAGTTAAATAAGCAGGGTGATGACATACAGCCTTGAAAAGCAGATCAAACCAGTCCATCCTAAAGGAAATCAACCCTGAATATTCATTGGAAAGACTGATGCTGAAGCTGAAGCTCCAATACTTTGGCCAGCTGATGCGAAGAACTGACTTATTGGAAAAGACCCTGATGCTGGGAAAGATTGAAGGCCGGAGGAGAAGGGGACCACAGAGGATGAGATGTTTGGACGGCATCACTTATTCGATGGACGTGAGTTTGAATAAGCTCCTGGAGTTGGTGATGGACAGGGAAGCCTGGCGTGCTGCAGTCCATGGGGTCGCAAAGAGTCAGACACGACTGAGCGACTGAACTGAACGGAACTGAAGTGCTGTGCTAATTGCTGGGGAGTCAGACAGACACACAGCTCTGCCCTTGGGGAGCACTCAGATTCAAGAAATAAAATGCACTGAAGAGTTTCTGCCTTTTAGCAGCCCTGGAGCTGGCAAAGGCGGCCAGAGGAGGGAGAGAGGGCTCAGGAAAACCGGGGGGCAGCCCTTGCTCTGGCTGTGCAGTCACTCTGCTTCTATCGGCTGAGTCCTGGCTTGCACCCCTCCGCCTCCTCCCCCTTGATTCCCGCCCACTCTGGGACTGACTGCTAACTGCCGGGGGGTTAGCCGCAGGCTGACATTCTCCATGGGGCGCATCCTTCCTCATAGGGCACTACAGAGACCTTCTCTTCCTCTGTCCCACCAGCCCGTGGAAGCCTACCTTCTGGAACTCACTCAGCATGATTGTTGGTTTTATTCTCAGACTTCAGTCTCCCTGCCACTCCTAAGAGCTCTGCCACTGGGCTCTTGCTGATTTCTTTCTCTCATTCATATATTCTTTCATTTGTTCTTTCATTCATTCAACAATCCTGATTATCTTTCCATATGGGCACTTGAGCAGACACTGGGGATACAGTAATAAACAAAGCATTCAAATGCCTGTTTTCATAGAGCTCAGTCCAAGAACGAGCAGACAGTAGATAATAAAATGGAGTGTGAACAAAGCCTTGAGAGCCCAGAGGAGAGATTTGCTCGTGAGTGGGGAATTCAGAGTCTGCCTCTTGGGCCAGGGTTGTCTAAGTGGAGACCCCAGGATGGGTTCCTTACATGAAGTGTGAGGATGAGGGTTCCAGACAGAGGAACGAGCCTTTGAAAAGGCACAGAGGCAAGAGAGAATACAGGTATTCAAACACTGAAGGACATTCATAACTGGGGTATTATCAGTGACCCTCTGGGCACGTGGGAGGGTTGCCCTTCCTGGGCCCCTTGTGGCTAAGGGGTTCCATATGGCTAGTCAAGGCCAGTGGTAAAAAAAGTGACCCGAGTCACCTCCAGGCTCGGGCATTTAACTGTCAGTGTGAGACCTTCCACGGCAGTCTTGCATACACAGTGAGAGACAACATTCAAGATGACAGCCGTTCCAGGAGCCCAGGGCCTAAGGGACTATGATGAGCAGAGTCCCCTGCTAACCCTCAGTGGTCATGTACTAGGATTGAGAAGTACTGATATTTTCAGCTGCTGAGATTTCTGAGATGTTAGTTTCTGCAGCCTCGCCTAGCCCATTTGGACTAGTACAGAATAGGGACTATTTCTCATAGATAATTAAAAGATTTTAAGCAGAGAGAACGGCTTCCCTGGTGGCTCAGAGAGTAAAGAAGCTGCTTGCAATACAGAAGACCTGGGTTCAATCCCTGAGTCAGGAAGATCCCCTGGAGAAAGGAATGGCAACCCACTCCAGTATTCTTGCATGGAGAATTCCATGGACAGAGAAGCCTGGTGGGCTATAGTCTATGGGATCACAAAGAGTCGGACATGACTGAGTGATGAACACGTTCACTTTCAACCAGAGAGAAACTGGTGAGATTTGTAGTGTAGAATGATGGCCCAAGCTGCTAGGTAGGGGATCTGGACATTAGTGTGAAGCAGGCTGCAGTGAGCCAGGTACAGGAGGTGTGGAAGTGAGGCATGGTAGTGGGGTGGAGAGAGGTGAATGTTTTGAGGAGTCTGGGGGAGGAAGAAGGGCCAGGGCTCCAGGTCTCAGGAATGTGGAGGAGAGGGCAGGAGAGATGTCGGATGACTCCCTGGTTTCAGGGTGGGGTGCCTTGTGGGTGTCAGTGCCTCCCCTGAGGTGGGAATGCTCTAAGGGGGTGAAGAATGGGAACCGGCTGGGTCTCAGGGGCTGTGAGACATCAAGGAGGGCATTTCCAGCAGACAGCAGGATACATGGGTCTCAACCAAAGAAAGAGGGAGAGCTGGGTTGGGTGTAGAATTCTCCTGGTCAGGAGCATGGAGGTGGTAGCCAAAGCCACCACCAGGAAGCTTGATCTCAGCATGAGCAGAGCAGGGCCCTGGGACAGCTGCCAGGGCAGAGAACAAAGGTCGTGGAGAGGCAGTAAGGACCCAAGGGAAGCACCCACTCCTGTGGCCAGGCAGCATGCTGAGGCAGGGATGCTTGCCCAGAGGCACCCTTGTCTGGGGTAGAGGGCCTCTCTAGTGTCCCAGGGCTCTCTCACGTGCCATCTAAGGGCCCTGTGTGGGTCTCAGTCCCCCAAGTCTCACGGAGCCTGCAGTCCCATCATCACCTCTTCAGCAAATCAGTCCGTCCAAGGCTGCGAGTTCAGCATTCAAGTTTCAGACATTTCCCTCTGTCTCATTGGGAAAGCCCCTGATGCTGGGAAAGATTGAAGGCAAAAAGAGAAGAGGACAGCAAAGGACAAGATGACAGCATCACTGACTCAATGGACATGAGTTTGAGCAAACTCCAGGAAATGGTGAGGGGCAGGGAAAGCTGCGATGCTGTAGTCCATGGGGTTGCAAAGAGTTGGACACAACTTAGTGACTGAACAACAATATGGAGGAGGAAGGCGGGAGAAGACCAAAGTTTCTAGGAGCTAAGATTCCAGACCTCTGCTAAGGTCAGACCCTCAGATCTTCAGATCCTGTTATTCTGAGACCCCGAGACTCTGGTCCATGCTCATGCCTTGGAGTTCTGGTGGTCCAGCAGATGGAGTCAGCGGGTTCGGATGGGCTCTGTCTTGACCACACGTGGCCCACATGCGTGAGCTCATCTCTCACCAGGTTTCCCGGGTGTGGCAGATGCTGCCTTTGCCGACTGTCACCACTGAAGATGCTTGAGCCCCCTGGGGAATATGGGGACTTGGAGAGTCAGGCGTGTAGCGTCCACTCTGTGGCACTGGCTTCAGCATCTTTTGAGCCCCTGAACCCAGAAGGAACCAAGGACCGAAAGGATCTTTGCAAACCATTGTTTTGCAAGCAACTTCCTCTCCAGGGCAGCAAGTGGCAGGCTCGGAGAAAAGCCTAGAATTTGACCTGAGTCTGTTTTCTGGGAGGAGGTGGCCGGGGCGTCCAAGAAAGAATAGTGTTGGTCAGGACTCCGACCTGGGGGGCCCCTGGTCTGTCCCTCCTGTCCCTTGACTCTCTGTCTCTGGGGCTCAGGCCATAGTAATGATTTAAAGAACAATTATTATAAAGCTAGGTTTCTTTTTACGAAGGCCAGTGTTCCCTCCTGCAATGAGTTCCAGATGGCGGGAGCTCTCAGTGAGGGAACTGGCTCCTCTGAGGATGGCCTTCTCCCTGCAGAGTGACAGCAGCTCTGGACCAGCCAGCAGTCTCCCGACGTGCGGGCCTTTACAGTTACCCGACCCCTTTCCAGTTTGTTTAAAACCTTTTTCTTTTTCCGTGCAGATGTTCCTCTGGGTGAGCGATCTTTATAGTTTTGAAAAGATTATATCAGTTTTCCATGAGATTGTGTTACTGTATTTCTTGGGCTCCCCCCTTTTTAATAGCACTGGAAAGCCCAACTCCTGCATCAGGCGTCACTAGTGGAATGTAGAGAGCGAGGCTGAGAAGCCAGGCGAGCTGGGAGCACTAAAGCCCAGGGCTCAGAGTAACGCAGAAGGAAAACAGACTCCCAACGACGCCTTCCAGAGGCGGCTGTTATGGTCAGAAAGCTGAGAAACTGCTTGGGCCGCGCATTTTTCGATGATTATCAAAGGTGTTAAAATAGAGACAGAGGCACATGTTTGGCTCGAGGGCGGGAGAGGCCGCCACATAGTTTTGCAGGCTTCAGCTGTCTTGAATCAAAACTATCACTTTGATACTGGAAAATTATTATGAAAATGTTAGTTTTGGGCCTTGGAGCACAAAGCAAAGATTGCTTGGAAGGCTGAGGGCTCTTCATTTAGCATTTGTGTCAGGTCCAAAAATAATCTCTCCCAACTGTTGGATTTCACCTTTATCCAGGCTTAGCGATGGCTCCGTCCTGCCCTGCAGCTTTCCAGGGCGCATGAGCGAGTCGGAGGCCACCTAGATTTCAGGCTCAGCAGAGATAGGAGGGGGCCAGGTCAGGAAAGGCTTCCTGGGTGAGGCACATTAGCTCCAGGCTTTGGAGGGAAAACAACTTACATGGGGCGGGGGAGGCACGAAAGGGGCAACTGACATTTTCCGAGGGCCTAGGCTGCAGCCAGCTGCTTTACAGGTGAGGTTTAGAGTTGTTATGTCACACCCTGGGGAACCTGGTGGAATGAGAGGAGGTTCAACCTGCCCTTGCCTAATTTCGGTGGGCCAAGAAGGAAAAGAGGAGGGGGAGGCCGGAAGTGTGCGGGCCTGGGGGAGTGGGGTGATCAGTCTTTAATTGTCTGGGTTGCAGTGTGAGCATGGGAGGGGCAGCAGTGACCCTGGTGAGAGCACTGAATGCCACACCAGGGAAGAAGACTTCATCCTATTAGACACTGGAAGACTTAATTGCTCTTCAAATTCTGAATTATTATTTTTTCTTTTTTTAAATTAGAGGATAATTACTTAATAATATTGTGATTTTTTTTTTTGCCATACATCAACATGAATCGGCATTAGGTACACACATCTATCTCCTCCCTCTAGAACCCCCTCTCCCGCCTCCCTCCCCATCCTACCCCCCAAGTTGTCACAGAGTGCTGGTTTTGGATTCTCTGCATCATACATTGAACTCCCACTGGCTATCTATTTTATATCTAGTAATACATATGTTTCAGGGCTCTTATCTCGTATCATCCCGCTCTCTCCTTCCCCCACTGTGAACAAAATGTCTGTGTCTCCTTGCTGCCCTGCAAGTAGGATCATCAATACTATCCTTCTAGATTTCAAGCTCGCTGTCGCTTCAGTCGTGCCTGACTCTGTGCAACCCTATTGACTCTAGCCCCCCAGGGTCCTCAGTCCATGGTTGGACAAAGGGGTTGCCATGCCCTCTTCTAGGGAATCTTCCCGACCCGGGGACTGAACCCATGTCTCTTATGTCTCTTGCATGGGCAGGCGGGTTCCTTACCACTAGCACTACCTGGGCAGCCCTTCTAGATTCCATATATGTGGATTAATATACAATGCTTGTCTTTCTCTTTCTGACTTACTTCACTCTGTGTAATAGGCTCTAGATTCATCCTAATTTTTTCTTTTTCTCATGCTCCAAGGCCGTTTGCTGGACTCTATTCCCAGAAAGGGGAGTGGAAGAGATAATAGACATTTATTGCTTCCCACTGTGTCCTAGGCTCCAGGAAACGGAAACAAGGGAAACACACATGCTGCCTTTAAGAGGCTCACGGTGCCCTTGGAAAAAGCAAGAGGAGTGCAGGGGCTACAGGAGCTCCGAGGAGAGGCTGCTCACTCCTCGTGAATCAGAGGAGGCTTCCTGGAGGAGGGCTGGGTGCCTGCCCTGAACTTTGGAGTATGGGAGGATATGGCTGAGCTGAGCCTTCAGGTATGGTAAGTGTGCACGGAGGGAGGAGGCTGATGCGGGCAGGGAGCTGTATCGCTGGGAGGCCAAGACTCTTGGAACTTCAAGGACATGGAGAGAGGGGGCCCCCAGTGTGACAGAGCTCTCGAGGGAGCTGAGCCCAGGCTGTCCCAACAGAGACATCATAAGAGAAGTCCACAGGTCAGTGGCCTGTGGACTCTGAGCTGCTCAGGTACACTGAGGGTTCTGTGGCCCCTGCTGGGATGAGCCTCTCAGAGGTAGTGGAGGAACTGGGGCTTTTCCTAGAACGATGTTCACAGGCTTGATGGTTGCACCAGAAGACGCACAGGCTCAGGGCAGAGCTCCTGGCCTTTTGATCTCATCAGGTATGTTTGGGGCAGAAGGAGCAGATGTGCTGTTGGAATGTGGCCCCCAGGGATGGCCTGAGACGGGCTGGGATGGTCATTGTCCTTGGGGTGGTTTACCAGGTGCCCAGGCAGTGGTCTGGTGCTCCCACATGTGCCATCCCACGTAATTCTGCATCTTGCCCAGGCCTTCTGCCTGAGACCCTCTGTTTAGCACCTTGAGCCTCCTTCCTGTCCTGGTCTGATATGACTTTGGTCTCTGAAATCTCCGTAATCCCACATTTGATCTCCATCTTGGAGGCTGCCCATTGCTTTTTGGGCAGAAGTCTCCATAGAGTGCTCACTCTTGAGAATGATCTGATCTAATCTCAGGTCAGAGGACTTGGGGTCAAGTCCACTAACCTGCTACATGACTCATGAACACACTCACTTCTCTGGACCTTGGCTTCCTTAACTCGGTCAGGGAACTGAGGATCCCTGTTTTATCTGCCTCCCTCTCCCAGAGCTGGAAGGATCAAATGAGGTCAAGGATGGTACAAGCACATGGTAACTATCAGGCAGCCCAGGGACAGGGGTGGAGCTGCGAATGTCCTGGTACCTGTCACCTGTTGTCCATGGCTAATCCCTTCTCTTCCTGACCCTCAGATCCTGGCAGTTCTTTCAGATCAGAGGTGAGGAAGTCTCATCCATGATCTCAACTGGCCACCAAAGTCATCTTGTAAAGCTGGGAGTGTAGACTGGTGTGGAGGCTCTGTTGAAACTACTGTGGGGGCTTCTATTGTCCCCAGACTCACATCTCATGTGGTTGCCTCCGGAGGCCCTGCCTCATCTGTTCTCTGCTACTTTGCCTCATTCCTCTCCTTCTTCCCTCTCTGCTTGCTGCTCACAAAGAGGAAACAAGTTGACTGCTCCTCTGCCTCAGGGCCTTGTCACGTGCTGGGCTTTTTTTTGTTTTTTTTGCATGAAGGCCTCTACCCAAACTCTTCCTCTGACTTACTCATCATTCAGGCCTCAGCTGAAGAATTATTTCTCCAGGGACTTCCCTGGTGGTCCAGTGGTTAAGAATCCACCTCCCAATGTAGGGACATGGGTTCGATCCTCGGTTGGGGAACTAAGAATCCACATGCCTTGGGGCTACAAAGCCAGTGCACAACTACTGAGATAGCATGCTGCAACTAAGACCCAACACGGCCAAAAAATAAATATTAAAAAAGAATTATTCCTTCAGAAAGGCCTCATTCAGCCCCTATCCCATTGTAAGCTCTGTGCATCTAGCATATCCTTTTCCAAACATTCGCTTAATTTTTAAAATTGGATATCTACTTGTGTGGAGATTTGTTTTGCCAGTCTATTCTGTAGACTTAAAGCTCTATGAATTCAAGGATAATGTCCATTTTTCTTCACCACTAAATTCCCAGTGCCTAGTCCAGTGCTTGAGCAACAGTAAATGCCCAATAAATTTTTGTTCAACTGAATGAATGACCTATCCTGTCATCTTGGAGGTTATTATTAATGTGCCCATGTTGCTTATAGGAAAACTGAGACTCAGAGAGGACAGGCAACTCAGCCAACTTCTCCTAGCTAGGGAGTATAGTTGGGGCATTAATAAATCCTGAGGGCCTGTACTGGGAACTGGGAGAAAGGGAAGACAAATCTGAAGGGGGCACTGGCCCAGGAGAGGCCTGCCACCTTTCCCTTCAGTGCCTCCACGCTGGGCAGATCAGTAGGGGCTGAACTTGGTAGACAGCCTGGAGCTCTCCTGAGTTCCTGTCGCCTACAGGTGCAGCCCACATGAGCAGGTGAAAATGCAGAGGTGCTGACAGCTCTCAACCCTGCACGCCCTGGGGCATCTGGTTTGGATTTGGTCAGGGTTTTTACTAGTTGTTTTAGAGACACTTAAGCCTGCACATTACACCTTGAGCCCACCGCATGGCTCCTCCAGGGCCTCATCAAGCCACCCAGGGGCAAGGAAAGGGCATACCACAGACCTGACATAGGGAGAAGAAGATGTCCCTGCTAGTGCCCCATCATGGACCAGGCAATCAGCAATTGCTCCTGGCCTCTGGCCATACGTGGGCCATACCCCCCAGACATGGGGGAGATATGTGCAGAGTACAGCCGCTGAGCCTCTGGGACCTCCATCGTTAGAGCTCAATGTCCCGTTCCAGCATCTTCTCTCTCAGTGTCCCTCCATGCCCTTGACACTGGAGACGTTCCCCTCCTTTGAACACACCCTATACCTCCAGCCTCTTTGCCTTTACTGACGTGCTTGTCCGTGCTGGAACTGCTCTTGTTCACTGGGAACAAAGAATTATACATCTTCTATTCGTCTGGCATTTGCAGAGGGCAGAACCAGGACAGGATGCGGAATTCACTCCAGCTCCATCCCGGCAAGACTTTCCTTGGAGCCATCCAGCCATGGCCCACCTGCCTCCTCAGGTTCACCTGGGTTTGGGAAGTCTTCCATTCATAGGGAATGGGGTTGATCAAGAAGGTCTGTGGGCCTTTCTTATCCCCATCAGGAGTCTTCTGCCCTTGATCTTCATATTAGAGGCAGCTTCATACCTCAGCATGGCTCCTGCTATTTGCTCCCATTCTCATTCTTCAGGCCAGTTTCCTCTCCCTAGCACACATCCTGGTTGCTGCCCTGCCCCTTACATAGTACTGGCAACTTCTTTCCTTCCCTAAGATTTGCCTGCCATGGGCTGGTTAACCAGGGCATGAGATTTAGGGACCTCAACAACCCCTGTTGATTCTATGGCACCAAATTTCTAGGTTGGCAAGGTCCTGCAATTTTAGATTCTGTTTGTCTAAACATCTTTTAATTCTATTATGTGATACTTTAAAGGATTCCAACATCCTCAAAGTCCATGACACTAAGTTTGTACGATCATCTGACTCTAGACTGGCCTGTATTTGTAAATCTGCAGGGTCTGACACTTCATACACATTCAATACGTGTTTGATGTAAGATTCTTTGATTGTGTTACTCTGAAATTCTGTGCATTTCCAAATTTTCCAAACTCCTTACTCTACACTTGGCTGTTTTACTCAACAGTGACAGAAACTGCATTTTCCACTTTCCAATTGATTGGTGCAGAGACAGCTTAGAAGAGGTAGTGATGAGTCAGTGTTCTGGGGGCAGGAGGTAGAGAGCGTGGCACACCACATGAATGGACCCGTTTCCTTTCTAACCCATTTCCTCTACTTAGATGTGGACGGTCGGATGGAATCTCTGGGCTCAGCTTTCACTGGGGCAGGCCCGTGTACTTGACGGGGTGTGGCGGGAGTCAGTGTTTATGGCCTGACACCACAAATGCACCATCCTGTGCAGACTGCATCTCAGGCGAGTACAGCTCGAATGGGCTACTTGCCAGCTCAGGCCTTGGGCGAGCTCCTCGGGCCTCTCTGCATCCCTTGGGACTCTCATAAAAGGAGATGGGAAGCTTCAGGGTCTCTAGCTCCTCAAGGGTGAATCCCTGGGTATTTGAGGACAAAAGGGACACTTCAGTGCTTTCCCCAGGGAGGAAACATGAGTGGTTTCTATGTTGCCTTTTCATTCTCATGCTCCAGAGGTGAACTCTGCCCCGGACAGATGAAATTCCCTCTTAAGTTTCAAGGTGCTTTTGATTTTGATTCAAAGCTGAGCATTTGTGAGTGATAGTAAGGCCCATCTCTGGGGTGTAATCCCTTAGGGCAAGTGCGACGGAGTCAGTATTCTGAGAATCATAGAAGGACCCTGCCCAATAGTCATGGAAGTCCTTGGGAGGAGGCCAGCCTGAAAATCAGAGCTCTCCAATTGTGCCACACACAGGGAGTATGCAGGGGGCTGCTGGAGCCCCAGTCCCGTTGCTGGGAAAGGGAGCTTGGCCACAGGACTTCAAAGGTCCCTCCTTGTTGAATGAGTCTACGATGGAATTCAGGATGTTAGAGCAAGAGGGGCCTTCAAGATAATTGCGGGCCACCTTCCTGATTGTGTACAGGAAATATAGGCCCCAGAGAGGAGACGACTCAGTGTGTGAGTTGATTGCGGAGCTGAGACTAAATACCCATGAGTTTGTCCCTAGTTACTGTGAGCTTTTCATTATCAGCAACACAGTGAGGTCCAGATATGTGACTCTCATGGTCCCTGGAACAGAATAACTGTAAGTAACAAAACTTTACAGCAAGGAGGATCTGTGTTTGAGGACCAGCTAGACCCTTTAGATGGATGGACTTGGGAAAATTAATCCTCCAGGCCTCAATTTCTCATATACAAAATGATAATTATAAGAGCAGATTCAGAAGCTTCCATGCCCCATATCTCAAACTGTTTGTGGTGAAATGCTATTTTTTATTCCCAGTCTTTTGCTGACCAGTAACGCTTTTGTGAAATACAATACATTTTGTATGACAACGCCAATGATCTATAAACTTTTCTGACTGCTTTCTTTTGATTTCTGCAAATCAGTTGCAAAGTGCTAAGCAAGCAGTCAGGGACTGGCTGGTGCCAGGCCCTGAAAAGCACTTGGAGTAGGGCTGATTCAGACTCTTTGTATGCTGGTGTTTCTTGAGTAAGTTCAAGGCAGAGGAACGAATCGGTGTAAATCACAGAATTCTCATATATTAAGGACCTGCTCAGGGCCTGGTGTCTACATACATTATTCTGTGCTAAATCCCTCTTGCCAGCCTGGGTGGCATGATGACCTCATGCTGTAGCTTCTTTTTGGTTTCCTTGTTCCTTCCTCTGAGAGGAACACCCTGGAAGATGATCACATCGTAGTCTTCTGTATTCTCTGCAGTGCTCTGGAATTGGCCCTGCTGGGGTTATTCAGGTTGACAAAACGAACATTTCCTGTTGCTGTTGGGGAACATGTCTCCCTGGCCCTGGTGAGAAGCCCTGGTCTCCAACCGGAGCAGATGGCAGGGCCCAGGGACCTCCCCCAGCTCGAGTGGCAGACCTGACCCACAAGGGGGCTCCCAGGCACTCAACCCCTGGGAGGCTGGGCACAGGACTCTCTGTGTTAGCAGGAGAAATGAATCTATGCCTTGCTCTGCCATTCTGAGTGCACACTGGAAAGGAGATTTATGGTGGCAATCTGGGGGAAGGGATAGTTTATCTTCTAAATGAAAACTTTGGGAAGCCTCTGCTTGGGACCCAGACCTCACAAGGATCTAATTAAAGGCCTATTAGTCAAACTAATTCCCGACATGACATCGGTTTGCATTAGACAAACATCTTTGACTTTTCAAACACTCTCTTGGGAGCCAGGACTTGATTGTGTGACATCTATTGATACATAATCAGGGAAATGGCTGACAAGAAATCGGGCTGTCTGATGCCATGGGGGTTGAGTGCTGGAAAAGCATGAGGGCTGGTTTTATTTGGTTGGCAGGTGTTCAGCTCATAAACCCCACGGGGCACCATTTCTCTGCAAGGTGATCCCTCTTGTTGGTTTGTTGATTAAATAAATGATTAAAGATCCGATTGAGCCCTTGTGGCATCTGTGACAGGCCATTGCCTGTTTGTCTCTGCATTCCTGCGACCAGACCAGGACCCAGCACACAGTAGGTGTTCAGGAGTGGGGCAGAAAAGGAAGGCTTGGTGACAGCAGCCTGGCCTGCAAGCAAACAGTCTTCTGTCCTCAAGGAGAGAGGAGGCCAGTGAGGGAAGTGTGCACACGCGCAGAAATAAAGTGACAGAGTGCTAATGGTGGGACAAGCCTGGGCTGTTAAGGGCTTGTGGAGACGATGTCTACCTACGCTTCCAGAGGCAGAAGCTGTGCCTAAAATACGTCTGCCTCTCTCATGTCGAGGATCTGTACATCGCTCCAGGCACCCTGAGACAATGACACGTGCCCATTTGGCATCTCCCTCATCCCACAACGATAGACATCTGCTTGTGAGGCCATGGGTCAGGGTCAAGGCCAGTGGTGTCCAGGATCAAGCCTCAGTCTATCAAAGAATTAGGATTCAGACTGCATCTAGGTCTCATCTAGTTGGACCTAGAGCTTAGTCTATCGCTAGGTTCAGGACTCAGTTGGCCTTCCAAGATCAGAGGTGAGTCTCTAAGAGGATGGGGACTCTGACTGGATCTGGGCTCAGTCAATAGCCGGAGTCAAGGCTTACGTTCAGGATCAGGGTACAGCCTGTTTTTTCCTTCTGAAAGTTCTTGGAGGCAGAAACCAGTCCGTAACCACCTCTTGTCTCACAATCTTGTCACACGCTGAGTTCTTAGACTGTATTTATTACACTGAAGTCTGCTGATTGGAATCAAGAATGACTGAAGCTTTTGCAAGATTGTTTTGTGGTAAAGGAAACAAAGGGTATTTTCTGAGTGACCGTCTGTAGAGTGCTGCCCCATAGCCCTTAAAGGTAGTGAGCTTCTTGTCACTGGAGGTGTGCAAGTACAATCACCCCACAGGAAGCTGAGACAACAAGGTGTTTTTGTTCCAGGACGGGATGAGCCACAGTTCAAGACGTGGATCATGGACCTCCTACTCTGGGACACCAACCAGATAACCAAGAATGTGCACAAACTGCAGCTGCCCAATCCATAGCCAGGGGCCAGTCCCGGGCTTCCAATTGTTCCCGTGCCTTCAGCTTGCCAGGGTCAGCTCCATCCATCAGCAACTCTGCTTGTCATCGGCTCTCTGACAGGCCTCTGGCCGCCAGGGTCTGCCGGTTGGTGAAAGCTCTTATTAAAATTAATCTCATTTTTACGACGGCGTCATCTATCTTCTGTCCATTGGGAACTCGAGGGTCACTGTATTTTTGTTTACTGTCAGCCTACTTCCTTTGGCCATAAATTGCCTTCCTTCCCAGCTGAGCTGGAGCCCTAGAGACCAACCCAGTTTTTTTTTTTAAGTCAGCTCTGCTTGGGTTGCCTCACTTCTCTGGCCTCTGCTGCTGCCCTCCATCTGCTCTCTATCTGGGGAGTCAAACGATTTCAGTCTTTCCTGTCTCTAGGTGGCAGCCACCCACACTGTTTTCTGTTTCTCTCTTCTTGACAGTACAGTTTTTCCTGCAAGTTCAAGAGATGTGGGCTGAGCATCTGCCATGGGCAGAGCTTTGTGCTGAGGGCCCTAGGGAGCATAATCCAGCAGGAAAGACTGAGAAAGTACACATGTGCTGCTGCCATTTCTTCTGCCTGGAGTACTCTTTCTCCTGGAGAACTCCTACTCATCCTTCAAAACCCAACTCCAAATATGCCTGCTCTGGAAAGCCTGTCCTGAATGCTCTCCAAGGTTGAATTACTTGCCATGTCCTCTTTGTTTGCACAGAGGATTTCCTTTTACTGAAGTATTCTCATGCTGTTCTGTAATTGTTTATGTATTGTTCCTTGAAAGTGGAGAACATTTTGGCATTAGTTTTTAGAGTTGCCAAACGCTCTGCTTATTTAACTTATATGTAGAGTACATCATGAGAAATGCCAGGTTGGATGAGTCACGAACTGGAATCAGGATTGCTGGGGAAAATATCAACAACCTCAGATATGCAGATTATATTACTCTAATGGCAGAAAGTGAAGGAGAACTAAAGAGCCTCTTGATGATGGTGAAAGAGGAGAGTGAAAAAGCTGGCTTAAAAAAAACTCAGCATTCAAAAAACTGAGATCACGGCACCTGGTCCCATCACTTCATGGCAAATAGAAGGAGAAAAAGTAGAAACAGTGACAGATTTTATTTTCTTGGGCTCCAAAATCACTGTGGATGGTGACTGCAGCCATGAAATTAAGAGACACTTGCTCCTTGAAAGGAAAGCTGACAAACCTAGATAGCATATTCAAACACAGAGACACCACCTGGCAGACAAATGTCCATATAGTCAAAGCTATGGTTTTTCCAGTAGTCATGTATGGATGTGAGAGTTGGATCATAAAGAAGGCTGAACGCTGAAGAACTGATGCTTTGAAATTGTGGTGCTGGAGAAGACTCTTTGACAGTCCCTTGGACTGCAAGGAGATCAAACCAGTCCATCCTGAAGGAAATCAGTCCTGAATATTCATTGGAAGGACCGATGCTGAAGCTTGAGTACTCTTCAATACTCTGGCTGCCTGGTGCAAAGAGCCAACTTATTGGAAAAGACCCTGATGCTGGGAAAGATTGAAGGCAAAAGGAGAAGGGGGCAGCAGAGGATGAAATGGTTAGATAGCATCACCAAGTCAATGGACATGAGTCTGAGCAAACTCTGGGAGATGTGGAGGATAGAGGAGCCTGGCGTGCCGCAGTCCATGAGGTTGCAAAGAGTCAGACACGACTCAGTGACTAAACAACGACAACAATAATGAAGTACCACAAATTAGGTGACTTGAAACAACAGAGATTTATCTGTCAACAGTTCTGGAGGCCGAGATATCAAAAATGAAGGTTTTGGCAGTGCTATGTTCTCCCTGAGGCTTCTAGGAAAAATTCTTTCCTTGTCTCTTTCAGCTTTTAATATCCCCAGGCACTCCTTGACTTGTGGCAGCATAACTCCAATCTCTGCCTCTGTTATCAGATGAGGTTCTCCGGGTGTGTCTGTATCTCTTCTCTTCTTGTAAGGACAACAGACATTGAATTAAGGGCCCATCCAATTCCTCTATGACCTCATCTGAACTGTTTACATCTACAATGACTCTATATTCACATGAGGGCATGTTTTGAGGTACCGGGGGTTACAACTTCAACTTATCTTTTGGGGAACTAATTCAGCCCATAGCCATCTCTTATTTGTTGTATTCTCAGCATCCAGCACATCCTTGGCATGTGGCAGGTGCTCAGGATATTATGTTAAACAAATTAATACTTTGTTAAATGACTAAACAAATATACAAAATACAGCTGTAGCAAAGTATATAAGCCTCAGTGAGGGGGATAAATGAGTGTTCCATGCACTAAGTGGAAGAGAGATTAATTCCACCTGAGGGCTTCTGGAAGGGCATTTCCATGGGGCTTTGAGGAATAAGTAGAAGTTTAATGAATGGAAAACTTGGGGGAAGACAATAAAGTTGCAAAGACATGGACACACTATAAAGACTCTTGCCTGGAAGGTAGACTGTGTATTGTGGTTACATGCTAGGAATTGGCAAAAACAGCACTGAAACCCACATCGTTCCATTTCTAGTAAGATTTCCTCCAGTATTGTCTTTCTCTCTTGCATTAAAAATTGAGCTCCTTTTGTGGCCCCTGGAGAAAAGGGAGAAGGAAATGGCAACCCACTCCAAGCCTGGTGGGCTACAGTCCATGGGGTCGCAAAAGAGTCGGACACAACTGAACGACTTCACTTCGCCTCACTTGTAGCCCCTGAGAGACCCGTGGCTCCTTTGTTGAGAAGTTCTGACTTGTCTCAAATCAAAGTTCTGGTTTGCTCAAATAAGCGAATCACTGATGTTTCTCTTTGAGATTTATGTTCTTACTGTGGGTCTATGGGTCCATGTGAGTCTTCATTTTGAAAGCCCACTTTCCAGATTGGCATGTGGAGGCAGAGAGTGCTTTAGTGTCTGGTCCCTTCAGGTCACTACGGAGTATAGGGGGACAGAACAGGTTGTTACTTAATCTACTCCCCAAAGTGCCCCACATTCAACAATTCCTCCAGCATCCTAATGAAAATGTGTATTCCTAGGACCATGCATGGCAGGATGGAAATAACACCCATTAACCTCTTTCTTGGGCAAGCCCCGCCAGTAATCAACTTCACTGACTCACATCAGCGAGAGTGTGCGAAGAACAGAGCTGGGTCTGTGACAGGCAGTCAGGAGGAGGGTTAGGAGCATAGACTCCAAAGCTGAACATCTGGGGCTTGTATCTTGGCTTCTCCATTTCCCAGCCAAGGCCTGGGCCTCAGTTTCACCATCTGTGAGAACTGTGGTCATATCCATCCTACAGGGAGGGACTTCTGTGCACATCGGACGGGCTCATAGAAGTAAAGTGTTCAGAGCAGTTGCAGGGCAGGCACTGAAAGAAGTGGCCACTGGTATTAATATTACTGAACTGAGGCGAGTTTCACACACAGAATGAGGAGAGACTGAAGTTGGGAGGTTGGGGTCTGTAATTTGTTGTTTATGAGACTGATACCTTTTGGCTGTAGACCTTCAAAAAACTCCGGCCTCGTGTCAGCATCACTGACCTTGCTGGGAAAGGCTGCCTCACGATGAAAGGGGCTGCTGAGAAAGAGTGAGGAGACAGAGTTTCAAAGCAGAGTCTTCCTGAACAAAGGCCGTGAGGCAGCAGGGTGATGGCGCTTAAGGTCTGGGAGAAAACCAGAGATTTAGAAAGTAATCGCTGAACACCAACGAGACTAAGGAAAAATCACCAGTGTGTGCCTGTCCTGTGTTTTTATTCCAGTTTTGCTCATCTTTTTAAAATCGCTCTTTATATCTTCCTGTAACTGAGTTTAACTTAATCTTTTAAAACCTGCTGTTATTTGAATATGAAAAATGGCCAATAACTCAAGCTGGGGAAAATCAAGAGGATTCTTTGAGGTCGGCTTCATCTTCACCATCCTCCATGGGAAATCACTTGCCAGATGCCTGATTCTCCTTCCCAGCCTCACATCTGTCCCCTCTCTCCATCCGCCTTGCTCCAGCCTTGTCTGCCTCAGCCCCCCTCACCAGCATCCTCCCCTCGTGGTGGCCGGGTGCTGGAGAGGGCGGGTGTTGGGTCCCTTTCCCCTCCCCATCTCCTTCCCACGGGGAGCAGCTCTGCTGCTTCAGAGCTGGGTTCGTGGAGACTGGCATTCAAGGCCCCCCAGGAACTGGCCCCAAACTTTCTTTCCAAACCTTTTTCCCACCCGGCCTCAAACATCCCCTTCCCTCTCGCCGCACTGGACAGCTCATATGAGAAAAGAAAGGAAAAACCATTAGGCCTCGAGTGCAAAACCACATTAAAAAAAATTCATGTCTCTATAAAGTTTGTGATTCTTTTTTTTTTTTTTCTCACCACGGTTTCCTGAAATGACTTCCCAGCTCTCTCCTCATTCTACCTACCTAACCTCTTTCCTCCACCCCCACCAGTCATCTCAACTTGACTTAGCTGGCCGTTCCACCTTGCCAGGCGGGCCAGAGACATTTACATCTACTCAGAGCCTCTGCAGCTCCTAATTTTTCCATTTATTTTGACTTTTATCATTTTCTGCCTTGTATTCGACTCTTTTATTTATCTATATTTTTGCTCTGAATTCCTTGAAGGAAAAAGTTAATTCTCATCCCTTACCTCATTCATTCATTCATTCCATTGAATGTTCAACATGCCACATCTTTTCCTAGGTTGTGATGATACCAAGACAAAGAAGATAGGTCTTTGCCTCAGAAGAGTTCAATGCTCATTAAAAAATTAAATTAAAAAGCCTGTGGTTCTCAGCTTTTTGACGTCTTTGATCCCTAAGATATTTAATGAATGCTTTCGCTCACCAGCAAGAGTGTACATGCAGAATATTGGCTAGCACTCACGGTGCTTCCGGACCTATTGAAGTCGTGGGACAGGCTCAGGAGCGCTGGATCTAAGGGAACAGAGATGAACAGAGCACCCACCAGGTACCAGTTCCTGTAGAAGATGCTTTACCTGTGTCATCTCTTAATCAACATGCCCACTGGTCTCCCCAGCACAGGCTGGCACTGCTGGAGGAAGCTTGGGTTGAACAAGCATGTACTGTCTGAGGGGCATGGCTCAGCCAGAGCCCTTGGCCGCTGCTTGGGTCACTCAGGCCTTCTCTTCCCTCCATGAAGGGGTGGAGCGGAGGCCGTGCTCAAAGGCAAAAGGCTTTGTGTTTCTCTGAGAAACAGCTTCCTATTTTAGGACTTGTCACTGGAACAGGATGGCCTCTGGCCAGCCAGCCTTGCTGTGGGGAGGTGACTGTATTTGGGAGTTAAAATGTCATAGGCCCATCCATCGCAGGGGAGCCTGTGTCTGGGCCTCCCTGACATTTACGCCTGTGTCTGCTCATTCCAGCCCTGGAGCAACAGGAGTGGGTGAGAGAAGTCGCTCGGACTCACTCTTCCGGAGCCGTGGAAGAAAGGACAAGGGTCAGCTTGGAGGGTGGGACTCAAGTCTCTAAAGGGCCACAGCACAGACACGGGACCCTGGTCCTTGGATGTGGCCATCTTAGAGCATGTTTGCATGGAAGAACAATCTAGAAGTCTCTTCTTGGGCTCTTTTCCTTTTTTCTCCCTCCAGCAGAAGATTTGTGGTATCTGGGAAAAAAAGAAAGGAAAAACTATTAGGTCTGAATGTAAAACCACAGGACTTTAAAAAAAAGTGTTTATTTTTCTGCAAAGTTTGTTTTTCTTCCAATGGGAGCCAAGACGCTCTCTAATGCCGGCCTCTGCTGGCAGCTGGGAGCAGTGGAAAAGATTGCTCTATATGGAAGAAGTTCGCTGATTGGGAAAGAGCAGGCCCAAGTGGAATGGGGGTCTGACTCACCTCTTCCGGCGAGTGGCTTATGTGTGGCAACAGGAGGTCGTGACTGAGTAGAAAGGGGACAAGGAAGACCAGGGGGCCCGTCTTCACCAGAGAGACAGCTTTCTGGACTTGTGGGCGGAAAGAATGCCTGCCAGCTGCCGAGTGCCTGCTAGGTGCCAGCTGCCGAGTGCCCTGAGCTAGGTGCTTTCCATTTGCTCTTCATCTCTAAACTGAGATGGTGTCACGATTATCCCCATTTCATAACAGGAGGACGGAGGCTAAGTAATGATCTCGCAACAGCTAAGTAGTACAATGGGATTTTGAACCTAGGCCTACTCTGATTCGCATGCCTTTGCTCTGAAGTTCTATGTCATGCAGTGTCTCTTAAGTGACCTGAGTAAGAGACTGAACCTTTCTGTGCCTCAGTTTTCAGATCTGTAAAATGGGTATAATGGAGTTTTTTGAGGCTTCAGTGAGAGGACAAACGTAGTGCACTTGGAGCAGAGCCTTGTGCACAGTAAGTACATAAGTGTTCACACTCCTGGCAATGAGTATTTTTACATTGTTCACAGGCTTGTGCTTGGCAACTTGGTGTAGAGGGATGGGAAGTGGAAGGAGGTTGGCCCCTGGCCTCAAGGGGTGCACTGTGTGATTGCAGGAACAAGCCCCCCATACCCACCCGACCCTCACCCCACCCCACCTCCTGGAGCTGCCCTCGCATGATGAGGTCCTGAGTGCCAAGGCCTCTGTGATGGAGATGTTTGGTCCTTAGCTCTTCATTCACAGATATGTGCTGTCTGCCCAGTGTGGGCCAGAGCTTCTGTCACTAGGGGCTCACAGGAGGGGCTTGGATGTAGTCACTGCCCTGGGGAAGTACATGGCTCGCTGTGGAAAACAGAAGGGTCAGCTGGTGATGACAACTCAGGGTGCTTGGTGCCATGATGCAGGGACATGCTCTGACCATGTCTGCCCCAACCTCATGCTGTTGGCTCTGGCCTGGGTGTTTCCTCTTCCTAGAATACCTCTCTGCTTCTCTGTGCTCAGCAAATCCCTCCCTCTCGCAGGATGGACTCAGCTACCATTTCCTCTGAGAAACTTTCCTGACACTCACCTCCCCTTTTCGGGGTTGGGGACCCCCTTCTGTTCTCTCCTCCTTGTGCCTGCCCATCCCTGCCAGTTAGAATATCTGTCACAGTCTTGTCTTCATCTCCTCTTGGGTCATGCCCAGGTAGGGACTTAAATGCCTGACATCCTACCTAGCATGTGCTCAGGGAGTCTTTATTTTTTAAATAATTTTTGCTGAAATATAGGGGGTTTCCCAGGAGGCACAATGGTAAAGAATCCGCCTGCCAATGCAGGAGATGCAGGAGACACGGGTTTGGTTCTTGAGTCAGGAAGATCCCCTGCAGGAGGAAATGGCAACCCACTCCAGTATTCTTGCCTGGAAAATTCCATGGACCGAAGAGCCTGGCGGGCTACAGCCCATGGGTCGGAAGGAGCTGGACACGACTGAGCACGCATGAACACACACACTGGCGTATAGCTGATTTACAGTGTTGTGTTAGTTTCGTGTGTACAGCAAAGTGAATCAACTATATATATATATATATCTCCACTCTTCTTTAGATACTTGGATGAATTTCTATGACTCTAAATTTCCCCCCTCAAAAGTCTGTTTGCCTTTTTTCCCGATCACACCAAAGGAACCAGAGAATTGTGTGACTGGTCAGGGGAAAAGGCTTTTTGACCAGGACCTGGAGCATGCTCCTTGGAGGGGACAAACATAGATCAGAGACCAAGCTCATCACACTTCCACTGATGTCCTTGATGACTTGTTTAATGTTAGTTTCTGCATCTGTAAAAGGGGTAACAATAGTTACTTCTCAGGCTAGTCAGAAACATAAATGAGATCATAAATATAAAGCACTTAGCACACGGTACTTGGCACGTGGTCAGAGCCAAACAAATGTTAGTTGTTGTCATTGCCATTACCAAGGCAATGGTGACAATGGCCACCAATGCCAGCTGGGTTGGGCGTGGCAGCAGTCAACTCGTTTATCTCTTTAAGACTGATTTCCCCCAGACATGCTGATAGAGCCATTGAGGCATCATGCTCCTTGCTGGAGGAAAGAGAAATGCATGTCTCTCTGTAATTGTCATATTTTACACGCACAGCCCCTGAGTGGGCTCCTCCTCCAAGAAGCTTTCCCTGATCATACCTGCTTGGCTATTCTCTCCTGTTTGTGCTCTCTTGGCACGTAGCATTGAGCTGCCCATTTAGCACTTGATTACAGACTGTCTGGTTTGCTCTCTAATTGCTTTCTCTGTTTATGGGCCTGTCTGCCCAGCGAAATCACAAGATCTGTAAGAATAATGATTGCATCTCATTTATGTCTCTCAAAACACAAAGCTCTGTGGTTTCTAGGTGCCTAGTAGGAATTTAATAAGTGATATGCTGATGGGCGCTTTACCTGTCATAGGAGAAACACTAAGAGTCGAATTATAGAAACAGACATGTAAATGGCCTAGGGATATGAAAAAATGTTTAATCTGGCTTATTAAAATTCAAAGCAAATAAATGAAGTCGAGGTCGCATTTTCCTTATTCATAGGCATCTCACTTAAAAATTATACAACTGCTGGGGATGGCAGTGAGTGAGGCGAGATCTCTCAAATGTTGCTGGTGGGACGGTAATGTAATTCTATGACAATTTTCAGTATGCAGCAAGAGTCTAAAACAATCCCTACCCTCTGACTCAGTAATTCCACTTCTAGCAATCTTTCCCAGGAAACAGAAAGAGATACAGATAAAGACTTACACGCACAGACTGTGATCACACTGTTATTTTTACTTGGGAGTTTTAAAAGATGTGCTAAATAAACTATGGCAGGGGGTTGCAGTAAGGCACACTAAGATAAGTGTTTTTAAAAATTTGAAGATGTCAACTTCTCTGTCATAATAAGAAAAATGAAAATTAAAACAAGGCATTATTTAAACTACAAGGATAGAAAGAATAAAAAGTTCCAGTAAAACATCATGCAGGAAGATAGACATTTTAACCTACTGTTGGAATAGTCATTATCAATGACAGTTTTGCAAAAGTAAAATTTAACAAATGTTGTGCAAATTTTAAAAGTGAACATACATTTAGAAGTTATACCTCCAGGAATCTAATTTATAGATATACCCACATATATATGCACAGATACAGCACAAGATCATTTATTTTGACTCTCTTTGTAATAGGAAAAAAATTTAAAACTGAAATGCAAATCAGTAGAAGGCTGAAGAATGAGGCAGAACTCAGTTGCGCATAAGTAAAGCATGTCAAGCTACATTAAGTGGGAAAACAGTATAGGGGGAGATCTGTAAGCTATATTGTTAAGTGAACAGTCATTATTGATATATATAACATGCCTTAATTTGTGTAAAACCAACAGAGAGTATCTAGACAAAGATATAAATATAAATATTAATGGAGAGATTTTGGAGAGGCACTATAGTAGAGTCTAAGCAAAGAGCTGACTCATTTGAAAAGACCCTGATGCTGAGAAAGATTGAGGGCAGGAGGAGAAGGGGACGACAGAGGATGAGATGGTTGGATAGCATCACCGACTCAATGGACATGGGTTTGGGTGGACTCTGGGAGTTTTTGATGGACAGGCAGGCCTGGAGTGCTGTGGTTCATGGGGTTGCAAAGAGTCAGACATTACTGAGAGACTGAACTGAACTGAACTGAAGAGCAGAGATTCTGAAGCAGACTACTTGGGTTTAATGCCCATCTATATCACTTATGAGAGGGCTTCTCTGATAGCTTGGTTGGTAAAGAATCCGCCTGTAATGCAGGAGACCCTGGTTCAATTCCTGGGTCGGGAAGATCCACTGGAGAAGGGATAGGCTACCCACTCCAGTATTCTTTGGCTTCCCTTGTGGCTTAACTGGTAAAGAATCTGCCAGTAATGCAGGAGACCTGGGTCCAAACTCTGGGTTGGAAAAATTCCTTGGAGAAGGGAAAGGCTACCCACTTCAGTATTCTGGCCTGGAGAATTCCATGGACTGTATAATCTATGAGGTTGCAAAAAGTCGGACACAACGGAGCGAATTTGACTCACCACTTATGAGCTGTGTGACCATGGATGAGTTACTTAACCTCTCTGTACTTCAGTTTTCTCACCTACAAAATACTATATGTGTGAGTTATTATTATTTTAAACAAAGCAATAAACTTTCGAGGGTGGTCACCTTGGGCAGTGGACCTGGAATCTTAATTTTTGTTGTATAACTTTTGGAACTTCTCATTATTACTGCTACTGCTGCTGCTGCTAAGTTCCTTCAGTCGTGTCCAGCTCTATTTTATCCATTCAAGTGTTGCATCAGTCAGGGTCCCAGCAGGAAACAGTTGCCATGATTAGCCTGGGTAACTCAACAAGAGGTTAACAGGAAGATGTCTTATGGGAGTGTAAGCAGAGAGGAAGGGCAGCACTCCGAGTCTAGCAACCGCAGGTAGCTGTAGCACCCAGCGGCCTGAGGGCTGGGGGAGGGCCTGGTTAGCCAAAGTGGGAGAGGTTGCTGTGTGCAGAGGGTTTCTGATGGGGGCTGTGGCTGTGGGGAGTGGAGGGTAGCCGACCAACAGCAGCCCCAGCAAAGAGGGAGCCCAGGGGACAAAAACCCATCTCCTGCCATGTCTCCCATTGGAGGGACCCAGACATATGCCAGAGGGCAAATAAGAGAGAGGAAACAGTATCTACCCACCAGCCCGGTGAGCCTGGGGCAGGAGGAAGAGGGAAGAGGAGCAGATCCGGAGCCATCCCAGTACCTAGTGCTAAGTCGTGTCCAACCCTGTGTGACCCCGTGGACTGTAGCCCGCTAGGCTCCTCTGCCCAAGGGATTCTCCAGGCAAGAATATTGAAGCTGTTTGCCATTTCTTACTCCGGGGAATCTTCCCAACCCAGGGATGGAACCACATCTCCTGTGTCTCCTGCATTGGCAGGCAGGTTCTTTACCACTAGAGCCACCTGGAAGGCCATCCCAGCACCTGGGGTTATACAAATGACCTCTCCCCACAGAGGATGTGAGAATGAAATGAGTTAACACCTATAAACTCCTGGAACATAGTAATTGTTCAGTGGATGTTAATAACCACAAGTACTGGGTATCAAAGCCAAATGAAGACATCTCACAGTGTCTCAGAGTGTTCCATAACAGTTAAAAAAATTATGTTTTGAAGAATTTTTAATGACACAAGAGAATTCCTATGGTATGAGATTAAGAGAAAAAAATATAAAATTGTATATTGAGAATGATCTTAAATTTGTCAGAACAAACCACAGGGCAAGCAGACTATACTTGCACAGGATAAAGAGACTGGGAAAACATCTGAAAGTGTCTTTTGTTTCTGAGAGGTGAGGTTTTAAATGGTCTTCTTCATACTTTTCCACAAGGAGCATGCATTTTCCGCAAGGGTCATATTTGCTATTACAAAGAAAAAGGAACATTTAAAAAAGAATTCACGAGATAGCTGACACCTTCAGTGGCTCATCATAGATAAAAAATATTCATGTTGTAACTCTCACAACCAGCTTGTATTAGGTTCTATTGTTACTCACCCTATTTGAATGTGAGGCAACTGAGGCACAAACAGGTAAATGGCTTGCAAAGTTTACCCCAGGTAAGAAATATTGGAGCTGGGATTTGACTGAGGAGAGGGGTTCCTGAGGCTGCATCCTGCACGAACTTGCCACAGTCCTGCCTCCTTAGTGGCTAAAGCCCAAACATTGCCTGAAGCCCTTCACCATTTGAGCCTCACTTCTGGCTACTCTGCCTCTTCCCCTTTTGCCATCCCCAGGATGCCAGCGTGGTCCCACTAGCCCTCAGGAAGGCTGTTCTCTCTCAGGACCACTTTTATTACCTTATTATCAGACTTGCATGCCTGTATGCTCAGTCGATTCGGTTGTGTCCAGCTCTTTGTTATCCTATGGACTGTAGCCCTCCAGTTTCCTCTGTCCATGGGATTCCCCAGGCAAGAATACTGTAGTGGGTTGCCATGCCCCTTCTCCAGGGGATCTTCCCAACCCAGGGATCGAACACATGTCTTCTGCATTGCAGGCAGATTCTTTACCAACTGAGCCACCAGGGAAGGCCAGTACCTGGCTTACCTGGCTTCATTCTTCAAGACCCCAGCGGAGTGTCACCTGCTGTGAGGGGTGCTTCCCTGAGTTAGGTGTCTCTCCTAAGCTCCTAGATCCCCTGTGCTTAACCTTCCCTGCCCTTACTTCCCTTTTAAAAACTCATGGTGATGATGATTGCTGGGGTTTTTTGTTGTTTTCCTTGAAGTATTCCTTTTCTTCCATCAAACTAGAAGTTACAAGTTAAAAGCCTATGCAGATGCTTAAGCTACATAGTATGAAAGGGAACTAAACTGTCAACATTTAAACACTGGGAGATCTTCCATAAATATCCTGATTTTTGGCTTCCCTTTAAATCTGGGAAAGGCTGGGAACACAGCCTTCAAAGGCAGCAGTTAAAAGGAGCTGATAGAGGCTACTTCCTTTCAGGCAAGGACAGTTTGCCATCATCTTCATGACTCCCTATTGTCTTCCACCAAGCCAGTTTCACTTCTTTACTTACTGACCTGTCTTCTAAGATAGAGGACTCTGTATTGAGCAGTGCCTTAGTTTTGTGTGTGTGTGTGTGTGTGTGTTTTCTGCTGAATTTGTTGTTGTTCAGTTGCTAAGTTAGGTCTGACTCTGCGACCCCATGGACTGCAGCACACCAGGCTTCCCTGTCCTCCACTGTCTCCCAGAGTTTGCTCAAATTCATGTCCAATTGAGTCAGTGATGATATCTAATCATTTTTTCCTCTGCTGCCCTCTTCTTCTGCCTCAATCTTTCCCAGCATCAGAGTGTTTTCCAATGAGTTGGCTCTTTGCATAAAGTGGCCAAGGATTGGAGCCTCAGTGTCAGTCTTTCCAATGAATATTCAGGGTTGATTTCCTTTAGGATTGACTGGTTTGATGTCCTTGCTGTCCAAGGGACTCTCAAGAGTCTTCTCCAGCACCACAATTTGAAAGCATCAGTTCTTCGGCACTAAGCCTTCTTTATGGTAAGCTAAGCTAAGTCACTTCAGTCGTGTCTGATTCTATGCAACCCCATAGACGGCAGCCCACCAGGCTCCCCCGTCCCTGGGATTCTCCAGGCAAAAACACTAGAGTGGTTGCCATTTCCTTCTCTAATGCATGAAAGTGAAAAGTGAAAGTGAAGTCGCTCAGTCGTGTCCGACCCTCAGAGACCCCATGGACTGCAGCCCACCAGGCTCCTCCATCCATGGGATTTTCCAGGCAAGAGTACTGGAGTGGGTGCCATTGCCTTCTCCGAAGCCTTCTTTATGGCCCAACCATAAAGAAAACAAAAAAACAAAAACAAAAACCAAAACCATAGCTTTGACTATTATTCAACTTTGCTGAAAATACCACCCAAACCTCCCCCTTCATGAATCATAGCCTTGTTGTGGTGTAGGGGCTCACATAACTCAATGAAGCTATGAGCCATGCCATGCAGGGCCACCCAAGATGGATGAGTCATAGTAGTGTTCTGACAAAACATGGTCAACTAGAGGAGGGAATGGTACACCACTTCAGTGATCTTGCTGCAAGAATGCCATAAACATTATGAAAAGGCAAAAAGATGTGACATCCAAAGATGAGCCCCCTAGGTTGGAAGGTGTCCAATATGCTACTGGGGAAGACCAGAGGGCAATTACCAATAGCCCCAGAAAGAATGAAGTGACTGAGCCAAAGCAGAAACAATTCTCAGTTGTGGAAGTGTCTGGTGGTGAAAGGAATGATGCTGTAAAAAAACAATATTGCATAGGAACCTGCAATGTTAGGTCCATGCATCAAGGTAAATCGGATGTGGTAAAGCAAGAGATGGCAAGAGTGAACATCAACATTTTAGAAATCAGAGAACTAAAATCTATGGGAACGGGCAAATTTAATTTCAGTTCAGTCCAGTTCAGTCGCTCAGTCGTGTCCGACTTTGCAACCCCATGAACCGCAGCATGCCACGCTTCCCTGTCCATCACCAACTCCCGGAGTTTACCCAAACTCATGTCCATTGAGTGGGTGATGCCATCCAACCATCTCATCCTCTGTCATCCCTTTCTCCTCCTGCCCTCAATCTTTCCCAACATCAGGGTCTTTTCAAACAAGTCAACTCTTTGCATCAGGTGGCCAAAGTATTGGAGTTTCAGCCTCAGCATCAGTCCTTTAAAGGAACACCCAGGACTGATCTCCTTTAGGATGGACTGGTTGGATCTCCTTGCAGTCCAAGGGACTCTCAAGAGTCTTCTCCAACACCACAGTTCAAAAGCATCAATTCTTCGGCGCTCAGCCTTCTTCACAGTCCAACTTTCACATCCATACGTGACTACTGGAAAAACCATAGCCTTGACTAGACAGACCTTTGTTGACAAAGTAATGTCTTTGCTTTTCAATATGCTATCTAGGTTGGTTATAACTTTTCTCCCAAGGAGTAAGTGTCTTTTAATTTCATGGCTACAATCACCATATGAAGTGATTTTGGAGCCCAGAAAAATAAAATCTGACACTGTTTCCACTGTTTCCCCATCTATTTGCCATGAAGTGTTGGGACTGGATGCCATGATTTTAGTTTTCTGAACATTGAGCTTTAAGCCAACTTTTTCACTCTCCTCTTTCACTTTCATCAAGAGGCTCTTTAGTTCTTATTCGCTTTCTATCATAAGGGTGGTGTCATCTGCATATCTGAGGTTATTGATATTTCTCTCGGCAATCTTGATTCCAGCTTGTGCTTCCTCCAGCCCAGCGTTTCTCATGATGTACTCTGCATATAAGTTAAATAAACAGAGTGACAATATACAGCCTTGACATACTCCTTTTCCTATTTGGAACCAGTCTGTTGTTCCATGTCCAGTTCTAACTGATGCTTCCTGACCTGCATACAGGTTTCTCAAGAGGCAGGTCAGGTGGTCTGGTCTTCCCATCTCTTTCAGAATTTTCCACAGTTTATTGTGATCCACACAGTCAAAGGCTTTGGCATAGTCAATAAAGCAAAAAAAGATGTTTTTCCGGAACTCTCTTGCTTTTTCAATGATCCAGCAGATGTTGGCAATTTGATCTCTGGTTCCTCTGCCTTTTCTAAAACCAGCTTGAACATCTGGAAGTTCACAGTTCATACATTGCTGAAGCCTGGCTTGGAGAATTTTGAGCATTACTTTACTAGCGTGTGAGATGAGTGCAATTGTGCAGTAGTTTGAGCATTCTTTGGCATTGCCTTTCTTTGGGATTGGAATGAAAACTGACCTTTTCCAGTCCTGTGGCCACTGCTGTGAGTTTTCTGAATTTGCTGACATATTGAGTGCAGCACTTTCACAGCATCATCTTTTAGAATTTGAAATAGCTCAACTGGAATTCCATCACCTCCACTAGCTTCATTCGTAGTGATGCTTCCTAAGGCCCACTTGACTTCACATTCCAGGATGTTAGGCTCTAGGTGAGTGATCACATCATTGTGATTATCTGGGTTGTGAAGATCTTTTTTGCATAGTTCTTCTGTGTATTCTTGCCACCTCTTCTTAATATCTTCTGCTTAGATGATCATTATATTTCCTACTGTGGGCAAGAATCCCTTATAAGAGATGGAGTAGCCCTCATAGTCAACAAGAGTCTGAAATGTAGTACTTGGGTGAATCTCAAAAGCAACAGAATGATCTTGGTTAATTTTCAAGGCAAACCCTTCAACATCACAATAATCCAAATCTATGCCCCAACTACTGATTCTGAAGAAGCTGAAGTTGGCCAGTTCTATGAAGACCTATAAGAGCTTCTAGAACTAACACCAAAAAAAGACATATGGTCAAAGCTATGGTTTTTATAGCAGTCATGGACAGATGTGAGAGTTAAACCATAAATAAGGCAGAGTGCCTCAGAATTGATGCTTTTGAATTGTGGTGCTGGAGAAGACTCTTGAGACTCCCTTGGACTGTAAGGAGATCAAACTAATCAATCCTAAAGAAAATGAACCTTGAATGTTGGTTGGAAGGACTGATGCTGAAGCTGAAGTTCCAATACTTTCACCACCTGATTCAAAGAGCCAACTCATTGGAAAAGACTTTGATGCTGGGAAAGATTGAAGGCAAAAGGAGAAGAGGGCAGAAGAGGATGAGATGGTTGGATAATATCACTGACTCAATGGACATGAATTTGAGCAAACTCCAGGAGATAGTGAAGGACAGAGAAACTCAGCATGGTGCAGTGCATGGGGTCACAAAGAGTCAGACAGGACTTACCGACTAAACAACAGCAACAACCCAAACCTTAGAGTTTTAAACAACAACCACTTTTCTAGCTCATGAGTCTGTCAGTCAGAAATTTGGTCTGGGCTCATCTGAGAGATTCCTCTGCAGGTATCAGCCATCTATGGTTGGCTGGCTGTTTGATGGAGTCATTCAGTTAGTTCAGTAGCTTAGTTGTGTCTGACTCTCTGTGACCCCATGGACTGTAGCACACCAGGCTTCTCTGTCCATCACCAACTCCCAGAGCTTATTCAAACTCATACCCATTGAGTCAGTGATGCCATCCAACCATTTCATCCTCTGTCATCCCCTTCTCTTCCTGCCTTCAATCATTCCAAGCATCAGGGTCTCTTTTTTCTAGAGAGTCAGTTCTTGGCATCAGCTAGCCAAAGTATTGGAGTTTCAGCTTCAGCATCAGTCCTTCCGATGAATATTCAGGACTGATCTCCTTTAGGATGGACTGGTTGGATCTCCTTGCTGTCCAAGGGACTCTCAAGAGTCTTCTCCAACACCACAGTTCAAAAGCATCAATTCTTCGGCGCTCAGCTTTCTTTATAGTCCAACTCTCACATTCATACATGACTACTGGAAAAACCATAGCTTTGACTAAACGGACCTTTGTTGACAAAGTAATGTCTCTGCTTTTTAATATGCTGTCTAGGTTGGTCATAACTTTTCTTCCAAGGAGCAAATGTCTTTTAATTTCATGGCTGCAGTCACTATCTGCAGTGATTTTGGAGCCCCAAAAATAAAGTCTCTCACTGTTTCCCCATCTATTTGCCATGAAGTGATGGGACCAGATGCCATGATTTTAGTTTTCTGAATATTGAGCTTAAGCCAACTTTTGCACTCTCTTCTTTCACTTTCATCAAGAGGCTCTTCAAGTCTTCCTCACTTTCTGCCATAAGGGTCGTGTCATCTGTATATCTGAAGTTATTGATATTTCTCTCAGCACTGCTGAGTTTTCCAAATTTGCTGGCATACTGTACTTTCACAGCATCATCTTTTAGGATTTGAAATAGCTCAACTGGGATTCCATCACCTCCACTAACTTTGTTCGTGGTGATGTTTCCTAAGGCCCATGTGACTTCGCATTCCAGGATGTCTGGCTCTAGGTGGGTGGTCACACCATCGTAGTTATCAGGGTCACGAAGATCTTTTTTGTATAGTTCTTCTGTGTATCGAGGATGGAGTCATTAGGCAACATGATTCTCATCATCCAGGAGGCTAGCCTGGGCTTCTTTATATGGTGGTGGTAGCAGGGCTCCTAAGAGGAGAAAAGGGGCAGATCTCATTGCCCTCTTGCTTTTCAGACCAGGTGCTTTCAAGTCATGTGTATTGGCCCAAGGAAGTACCTGGGGGCAATCCAGAATCAAGGGATAGAGGAATGGACTCCATTCTTTGATTGAAAGAGCAGCAAAGTGACATTGCAAACATGCTGGCATCCAGTTGTGAGAAGAATGTGTCATTTATGCAATCCACCACAGGCAAGGACCTTTGCTTATTTATCCATCACTCATGGCAAAATGCAGGGCCTGACCTGTGGGAGGATAATCAGTAAATGTTTGTTTAATTAAATGGAAATGAATGCAGATGAACCTATTTACCTCTGGCATTGAAATCGCTTCTCAACAGACTCTTCTTCTAAGCCTTCATTAACTTTGCTTGTGTCTTCAGAGACCCTTTGTGCTAAGGAGGAGGGCAAGTGAGACCTCTCAGGACCCCAGAGTCAAAGGCCCTTGTTAGTGCTTGCTTTGGGTTAAGGCCCACCCTAGCTGAGTTGTCTGGAGCAAGAAGCAGTTGGATTGGCGGCCACTCTAAGCAAATGCGAATGAAGCCACAGCAGAGGTTCTAGCTTATTAGACTTGCCCCCTGTGATTTTGAAGTCGTGGTGAGAACATTTATCAATGGTCTTAGTTCTGGGTGGGGACGTGAGAGAATCCTCTTGCTAATGGGATTGAACCTGCCATTCAGTCTAGCACTTGCCCCCAGCATGGCCCATTTCCCACAGCTCAGGCCACTGCCACTTACCACCCACCCAGTCTAAACTGTAGACAGAGGCATGAGTGATGATTAAGTAGCCCCACCCTGGTGAGAGAGCCAGCTGTGAGCCCTGGTCCAGCGAATTCTCATTTCAGGCCAGCCACCACCTTGTTCCCCCTCTGACCAGACTTTGGCGGTAAAGCGGGAGTGGGAATGGCTGCAATGCTCCCTAAGCTCTTTCCAGCACTGAGAGTTGAAGAGCTTGTTCACATGCACATTTGCATGTTTCCTTCCAGATCACTCACAGACCCCAATCAAAATCCCCACCACTTCCAGCTTTCTCATCTGCTCCCCTGGCTACAGTTACCCACCTCCTCTGAGTCTCTGCTCATATTTCACCTTCTTAGTGAGACCTACACTGACCCTCCTGCTGCTGCTGTTGCTAAGTCACTTCAGTCGTGTCCAACTCTGTGCGACCCCATAGACAGCAGCCCACCAGGCTCCCCCGTCCCTGGGATTCTCCAGGCAAAAACACTGGAGTGGGGTGCCATTGCCTTCTCCAACACTGACCATCCTATTTAACACTGTAGTTCACTCCCCTTCACCACTTACCCAGGTAGACTTATGTTTTTGTATTGTCCTTGTAATACTCTAATATATCATAAAATTCACTTTGCACTATTTGTTGTTTAGTGTGTGTAGAAGGCAATTGCCATTGGGCAGAGAGCCCAATATTCCTGATTTGCTGAAATATCAGTGTTTAGTATTGATTTGCTCGGCGCATCAATAAATAGCATCAGTAAATATGATAAATGAGTCTCTCTATGATGGGAACTCCCCCAGTCCACTTCTGTGGTGTGAGGACTTTCTGTTGGATTTATTGAGCATTTTTATCATATCATTTATCCCCTCAATTAGCTTAATTGTTGTACTTTCTTTTAATGATTTATCTAGAGGTATAAAAATATATTCCTGACTTACCAAACATTGTATAATAGATACATTTATACTTTTACTTCTTTCTGAAAATACAAGGATCTTCAGTTCAGTTCAGTTAAGTCACTCAGTTGTGTCTGACTCTTTGTGACCCCATGAACCGCAGCATGCCAGGACGCCCTGTCCATCACCAACTCCTGGAGTCCACCCAGACCCATGTCCATTGAGTCGGTGATGCCATCTAACCTTCTCATCCTCTGACATCCCCTTCTCCTCCTGCCCTCAATCTTTCCCAGCATCAGGGTCTTTTCAAATGAGTCAGCTCTTCACATCAGGTGGCCAAAGTATTGGAGTTTCAGCTTCAGCATCAGTCCTTCCAATGAACACTCAGGACTGACACAAGGATCTTAGAACACTTTTATTGAATTTATCCCTTTTTCAAATTTAATGCTATTGGTTTTATTATATTTTAATAATCTGTATTTTTTAACCATATAAGACATTACTGTCATCATTTTATTCTATCAGTTTTCCTTTATACTTACTCATATAGTCATGCTTTTTGTTGCTCTTCATTTCTTCCTGACTTTGCAAACTTCTCTCTGGAATCATTTCCCTTCAAGAACTCCCTGAATATTTTTTGTAGTTCAAGTTTCCTGGTGATAAACTCTTTTACTTTAAAAAATTTGTCTAAAAATGTCTTTATTTTATCTCTGTTTTTGAAGACCGTGTTAAGTGGAATTGAATTCTAGATTAGACCTTTTTTTTCTCAGCTATTTGATGTTATCATTTCACTGTCTTATGTTTCCACTGTTTCTATTGAGAAGTAAACTTTTAGTCTAATTGTTGCTCCTTAGAAGCTAATATGTCTTTTTTATCTGGTTGCTTTAGGGTTTTCTTTCTGTTTTTATTTTTTCAGCAGCTTAACTCTAAGATGGTGTTGTTCACTTTCAGCTAGTCCTGCTATGGTTTTGCAAATTTTATTGATTCTGTGGCTTGTTCCTGTCCTATTATCTCTCTTCTCTCTATCTGGGACTGTGATTAGAGCTGTATAAGGCTTGTCTTGCATTCTTTTTGTTTTTTATACTCTTTCATCTCTCTGTATGTCATTCTGTGTATTTCCTTCTAACTTGTCTTCTAGATCATTAATGCTATCTTCAGCTACATCTAATGTGCCATGAAGCTGAGCCACATCTGAAGTTTCTTAATTTCAGATATTTTAATTTTCAGTTCTTCAATTTCCAATTAATTCTTTTCCATTGCTTTATCCTCCCTTTTGAAATTCTCCATCCTGATTTTTAGTTCCTTAGACACATTAATCTTAACTATTTTGAAGTGCATGTCCAATTAACTGAAATTTCTGGCTCCCCTGTCAATATATTTCTATTGCCTCATTTCTTTTAATTCACATATTCTTGTATGCGTAGTTATTTTATATTGTGTTCTGAACATTTTATGTGAAAAGTTGTAGAGAAAAGCTGTGGCTTGGGCTGATATCATTTTGGAACACAGAGGATTCACATTTGCTTAATACAGGTAGTCATGGCTGTGGCTGAGGCTATAGCACTATCTATCCTGGATCACATTCATCTAGTCAGCAATTAAGTTGATTTAAAACTGGGCTTCAATCCCTGTTGGGGCAATGAATTTCCTGTTCACTCTTTCTCCTAGGGTATAGCCTATTAGGAGCTCAACCAAAAGCCTTCTTGGCAGGCCCAGGACTCCTAGTTCTGTCCCTATAATCTTGTGAGCCTGTTGAAAGCTCAGGTCAGTTTCTCAAGCTCTCAAGTGCCTCTTGTAGAATTGGCAGATCCGCCTATGGAGAAAGCAACATCAAATACTAAACTAAGCTGTCTGAGATCCCTTCTTAAGTCAGCTTTGTTCCCATAATTCTTCATTGTCTTGTTAACTCCCCAGGGCCTTCAAACATATGTGCTTTGCTGTTCCTGTTCAACTTTTCTAGTTATTCTTATCAGGAGGGTTTGGTCTGAATTAACAAGTCTGCCAATACCAGAAGCCATGTTGAATTATCTATAGTAACAGTGATAATACAATTAGGATGACTTGACCACCGTGGTGTGCTGGTAAATGTTTAAAATTATTTCTAAAAAAATGTATGTATATACCAATGTGCTTATTACAAATTTTACTGATCTAAAGAATCTGCAGCACACAATTTACAAATAAAACACACAATCTTTTTATTGTTGATTCCACATAGCCTATTCATCTGCCTAGAATGCTATTGTTGATGTTTATTCAAACTAGGGTTGCAGTGGATGAATGAGCACAGTTCTGACATAGATATTATTGATAATTTTGTTTCTATCAACAAGTGAGATACAAGAAAAACAACAAAGATGCATGTTGTAACTTCAGTCATTCATTATCAATGTGAACAAATATTTTGATAAACCATGTCATAGTTTTTGAATATTGGAGTAGTGTTTCTTCAACTTTTTGTATCACAACCATGACATACTTTTAAGTTTAATTTGCATTATTAACATTTTCTCTAACACTTTCTTAAATCTAGATGATCAAGGGAACAATAAATCAAGCCCTTATTGGAAGCTTTTGCCAATTTCTAATGTGTAAATCGGGCTTCCCTGGTGGCTTAGCAGTAAAGAATCCACTTGCAAGGCAGGAGTTGCAAGAGATGTAGGTTCGATCTCTGGGTTGGGAAGATACCCTGGAGGAGGGCATGTGACCCACTCTGGTATTCTTGCCTGGAGAATTCCAGGGAAAGAGGTGCCTGGCAGGCTACAGTCCATAGGGTCACAAAGAGTTGGACAAGCTGAAGTGACTTAGCATGCATGCAAATCAACCATAGTTGATTCTGAACTACGAACATGAGATCATCACACAAGAATTATGTGTGAAGGGATGTACAGTAGCACGTCATTAGATAGTATTTCCCTCATGCAGAAACAATAGATGTAAATAACCTCAGAGCATGGATAATAGTAAAATGTAAGTAATTAGGAAATGGTGGGTTTTGAGTATTACAGTTATTTTAAATATAATTTCTTTAATTGAAATTTGTATACTTTAATTTTTAATAGCAGTTCTTTTTAAAAATTGGCTCATACAATCCCTGAAAATTTAACATTTAGCTCACAAGATGGTATAGGCTGACTCCAACATACCATTTGACTATCAGTTGTTGTACTACCTCTGTGTCAGGCACCCTGCCAAATTCTACACATTTTATCTCATTTAATCATAACTATATAAAGTTCAGATATGCCCTCTTTTTGAAGGTGACGTTTCTGAGACTCAGAGAAATTGAATACTTTTTCCAAAGATACACAACTTGAATCCAAGTCCATCTGATTCTTGATTGATTAGAAGAATGATAATGATGATAGGTAGATAGATAGACAGACAACATGTACTGAGCACTAGCTTTGTGGACTATAAGGAAGGCTGATTGCCAAAGAATTGATGCTTTTGAATTGTGGGGCTGGAAAAGAGTCTTGAGAGTCCTTTGGACAGTTCAGTTCAGTTGCTCAGTCGTGTCTGACTCTTTGTGACCCCATGGACGCTAGGCCTACAGCACACTAGGCCTCCCTGTCCATCACCAACTCCTGGAGTTTACTCAAACTCATGTCCAATGAGTTGGTGATGCCTTTCAAACATCTCATCCTCTGTCATCCCCTTCTCCTCCTCCCTTCAATCTTTCCCAACATCAGGGTCTTTTCAAACAAGTCAGTTCTTCGCATCAGGTGGCCAAAGTATTGGAGCTTCAGCTTCAGCATCAGTCCTTCCAATGAATATTCTGGACTGATTTCCTTTAGGATTGACTGGTTGGATCTCCTTGCAGTCCAAGGGACTCTCAAGAGTTCTCCAACACCACAGTTCAAAAGTATCAATTCTTCAGCACTCAGTTTTCTTTACAGTCCAACTCTCACCTCCATACATGACTACTGGAAAAACCATAGCTTTCACTAGATGGACCTTTGTTGGCAAAGTAATGTCTCTGCTTTTTAATATGCTTTCTAGGTTGGTCATAACTTTTCTTCCAAGGAGCAAATGTCTTTTAATTTAATGGCTGTAGTCACCATCTGCAGTGATTTTGGAGTCCCCCCAAAATAAAGTCTCTTACAGTTTCCATTGTTTCCGCATCTATTTGCCATGAAGTGATTGGACCAGATGCCATGATCTTAGTTTTCTGAATGTTGAGTTTTAAGCCAACTTTTTAACCTTCCTCTTCCACTTTCATCAAGAGGCTCTTTAGTTCTTCTTCCCTTTCTGCCATAAGGGTAGTATCATCTGCATATCTGAGGCTATTGATATTTCTCCCTGCAATCTTGAATCCAGCTTGTGCTTCATCCACCCCAGCATTTCTCATGATGTACTCTGCATATAAGTTAAATAAGCAGGGTGACAATATACAGCCTTGACATACTCCTTTTCCCATTTGGAACCAGTGAGTTTTTGCATGTCCAGTTCTAACTGTTGCTTCTTGACCTGCAAACAGATTTCTTAGGAGGCAGGTCAGATGGTCTGGTATTTCCATCTCTTTAATAATTTTCCACAGTTTGTTGTGGTCCAGTTGTGAAATAGTCAAAGGCTTTGGCATAGTCAATAAAGCAGTAATGGATGTTTTTCTGGCTTTTTTGACGATCCAACGGATGCTGGCAATTTTTTCTCTGGTTTCTCTGCCTTTTCCAAATCTAGCTTGAACATCTGGAAATTCATGGTTCACATACTGTTGAAGCCTGGCTTGGGGAATTTTGAGCATTACTTTGTTAGTGTGTGAGATGAGTGCAGTTGTGTGGTAGTTTGAGCATTCTTTAGCATTGCCTTTCTTTGGGATTGGAATGAAAACTTAAATTGAGGAAAGTAGGGAAAACCACTAGACCATTCAGGTATGACCTAAATTAAATCCCTTTGGATAGCAAGGAGATCAAACCAGTCAATCCTAGCAGAAATCAACCTTGAATAGTCATTAGAAGAACTGATGCTGAAGCTGAAGCTCCAATACTTTGGCCATCTGATGTGAAGAGCTGACTCATTGGAAGAGACCCTGATGCTGGGCAAGATTGAGGGCAGGAGGAGAAGGGGGGCAAAAGAGGAAGAGATGGTTGAATGGCATCATTGACTCACTGCACATGAGTTTGATCAAGTTCCAAGAGATGGTGAAGGACAGGGAAGCCTGGCAGAAGCTCCAATACTTTGGCCACCTGATGTGAAGAGCTGACACCTTGGAAAAGACCCTGATACTGGGGAAGATTGAGGGCAGGAGGAGAAGGGGGCAACAGAGGAAGAGATGGTTGAATGGCATCATTGACTCAATGAACATGAGTTTGAGCAAGTTCCAGGAGATGGTGAAGGACAGGGAAGCCTGGCATGCTGCTGTCCATGGGGTCACAAAGAGTTGGGCATGACTGAATAACTGAAAAACAACTTTGTGTTGGAGCGCAATCTAGGTTAATTCTTGTAACTCTATTGTTTTTTAACCATCTCCTGTGTTCTTCTCTGCAGTTAATACAACCAATATTTTAGGGAAATAGGAAATTCTCCTGCAAGAGGCAGTACCCAGAGGATGGGAGGGGGACCAGGAGCCAGTGACAGTCAGATGGCAGGACAGGGTCATTCTCCCTTGCATAGTCTTGGCTCGTTAGTCCTCTCAGTATGGTGTTCAGGGAATTTCTGAGGCTGTCTTTGTCATTATCATCCCATCTGCCTGCCCAGTGGGCCCGTCTGGTTGGCAGGTCTAAGCACCACTCAGAGGAAGCATGGTCCCTCAGACAGGGCAGTCCAAAGAGGAGTGACCCCCAAGATAGTTAAGTGCTCTGCCCTGGAAGGTGAGAGCAGAGGCAAGGAGCCCTTGCAGGGAGGTGAAATGTGCCCCGTCCTTCTCCTTGTCCCATACACATATCAGAATCACCTGCAAATTCTATTAATTCTTCCTCCAGGGGTCTACAACCTGACTGTTTATCACTATTTCCACTGCTACTGCCTTGGTCCAAGTGTCTCCTATCTCTTGCTGAGACCACGGCAGATGGTCACCACCTAAATAAGGTCAGTCATTTCCCATCACTCCTCTGCTCAAACCCTCCACTGACTGCCTTTCCACTAGGAGCAGAACCAGCCACCCTCAGGTCTGTGGGACTGGCACAGCCTGGCTCCTTCCTACCCTGCTTCACCCCGCCCCTCCCCTGAATCCCTTCCCTCAGGTCTCACTGCAGGCATTTCCTCTGGGCTTTCTCACAGCTCACTCCTTCACCTCATCAGGACTTCTTCATGGGGTCTTCTCCGACCACTTCATTTCAATCACAAGCCTCCTCTCATGCCTCTTCTTTCCTGCTCTGATTTATTCACAGCACAAACCTCTATCTGAGAAGCAGCAGTTCATGTCACTATGAGCACCAGTACTTTGTTTATCCTTTCTCCTCCCACTAGAAAGTAAGCTCCACAAGGGAATGCATTCTGTTGCCTTGTTTCTGTGGTCCCCCAGCAGCCAGAAGAGAGTCTGGCATCAACTAGCTAAGCAGTTACTGAGCGAGTGAGTTCTTTCCCTACATGGAGGCTGCACTGCCTGGCTGGCAAAATCAAGTCTGATTCTATGAAAAATGCAGTGGCCTCAGAGAAAGTGGGGGCGCATTTCTCCTTCTCTTCCTCCTAGAGCTCCTGACGCCCCCCTCTCCTTGTGGTCCCCCCATCGCCACACCCACTGCAGCCCCCTCCCCAAGGGCTTTTGTCTCCTCCAGCCGAGGACCCAGGTCAGGCCCACCCCACCCCCAGGCTTTCCATAACGCCTGGTCCTAGGGGGACCCCATTAACCTGCACTCCCACACCCAGCAGAGGTTCTGGGATCCTCTGCGGTCTAGGAAGCAAGAGAAGAGGTTAGTTTACATGACAGGCTCTGGGATTTGAACAGTCTGTACATTTGCTGTAAATGAGCATGGAGCCAACCACATCTTTAGATGTGAACTTTGGCAAACTCCAGAAGATAGTAAGCCACAGGGAGGCCTGACATGCTATACAGTCCGTGGAGTCATACAGAGTCGGATACGACTTAGTGACTGAACAACAACAACCATGTCTTTCATTCTGAGTCACGGCCATTTGGTTTTCTCTCCACAGTATTCCTGCCTGGATGTCATGGGCTTCCGCCTATCTTGAACTCTCTGGCGCCTGGGTCTCTGTCCTTCACTTCTCAGGCCGTTCTTCTCTCCAGCCTCTCTCATCACCTTCCCACTCCCTGTGTGTTTCCAGCTCTCTCTTGTTTTCTCCCTGACTTTCTGCCTTCGCTGCTGGCTGGCTTTCTTTTCTCCTCTCTCGGCCTCTCTCTCTCTGCCTTGCCTTCCTTGACCCTGTGTTTTCTCCCTGAGGGTTTTCTTGAGCCCCTTTATGCCTCAGTCTCTGTCTGTGGTCTTTCTCAGCTTTCCCGCCTGACTCTTGGTTTCTCCCGCCTCTGTGTCCACGTATCTCTGCCTCTCTCCATGTGTCTCTGTGTCTCTGTCTCCGTGGCCCATTCCCTGTCTCTGCACCTCCTCAGCCCCTGAACTGAGAGGGCCAGGAGGAGGGGAGCCAGGAGAGACTTCCCTTTCATCGCCCCCTGGGAACCGGCAGGGCTTCCGCTGGCCCCAATGTGCTGAGGCTGAGGCCTGGAGCTGAGGAAATGCATCTGTCATCTCTGATGGAAAGGGCCCCTCCCAGGAGGCCTCTGCCCTCCCCCGGCTCCCCCTTACCTGCCCATGAACTCTGGGAGCACCTGAGGGAGAGCCGCTTGCGGGAAGAGGGTTCCACACGGGAGGAGCCTTCCAAGGAAAACACGGCCTTGATAGATCGTGTGTTGGGAGGGAACTGGCTCCTCACACTGTAAATTGCCAGCCTGACCTCCTCCACACAGCTCCTGCAGCAGGGGGAGGCGGAGCCCCCAGGTTGAGTTTCTCCTTTTGGCCAAACTAGGAGGATGGGAGTCAGGGAATTGGAGCCCACCTAAGAGCTTCCTGGGGCTTGTAGTTACAAAACATTTTCATTGCCAGCACCTCTATGTTCTCAAGTCAGGGGATACTTCTTGTGTGAGTGTGTGTTTAGTCGTGTCCAATTCTTTGCGACCCCATGGACTGTAGACTGCTAGGCTCCTCTGTCCATGGAATTTTCCAGGCAAGGATACTGGAGTGGGTTGCCATTTCCTTCTCCAGGGGATCTTCTCAACCCTTTTAGGGAAAGAGGCATTAAGATTTAGAGGGGTGATAACTGTGAAAGGGCCATAGTGAATTAGGGGCAGAACTGAGAATATTTGACTTGAAATCCAGTCCCTCCTTTCCTTTCCTCCTCTCGCCAATTTATTGTCAGAGGAGACACCTAGGGAGTTAGCTTAGCCTGAATCACACAAACAAAGGTGTAACTGTCCAACTAACAGTCTATATGGGAACACATCAGTGTGACTTCCCTGGTGGCAAAGTGGATGAAAATGCCTGCTCATGCAGGGGACTCCAGTTCTATCCCTGATCCAGGAAGATCCCACATGCCTCGGAGCAACTAAGCCCATGCACCACAACTATTGAGCCTGTGCTCTAGAGCCCGCAAGCTCTAGACGGGCAACTAGTGAGCCCACGTGCTGCAACTGCTGAAGCCCATGTGCCTAAAACCTGTGCTGTATAACAAGAGAAGCCACTGCAATGAGAAGTCCATGCACTGCCACAAAGAGTGGTCCCTGCTCGCTGCAACTAGAGAAAGTCTGCACTCGACAACCAAGACCCAGTGCAGCCATAAAAAAAAAAAAAAAAAAAAAAAGAACAAGAACAGAGTAGTAGGATGGGGAAGCAAGCCATTTTGGGGGAAGGCAACAGGGACAGGTCCAAAGGAGAGCTTCTGCCGGCTCTGCTTTTCCTCTCTCTACCCTGGCTTGGCCTGTGCTGGCTGGGTTGGCAGTGCCCACCCTGCTCCCACCCCTTCAAGAAGCTCTTCCCCTGAAAGAATCCACCTCATAGGGAACCAGTAGCTAAGACTTCTCCCCAGTCCTCTGCCCAGGCACAGGCCTGTCACTGCTCCAGCCCTGGGACCCTTCCTGAGAAGACACGTGTGCATGCGGGACCACTCAGAGACTCACTGCTCCAGACTTGGGTCCACAGACAGGCACAGCTTGTGTTCGTGTGTGTGTGGAGACACTCCATGCCCTCATAAGAACCATGCCCCTGTTCACAAACATTTGAACACAAGTCACTGACAGTCTGCCTACAAATACATTCATAAACACACCTTCACACAGAACTACAGAGGCAAAAGTCAATGTGCGCTCACGTGGACACACAGGCTTGAGCTCATCCCTACACAGACATGTGTACCCACAGATCCTTGTGTGTACTGACATATGTATCACATCACACGCATACTCATATACATACTTGCTAAGTCACTTTAGACAAGTCCGACTCTTTGTGATCCTATGGACTGTAGTCCACCAGGCTCCTTTGTCCATGGGATTCTCCAGGCAAGAATGCTGGAGCGGGTTGCCATGCCCTCCTCCAGGGGGTCTTCCCAACCCAGGGATCAAACTCGTCTCCTACATTAGCAGGCAGTTTCTTTACCATTAGCGCCACCTGGGAAGTAAGAACACATACTTAATCGATAACATATTTACTGAGAGCCTGGTCATGGGTGACATATGATGATGCTAAGCTTTAGGGAATGAGGCAGAGTATCCTTTAGGTAATATAATTAGTCGGCTTGGGCAACTCTAACAAAGTACTACAGATAAGGGGCTTAAACAACAGATGTTCATTGCCTCAGCATCCCAGAGGTGGCTAATCCAAAGTCAAGGTGGTGGTCGTGCTGGTTTCCTCGAGGCCGCTCACCCTGGCCGTCTTCTCCCTGTCACGTCACATGCTCTTTCCTCCATGCATGTCTGTGTCCCAGCCTCTTCTTCTTCATAAGGACACCAGTCATATTAGGGTCCACCCCAGTGACCTCATTTTCACATAGTTATCTCCTTAAAGGGAGTTCCATCTACAAATACAGTTACATTCTGAGATACGATGGAGTCAGGGCTTCAACATGTGAGTTTGAGGGGACAAAACTCAACCCATACCTTGGAGCTGACCTCTTAGAGGGAAGATAGACCCAAGAAACAGAAGATGACGCAACTCTGATAAAAGCCATGAACAAGCACACAGGGGCTGAGGGAGAGACCACGGAGGAGAGGGCTGGAGGGTGCCTTAGACATGGCAGTTGGGTGGGAGTCTACAGAGGAGGGGCCACCTGTCTTGTCCTGGGCTGAGGGCACTCAGCAAGGGCCAAGTCTTTTCACCTCTGCCTTGCAGGCCTGGTCTGGACTGTGGCTCAATAAGTGTGCTGGAGGTGGACAGATAGGTGTGCAGACCCCAAATGGGGTGTTCCCTGAAGAGACCCCACTGTTGTGCAGGAAAACCCTGAAGGAAGGGCAGGTGAGAAGACACCCAGTGCCTGAGTGCCTGGGTGGTCAGACAGGGTGTGCACGGCCTGGCAGGGAGCCTGAGCCTGAGAAGAAAGCAGGAGGGAAGGATGGACAGAGATGTTGAAGGCTGGCTGGAAGGCCAGTTCTGGATCTGCTGTGTGACTTTGGGCGAGTTACCTAACCTTTCTGAACCAGTTTCCTCATCCTTAAAATGGGGGATAAAAGAGTAGCTACCTCACAGAATTGCTGTGAGGATTAAATGAGGTCATGTGTGTAAAATGCTTAGCACATTGGCTAGCACATAATTAGTAGGTAATAAATGCTAGCTAGTATTGCCATGATTATTGGTACTTTTTCTGGAAAGCAAACACACCACATACCCGAGTCATTCTTGGCTCCACCTCTCTCTTACCACACACAGCCACCAACCACCCAGTGCTTGCTAATTCTGCCTCCTATACAAGCCTCCAGTCTGACATACCTTCTCCATCTTTTTGGAGACAGCCCCATCAGCTCTCATCCGGACATCCCACCAGCCTCCCCCTTGATTCCCAACCTCTAGCCTCTCACTCTCCAGTCTAGCCTCCACATTGGCCTCTGGAGAAACTCTCTAAACTGCAAATCTGGTCGTATGATTCCAGGCTTAAAAATCCTCCAGAGCTCAATACCACCCACATGATAAAGGGCATTCAAGGCCTTTCCAGCTCTGGCCTTAAATTCCAGCCATGGTCAACATACGCCATACCCACTGGCATACTTCCCAGATTCCAAAGAGTTCGGGTTTGCTCAGACTTTTGGGCCTTTGCACATACGGTTCCCTCAACTTGGCAGACACTTCCCATCTCCTTTACCCTGACAGGTCTTAACTAATCTCCCTTCACGATTGAGCTCAAGGGTCAGGAAGTCCTGCCCTGGCCAGAGTCAACTAGCCCCCTGTGGAGCTCCTGGGAGTCGGACTGCTCTGCCGCACTGTTGCTGTCTCAAGTTCATTAAGAGCAGGAATTGGCTCCGCTCCCTCAGATGTCCCTGGCACCTGCACTGTGCCTGGCTTAGTAGGCTCTCAGGACATTCTTTGAATCACTGAATGAAGGCCTGATCCCGCGAGATGGAGATGGTTGTCTTAGATTTACAGACAAGTAAACTGAAGTTCAAAAACGCTAAGCCACCTGCCCAAGCTTAGGTAACCAGGCAAAACCATGTGCACATCCTGTTCTTACAGTTTTCTCTGCCTGGATTTCTCTCCTTTCCCTCTCTTTTCCGTCATTCTTTAGACCCAGCTTAGATATCACTGCCTATAAGAAGCTCTCCAGTCTCTTTCTTCTGGGCTCACCTAGCACTTCTTTTCTCACAATATTGTAGAGTAAACTGTTTCTTCCATGCAGATTGTGAACACAGGATCCAGGGCTCCCTCTAAGGTGTTCAGAGTCCCTGTCTATAGAACCAGTCATTCAAAATCAGCATGTTAGCACCATTCTGGAGATGTAAGTTTGTGGGCACCTACAAGAAAAATATCACATTGGCAAGTGTAAGTGATCCATCTTCCAGGCTGCTCTGCTAGCAGAGGGCCTGGCTGTGGAATCCCAGGTCCAAACCATAGAAATGAATCCTGGAGCTCCTCAGGTCATCTGGTTGACCTCATATATGAAGCAAAGGGTGGAAGAAACCCTGAGTGGGAGAAATGGACCAGAGCCCATGCAAGTTTCAGTCCAGGCCCAGGGCCCCACCTTTATAGCATTGCTAGCCCTGGACAGTCTCAGGCATTGGAAAGGGACTTGGACAATTTTGAGGAAGACACTCCAAAGTGTGGGGCTGCCTGAAGAGTGGGGCAGGAGCAGGAGTTTTGCTCACATCAAAAAGCAGTTCTGGTAGGGACCACATCCATCCTATTTGCTGGTGGGACAACTTAGCCCTCAGTTCAGTTCAGTTCAGTCACTCAGTCATGTCCGACTCTTTGTGACCCCGTAGACTGCAGCTCTCCAGGCTTCCCTGTCCATCACCAACTTAGCCATGGGACCATGCATATGGCCAAACCTGGTGTGAGACTATGGAGTCATGGAGTTGCTTAAAGTGTGGGTGGCATTAACAGAAACATAATCTCTAGATCAAGGGAGGGATGTACCTGCTATTTTCTGCAGACCAGCCTGCATTTAAACCTTAGTGTTCAGTGATGAATTCACTGTTTGAAGAGGAACAGGAAGGAATTAGATTGTTTAGCTATTAGAATTAGCTATTGGGCTTTCCTGGTGGCTCAGATGGTAAAGAATCTGCCTGTGATGTGGAAGACCTGGGTTCGATCCCTGGGTCGGGAAGATCCCCTGGAGGAGGGCATGGCAAGCCATTCCAGTATTCCTGGAGAATCCCCATGGACAGAGGAGCCTAGCAGGCTACAGTCCATGGGGTTGCACAGAGCTGGACATGACTGAAGCAAGCAAGCAGCAGCAGCAGCTATTAGAAGGGTCTTTTCGTAGAAAGAAAAACAAAATACAGTGAGAGCCAGAGGACAGAGCCAGGGTAGAGGATGCAAGTGGGGAGGTTTCAGCTAGATTTTAGAAAGTATATTCTTATAATCCCAACTTTTCAGAACTGGACTAGGCTGCCTGGGTAAATAGTGAGGTCTCTGGGCCTAGAGGCGTGTAAACTGGGTGGATGGGCCACCCTCTGAAAGGCTTCAGGGCAGATTCCTGCCCTGGGAGTGGTTCAGTTAAACTTCCTGTAAGGCCTTTCCAACCCTCAGCTTGTGAGACGAGCCCTTCATCAGGAATCCATCTCGTAACGTGCTGGATATCATGGAGGTGAAAAGAAAAGAGTTGGAGCTATAGCCCCCAAGGTGCATGAGTCATTTTAGGGAATGAGAGTAATGGAAGATCTCAGGCTTACGGAAGCCCAGAGAGAGGAACCGTTTTGCATCATGACCATGATGATGGCTTTGAAGGCCAACCATGCTGACATCTGAGAACACTGCTATGCAATTGAACTTTCTACCATGACAGAAATGTTTTATAACCATGTGGTCCAGTATGATAGCCCTTGAAACGAGGCTAGAAGGCTGAATTTTTTATTTAATCTAATTTACATAGCCGTCTGTGGTGATTGCCTACTCTGCGTGCATGCTCGGTTGCTTCAGCTGTGTCTGACTCTTTGTGATGCTAAGGACTATAGCCTGCCGGGCTCTTCTGTCCACGGGATTCTGGAGGCAAGAATACTGAAGTGGGTTGCCATGCCCTCCTCCAGGGGAACTTCCCGACCTGGGGATCAAATTTTCTTCTCCGGCATCTCCTGCATTTCCACTGGATTCTTTATCCCCTTAGCCACCAGGGAAGCCCAGTTGCCTGCTGTATTGGGCAACAAAGATATAGAACATCTCCGTCACTGCAGAAAGTTCTGGACAGTGCTGCTCCAGAGAATTTCAACAGACAGCTCCATGACTCCGAGGCCCAGAAAATGTTCTGCCCTGAAGACCCTTCCTTTCCTTCCCTCATCGTATCAGTAACACAGAGAGGGGAGGCTCTAGACTGGGAGACTGAGCACCTGCTTCGGCATTGGATAGGCCGGCTTGCTGTGTGAGTTTGGATAAATGCCTTACCTCTCTGGGCTACAGTTTTATTCAATAAAATGAGGGGTCAAACTCTAACAGGGTTTTTAAATTTTTATTTTTTCAAATAAAGACTTAGTGAGGCTGAGGTATGGGGAGTCCTCTCCTCTCCTCTCAGGAAAGGAAAGAAAGCCTTCACTCCTGACCACCCCTCCCCTCCCCCTTTTCCCTCCATTGCCCCAACCTTCTGCCACCCAGACCTCAGCTCCCAGCGACCCGGAGAACTTTTGTATTTACCGCTTAGCACTTGCTGTACGGGTCTATGACCTTCTTTAGAAACTTTTTCTTTATGAGTTTATTTTGGCTTGTGCCGAGCATTCATAAAATTCCTAGGGAACTGGGGGTTTAAAAAGTCGGGCTTGTAAAAGGAGTAGGTGGGAGGGGGTGGGAACCGGGCAGAGAGGGGGAGCGGGCAACAGTCAGCCCTGGGAAGGCGAAGGAAAAGGAGAAGTCTTCCATTCTCCACTCTAGGCCTCCCCACCTGTGAGCTCTGAGTTGGGTCATAAAAGGGGAGAAAAAGTGGAGGAGAGAGGAGAGGGTGGGTGGGGGGAGTTGGGAGGAAGAAATTGGAGGCACAGAGGCTGAGTATTCCCACTGGATGAGCAGAACTGGGCCCCGTCCTGATAAGGGGTCCCTCTGGCTTGTCTTGGGTTTTTCTTGTCATTCATTTCTCCTTTGGCCTGGCAGCTCCTCAGCAGGTTGGAGACACCGGTGAATGGCTCAGAGATCACGGGGCATATGAAACAAATTAGGTCTCCATTACAGCCACCCAGAGGCGGGTGATGGATGGGGGCCTGCGTTCACGGCAAAGCTAATTGGCAACACACAGAGACATCCAAGAAAGTATATTATTTTGCCAGACTTTGGAGTCATTGGGCTTTTTTTTTTATATAATTGTAGAACATTATACAGCCGGAGATAAAAAGCATGGTAAAAGTTTTAAATCTAATAAAAGCATTTGACTGCAGAGTAAAAATAACATACACAGAGAAGTTTGATTTGGATTCAGGTTTTATTAATGTGCTTTCATTGCAAAATGTTTCCAATTAAAAAACAATTCCGAGAGCACCACATTAATAAACTGCTTGTCTTTCGGAAGGGCCAGAGATTTTGAAACGCAGGGTGGACAAATATACACACATACACATACAGTGCTACCAGGAGGTTATTACAACAACACCTAATATGTTCCAAATTGGAGTTTGTTCAACTCAGACCTGGAGAGAGGTGAAAAACCTCATGCCTGAGCTTGGAGAAAAAGCACCTGAAATTTATTCAACATCCCCCTGATCTGAGGACCCCCAAACCAAACACAACCCTGGCCCACATGTCATCAGCAGGGATTAGCAAAGACTGGAACATTCTCAGCCTCAGTTCCCCCACTTGTAAAACGAGGCTGTTGGGTTCAGCGGTCTGTGAGGGTTTTAGGAGTCCTCCAGGGGGATCCTTATTGATTGTCCCCAAACATTTTTAATCCTCGATCTAGAAAAAGTTGACTAAATCTGAAATTGATTAGCAATAAGGACACCAAATCATGACGGAAACCTGTCAAACCAGGGGGCGGTGCTTGTACCTAGTTGTTAGTGAAGAGTAACGAGGAGTTTGAATGATGCCAACTGGAAGCGTGCAGAATAACCAGTCATCTGAATAATACGGTATCTGGTTCCATCACTTCATGACAAATAGATGGGGAAAGAATAGAAACAGCAAGAGACTTAATTTCCTTGGGCTCCAAAATTACTGCAGATGGTGTCTGCAGCCATGAAATTAAAAGATGCTTGCTCCTTGGAAGAAAAGCTATGACCAACCTAGACAGCATATTAAAAAGCAGAGACATTACTTTGCCAACAAAGGTCCATCTAGTCAAAGCTATGGTTTTTCCAGTAGTCATGTATGGATGTGAGAGTTGTACTATAAAGAAAGCTGACTGCTAAAGAATTGATGCTTTTGAACTGTGGTGTTGAAGATTCTTGAGAGTCCTTGGGACTGCAAGGAGATCCAACCAGTCCATCTTAAAGGAAACCAGTCCTGAATATTCATTGGAACGACTGATGCTGAAACTCCAATACTTTGGCCACCTGATATGAAGAAATGACTCATTGGAAAAGACCCTGATGCTGGCAAAGATTGAAGGTGAGAGGAGAAGGGGATGACAGAGGATGAGATGGTTGGATGGCATCACCAACTTGATGGACAAGTTTGAGTAAGCTCTGGGAGTTGGTGATGGACAGAGAAGCCTGGCGTGCTGCAGTCCATGGGGTTGCAAAGAGTCAGACACCACTGAGCAACTAAACTGAACTGAATAATAAGGCGGGGGTGGGCATGGGGGTGTTGGGGTGGAATGTCAGGTTATTTTAAGGGGGTGGTTTTCAAAGGGACTTCCTGTTTGCAAAGTGAATGGTAAATTAATCAGTTCCTTGACTAATTCCCTACTAATTGTTTTCAGAATAACTGGTCATTTTCCATTCAAGCACATATTTAACTATTTAACATATTTAACTTTTGTTTTCTGCCCCCATACAAGTGCAGTTTTAATGCTGATGAGGAAATGCAAATCTAACTTGGTGCTTTTTAGGTGATGAGCTGTTTGCACCCAGCTCCCCGCCGTCCCCCGCCCCCTCCCCGCTCTGCGCCCCGCCCCTTCCCGCCCCAGGCCTGGCCTACCTGAGTCAGTTTGGGGAGTTGATATCTCCTTAGCGGACCTCTCACACACTGATTCATCCCTGGGGTGGGGGTGGGGCTGCAGGAATGCTGGTCATAAACCTAAAAATAAGCGCCTTTTCCGCCTAAAGTAAGAAATCAGTTCTTTGTTCTGGTAGGGTGTCAGAGAGGGCTGGGCTCAGCTTTCCGGCTGTTTGCAGAATTGGCGCTGAATCCTCATTCCAGTCCCTTAGCCCCCTGCCGTCATCTCTCCCATTCAACCTCGGCCCCAGGGCCCTGATCTAGAGCTCCCTGGAGAAGAGCAAAGACAGTCTTGAAACGCACAGGGTCACTTGGTCAAGACAGACACCCACATCCAGGGCTCTCACCATCTAGGACCCCGGGCAGCCAGCACAGCGTCAGCTTAAAAACTCTTCATGGGTCTATTTTTCAAACAGAAGAGAGAAAGGGAATAAACTCATTTTTCCTTGGGTGACCCCTGATTCCACTCTGACTTGCTCTTCCCACACCTTCCGTGTCCCACGAGGACTTCCGGGGTCCTGGCAAAAGGCCACAAAGCGCAGAGCTGGGTCTGAGGAGGGTCAGCCCACCTCTCAGCCCACCGCATGACCTCACGACCCCTCCCGACCCCTGGCTCGGCCCCCACACCCCCAACGCCTCAGCAGGCAGGCTTGGTCCGGTGGTGACCACCGCCCGGGGCTCTCTCCTGTCCACCTTCCCAGGGCCTGGATGGCCTTTGAGTAAACAGATAGCCCAGCGAGGTATGTGATCAATTAGCTTTGCTGAAAATACAATCATTTTGTTATTCCAAGCTGATGAGAAGGCCTCTTCGGCCTGCTCTCCCAGCCTCCACGTGCCAATCAGCCCGTGTCACCGATATAATTTTCCACATAAACACAACCTTTGTGCAACATCTACTCTTGTAAATAGATGTAATTCCCAAACCAAATAACGCACTTGAAGGGGAAATGGATATTATGCATGCAAAAAGAGAAGCCGGCGATTTTTACACTTTCCAGGCAACAAAAGATTACCCCTAATTGCACCGGGGGAGGGGGTGGGGGAGCGGTCGGGTGAGGGAGGCGGCGGCAGCAGCAGGGGATTCTGGGAAGCGGGGAGGCCAGCTTCCAGGCGGGGTTTTTTCCCTCCTTCAGCACATGTGTGAGAGCAGACCACCAGGAACTGCTTAACCTGGGATTTGTCCTGTTTAGGCATCGGGGAGAACGTGGTTGTTATTGTTGATATCTTAAAGGAAGTGGCAAGTTACTTAATTATACGGTTCGGTCTCCCTTGCCAGGAGGGACCCCCTCTCCAAACCCCAAACTGTACACATCCTGTTTCAGAAATGTCCCCCCGACATTCCTGGACGGGAATGGCCCCGGTAGGCCCGGGGAGTGTGTGAGTCCCTCTGAACTGCCCTAGTGAGCCTTTCTCAATGTTCTGCTCCCTTGATTCCTGAATTAGACTTTGAAAACAGCGGAAGTTCCCAGGCAGCCGGAGGGAGAATCCCCAAAGAACCCACTGTGTAATCCCAGCCAGGTTCTGGGCACGGGCTGCCTCCTGGGTCTCCCTGTGTCATGGAAACGAAAGCTGGGATGCCCCCTCCCATGCCTCTGGTTTCCCCATGTCTCCTGGTGTTGAAGGGGAAAAGCCCTTTGGGGTCACAATCAACCCCGGGTGCTGATCCCAGGCCAGCCATGGAGGGGGTGGGCAAGGGTGATCCAAAAGGGGTCAGCAGTTTACAGGAGGAAGCTGCAGGCTTGCGTCTCCCAGGACTTCCAGCCAGCCCCACTCTGGGCCTGGCAGTGTGATGCATCTTAGAGCTTTACCCGGAGGTGACATCTGGACAGTGACAGAGTCCCAGTAGATGTTGCTTACGAGGATCATGTCTGTCTTTTGCAAAGTTGCTTCTATCAGCATGTGAGTGATGCCATCTTGGTAGTGATGTTTTATTTCACCTAAGTTCAAAACAGTGAGTGAGGAGTCAGGGAAGGGGGTAGTATGGGCGAGCAGAGAGGAACAGGCAGAGTGACCACGGGGCTCCCTTCCAGAGGGGTGGGCAGGCCCAGTAACACTTCAGCTACAAAAGATTTTTCTTTCTGACCCCCCGCTCCCACCCCTCCCCTCCCCTCCCCCTGCCCATGAAACTCGGCCTAAGAACCCTTATCCCCCAGCTTCCATCCGTCCCGGGCTCCTGAAGGCCATCTGAAACTCATTAGCTGCTTGAAATGATTGTCATGGGAGCCCTTGATGGAGAACAAGAAAGGGAGAGGGGTACTTTTAAAGGACAGCAATCGGGACCCAAACGCTGGCAGATGTTTGAAAACGGGGCTGTTGAAGAGGGGCCACCTGGAGGCATGGGGGCCACTGCCGGGCCTGACACTGGGCCTGGCCCCACCTCCACACGTCTTTGTCTTGCAGCAGCTCCAGGAGCCCAGGCTCTTTTGCTGAGGAGGAAAGACCAGCGGCCCTGGCACACTACAAGCCGAAACGGGACGTCTGTGCTGGTCACTTGATTCAATTTCAACTTAATTCATGTACTTTGTAGATGAAGCGACTTTATAATAATGAAATCATCAGTTCAGTTCAGTTGCTCAGTAATGTCCGACTCTTTGCTACCCCATGAAAAATATTGGAATTATGAGTATACAATATTAAAATCATGGAACTAAGAATCGTGGAATTATAGATTCTTAAACTATAGAATTTGGAATTAAAAATATCTTTGCATTGTAGGATCTTAGAAACCTAGACTATTAGAGTATATTCAGAAATATAGACTGTTAGAGTTCTTTTTTTTAGAATTCTTAAAGTAATTTATAGAATTGCAGAAATGATTTAGATCCTTAGTAGCATAAAGCTTTAGAATTATGCAATTTTAGGATTATGGACGCAGCATTCTACAATACTAGAGCACTGTAGAGATTGGAAATATGGAAGATAAATTTATGGAAAGCTAGAATCATGGTCTTTTAGAATCATAGAAGGCAGGAGTGGTGGAATGTTAGAATATTAAATTAAGGAAACACTGAATGATAAGATCTTAGAGTCATAGAATATTGACATCATAGAATGGTGAAATTAGAAAGCCATAGACTTTTACAGTCATAGCAGTTTATAATTACAGACTTATTGGATTATAGACTCTTAGAATCACAGAGAATTAGACTCAGAGTGTCTGTTTTGTTAGAGAAGTATAGGATCTGTGAATTACAGAATTTTGGAATTAGACATAGCCTTTTAGACATAGCCTTGATGAATTTTAGAGGCAAAAAGGGATTTAAAGGTCATTTAGCCCTACTCATGGCCCTGCCCAAATCTTCACCTAAGTCTACAACACATACACACACACTCCTGTACTTATCTCTAGACAATGCAGTCTAATTTTTTCGTTCCTTGCATCTCCCTGAGCTGCCGACCCCCTTTCCTTCCTCCCCTCTCTGCTTTCTCTCATCATTACAAATTCCTTTTACCCTCTGTTTTTTTCTGGGACAGTTTGCTTTGGTCTCTGCAAATCATCCCGTGTCTTAACTCATCATGCTGGTGTCTTGCTGTTTCAATGATTAACGTATTGGTGAAATGAAGCTTTGGCCCCTTTGGGGTGGGGAGCAAGAGGGAGGGGCAGACTTGTGTGTCTGTATTTCTGTGGCCTCTGTCCCAGAAACAGCAGCGGACAGGTCCAGATTTGAAGCTCGGCTGCCCATTCCTTCTGACATGAGAGCCACAGCCGAGGCTGAGACTGGGAGTGTGGCCTATCTAGGTGAGAGGAGATTGGAAACTATAAACCATTTCATGCTTATTTGTTTTATGATCCTCATGGGCTGAGGTTTACACAAATCAGACAACATGTGGATTAGATAATTTGCTGGGAATTAACAGCCTCTGATGGTTATCAGTCTTGGGGGGTGACGGAAGCTGAGTGGATGAGGATGGTTCAGTGATGAGCTGATGATATGATGATATTATCATGTCCTCACTGGGGTTTGGAGAGATATGGGATCTTGTCACCGCCATAAATCCCCAGAGGGGGACAGTATATGTATGGCAGGGGGTGAATGGTAATACTCAGGATTTCATTACATTGTCAGGAATACTCTCAAAGCAGAGCTGCCAGCCTGAGTCACCCTGGTACTTAGAAAACATTCACTTCCTAGAGAATTTATCCCAAAACTCTGTAAAAGGACTAGGCAGAGACCATTTAAATATGGAACCTCATGCTTTTTATTCAAGCCCCGTAAAGAGAGACTCTGCCTAGTGGCTGCTTAAGTGGAGGCTACCTTCCTCGAAAAACCTTTTCTCTGGCTCAGCTCACGCACAGAATCCCCGTTTCAGGTTCGTCTGCAGCGCCCCAAGGCTCCTTAGGGAAGAACAGCTCGGGGTAGAAATGCTGAGAGATCTTGTGATTTTCCCCATAGCTGAAACTTCGTAAACAACCCCTTTTACCAATGTAAAATTTTTTCTTAAAATCAATTTAGTTTAGAAACTCCAAAGCCCCAAAAACAAACCGCAGTGTCCAGCTGGTTCTAGAAATACCGTTTCAAAGTAGCCAAAAATTTTTGCAAACTGAAACACTTGCCTGAGAGACTCCAGGGACATTCCAGGAGCACTAGCCCGGGCTTGCTGTGTGCCTTTAGGCAAGTAGACCTCCTCTCTGGGCCTTCTTAGGCCCACCTAGAGATAGGAAGTTGGATTAGATAATCTAAATGTGGGAGCAAAAATATTAGAAACAGGAAAAGAACAATTTGGCTTTGCTTCCTTCTAGTGAGTTGAATTTCAAATTAGTCAGGCCACTGTTTCTATTTATTTTTGAGGTAGTTCATCCAAGAATTACTGTTTTCATGGCTCTAGCTTTTGATTTCTGATGCTAAACAACGAAACCACGACCCCAAACTTCCTCAACTACTGACGGCAGCTTTTGTACACATTTTCAATGGTGCGGCATATTGGGTTAGCACAAATGGCGAACACTGTAGCCTTCTCAATAAGAAAGAAACAGAGTGGAAATGAGCTAATGGGAGGGCCAGCTGGGTGCCAAGAGGTCTTGCTATGTGACTCTCAGTTTCCCCACCTATAAAATGGGGACGGGAAGCAGGCAGGAGGATAGCAAAATATCATCTTCCTGCCCCAAAGCCAAGTCTGAGTTTCTGAGGCTTCAGCCCTGCTTCTAAGCCAGAGTGTGGGTGTATTGTGTCCTGTTACATCCACAGCTCCTCTGGGGCCACCCCTGCTGATCCTGGGGATGGGCGGGGTGGGGCGCAGAGAAATGGAGGGCCTTTACAAAAGGGGACAATGGCAAATCCCCAATTTGTGGACAAGTCCCTTTCACCGGGAGTCTGAAAGGCCGAGGAGGGGTGGGCAGGGTGAATGGGGCAAAGAGGGTAAGGACTCTCTTGTCAGGGCCCCATTGAAAGTCCCTGGACCTGTCAGCAATGAAAGGAAGTGAGTTAAAGAGGCAAATGAGGGGGCTGTGCTGGGGGCCCAGTGATCCCCCTAACACGGATGAGGAATAAGACTGGAAGGCTCGGGCCACATGGACAGCCAGGCAGGCAGGGCTGCCCTGTAAGGCTGCAGGACAGACCGCGGGCTGATTTGCCAGCTCCTTAATCAGGTTTTCCACTTTCTTGATGTGAAGGCCAATTTTCAACAATATTGTGTGTGCTCTCGGGGCAGTCACTGTGGGGTTTATGGCTGGAACATTTAAGACTGGATCTCTTTGGAAAGGCCAATGTCGGCAGGAAGGTTGAGGGGTGGGTTTGGTATCAGCTGGTTTGACAACAGATCCCGGACCTGTCCATTTAGCCAAAATATCCTGTCTGGACAGCCCCCAGCCAGCTGCTTTAGCCCCCCAATGCTCATGACAGACAACAGCTCAGCTCCTCCAACAAAGGGTCAGTTTAGACAAACAACAGGTCAGTACAACCAAAACAGTCAATCTAGTTATAAAAATGATGGGGGAATAGAGGCTACAGAAAAACGACAACATCAGTTCAGTTTTTTAAAAGCAACCATGCAGCTTCCTTGACTATTACATATGGAAACATCCAGTCAGTTCATGGACACAATTGCTCTGCCTTATTCAAACAGTCAACAACTTGGCCCGTCTAGAGGTGGAAACATTAAGAAACGACCCTTTGGTTGTTTGTTTGGAAACATTAAGAAATGACCCAGCCAGACATTCTCCAGCAGGGGGAATATTCCAGAGTCTTCTAAGTGTCACCTGAGGGGACTTGGAGCCCCCTGGGTATTTCCCCATGGCCCCACTACCTTCCTGGGCCCACTTGTATTAATTGCACTAAACAAAAACCAAAACTGAATTCAAACAAAACAAGGAGAGACTCTCCATCTATAAACATTTCTCAGTTAGCAGGTTAGGGAGAGAAAAGGACATAGTAACTTTCCTGCTTGTGAGAAGTAAGAGAGAGAGGAAGAATCAAAAGAGGTGTGAATGGGAGAAAAAAGGAGGAAGCAACAGGGAATGAATAGTGGAAATAGTGGAAATAATCTATCTAGTTTCTCGCATAGAGCACTTCACAGAACATACTGGACAGCGTACTTTGTATCCATTAACTTGGACCTACTCTTTGATAATTATGCCCGTTTTAAAGATGGGGAGACTGAAGTCTAGAGCAGCACAGTAACTTTGCCCATGTTCCCACAGTCAGTTGATGGTAGAGCTGGGTTTCCAGCCCCTTGTCTCATGCTGTGACTCTCAGAATTACAATGTTGTTAGAACTTGGAATCAAGCAGTCTCACCCCTCATTGTAGGGGTGAGGAAAGGAAGCTCAAGCAGAGGAACCCAGAATCCTTACCAAGAGAGCACAGTACTCAGGACATTTCCTGTCTCTGAGCTGAATGTCCCTCAGTGGCAGAAAGTTCTTCCTCGTGTCTAACCAGACTCTCTCTTGCTGCAGGGCCAGCCTGGAAGCTCCTTCTCGTGGCCAGTCTCTGGAGGTGTGCGTGCCAGGTACGCTGAGCCTGGGAGTGGGCTGAAAACCCTTTCTTCCCCTGAGGTAGCAGAGGGTCTGGATGGTGGAAGAGAGCCCAGAGGGCCGGCTCTATGTTTGGTGAGTAAACACTGGAGTCGAGTTTCTGGCCTGTCACTCCGCAGCCTTTCAGCGAGTGAGAGGCCAGGTGGGCCAGAGGGAGTTCCCACTGGGGGCGCATGAAGAGGCCGGGTCTGCCGGGCTGGAGCCTGGGGAGGGCCGGCTCTGGATAGCCAGCAGAGTCAGCCTCTGCAGGCCGTGGAACTTCACACCTTTGAAAGGCTCTGGAGCGGCCTGCAGGAAAAATAAACTGTTCCTCCCATCCGTGGCCAGCCGGCCATCCTTGGGGGCTCCCCATCGTGCACACGGAAACCCTGTAAAAGGGCCCAGTGTTTCCTTTTCCACTCCCCAAAAGGATGCGTGTTGGGCCTCGCGAGGACGGCTGGGCTGGGCGAGAGCTCTCTGTCCACGGCCAGCAGGCCTGGTTCCAGCCTGACTCCTGTGGGATAAGCCACCCGGCTCTTCGAGCCTTGGTTTACACATCTGGAAAACAGGGGGAAAAAAAAAAAAAAAAAAGCCTCCCTTAGAGTTTGACTCTGTGTGTGCTTCATGATGAAGCAAGTCCAGTTTCCTCTTAGAGCCTTAACCTCCGGCTTTGTAGAGTGGGATGGCCACCTCTATGGTCAGCGTTCAGTGAGGCAAGGTGTGAACACGATGCCTGGCACGCAGAAGGTTCTTCCTCTCATCCTCCTTCCCGTTTAGCCTCGCTCTGCGTCTCAGGTGCCTCATCTTACAAATGGGAATGATAATGACCTACAGGTCGAGAATGCTATGAGGATAAAGGTGATGCCACAAGCATCTGATGAGCATTGCAGTGCCACAGAGCTGTAGGAAAGTTGGAAAGCAAGCAGAAAGAATACAAGGGTCACAGGGCCCCAGGGTTAACACAGAAAGTCTCATACTAGGGCATGGTTCTGGTCTCGTCCGGCGATGGCTCAGGCAGGGGTGTTGGGAGCCTTGAGGGGAAAGGGAGGTCCTTGCTGCTTGTTGGCACCAAGGAGGACTTCCTGGAAGAGTGTTCTATCCAAAGGAGCTTAGTCTTTCCACTCAGGTCTAGTTTGCTGTAGATGCTTGGCTTCCTTGATGCCTCAGACAGCAAAGAGTCTGCCTGCAATGCAGGAGGCCCAGGTTCTATCCCTGGGTTGGGAAGATCCCTTGGCAAAGGGAATAGCAACCCTCTCCAGTATTCTTGCCTGGAGAATCCCAAGGACAGAGGAGCCTGGCAGGCTACAGTCCATGGGGTCGCAAAGAGTGGGACACTTTAACTTTGCAGCACAGACTACTGCTTGCTCCCAGCAAGTTGGGAGATGCCCCAGAAGTGGCCTCATTCTCCCACCAGGGCTTTTCAGAGCCTGGAGCGGACAGTCACAACTAAGACCAAGAGGTGGACAGAACAAGAGCAGATTCCAGTGGGATCTCTCCAGAGATAGTAAGTGCCCTGTCAGCGTGTGTCAGCAGGGGCTGGGGGACCCCGTGACAGGTACGGAAGAGGGACCATGGCCCTGGGTGAGAGGTGGGAATATCTGGGAGCTGGCTTTGAAATCAGGCACACCTGGACTCACGTTCCCACATTGCAATTCACCCTGGGTGACCTTTGGTTAGCCTCCTAACCTTTGTAAAGTCTCAATTTCCTCATAGGTAAATTGGCAGTAATTCCTACTTCAAAGAGTTGTTTTGGAGATTAAATGAGATAATGCATGTAAAGCATTTAGCGGAGTGTCAGAAAAATGCAGGCTTTCCCTGTTGCCACGGAGAGGAAGGTCTAGCAGGCAGATTAGGGGGTTAGAATTCTCTACTCTTGAGGATTCTGAAATCGGAGACTGTTTCCATTTATTTAACAGCACACTTACATAATGCTTGTGCCAAACGGTTTTCTAGGGGTTTTACAAATATTTGCTCACTTAATCTTCACAACAACTCCATGAGATCAGGACTGCTATTACCCCCAATTTTTTTTTTTAAAGAAATTTATTGGGGTTGTTGATTTACAATGTTGTATTCGTTTCTGCTATACAGCAAAGTGAATCAACCATACATATACATATCTCCACTCTCTTGTAGATTCTTTCCCCATGTAGGTACCTCTAATTTATAGATAAAGAAGCTGAGGCAGAGAAAGACAAGTTACCTGCACACAGTCCTGCAGCTGAGGAAGAGGCAGAGCTGAGCCTGGACACTGGTTCCAGAGTCTGTGCGCAGAGAAGTCTCAGACCACCTGATTCTAAAACTGCTCCATGTTCCTGGGATTCCAGAGAGCTCAATAGTATGGGACTTTTATTAATAAAAAATGGATGACAAGTTTTGAGAGCAGGAGTGGGTACACTTTTTCTGTGAATGGCCAGACAGGGGCTTCCCAGGTGGCGCAAGTGGTGAAGAACCTGCCTGCCAATGCAGGAGACATGAGACACGGGTTTGATCCTTGGGTTGGGAAGATCCCCAGGAGGAGGGCATGGCAACCCACTCCAGTATTCTTGCCTGGAGAATCCTGTGGACAGAGGAGCCTGGTGGGCTACAGTCCATGGGGTCGCAAAGAGTTGGACACGACTGAAGCAACTTAGTATACCATGCAAACCATAAGCTCACTGTTACAATTCCCCAGCTCTGCTGTCATAGACAATAGCTAAGTGAGTAGGTGTACCTGTGTTCTAATAAAACTTCCTTCACACACATACACACAAAAAAAACAGGTGGCAGGAGGCTCTGGCCTTTGTGCCACAGTTTGCTGGCCGCTGTTTTCGAGACAGAGCTCAGGGGCCTTCTGCTCACTGAGCACTCCGATGGGGACTCCCAGCAGAGCTGAGTCTTTGGAGAGGCAGAGGGGTGGCTCCCTGTGTGTGGGTGCCTCTGAGTGTGGCTCGCTCTTTCTGTCCTGGAGAGGCTGTTAAAAAGGCTCCTCTTTCCAGCAGCGGAGCCTCATTACTCACGGGCTGGAAAACGATGTTAATTTCCCCCAAGCGGGAAGCAGCTGCACTTGTGAGCCGGGGCTCATTTTGCTGCATGAATATTTATGGCATGTCCCTTAATTAAGCCCAGAAATCAAATTTACCTTGTTCACGGGGGCCACAGAGGACTATAAGGCCATGTCAGGAACCAGCCTCTTGCACTTGTGAAGTAAGGTTGCTAACGAAACATTTATGTCCAGAGGCGTGTGGTGGCCAGGGCCAGTGTCCACAGGCCTGGCACAATTGGGCGCTCTCTGGCAGGTCAGGCACCCTTGCTATGGTCACATGCAGGGGTAGAGGGATACCTCAGCCACCTTGCTGAGCCCTGCTGCGTGGCTACTGTCCCCAGTTTTTGTGGGTGACATAGAGGTGGCCCCAGGCCAGAGCCCCCAAAATGCTTTTTGTTTTCTGACTCCAGGATTTACGATTGGCCTCAAAGGTCACTCTAGTGGCAACAGCTCGGGGAGGGAGAGCCCCTGGCTGGGAGCTGGGTGTGCTTTTCCCCTGACACTTGATCCTGTACAACGTGGGCAGGCTCACCAGCAATCTAGCCTCAGTTGCCCCATCATCACAATGATGAAGGAAATCATGGGATCACCAGCATCATGGAGTCTTCACTGAGCCTCAAGGCAGGCAATGGAAGAGAAAATATTTAGGGGAATGGTTCCCCAAAATTCTGGGGTTTCCTTTGCCTCCGCCCCCCCACCACTTAAACCCCTTAAACCCAAGGGCTGAGGAAAGCCCACTCTCTGCCCAGCTCAGTAACCTTGAGAGTTTCCGGAAACCATAAATCTTGGCTTTTTTTCGAGGGGTTCTGTCTCCAGAGACCTGCTTGGGCCCTCATATCCTCTTCTGAGGAGCCAATAAACCAAGCAAATATCATAAAGCTCCTCCCCCAGCCTGAGCCCTGATGGAATCAGAGGTGGCATCAGGAAGGCCGAGTTTCAGAGCACGACCATCAATCAAGTTGAACCTGAAACCTCCCTCTTTTCATTCCAGAAAAATGGAACTTGCCTTTGGTTTCTCTCTGCTGTTGTCTTTTTCATTGTTTTCCTCTTTGAACTTTCCACAGCACCTGAGAGGTCCCACCCTGTGCTCCTGCCCCACCTCCAGGCTGCTGGTGGGGACCAGGCCAAGAAGGATGATTTCCTAAGGTGGGTCCAGGTGTGCAATCATCCCTGGGCCTTGGCAATCAGCACACCTTGTAAATTCGAAAGTCAACAAGATGTGAAAGCAGTGAGGACCTCCAGGCTGGAGAGAAGGAAGTTGGGGGGTGAGGGTGGGTCAGTTAAGGATGGCTTTAGTGCCCTCTGTCTTTCCTGACGAGCCTGCCCCACCCCTGGAGCCCTGGGATTTCCTGCTCTCACTGTCCACTTTCACATGCTGAGCTCGGACCTGGTCACAACAACAGCCCAGACCCTGAGAGCACCCTGAGAGGCCTCTCTCTCACGACCTCTCACTACAGACAGGGAGGCTGCAAATATAGGGTGGGCTTGGCAAGGTCAGTGTCAGGGCAGGTGTAGTGGCGATAACACTGGGTTGGGGTCAGGAGGCCTGGACTCTGGTTGTTGCTTTGGCTGAACCCAGACCAGGCCACACACAGAGCCCTGATCCCCCTCACTGTTGAGCCCTAACTGCAGGTTGCTGCCTTGCCTTCCAACCACAGATCAATGGGAGGTAGGAGCAAAGACCACAGCCTCCAGTGGCCCATCTCAACCACAGGAACCACTTACTGCTCTTTCTACCCAGGACACCGTCTTCACTGAACAAGGATGCCATGCTCTTACTGCTTTGGAGGTTTGATGCAATGGGCCCTTCAGAGGAGTGACTTTGGGAAAGTCTCTGTACTTCAGTTTCCTCACCTGTAAGTAGATGGGAATTATAATTTGCTCCCCACCACCTCCCATTCTCTTGGTTTCTTATGAGGATCAAATGAGATACTGATTATGAAGGCACTTTATTAGCTGAATGTTATTACAGATGAGAGAATGTTTTGAAATGATCCCATTGTTTTTGTCATTATTGGATGTCTCATCTCCTTCCTGGCTAGCCAGAGGATCTGATCCCCTCTAGAGACCTAGACCCAGGAGAAAGTTCAGTCCAAGCCAAGATGAGGCCAAGAGTTCTGCCAGGGCCCTACAGGGCCCAGAAAACTCGAGGACCTGCAGAGTCAGATGGCTGAGCATCCTTTGTCCTTGTTAAGAACCAAGTCTATGGGTTGGAACAGTGGCACCACATAGCTGGCACCCACTTAGTTCGTCGGTTGGTGCTAATATGGGCCCACAGGTGATCTCAAAGGATTTGGGTGCCTAGGCTTGGGCTCTGCCTCCCCACAATCCCACAGAAACCCCCAGTCTCTGCCTGAGAGACCGGGGAGGCTCTACTGGGTCCTGGACACACAGGTTCCTCCTACACCTAAACACTCTCCTGATTTCCACTAGCTTATGTGTTTTGGGGAGGAAATGTAATTCACAAGCTTCTGATTCATTTGCATTAGAGCCATCACAAAGCTTTGTAAAAGCCATTTGGATCCTGTTGGAGAATCTTGGGGCTTCCTAGGTGGCGCTAGTGGTAAAGAACCTGCCTGCTGATGCAGGAGATGTAAGAGATGTGGGTTCACTCCCTGGGTTGGGAAGATCCCCTGGAGGAGGGCATGACAACCCACTCCAGTATTCTTGCCTGGCAAATCGTATGGACAGAGGAACCTGGTGGGCTACAGTCCACAGAGTTGCAAAGAGTCAGATATGACTGAAGCGACTTAGCATAGGAAACCTAAGCCATTTTTGAAGGCCCTTTCCTTCTCTCAGGGAAAAAAGGAAGTCATACTGCTCCAGGGACACCCAGCGGAAAACATTCAGTACTTGCTTGCCCCACTGGGCTCTGCACAACTGGAAATGAAAGACTCAAGTCATTCTCCCTTGGAGCGCAACAAACCCTAATTCTTTAATTGTTTTGGCTGTACTCTGTGGCATGCGGGATCTTAGTTCCCTGATCAGAGATCAAATTCAGGCCCTCCACTGAAGCGTGGAGTCTTAACCACTGGGCCTCCAGGTAAGTCCCCAGCAAGCTCTTATGCCCAGCAAGCAGAACCCTCCATGATTTGACCCAAGCGATCTGTATAGCAGACAGCTCTTAGCAACCTACCAGGAAGGGACTATTTGCAGTCGGAATCCTGTGATGTTCATTGCAGCCTCTGTCATGCTGTTCCTTCACTGTGACTACATTTCTTTCCTGCTATTCCTAAAATTTTATCCGTTCTTTGAGGCCCAACTCCAACCCAGCCTCAACTTTCCCTTGATCATTTTGAGTAAAGCAATATGCAGCTCAGATTTGGTACTAAGTGACAGCAGTAAGTGTTTATTGAAGAATCAGAGAGTGAACAGACAGATGGAATGGATAGATGACAGGGCCTCAGATGATGTTTCTCTATATTTTCTTCTTTCCTATTTTTCTTTTAAAACGTGCCAGGGCCAGAGTTTGGCACGTGCAGAGGTTTGCCAAATACCTGAAGGAATGAATAAGCATTAGTAAATGAATGGATACAGGAGTTTATTTATAGAGTATGATTTTTTTTTTTTAAACTGCACAGCATGGAAGATCTTAAGTTCCTGATCTGGGATTGAACCTGCACCTCCTGCATTGGGAATGTGAGTCTTAACCACCGGACTGTCAGGGAAGTCCCTAGGGCATGTTCTATGGGCCAGATGCTGGTGTGACAGCTGGGAATAAGTCATGCATTCAGCCCTCATGCCCTTACATTTCAGCTGAGAAGTCAGGCTGACACAGAGAGTTGCATAATTCATTTCTTATTTAGTTTCTTTTGTGATAAATGCCACAAGGGAGGAAAACTAGTGAGTAAATAACTGAGTGAGGGAGGGATGAGTGAAGACAGGACTAAGCAAACAGACTGAGGGAGGGAATGAATATATAAATGAATATCAAGGAGGACAAATGAAGGAATGAAGGAATGATGAGTAAAGACTCATCAGCGACAAGGGAAAGTATCCATATCACATGATCCAGGGTTATGGTCACGAGGACAAGACCAAGAAGCCAGAGTTGCCAGAGGTCAACCCCTTCGACTCCCCTGGGGGCAGAGGCAGCAGGCTAGGTGGGATGGGCTCCCAGGCCAGTGAGCTGGGTCCTCTGCAACCTGAGGTCAGCATCACTACCTCAGCACCTCCAAAACTGCAAGTTGGACTTAGAAAGGTCTGAAGACTTTAACATGGAGAATCTCTGGGCATTGCAAGGTCTGATTGTTTGCTTAGCACGTGGAGTAAACCTCAAAGCTTTTACAATCACGTGCAGCATTACTCATAGCCTCTATAGTGACGAATCAGAGTGAGAATAGGAAAGGGGCCTGCCCAAGGCATATCACCAAACCCCTGACTTCAAGGTGCCTTAAGGAGTCTTTGCTGGGATGCACAAGGTCTCTTATAATCCAGCCCTCTTTTCATCTCTGACCTCTTCTCCTAATCCTCTCCCCAGGCACATGCTTGCCCCGAGCCTTTGCACTCCTGTTTCCCTCTGCGTGGAGGGTATCCCAGATATCTGCAGAGCTGGCCCTCTCAGGGCTTTGCTCAAAAGCTACCCTAAGGCTTTCTGTGGCTCTGCATCTATAATTTTGTCACTGACCTCTTCCTTCTATATCTCCTTAACCTGCTTTGATTTTTCTCCATAGCACTTATCCTGGAAAATGTCAGTTTTCATTCCAATCCCAAAGAAAGGCAATGCCAAAGAATGTTCAAACTACTGCACAATTGCACTCATCTCACATGCTAGCAAAGGAATGCTCAAAATTCTCCAAGCCAGGCTTCAACAGTACGTGAACCGTGAACTTCCAGATGTTCAAGCTGGATTTAGAAAAGGCAGAGGAACCAGAAATCAAATTGCCAACATTCATTGGATCATCGAAAAAGCAAGGGAGTTCCAGAAAAACATCTACTTCTGCTTTATTGACTATGCCAAAGCCTTTGATTGTGTGGATCCCAACAAACTGTGATTCTTCAAGAGATGGGAATACCAGACCACCTTACCTGACTCCTGAGAAATTTGTATGCAGGTCAAGAAGCGACAGTTAGAACTGGACTTGAAACAACAGTCTGGTTCCAAATTGGGAAAGGAGTATGTTAAGGCTGTATACTGTCACCCTGCTTATGTTACTTATATGCAGAGTACATCATGCGAAATATCAGGCTGGATGAAGCACAAGCTGGAATCAAGATTGCTGGGAGAGATAACAATAACCTCAGATATGCAGATGATACCACCCTTATGGCAGAAAGCAAAGAGGAACTAAAGAGCCTCTTGATGAAAGTGAAAGAGCAGAGTGAAAAAACTGGCTTAAAACTCAACATTCAAAAAACAAAAATCATGGCATCTGGTCCCATCACTTCATGGCAAACAGATGGGGAAACAATGGAAACAGTGAGAGACTTTATTTTTCTGGGCTCCAAAATCACTGCAGGTAGTGACTGCAGCCATGAAATTAAAAGATGCTTGCTCCTTGGAAGAAAAGCTATGACTAACCTAGACAGCGTATTAAAAAGCAGAGATATTACTTTGCTGACAAATGTCCATCTAGTCAAAGCTATGGTTTTTCCAGTAGTCGTGTATGGATGTGAGAGTTGGACTATAAAGAAAGCTGAGTGCTAAAGAATTGATGATTTTAAACTGTGGTGTTGGAGAAGACTCTTGAGAGTCCCTTGGACTGCAAGGAGATCCAACCTGTCCATTCTAAAGGAGATCAGTCCTGAATGTCCATTGGAGCAACTGATGCTAAAGCTGAAACTCCAATACTTTGGCCAGCTGATGCAAATAACTGACTCATTGGAAAAGACCTTCATGCTGGGAAAGATTGAAGGCAGGAGGAGAAGGGGCCAACAGAGGATGAGATGGTTGGATGGCATCTCTGACTCTATGGACATGAGTTTGAGCAAGCTCCAGGAGCTGGTAATGGACAGGGAAGCCAGGTGTGCTGCAGTCCATGGGGTCACAAAGAGTCAGATGCAACTGAGCAACTCAGTTCATGCATCTGACTCTTTGTGACCCCATGGACTGCAGCATGCCAGGCTCCTCTGTCTAATGCTCTGTAGATTTTTCTTATTTTGTTGATCCTGTTTTTTCTTCTAGGATGCCGACTCAAGGAGGGCAGGGGTTTTGTATTGCTTTGTTCCCTGCTATATCCCCGCAGCTGGCATATAGCCTGCCCACTAAATATGTAATGAATAGATAGGTGCCCACTGCATATGTATGTACTGAATGGATAAATGGAGTGAAGTCTCCAATCCAGCCTCTTCTAAAAGCTGCTATCGCTATTTTGTCTTGCTTGGACATTGCAACAACCTCCTTGACCCTTAGCCTCTTCCTCACCCTAGCCTTCTCCCTGAGCTCTCAGGCTTGTCTTGACCCCCAGATGCCTCTTTGATCCAGGGTGCTTTCTTCTATGATAACTATGACCACATCATTCCTCTTCTGGAAACTCTTTCCTCTCCCCATTTTCTTCTCTCTGGATTCTGTCTTTCCTGATCCTGTAAAATGACACACAAGATTGACATACCACAAAATGACATACCACACACAGAAAGTGGTAGGTACTGTTATCCCTGACGCGAAGGCATCGGTTTAAAGTTGTGGTGAGGAGGGAGGGGACTGTTTCAGGGTGTGGGGGGTGTGCAAACAGCATGGCAAGCACGTGGGGATGGCAGCTGGGTGGCACGAGCAGAGCGACTGTGGTAGACTGGGCTTGCCGGTGGGCTGACTTCAGTAGGAGAATCCTGACCACTGGGTGAGAGAAGCAGTTGGATCGGATCCCAGAAGGTATTGACTACAAAAGCAAGGAGCTCTGCCCCGTTCTCTAGGCACAGGAAACCTCTAAGTGCTCCTTCACCGACTTCGAACAGTTTGCAAACCTGCTGAGGAGCCAAGTGCTGCGGTTGTGACTTTCATACAGAGGGTTCAGGAGAACCCTTATAACAGTCCTTTGAGATCTGTGTTACTGGCTCCCTTTTATGTATGTGGAAACCAACACTCCAGAAAGGTCGAGTAACTTTCCCCAGACAACCAGATACAGCAGAAATTTGAAACCACGTGACCTGAGATCTTTGTGTCTTTTTGTCCCCTAGGAGCGTTTGTTATTTTTTGTTATTTAGTCACTCAGTCATGTCTGACTCTTTATGACCCCATGGACTGCAGCCTGCCAGCCTCCTCTGTCCATGGGGTTTCCCAGGCAAGAATGCTGGCGTGAGTTGCCATTAACTTCTCCAGGGGATCTTCCTGATCCAGGGATTGAACCCACGTCTCCTGTGAGTCTACTGCTTTGCAGGTGGATTCTTTACCACTGAGCCACCGGGGAAACCCTCCCCCAGAGGCCTGCATGCACGCATGCTAAGTCACTTCAGTCCTGTCCGACTCTGTGCGACCCTATGGACAGCAGCCCTCCAGGCTCCTCTGTCCATGGGATGCTCCAGGCAAGAATCCTGGAGTGGGTTGCCATTTCCTTCTCCATCCCCAGAGGCCTAGTGCTCATCAAATGCTTGTCGACTGAATTCCAGTTTTGCCACAGAGCTATCGTCAACACCCAGGAGGGTGATGATGCTTCACCCTAACAGCGGCGCCTTCCTTCTTCCCAAAGCAGCCTCCAAAGCTTCAAGCTGCGAACTGCGCCTTCACACCACCTTCTGTGGCTTTGGGAGTCAAGGGGAGAATTCACAGTACTTTGGAAAACACATTTTCTTTTAAGGAAGAATTTTTTGTTTTCATTTCAAACAGCCCTGGCTGGTGACGAGTGGTGAGGAAAGGTGCCCTGTTTTCCATTCTCACACCTATTTTCAGGTGGGGGCAGGGAAGGCTCCGGCCCAAAATGTTATTTCAAAATCTTTCCGGGCCTTGCAGCTCCATTTCCAGGCCACATGCCTCAAAGAAAAGCACAGTTTCCCATGACGTCGTGTTTTGCCCTTTCTGGTCTGAGCACCTTTCAAAGGGGGACAACCCAGCGTGTTCCAACATTCCCTCCTGCCCCATAAATAGAGCTGCATCGTGTGATGTAGGGCGCCCAATGGCCCTGCTCCCGATAGGCATGCTTGCCAAGAGCCGCAAACTCAGGCTGCTCCTCCCAGGCCCTCAAGAGATAGAAGACAACATGTGTGACATGAATGCTCCCTGCCCGCTCTCTGCCATCTGAGGCACATTCCTGAAAGGAGCAAGGCCAGCAAAGTCTTGTCATATGTCGGGGGTGTGAACAGAGGTAGATGACATGCTCCCTGCCAGGGACGGCCACGTTTAGACACTCCCGGATAGCCAGCTGCCACTTTATTAACAGAAAGTATCCCCATCTGAACCAGGCTGGGAAAGAAAATATTTATGCTTGCCTGTCAGGAGGACCTTCATTTTTCTTCCAAGGGAGCCAGCCAAGGTGCTGGCCCAGGGATGAAGGAATGTGACATGTCTGTGGGGCTGCTCCAAGCTCTTCTCTGGCCTGGGGTTGATGGAAACTCCAGAATATCCACAGGAGAGCTCTAGACAAGTACGAGGGGCTTCAGGAGGACTGGATGTGGGAGCCCAAGCGAGGCAGGGCCAGGGCAAACAGAACACACCCTGGACCCTGTTAAACTGTGAATGAGATATCTGGGTATGGATGTGGAGGCTGCAATTAGAGATCCTGTCCAAATGCACCTTGAAGTGATTCCAGTATTGACTAAAACCATGGAGTTACATTAATCTGAGGAGTGACTTTGTATGGAGAATAAAATAATCTTGCCTCCTTAGAAACTGTCAACACAGCAGCTGAACTCGTCACTTAAGCTGGGCACATATTAAAACTACTTTGTGTTATTGTTTTGATCATGGTCATTATTTTATACAAAAGTCACAACCAATTCTTTAACATTTCAGGGATACATGTGGATCTGAGCCTGGGAAACCGTACTCCTGGAGACAACTACACATACCAATGATGGTGATTGAGTAATAAGGCTCAGAGCTGCACAAGCCACGTGGCCCTGGGGAATGGAGGCTTTGGCCTCATGGGCATAGCAGGATGGAGAGGCTCACCTCCCCTAACTCCCAGTGCTAGATGGCTTATTCCCAACAGAACATGCATATTGGAGTTAGAAGTATGTTACTTGCTCAGTCATGTCTGACTCTTTGCGACCCCATGGACTGTAGCCCTTTAGGCTCCTTTGTCCATGGGATTTTCCAGGCAAGAATACTGGAGTGGGTTACCATTCCCTTCTCCACGGGATCTTCCCTACCCAGGGACTGAACTCTGGTCTCCTGCATTGTAGGCAGATTCTTTACTGTCTGAGCCACCAGGGAGTCAGGAGACCTGGGTCCAAATCCCAACTCTACCTTGTAGAGTTGTGCAACTAACTCTGAGCACCTTATTTAAGATTTAATCTCCCTGATACGATGGAGCTAATAAATGTCTCCCTCAGGGGGAAGGGGGCTATCTTGAGAATAATGTGTGCCAACTACCTCTGTAAAACACTCAGCACAGTGAGAGCTCAGTAAGTGATTCCAGAAGCAGTGGTGGGAGAAACACCCATTACTCCCCATCTAGAAGTGTGTCAGTAATTTTTGCTGATACGTGAATTAATATTTGCAAATGTGTGCAACTGTAATTCCTAGTTCATACCTGTATTAGTCTACTTGGGCTGCTATAACAAAAAACCACAGATTGAGAGGTTTAAACAAAAGACATTTATTTTCTCATGGTTCTGGAGGCTGAAAAGTCTAAGAGCAAGTTGCTGGCAGATTTGTTTCTGACTTGCACTTGGCCACCTTCTCACTGTGCCCTCACATGGTACAGAGAGCAGCTCTCATCTCTCTTCCTCTTCTTATAAGAACACCAATCCCCTCATAGGGGCCCCACCCTCATGATTTCATCTAACTTAATTGCCTCCCAGAGGCCCTACCTCCTAATACCATCACATTGGGGGTTGGGATTTCAACATATACATTTTGGGGGAGGACACAAATATTCAGTCCATAACAATATCTGTATGTGACATGTTAATTCATATCTGTATCTGCTTATGAACTGGTGTATTGTCTTAATGTCCACTTATGTTTTGTAAGCTAAAACATAGAACAATGGTGGAACAGAGGCTTATATACTTATGTACACATGTGTAGACCTATGTGTACATGAGAGCCTGGCACAGGTTGAAGTCATGGGCTTAGGCCGCCTGTGCAAGTGATCCATGTGTGATATGTGTACACATGTGTATATAAGCCTGGGAAGGGCATGACTCAGACTGCTGTAGGCAGCTGCCCTTTAGCCCAGCCTGGCAGGGCTCCTGCTCCTTCCAGCCCTTAGCAGCTGCTGAAAGGAAGTGGACAGAGGGGCTTGGAGGCTCTCTGGGACCAGGGATCTGTCAAGCCTGAGATCCTCAGCTGCAGGTCTGCCTGGTCTACGCTGCAGAGGAACCCCAGCCTGAGGGCACAGTGTGCCTGGAGAGGGGACATGGAGCCTCTCTTTGACGTGGGGAACTTTATCTGCTCATCTTCATCCAGCAGGAGACCCATCTTCACCTATTCAAATGAATCATTTATCTCATTTAGAGCCTTCCAAGCTTCAGCCCAAATGACATTTGCTTAGCAATTGGCCTGTTTGAAAAGCCGCTGTATTAGAGCCAAACACTGCACCATCTTTCTGAGCTGGGGGCATGGGGAGACAGGCCCGTGGGATACAGCAGGAGGGAGGTGGGGGTGTTCAGTCGGTCAAGGATCCTACGGAAACAGGCAAACACATTATCCACTCCAATACAGGCAATCCCCACCCCCCTCCCCCAGGGTGGCTAATTAGCTGGTGGCTGCCCCGGCTCTGTACTTGACTTGCAGAATTAGAATGCTCAGCACAGAGATCCATGTTTATGCTCAAAATCATTGTCCCTCTTCCCCAACCAGGAGAGGAGCTCTGACTGTGAGTTCTGGGTCCTGGAGACTGCTCAAGTGGCATTTCAGGGGCCTGGATGGAGCTCCTCCTCCATAGAAACTCTTGCTCTGTTGGAGGCCTCAGAAAATGGCAGGCTCACCAATGCAGGCACACAGGATATATCCACACACGAGCATAAAGTCTCCTCGTGTATGTAAACATGATGCTGAGGCACCGCCACAACGAATTCACACAGAGGCATAGGTACCCGCCCTCGGAGACACGCATATGCTCCCAGCACATCTGTTCACAGACACCCAGAGACACACAAGGAAACACGCCTGCACCTGTGCATGCAGACACATGCCTAGACTTAGAGGTACGTGGTACATACACCTTCACAGGCTCCCTGGAACAGGACACACGTGGAGAAGGAGAAGCTGCTTAAATCTGTAGAAACAAAAATTCTTAGAACCTAACCTCAGTGATTCTCATCAGCATCAGGTATGAGAATCAGGTATGGGATTATATGTGAATGATACACCAGAGGAGATAGCTGGTATCAGATTCAGAAATCAAGCAAATCAGAATTCTATCACAATCACCAGGGAGTTTTATATAAATCCTCATACCGGGCTCCCCCAGAATCTGATAAGCCACTGGCTTAGGCTTGTGATATAGGGGTAATGTGGTGAATTTTAAAATGTTCCCTTGTATAATGAACAAAGAACAGTTTTATCATTAAAAATAAAATTAAATGGTGCCTTGCTGACTCTTAGGAGAAAGACCAGTTTGATTGAGAACTGTTAGGACTTTTTAAGGGATGGCTTTTTCATTTTGTTTTTTCAAGAACGCAGAACAATTCTGAACTTTTTCCTAGTTGGCTTCCTTATATCTTTATTGAACAGATAGGAATGGTGACGACAGATACACCTTGTCTAGATTTTGATTCAACTACAGACGTTTCAGATTCACTGTCTAGCCTGGAGGTCCCACCCCTGCCTTCTACAGAGAAGGAAACAGGCCCAGGCAGGGCAAGCTACTGCTCAAACTCATCCAGCTATTAGTGGTTTCTGTGCGCTAATGTATGGCACGCACACAGTAGGAGCTCAGCAAGTGTTAGCTGCTATATTATGATGATTATTGTTAATATTATCGCTATTCTAATCATAAGTCATCGTCACCAGCAGAGCAGGACTAAGAATCCAGATCTTCCTCCCGTCCGGTTTATGGTCTTAGGATGTCCTTGCCAGCTGAGAAGACACTTGAGGGGGCGGCAGAATCTGGGCACCCTGCCCAGGCCCCTCTTCTCTAGTTACGCTCCTGTTTGAGGTTCTCCAATCCTTCCAACTCCCAGGCAGAGGGGCAGAGGATGGTTGCCAGGAGTGGTAAGGGTGGCAGGATGAACTTTCCCTTCTGACAGTTCCCGCTGTCAGTCAGGGCTTCAAAGGACAGCGCTGACTTCTGCTATGTTGGGAGAACTATGCTGCCTTCAGATATACAACTTTTGCTGTCCTCTGGGAGAACAGAGAAGCTGCAGGTATCAGGACTGGGAGCTCCCTTTCTCTGCGCGGCTCCCTGGAGAGTTTCTTCAGGCCAAGGAAAGCTTTGTTCTAACCACTTCTCCCCGAGCCAGCGCTGCTGGGTGGTCTAGGGGCAGAAGGGCAGAATGGGGGTGGGCAGGGCAGGCCCTGGGTGCGGAAGTATGGGGTCCAAGACTAGGGCTGGGGTGGGCTGGGGTGGGGGAGGAAGGGGGTGGGATCTGTGTGTGGGGGCTTGTGAGGGCTGGTGCAAAGGGAGAGCGGAGGTCCGCACAGGAAGGTTTGGAGGCATCGAGAGTGGGAGGGGCCAGCAGATGACAGAATCATGGGAGGGACCAGGAATTTAGGTGGGGGGGGGGGGTCTGCCAGGGTGAGCGCACAGACGAAGTCCCCCTCCCTAGATTCTGCTGTCCCAGGTGGCTAGCGGGAAGGGTCCACCGCGTGGCGCTGAGCCCCCCGTATTTTGTGTCTGAGGCTCCAGAACATATGGCCGACCCGTCCCCCCTTCTCCCCCCACCCCCGCCGAAGGGCTGCCATTTGGAACGCATTTGCAGACACATGGATTGTTTTTAAGTTAATGCTTTTTAATTCACTCTGTTTCCCAGTTGTCGTTTTTTATTGAAAAGGCGGATTCTGCCGGTGTGTGTTCCTTTGCGGGGGCGGGGTGGGGGGTGCTTCACCAACAGAGATCCGAGGAGAGGCAGAGACAGAGACAAAGGCGGTGCGAGACACCGGGCAAGGAGTCAATAGGGTCAGAGAGCGAGAAAGAAGAGAGACGGGAAACGGGAGCCGGGACAGGGGGACACACAGAGACCCCAAGAAAGGGGAAGGGAGGGAAGAGCAAGTGTGCTGAGAAATCCTGCTCCGGGGGATCCAGGGCGGACCCTGCCACCTCCAGCTCCTGGGGCTTTCTCCGGCTCTCTGGTTCCCTTCCGCGTAGACTAGGCGAGTTGGGCGCCGGGAGTGGACTGGAAGTCGCCACGGACCGAGTACGCAGGACCAGGGTCTTCGAGGGCTAGGGATCCGCGATCCGACAAAGAGGACCCGGGAGTCGGAAGCGTTCCGCTCCTGCCTCCGCAGTTCCGTTTTAGAGCCGACCCCAATCCTGCGCTGCGGCTCCCCTGGCCTGCTGCGCCGCCTGGAACAAGCGCCCCGACCTCTCTGAGCCCTGGCTCTGCCACCTGTGGACAGAGAGGCCTGCTGCTGGCCGAGGGGCTAAACGGCTCGAGGGCGTGGGGAGCAGAGCTGCGTCAACACCGCGGCTCCGCGGTTAGGGCAGAAATCCTGGGATTTTCGGTCTGGGCCGCTGCCCCGGGGTGGTGGTGGGGGCTCATGTTTATGCAGGACTGGCGGGGACGGGAGACAGCGGGGCCCGGGCGCTTCCTTCCTTCGCAGCTGAGAACCATTTGGTTCTCCCACCGCGCCACCGCCCCTCTCCCTTTCCGCGCCAGGTTCGTGCTCAGACGCGTGAGTGTGAACACACACCCGCGGACACACAAAGACGCTCACAGGCCAGCACGTGGCGGAGGTGTAGACGCTGGGTGGTGGCGTGGGCACACAGGCGACGCGAGGTCCTGGGGACTGGGATAGAGCCGGTTCCCTGGGCGGAGAGGGTGCGTTCAACCGGCGCGGCTCTCAGGCCTGGAGCCTAAGAACTGAAAAAGCCCGGGATAATTAGAGCTAATTACACGTGTGCACACAGCTGCAGCCTCGGGCGCAGGCGAGGGGGCCGTATGGGCCACCCCTCCCGCGGCCTGACCCCCGCGATCCTGCCCAGCGTGGGGAGGGGGTGGAGTGGCGCATCTGGGTGCGGGTCGGAAGAGGCAGGGTAGGAGCCCGCGGGCGGAGAGGCCCCGGCGTCCGGAGTCGGGGTGAGCCCTCTGCCTCCAAAGAGAGGCCCTCATCACACCCGGGTGCAGCCAGGGACGCCCAGGGATGGCAGTGTGGCCGAGCTAGAAGCTAGGACCAGAATTGGGGTCCGAGTACCCTTGGCCTTATGCTGAGCGGGCCCAAGCGGGAGGTCCGGAGCTTATGGGCTTCGATAGTTTCAGACTCCTGAGCACTCCGGTCTCTGCAGAAGGCTCATGCGTACCCAGTCGGCAGAGGTCAGTGCTGCCAGGGACCTGAGGCCGCTGGACCAGGAAGGGACAGTCCGGTGCTGGTGTCAGGAGACCATTCCGTGTATGCCCGAATGAGCCACAAGACCCCCGAAAGGGCGACCTCTCTGAGCCTTCGTTTGCGCTTCTGTAAAATGGGAATGCGGAGATCCCTGCGTGCTGACTCCGAGGGGCTTCGGATGCAGAGTCCAAAAAGAGTGAGAAAGGAGCGAATTTCTACGTGTGGATGAGGGTTTAGAGTTTGCACTGCTAGTCTGAATCAGCGTTCTCATTTTGTGGTTTCAGGAGCCTTTGGCGGACTGGGTTAGAGCAGCATCGGTGGAGGGAGTTATATTTTTGTATTCTATAACTGACGCTCAGAGAGGTCGAACGTCTCAGGGCAGGTCACACAGCGGGAAGAGGCAGCTGACTTTCCGGACTTCACATTTCAAATTCAGACTCGGCGCAACTCTCCTCCACCCGTCCTGGTCGCCCCTGGAACCCGGGCACCCCCCAGCGCTCTGCGGAGCCTGGTTGCTGTAAGAGTACGGAACGCGATCTCTCGCGGTGGGTTCCGCCGCCCCAGCTCGCTGTGAGCCCATGGCGCCCCCTTGCGCTCGTGGCCGGAGGCGCACCCGGCTCCTGGCCTGGCCCCTGCCGTCTAGCATCTGACTCCTCCGCCTCAGTTTGCGATGATGCTGGAGAGGGTTGATGAGCTTCAGACAGGGTGACTGGAGGTCACACAGGGATGCGCTTCGTATACCGTGTACTTCGTAAACTGTAAAGCATGGTACGCACTCGGTTCCAGCGTTTGGACACCGCCACAGTTTTCCATGCGCTTCCACCTCTGTTCTTGAATCCAGTGAGGTTGGCAGGGCAGGAATTATTCCCAGTATACAAATGGGGCAGCTGAGATAGACCCACAGCCATTCACTGGCAAGGAGTGGGGCCAGCAGCCAGGCTGCCTCTGCTTTCCCGCCTCTCATTGCTCCTTGCTCCAGTGGTGGCCTTCTTGTTCTCTTGGAGGTTAAGGAAGAGTTAGATCTGGGTTGGAATTTCATTCTTGTACTGGCTGTGAGATTGCAGTCAAACCACAGAACTTCTCTGGGCATCAGTTCTGAACCTGTACACTGGGATGAGGGTGCGCCTCAGACTGTTGGGGGAGGGATGAATTAATGAGACAGGGGTCAAAGCTTGCAGAGCATGGAGTCAGGCAGCTGGTTCTGGAACAGTAGGTGCTTTCATCAGGGAAGATGGCAGCTGCTGTGACTACCCCACTGGGAAGGAGGAGGGGTGGAGGACTGTGCCCCTCCTGGGGTGGACGGTAAGCCTGGCACCTCAGGGGTCTGACCACTTGCTGGGACTTGAGGAGCAGTGTTCGTGGCCTACTGCCCACTGCCTTGCAATCCACTGACCTTGTCCAGGACCTTAGGCAGGTTCTGGGAGGGCTTCTCCTGCTTATGAGAGGGCACACACAAGCCCTGAGAAGGAAGAAGCCACTTCCCTAGAGCCACACAAGGAAAGATTTAGGGCTTGCCCCAGACACATGGAGGGTGAGGAGGCCAGGTGAATGAGGGCTGGGTCTTGGTGGGGAAGGGAGCAAAGGAAGAGGTGGCAGGTAGGGTCCCTGCTCTATAGAAGACCCAAGAGGCTTCCAGGGGGGCAGTCTCAAGGGCATCAAGGGGTGACACGGTAGAAAGGCAGGAGGCATATTTGAGGCAGGTGATAGGACCTGAAAGGGCGGTAGAGCTGTTAGCCCCGCCCTCTCTGGGGAGATACTGAGTCTTGGGGGCAGGAACCCTCCTCAGGGTGAACCAAAGCCAGTGTGGGGAATGTGGGGCTTCCTGAGCTTGCTGGGGGACAGGTGTCTGAGTGTGGATGTGAGGAACTAGCATCGTTGAGCCCAGTGGTTCATGATCTTCTGAAGCATCAGGATCACAAGAGGATTGCTCCCGCTCCTCCAGAGTGTCTCATGCAGGTCTGGTGTTAGAGTTGACATTTCTAACAAGTTCCTGGGTGATGCTGCTGGTCTGGGGACCAATTCTGAGACTCAGAGAACTTACCCTGAGGCTCCAAGGCTCACCAGCTCCGCAGTCAAAGCACATGAGTAACTCTTACTCTGATTGGTTTCAGAGAGCACATCCTGGTATGGGGTCTCACAGAGTCGGACACGACTGAAGCGACTTAGCAGCAGCAGCAGCAGCAGCAGAGGTACAATGTGGCTGGGCCTCCAAGCCCCTTCCTTCTCCCAGTTCCAACGCTGCAATGGCTCAACAAAGAATAACTTCTTCATCTGCCAGATAGGGCAGTCTGGCAGGCTTCCTGGAAGAAGTGGATTGAACTTGCAGGACTAATAGAGGGGAATTAGGGCAACAGCTGGCTAGAGGCTGAAAGGTGGAGACTGAGACAGAGGAAGACCCTCCAGTGATTATGGGTGGTATGGCAGGGACTTGGGGGTCCTGCTCCAGTCTGCCCCTGAAACACACACAGCCCAGGACTGGAAATGGGGAGCAGGGGGACTACAATAAACACTAAAATGAATGAGCCATTGCCAGCTGGTCTGACTGGGACAGGCCAGGCTGGCTGTAGGGTCCTTCTGATGGTACTTCCAACAGAGTCCAGGCAGGACTGGCTTCAGCAGCTGCCCTTCCTGCCTTGGTTTCTCCATCTGAGGAATAAGAGTCATGTGTTTGCTGTTTCCCTGACCTTCCCAAGCTGCCAGCAGGATAATATATGGAAATTGCTTTGACCTCCTGAGAAAAGAGGGTCTCCAGGAATAGAAAGTTCAGCCACTAATCCTGTCCCCCCAGACTTCCCACTAATTCCTGCTTCCGATGTCAGCCTGGCAGGTTGAGTTTAGCAAAAGAAAGAACAACTTAGAGGGCTGATGGTTTTTCTAATGGCCCCAGTTCTCCAAGCACATCCACACGCAATCAACGTGCACACATAGCCTGGTCACAGGCCCACCCTCACCACATCCTTCCCCCATGCTCACTCACACACAGGCCTCCCGCGGAGCAGTCATAATTGTGGAGAATAATTAGAACTAACATTTGCACAGTGCCCTGCCGTTGACAGAGCAGTTCCACCCTGTACTTTTGTTTAATCCTCACAACAACCGGAGAGGCAGGGATTATTGCTATTATTAACTGAGGCTCAGAGAGGTTAAGTGACTTGCCCAAGGTTGCTCAGCTAGTAAATGATAGGCACGGCTCCAACTTGGGTCTGCTGACTCTAAACGCTCTCCTCTTTCCGCTGCGCCATGCTCCTTGCTCCATGCTTTCATGCACTTTCCCTTTGTTTGCTCATGGATTCACTCATTCACTCCACAAATATTTATCATCAGTCATGCACCAGACTCTGTACTGCATGCTATCGGCTTTCCTACATCTTCTCACTTAATCCCACAACAGACTACTCAGCTGGGCACTTTTGCTGTCCTGGGTTTACGGTAGAGGAAATGAGTACAGAGAGACTGAGCAAGGAGCAGAGTTGAGATCTGAGCCCACAGTGTGACTCGAGAGCTTGGGCCCCTGTGCCCTGCTCCTGTGCTCCTGCTCACGCACACTCACACCCGGAACCACACACACCCACATACCCAGTCCCTATTCTCCTAGGCAGGGGCTGGGGCAGCAAGCGATCTGTCCAGCCCCACATAGCAGAGCCTCCAGCCTGTCCCTGTCACCCAGACATTTCAACTAAACCGGCCCAGAAAATCAAGATGGGATTTTCTCCAAAATGCCAGTGGCATCTCTGGGGACACAGTCACATTTTCCTACTGATTACACAACACCGTAGCATTTACAATAGTCACTTGGTCCGTCAATACCAGTCGGAGGCAGCAAGAAATGTCCCCCCACCCCCCTACTCTGTGCTGACCCAGGCTGAGTGCAGAGGCAGGATTCAGGGAAGAGGGGACGTGGCCCCTCTGCCCTTCACAGGCCCTGGGATGAAGGAGAGATGTACCCCCTCAGGGGGGGCCTGGGGTTACTGTCACTAATGCCTATGGATTTCAGAGTGACACAGACTTCGATTCTGATCTAGACCCTGCACTCTCTCGTCAGTGACCTTGGAAAGTTCAGTTACTTTCTTTCTAGGAGCCTCAGTTTCTTTGTGTGCAAAATGGAGATGAGGACACATCCATCCCAAGATGGTCTGTGCAAACTGGATGGGGACCCAGTTCTGAGCACTGGGTGAGCGGGCAGACTTGCAGGCTGGTCCAACTGAGCTGAGACAAAGTCTGAGACCTCTATCCTGTCCTCTCTTGGAAGGGCAAGGCGAACTGCCAAATGGAACTGCCCGGTGTCTCCTCTGCTCTGTACCAAAGAATCTCAGTGAAGGCTGGTGATAAAGGAGGGGGTGACATGTGTACATGCACTGGTCATGCCAGATCACGTGGGGCATTTTGGAGTTCTGAGTCCAGATGTTTCTCTTCCTGATCCAGTGGGTCAGGAAGTGCATGAATTTGTGACCTGATCCAGGCAACATCAGTGAGCAAAGATGGGATAAGACTTTAAAAACATGGGACAAAGGGCCCATGTCACAAAGACCATATGTGTGCATACCCAGGCGTGTGTGTGTCTGTCACTATGAAAACAACATGGGTTTCTGAGCCTTGAGTTTCTCATTTATTTAGTAATGTATGTGTATGCTGAGTAAGTATATATTGAACACCTACTATGTGCTAGGACTGTTCTAGATGCTGGGATTACAACCATGAGCAAGATGGGCAAAACTTCAAACCTCTTGGAGGCTGGAGTCTAGTCCAGGAGATAGACAATGTTCACATAAACACAAACGCATGAATCCTCACTTTGCTGTGTGTCTTTGAGCAGTCCGCTTAGGCTCTCTGAGCATGAATGTCTCCATCTGGGATATGACATAAGACTCCTGCCTCACACAGCAATTCTGAGAGAAGGTACAGATACTGAAAGTGTGTTGCAAACCAGAAAGCCCTGTGCTCACACGCATGACTCTGGGTGTGTGTAACCGTGTGTGCTTGCCAGCACCCATTTTCCTTGGCTCCGTGAACAGAGCACCTGTGGGACTCCGGAAATAGTCCCAGATTCCATAAAATCCACAACCCCTCCCCCCAGAAACGTAGGGAGGAAACCATATGGCTCTGATATCCTGATTTGGGGTTTGGTTTTGCCCCAAGACGACACATCCTGCAGGTTTCTCTGTTTGAAACTCATTCCTCAAGCCTCTTGCTCTAACTGGCTTCATTTTAAGGAGGGCAAAGGAGGTTGAACTGAACACTGGACATGTCTTAAGCCTGGGGATAGGGCCAATTTGCATGAAGTGGGGATAAGCCTGGTCCCAGGTAGTGGAGCGGATGCCCAGTGAGGATGCACTGATAGAGGTGTCATTCTCAGCAACACAGCCATCCTCCAAGTCCTTCTTTCCTACCTCCCAGTGAGCATAACTCTCACTCCACTGGATACAAAGAGCTCGACACCAGTGTTCAAGTGTCAACCCCAGAGCTGCTCCCAGACCAAACCACCCATCACAATCCAACCGCTCCAGTACCTCCCAGCCCAGTTCCATTCGGCTCAGCCACACACATCACACACCTTCCAATTCAACTCAGTCCAACTTGCCCCAATCAGGCAACCTGGTCCGTCCCCACTTATTCCAACCACTCCCCACTTAGCTCGGTGGTGGTAGATAGTATGGAGTAACTCATTCAGTCTCTATTCCTCTCTCCTTAGACTGTGCCTTTTTATCCTGCAGAAGCTGAAAATCTAGAAACTACATTTTCCAGACTGCCCTAAAATTAGAGTTTAAGATGTGATGTAGTTTTCACCAGGTGTCATGAACTCCTGCAAGGCAGTTCATTCAGAAGTGTATCAAATGGACAGACAGGCAGGGCATGAGATACCCATCCATATTTGCAATAATACTAGCAATTTTCAAAAACATACAAAATTAGAAAAAGCAGTATGGTGTACAATTATGAACATTTCTTCTACTTTTGTGTTTTCTAGCCAAAGAATTTGCTTATCATGCTTTTTTCCCTCTGAAGATAGACCTTGTCCTGCTTTCATACTGAGCTGTGCACTTCTGCTGGTGTAGACACACAGAGGAGCATGTTTCTGGAGCCAGAAGCTTGACTAGTGGCTTCCTGATCTGGCAGATGTCTTCCTGATGGTTGCAAAAGAAGCGACTGCCTTGGTGGTCCAAGCCTGCAGGGCAGTTTTGGGAGTTGGTCTTGAAGATACAGCCTAGAATCTGCTTCTTCAGCTCTTCAACCATTACTGTAAGCCATTAAAAACCCATTCACACATTTATTTTGGCTTAAGCAATCCAGGGCTTCCCTGGTGGCTCAGATAGCAAAGGATCCGCCTGCAATGTGAGAGACCTGGGTTTGATCCCTGGGTTACAAAGATCCCCTGGAGGAGGGCATGGCAACCTACTCCAGTATTCTTGCCTGGTGAATCCTCATGGACAGAGGAGCCTGGCAGGCTACAGTCCATGGGGTCACAATGAGTTGGACATGACTGAGTGACTAAGCATACCACACAAGCTATCCAGAGTGGATTCTGTCTCTGCAACTAAATACCAATCCCCAGCTAACCCAACCCATAAGTAGGTCTGCTGCTGCTGCTAAGTCGCTTCAGTCGTGTCCAACTCTGTGCGACCCCATAGACAGCAGCCCACCAGGCTCCCCCGTCCCTGGGATTCTCCAGGCAAGAACACTGGAGTGGGTTGCCATTTCCTTCTCCAGTGCATGAAAGTGAAAAGTGAGTGAAGTCGCTCAGTCATGTCTGACTCTTAGCAACCCCATGGACTGCAGCCTACCAGGCTCCTCCATCCATGGGATTTTCCAGGCAAGAGTACTGGAGTGGGTTGCCATTGCCTTCTCCCAAGTGGATCTAACCTGCTCCAAACCTTTCCAATCCATCCAAGCCTGTTTAGTCCATCCTGACCCTAATCAATGTAGCCCAGCAAAACCCAGCCCCAACCAAGCTACCCCCTGCTCACGTCTTTCTATCTCAGTCGATCTAAACTCCATGCAACTCATCCCAATCTAGCCCACACCAACACTCTGTCTAAATAAGCTGCTTATTTCCAATTCGACCTGTATGATCCCATCCAACTCATTCCAACTCAGCTCTAATCCCAATCTACCCAATGACTCTCAACCCAGCCCATTCCATGTGAACTGAGCAGCACAGTCTGTTCACTACCACATATTTTATTTATCCGGAGAAGGTAATGGCACCCCACTCCAATACTCTGGCCTGGAAGATCCCATGGACAGAAGAGCCTGGTAGGCTGCAGTCCATGGGGTTGCTAAGAGTCGGACATGACTGAGCGACTTCACTTGGCAATCCACTCCAGTGTTCTTGCCTGGAGAATCCCAGGGAAGAGATTCTTGGACAGGGGAGCCTGGTGGGCTGCCGTCTATGGGGTTGCACAGAGTTGGACACGACCAGAACAATTTAGCAGCAGCAGGAGAAGCATTTTGTTTATCGGGCATCTTTTAGGAACCCTCACAAGGAAGCAGAGCCAACTTGAACTTCTCTATAGATGTAAAGCCTATTCATTTGTTAACATTTCTTTCTACCTCTCTCTTTCTTGTCATCCCTACCCTCACCCTAGAAACCCTGCCTCCTTGCCCAGGACCATTCCTGTTAGCCCCCACAGTAATTTCTTGGTGTTCAAGGCCCCCGAGGGGAAGCCCATCTCCATCACAGTCTGACCTTCCTAGAAGTTCCCCTTAGAACCTCCACTCTACAAAGCCTACCCATTGCAGTGGGCAGAACCTCTAAAACAGCTTCCCAGAGATGTCCTGTCTTAATCCTGGAACTTGTGAATGTAAGGCGTCACTCCTGTGATTACACTATATTTTATGGTCCAGGTGACTTTAAGATAGGGGCATACCTATCATTAGCCTACCCAATCACTACCCAGATTAGCTGGGTAGCCCCACTGTAATCACATGAGCACTTAAAAGCAGTGGACTTTCTCCAGCAGGGGGAAAAGGGGGAGTTAGAGGTACTGGAAGCACAAGAAGGACTTGCCTCGCTGTTGCTGGCTTAGGAGATGGGGGTGACCACGTGAAAAAGAATGTGTGTGACCTTGAGAAGCTGAATTATTCCAGAGCCTCCCCTGCAAGACCTTCACTGGCTGACACCTTGATTTCAGCCTTATGAGACACTGAGCAGAGGACTCAGGTGAGCCCACCTGGATTCCTGGTTTACAGACTGTGAGATACTCAATGAGAGTTGCCTTTTTTTTTTTTTTTTTAAATTTATTTGGCTGCATTGGGTCTTACCTGTGGCATTACCACATGCAGCATCTTCACTGTGGCATGTGAACTCCTAGTTGCAGCATGCGGAATCTAGTTCCTGACCAGACAACAAACCTGGGCCCCCTGCATTGGGAATACGGAGTCTTAGCCACTGGATCACCAGGGAAGTCCCGGATGTTGCTTTCGGTTGCTAAATTTGTGATGATTTGTTACAAAGGAATAGGAAAGTAGTATGCCCAGCCTAGGTCCACTCTCTCAGAATTATCTTGATTTTTATCGTAATCAAGAGGAGCAATTAAATATTATAGAATATTGAACACAGATACACCTGGGTTCCAATCCTGGCTCAGTCACCCACTAGCCATGTCGCTTCACCCAGCTTATGCCACCTTTCTAAGCAGAACTCCATTCATCAGTAAATATGTAGACAATAACTTTTCTGGTCACTTTGCTTGGAAGATTATATATAATACACATTATTACATTCCTGACACACAGCAGGGTCTTAACTATTTCTTTTGTCTGGGATAGCACTGAGCTAATACTAAGTAATCTGTTCATAGATATTAGAGTAAATGAAACTCTTGTTTTTCACTACCATTGCTAACGGTAGGGTAATTTTAATAGAAGGCCCCCAGTTTAAGCCAGAGGAAGAGCTAACTGTGGAAGGTAGGGCCCTGATGAGGAGGGGCTCTGCAGGGATCGCCGGCTCCGCCTGTGTTTGAGTCCAGGTCTTGGACTGGTGAGCTGAGAGCACTAGGGGACTAGGCCACGGGGGGAAGGAAACAAGCCATGAAAAGGAACCAGTGTTAGATATATAAATGAATAAATGCAGTGCTTACGAAATGAACCCACCTGGTGGTCTTGTCTGGATCAAGGGAGTAGGCGAGCCCAGCCAAGGCCATTTGTCCTTCAGTCCCTCAGAAATGCAAAGGAAGCAGATATTGTAGTATCTTACTGATCACCCAGGAGGCTCCCATCCCGCCTCCCGCCCCCCAAAGTCTGACCTTTACAAGTCATGGGACAGTACACAGAATGAGCAACTTGGGCTCCTAGAGAACGATAGGTAGGCCGACGCCCAAGCCATGCTGTGCTGGAAAAAACTGTGATGACCTGAGCATGTGGAGCAGAAAGGCCTTTTTAACCTCAGAGGTCTCCCGGGTTCCACATTGTCTGGCCCTTGTTCCTTCCTGTGCCTCTGGGGCAGGGACCAGCTGGAGGTCTCCAGGCTGTCATGGCTGTGCTGTAGTCGGCCATGTCCTAGAGCTGTCCATCACATCTCTGTCTAGCTCTGCTCTTCCGTGACCTGCCTGTAGTAGCTTGAAGTTGGCCATGAGGGGTCTTTACTCCACAAAAGGTGGCAAAGTCTACAGTCCAGGCTTTATCCCCTCTGGCAGCTGGTGTTAGACAATCAACAACACCGAAGCTTCCTACTTGCGTGGACTGCGGGGAGGAGCTTCCTGCTCTTTTCTGGGCCTCACTTTCCTCCTTAGTCAAAGTGTGTGGGCTCTTTGGCTACTTCTAAAGGATTTTTTCTCTCATCCCGCCTTGATGGTTTTGTTTCTCTTTTTTTAGTTCATTAGATACCAAGGAAAAGAGAGGGGGTACTAATAACAAAATAACTATCTTCCTGGTCATACTTAAACAATAAAATTAGTGCTCATAATACTCCTCTTTGAATTTTCTCTTTGCCTAGCCCCATGCTATGTGCTTCATCTCAGTCTTCTGTCTTATTCTGACCATGCTGCTGCTAAGTCGCTTCAGTTGTGTCCGACTCTGTGCGACCCCATAGACGGCAGCCCACCAGGCTCCCCCATCCCTGGGATTCTCCAGGCAAGAACACTGGAGTGGGTTGCCATTTCCTTCTCCAATGCATGAAAGTGAAAAGTGAAAATGAAGTCGCTCAGTCGTGTCTGACTCTTAGGGACCCCATGGACTGCAGCCCACCAGGCTCCTCCATCCATGGGATTTTCCAGGCAAGAGTACTGGATTCTGACCATGCACACCCCTTATTCAATCATTCAGTGAGTTCCTTGGTGCAAAACACATGTTCCCTCTTGGCTCTGAAATTTGTGCATTTGGTTATAAATCTGGGCGTTACCTGTTTCTAAGTTACTTTGACTAAGGAATTTAATTTCTATCTCTGTTTCCTGACCTTTAAAATGGTAATGATAATAATAGCTTCTACTTCTTGGAGCTATGTTAAGTGAGAAAATCATGTCAAATGCTTAGGATAGTGCTAGTCACATAGTAGCGCTCATTCAATATCACCATCCTTGCACCTGTCCGTGGTAGGCACCCAATAGATGTTTGTATAGGAAAAGAAGGAAGGACTGTAGATAAAAGATGATCAAGAGCATATTAATTATCTATGATTAATTACATTAATTGCTTATACTAATAACTAAATGAATCCTTCACATTTACTTTCCTCTGTCTTCCTGTTTATTTTTACTTATTTATCTTGCTATCTTGCACCCTTAGAGATGGATGTTTTAGAAAGAGTTGGGAATTCATTCATTTAGTCGCTCAACAAACCTTCTGGTGCCAGGCTCTGGCTAGGAGCTTGGGAATGAGTTCTGGGTTCTGCTTGTGAGTCACTGAGCCCTCTGGACTTTCAGTGAGGGGCTCAGTGAGCTGCCAGGCCTGCCAGAGGCCAGGAGCTTTGCTGGTAGAAGGACTAGTGCCAGGGTGCCCAACTTCTGGAATAGGGCTATGTTCCCACTGGAACCTGCCACTGTGAACCCAAGGTCAGGTGGCCCTTGGTTTGAACCCTGGCTCTGCTACCTTTGAAGCCATGGTTTCCTCACAGGTAAAATGGGAGTAAAAATCTGCCATGCTGTGCTTAAAGTCTGAGTCTCTCTGTGGGAGGAAGCAAGGGTGCTGCAGGCTTCTGCAGGCGGGTGCAGCCAGTGCCCACTTTTCCTGCCCCTAGTCTGAGGACAGGGAAGGAAGCTGACACTTGTTAAGTTGTTAAGCACCTTCTATGAGCTATGTATTTTAATTACAGGCTTCCCCGATAGCTCAGTTGGTAAAGAATCTGCCTGCAATGCAGGAGACCCTGGTTCGATTCCTGGGTCGGGAAGATCCCCTGGAGAAGGGATAGGCTAACCAGTCCAGTGTTCTCAGGCTTCCCTTGTGGCTCAGCTGGTAAAGAATCCAACTGCAATGTGGGAGACCTGGGTTTGATCCCTGGGTTGGGAAGATCCCCTGGAGAAGGCAAAGGCTACCCACTCCAGTATGCTGGCCTGGAGAATTCCATGGACTGTATAGTCCATGGGGTCGCAAAGAGTCGGACACCACTGAGCGACTTTCACTTTCACTTTAATTACATGAGAATTTAATTCTTACAATGACCTACCTGATACGCCCCCCACTTTGTAGATAAAGCGAGACCCAGAGAGTGGAGAAACTTCCCAAGTTTCCCACACTTCCCCACTGTGTGTAGTGGGGAGCAACATTCCTACCCAGCTCTGGAGTCCAAGTTCTGCCCACAGTGCGGGGGCCCCTGCCCAGGTTGGAAGAGAAGCCTCCAGGGACCCGGGGCTGGAGGAAGCCACCAGCTCTGCTTGGCCCAGGCAGGCAAGGGGCAGGGAGGCCAGGCCTGGGGGGGGGGGGCGGGCCTGGGGTTCACTGGGAACTGCTCTGAGGCAGGTCTTGAGTTTCACTTTTCACCACCTCAGCCCCAGGGTTGGGGCTGCCTGAAATTCAGAGAGAATATGTGACTCAGAGGTCGAAATTCAGCTGAGAAGTTATCCCCAGGCCCCTCGGCTGGGAGAAACGTGTTCAAGCTGTTGCCTCCTCCCCGGGGCCCTCTCCCTCTCCCATCCCCTGGTCTTCCCACTGCATTGCTTTATAGTGGGGGTGGGGCGGGGGGGGGGGCTGGCTTCAGCCCCTCCTCCTGTAGGAAGTCTACCCTGAACACTTCTGTTCCCACCAAACGCCCTTCACTCTGATTACAATGAGTACAAGGTACATGCCAGGCTCTGGGCCAGACACTGGGGATGCTGAGATGGATACAACTCTATCAGGTAAAGAGAGCTCGTGGGCTGAGCTGGAGAAGAGACAAAAGCAGATGTCTGTACTACACGTGATAAGAACTAAGAAAACTGCAGCTTCTACTTACTGAGTCTTTTTAGGAAGTATAGGTTTTCTATACTTTCTATCATTTGATCTTCAGGATAAATAGAATCCCCGCAGAGCAGTAATTCCATTTGACAGTTGAGGAGACCGAGACGTCTGGAGAGCAGCTTGTCCAGCTCCAAAGCTCTGCTCTCTCCACCACCTGCTTCTGCCCAGGGGGTGTGGGAAGCCCAAGAACCTCATCTGGCTCCGGGGAGGTAGCAGTGCTGAGGAATGCCTCCTGGAGGACATTGGACCTGTGCTGTGCTTTGAAAGATCAGGAGTGGGCTGGTTGGAAAAGGATGGATTTCAGACAGAAAGAGGAGTTTGTGCAAAGGCCTGGAGAGTTAGCGCTCATCGCCTCTTGGAGTCAGGCTCTGTTGCTCTCAGCTGATTTCTCTCGGGTCTTTTGCTGGCTTGTCCTCTTGTCCTGGGCCTTTACCTTTATCCTGCTTCTCATCTCACCCCATCCTCCTTCCCTACACGACGTCATCACGCCCTTGACTTCAGCTCTCTTTGTGAATGAAATGTCTCTCTCCTCTCAGCTAAGAACCACACAGGCTACTGCCTACTCGAGCTCTTCCCTTCTTAAAGGGACTTGAAACACAAACAGACCCCAAACAGAACACCCATGCCAGGGTCCTGTTGGTCTCTGTGCCTGGCACCACAGCCAGCAGTCCATCCTCAGCTCAGTCAGCCTGATACTTCCTGCTCCCTCATCTCCCCAGTGGGAACATCACCAGGGTCTGTCCGCTCACCCTCCATCCATGCCACCCATGCATACCTCTGCCACATCTGAGCTGTCATCTGCGCTTGGATTGTACCATCACCCCCCTCACTGGGCACCCCTTGTTACTCTCGCCTAACTGTGTTGCCAACGGGATCCTTTGAAAATACAGACCTTCTTGCTGCTTATGTCCACGGCTTGCTAATGATTTTTGGATAAGACTGCAACTCCTCCGTGGCTCCCAGGGGCTGCTGACTTGTCCAGGTTTGCCTTTTGCTGTAGTACCATCAGGCTTCCCTGGTGGCACTAGTGGTAAGCTCTGGGTTGGGAAGATCCCCCCTCCCCAGGAGGGCATAGCAACCCACCCACTCCAGTATTCTTGCCTGGAGGATCCCAAGGACATAGGGTCGAAAGAGTTGGACCCGACTGTAGTGACTTAGCACACACACAGGTAGTACCACCACACCACCCATAGTGGAAGCTTCCTAGTTCTCTGAATGTTCCAGGCTGCCTCCCACCCAAGGGCCTCCCAATGCAGATTCCACCCCTAGGAATGCCACTCTCACCCTCAGGCCAGCCCCAGTCTAGTTAATTCCTCTGTTGATGCTAGTTACCTCCTTAGGAAGCTTCCCGGGCCCTCAGAATAACCACCCTCGCCGGGGAGCTGGGGGCTGGGGAGAGTGGAAGGAAGGCATCCCACCCCCAAAGGCCACCCATTTCCCTGGCTCCTCAAAACCTCTGCTCAGGTCCTCCTGGGCTCAGCTGGCATTTCGGTAACAGCATCTAAGGGCCACCCACTGTGACAAAATGTCCCCACACATTCCCTAATGGCCCTGGGGGTAGATGCCAATCCCTCTGGCCCACTCCATTACCTCTTCTGCTGGGAGCCCACGAGTCCAACTGCTTTGGTGTGCTGACTGGGGGTGGGGCCATGAGAGGGCCAGAGTCTTGTCCCAGGAGAGAACAAGGCACACATATCCCAGTGGGGAGACTGCCTGGGTTTCCCCTCCAAACCCTCACGTGGGTCACATTCACGTTCTGATGGTTGCCGTCCACAACCAGAGCCCCTCCCTCAGCAGAGTCACAGCAGGCAGCCAGGACCTAGGCAAGCAGCACACTAGCGGGGCCCAGCCGCCAGGAGTCTCGTCCCTGCTCCGATGCTGAACAAGCTTAGGCAACGGCCTTTCCCCCTCTGAGCCTGTTTGCTCAGCTAAACGTGGGAGATAAACCGATCTCGAAAGAGACCAGAGAACTCTACCTAAGCACCCAGGTGGGTGCACACAGCGTTTTGCTTACATCCTTCCTGCTGAGGACACCTGTCCCTGGGGTTGCCAGCAGAAGCAGCAGGGTGTGGAGGGAGAACACAGTTTGCATCCCTGCTCCTCCAGTTCCTGGCTTTGGTGGTTCTGGGAAAGTTGTTCTTTCCCCACTCTGTGCCTCAGTTTCCTTATTTGTGAAAAGTGGAGAAAAGAATAGGTGTGAGAATTGAAGGCACTGCCGTGCTGGGCCCTTCTGGGCATCAGTAGACATGAGCTCGGACAAGTGTCCTCATGCTCACAGGTGGAGCTGACAGATGAAATAGCCAGGAGGTGCGGGTCTGCTGGGGGAGGTGTGAGGTGCGAGGCTGCCGCCCTGATGCAGAGCAACAGGCCCCAGTGGATTCCCAGCAAAGTAGGACAACCCTGACCTGCTCAGATCTGCTGCTGCCCCTGGTCCAGCATTGTAGTCACAGCAGGGGCACAGCCCCACCCATGTTCATGCACACAGCCCACCTGTGTCCATACACTGCCCAGCTCCCCTCAAACGCAACGTGAACACTTCCCTGGGGCTTCGGGAACAGGCTCCCCCGTCCCAGCTGTTTCTGGGTTGAGTCTGAGGCTGAGAAGGGAAAGGGCCTGGCCCAGGAAACAAGGTGATGGCAGACTCGGAACTGCACCAGGCTCCTGCTCCCCACACTGGCCGGCTCCTGGCTTACAGGAGTGAGTGAGGCAGTATCCAGGCACTCTGGCGCCCTCGCCAGCAGATCAAGCATTCAAGCGGGGACCCCGACATCACACACACACCACATCACCGGGCTCGGAGCACCTAGAAGCCTGGCAGGGGACACGGACCCAGACCAGGGCACTCAGGGGCCCAAAGACACCCCCCACCCCCACATACACACACCTCCAGGGCCGCCCTACTTCTCCCCCGCGCGCCAGTGCGTCGGCCTCCGCTTAACCTGGGCGCACCGGGCAGGCTGGGCCGGGGCCATTATGCGAGCGCATGGCCGGCCGCGCCGGGGCGCAGAGCAAACTTAACCTTCATTTGGGAGCGCCCAGCGGCCGGAGCGCGCGGCGCGGCCATCGATCGCCGCTAATGGCCTCGTCTAAATGCGGAGCCGCTGCCTCCGCCCCCCGGGTCAGCGCGCCCCCGCCCTCGCCTCGCGCTCTGTGCAAAATGGTGTTTACCAAAGTCAATATTGGCCGCCCGCACCACCCAGGGCCCCCGGCAGGCAGCCCCCGCTGGCCTCCCCGAGCCCGGGCCGCATCCGGGCTGCCCAGGCCTCGTCCTTGCTGTCGCAACGGACCCCGCCCCGAGGAGATGCCTGCGAGCCTGACCCTTGGGCCTCACCCAAGGTCGCCCAGGGCCCCGAGTCTCTGGACCCTCCAGGCAGCGCCCACTGTGGAAAGAGGGAGCAGGTGGTTTGGCCCTGGGAGACTTCGGGCTGACTCCTGGCTGGTATGTCTGTATAATTTGGGCAGGTCCCTTCACCTCGAGCACTCAGGGCTGGCATTTTTAAACGCCTCCCCCAAAGGGTTAGTGAAAGGATCACATTAGAGATAGTGCAGGGCAGGTGCCCAGACAGAATCCGACAGGCGGGGTGGGGGCGGGGCGGGGGTGGGGGGAGGTTGGGGTTGGGGTGGAGTGCGGGGGATGGGGTGTGTTTTGGCGAGTGGCGGCTGTAACTTCTGAAGTAAGGAGATGTCCGCATTCATTTGTGTCCTTGTCTCCACTCCCCCCCACACACCCCCCACTCCCCACCTACGCCCCACGCCCTACCCCACACCCTAAGCCACACCCCGTGTCACACACCAGTGCCGGCCTCAGCTCGTGGACAGAGCACACTCTAGAAGGTTCTCTGTCTGACTCCTGGCCTCACCACGGAAGAATCTGAGGCAAAACCTTGACCCCTTAGACCCTCTGCTTTCTAATCTGTAAACATGGTGATGATTCCAGCCCTCCCAGAGGAATGGGTGTCTGAGCTGGGGGTGGGGGTGGGGCACGGAGGACCACGCGGCTCCCAGACACCGGGGCAAGCAGCAGATAACCTTCGTGAGAATCTCTGAGCCTGCTGAAGCCCTGGGGTATGGCTCCCCGCTCCAGTTACCTTTCCAGGCCGAGCCATGAAGTGTTTACGTGGCATCATGTTAAGCTCATTTGACAATAAAACCACCTCCCAGCTCGGGTCCCCTTTAATTCCTGCATTGTTGATCTTTGGATTGATAAGAAAAACATAGTAATTGCAGTTTCCCTCCCGCCTCCTTTACTCTGTTCCCATCAGAGAAAGGAACTTTTCAATGAGAGCCCCAGAGAAGACTTGGGGGCTGGCTCCATAACTGAGTTAGGGAAGGACCTGTAACCCGAGCCCGCCATCTGGTGGCCACGGCTATGCTGACATTCCTGCAGCTAGCATGGGATCGAGGCGTCCTGTGCTGCGCTGTTCAGTTGCTCAGTGGTCTCCGACGCTTTGCGGCCCCATGGACTGTAGCCCGTCAGGCATCTCTGTGCATGGGGATTCTCCAGGCAAGAATACTGGAGTGCACTGCCATGCCCCACTCCACGGGATCTTCCCAAGGCAGGGATTGAACCCAGGTCTCCTGCATTGCAGGCAGATTCTTTACTGACTGAGCCACCAGACCCATGGGTGACATCGGAAGAGTCACAGATTCTTAGAATCACAAGGAAGTTTGCTCTTAAAATCGGAGAATTTTAGATGCTTGAGACACTGTGGGTATGGAACTCTAGAAGAGTAAAAATTACCAGAGGATGAGATGGCTGGATGGCTCACCGACTCCATGGACATACGTTTGAGCAAACTCTGGGAGATGGTGAAGGACTGGGAAGCCTGGAGTGCTGCAGTTCATGGGGTTGCAAAGAGTTGGACATGACTTAGTGACTGAACAACAACAATAATAACTACAAGAGAGGTTTCTCAGTGCCAGGAACTATAGTAAGTATTTTGTAAAGGCAGTTTCTTTTCATCCTCTTCACATCATCAGTTTTAGCTCTATTGTATAGGTAAGAAAGCTGAGATTCTTGTTAAGCAATTCGTCCAGAATTGCACTCTGATAAGCAGGGAGATTGAAATGTTAACACCAAATCTCAGGACTCCAGACTTGTGCTATGAGCCACAATACCTTGCTATAGAATCTTAGGAGAGTACAATCTAAGACTTCAAAATGTTGGTATTATAGAATCGTAGAGTATTAGAATCTTAGAATCAGAGAATCTAAAGATTTTTAGAATCATGAAATACCAGAAAGAGAGTATCTTAGACCTGCAGCCTCAAGAACCCCACATGGTTAGGGCTGGGAGGCTCCTTGGGGGTCCCTGGTTTTGCACATGAGGTCAGACAGGACAAGCACCTGCCTAGATGGTGTGGGACAGGGTGGGAAGTCTGGGCTTCCTGTCTCCTGACCCAGAGTTCTTTCCGCTGTGGGTTTCTCAATCAAGGCTTTTCCAATCATGTTCTTTTATAGCCACTGCAATAAAGCTGTGGACTTTTGCTCCAGAGCAGCACATAAAATATCCCATTATTTGCCTCTTAACCTGAGCTTCTGTTTTACATCTTAAGTCTAAAGTGTAAGCCTCATAAAAGGTAATCATCTAAGGCCTGTTCAAAGCGAAGTCATAAATTGGCCATTTAGCCCAATCAGTCTTTATTGCGCTCCTACAGGCACCCAACCAGTACAAGCCTGTACCCGTGGAGAGGACGGGGGAGTGTACACCCCGAGGACTATGAGCTGCTTAACCCCGCTTTGGGAAGGACCACAGAGATGCTGAGTCATTCCAAGGAGCATAAATGACAGGGCATGTCACTCCATGGTTACATACAAAGACGGGAGAGGCCAGTGTGTGCTGGGAAAGAGTAAAAGCAGACGTGGGAATTTTTGTTTGTTTATTTTCCTTGCTACTAAATGGTAAGTAATTACTGTGCACTAGACATGGTGCCAAGTATGTGATATACATTATCACAGAGTCCTCACAATAATTGTATGAGGTGGATATATGGGCAAATCAAGGCTCAGAGAGGTTAAGTGGTTCACCCGAATTCACTGGGCTTCCCTGGTGGCTCAGTGGTAAAGAATCCACCTGTTAAGCAGAAGGTGTGGGTTCCATCCCTGGGTCAGGAAGATTCCCCTGGAGAAGGAAATGGCAGCCCACTCCAGTATTCTTGCCTGGGAAATCCTATGGACAGAGGAGACTGGTGGGCTGCAGTCTACAGGGTCACAAAGAGTCAGATACAACTTAGCGACTAAACAGCAACAACAATAATGACTTCTGGATTTAAGATTTGGACCTGGGTCTATCTGATTTCAAAGCCTTTGCTTTTCGTCACATTGTCACACTGCTTTGGAGTTGAGCCTTGAATGACCACAGTGGTCATTTGAAGAATGGAGGTCACATGGGATCTGTGGATGAGTGAGGCTGGTCAGTGGGATGAAGGCTGGCTTTTCTAGAAAACACCTCCTCCACACCAGCTGGCCCTGCTCACTCCAGTCTCATTCCTTGCTTCATTGCCTCTGAGTTGATCGAGAAAATAAGTCTTCTCCTAGGCCTGGGAACTCAGAATCCATTCTATCCTGAGGCTGTCTTGGCAGGGCGTGGGCAGCCAGGCTCCCGTGGGCCATCACTCAGGGAGTACTCCAGTCCCTGTTCCAAACCCCCTCAGTAGAGGGGCCTCCTCGGCTGCCTCCTGTCTCTCCCCTCAACCCCCAGCTCTCTCCCTAAGGCCCATAAAGGTAGGGCCCACTGTCCCCCCAATAGGGGGGATGTGCACGGGGAGAGTTTTGTCAGCATCTCATCTCCCTGAAAGCATCTGCCATGGGCTCTGCTTGTGACTGGGGGGACTCTGGCCCCTGAGGCCGCCCCTGTCTCCACTCTCTCCCTCACACCCAAAGGGCACCAGATCCTGCCCACCTTCCTCCTGAGTTGCATGCCAGTCCTCTTCCCCCTTACCTATTCCCCTAAGTCTCAGCCTTGATTCAGGCCCCATCATTTCACACCTAGAATAGCGCAGGCATCTTCACTGTCACCTGTTTTATTGTCTGCACACAAATGTGCCTTCCCCATGGAGAGCCCTCCCACTGCCCTCAGGATGTCCTCCAGCTCCTCTGGGGTTCAGAGTCTCGTCACCATCTACATCTATTGATCTCTGTATGCTTTCCTCTCTTTTGGCTCTTTTGTGTACAGGGTGTAGCCCTGGATTAGAATCTTAGCCTCACTAATAAGGGCAGAATGATGTGGATCAAGTTACCCAACCTGTAAGTCTATAAACTGGGGATAATAATAGAACCTTCTTCATAGGGTTGCTGCAAAGATTCAATAATACAAGAAAATGTAAAGTGCGTATAATGTTGCCTGGCACCTAGCAAGCACTCGGTAATACTCAGGGTTATCCATCATCATGGACATCATCCTCATCAACTTACACTGTCGTCCTTCTATATCAAACTACCTGCTATTCTCTTAGCTCACTCAGCTATTTCACACTCTCCTGGCTATTTTATGGTCGAGGCAGATTCAGAATGGGCTCCTTGATCCTGTTTCCTTAAAGAGATGGAGTCTGTGTCCTCTCTTCTTAAATGTGGTCTGGCATGTGACTGCTTGGCCGATAGAATATGGCACAAGTAACACTATTCCAGTGCTGAGCCTGACTTTCAAAGGACAGACAAGTACTGCTTTGGTCTCTAGGAACCTCGACCTGCCATGTAATAAGTCTGACTTACCCTATAGGAGAAATCATGTAGAGAGAGACTCTGAGACTTCATAGACAGGGTCCAGTTAAGTCCAGCTCTCCAGCCACCCCCACTTAAGACACCAAGCATCTGAGTGGATGTGTCTTGAATCCTCCATCGCAGCCTAGTCACTAGGGGAAAACTGCATGACCCCAGTTGACCCACTGTGGAGCAAAGGAATTGCCCTGTTTCTGACATCTGAAATCAAAAGATATAATAAAATGTTGGTTTAAACCACTAAGCTTTGGGATAATCTGTACACTGTAGTAGGTAACCAAATCCATAACCAAGGGGCTTGCAAAGGAAGTCCCACCACTATTGGTATTAATGTTTTAAAAAAATATATCATTAAATACCTAATAATAAGATGTTAAAACAAAATTTTATTGAACATTTAAATATGTGATAAACTAAGCATATTTCTTAATTAAGAACGTGCTTTTAGTTAACTAACTATATATCTTTTCTTAAACTGTAATTACAAATTTTGTAATATATTTTTGAATCCTCCAAACTCATGAAACAGATAAAATATACACAAGACAGAATTATTAAAACTTAATGACTATGTTGATATTTATCCTTATCCTAAAGCTTCTGTTCCATGGGTTAATATATTTCTTCATGATTTCTATACTCAATTTTATACCTTCCTAGTTTCTAAGATAATTTATTTTGACAGGTAGCGAGGGTTACAATAACTTTATAAATTGAAAAGTAATACTGACTCAGACCAGAATCTGGGTTTCCAAACATTTTGGTTCCTGACTGGGCATGGAGTATGAGTACTTCTCCCAAAGGCTTTGAACAAGAGTCGCCAGTCAGCAGATTGGGCTGTTTCTTTCCTTTTGATTTAATCTTCACTTGTCATATCAGGAGGATTTGTACAATCAGGCCTTTCACATAGCCTTCAGTTTTCTTGTGATTCGGTGTCTCTCCTCTAAATTGTGTACGTTGCAAAACTTACTTGGTCAGCATCACATAACTCATTGTCCTGTTAATTGTGACCTGTGGCTCTGATCCATGAACGTTATTTAGGAATTCTTTATTATCTTATAGTTAGTGGGGTCATACAGAGATTTCACAGGCGGTGAGGGATTGGGTCTGCGTGTTTTTTCTCCTCTATAAAAGGTTTAACTAATCCATCGCCGTGGACACCGGGCAGAATGCTCCCACTGCTCTGTTATGGGGTTCGCACGCTGGGGGGCCAGCTCAGCTTGCAGTGTCTTCTATCTGGTTGTTAGTGAGGCCACTGTCTGGGTTCTCAACACAGTTCATACCTTTTCCATGGCTTCTTAACTTACTCATGACTCCCTGTGATTTTTCTATCTTGTTTGTGTAGAGCTAGAAATGGATACATGAGAAAGCTTTAAAAAGACATATGTTTACTAGAAAAATAAAATAGGTAAATATTCTCCAACTTATTGAAATAATAAAAATCTTATCACATTTGAATTACAGCCACCTTTTTATATTGCTTTTATATTGACTTTTTAAAAAGTGTCATGAATTCACAGGCTTTCATTAACTTACCTTGCTCGCTCTCTCTCTCTCTCTCTCTCTCTATATATATATATATATATATATGTTAGTCGCTTAGTTGTGTCCAACTCTTTGCTACCCCATGGTCTGTAGCCTGCCAGGCTTCTCTGTCCATGGAATTCTCCAGTCAAGAATACTGGAGTGGGTTGCCATTTCCTTCTCCAGGGGATCTTCTCAACTCAGGGACTGAACCCAGGTCTCCCACATTGCAGGCAGATTCTTTACCATCTGAGCCAACAGAGAAGTCCCTTACCTTGCTCTAATAAACTCTTTTTCTTCCTCTCCCCTTCCTTGTCTCCCTTGTCTTTGATGTTCAGATGATCAATTTTGCCAGTGGAAGGATCTTGAAGCTGACCCCTTATCTTTTTAATACTCCACGGATATCCTTTAAGGCAATCCTGCTTTCTGGCAACAGCAGGATGCTGCATATCCATCCGTACTATTCCTCTTTTTCTCCGGGATATAGAACTATCTGTCCTCTAAAACACACTGATTCTTTCTAGTGGGCAGTAGTGTTAGAGACCAGGATGTGGGCACCACATGGACAGATGTAGTCTTGGTGCTGCTGTGACCCCAGCTCTTCTGTTTGGGACTCATGGGATGCTACCACATGGAGACCAGAGGCAATCATGCCTCAGACCCACAGTTCTCTGTTAGGATGTCCTGTTGGCTCTGGGAAGTGATGGACATGCTCTTCCCTTTACCATGTTGTCTTAACCTTCCCTAATCTCTTATGGAAATCCAAGATTGTCTATAACTTTTGATTGAAGGCTCAGGAGGGGCAGTCACTGGAGAATTATATAATCTCTACTACTTGTGGCTTCTCTTAGCGCCCTAAGACCTGTATCCATTCTAAGATCATTTTCAAAGCGTCCCTGCCTTGTCCCAGTCTGTCTCTGCAGAGGAGAGGCTCGCTCACACCCTGCCAGTCCCTGCTTCTAAGCAGGAATCCACTGACATGTCTTCGTTAGAATTTTGGACCAAGCATCAAAAGGCCTGATGAGTATAGGATGCCAGTATCAGATTCGATGGCTGCCTAGATGATTGGCAATAAGAATGTCCACTTCCTAGCCTTATTCACAAGGGTGAGTTCTGGTCCTAAGTGCTGCAAAGACAATCACAGGAGAAAGCAACAACTGAACAGCAATCAGTACGTTTCTCAGATTCTGGATCATTTAGCTTAAGTAGCCTGTGGAGGAAGTTTCCCCGGTGGCTCAGATGGTAAAGAATCTGCCTGCAGTGCAGGAGACCCAGGTTCGATCCCTGGGTTGGGAAGATGCCCTGGAGGAGAATGGCTACCCACTCCAGTATTCTTGCCTGGAAAACTAGGTGGTGCTAGAGGTAAAGAACCCACCAGCCAATGAAGGAGACAGAAGAGACAGGGCTTGACCCACGGCTTGATCCCTGGGTCAAGAAGATCCCCTGAAGGGGGCAGGGGAACCTGCTCTAGTATTCTTGCCTGGAGAATCCCACGAACAGAGGAACCTGGCAGGTTATGATTCATAGTGTTGCAAAGAGTCAGACACTACTGAAGCGACTTAGCATGTATGCAGCCTGTGGAGAAATCTGTAATTAGTTCAGTTTGAGCTCTAAGTCAGCCTGGCTAATTGTTACCACTGGTCCTGCAAATACCACATCTGGACATCTCTGTTTTCAGCTTAGACTGTCTGGTGAATTATTAAATAAGATTACACACACACACACACATACAGGCACAATGAAGTCTAATTCATAGAAAGCAAATAAATATTTATTTTTTCGATCTTTTTGTTTTGATAAAAGAACAATAAAATCTACAGAAACACAGCACTTACCATACCGCTTGTGACAACTGACATGACTACCTACTTCAAGCTAATTAATTAGACATTCCCTATGAAAGGATTTCAGGCAGATTCTTTACCGTCTGAGTCACCAGGGAAGCCCACAGAAGGAATTGGGATTATTTGCTTTATAAGATGCTACTAAATGGCCAGTTCTTGTGTTTTCCCCAAATAATTGAATATTTTGCCCCAGAATGATATAGAGAATTTAAAAATGTAATGCATGCCCATGATGCCAACTTCAGAAGTTACAAAGGATACACAGTGAAATATTTCCATCCCATCCGTGTCTCCAGCCACTCAGCCACCTCCACCCAGAGAATGTCACCAGTTTCTTATCCCTTTTCCCAGAGATATTTTATGCATTTTCGAATGTATAATTTTGCAACACACAAAAGTTCTGCACTATCTTCTGCATCTCACCCTTTTCACCTAACAATGTATCTTGCAGATGATTCCACGGTATCTCCTAACGAACATTCTTTATTCTTTTCCACGTCAAAGTGTAGCATTGATGAATATACCTCAGTGTATTTAATTATCTCCTGCTGCTGCTAAGCTGCTAAGTTACTTCAGTCGTGTCCTATTGATTAACATTTAGGGCTTCCCTGGTGGCTCAGTGGTAAAGAATCCACCTGCAATACAGGAGACTCGAGATGTGGGTTCGATCCCTGGGTTAGGAAGACCCCCTGGAGAAGGAAATGGCAACCCACTCCAGTATTCTTGCCTGGGAAGTCCCATGGACAGAGGAGCCTGGGGGGCTACAGTCCATGGGGTTGCAAAGAGTTGGACATGACTTAGTGACGGAGTCCAGGACACACAATACTATTCCAGTCAAAGCTACAATGAATAATTTCTGTGCACACACACTTGTATATGATCTATCTGCAGAATAAACCCTAGAGGTGGAGTTGCTGGGACATAGGATATATGCAGATGTACCTTGATGTTGCCAAACAGCCATCTGAGGGAACTGAATGAGTTAGCATTCCTTGTCACCCCGGCCCCAGCCCCCAGCAATGTGGGCTGTTGGGTTACCTATATCTTTGCGAACAGTGTATCTATCAAACTGTTTAATCATGACCGGTCTGATAGGTGAAAAAAATCTTAGAGAAGTCTCAATTAGTATTAATTTAATTATTATCATGAATATCTTTTTACATGTTTAAAAGAAATCTATGTAGTATTTCCGTTTCTAGGAATTATTTGGTTTATCCTTTGCTCATTTTGGGGGTGGGGTGAGGTGTTGATCTCTATAATTGATTTTCTGTGCTTATATTTTAAAGGAAATTTCCTTTTGCCTAAGATCTGAGTTGAAAGTGTGTCCCCCAGCTTATTATTTGCCCTTCAATATTATATTATGAATATTTTTGCATACTTACTTTTCCACATGAACTTTAGAATTTGTGGAGTTAAAAAATATCCTATTGATATTTCTGGGGAGTCTTTTGGCCATGAATAAAATTTATATTTTTGTGTAGTCAAATTTATCAACCATCTTCATTGTGGCTTCTCAGTTTTATCGTATTTAGAAAAGTCATCCCTGTTCTGAGACTATAATAAAATCATTCTCCTTCTGTGCTTCTTATAGTACTTTTAGGTTTTACATTCAAGCTTTTGATCCTTCTGGAATTTTTCCTGGGGTAACAGCTTCCACACTATTGTCTCCTGGGTCTGCCTTGCTCCTCTCAGGCACCGTGGCTGAGATATGATGTCTGTTGCTAAGAGCCAACCATATTGCTAAACACCCAGGAGATGCTGGCTGAGTCCATGGCAGGAGGCAGATTGACCCAGGTTTCTTGACCTTAAATCTGGTAGATCTTAGAGAGTTCGGAGCCCTGTCTATTGAGAAAAAATAGTTCAGAGACTCCCAGTCTCTGAAGAGAGCTTTTGTAAACTATTCAGAGACTATTTTAACCCACATTTATTCTTTTTTCCCCACTTTTCTTTAAGATTAGTCTGGTAGATTGGGGGTGGGGGGGGTTGTTCCAAATAGTAAGTAAATAAATAATAAACCAAACTCTTTACAAAAGTTTTAGGAAAGAAAAGGGGGAAAGGAATCTCCCAGAACAACCCACTAGGAATATTTCAGTCTTCTCTCATAATCTTTCCCCATATATATCTTTATTCTATATAATTCAATAATACTTCCTATACATCTCATCTGTTTTTTCTACCACAAAATGGCTTATAAGTATGTCCTCACATTATCCTAAAGCATTGATCTGCATTATTTTTCCTGCTGCATGCTATTCAGACAAAGGAATGTGCCATGGCTTACGTATCCAGTTTCCTATTGTTGGGGAGGTAGGGTGTTTTTACCTATTTGTCATTACACATAATGATGCGCAAAGAATCTTTGTGCCTAAAGTTCTGTACACATGATGAGATGTTGGAATGCTTTTTAAAGGACTTGGTCCAAACTTCCAAAACAAAGCTAGTATTTTTAGAGACAGAGAAATGGCAACTGAGTCAAGTGAAAGACTTGCTTCCATTCACATCATTTCCCCAGTAGCTCTACAAGTTCCCCTGGAGGAGGAACCCTGCATTGGTTCCTAAATATTGTTGTTGCTCATGAACTATTTACTGTATTTTAAATTGAAATTATAATGTTAAGTAGAGAGGACTAGAGCTAGAGAGGGGAAAGAAAAGATAGACCGAAGTTTAGAGGAAGATATCGCTTTGAACCACATCCCCTGCCCTCCTATTTGCTGTGATTTTCTATCTTAAAGTCCCCACTTGGCACTTAGGGGGTTGGACAGATGACATTGTCTCAAAGCAAGGAAAATGATGTGTGAGAACTCAAAATGTCCCAGAATACTTGGGGAGCTGGCAGTGGCAGTACTGGGCTGGGCTGGACAGCGGTCAGCTCCCCTAGAATTGGCCCATCTCACAGATGGACTCTAGGTGGTGCTGTGGCTGCAAAAGTTTGGGGTGGAGGAATTTTTGGCAAAGCTGTTAGGACTCTGAGAGGAAGGCAAAGGAGAGAAGCAAAGGAAGAGGAACAGTGGACTAGAGAGAAGGAGGATGAGGGAGGGATAGAGAGAGAGAGTAATAGAGAGAGACACAGATGAACAGAGACAGAGAGAAGAGAACCAGTAGAGAACCAAAGAGACAGAGAAACCGGACAAAGATGCTCCAGCATGTGCTTGGTCTAGAAGAAATGAAATAAGCTGAGGGTACATTCCATTCATTCACTCAACAAGCATTCACCAAGGCTCGCCCTCTGCCTGTCACTGTGGTAGCCAACTGGGGTAAAATGCTGGGCTGAGAGGCTCATCTCCGGGGTCACGTTGCATAGGAAAAGTGAGAGTGACCAACATTAATCAGCCCACACTAAAGCGAGTAGTGGACACCGTTGAGATGGGCTGTGAAGGAACGAATAAGGACCTATGAAGGCCATGACTAAGGAGATGAGCTGGTATGGGAGGAAGGGAAGGATTGTCAGAGGTGATAGCCCAGTGGAAAGTTCTCGAGGTGAGATCTGAAGGCAGTCAAGAGTGAAGGAGTGGGGAGGGGAAGAGGGCCATCCAGACAGGACAACAACGTGTGCAGAGCTGGTGGTGAGAGGTGACAGCAGTGAGAGGAGACAGGGTGTATCTGAGGAAGTGAAAGGAGATCTTGGCCGAACCAGAGACAGGGAAGGAGGAGAGAAGGCTGCAGGAAGGGTGAGTCCAGTCCTTACGGCAAGCACCTCATTCACACCAGAGGCTTTGATCTCTGTCCTAAGAGCATGGAAAGGGGTGGAGGGTGACATGTTCAGAGTAGCTTTTAGAGGTCACTCTGGTTAAAGTATGGAGACAGAGTGCAGGACTTGACTAGGCACAGGGAGACTGGTTGGGAGGCAATGCAGTAACCAAATGAGTTGCTTCAGGTAAACAGTGACTGTGGAAATAAAGGAGACTTGATGCGCCTGAAATACTGAGGGGTAAAGTTGGAAAAACACAGTGAGCAAATAAGATGATCCCACTGCTGACTCCTGGCATGGGCACCTGGAGGGTTACCTACGCCATGACTGATAGTGGATCTTGGAAAGATGGCCATATTTGGGGAAAAGATCATGAGTTGGACTATGGACACATTTGTAGGGACAACCAACCTCTCTTCCCAGTGTTCCTACATCATGGAGTGGGTGCCCCCATGCTTTTGGAAGAACCAGGAAGAAAATCTTCCTCCTTTTCTGCCTCCTCCTTCAGAAGGAAGTAAAAGTGAAAGTCGCTCAGTCATGTCTGACTCTTTGTGACCCCATGGACCAACTATACAGTTCATGGAATTCTCCAGGCCAGAATACAAGAGTGGGTAGCCTTTCCCTTCTCCAGGGGATCTTCCCAACCCAGGGATTGAACCCAGGTCTCCGGCACTGCCAGGTCTCCCGCATTGCAGGCAGATTCTTTACCAGCTGAGCCACCAGGAAAGCCCAAGAATACTGGAGTGGGTAGCCTATCCCTTCTAGGGATCCTGCATTGCAGGGAGATTCTTTACCAGCTGAGCCACCAGGAAAGCCCAAGAATACTGGAATGGGTAGCCTATCCCTTCTCTAGCGGATCTTCCCAATCCAGGAATTGAACCAGGGTCTCCTGCATTGCAGGCAGATTCTTTACCTACTGAGCTATCAGGGAAGCCCTTCAGAAGGCAGTAGATAGGGACTTACCTGTTGGTGAGATGACAACAGTCAGGCGTGACCCTGCCACCTCTCTTTCTCATCAGGCTCCGCCTGCAGGATGGTTGAGCTCTGCTCTGCTCCCTCTTTCATGTGTACAGCACATGGGACAGAGGCCCACATGCTTCTAGAGGTTATCTGGAGGCCAGACCCACTTTGGCTCCATTTTCCTGGCTCAGTGTAAAGATGTGATTCTGCAGAATTGTGTTTGCTCAGCTGATCCAAATTCCCCCCAGGTGGGTCACCCTAAGGACTGGAGTTGAGGTAAGTTTTAGGGAGCAGGGTTGTGGCTACGTATTCGAGCATCACGTCCCATCCAGATTCACCGGCACTAGAGCTGCCATGTTTATCATCACCTCCATGATTCTGGTGTCTTTTTCTCAGTTGATTCAGAATGGAAGAGACGGTGTGCCTTATTGCCTGTGAGACATCCAAGTGCAGATGTCAAACAGGTCTGAAGCTCGGAGAAGAGGTCTGGGCCAGAGAGATAAATGTGAATCATCAGCGACAAGGTCAGAATGGAGGAGGGAAGAGGCCTTTAGGCTGAGTCTTGAGGAGCTCCAGCATTTCAAGTTTGGATAGAGGCGGGTGATCTTACAAAGCAGACAATACAGGAGCAGTAGAAGGAGAGTCAGGTGGCACTGAGGAGGGAGCCTTGTCCCTCCAAAAAGGAGGGAGTGGCCAACAAGGGATGTGTCTGTTAGATTGTGACAGGGTGGCCACCAGTGACCTTTGTAATCCATGTTTGGAGAATGATGGGGACCAAAAGGGGGTGGGAGGCTGGTGTAGTCCACTCTTTGGAGAAGATTGTATGAGCTGTAAATGTCGACACCTGTCAATCCTCTTGGTTGCCCAGTAGCCGTCTCACCTCCCATTATTTGGAGAATTCCCTACTTATGAATCTTGCTGAGAAACAGGGCCTTCCTCCCATTGGAGATTAGAAAGGTGCCATATACTTGTCTTTCCAACTGGCTTTGAGCTGGGTTGAGCCAAGGACTGGACTTCCAAAGGCCTTGCCAACCAGAAGCATAACTTGGAATCAGGAGTTAGTGAAACACAAGGGCAAAGACACAGAGGAGTGTTTTCTGAGAGCAGTGGTGGTTATGAAAGGAAGAGTTCCTGAGCTGGTGGACCAGCAGGGCTGGTTGGTGACAAAGGAGTGAGTGCGGCTAGCCGTGGCACCAAAAGAAAGGGCTATGGTGGTGATGGTGGTTATAGAAGCAGACCCGAGCAAGTCTATCTTCCCTGCAATTCTGTAAGCTTCAACCAAATATCTACCTGCCTATTATCTATCTATTATCATCCAGCTACGTATCCGTGGTAAAGAATCCGCCTGCCACTGCCACAGGTTCGACCCCTGGGTGGGGAAGATCCCCTGGAGAAGGAAATGGCAACCCACTCCAGTATTCTTTCCTGGAGAATCACCATGGACAGAGGAACCTGGCAGGCTACAGTCCATGGGTTCGCAAAGAGTGGACATGACTGAGTATACACGTACCTCAACGTGTATCTATAACTTTTAAAATCAACTTTAGTTATGGCAGTTTATGTACTCAAAATCAACTTGAGGCATAGTTCAATGAGTTTTTAAAAATGTATATGCCTGTGTAACCACTACACTAATCAAGATTTAGAATGCTTCCATTAGCCCCCGAAAGTTTTCTGTGGCCCTTTATGGTCAACTGCTTCCCCCACCTCGGGTCGCAGAGATGTTTCTATATCTATATAGCTTTACCTGTGTTAGAATTGTACACAAATTCGATCAGTGTTTTGTGTCTGGATTATTTTCTTAACCTTAATGTTTTTAAATATTTTTCTGTGTTGCTGTATGTTTGCCAGTAGTTCATTTCTTTTTGTTGCTGCGTAGTATGCTACTCATTAACACACCACACTCACATATTTGTGTACTCACCTGTTGGTGACTATTGAAGTTGTACCCAGTTTTTGACTACTATCAATAAGGCTGCTGTGAACATTTGTGTACTAGTCTTTTTGTGGACATGTGTTTCAATATCCATTTAATCAGTTCCATTTTTTGTTTGTTTGTTTAAATCAGCAACAGTTGGCTTCTGTTACTTGTAACCAAGAAATATGACTACAACAGAAGGAAAGATGAGAAATGAGCTGGCAGCTAGAAGGGGATGTTGAGTCAAGGAGAGGCTTTTATTTTCAAGATGCAAAAGACTTAAACATACTTAAACATTAACCCTCATGATCTGCTTGAGAGGGAACTATTGAGACAAAAGAAATTGGTCACATGAATCTACGAAGGTGGGAAGGGAGCAGCTCTGAAGTCCAGTAGCTGGAATGGCTTGGATGGGGGGAATAGAGCCTCAAATGGAGCAAGGGGTATACCCAGAAAATGGGGTAGGTGGGTTTGTAGGTAAGGTAGTTGGGAATTCAGGGAAGTTTCATCTGAGAGCTTCAACTTTTACCATAAACTAGGAGTCAAGGTTACATACCAAGAATAAGGGAAGAGTTAGGGTGTCAGAGTTTAGAGGATGGGGGCGATATGAAATGATCATTGTAAGGAGAGTAAGAGGGTGGTGATGAGAGAAATGAAGGGACATACTGGACAGCACTGAGAGCCTGGTTAAGACTAGTGATGATGACCTCAGAGCAACACCAACCAGTCCCACTGATGACTCCCCCAGCCACCTCTACACAGGAGCCCAGAGGCAAGCCTATAGGGAAGGGGCTGAGTGCAAGGAAGACTTTTCAAGAAGTTAGGAGGCTGTGTTGAACATCCTGACCCTACGCCCAGGATCTAACACGGCAAGTTAAATATTTGTTGAATGGATGGACGAGTTTAGAGGGCAGGAGAAATTAGAGCTTAGCACCGGTCTGGCCCAACTTCCTCACTGTATAGAGGAAAAACCTGAAGTACAGAGAAAGGAAGGGACTTGACCAAGGTCAAACAGCAAGCCTGTGGCAGAGATAGGAGTTTTCCCTCGGGTCTGTCTGATCTCAAGTTCAGTGTTCTTTCCACTAGCCTTTAGTCACTTTGATTGAATGGACAAAGGTCTGCTTTCAGTTCATGTCTCTGGCACTGGCTCGCTGTGTGACTTTTATAAGACACTAACAATAGGATTAAATAGCCATTCTCTTTGCCATGTACTTTTAAATTTTATTTATTTTTCTAATTGTGGTGAAATATACATAACATAAAATTAACCATCTTAACCATTGTTAAGTGTCCAATTCAGTGGCACAGTGTGCATTCACATCGTTATGTAGGTATTGTCACCCCCCTCCACCCCGAGAACTCTTTTCATCTTGCAAAATAAAAACTCTGTAATCATTAAATAATGACTCCCTATCTGCACCCGCCCCCCCCCCACCCCGACGCTTCCCTAGCTCCTGGTAACTATCATTCTGTTTTCTAAGAACGTGACTACTCTAGGTAACATAAAAATGAAACCATATAATCTTTGTCCCTTTATGACTGATGTATTTCACTTAACATATTGGCCTCAAGCGTTATCCACGATGTCTTCTGTGTCGGGATTTTCTTCCTTGTTAATGCCGAGTAATATCCCACTGTATGTATGTACTGCGTTTGCTTATCCCTTCATCTGTTGATGCCCATGATGAACATTTGGGATGCTACCAGCTTTGGACTACTGTGAATATGTTACTATGAACATAGGTGTGCAAATATCCGTTTGAGTTCCTGTTTTCAATTCTTTTGGGCCCATACCCAGAAGTAGAATTGCTGGATCACGTGGTGGTTCTTAGTGTATAGAAATGCAACTAATTTTTGCATATTGTTTTATATTCTACAACTTCATTTAGTTTATTCGTTCTAACAGTTATTGTTTTTTGTTTTTCATTTTGGTTGAGTCTTCAGGATTTTCTATGTGTTGAGTGCTTTATCACAAATGGTGTTGATTTTTGTAAAATGTTTTTCTGCATCAATCAACATGATGTGTTTTTCTCCTTTTATTCTGTTAATGTGGCATATTACCTTGATTAATTTTCTTATGTTGAGCCATCCTTGCATTCCAGGAACATCCCATTTGGTCATGGCATGTAATCTGTTTGATATGCTGTTGATTCTGTTTGCTAGTATTTTTTTTGAGGATTTTTGCATCAACATTCCTCAAAGATATTGGTCTGTAATTTTTTTCAGTGTCTTTGTCTGGTTTTGGTATTGGAGTAGAATGAGTTTTGAAGGATTTCCTCCTCTTCAATTTTTGGGAAGAACTTTAGGGGGATTGGTGTTAATTTTTATTTATGCCATGTACTTTTGCAGTGAGGAGCATATACTTCTTTTCATTGACACTGGGTGTGGCTGTGTGACTTGATTTGGCCAGTGGAAAGCTGGTGAATTGACATAGGCCAAAGACTTAAAGGAGCTTGGCTTCTGGTGATTGCCATAAGAAGAGCAGCTGTAGAAAGCCCTGTACCTTCAGCCTACCACACATAGATCAGACCTGAACCCAAGCTGCAGCCTGAAACTCACCCTGATGACCTTCATCTTGAGCAGATCTACCCAGACTAAACAGTCAATCTGGAGTTCACCTGCAGTCTCATTAGCAGGGGAATAAATGCCTGCTATTTTAAACCACAAAATTTTGGGCAGTTTGTGTATATTATTATTGTGGTAATTACTAATTGATACAAGACCAGATCCTTTGCTAAGTGCAGACTTGGGTTCCAGAAATGAATCAGCTATCAGTTCTCTGGAGCTCACAGTTTAGTGAAGATGAGGATGGGATAACTCAAAATAATTTTTAATATAATTCTAATTTCTAAAATTCATCTTTAAATCAAAGAAGCCTATACAAATTTTCTTAATACTTCTTTTATGGACAGCCTTTGAATATACTTGGCAGATACAGTCAACAAATTGTAAAAATACTATCCCGTGCACAAATGGCAGAATCTGGTTTGTGATCACAAGAGGCATCCAAGCTGGCAAGTACCTTTCTTGAATAGCACATTGAATAGCACGTTTAATGAGCCTGAAGGCAAACACCTGATTTAATGATTATGGTTAACTTGACTTTCACCCTTGAGTTGTATGAAAACATAGATGCTAATTGTTTGACCATTTTTATTTGTTTTTGTTGTTTTATTTTTACTCAATGTTTAATGATGATGTATGTGAAATCATGTTAGTTTGCAAAATGCTTGTAGCAATTTCCAACAAAACATGAGTTTTTGGGTGAAGGTCGAGTCCACTGGGTGAATACATGGCTATATGTGAGCAGGGATAGGTGGGGAGGGAGGGCTTGCATTTAGGCCACTGCATGTGCTCATTTGCTGAGGATACCTTACCTCTGTGGGTCTGCCTCCCAGTATTAATGGTATCTTGCAAAGGAGCCCAAAGGATGGATTTTATTAAAATATGCGAGTAGTGATTTTAATGTTTATCTCTTAGAGTAAATTTTAATAAGATTAGAATTGATTCTTAAAGCACAGATGCTCTTTGGAAAACCTCATAAGAAGATGCTTGTTGATGTCTTTCATCTTAAGGTCAAGTTGTTTTATTTGTTATTCCCTTGATGGTTTGAAGAAGTGGTGTGCTAAGATGGAAGGCACTTGAGACCAATTTTACACAAAAGAGAGGAGTTGAAGAAGAGGGAGAGGCTGAGGATGGAGGAGAGGGAGAGATTGACGGGTCAAGGCCCTGAAGGAGATGAGGTGAGAGTGTTCAAGAGAAGGGACCAGCCTTGAAAAGGAAGATTGATTCCCCCATTAGTTGAGACTGAGGCTAACGACATGGAAGTAGTTAGTTTGACATATCTAGGTTGGGTTGGAGCAGGGAAGAAAGTTGAAGAATTCCAAACCAAAGGCCTCAGAGAATTAGGAGGCAAAGATCTCCCCTTGTGAGTGAAGGCCGTGGGAGAAGGGGAAAAAAGTAAAGGAAGTGGTAGCAGAATGAGAGGATTGTCTAGGGACCAGGGGCTGACAGAGGGGCAGCGGGGGTGGTGGGTATCCTGATGAGGCTGCCTGAGTTTCTACCTTCTTGTCTGCTCAGCTGTGTAAATTTGTTTTTTTTCAGAAGTGCTTATTCTTAATGATTCAGGTCCTGCAGTGCCTCCTCCAGGAAGCCTTCCATAATGTCATTCCTGTGTATACACACACACACACACAAACACAAACGCACACACATACTGGGTAGGCTCCCTCTGGGATGCCCTGGAAGCCCCAAGGATTTCTTTCTATTAGTATCCTTCCCAAAGTTTGCAGGCTCCCTTCAGCTTTTTGTTCCAGCCTGTGGAGGACACAGATGTGAGCCAGTGCTGGGTGCTGCTAAGTCACTTCAGTCCTGTCTGACTCTGTGCGACCCCATGGACGGCAGCCCACCAGGCTCCGCCGTCCCTGGGATTCTCCAGGCAAGAACACTGGAGTGGGTTGCCATTTCCTTCTCCAGTGCATGAGAGTGAAAAGTGAAAGTGAAGTTGCTCAGTCGTGTCCGACTCTTAGCGACCCCATGGACTGCAGCGCATCAGGCTCCTCCATCCATGGGATTTTCCGGCAAGAGTACTGGAGTGGGGTGCCATTGCCTTCTCCTGCTAGGCTGGAAGGGGAGGCCAATGCAGCACAATCCTGCCTTCCCTCAGTCAGACCCAGGCTGAATGGCTGATGCAGGGCGAGCCTGCTTTTCCTATCCATCCCCGCCACCTTTCCCACCTCACCTTTCCCAGCCTCCTGCTTTCTCTTCTTACTTTGACTCTCCCCTTAGCCCTCGTATGAGATGAGTCCCATCATTCCTGCGAGGAGCCCACATGCTTGTCCTCAGGGACTTAGTTTTCCCATCTATAAAATGGGGGGTAATAAATGCATCCTGTTTGGGGTTGTGGGGAGATGAAAATGAGACTTCAAATGAAGCACAGAGCCTGGCACAGTGAAAGGGGGTCCCACTCCCCTCAGCTGCCCCTCACTCCCCTACCCCTTCTCTCTGGTACCGTCACTAACTTGCATGACCTTTCCCTTTCTGGGCCTCAGATTTTACGTGATGATAATCTGTAATCTGTAAATCACCACCCTCGATATGTTTATTTTTTTTTTAGAAGGAAATTTTTTTTGAATTTCAAATTATTTTAAAAATTATTTTTGGCTGTCCTGGGTCTTCATCGCTGCACACGGGCTTTTCTCCAGTTGTGGGGAGTGGGGGCTACTCTCCGGTTGCGATGCACAGGCTTCCCATTGCGGTGGCTTCTCTTGCTGTGGAGCACGGGCTCTAGGCACGCTGGTTCAGTAGCTGTTGCACAAGAGCTTAGTTACCTTTCAGAAGGTGGCATCTTCCTAGACCAGGGATCGAACCTGCATTAGCAGGTGGATTCTCAACCACTGGACCATGAGGGAAGTCCAACATATTTATTTATGCTTCAGTAGACTGGGAACCCCTTGAGGGCAGAAGAAACCCTCCTGTTAACTGGTGATCCCCTCACATGGGGCCAGAAGGAAAGTTCTTTACTTCAGAGTCCAGTCATCCTGTGGCACGTGTATGGATTACCTGTGGGTCCTCAGGGTCTGGCCAAGGACTGACACAGGGCATGCATCTGAGAGCTGGCCAATGGGTCAGTTCCTGAATTAGGGCCAGGGAGCCAGGCCTTTGAATAGCCTATAATGACACACATCTCTTTAAAAACGTAGCCCTAGTTTTACTATAGACAGAACTTTCAAAACTCACACCATAAACACTTTTTGAGAGTGGGCTTTGAGCCAGACAGTGGACATAGAGCAGAGAATGTGCAGGGAAGGTGTGAAACCCGGGGGCTGACATTCTAGTTCTCATGGGGCTGGTGCATGGGGGCATTGGGCTCAGGAAGAAGTCTGTCATGTAAGGTCAGGGAATGAATGTGATATGAAGAAACACACATGGAGTTGGGCTGGGAGGCCAAGAGAGTGGCTTGAATTCTGGGCTCCAAAAGGCAGGGACTGAGGTTGGGCCAGGCTCTGACTTAGGGTAGTTGAAAAGGCATGGATTAGCATCTTAGGGACCTTAATGCTGGTTTTTGCAGCCACTCCCTATCTGTGAGGGCTTCCCAGATATCTCAGTTGGTAAACAATCCGCCTGCAATGCAGGAGACCCCGGGTCGATTTCTGGGTCAGGAAGATCCCCTGGAGAAGGGATAGGCTACCCAGTATTCTTGGGCTTCCCTTGTGGCTCAGCTGGTAAAGAATCCTCCTGCAATGCGAGAGACGTGGGTTTGATTCCTGGGTTGAGGCCCCCCTCAAAGTCCCTCATCTTTCCAAACCTCGGTGTCTGTGGTTATACAACAGGGCAGGTGGTGCTGATTTCTCAGGGCTGTTGGCAATGTGGGTGAGAGGATGACACCCAATGCCCTGCCTGAGAACTCCAGGAGAGCAAGGGCACTGGGAGTGGGTGTCGACTGGCAGTTGATATGGGTCTCTTTAATGCAAGACTTGAACTTGGGTGCTAAGTTTGTGATTCAAGGTCTTACTTTAAGACCAAGAAAGCCATTTTCAAGGGTTTCATATGTAGAGTCCTTTGATTAAATGTTTTACCATGCCGGCTAGACGATGACTCTGTTCTCTCTGGACTCCAGAATCTGGACTTCTAATGGTTACCCCTGTTCAGATGTATCCACACAACAAAACTGCAAGTGTTTTTTGTTTTGGGTTTTTTTTTTTTTTTTAAACTTGGACTTTCATTTTGGGAATGAAAATCATACACAGCTTAATACATAGCACAATGCTAATTGGATTTAATGGTTCTGAAGTGCTACATCAGTGACTTTTGAGATGGGACTTCTGTGTGTCCTTACTAATGAACTGGTAAGAATAATCATCAGAGCAGCCAAAGGCAGAACCCCCGCCATGGTCTGTTTTGGTTTCTTTTTCACCTTGTCCTGCCTGACGCTGCTTGTGTGGCTGACTCCACTGGCCTGATTTCCTAATGTAAACTTCTGATTTATCTGGTTGGACCCAGTGGGGTGCAAAGAGGAAACAAATTTATTATTTTTCCCCAACCATTCCCTGCAACTGGCTCTGTGCTCCCTCTTCATCCTTGAATGAGTTTTTATGTAATGTTTTTTTTGACGGGGGCCATTTTTTTTAAGTTTTTATTGAATTTGTTCCAATATTGATTCTGTTTTATGTTTTGCTTTTTGGCTATGAGGCATAGGGGATCTAAGCTCCCTGACCAGGGGTTGAACCCCCACTCCCTGCATTGGAAGGTGAAATCTTAACTGCTGGACAGCCAAGGAAGTCCCACCCCTGGATGACCTTTTGTGCAGACCCATTCAATAACTTTCCTGTCACTATCAGCTATTAGAAGAGTCTTCTTTTCACATATTGAAGACTCCAACCTGATGAAAATCAATCTAAATTTCCCATCAAATTCATAGTGTTCATTTTTCCCCACTCCCCTGTCAGCACAGAGTAAGCCCCATAACTTCTTCCCTTCAGTGGAGGCTGCAGTGGCTCCTGCAAGGCTGGACACAGAGGCGAGATGAAGGGAGGAGAGACACTCGTGCTCTCTGTGTGGCAGATGGCCAAGTGCTGGCTCTTTCTCTGGTTGGGGGCATATGAGTGGATTTCTTCAGAACCACGGAGCTCCTCCCTGATGTGGGCCAAGCCCTCCCTGGCTAGCATCTTCCAGTTCCTCTGAGGTTTCTGCTCTGAAAGTGCAGCTCACTGCCTCCATATCTCCCATCCCTGCTCCGAGGGTCCTCTGGCCTCAACGCTACCCATGAATAGGTTGGTGGGGCAGGGGTGGTCTATGAGTGCTGGGCTAGTTTTGTTTTCCCTCAGCAAGTCCTGCAGGAGCGGTCTGGCTTCCTTTTTCTGAATTGGAACACATCAGTCTTTAGCTTTGAGGCCTCAGCTTTGAGGCCTCAAACTTTTCCTAGGCACCAGGATAAGTTACAAGTAACAGTGTATTATATTTTAGTTTCTTTGTCTCAAATGCTCAACTTTTAAGTGTAGAAGAGTGGTTAACTGTGTGGGTTTTGGAGTCTGACATTGGCTAGGTGACCATGAGTAAATCATCTAACTTCTTGGAACCTCAGTTTCCTTATCTATAAAGCAGGGACAATGGCCTTTACTCTCCGGGACAGTGTGAAGATTGAAGTGTACTTTGCCTGTTGGGTGGACCATAGCAAGCCCTCAATGTGTGCTGTGCTTAGTCACTCCAGTCGTGTCCAACTCTTTTTGACCCCATGGATCGCAGCCCTTCAGGCTCCTCTGTCCATGGGATTCTCCTGGCAAGAATACTGGAGTGGGTTCCACGCCCTCCTCTAGGGGAGTCTTTCTGACCTGGGGATCAAACCTGCATCTCCTACATTGCAGGTAGATTCTTTACCACTGAGCCACTGGGGAAGCCCCATAAGCCCTCAATAAATAGAAGCAAGTATCTTTGCATTTCTGAGGTGTTCTCACTTCATCCAACCCAGACTGGATGTCAGTTCTTCTTGCTAATGCAGAGGTGGCTCCCTCCTGCCATCTGCCTGGTCTGCAGATCTCTCTTTGATAAAAACACTTAGCATATCTTGAGCATCATTATCTCCTTTACATCTCATAGTAAAACTGCAGGATAGATATTACTATCATTCCCATTGACAAGTAACAAAACTCAGGCTCAGAGAGATCGAATCCCTTGCACAAAGTCAAATAGCTTGCAAATAGCAGAACTGGGATTCTGATTCTAAACCCTGCATGTGGTCTACTATTTATTTAACTTTCCTAACCTCCTCGTTCTTCATCTTGTCTTCTCATTCCCTCTGCCAAGAGCTCTCTTTTGCTCTATGGCAAATAGATGGGGAAAAATGGAAACAGTGACAGACCTGATTTTCTTGGGCTCCAAAATCACTGTGGACGGTGACTGCAGTTATGAAATTAAAAGGCACTTGGAAGAAAAGCTATGACAAACCTAGACAGCATATTAAAAAACAGAAACATTACTTTGCCGACAAAGTTCCATCTAGTCAAAGCTATGGTTGTTCCAGTAGTCGTGTATGGATATGAGAGTTGGATCATAAATAAGGCTGAATGCTGAAAATTTGATGCTTTTGAACTGTGGTGTTGGAGAAGACTCTTGAGAGTCCCTTGGACTGCAAGGAGACCAATCCAGTCCATCCTAAAGGAAATCAGTCCTGAATATTATTGTAAGGACTGATGCTGAAGCTCTAATACTTTGGCCACCTGAGGAAAAGAGTTGACTCATTGGAAAAGACCCTGATGCTGAGAAAGATTGAGGGCAGGAGGAGAAGGGGACGACAGAGGATGAGATGGTTGGATGGCATCATTGACTCAATGGACATAAGTTTGAGCAAACTCTGGGAGATGGTGAACACGGAAGCTTGGCATGCTGCAGTCCATGGGGTTGCAAAGAGTCAGACACAACTGAGCAGCTGAAAAACAACAACAACAATGTAACAAGTCATCTTTCTCAGTGAGGACACTTCCTGCCTGGAGTGTACCCTGGAAATGGGTCCCTCACTGCTCAGTACAATGACACTTCCTGTGTTGCATCATAACAAATCCCTGTGGCAGCTGCTTAGAGGTGATATTGACATCATCCACTTCCTGTCCACTATTACTGAAGTTATATAAAGTTGCTTTTTCATGAAAAGCATCTATGTAGCATTGATTGTGAGAAGGCAATGGCACCCCACTCCAGTACTTTTGGCTGGAAAATCCCATGGACGGAGGAGCCTGGTGGGCTGCAGTCCATGGGGTTGCTAGAGTCAGACACGACTGAGCGACTTCACTTTCACGCATTGGAGAAGGAAATGGCAACCCACTCCAGTATTCTTGCCTGGAGAATCCCAAGGACAGGGGAGCCTGGTAGGCTGCTGTCTATGGGGTCACACAGAGTCGGACACGACTGAAGCGACTTAGCAGCAGCAGCAGCAGCATTGATTCAGCATCAATCTCTTGTCCAACACTGGATTAATCACAAAGGGGAAGGTGTTTTTGGATATTATGCCTAGAATATATTTTGAAAGATTATTTAATGTAAAAAAGCTGCCAGCCATGTAGGTGGTAGATCTCTGTGAAGGGGTGTGGGAAGTCATAACCCCAGGAGCTCAAAGGTAGAGTAGTCTGGTAGCCACGTGGGTGGGGAGGTATAAGGTCTGGGAAAGGAAGTCACAGAAGGCTGCCTGGGAACTCTGGGGCTGGTCTGAGCCTTGAAAACAAGTAGGATTTGGATGGGTGAGAAGGAGGCATGGTTGGTCTGTTTGCAGCAAAGAAAGAGCAGGGGCTCACAGAGGCAGGAACCCAGCATGGGCGCTGGTATCATACTTCCAAAGGAGCCTTCTTTTATAACCACGAGCCTCTTTGCTCCCTGCTTGGGGGATTTTTATGACCCCATCCATCTGTTTGCAGTCAGCCTCAGGTTTACTTTGAAATTCAAAAGCTGAAAGCGAAGAGCTGTGTCGAAGCCAGAGCAGCGGGCCGGGCAGCTGTCCTCTGAGAAGGGAGCGGCCTCATGGAGCATAAACCACAGCAGGCAAAGCACCTCTTCTGGTTGGCCTGAGTCCCCGGGAAGCTTGGGACCCAGTGCTTGGAGGAACGCTGGAAGATTCGTCCCCTGGAGGGACTTCTAACATGGGCCTGAGCTGGCAGCCCGTGTGCCCACCCATGAGGGTACTGAGGCCAAGTGTGGACACTGGTCAGGACTTTGCGTCTGACGGGGATCTGCCAGCCTGTATTTGTTCCTCTGGCCAGCACAGGCAGATGGGCCCGGGCCCACTGTGAGAGTTGGCTCAGCTCTCTGTGCCTCCTGAATTCCCTGGCCCACTGCACCCTCTGCATTCCTCAGGAGCCTCAGTATCCCAGAGAGACACGACTTATTTTCCCATCTTCTCAAATAAAAGACTTTTAATTGCAGTCAGTGATCAAATCCAAAATCCACAGCAGGGACTTCCAAGTCATGCTCCAGACCCCTTACTTCCCTGAGCCCCCACATCCCCTAAGACCACCTCCTAGCTCAAATCCTTTGCCTGGGACCCCACACCCCCAAACCATGTGTCTCTGTGCCCTCATTCCCTGTTATTTACACAGCCAACCACTGGGAGTTCATGCTCAGCTCTTGGGGAAAAATCCTTCCGAGTGGCTTCTCTTACCAGTCCAGTCCACATCCCACACTCCCATGGCTGCTCTGCCTGTCTCCCGTTCCAAAGGCTCCCTGAGCCTCCTCTCCACACCACAACCAACCATGGTTGCTGGATGTGCCTTTGGGCCTGTTTAAAGATGGGCTCTGCTGGAATGTGGTTGGAGCACTTCTAACATGGAGCTGGAGCTTTTCACCAAGCTCTAAAGAAGTGCAACATCCCTTTAAAAGCCAGTCAAGCTGCTGGACTTGGAAATGCTAAAGGTGGCAGCAAGTTGGTGAACTTTAGCATTTGATGCAAACCAATGTTTTAGAGGGGGTGCTTCCAAAGCCTGGGAGCTGAGCTGAGAGGTTGGAGCTGAGCTGAGAAAGCTCCTGCCATAGCTAGAAGGCTTTCTAAGGCTCATCTGCTCTAATTCCTGCCATCTTCAAGTAGGAAAACTGAACTTCAGAAAGGGGATGCCGCTGGCCTGGTGTTGTTTATGAAATCAGTGGCAAGGCAGGCCCGGAACCCAGTCTGGGGCTTGAGTTAACCATCATCTCCCACTTACACAGCTTGGGGTTCCTGATTGGAGGTTGGAGGGATGGTGAAAATTCAGCACACCTATTTCTTTTCTCTTCTGACAACTGTAATAAACTGCATTGATGTGGGCTTTACATATGAAGCAGTTCTCATCTGTTGTCTCAGTCACAATTCCAAGCTATAAAGTAAGTTATCTTTGTCCCCATTTCCCAGATGAGGCAAATAAGTCGAGGATTAAGTCACACTCTCAAGGCAAGATAACCAGTAACTAGCAGAAGAGTCTTCAGCCCAGGCCTGTTGCTCTTTGCCATAGATCATACCAGCTCCCTATCCTTTGAAAGGCACCAATGTCTTGGCAAATCATTCAGAAAAGTCTAGTGTAATTTAGGATAAAAGATCATTAGCTTCAGATTCTAGGGACTAGTCCAACATCACAGTTCTTTTCACTTCTTAGACTTGAAAGACACATGTAGAACAGGGGTTTTCAACCAGTGTCCTCTTTTATTACAAGTACTTTATAATGCTCCTTTCTATGCTAAAATCAAATATCTGGATAATACAAAACACCTACACATACAATTTTAAAATTTAATATGATGCCCTAACTATAGGGAAAAAGAGAAATAAAAGGAAAGTAGTTGATAATAAAACAATATGTAATTTGGTCTGTTAATGTTGGGCATAAGAATGCTAGCAGACATAATGCAGTGGTCAAAGTCTTGCACCTGTCGACTGGGGAAAAAAAAGCTGCACAACCTAAAAACTGAGAATTACACCTTATTTGGTAAACTGAGGACTTAAACCCAGAGACAGGCATCCAACAGTGTTGCTCTGATGCCTCAAATGCACTAGCAGTGATGTCCTAAGGTGACCTTCAGGAGGTCTGAGGGACTGTTCTGAAGAGGGAAGTGGAGAGCCAGGATATATAGGAGTCTTTCAATTAAAAAAAGGTAGTTGGAACATTAAGAGATTACTGTTAATTAAAGAAAAACTAGACATCACAAGTTAATGAATTTAGCACTTCTCTCTGTATGGGAAGATACAAGAGTCTGGACACATTCCTTTGATGGGCACCTTAACATGATTTTGAGCAAGCTCTGGGAGTTGGTGATGGACAGGAAAGCTTGGCATGCTGCAGTCCTTGGGGTCTCAAAGAGTTGGACACGACTGAGCGACTGAACTGAACTGAACCATCTAGGGCTGGTATCCTGTTTTTCTCCAACCTGAATCCCCACAGGGTGCACTGTCGGATGGCTACAGTGACTGATGGCTTGAGGGCTGAAATATCCTGTTTACTGATATGGCACATTCATTACTGATATGCCGTATCAGTAATGAATGTGACTGCTAAAATACAGCGGGATTCAGGTGTGTTGTTCTGATGCTTCAAATGCACAAGCAGGGCTGTCCTTAAGGTGGCCTTCAGAAGTGGTGAGTAGCTCTTGGTTAGGTTTGGAACAAAACAATGTACATTTGTCTTTCAGTGTGCAGGGCAATTGCATTCCTGTAAGGTGCAGTATATATATATATATATATATATATATGAAAACTTTGCAAAAAACCTCACAACTTTATGTTTACGTAAAATGGTTTTAGGCTCAGATAATACAAATGGCTTTTTCTCTCCTGACGAATGTCTGGCAAGATGTGCAAACATTGTGCAGGACAGGGAATAATTCTCTTTGTGGAACTCCTTACAGGACACCAGGCATCCCTGACCCATGATCACAAAGCCCCTCCCAACAAATATATGAAAGCCCAAACCCCTCTGCAGAGTTTCAAAACACCCTGTGGGTGGTGATATTATCCCTATTGCTAAACACTGACTGGGAGCATTTCTCTTAGAAACCATGCATACAAGAGGGAAGACAGACCTGTGTGGTAGCCAGAGGTTTGCATTGCTTTCTATTTTGCTTCTGATAAAATAAATTCAGTACTAATCTTGAATGGTACTTAATCTTTAGCTATAAAGTTAATGAACTAGATATCAGTCACATGTCCTCTATTTTAAAGACTTCACTCAGGGAATACAAGGATGAGTAAGGTCTCTGCACCATGGGCTTTGCCTTTTTTTTTTTTTTTTTAAGAGCAATAAGACATAAGAAAACCATAATCTAAGCTTGCTCATATGAAGCCCATGCTTCAGAAGAGGTGTAAATTGTGAGGCTGGTAGGCCAGGGAAGTGTCTATGAGGAGGCAGAATGAAATGAGGTCTTGGAGAACAAGAGGGAAATTTCAGGTAAACATAGGGAGACTGGGAAATTATCTATGCAAGGGACAGTGAGGGCTGGTAACTGGAGCTCTGTTCAGGGAACCTTGAGGAGTTCTATGTGGCGGGAGTGTGGATTTGTTGGGGGAGGGAAGGGGACATGTGGCTGGAGAGATTGGGTGGGAGAACTGAAGCAGGATTAATGGGGATGGAGAGGGGAGGGAGGCTTGAGGAGGAGGTCAGTGTGCTTCCAGATGAACTCTAAGTCCTGAGGCTGGCCCTGCCCTCCGTGTAACCATCACCTGTTGTAGTGTTACTCCTGGCGCCTGCACAACCCGAAGCTGTGGACTCTGGGACACAGGGAGGACCAGTTCTCTAGCTGGGAGCTCAATGCACAGCATAGTGCAGTTGCTCAATAATGCTTCACTGAGAGTGTTAGTTGCCCAGTCGTGTCCAACTCTTTAGGACCCCGTGGGCTGTAGCCTGTCAGCCTCCTCTGTCCATGGAATTCTCCAGGCAAGAATGCTGGGGTGGGTTGCCATTTCCTCCTTCTGGGGATCTTCCCGACCCAAGGTTTGAACCCAGGTCTCCTGTGTTGCAGGCAGATTCTTTACTGTCTGAGCCACCATGGAAGCCCATTGCGTGCATGAATATTTCTGAACAAGTTCCAAACATAGGGCCTGCCCTCCCTGCAGATTCAAGCTCACTGGGGGGCAGGTGTTGGAAGCTGAGATGAACCGGATGCTGGCCCACTGCCCTACATCGAGGTGAGGCACAGTGTGCTGAGGCCGGGAGGGCACCTGGGAGTCTGGAAATCTAGACTCAGCTTCCACCTTGAATGTGCCAACAGGACTTGGGCAAGTCTGGTGGTCTTGGGCGAGTCTGCTCCTGGTGGTCTTCTTATCTGTTCCCCAAACCAAAGGCAAGCCTGATCCTTTCCAGGTCCCAAGCTGAAGCCTTGCTCTTCCAGGTCACCTGTTTGGAGCCCGAGGTCACAGCCCAGGCAACACTGCCTCCTGGTGGCAGTCACCAGACGGCAGGCGAGCCTTCACCAACCAGCACGATCCAAGTTCAAATCCCAGCTGAGGTTGCCCTGGGAGGCTTCTGGTTCTGCACCTTTGGGTCTGGCCCAGGGGGACTGCTCCTCAGAGAGTGGGGAAAGAGAGCTTCACAGTCAGTCGTTGTCAGGGTTCTTCCAATATAGAGCGGCCCATGCCCTCCCACCCTGCTCCGCCGTCATGGAGGGGAGTCCCTGGGACCATGAGACTTCCTATGTCATTGTGTCCCTGCGAGCTGTCATGGCCTGGGGGGAGGCGGGGCTCAGTAAATGCCCTCCTCCTTTGTCATCTTCACTACCTTCTTTCATCACCACCACAAAGCACTCAGAGCACTTGGGTTCTATAAGCACAGGCACATCCACTTGACCCTGAGTCCTCATGGGAGCTCTTCTAGTTTGCTGATGGGAACAGAGACTCAGAGGGAGGAGAGATAGGGCCCAGGCCATCAGGCTTTTACACGACATTGCACTGCCTTGTTCTAAAGCTGCCCGTGGCTTCTGCTGCCCACAGGGCAAAGTCCCAGGGCCTTGCAGGTTGCAGCTGCTCACACCAGACCCCAGGCCCCACCCAAGCCCAGCCTCCTGCTGCAACCTTTCCTGCATCCTCCAGGTCCAAAGCAGTCAGGTGTCCTCAGCCCCACAAGGGCACAGGTCCCTGTGACAGTGGGCACATCTCACTCACCCCACATCCGAGAGGGTGGGGTCAGAACCAGGCTCAGGCACAGATTCCTCGGGGGTGAAAATAAGGGCCAGCCTTATCCCTCCTCCAAACTCCCCCTTCCTGCCCTAAGCCAGGGTCCACCCACCCTAAGGCTCCTCCACAGGACAGAAGCTTAATCGTTTTTAGTCGCTAAGTCATGTCTGACTCTTTGTGACCCCATAGACTACAGCACCCTAGCCCTCCCTGTCCTTCACTATCTCCTGGAGTTTGCTCAGACTCATGTCCACCGAATCAGTGATGCCATCCAACCATCTCATCCTCTGTCGTCCCCTTCTCATCCTGCCTTCAATCTTTCCCAGCACTATGGTCTTCTCCACTGAGTCAGTTCTTCGCATCAGGTGGCCAAAGTATTGGAGTTTCAGCTTTAGTATCAGTCCTTCCAAAGATTATTCAGGGTTGACTTCCTTTAAGATTGACTGGTTTGATCTCCTTGCAGTCCAAGGGACTCTCAAGAGTCTTCTCCAACATCACAGTTCAAAAGCATCAATTCTTCAGCATGCAGCCTTCTTTATGGTCCAACTCTCATATTCATACATGACTACTGGAAAAACCATAGCTTTGACTAGACGGACCTTTGTTGGCAAAATAATGTCTCTGCTTTATAATATGCTGTCTAGGTTTGTTATAGCTTTTCTTCCAAGAAGCCTTTTAATTTCATGGCTGCACTCACCATCTGCAGTGATTTTGGAGCCAGGGTGATTGCAGAATCAAATACCATAATGCCAGGGGAACAGAAAACTTGGATGACGTGCTCTGGCCACACAACTGACCCGTTGGCTCCAGTTACCTACCTGATAAAGCACCAGCTTCTAAATGTGTGCAGTGAAGTAGTCCAGGTCTGTACCTGCTCGCCACTCAGGCCACTGCCCTTGGCTGTGCCTGGACCTCACCCTCCAGGGCTGAAACACTTGCGGGCCTCCAGGGGCAGCAGCCGCTTCCCGACCCTGCACCTGGCTGCTGGTCTCTGCAGCCTGCAGGGACAGCAATAACAACTAACCATGTATTGGGGCTTGGTTTCCATCCACTATCTCATTGCAACCTTATTGTAACCTGTACCAGAACTATGTTTATTATGCCCATTATAGAGATGAGGGAAATGAGGCTGAGAGAGGGACTCCTTGGGAGTGGGGGCAAGGTCAGGGCCAGGCCCCAGGACCCCTGAAGACCAACCCGTGACTGGTGCTGAGCCAGAAGATTCTTTGTTGGAGGATGAAGGGTGAGGGGGCTGCTCTACTGAACTGGGGGACTCAAGCAGGGAACTTGTGTTTTTCCAGTTTCCCTGTGGGGAGGAGGCTGCTTGCTCCCAGGAGTGTCTCTAGAGGCCTGTGTGTCTTGGCCCCTCATCCTAGGCCGCAGTCTGTGCTGGCAACTCGTGCTGTGGCCACCTTGCTTTCACTGAGACCCTGCTGTGTTCCGACTCTAGGTGGTCTGGTCCCTCCCCGTGGATTCTCCCTCATCCGCGTTTTTCTTTCTCTCCACCCGAGCCTCTTCTGACTGCGTTTTCCTTCTCCTCTTCCTCTCTCTGCAGCATGGTCTGTCTGTCTCCCCCTCTTCTGTCTCTGTCTCTCCTCTGCTGACCCCTCACTCCTGGATCCTCACTCCATCTTCTGTCAGTTTTCTCTCTTGTCTGCCTGTCTCCTGTGTTCCTCTCCTCTCTCCCTATTACCATCCTGCTCCGTCCTCTTTCCATGCTTCCTGAGTCTCGGGGAATAGGAGGCAGGTGAAAACTAGGGAGGGATCATCTGGGAAGCCTGTGACTCTCCAATCCTTGTCTGGGGACTTGTGTCTCCAGGCTGGAAATTTTATCATTCTTTTTTTGTGACTGATCAGGGAGGAAGAAATGGAAACTACAAAGAGAGAAAGCATAGGAACTGGTTTGCAAGCCCAGAACTGACATAAAACAGGGTTTTATGAATATTTTCTGAAAAATAATTTCTTTTTATGGTGCCGTTTAACAGTGGCTGGCCCGGCTTGCCTGGCTTCCTGGCTGCAGTGAGTTGCAGATGGAGGCCCCCAACTCTTCTCACACTTCCCAGCCCCACCCTGCCAGGAATCGGCCAGGCCAGGGTGCTGCCTCTGCTGCAGCAGTCCGGTGGGTGATGATGAGGTAGGGAGAGGGGAGACTGATTCCTGGACCATTCAATGAGCCCTGGAGCTCCCCAAACCCTCAACTCATGGGAGCCCAAGGTGGGCAGATCTAAGCTTGTGATTTGTGTCCACTCATAACCCAGACGTGGCCAGAACATTCTGGCTCCAACCTCCCCGATTAAGATCGTCCTGGACACAGCTCCACGGCTGACGTTGAGACCCTCCCAGAGTCAGTGGATTCCCTGGGGCTTATACTCAGGGAAGTGGCCCTCCTGGCTTCCAGTTCCCTGTTGTTTGACCGCACCACCTCTGCTTCACTCCATGCCAACTGGCAGCGAAAAGCCCCTCCCGTGGTCCCCTCATCCCACATCTCAAGCCATGGAGACTATACTTAGGATCGGCAGAGCAGATGGAGTTGGGGTTCTTGCTGCATCCAGGAAATGACTGTTACCTGCACGTTTTCTGTCTGCCTAGGAGATGCTGTGCCTACTTCCCTCAGTTTCTCTGTCTTCCCAGCTCCTCATTTCTCTTCCCTCCTCTTGCCTCCCTTTCAGAAGCACCATGACAGGATTGCTCCCCTGGTCATAAAGATCATTTTCCCCTTTGCCTCCTTTGAGGTGGGGGACGGTGGTAGTTTTCCTTCCTACCTCAGGCACCCACAGAGGAATATCTCCACATGAAAATGGAGGTTGCTCTTTCTCAAAGGAATTTTATTGACTACAGTCGGCTCCACCTCCTTTCGTGTAAATAAGGAGACAGGTCCAGAGAGGGGCGGAGCTTGCCCGCGGCCACAGTGCTGGCCGCAGCAGAGATTGCAGCAGCGCAGGGCCTGCGGTCCCCAGTACAGGTTCCATTGCAGTGGACGCTGTGCCGCTGCAGGGTTGGCTACAGGGTCCCAGATGCTCAGGGCCAGGAAGGAGGGGCCTCGGGGGACACAGAAAGATGGAGGCGGAGCAAGGGCCCAGAGGGGAAGAGATCAAAAAGAAGAGTCAGAGTCAGAGGGAGCTAGAGATGGCCAACTAGCCCGCCTTTATCCTGGGGTAGGGATCACTTCTCCATGGAGACTTCCCGGCCCCTCGCACACACCTCCCAGAGTCAGAGAGCCCTCCTCTACCTCCTCAGCGTTGTGTCCTGGTTCTGAAGCTCTTCCCCACCCTCTGTAGTTTCCTCCCTGGACCCAGCTCTGATCTTTGTAGCTGAATGGAGAAAGCCTCATATCTGGGGCCACTCTACAGAGAGGTGGGGCTGAGATGGGGTTCTCCCGAATCTAATGATCTGTTATCAGGAGAATCTGGTTTCTCCCAGGAAAAGCATGTCAACAGGAGCCTGCCCAGAGCTCAGGGCAGGAGAGGTGGGCAAGGCTCCCAGGAAAGGAGGTGCAAACACGTGAGTGTACCAGGTATAAACACTGGGTCTCCCCTCTTGCCACCTGCTGCCATATGGAGAGCAAGGTGTCAGGGGCTCTGATGAGTCCCTGGTCCCCTTGGTCACTCAGTCCATAGTGTCTGAGACCCCATTCCTAGGCCATAGCTTCTTGAACTGAGGACTACATCCCCCAAGGAGGGACAAGGGCTCACTTTCCCACTGAGTGTCTAGGCAGGTAGATGATGGCTTCCTTTCCTGAGTACAACCAGAGCTCGAGGGGTAGAGAACACGGGGTCACAGGCTACAGCTGTGATATTTACACTATTGATGCCAACTCTAAAGACCATCACAGTGGGGCAGGGGGTGGGTGGGGAGCAGGAGGCTTCCTATCCGGAACTCTGTCCAGAGTCAGTGGGTGAGAGAGAGGTCTGGGCTGGCTCCAGGACACAGAAGAGACATTGGGCCTTGGATGGGACCTAACCTCACCCACTGCCCTGTGAAATGGGGGAGGCAGAGGCCTCCTTGCTCACCTCACAGGCTGTAGCCAGCACAGCAGAGCTTGAGTAAAGGTTAAGAAAGCAGTCTGGGAGCTTAACTACTTGGGTTGCAATCCTGGCTCTAGCATTTATAAGCTGTGTGATTGGGAACAAGTTACTTAATCTCTCTCTCTCAGTTATTTCATCTATAAAATAGAGATAAGAGTTGTGAGAATAAAATAAGACAGAAATGCTTGGAACACTGTCTGATGCGTAATAGATGCTCAATAAGCATTTGCTCGCCGTTGCATTGTCAGCTTTGTCTCGCGGACGGGCCGCCCAAGTGCAGTCCACATTATTCTTCATAGGAGCCAGCAAGTACTCATTAACAGGGTCAATGAATTGGCTCTGGTGAAGGCTCTGGGATTTCAAACCTAGAAACCTTGCCCACTCCAAACCTCTTGGTGTCCTGCCCCCTTCTGCCACCGAGTCCCAGGGGCCACGCTTCTTTCCTGGTGGACCCTTACAGCACGGTCACCTTGTGCAGATCCTAGCCAGCTAACACTGTGATATCTGATATAAAAGCTCTATCATTTACCTGAAGTCTTGCCTCCCGTTCTTCTTCCTCCCCTCCTTCACTGACTGTGTCTTTCTTCCATGAGCACTCACTAGATGTCAAATCCTGGGCCTTGACAATATAGAGATGACCAACCACGGCGCCGGCCTCAGGAAGTCAAGGGGAAGGACAGCCACATGCAGGTCATTTCTGCACAACCCAGGTGCACGGCAAATGGGGTGCTGTGGGGCCAGAGGGACAGAAGGGCTGATGTGGCTTGAGGATTAAGGGAAGCCTTGTGGAGCAGATCTTGCTGGAGCTGGGCTGTGCAGGATGTATAAGAGCAATGAATGAGGGGGAGAGATGCCGAAAGACAAGGAGCACCAGGGGAAAGTGTGTGCAAAGGCAGAGGATGGAGACAATTAGGGTGAGTTGAAAAAACACAGAGACAACCAGCAACCCTGCAGTGCTAGAAACCAGGAGGGGAATGGGTAAGATGTGAAGTTCATGCTGGGGACATGGGCAGGTTGAGGTTATCAGAGGCCTTGTGTGACCTTGACTTGTGTACTGGGAACAGTAAAGCCATGGATGAATTTGAAAAAGCCAGGGAGGTTTGTGGTCGTTGTTGTGGTTTATAGAGCTCAGTTGGGCTGCCGGGGTTGTAGGGGGTGGTGGGTGGAGAATGGGCCAGAGAGCACACAGCCCTAGTTGGCAGGGGAGAGTGAGGACACCTGGGCTAGGCTGGCGCCGGGGGAGGGAGAGAGGTGAGAGCGTGAATAAAGTTGAGTCAGTAGGTGCTGATGAGTGAGAAGTGAGCGAGGGGGCCCCACGGGTGAAGCCAGGTTCCAGGTTGATTGTTCAGATGAACAAAGCTGGAGAGGGCTCCGAGGACCCCACTTGGTGTGAAGTCTCTCAAGCCGCTGGGCCCCTGCCCAAACACCCTTCCAGAACCTGCCTGCATTTTTACATGGAAAATGGGCCCGTGCCAGGCCCTCTGCACCACCGCCTCAGGTCCTGGCCCTCTGAGCAAAGGTGACTCCCCACACAGCCCCCCGCAGGAGGAGGGGGAGCCGTCGGCATGCAGAGACACCGTCACGTGGAAGTCATGATATCTTTTATTAATATATTATGCTACAAAAATATTCTTGGCAAAATAACATTAATAGCATCTTTCTTTGTCTTCTATTATATTCTTAAAGAACTCTTCAGGATAATTCACAGAGGTGAGAGGAAGAGGTGATTAAAAGCACAACATCAGGAATACCTTTCCAATACATTAAGATCTGAAGCTGTGTCACACAGTGAGAGTCGGGCCGGGATGTCCTGCAATCTCTCTGAGGCCCAGGAATGGGACAGGGGCTCTGGCTTCCCTTGCTCTGGGCTAGAACATCCCTTGACCAAGAGTCAGCCCCTGCCGCCCCAGCCACTAGGGGCCCAAGATGGCTGACAGCCCCGCCAGAAACTTCTTAGACTGAGAGTCTTATTCAAAAGTCCACTTTCCCGCAGTGGGACTTGGGATGGAGCGGCCCTTCAAGGCGCGCTACTCTGTCACCTTCCTTGCCTGCCACGTGCTCCTGATCCCATGGCAGCCCTCAGGTGCTGGGAGGAAAGCTGAGCACAGGGCTGGGGAGCGGGGAATGCCTCACCTTTGTGGAGCCCCAAGATTGCACATGGCATCTCCCAAGCAGGAAACAAAGTCTCCATTTGACAGATAAGGAGATGGAGGCTCAGAGAGGGGCGGGGACTTGCCCAAGGTCACTCAGCAAAGTGAAGGAGTATCTAGGCTATCTCTGGCAAGGAAAAGCCTACACTTGGAGAAAGAGCAGGGAGAGCTGAGAGGCTTCCTCAGTGGCTCATCAGTAAAGAGTCTGCCAGTAATGCAGGAGACGCAGGGGACGTGGGTTCGATCTCTGGGTCAGGAAGAGCCCCTGGAGGAGGAAATGGCAACCCACTCCAGTGTTCCTGCCTGGAAAATCTCAGGGACAGACGAACCTGGCGGGCCACAGTCCAAAGGGTTGCAAAGAGCCAGACACGACTGAACACACACACACGAGGGAGAGCTTGGGGTGTGCTGATGCTCCTGGGAAAGGGCCAGGCAAGGCTCAGGCAGTTCTCAGGCCTCCCCTTTTCTCTCCCCGAGTGTTGGGGGTGGGGGGCAGGGAGGGAAGGAGTTCTGGGCTGGGAGCAGGGGCCTGGGTTCCGGTTCAGCCTTGCCCCACTGCCCAGAAGTCCCCCTGCCCCAGGGCAGCAGGCGAGCGTGCCAATTCGCGTCAGGCCTGGCTGCGCTGTTGAAGAATGGGGGTGGAGGATGGGGGGAGTGAGGCTGGACTGATTTCTGAAACTTACTGGTTTAGAGAGCCAGCCCGGGTGATTGTTTTGGCTGCTTAGATGAATTTTTGGAAAAATAACAATGTTCAAAGAACCTGAGTATTAAAGAGCCAGGAGGGACCCTACCCCACTGCCTTGCCAAGACTTCCACTCTCCTACCACATCTCCAGCCAGTGGGCCCACTGCCCCTGCGCACACACCGCTCCTGACGGGACACTCACCGCTTCTAGGGACACCTGCCATCTCACGACAGCTTTGGCTTTGCAGAGACCCTTCCACCAGCACAACTCAGGTCTGCCTCTCTCCTTCCCTTCCTTCATTCACTCCTTTCTTCCTCCGTCCTTCTCTACACATCTCTTGGGTGGCATTTTTGTGTCCAGTGAGGACACAGGGATGAATTCACAAGACCTTGCCATTGAGGAGCTCACAGTATGATAGGGGAGCAGAGACACAGTCAGTGCAGAGGGCTTCCTGGAGGACGTGCTATCTGAGTTGCTCCTCAAAGGATGAGCAGTTAGGGGTAAAAGAAAGGCATTTCCAGGCCTGGGAAACAGCATGTGTGAAACAGCCTGTCCTGGGAAGGACAAATATGCTTCAGTCTGGCTACGCTTCATAGACTCCAGATCTTTGACTCTCAGAGCTGGTGGGGCCCTTGGTGGCCCTTTGCAGCTTCCTGCAACTTGACTTGTACACCTTCATGGCCCCTGCCTTCACAGGATTGCTGGTGCTCAGAACAGCCTGGAGGGAGATCAGGAGACAGGGCCATGCTGACCTGACCTAGAAAGCCCCTTGGTCATTCAGTCAGCTGTTCTGGCGGACAGGACCCAGGGCCACCAGGAACATGCTGGCTCTCAGTCCTTGATCTCCTCCACCTGCCTAAAAGTCAAAGTGAGAGTCCTAAGCCAAGGATTTAGGATCTTAACAATGCTCTCAGAGAAACAGGGGCATTTTGTGAGGAGAGGCACATATCATATGCCGGAAAAAAATGTCAGCAGTGGTGGGTGGATTATTCTAAATCATGTGAGTGACTGCGGACGGAATGATGGTTCCCTGGCCTGGGAAGAGAGAATTCAAACGCTCCAGCTGTGCAGATTTCTGTCCATATGGCTCTGGTCTTTGGGGGTATAAGTCAGCAAGTTCTCTACTGCTTGCGGGGACTTGAGGGATGTAAGTTTCAAATCCTGGCCAGTGGGTGGTTCCTCAGGGACCAGTGGATGTGGGCTGCAGATGTCTAACTCACACTGGCTCCGGCTGTCCCGTCAGCATGTGTCTACCTGATCAGGCGGCCCATCTGTCTGCTGCCCATGTGGCTTTCTTTAAACACTTGAGTACTTGGTGGAGGGAGAGCTTGGGATCTCCCAACCTGCTCAGAGGAGGGATCTGGGGAAACTGCCTGTGATCAGGGGCCTGGACAGATGACCTGTAAAGTTCCTTCTAAGAACCTGGGACTCGGCTGCTTGTTGCCTCTTGATGATGAACTTCTCTAGGTCAAGAAAGGCGGCTAGATTTGGCCCCGGTGCAGAGCCTGGCACTGTGCGTGTTTGATAATCACACACTGCATTAATTTACCTCTTTGGCCCCACGCCTGGCACAGATCTGGGCATGTGGTCAGGTGCTTGGACTGTTTACCAAATGCTTCATCTTTAATTAACCTCGGGCTCCACCTCAATACATCTCATGCCACACTCTGCCCTGAACAGAGGGAAATCTGGCCTCTGTGTTTCTAATTCCTTTACACTTATCTCATCCAAATAGCACTCTGCGCCATCTATTTGATGTCCTACAGGCCTTCTGAGCCTGCTTAAAAGTCAGCTAAGCCCCTTCCGGCTCAGAAATAGGAAGTCACATTTCTGCCAAGGATAAATGGACTCCAGCCTTGGCCGGGGTCAAGTTCAGTTTACAGTGTGGTACCCACAGGGCTGGCTGGACCCTGTGAAGCAGAGCTCAGGGCTCCTGCCAGGTCTCAAGTTCAAACATATTCATTTGGGTCAGAACTGAAAAGAATTCAGCTGCCTGCCAAGACGCCCCTGGGACTTCTGACCATCCAATGAGTTGCCCAGAATTCTACTGTTTCAGACAGGAGGCAGCTGCCAAGCTGGGCACAATGGCACTGATGCTAATCAGGCCTGCTAGGGAAGCCCATGGTGTGGCGTCGCTGAGGAGCACTGAGCCAGCTGGGGGTCAGCAGACCTGCCCAGTTGTGCAGCCTTGGGAAAGTACCTCACCTCTCTGGGCCTATCTTCTCACTGTTCTTTTCTGTCAAATGAGGGCCCTTTCCGCTCTTGCATTCCAGGACTCTGTAACTAATGAGCTGCCAGCCCAGTGAGGGTTCAGGGCTGGGATGCAGCCAACCTGGGCCCTCTGTCTTCTTGGCTGTCACCCTGGGGACAGAGGAGCTGGTCAGTTTCTCTGAGTCTCGGTGACCTGCCTTCCCCCGTTTGGCTGCTCTGTCTCTTCAGGCCTATCACAACTATCCTCCAGCCTCTCTGATTTGGCAGGAAAGCCTCTCATTGGCTCCAGGATAAGACAAGCTGGGGCATGGGACATGTGGCAGAGCCTGCTGCCAGAGCCCTTTGGCTGGAGGGACCAATGATGACTGTAGCCAAGCGGTCTCTTTGGCTGCAGTAAGAAGCGTGTGCTGGCCCATTTGGGTGAGATCTGCCTCCCTTGGAACTTTCCTCTGCACAGAGAACCTGACAGACATGGTCTGAGAGACAAGCGTTGCTTCTGAGTCACCCTGATCTAGGGCCAGGTGCTGGCTGGGGCACACTGAACAAGTCTCTTTATCTCGAACAGGGGCTCAGTTTCCTCATCTGTGAAATGGGGACAATCACATCTCACAGAACTGGCATGAGGATCCGTGATAAAGTGAGTGTGCAAAATGCCTGCCAGACTTTGAACTAATGGCAGCTCTCATTACGAGTATCATTACCATGGAATTCCTAGAGGCCCCGTCTCTAAAACTGCCCTTCTGTGCTCCTGTCCTTTGGCTCAGCTCACTCCATTTGGTCATGACTTCAGCAGCCTCTCCTGTAAGCCGAGATGGATTAATGATACCAGCCAGAACAGGGGGGTCTAGACTGACACCCCGGATCTCCCACTTGCTTTGTGACCTTGGGCAACCACCTTCTTCTCTTTGGTGAGTTTAACCATCTCAGTTTAACCATCTGTCACTTGGAGCTGGGGGGACCACCTCCCTCAGCACCAACAGCCCTTCCCCCACCCCAGTGCTTTGGTCGGAACACTTACCAAGAGTTCTGGAGGGCCAGTTCACAGACACTCAGGGTTTTCAAAATAGCAGCATTCTCTTTCCTAAAGTACCTTCCCAGCCCCAGGATGCATCCAGGGGAAGGAAGGACCGTCAGCATTCACATCTCTGGCTCCCAAGTCCAGTTTCACAAAAGCTAAGCCTGTCTGCCTGCCTCTCCCTCTGAGGACCCCACGGCGGGAGAAGCCAAACCAGCACGCTGGAGGACTCCACTGATCCAGAAGCTAGCCAGTTCAAAGCCACGGTCCCTGCAAGGTCGCAGTTGTCCTGGCAACCTGGGTTCACCTCCTGGGTTGGCGATGGGGCTAGTTATTAACATCGGCCACATAAAAATAGTTTTATCAGTAGAATAAATACATTTTTCTTTTTTAATATGGACACATATTTTACAAAAGAGCCCCATAGCACTATGGGAAATTAAGATCCTTCTACAAAAAAGAAGATGTAAGTCAGGTACAATAAAGCTCTAGTGTTTTAACGGATCCCATCTGGACTGCCCGAGAGGTGTTGAGCACCCCTGGAGGGTGGCAGGGGCAGTGGGTGCGGCTGCAGACCTTCCCGTCGGTTTCTCTGGCTTCTTTTTCTGCTCCGGGCAGGCATGCAGCCGAGGTCAGGAGGGTCCGAGGGTGTGCAGCAGGAAGGAGGCTACTATGCTGGCAGCAATGGTGAGGAGTAGGCCCAGGGCAGCGGGGGAGCAGCTGGGCGCTGAGCTACTGGCGGGTGCTGGCTCTTCCTGCTGCTGGAGTGGGTCGGAGAGCTGGAAGAGGGGCTTGGCGGTCCCGGAGCTGTGCATGGTCTGGAAGGGCTGTGGGGGTGGCGAGGCCGTGGTGCTGGAGGGAGAGAGAGACATGGAATGTGGCACGGCCACTCAGTAGTCTTGTCCTGCGCTGTGATCTTAGAGTGCAGATCCAACATTTTGTTGAATCTGGGTTTTCTTCCCTCGTAAAATGGAGAAGGAAACAGAGGGCTCAGACGCGGAAAGTGAGCAGCCCAGAGCCACACAGCTAGCCTCCAGTGTGACCACTCAAGAGAACTGAGTCCCGGGCAGAAAGCAGTGAAGTGTTTTGGGGGAGATCCATCTGGAGTCACACTGTGGCAGGCAGTCCTCACACCTACGTACGCAGGGGGCCCCAGCTTCCTGCTGCCCTCCCCTCCCCAGTCTGAAGTAAACAGAAAAGAAATACACAAACAGCCGCCACGTACCACAGCCACTGCTAACTGAGCATCTACCGGGAGTCTGCACTTTACTACCAGCAGTATCTCTGGTCCTCAAAACAAATGTTCATCGGGTCTCACCAGCCCCCTTTCACCAGATGAGAAAACTGAGGCTCCACAAGGCCAGCTCAGAGGGAGTGGGGCGGCGCCTCTGGGGGCAGGAGCCCTGGTGACCTCACTCTGCATAGGTGATCCCTCATAAACTGATCAAAATAGAAGCCAGTTTGGGAGGTCACAGGTGAGGTTCCAGGCTCAAGAGAGCCCATGTGAAAGAGACATGGAAGGGCAGAGACAAGAGAGTGAGACAGAGAAATAAAAAGAGGTGAAGTACAGAAGGAATTGGCGGGCCAAGGCCAGCACTTGGTGGAATTGGGAAGTGGAGCGGAGGGCGGGGGGCCAGGACCAGGTTACTGGCTCAGGTCCTGGGGAGATAGGAAATTATGAAGAAAGAGAGGGGCAGAGAGCAAGGCAGGGACTTCGGAGGACACAGGACAAGGATGGAGGCATAACAAAGAGAGACCAAGAGGGAGAGGGTTCCGGATAAAGGAAAGGACTGGACCCCACAGGTGAGGGACCTACCCCTGCCCTGTGCAGCCCCAGGCAGCGGAAGGCAGATGGAGATGCAGGGGGAGGATCTGACAAGCTCCATCACCCCAGAAGGTCAAGGCTGGGAGGGAAAGGCCAGGGACATGCAGAGAGGCCCCAGCCTAGTGTGGAGCCAGGATGGCCTCGCAGAAGAGGTGACACTGTGAAGGCAGCGAGACCAGCTTGCTTATGGCTGAGGGCATCTCCAGTGGTGAGAAGAGTACTTACAAACTAAGGGCCCTGCTACAGTTGTGCCAGCATGCTGTTGTTATTCAGTCACCCAGTCGCATCCAGCTCTTTGCCACCCCATGGACTGTAGCACACCAGGCCTCCCTGTCCCTCACTATCTCCCAAAGTTTGCCCAAGTTCATGTCCATTGCATCAGTGATGCCATCCAGCCATCTCATCTTCTGACGCCCTCTTTTCCTTCTGCCCTCAATCTTTCCCAGCATTAGGACACTGCTAATCCTCAAGACAGCACTACGAAGCAGGCAAGACCATTATCCCGTTTTACTTGTGAAGAAACAGAGTCACAAAGAGGGTAAGCATTAATAACTCATTCCAGGACACACAGCAGGGACGGGATCTGAACTGGGCACCCAGTGGGTGCTCACTAGCAGCTGACAGCTCGGCAGGGAGCCTGCCCCTCTCTGGCTGTCTGCAGAACAGGAAGCCTCCTCCCTGTAGAACACTGCCCACTCTCCAGTGCTTACCTGCTCTCCCTGATGGGCTGCTCATGCCCCAGATAAGCCAGGAGTCCCTGTGCCATCTTGGCTGTGTTCTCACATGCTGGGCATGAGACCCCAGCCACTGGCCACATCACTGTGGTGAGCCCTGTAACCATTACTGCTGCAGCCCAGCCTCATCTCTGTCCCAGCCTGACCCTCTCACCCACGCTGGCTTAGCCTCATTGGGGGGTGGGGGATGGGCAGAGGAGCCCAGGGGTTATAAGCACATCCTTGTCTGTACATGGATCGGGACTTCTGATCAGTGTGTGTACTCAGCAGTGAAGGGGCTTGTCACTCTCTGCCCTAACCCTCCGTCTCAGCTCTACTCCCAGTCATGCTGTGGCTGCAGGAATCCACCGCATCTTCTCACCCTGGACTCTACAGTTGTTACCTGTGTGCTCCTGTCTTTAGAAATTCCCAGAGACCTAATCAGGAGAGGAGGGTGCAAATGCTTGTTATGCACCATGGATGGCAGGAAGGTGTTTCTAGACAGAGACTCTGTGGGTGGCACAAGAAAGGGGGGGCAGATGGCTTCGAATGCCCCTTATGACCACCCCCCAAATCTGGCCTGTCCTGCCTCCCACCCCGTGCCAGCCTTCAGAGCACCTGAGACCTTTCGCATGATTTGGTGTGGGCTGACCTCACCTTCCCGGGCTCTCTCAGGAGTACTACCCTCCCCAGTCACATCTAACGTCACTGCCATTTTCTGACTCACCTTTGAAGGCCTGAGTCAATGTCCCCTCACCTGGAGACCTCTTTGATCTGTCCTCCAAGCCCCAAGACCCCTGGAAGAGTTGAAGCTCCTACGAAGCCTTTCATATTTCTCACTATTCACTGCCATTGGCACCTATTTCTGCACATGAGGCTTGAGTGGGTTTTGTACATGAGGCATTATGTACAAAGCAATGCCTGGTACCCTGGGACTGCCATATGGCATTGGCCGTTTTTAGCATGATTATGACGTTTGTGTCTTCATCTCTCTCACTGATAGCGTCCTCCACATATGGAGCACTTCCTGTATGCTGGCTGACCCTGTGCTCAATGCTGTACATGAATCATCTCATTATCCCCATTTCCAAGATGGGGAAACTGAGCCTGAAGATGTGCAATGGACTGTCTGCCTCCCCAGCCTCAGGTGGGCTGAGGTGCCATCCCTAAATGTGGAGATGGAGAGCCTGGGAGTAAGCATGGTGCTTCCTGTCGAGACCTCACATACCTGCGGATGGAGGCTTGCCAGGGTCAGAGAGGACGCCCCTGTGGTCTCAGCCCTGGGAGGGGATCTTGCCCATACCCAGGAGGGCCACTACCACAGCCCCTTCCCTCCCTTTCTTTTCTAGGGAAAAGTCCCTCCCAGCTGTTGCCCTATCTTTTCAGCTCAAGCAGCCAGGAAGGCTGGCCTCAGAAGGGAGGCTGAGCTGCTACCTGGGATGCCCAGAATGGGAACCAAGGCTGGCTGCAGCCAGCCCCAGTGTAAGAAGGGAGACAAATAGAGATCTTGAAAACTATGTCTCACAAGGTGCCCAAAGGCATTTGCTTTCACACTTTGAAAACCAAAGATGCAAGCTCCCCCTTTGAGCCTGAGTAGGGGTTTTATATGTTTGGAAGGAGTCCCAGGGAAATGGAGTGAGGTTGCTGCGGGGGTCGCGGTGGACAGAAATCCTCTCCAGATGCCCCCACATCTTGGGCCCCCTCTAGAAAGCCCAGGCCCCAGTCCAGATCCCAGCCCTGCCCCAGGCTCATGCTGGGGAAAATCGTCTCATGGCAAAGCGGCCTCAAAGCCAAACCAAACACCCCGAGTGTTCCCAGGCTCTGCAGACGGCTGGCTCCAAGGCCTGGGTGTGCTCAGAGCTGACAGGGACCCCAGTGTGGGCAAGGACCCTCTGTCTGGGTGAAGAGCCCGAGGTCCCTGTCCCCTGCATGACTTTGGGCAAGTCCTGCCCTCGAGGCCTCAGTTTCCCTGTGTACAATGAAGGAGCAGAAACAGACCCTTGGCTTTAAAGTGTTTTCGAGCTGCAGAAGCCAGAAGTGGGATCACAGGCAGAAGCTGAAGGTATAATGCACAGGAACGCAGGGCTGGTGGCTGAGATGCGGCAGCTGGCTTCCCTGAGGCCCCACTGCGGGGCTTCCTGGAGTAGGGCCCCCATCCTGGCACTAGACGGACCCTAAGAACCACCCAGGACTGGGTCTGGGGAGTCCTGGGGCTGTGGCTTTCTTGCAGTACAAGCAGATGGGCTCCTCAGAGGGCTCCAAGGAGACAAAATGGAGATGGAACTGGAGGCATGAGGGCCTGGCTGATGGGTGGCCCTGCTGGCTGGTGTGGCCCTCGCGATGTGGTCAGGCTGGAACCATCTGGGCAGACTGGGCAAATGCAGGCAGAGATCTAAAGTGACCGGTATGACCACAGTTCCCTGTCCTGATATCTAAGGCCCCTGCCAGCCTCCAGGCCCTTGGCCACAGGGCCTTCTCTGTCAGGACTGCCTTCACCTTCCTCTCAGCTTCCCTGGGTCACTTCACCCCTCAGGGTCCCCGACCTTCCTCCCCTCACTGACTGGATTCCCTGCCAGGCACAGGCAGGCTGGCTGTGGCTGCAGGGCTCTTTCAGCTGCACCATAGCTGGGAGCAGCCCCTGCCTGGCTATGATCCAAGGCTCTTCCTGCTCTAGTCCCCACCAGCACTGGACGTGGGCTGGGCACCCTGCATGTGGCCATCACATTCTTGTTTAATTGTGTGCTGCTCACCCAGGGGCTCATTTAAGCCTGAGGTGCGCTGACGGCCCAGGAGCCATTTCCCACTGGGGGACAGGGCGGGTGGTGCCCTAGACCTGACTCTGAGAGTCAGCCACCAACCGGGGGACAGATGTTCCTGAGTGTCACCAGTGGCCTGATGCCAGCTCACCACTGTATAAGCACCATCTTTTTACTCTAAGCCTCAGAGCAAGGACGAGGAGGGTCTGGGGATGCTGCCCAAATTTATCTGTGCTCCCATCCACTGAGTGATCTTGTTCTCTGATCAGATGGGGTCCTGGCATCATGAAGAGATGCTGAGCACCCCGTCTAGTCCCGGGAGACAGCCTGGCTATACTGTGAGAAAGCTGAGCTGGAGAACCTCAGGGCAGGCCGGCAGGCCAGTGGGAAGTGTGCAGAGCCCTCCCAGGGGCCCAGGGCAAGAGGACATAGTTCTCTCCTCCTCTGCGGGGCCTTGGGCCATCTGCTCAAACCTCGGGGGGAAACCGAGGCCCACGAGGCCAATGACCCCCTGCTTATGCGTGTCCTGCACCCCCACTCCTGTGTGGAGGCACCTGCAGGGCTCTGCGTCCACCACATACAGACGCCCACCTCTGTGCTTGGCTTCCGGCCATGCGCAGAGCTCGGGAAACGCTCTATCCCCTGCACCTGCTCCCTCATGACTGTCCCAGCACCTTGCTCCCTCATTTATCCAACTCCCTGCCTCCCCCAACGCCCAAACACACACACACACACCTGCGGCCCAGCGGTGGACTGGGGAACAGCAGAGCTGGTGTGACCTACAGAGGACAGCCAAGGCACTAACTGTGCAAAAGGAGAGACCTAGCACTGTCCCAGATCTGACCGACTGGGGCAGTGGCCTGCACAGAGCCTGCGTGGGAATCGACTCCGCCCTGACCTGCCCCCTGCTGGTCATGCCACTGCCCTGCTGCCCCCGATCCGGCTGACAGACGCGGGGGGGTTCCCTGACAGCGCTCCACCATGGCTGCTCAACCATCTGCGGACATATGCCCCACCCCTTCCTCGGGTCCCCATAAATCATCCTGCCACGAGCCGCTGCTTCTCTAAACTTCCTTCATCGTGTTTACATCTGGGGTAATGAGGGGCGAGGGGAGGCCAGCCTGCTCCAGGTGGCGTCCTGGTCGGGCTCTTCAGCCCCCTCCTCACTCTTTCCCTGCTTCTCTGACTCATGCATGCGGTCAACAAACACTCCACGAGGCCTCTGGTGACCCGGAAAAGTCCAACCCAGCTCTGATCCCCAGGGCCTCCCAGCCTAGACGCAAGTGAGGAACTGCTGTCTGTGTGAGAGCATGCCAGGACAGGGGCACCCGAGGCACCCACGGTCGGTGCGGGTGGGGTGAGGAGGGGGGCTGTGAGAGCCAGGGCAGGGGGAAGCACAGGGAACACGATGTGGGGAGGAAGGGGAGGAAGAGGGAGACGCTTGCCAGGCAAGGACACAGGGGCGTCTGCGTGGTGCTGGACGACTGTGACTCTCAGCATCTGACAGACCTGGCTGCAGCTTCTGACTCCCTACCTGACTTGAATCTTGAATATTCATTGGAAGGACTGAAGCTAAAACTCCAGTACTTTGGCCACTTGATGTGAAGAGCCGACTTCATTAGAAAAGACCCTGATGCTGGGAAAGATTGAGGGCAGGAGGAGAAGGGGACGACAGAGGACGAGATGGTTGGATGGCATCACTGACCCAGTGGACATGAGTTTGAGCAAGCTCCGGGAGATGGTGAAGCACAGGGAAGCCTGGTGTTCTGCAGTCCATGGGATCACAAAGTCGGACATGATTGACCGACTTAACAACAACAACAGCAACGACAACCTGATTTGACACACGGTCTTGGGCAAGTTACCTGAGCTCACTGAGTCTCAGTTTCCTCCTTAGTCAAGTGAAGCTGACTTCCGGGACTCTTGACAGGACTGGGGGTCATGATGGATGTAAGCAGCTGGCACAGCAGGAGCTCAGCTCCACCTCAGAGGTCCACTCACACCCATCCCCCCTCAGAGAGCAAAGCAGGGACAAAGGTGGGGGTGGGCCACGCACAGTCTGCTGGGGGGCAGCACACAGCTCAGCCAGGACCGGGCCTCTGGGGTCCCACAGGAGGAGGGCAAAAGCTCTGCATCCAAGTGTACCCGGTGAGGGCTGGGGCGGCAAGGGAAAGCTCTGAGAATCTCAGACTGAGGACGGCGCTGTGCTGGGGCATGACTGGGGGCCAGAGACTCGGGAGGACCTCGCTTCAGGATCGTGGGTGGAAGATGAGGTCAGGGAGAGGGAACGGAGAGCAGAGGATGGAGCCCGTGGGGTTGACAACTGTTTTGTGCTCAGTCGTGTCTGACTGTGCGACCCCGTGGACTGTAGCCCGCCAGGCTCCTCTATCCGTGGAATTCTCCAGGCAAGACTGGAGTGGGTTGCCATGCCCTCCTCCAGGGGATCTTCCCGACCCAGGAATCGAACCTGGGCCTCCTGCATTGCAGGCAGAGGGGGAAGCAAATTGAGAAAACCCTGGATGGAATGAACGCTCCAAGGAAAACAGTACTGTCAGAAGGGCTGCAATGGACTCCAGATCCCCTCCAGAAAGGTCTCCTCTGCTTCCTCCTGGAGAGCGGGAAACTTGGAAGCTCTACGAGGATGCGTAGGGTGAGACCTGGGCGTGGCGGGAGCTGGGCCCTTGCATCCAGGTCCTCGGGGACCTCAGCGCTGGCTTCCCTGTGACGCAGAGAAACTTGCAACACACAGGCTGCCGGTTGGTGGAACCCTCCTTCTCTAATCCAACCAGATGGAAGAAAGTTATCCAACCACAGTTCATCTATTGGGACTGAGAAGGGATCCCTCTAGTCAAAGAAAAGCTGTTTTCTTCTCCTGAAACCAGGCTCTGTATTCCAGAGAGACATTTTGTGAAAAGGAAACCGTTTGGAGTCATTTGCTGAAATTTACCTTTCAGACGTGTTTAGGAGCTGGAGGTCTGTGGCTGGAGTTGACAGCCCAGCCTCCCTGCTGTCACCCCAAGGGCCAGACCCACTGCTGGCCATGTCTGGTCACCTGGCAGGTTGATCGGGGCCCAGGGTGAATGGCCTGACTGGGGGGTTTCATGGGCTGCCAGCCGCTCCCTGGTGGCTCGCGAGCCCTCTCCAGGGCTGAGGAGCAGCTCTTGGTAACGCTGTGCTCTTGTTCCTGGTTTGAAGGAGGCAGGCCATGGCAGCACAGGAGCCAAATCTGTCGAGGCCAATATAGCTACAGCAGTGACCCCGCCTTGGGCAGGGCGGGCCTGTGGGACCCCTGAAGAAGCATGTTTCCCAGTAACCCAAGGCAGGCGCTCGGAAACCAATGTAGGCCCAAATGAGCAATGGACTCGACTCTTACTGGCTGGAAGGCTCTTTAAGACATTGCACACGCTGCACATTAAGGCTGTAGACTGGACTATGTCAGCTTTTTGTCTATGACTTAGAGACCTGGCTGAGGGAGGACCTTGAAGGGAATTCCTGTGCAACCCTGGACAAGCCCCCGCCCCAGGCCTTGGTTCACCATCGGTAAACTCAGAGTTGGATCCATGTTTCCCAAAGCTGCTCAGAAGACTCTGGTACATGTTCAACAAGCAGCTTTCCCGGTCCCTGTGCAGCATGTCCCCATAGATCAATCAGGTCCACAGTGGGGCCTGGGATATCATTTAACAAGTACCCAAGGAGATTCTATCTAGGGATGCTGAGGAAAACCCCAGGTAATGAACTTAGGGTCCGGGTGGAGACTCTGAGTCTCCAAGGGCCTGGTGCTGGGCACAACGTCCAGCGCTGGGCTACCACGGTGGGCAGGACTCTGCCCTCCCTGGCGGTCACTCCCTGGGACGTCCTGGCTGCTCTGGTGACACTGTTCACCAGATGTGGAGATTTCTGCCCCCAAGTGGAATCTGGGGAGACCACTCAGTGCTGGGCCTGCTGGTGGAGGTTGGAAGGCAGTGCCTTGGTTACAGCAGGAGCTGTGAGCACAGACAGGCCAAGGGAGTGCTGCAGGGAGACACGGGCAGAGGACAGAGAAGGACGATTGCAGCACCCGCCAGCCCTGAACAAGGATATCACAAATCCCTCAGCCCCTCCTCAGAAGGAGCCTACGGCCATCACCTGCCATCTCTCTGACCTGTTGCAGAGGTGCTGGCCGCTCAGACCATTCAGAAGGCTCACAGCCTTCTGATGTACCCAGCCTGTTCCATTTTCTCCTACTTTCACCTTCTGGCCCTGGGACAAATGGAGTCTGCTGTGCACCCCAGGTGCCTCCAGGAAAGCTAAGGGCAAAGCAGAGTTTTGTCCACTGCACCTGAAGGGAGCTTCTATTCACTCACCTTTAACTGTGGGAAACTGACAAGTCAGGTGTGAGCATGCTCCACAAACCCTGCAGGATGAACAGGCGACGAGCCTATTCCGATCGAGCACCCACCCGCCACGCTTCCTCAGAGCCGGCCTTGTGGATGACAGAGCGCGTCCGACCCTGGGTGGCTCTGAGGTAGGCTGGCCAGAGAGAGGCCCAGCTCCCGGCAGCCCCGCCCTCGCAGCTCACCTGTCCTCGATGCGCACCCAGAGGTCACTAAACTGCCGCGGCCGCTGGTGTTTGTTCTGCCGCTTGAGCCACTTTTTCTGTCGCCCAAACTCCTCCAGCTGGCTGAGGCTGTCGGGGAGCAGCAGGTGTGGGGACAGCGCTGGGTCCTCCTCCTCCGGTGGGGCGGTGGGGGGCGCCGAGGGGGCCGCGGGCACTGCAGCAGCTGGGGTCGCTGGGGCGGGGCTCGCCGAGGTCCCCGCGGGTGGAGGTGCAGGGCTCCCGGCGACAGGGCTGGAAAGGGGCAATGGCAGGTGAGGCATGCACGTTGGAGCCTGTCACTCACGTGTGATAGGGCACACAACTCAGTGGGCGGGTTGTCATGGCAGGAGAAGGTGCCAGGGTGCCCCGCTGAGAGGCACCCAGAAAACCATTGCCTGGTGTGAAGACAGAGAGCTTTGATTCCTTCTTTCATTTATTGACTCAATGTGTGAAAGTGAAAATTGCTCAGTCGTGTCCAACTCTTTGTGACCCCATGGACTATACAGTCCATGGAATTCTCCAGGCCAGAATCCTGGAGCGGGGTAGCTTTTTCCTTCTCCAGGGGATCTTCCCAACCTAGGGATCGAAGCCAGGTCTCCTGCATTGCAGGCAGATTCTTTACCAGCTGAGCCACAAGGGAAGCCCAATATTGATTCAATAAATGTTTATTAAGCATCTACTCTGCACCAGGAGCTTTCTAGGCAGTGTCAGTCTATTTACCAAAATAGGCAAAGGCTTTGCCTTCTTCGCGCTAATATTCCAAAGCAGGAGACAGAGAGGAAAACGTGCATGATGTCAGACAGTGACAATTGCTGAGGAGACAAATAAAGCAGTCACGAGGGACCGCGTGGGCCATGGGGAGGGGGCTGGCAGGGAGGACAGTTTGGTCCCCGTTGGTGACATTTGAGCCCAGACTAGTAGGAGTGAGCCCTGAGTGGGTATCTGGTTCCTTATCTGATCTTGGTCAAGGTCTTGTTCATTCAGCAGCTCTGGCTGAGGGGCCTGAGGCGAGCTGCCTAAATGTAATGTGCTGCACCTCAGTCTCCTGCTCTGAAAAATGGGGATATTACAGCCAGTGCCTCATAGCTGCATCACGATAAAGGCAAAGCACTCAGAAATGGTGCCTGGCAAATAGCGGCTGAAACATTCTAGTAATTAACATCCTTAAATATGAAATATTCACATTGCTGCTGTGTCATTTGTCTAACACGCGTCTCCTGAGCACCTTTTCAGGGTAGGCAGGACAGCTTGGAGCAGGTTAGAGCTCAAGCTGTCCTGGGCTCTAACGTGGGTTCACTCCCCGGCTCTGCACTTTCCAGACTCTGTGGCTAAGGGCAGGGACACAAGAGTCCAAGCAGCTGCTGGCTATAAGCGGAAGTTAGTACTACTCACTTCATAGGATTGTCATGAGGATGAGAGAGATGAGGTCTTAACACAGTGCCCGGCACAGATCTGGCCTCTCTTTAATGTCACCCACAAGTGAATGGAGCTGGCTGCCGCAGGCACTGACGTGCAATTAAGCGTGTGGTGTGGAATCTATATTCCATACAGTGGAGCACAGACACCCTTTAGCCTGGAAACACCCTCCACTCCGCTCCCTTTTACTCTTTCCTCCCTGTGGTCTACATGGAATTCCTGCTGGGGACATCTGACCGTGGGGGATGTTGGGCATGGTCCCAAGAATTGTAAAGGCGAGGTGGTGCCCAAGGGGGTCTGTCCCCCAACTCCATTCCCGCATGCATGAAAGGGGTGAGGGATTTCTCTCTCCTTGAAGGACAGAAGGCCATCAGCTCAGCCTGTCCTACCCCAGCCCCCACAGCAACCCCAGATTCCCAGGGTCCAGGAGATGCCGCAGCTGCTGGGGAGATAATTCAAAACAGGCAGACAAAAAGATGGATCCAGGAAGCACCTGTGGTCGATGATGGCTTTTATTGTTGGGGCCTCCTCGGCATCCCTGCCCCCTCACCCCACCCGCAGGATTTCAGCAGAGACTCAGGCTGAGAGCGGGCCAGGGTCCATGGGGGCATCCCCCCACTACTGCCTGGGCTCTGAGATGAATAAGAGCCGAGGCAGCATTGCTCAGCTGCCCTCACCCCTGCCCTGTTGGGACAGACACAATGAGCTTTGAGGTGAAGGTCCTTGGGGCCTGTGGGGAGGGGGAGCTTGAGGAGGGCCTTGTTCCTGAGGCTACCTTGGGTCCCTTACCCTTCAAGCACACGCCTACCCTTGACCCAGTACAGACTGATTTGTACTGGGCTCAAATAGTCAGGAAGAGCAATCTGGTCAGGCTGACTCAGAAGATAGAAAGGGGAGGAGTCCAAGGTTTGTAAGTTCCTCCAGAAGTGTCATGGAGACAGGAGGGCATTGGCCTGGAGCTGGGAGACCAGATGTTCCAGGCTCCAGGCCCATCTTTGGAGAGTGAAGAGCAATGCTACAGTCATTTCCGAGCACCTCCCACCCCTGAGCCTCACCCCCAGCCCTTGAGGGAGTACAGGTTGTGGTGAAGACCTCAGGAAGTCCCTAGAGCCAGACTCCCATTGAAAGGAGCTCTGCGTCCTGTAAGCGGCTTCACCTCTCTGGGCCTCAGGTGCCTCAATTTTAAGGTGGGGATGCTCATCATTCCTGCCTCACGGGGATGTCGTTAGGATTTGATAAGCTAAAAGCACTTAGAACCCAGTACACAGTGGGTAGTCAATAAACATTAGCAATGATTATTCAGGGCTTCCCAGATGGCACTAGTGGTAAAGAGCTGACCTGCCAATGCAGGAGACATAAGAGATGCGGGTTCGATCCCTGGGTCGGGAAGCTCCCCTGGAGGAGGGCATGGCAACCCACTCCAGTATTCTTGCCTGGAGAATCCCATGGACAGAGGAGCCTGGTTACAGTCCATTGGGTCTCAGAGAATCGGACACAACTGAAGCGACTTGGCACACACGCACACATGATTATTCAAGCTTCTTTTGGACTCTGGGTTCATCAGGCACAAGGGCCTAAATTGCTTGGTGAGGTGAGGAAGGCTCCTGCTCAGGTTGGCCTGGTTTGGGATTCTGTCATTGTCTTTCAGGGCCGCCCAGCATGCGCTGACGCCTCTCCATGCCCAGCCTGTTGCTGGCACTGGGGACCACAGGTAAATCCAGCTGGCCTCTTCCCTTCGTTGGCTTCCAGCTTAGAGGGAGAAAGGAAACCCCACAGGAAGAGAGGATGGCCTCTATCTGGCTCTTTGGGCTGAGTGAGTGTGCCCTGGCAGGAAAGTCAGGGGTGAGAGACCTGGCCAAGAGACAGCAACAAGCAGGTATGTCAGAGGAGGTGATGAAGACAAGGTTTGGGTGGGGCTGAGACTCAGGGAAGAGGCCTGGCCACTGCCTGTTGTCACTATGGCCCCATCTCGATTCAAGGCCTGGGCATCCACCAGGTCTTCTAGGCAGCAACCCAGAAGTCCTACAGGGTCCCTGCACCCCACCGATCACCAGTCTCTAAGTCTTGAACATCTCTCAAGACTTAGTGCTCTGCCCATTCCCACCTCCACTCTTCCCCGCCATCCTGACCTCCTGCCAGGATTACACACCAGCCTCCTCCCGGTCTCCCCACCTCCAGCCTAGCCCCTACTCTTGGGTGCCTGGTGAAGGCTGGTCCCTAGGAGGCCCCAGAGGGAGACTCTGCCCTCCAGGCCTGAGCAGGAAGGCAGGGTATGGCCCTCCGTGCAGCACGTGGTCAGGCATGGCCTTCTGGACCAGCAGCAGTGGGCCAGCCAGTCCCCCGCCCCCAGAGGCCCTGGCTGCTTACCTATGGATGGTCTGCCCTGCGGGCGTGTGCTCCACCTCCAGCCCTGCCTGCCGAAGGACATCGATGACTGTGTTGTTCCCCAGAAAGTGACCTGGAACACAAGAGACAAAGTGGGCTCAGCCACATACCAGGTCACCGGTGATTGGAGAGAGCCCCAGGCCGACGGCCTAGGCCAAAGCCAAGGGCCAGACTCCCTGAAAGGCAGTGTGGTGTAGCTGGAAGATGGGCCAGTGCCACCCTGCCTGGATCCAAACCCCGGCTCTGTTGCTCATCAGTTGTACCGCCCTGTGCCTCAGTTTTCCCATCTGTAAAGTGGTAATGATTGTACTAGCAGCCTCGAGTGTTGTTGTAAGGACTCCAGGAACACTGGTTGGCATGCAGTAAAGGCTCACTGTGTTTCCTGTTTCATCACTGTCCCCCACACCATCGAGCTGACCCCAGCTGTGGACTGTCCAGGCAGGGACAGCTTCCAGGAGTCACACAGGGACCAGCTCTGAGAAAACATCCTCCAATAGGCCTCAAGGTCTAACAGGTTTACGGCTCATCTTTGTCAGTTCCACCAGCAACTCAAGTCTCCCTCCCTAGCAGGGAGATGGAGGCGGGGTTCTGTGTGTGCATGTCTGTCTCCTCACTAGACTCCAAGAGGCAAGGACCACGTGGCCACTGCCCCACACATGCTCAGCACGCGTTGTCTGGATCTAAGACTTTGAAGATTCGTTTGTTCACCATCTATCCAATATTTATGGATCACACACTGTGACCCATGCCCTGGGGTGGTCCCTGAAGACTCACTGAGGTGTAAGATTCTGGGGAAGGAGAAAGTAGTAGGATTCTGTGTGTTGGGAGACAGGCTTCCCAGGTGGCAATAGTGGAAAGGAACCCACCTCCCGGTGCAGGAGACGGCAGAGAGACGGGTTCAATCCCTGGGTCAGGAAGACTCCCTTAAGGAGGGCATGGCAACCCACTCCAGTATTCTTGCCTGGAGAATTCCATGGACAGAGGAGCCTGGTGGGCTACGGTCCATAAGGTCTCAAAGAGTTGGACATGACTGAGGCGACTTAGTACTCACTCGTGTGTTGGAAGGGGAGGGGGCTGGTCTCCATCTCACCTGCACCCCCTAACCATTCATCCGACAGACTTTTATGACACCCTTGCTGTGACCAGCCCCGGAGCAGACCCTGAGAACACAGAAGTGAATCATTTGACCCACCGCCCCAGATGAGACCAGGTTTGGCCCTCGGGCGGGATGCAGGTTTGAGATCCGGGAATACGGTGGAGGCTCTCCCAGGTTCCAGTTAGGGAGGCCCCTCGAGAGGCCAGTCCCTGCTGGGGGTTGGCCCCTCCTCCGAGCTGGTCCTCAGTCTCCCCACTGTTCAATGTAGGCAGAGAGGTGGTGGCCCTGCAGCCTCCCAGCCCGAGTCCTGCCTGCAGCCCCTCACCCGTGGGCACTTCGCTCCTCTCCTGCTCATCATTCACCCCAGAACCTGAGGGGAAATTCTTGCACTCTCACTCTAATTGCCTGTGATGGATGGTGACAGGTGGGAAGCTGGGAGGTCAGCATGTTGACAGCCCCAGGGAGATCCAGGGAGCAAGCACAGGAGGTGGACAGGCTGCTGGGAAACGGAGGGAGGGAGGTTGGGACTGCACAGTAGCTGGATGGGGAAGTGGGGCGGTGAACCCAGAAGCACCCCCACCAGCCAGGCCTATATACCTCTGGGCTGGCTTCAAGATGCCCCAGCAAGCCCCCCACCTGACAGTCGCCCTCTCTGTGACCTGCCACAGTCCCTGACATCCCACCTCTGGGTCACTGTGAACCACAGGTCTGGGAATGACCTGTGTCTTTGATGGAACCCCCCACACTCACTCTGGGGCCCTGGGCAAGCCCCTTACACCTGGACACTCTCAGGGTCTCTGTGGACAGGGAGGGACTGGGCTGCATCACATGCTCCCCTGGCTGCCACACTCACGGGGACTCCAGATACCCTTATGAAATTGTGCTCTCCCTCCCTCCTCCTCTCCCTCCTCTTCTCTACTTATTCATTGCATTTATCTGACAAACACCGAGTGAGTGCATATCCAGAGCTGGATGGTGGTGAACAAGTAGGGACCTGTTCAAGGCACTCATGGTCTTGAGAATCAAGGTCTTTTGATCCAGGGTATGCATGATGCTAAGGGAAGCACAGGAGGTGGTGCGGGCACTCAGGAGGCCTCTAATTCAACCTGGGGGCAGGGCAGACTTCCTGGAGGAGGCATCGCTAGCTGAGGGATGGGATCAGAGTTAGCTAGGTGAGGATGAGAGTGGGGCAGCGGCAGGCAGGGGTAAGGGCATGTGCAAAGGCTAGGAGGTCAGTGAGGCTCATCTGACCCAGTGAGCCCTGACCCAGTGTTAGGGTGGAACACAGAGGATTCTGCCAAGGCTGTGAGTCTCCCCTATGTGATCCCAGGCAATCGGCTGCCACCTGCCTCAGTTTCCCTGTATGTCAGATGGACCTGGGTCCCTGTGGCTGCCTTCTAAGGGAGGCTATAATAAAGTCCTAAGAGGCAGGAGGAGTGAACATCCTTTGGAAAAGCCCAACGTGCACCTTTGAGCAAGGGACTGAGCCAGTCCTGGGCTGGGGCCACCGAGTTGACACCACCCTTGCCTGCCCCCACGCGTGATTGGGCTGGAGGGGCACCCGGTGCGGCAGCCTCCAGTGCATAGGCTGTAGGAACTCCCTACCCGCAGCTCTCGGAATCCACTCTTGGCAGCAAAGGCCATTCCTTCCCTGCGTCCATGGAGACCCATTAAAGACAGGGGCCTCTGGGCCCCGCAGTGGTCCACACAGAAGACGCCAAGAGCCACAGGGAAAACAGGGCACCCCAGGCTGCATCGGAGCAGGTGGCCGTGTGGCCGCTCTGAAAGGAGCATTCCTGGAGCTGATGGAGGGGGCATTCAGAGGGGCCCAAGCCTTGTGGGACACTGGCTGGGTCCTGAGCACTGCCTGGCAACATTTCAGTGTCTGGTCTGTGTCCTGTCTGCTCCCTCAGCCTCAGTAGCTCCAGACCCTTACTGTGCATGGTAAGACCCCAAACAGAAGACTTCAGATACTTTGAGAAGTAGGAAGCAATCAGCAATTTTTTTTTCGAATTCCTATAAGCCTTACGGGCCTTCATCTCCTTCCCTCCAGGGCGGGGGGTGTCTGCCCCCTGCAAGGGGCAGCTCCTGCAGGAGGCCCCCTCCTATGGGGTTCCTGCCCCAGGACTGTCCAGCGGAAGCCCTCACTTCTGACCCCGGGTTCCCATCGCCACTCCCTTCCTCGCCCTCTTTGAGGCTTGGTGTCGCAGGACACCACAGCACTGTTCTGTCCTGTTTTCTTCATAGCTCTCACTTCTTCTTCTCTGTCCCCTTAGTGGGTTCCTCTTTCCCTTGCCTGATAAATGTGGGTGCCCCTGTGAACGCCGTCCACGGCCTTCTTTTCTTCTCACTCTATTCACAATCCAGGGAATGTGAATCCATCCATTCATATGGTTTCAGTGACCACAGTGCTGTCACTGAGATGTCCCTGACCACAGCTGCTATTCAGGACCCGCTGTCCTAGCCCGGACCCATTTGTCCAGTGGCCTCCTGAGCATCTCCCACCCAACTTCCCCAGAGCCTCACCCTTCCCTCCTGGGTGTGTCTCAGCTGAGCTCTGCTACCCTTGTCAGATGGATGCATCTTTGCTCTTCCTTCTCTCTCCTCATCCTCATACCATCAGTCACCAGAGTTCCCCAGATCCCTCTGAACCACGCTCAACCCTGGCCCAGGTCACCACCAAATTCTGCCAGAATCACTGCATGTAGCATCCTCCCCACTCTCTCCAGTTCACTCTCTTCACCGCGGCTGGAATGAGCTCCCCACACCTCAGAGCTGCCTCTGTCAGAACGAGTTCCCAACAAGCCCCTGGAGTGGAGACCAAGAGCTTTGAGAAGGCGAGGGACCGTGCCTGATCTATCTTTGTCCCCAAGGCTAAGATCAAATCTGGCACATGGTGGTGGCTTCATGAATGTCTGCTGAATGAATGAATAACAGGATCTGTTAGTCCATATCCTTTCCATGATCTCATCTTATCTCCAGGAGACCTGAGCTCGAGGATCCCCTCCCCTTGTAACCCTGCCCCGACCCCTTGGTGATGCTCCCCACAGAGCCTGGGAGCTTGGCTCAGAACAGCCCCAGCCAGGTCCTGGGGCATGATGTCCCAGGGGTTGGCAGACAGGGTTTGGGCTTGCCTCCAAGGTCACAAATCCTGAAAAAGGCACCACACCCATTCTGGAACCTGCAGGGAAGGTGTGGAAAGTTTCCAAAGGGGCCCCTCGGTGTCGGAACTTAGCCTGCTCAGCTTGCCCAGGCTCCCGGGGTCTCCTGGCCACCGCTCAGCAGCTCCTTCCAGCACTGACAGCTGCTCTCTGGCCAGCTCTCTGCAGGAAGGCACATCCCATTTCATTTACTGAGGCTGCGTGAACCAGAAGAGGAGGGCGGAGAGGGAGTGGGACACACAGAGCCACTGAGGCAGAGTGAGGGAGAGGGACACACAGAGAGAGGCAGAGAAAGGAGAAACACTCAAGACAGACAGGGGAGGGGGAGAGCTCCAGAACACAAGGAGACAGAGAGGAGAAGAGATGAGGTGACAGGGGCTGGGATGCAGGCTACACCTGAGACCCAGAGACAACAGTAGGGAGAGAAGGAAAAGCAGAGATGCCATGACAGCAAGAAAGATATACAAAGAGGGAGAGAAGGGAGAAAGAGATGAGAAGCAAAGGAGAATCCAGCAATGAAAACAAAGGGCATGAAGGAGAGACTGACACTGAGGGCATCAGGGAAGGCTTCCTGGAGGAAGAGCCCTGGAAGGGGAGGATTCAAACAGATATACGGGCTTGGGCAGGAGGGACAGGCAAGAGAAGGAACAAGGGCCTAGAGGAGGATTATAGGTTTGACAAACGGTGGGCTGGCTTGGTGCGTATGTCCCCTGACCCCACAAGCCAGAGCATCACTTAAAAGACATCATATACAGTCAGGGAAGGAGTTTGGCTCTGAATAGGCAGAGCTCCACAACATTTTAGTGCAGAGACAGTTTCCCCTTCTTCCAGGCATAAGCAGGCCTACGCCAGGGCACAAAGCTCAGTGAACGGAGCATAGGCTGGGCTGAGTCCCTATCCCGGGTTTCCCTGGTGGCTCAGTGGCAAAGAACCCTCCTGCCAATGAGGGGGAGACTCGGGTTTGATCCCTGGGTCAAGAAGATCCCCTGGAGAAGGAACTGGCAACTCACTCTAGCATTCTTGCCTGGAAGAGTCCCAGGGACAGAGGAGCCTGGTAGGCTACAGTCCATGGGGTTGCAAAGACTGGGACAAGACTTAGTGACTAAACAACAAGTCCCTACCCATCAGCTGGGCAGTCTGACAGCTCCCATTAGTCCTCTGAGACGAAAGAAAGGGTAGGACAGAGCTAATAATTCTGTCCGGAGGTTAGGACAGACCACCTGGCTCAACAGTCAACCAGCTTTGTGATCTCAGACAGTTGCCTTCCCTTCTCTAAGTCTCAGTTTTCCTGCAAAGGAATCTCCCATGATAGAATCTTCATGATTCTATCTTGTGATTACTTGAACATAACCTCCTCCTCAGTGAGTCTCTTGGGCCACAATAATTTTCAAACATTAATTCATTTCACCTTTGCAGCAGCCTTTCCAGGTACCCCCAGTTTACAGATGAGGGAACTGGACCTCAGCGAGTAGACAAGGCCTGCTCAAGATCACACAGCCAGCAAAGGCAAAGCTTGGACTTCCATCCAGAGATGTCCTAGCTCGCTGCATGGGCTGTACACCCACTCTGAAGTGCCGGTGGCTACAAGGGATCCCGAGCTCATGTTTTGGGGGCAGGGCATCATCAGAAACATGTGTCCCTTGCTGGGATCACCAGATCGGAGAGGAAAGTGTGTGAGTGTTCAGTGCAAAGAATATTCCAATTAACAGGGTAATTTTAAGACAGTGTTGGGGGGCCCGGCGGAGGGGAGGAGGGGGAACCAGATGTTCCCACAAAGGCTCCAGAGTAACATGGGCTCCCCTCGGCCAGCACACGTTTTCTCTCCAGTGAGTCCAACGGGTTTCCAATTTTCTCTTCCTAGAAGAGGGAGTCCAAGCCCATATTTATGTTCTGTCTGAAATTAATGCAAGGCGAACTTTTAAGTGCTAATCTCGCTGCCAGGATCAGTTGCTGGGTATCAAGCAATGGCAGTGTTTGTTTTCCTGAGGAAGTGTGGCAGGAGGGCTAGACGGATGAACCTGGGGGTGGACGGACGATGAGGGATACCCTGGGGCTTCGAATCTCCGAAGGAGGGTCCACCTGAGAAACTGGCAGCGCTGAGCTTTCCTTCTCCAGCTCTACCCAGGAAGGGCTGGACTGGGGCCTTGTCAGTTCTGTGAGGACGGAGATGATGTCTCCCTGCACCCAGTTTTGTGCCAGGAGCTGAGGCACATGGTCCCCACCCTGGAGGGCATCACAGTGCAGAGGGGAGACGGGCGCACAAACAATTGCAGGACAGAGTGAGCCAGGCGGCGGCGGAGGGGTGCCAGGGGCTACGGGGCTGAAGAGGAAGGGACAGGATGCAGCCTGGGGGAGGGGCCGGCCTCCTCCTTGGGCCCCCCTCTCGTCCCATGGTGAGGATGCAAGCCTGGGGTTTTCTGACGAACCTGTACCCTAAGGGCCTGAAGCCTCAGGGGTACCTAAAGGAAACCCTGTTCTCCTAGAATGCACCCCAGGAGAGCACCCTGTTGGCCAACACGTGGGCAGGGACACTTCCTGAGCTTCACTGTCTCTTGGAGCTGAGACTGGCCATGGGGGTCTCTCTCCAGGGTCCCAGCTGGGTCCTCAGGGGCCACCGAGCACTTCTGTCCTTGGATAGCCCTGCACTCCCCTGGAGGGAGTCCTGTTCCTGGGGGCTCTGGGCTTTGAAATAATACTGATGAGGCAAGAGCTCATGTGTGCTGAGTGATGGCACTGCACCATGTTTTGAGACACACACGTGCTGCCCAGTGATGCCAGGCTCCTCTTAGATGGACTCTGAGGGTCAAGAGAAGCCAAGTACCTGGTCTATCCAGGCTCCTTCCTGTGAGGAGAGGCACTGGGCTCCTCATGCAGGCAGTCTGAGTCTGAAGCCCAGACACTCTCTTCTCTTCCTGCCTTCCCCACATGTCCAGCAGGAGTGCTGAGCCCGAAGCTGACATTTGGGCCCCCTGGCTCACAGACAGAGCTCCAGCCTAGTCCAGAGTACAGGGTTGGCTCCAGTTAGGGACGAGCTAGCAGATGGGATGTTCGAACTGGCTGGATGCTCTGGGCTGAAACAGGAAGGGTGACTCTGGCCAAGGACTGCAGCCCAGAGCAAGCGTGCCAGCTGCCAGATGTGTATATGGTGGGGCGGCAGGGCCCTTTGAAACACCGTTGGAAATTCTGAAACACTTCTGGATGCTGTGTGGCCTCACGTTCCAAGGTGGAGTATGGCAGGTGATCGGCGTTTGCCCGGGAGAGGAGAAAAGTGGCTGGGTGTGTGCTGTTTGCTGGGCCCCTTGTTTCCAAGGTCTCCAGGGCCCCACGTGAGCTGTGTGTGCTCTTCTGTGCTTGGCTATGAGCGCTGAGGGGTTTTGTTCTGGAGGCACCCAAGTGGACAACCAGTGGGGGAAGGAGGTGGGTATGGGCCTTGTCCTGAGGACTGTGGGGATGAACTGGAAGAGGAACTGGAAGGCAGCTGAACCTGCATCAGGGAAATTTCAACCAGCCAGTTCTCACCTCCTCCAGGAAGCCTTCTCTGACTTACCTTCCCTCCTAGAAGAGTAGATGACAAATGTGCTAAGCATGAACAGAGTTGTATTAGGAAATCCTGGGGGACTGGGGGAATCCCAAAGAGGAGGTCCAGGCAGGAGAAGGGAAGGGCATTCTCAGGTGAACAGAGTAGCAGCTAAATGACTTTTTGGTGGAGACTGCCTGTCAGGAAGAACGGCCTAGTCATTGTTGACCACTGTTTCACTCAGTTCTAAGATTCTTGCTCTACTTATCTGTACCTCGATTTATCCACCCACCAAAGGGAATAATCAATATCATTTTGTCTCCCTCCAAGAGGCACTGAGGACATGAGAGCCACATGAACTGATGGATATGGGTGTTCTTCAAGCAGGATGGTGCCCACTCTCCAAGGAGCAATGGCTGCTGTTATTAATTTTTAAATGTTACTGGTGTTCAGTGTGTTTGGTTTCTGTCTCTCCCTTCCTCAAGCCCAAGTCTTCATCATGAATCAACTTCTGTGTCTTGGCCCCATCGGTGTGTTTCTGGTTATGGGTCTGCTTCAGCTGGGGTGTGAGAGAGGCTGGCCTGCTCTCGGGGTAACAGGTACAGCACCTCTGTCTCTGGTGCTCCCACAACCTGGCTTTAGACTCTTCAAACCCTGCTTTAGATTTGAAGAAGCAGATTAGGTTTGAAGAAGCAGAAGCTTGGACTTCCGCTTCCTTGGTAGGGGGCAGGTGGCAACAGTCCCACGTGGAGGGATTTCCAGGCCCTGGAGGGCTCTTAGCCCCATCCTCCTTCCAAAGAATTCAAGAGTGATTGACGAAAACTCTGTGAGAGGGTTAGAATGCTACGATGATGGAAGGCTGGGATATCAGAACCACATAATCTTGGAACAACAGGCTGTTAGGGTCCAAGGAATTTGGAAAGTCAGAAGTTAGAATTATATTCAGATTGTTGCATGCTAGGGTTACAGGATATATGATAACCACTGGCTGTCAGAATTCAAAATGAACAGGCCCTGCAGGTTAACTGGTCTACCCTTTACTTTGGCTCCTGTCTCCAGCCCAGCTCTGCCAGCCAGCCCCTACATTATGCACTCTGTTCCAGATTCTATCTTCAGAAATGGTGGGTGAGGGGGAAACAATACAGTTACCAACTTTCCACTTTCCCGAGGGCCTCTGAAAGCCCCATTTGTCTCATATCACCATCATTTTTTTTTTTAAAGCAAAAGATGTTTATCTTCAAACACAGTAGAAAGAAGATGATTTCAGAATATAAGATAAGCTTATAAACTGAATGTTTCATTAATAAAAAATTCACCACCTTGTACTTATTTTTCTCAGTTATGTGGAGACCAGAGGAAATCCAGGGACACACTTGGCTCTTTGAGGACCCTCAGGCTCACTTGCCAAACTGCATGGGCCCGGCATTTGGGAATCAGCCCTTCTTTCTCCCAACCCCAGGCCAATATACCCTTCCAAGGCAGGGGCCTGGATCCTTTCAGAACATCTGAGGTTGCACCCTGGCCACAGCCACCTCACAGGGAGGCGGGACTTCCATCTGGGCCTGTTTAGAGTTGTCACACATGTGCACACCCTTACTGCCCCTGAACCTGCTGAATAACCTCCAGAAGAGGTCAAACAGCGCCTGGATACAGAAACATCACAGACACCAAGGACAGTACTCTTCTATGGGATGTGCCAGATAGAAAGACACTTTCCCACAATATTGTCAACCTTTCTGGAAGTACACAGCAAGGGCACCATGTCTGGCAGGTGGGGAATGGCCTGGAAGAAGACCCAAGAGGCCAGGATTCAGGTTGAAGGTCTGCCTGCCTGTGGCCTTGAGGAAGCCATTCATCCTCCCTGGGCCTTATTTCTACCTACAAAATGAGTATAATAGCTCCCATCTCCTGGGATTATTGCACAGAGCAGGGGTGATGCCATCTAAGAGCCTGGAATGGTGGGGCTGGCCCTCAGTAGAGCCTTTCGGATAAGGGTCCATCCACCGCAGTAGAGAGTTTAATGCCGCTACCTAAAGCACGTCTGGCACGGTCCAATGAGGCAGGTGTGTTATCCCCATTTTACAGATGAGAGACTGAGGTCTTGGAGGTGAAATGGCTTATAATTATGTTTCTGTATCCTAAGCTATTTCCTAGGGACATCCATGAAACTGGATTGAGAAAACTTTGCATGAGCAGACGCCTGTTGGGGGATAGAGAATCATATTTCCAGGGGTACAGACCCTCCCTCCCACAGCCACAGGGGCCCTGTACCTCCTTTGAGGGCTGGACAGGGCATGGGCCCTAAGTGAGGCTGACTCAGGTCCCCAGTGCCTGGGGGTTGCGGAAGGCCTGAAATGGAACAGGCACCCAGAGGGTGCCCTGGAGCGGGGGAACCTGTAGTTTGCAGACCATCGAAGAGCGCTTAGCCTGTCCCTGCATATACATCCTCAGCCTGCCAAAGGACATGGGACTCAGGAGCTACATGGACATAAGGACACAGCGAGGCAGGCATGGATTTTTGTCACCACGAGTTACGTAGGATGGGTCCCATGCCATCACACTGACTGTCACAGGTCCACTCAGCTGGCTCCCTGCCTGCCTGTGAGAGCAGAGCCCCTGACCACAGCTCCAGAACCAGGCACTCGTCCTGGCTCTACCCCCAACTCGCCATGAGCTTCACCCATGTCCTGGCCTCTGTGGAACTCAGCCTGCCCATGGCTGCGATGAGGTGGGCAAGCTTGAGCTGGAGGCTGAGTCCAGCTTTGAAATTCTTAGGATAAGGGTAAAAGTGCAGCACTGAACAGGACTTCTGCTCCAGGTATAGCTGAGCCAGAACTGGCAAGATTGGCCCACAACCTGGGCCCGCTGCTACAGGGCAGAGGGTCTCTGAGAGCCAGGGTGGGGCTCCCACTGCCCTGGCTTTACTGCTGGCCTAGCCCAGGAGACCAGGACTGGAGGATCTGGTCAACATTCGTCCATCTATTCCTCCCTTCACTCATACATTTCTCCATATGTTCATCGAGCTTAAAACTGTTAGGTGCTACTAAAAACACAGGGATGATTAAGTGGAGTCTGCCTTCCCGGAGTTCAGGGCACGGGTGGGAGACAGACCCAGCACCGCTCACCCACTCCACTGTGGGAAGCAGACTGGAAGCAGGGAGAGGACCAGGAGTCTGGAGCTGATGGAACTGACTGGGCCAGGACAGTGGTTGGGAGGATGGACACAGTAGACAGGTGTGAGGTCTTTTGGGTGGTCTGTCAAAAGAACTGATCATGAATCAGCGAGATTTCAGAGACAGGGAAGAACCTGAAGGCCGGCAGGAGGCGTGCATGCTGGCCTGTGCCTGAGTGGACACTTGTGCCCTTTGGGCTCGGGGTTTCAGTGTCAGGGGCTGCCCAGGCCATTGTGATTTTTCAGCTCTAGGCTCTCCTATTTCTACACTCACAGAAAGGAGCTGCTGTTAGCCACCTCCAGCCCATGGGTGCCTGGTCCTGAGCCTGGGGGAAGGTGGGGCAGCATTCGTGCAGAATGCTGGTCCCTAACTGGCCTCCCTCAATGACTGGGATCTCTAGGGGCTTCTCTTAGGCCAGGGGAGGAGCCTGGGGGCTAGCTGAGTTCCGAGTGGTTCCTCTTTCATGGTCAGCTGTGGGCCTTTCCAGCCCAGGGACTCTGCCTATATGCCCATGGGGGGAGGGCTGGGATGGTGAGTGAGGGAGGGGTGAGCTAGGGAGCTGGGCGAGGTCCCCAGCAGGCGTCCTGCAGTCAAAGTCCTGCTTCTCCTGCTTCCTTCAGGAAGCCTCTCCCACTGCTACAGGAATCCCTCCCGATCCTCAGAAGTCTGTTTTATAGCTCCTGGAATCACAGATGGCCCAAGTGAATCCTGGCTCTCTGTACTTAGATGAGTAAACTGTCGTTGCCCAAGTTGGGGACAGAGGCCACATCAGGCCATGGAACAGCCTCAATGCGAGCCCAGAAGTCTCTGTCCAGTTGCAGGTGTGGCCCTAAAGAGGCCATCACAAAAGTCCTGTGTTTCTGAGGCCCTCCCGTGTGCCTCTCCTGTGCTGGGGGCTGCAGGGAGGGGAGACCACTGGAGATGCACGAACCCTGGCTCTTGCCCTTTAGCTATTCGGAGTTGAATGAGTGAGGATGGGGAAGACTTCCAGTAATGAATCAGGATGTCCATAAAAGCCCTTCTGTGTTAGATAGACTGCTTGGCTTGATCCAACTCAGCCTGATGTAGGCAGGCAGCGTGTGGGTATTCAGCCAGGGTAGGGAGGAGAGAGAGGGCAGCCAACCACCTTGTTTAATTCTCACAAAACAGGAGGTGAATTCATTCAGCCCAAACTGCCAGTAACATGAATAAGAAGAAATAACGTTTGTCTTGCAGCTCTGGAGCAAAAGCTGACAAGGAGGTAAATGCGGTATCCTGGTCCCAATGTGGACAGCGCTGTCCTCAGCAGACAGCCATGGAGAAGAAGGAAAGAAAGAGTGAGAGAAAAGAAGCAGGAGACAGAGAAGAGAGGAACAGGGAGAGCGAGGCTGAGCAGGTCCCGCAGCTGAGAATCCGGTGATGATAAAACTTGTATTTATCGTCATCATCATAATGATGCCGACAACTGTGGCTGCCCCTGAGTTACTCCGCCATGGTACTGATCTTTATGACTCTTCTACAAGATGTGTGTGGGTGCTACGTTGCTTCAGTCACGTCTGAGTCTTTGTGATTCTAGGAACTGTAGCCCATCAGGCTACTCTGTTCATGGGATTTTCCAGGCAAGAATACTGCAGTGGGTTGCCATTCCCTTCTCCAGGGGGTCTTCCTGACCCAGGGATTGAACCTCTGTCTCCCTGTGTCTCCTGCATTGGCAGGCAGGTTCTTTACCACTAGAGTCATCTGGGAAGGTAGGTCTTTTCAACTCATCACATAATTATTGCCATCACTGCCCACTCATAGAAGAGAGACTTGAGCCTCTGAGAAGTCCTAGAGCCTGCTGAGGCCATGCCACCCAGAGGGGGCTGGGATCTGAAGCCAGGGCTGTGGGATGCCAGAGCTGCCCTCTCCCCGACTGGGCCACGTGGCCCTCACCATCTTGGCCTTTGCTCCGCAGGGTAGGGCCAAGGCTGGGCTGGACACTGGGAGCTGGCATCAGTTCTGGCCTCTCAACATGGCCTCCGGGGCATAAAGCTGCCACAGAAGTCGCCCTGCTCTTGGCAGCAGTCACTGCCCTTGCCCATGGGGACTGTTAGAACAGAACCCTAGACCAGAGTTAGAGGACTTGCTTTGGATCCCAGCTCTGCTGAACACTAGGTGGCTTTTCCTGCTCTTTCTGGGCCTCAACTTTTCCCTTTATAAAGTAGACAGCCCAGCAAATTTCTCAGCCCTGAAGGATTCTGCAGACAATCCCTTCCCCACTCCGGCCCAAACCTGCTCCGAAGGCAAAGAAGCAGATCTTGTCTTCATTCTCCTGCAGGAGCGTCATGACCCTCTTCCCCATGCGCTCATTCCTCTTGTAGATGAGCTCCTGGCGGAAGTAGCTGTCAATCTCCTGGGCTGTGACCTGCTCGTGCGGCGGGAGGGTGGTGTTGATAAAGTTGGGCAGCTGTAAAGGCAAGACAGAGGCTGCCTTCAGTTCTTTCTGGAGCAAGGAGGGCTTCTAATAAGCACACACAGCCCAGTGTGGGGCCAGGTTGAAGTGAAAAGCAAAGTATTAGTCTCTTTAACTCGTGTCCGACTCTTTGAGACCCCATGGACTGTAGCCCACCAGGCTCCTCTGTCCATGGAATTCTCCAGGCAAGAATACTGGAGTGGGTTGCCAAGCCCTTCTCCAGGAGATCTTCCTGACCCAGGGATTGAACCTGGGTCTCCTGCTTTGCAGGCAGATTCTTGACTGTCTGGGCTACTTACCTTTATTAAGGTAACTGATGTTTTTCATCAATTCCAAGATGCTTTGAGATGACTGTTGTTATCCCAGTTTTATGAATAAAGGAAGAAGAGCACAAGGTCCAGAGACAGGTGGAGAGTCACACAGCTAACGGAATAGCAGAGCCAGGCTGGGAGCCCCGGATGCCGCCCTCACTCAGCGTATCACTCCTGCCTTGTTGAACTTCAGCCTCTAGACACTGAGGTCATGAGGCTCTCCCTGTGGCACTGAGCCTGTCACTGGCATGAACAGCGAATCTGGTTCAGCAGATTTTCAGGTGTAGCGGGTCAGCTGAGCTGCCTGCCTGGTATAACAGAAAGGCTGACCTGGGCTTTGGCCCTGTTCTGATGCTGTGGGACTTTGGCCAAGTTACTAAACTTTTCTGAGTCCCAGTTTCCTCATTTACAAGGTGGGACTGACGATATTGCAGCAGATTGCATGACATGATGGGTGCTGTCATGGACACCTTTTAGCCCATCCCCCTCCAAAGAGGTTAGAGGAGGGGTCATAGCCTTTGGTTTTCCCAATGTATGAGCACTAGCTGACTACTTTCCGTTGCCACCACTATCTTCCCATCCCCAGCTCTGCCACTTCCCAGGGTGTAACCCAAACCCTCCATCCCTCCTTGAAAACTTCAGCTCCAAGACCAAGGCCTCCTCCCATAATGATGGCTTGTTCAACACTCTGGCTTGGAACTATCCATATTTCCTGGCTCTCAGTCCCATGTCCACACCCAGCCACGTGGTCCAAGGCCAGCATCTCTGACATGTTCTTGAACGAGGCACAGAGCTCCTTGAGTTCAGGGACAGCACGTGTGTCATTCCTAGGCCCTCAATGCCCAGCACAAAGTCGGTGACCAGCACAGGTTTCTGGAGCCTTGAATATAAAGATGTGCCGTCCTTCCCCACTCCCACTGTATTGCCTCTCTAACCTGGATGGTGGATCCAGTGCTCCAGGACTGTGTCCTTCAGCGTGTGGGTGGTAGGAGAGGAAGCCATGGACCGAGGAACCTGAGGCCATGAATCAGAATGAACCCTCTTTCCCCGCAACCCACTGTGCCACTCTAACCTTCAAGCCCTTGCTCACAGAATGTCTTCTGTGTACCTGGAGTCCCCCCTTTCATCACTCTGTCTCCACCAACCCAGGCCCAAAGCACAGACCCAAGGCCTAGATGACTGGTGGACCAGCAGATGGAGCGTGTGGCATGAGAAGACTAATTTCCTGCAGGTTTCAGCCCAGTCACATGGCTTCTAGAGTCGCTGATGAGTTTTCAACCCTTTTTCTGAGGAAAATGGTGGTATCCATGGAGGCTGAACCCAGAAGGACTCAGGGGAGGCTGGGACCTCTGCCTCTGCTGTCTGCTGGCCAAGGATGAGTACATTCCCCAAGAGAGAGGGGAGGGTCTTCTCTGCCAGAAAGGCCTGGTATGCTGATCTAGGAGGAACAAGACAATGATGTGACGGGTGTTCCCTACACTTGAGCAGTGCACAACCTGGTGAGCAGTGTGCAACCTGGTGAGCTGTATGCAGCAGCTCTCCGAGCGCCCATCAGGGCCAGCAAAGAGTCGGTGCTTGCAGACTGTTTGGTAAATGGATACATGAAGGAACAGAGTTCTTACTCCCTCCCCTAATCATGGAAGAGATGCTTGGCAGCCCTGACAAACTGGGCCACGCCTGGACTTCATGCCACTATAGGAAACAGACTTCTGAGTGGGGCTGGAGCACAAGAGAGACTGACTCAGAGGGGTTATTCCTGGAAACATGGCTCTCACAGGCTCCTCTCCATTCCCTGTGTATGGAAGAGAATGTGGGACAATGTTGTACCAAACGATAACTATTTTTCAATGGGTGAATGTGTGGATGAATGACTAGGCTTGCAGGCAACGGCTCTGGAGATAGTGAATGCAAGTCCTGAGGTCAGACAGCCCGGTCAGCTCGGGCTGGAACCCCTCTTTTGCCATTTACCAGTTGGGTGGCTACCGTAACTTATAAGTTACTTGGCCTCTCTGAGACTCAGTTTCCAAACTGGTCACATGAGCGCTATTTACATTGTCATGGTAGAAAGGAAATCTGACTAAACATCAGTACAACTAACTCAGGATGGAGCTGGCTCCCTCATCTTTCCCCTCTGATGGCAGAGGCTACAGCAAAGGGCGGCCTTGCACAGAGATGGAGATGACAGAAAGATGGCCTTCAGAATCATCGGAGAGCATGAAGGCAGCGTTCTGCTTCCCTTCCCTTCTTCCAAGGGTCCAGGCATATGCCTTCTTCCTGGGACCTGCGATGTGTCCAGCCCTCTCTCCTTGGCTCCCTAAACATGAGTGTGCATCTGTGAAAGCTGAATCTCCATCCATTCCTTATGGAGATTTACTTTTTAAAAAAGAACAAGAACCAGAAAGTCCAATGTCAAAGTTGTGAAAAGGCTGGGTTAGCCATTTGGTTCCCTGAGCTGCCCAGCAGCTGGCTGATATTCTCTGCGTGTTTCATGCTGATGGGCCCTGGCTCCATGCCAAGGATGAGGCCTGGCTGGATGGAAGCAAATTAATGATGTCATTAGGTTTGTTGGGAGCCTTAAATCTCTTGCAACAAGTTCAAGTGCAGAACGTACGAAAAAATTTTAAAGAGGATGTGCCAGGTCCCCAGGGCCCTAGAATGATGGATCCAAGGTGGAGTGATGAGTAGATGGGCCTGGCAGAACTGGAACAGGGTTGTGAGACTCCCCTGACCCTCAGCGAGGATTGGGTGGTTTAGAGGTAAGTGCTCAGGTCTGCTAATGTCACAACCTCACCCCTTCTCTTTATCTTGTCCATCCATAGACACCTTCTAAGAACTTCCATGGGTCCAGTTCTTGGTCCACTTAGGAGGCCAGAGAAACCTCGGTCCAGAGAAACCTCAGACTGGGTCTGCTGCCCTGGATGAGTCTCATGGTCAGTGGGGGGATCAGAAGATTGGGGAATGTGTGCTTTCAGAGGACAGTGAGTGATGTGGGAGCATGGACGAGGCCCCTAATAGGGTGGCCATGTGTCTTGGTTTGCCCAGGACAGTCCTGGTTAATGGCGAGGGTAGATTGCTGCATGCTAATTAATTATTCTGACTCAATTATATTTGACCTTTCACTCTCAAAAGTATCTGAATATGAATTATATATATATATATATATATTTATTTATTTATTTATTCTACACCTAATACAAGCTAGGGGGCTCAGAGAAGGCTTCCCAGTGGATTGCCCTGCTGATCTGGGACACTGACAATGCTAATGATAGGAGAGCGGCGGGAGGCCAGGGCCTCAGCCATTTCTGAAGGTGGGATGTGGGGTTAGGGGGATGAGGTGAAGCAGATCAAGAAGCAGACCAAGCGTGAGGTGTGCCTGGTCCCTGTCTGCCAGAGTTACCATCCTGGGCCCTGCATCAGTCCAGCCCCGGCCTCCAAAGGCTGCTCCAGCAACCTCAGCACTGCAGCCAGAGGCAACTTTCTGACCACATTTCTGTCTGGCTTAAACACCCCAGGAAGTTGGCCCCTCAGTGAGCATTCTCACTCCTACATGGTCTGCCCTCTGCTTTCTGGTAATTCCTCAGGACCTCCCACCATCCTGAGCACTGGCCACGCAGCTGGCTCTGCTTGCCAGTTCCTGCCTTCATCTGCATCTGGCAGACTCTACTCTCAAGCCTGGTACTCAAGACTCTACTCTCACATCACCTTCTCCCTGAAGGCCTGCCCAACTGCAGGTGATGACCGCTCCCCTCCAGCCCCTGGGTCCTGCAAGGCCTCCATCTGCAGAGCCCTTCTCTGTTAGCACATGGGCCCTGGATTTAGTGTGGATACCCTGACGTCAGGCTTGTCTGTGTCTGGGGGCAGGGCTGCCTAGTCCCTTCCGTGAGGGCTAGACTCTGTCTGTGCACCCTGGGTTGCTGTTCTAATCTGGGTGGGCGAATCTACCTGTGCCCTCTCACCCACTTCAAGTATAGGCACTGCGAAGAGACCCTCCAAGGCAGTTCACCTGCCAGAGATGTGTCAGTGGTTCTGGGCACAGGCGCAAAGAAAATCTGAGCTTGTCAGGCCTGGGGGTCACCCCACTCTTCCCTGTCTCAGTTGAGTGTTATGCTGTCTGTGGCCACAGATCTGTCTTGCACATCCCTTGCCCCAGGTTCCCCTCAAGCATACAGCTCCCTGGCTGCCCAGGGCTCATCAGCCTCTGCCCAGCAGAGAATGCAGGGTCAGGCTCTATCATGGGGTGAGTGGCTGGTGATGCAACTGTGAGCCTTGTGCTGCCAAGGTTCTCCTCCTTCTCTCCTCCAGGAGTGAGAGTCAGAGCACCCGGAATCCCAGCCTCCTGTGCAGGGCCTCCGGATCCTCCCTCCTGCACTCTGCACCAAGCACAGCACACACCTGCGTTTGCCCTTGTGGCATTGCTCACTAATATTTGCTCTGTGCCACAGCCTGTGCAGGGCAGCCTGACGAGAGTGGGCCAGACGCCCTTGCTCTAGTGGGGTCCCTGGTTATGCCTCTAGCCTAAACTCTCACCTCTCCTCCCACTCTCTCTTGCCTCCAGCTCACCAGGATGGTTTCCTCCACTGGCACATTCTTCTGCCTCCTGTCTGTGGCCAAGGCAGGTTTCTTCTCTGACCTTTCATCTTGCAAGAATGTTTCCATCTCTGCCCAGCCCTGCTCCACCCCTACCTCCAAGCCCACCTAAATCCCTGCTCCTGCTATGGGCTCCAAGGTCATCCTCCACTCTCCCCTGTAGCAAGGGTCATGCTTTGTGCCATTGCTTGTTGAATCTCCCCTTTTCTCTTAAGAGACTCCCAGCCCTCTGAAGGCAGCTGTCTCTGGCTCCCTGCCACATCCCTTTCCATATCCCTGTGACTGGCATTTATAAATTATTTCTTTCATTCATCCAATATTTACTGAGTACTGTTCTGTGCCAGGCTTATTATCAGTGAATAAAACAGACCCCAATTCTTGCTCTCAGGGAGTTTATGCTGTAGTGGGAATGGACAGACAACAAATAATCACTGATCAATGAATCGAGATATGTAAGTGTGCGAGAAGATGATAAAAAGCCATGAAGGAAAAGTGGAGCAGGAGAAAGGCGACAGGTGGGGAGGTGGGAGGTAGGCTGCAATTCTAGACCAGGAAGTTGGGCTTCCTCACTGAGACGACAACATGTGAGTTTCTATCTTGAAGGTAGAGAGGTGGTGAGCCATGGTGATAGCTGGGGAAAGGCCTTTCCGGCACAGCAAATAGCCAGTACAAAGACGAAGTGTGCAAGTGGGCTCATGGGTCAGCGGGGAGGCCCATGTAGATGGGGGAGGCGGAGGACATGGGGTGAGAGACACCTGGTCCATCACGTGAAAGGTCACGGAGCCGTGCAGGTCCTCACAGAGATTCTAGCTTTACCCTGAGAAAAATGGGGAGCAATTGCAGTGTCCTGAGCAGAGAGATGGCCTGTTCTGACTACTACAGCTGCCTCTCGAATGAATGGATTACTGAGCACCAGATGCAGAAAGCACAGGGGACCTCGAGGTGCCCAGGAGAATATCTAAATCCTTCTGGGGCATCAGAGTGGTTTGGAAGAGATGACCCTAGACCACGGCCACGCGGGAGGAAACCCAGAGGGAGGAGGCTGAACAAAGGCAGAGCAGTGGGCAAGGGCAAGGTGCGGGGAGGGCTACGAGTGGCAGAGACCCTCAGAATGAGGCCTGTGTGGCAGGGTCCTGGGCTGTGATGAGGTCCATGGCGGGTAGGGTACGGACGGGGGCCCTGACTGCCTACGAAGTATCTCAGAATTATCCCAAGGGAACAGACCTGGTGGAGCCATGCTCCGCTCCTTGACTCCCTCCTACCGTCTGGCCAGCCTGGGGTTAATCTTTGCTCTAGGACTCGAATCGAGGCAGAGCACCCTGGACTGGACTCAAGCCCAAGCTCTGAGCACCTGTGAGCTTTCCCTTCCCTGGACTTTAATCTCCCCAGGTGCTGCATGGAGCCTGGATGAGGGTTCCCTATCCTTAGGTAAGCTTCCAGGGTCTAGGTCCCAGAGCCACACACACCAGGCTCAAGTGGGGCTCTTGACAACATGACAACTAAGCGGTGTGGCCTTGAGCAAGTCTCTTCCCCTCCCTGAGCCTCAGTTTCCCCATCTGTAGCAGGGATGCCAACAGCTCCTGCTCACCAGCTGCATCTGGCACACAGTAGGTGTCTAATAAATGCCTTCCTAGAAGCCTTGGTTATACTGGCGCCCTGGAAGCTGCCTGGGCCCGGGGAGAGAAGCCTCACCTGGGAGGTGTCGTGGTTGAAGATGACGGCGTTGAGGTCCCCGCAGTTGTAGTGCTTGATGAGGTCTTCGGTGGTGTAGGGCGCCTGCAGGCTCCCAGCCCGCACGCTCTCGTGCTGCAGCAGAGTCTGGTTCAGGGCGAACAGCACCTAGGCAGAGGAGGACAGGAGTCAGGGCTGCACTCACGGCCCCTGGCTGAGTCCCTGACCCCTCAAGGGAGGGCCCTCCACCCGCTGGACTTTGGGGCCACAGGCCTGAAACAGGGTGTGTGAGAATGAGGGGAGCCTGACGTGAGCTGGTGCTGCTCGAATGCTCCACGGCCTTCGCTCTTCACTCCCTGGCCTCTCACCACACTCGGCCTGCTCCCGTCCCCAGCCCTTTGCCCTCACTGGTCCCCACTCCTGCTCTGGGCATCAACTTAGCGAAGAAGGTGGCAAAGGGAATCCTAGTTGCATCAGGGTTTTGGAGTGATGGGTGAATTTTTTCCTGACTCTTTTCTTCTGTGCTTAGAAAAGTTCTAGAAGAAGCACAAACTCATTTTGGAATCAAAAAGCACCCCAAACACAGCAAAACAAACAAATGAACCAGAAACCAGAAAGCCCATTAGATATCAAGGCCCAACCCAAATGCTACCTCCTTCAGGAGCCATCCTTAAACCGGGCAGAGGGCTTAGGAGCCGGGACCTGAGTCAGATCCGTGTTGCCACTCAGCACGTGTTTCCTCCAGCCCCTCTGTGCTCTGGGCCACCATGCCAGGCCCTGGGGCACAGCTATGCCCAGCCAGACCGGATGGCATCAGGATCACTTGGAGGTATAGCCAGGCTGTGGATTTCTAACAGGCTTCCTGGGAACTTCTTTAGCAGTCTTATGGCTTCTGGCATTTGAGCCCCATGGCTCTAAAAGAACATGGTCTGCCCAAGGCGTAAGGCCCTGAGACATGATCTAAAATGTCTCATTTTAGGTGGGGAAATTGAGGCTCAGGAGGGGAAGGGGCATGCCCAGTTCTGTATGTCTGGGACTAGAGCCAGCTCCACATATCTGTGCACCCAGACTCCTTTGGTCAAAAAAGGGAGGAGCTTGACCATAAAGCGGGTTATTTAATACAATGAGAGGGAAAAACAAATTGCAAATCCTGTGTAAAGCATCAGGAGGTAATCTCAGGCTTCCTGTCTTTGTTGTTTTTCCAGCTCCAGTCTACCTGGCAGGGCTCAGGCCCAGCTCATCCTGTCTGGAAACAGGGTCCACCCCAGCCTCTTGGTCCACGTTGATTCAGGCCCAGGCATCTCTCACTGCAACCCATGCTTTTTTGCAGAACCCCCTCCCTTCCCATTGATACCATATTCTTCTGCCACAGCTATCTTTTAAAAACAAATCTGATTGACTTTAGTTTTCTCTTTTTTTGCTCAAAGTTTTCATGGATGCCTCCTGCCCTGAAGATAAAAGCCTAGCTCTTCACTGGAGCATGCACGGCAGTGACTTGGCCCCTGCTGTGGTCAATGACCTTATTTCTAGCCCTTGTGTCTCCCAATGCTCAGCTACTTAGCAATCTTCTGACTCTGTGCTTCGTACATGCTGTTCCCTGAGTATGAGAAACCTCCCACCTCTACTCTCTACTACTTACAGATCCAGACTTGATCTTTCAGGCTCTGCTTAGATGTCTCCTCCATGAAGATTCTCTGACCACCTGGGGGCTGGGTGAAGGCCTCCCCCTAAAGCTCTCATAGTCTCTCTGCGTGGTAGAATGACACAGTCATGGCCTCAAATCTTAACCTCTCCCTATATACATATAGTGGGCACGTTTGGTTGTGAGAGCTGGACTGTAAAGAAGGCAGAATGCCAAAGAATTGATGCCTTCCAACTGTGGTGCTGGAGAAGACTCCTGAAAGTCCCCTGGACAGCAAGGAGATCAAACCAGTCAATCTTAAGGGAAGTCAACCCTAAGTATTCACTGGAAGGACTGATGCTGAAGCTGAAGCTCTAGTATTTGGTCATTTGATGTGAACAGATGACTCATTGTTAAAGTACCTGATGCTGGGAAAGATTGAGGGTGTCAAGAAGGAGTAGAGGGTGTCAGAGGATGAGATGGCTGGATGGCATCACTGATGCAATGAACATGAAGTTGGGCAAACTCCAGGAGATGGTGAGGGACAGGGAAGCCTGGCGTGCTGCCGTCCATGGGGTCGCAGAGTCAGACACGACCAGGTGACTGAATAACAACAATATACATACACCTGGCCAGCGACCTCGGTAGCTCGCTCACATTCTGACTCTGGACTTGCTACGTGACAGGTGGAGGCCAGCATCACAAGCCTCCACAGACGAATGGAGAAAACATTATGCACGCCCTGCTGCCGCTGCCTCACACATGCCCACATTGTTTTGAGAACAGTCCACACTGGCCTGCTGGAGGGTGAGAGGCGTGCAGGGCAGAGCCCAACTGCTTCCATCATTGTCCCATCAAGGTCGTCTTGGTCTGGCCAGCCAGCTCCCAGGCAAGCAAGTGAGCCCAGCTGAGCCCACGTGCCTGCAGCTGGGCCCAGACATCTGAGCGAAGGCTTCATAGCACAGCTGTGCTGAGAGATGAGCGACCCACCCTGCTTCCTCCAGCAGGGTGTGAACATCGGATTGTAACTACTATTTCACTACCTCTCTCCCCACTGAGGTTATGAGCCGCTTGAAGATAGGAATTACATCTTATGTATTTTTGCATCGGCAGCACTCAGCACTGTGTCTGGTAAAGGGAGGGTGTCACCCATCCTTTCTTTAGCACTTTGACACCTGCTGTGGTCAATTCATCATTCAATGTTGCTCCGTAAATCCTTCACACTAGCCCCTAGAACTCTGGCATTCCATCAGCACGGGGCACGCTGCCACCACGTGGTTCCAGACCACCTAATCTGAACAGAAAACTCAGGCCATAAGTACACAAAGTCTGGGGAAAATACTGTCTTGGGCAACGGGACCAAGCTTGTGCTTGTGAGATCACCTCCGCCCATCCCCTCCGGCTTTTGTTTCCAGCGGGGCAGGGGAGCTGGAGTGCATGGAGCTTGACAGCACAGGCTACTCCCTCTAATAAGCCAGCTGGAGATGAGGTCAGGCCCCACCAGCCTACCTCTGGGCCTTCTCCGGGCCGCCAGGTTCTGGCTGTTCCCCTTGAAATCTGATCTGCAGCCACCTGGTGTGGGGTGTCGATGGCGGCTGGGTGGCTGGGGATGGATCACAGGAGGCAGTGGCCCTGTTGGCCCAGACATCGCTAAAGCAACAGGCACTTCCTCCCGCCCAGCACATGCCTGGGACGAAAGCGTCCATGTCGTGCTGGAGCGCGCTGCTCCTCTGTGGGGCTGGGACACACAGACTTCCTGTGGCCACACCCTGTGCTGCGCACACCTGCCCCTGATTCTCAGTGCCGGCACCTCCTGGCCTGTGCTGAGGTCATCGGCTCAGGCGCTCAGAAGACCTGGCTGGGGGGCAAATGGTCTCCCTGGACCCTCTTCGATACACAGAGTCACTTCTGCAGACATGTGGCCTTCGTGGAGCTGGGAGGCGTTCTAATGAATGAAGCACATCACAGTCTGTAGGGTACTGAGAACAGTCCTGGCATGCAGTAAGTGTGGAATAAATGCTTGTCAAATACAACTTGGAATAAAACAGTTAGGCCTAAATATTCTTGGATTGGAGCCGGAAGGTCCCTTAGGGTCCAGTGGTTTCTCAAACCTTTTGTAGCCATGGAATCCTTTCCTATAGTTCTTGTTTTCCAAAGAAACCTTGCCTGGAACTCAAAATGTGCAGTGGATAGGAATGAAAACTTCCCTGATTGATGAAAAGGAAGCAGACTAGTGGCTGCTTGAAGTCTCACTGGCTCAGTGACCCCTGTGACAAGCACCTAGTGCTTCTCTGTGGAACCCGCAGGTACCCTGGAGCCTCGTTTGAGAACCAATGATCTCTTCCTATGCCCTCTTCATATGGAAGAGGAGAAAGGACAGGGGTGCAGAGCAGGCAGGGTGAAGCTTGCCCAAGGCCACACGGTGAGCTGGGGGCACCGTGGGCTCACTATTCCTCAACCCCCAACGGAGGACCCTTGGCTGTGCCCCAGACCATGTCCGGGGCTGGATTTCCAGCTGGCTACTGGCACAGTCCACATTCATCCCATGCACCTTGCCAGATCCATTTTCTTTCAGAGCCTTGAAAAATTACCAGAAACAGGCAGGGAGTGTTTGTTATTAACATATTAGAGATAAATCACTGCAATCAGACCATTCAAGAAGCACCCCTAGGGTGGCACAGTTGAGGAGTGATGAGACTGGGGCTGAAACCCAAGCCTGTCATTCCAGACTCCCCTCAACCCCCACCACAGACCCCCGAGCTCCCCTTGGTCTTGGCACTTATCCCACTGAAGTGTCCATTTCAGGTAATTCCCTGTTCCCTGTCTAGACTGAGAGCTTGGGGTGGGTGGGGACCCTGCCTCTTTGGTCACAGCTGAAGAGCAGACAGTCAAGAACTACTTCAGAGAGTAGGATGCTGACCCGAATCCCACGCATGACCTTCCCCACCATTCCCTGTCTTGTACCCATCCTCTGCAGTTTGAAACTCGGTCCTCATCTATTTATCACGGGATAAGTACATGTATTGAGCACTTATCATGTGTCAGGAACCCTCTAAGCCCATATTAACTTATCTAACCTTTACAACAACTCTGAGACAGGTCTAGTATTAACTCCATTTAATAGATTGGAAAAAAAAAATGAAGCAAAGAGATAGCGAGTAACTCAATGAAGGTGACAAAGCTGGAGAAGGCATGGCAGATGCACTGGGGCCCAGCCCTGGAGCCCGTCACCTCAATGCACCACTGCCCTTGGGGCTTCCCCCTGCTTTCCCTGGGAAAGAGCTAGCAGGGGCAGTCCTTAATCACAGATGGGAAACCAAAGAAGCAGAGGGGAAGGGGACACAAGGCCACTTGTCTTGTAAAGGACAGATGTGGGCTATGAAATTTACTTTTGTCTGGCTCCCACAGGTTCCCACAACCAGGGCTTCAAAGTAATACGTGCTTCTTCATGAACAATCCTGGCACTTCCAACAGACATAGGGAAGCTATACTCATTCGGTCATTCAACAAGCATTTACTTTCTGATTTTCTGCAGGCATCTGGGATGGTTGGATTAATTGGACTTGGTTACCACCCACAGGGAGCTCCTTTTAGAGGCAGATAACACCCACTGGCCATTACCATGGAGCATAGCTGGTAAGTGGGGCCTACAGGGCCCAGCGCACGGGCATGAATCAGTGCCCTGCCCTGCTTCCTGCTTCCTTGTCATTCATCCCAAATCCCCAAGCCTGGCCCAGCTCAGACTCCCAGGCTTCGATGCCTTCTGCTCCCGGCCACTTTAGAATAACAAACCCTCCTCGCCTGTAGCCCTGGTGGCCAACTCTAGGATAATGTTTATGATAAGCCTTTGACATGAAATAACAAACATGGGGTGAAGGCAAGAGCCACCTCACTCCCTTGGATTGCCGGGTGTGGAGGCCTGGCCACCAAGAGCCCCGAGGGTCCCAGCACCCCCCTCAGTGGTGCCTGCAGGCCACGAGCTGGTCCACAGGGTCTGCTGAGCGTAGGCCTGGAATTTAAACACATCTTCAAACACGGGCTTCAGATGGAGGGAGGGAGGCAGGCGCCAGGAGGGTGGGGACAGGTTTATTGTTGCAGATTAGTCTAGTAAACAGTCCTAGAGGGGCTGGAAGGGTGAACACCACCACCTGTGTTCGCTTGTTGGCCCTACAGCATCATGGTGAAGAGAAGGAAGGACCCGCTTTGTTAGGAAGGTGTTTGAGACAGGCCTGGCTCTCAGGCTGCGGCTGCCACTTCTCACCCACCCCGAAACACAGGGAAATCACAGCCAAGGCCCCAACCCGCTCAGTGGTGCTGACGGAGCAGCCAGCATGGGCCACACACTGTTCTAGGTCGGGGGATTTAGTCAGGGACAAAACAGACCTAAATCCTGCTCTCTCTGCTGGGGAGGAAAAGGAGAAAAATAAAATAACTGGCAAAATGTTAATATTTAGTGAGTTAAAGACACAACAATGGTTCCATTTAACTGAAAGTTCAGACCCACTGCCCCCTGTCATTTTGGGCTCCTCGTGTGTCTTAATCAACAGGCAAAGAAGGGAGTTACTGTGTGGGCTGGGGGACTGGTCCTGACGACCGGGGGAATCGGACTGCTTTTCCACAACAGAGGTGAGGATGAGCATGTCCCCCGGGCAGGAGATCCCTGAGGGCATCCAGGCCCTGTGGGTAACTAATGTTGATGGGAAACGACAATGACCCAATGCAGGCAGGACGTCTAATGGCCCAGACCCTCCACGAATGAAGGTTTGGGTTATCCCACCAGGTAAAGAACCACGACCAGCTGAGAAGCTTGCAGAAGGCAAAGGGAATGGGTAGTGGTGGTGCTAACAGATGAAGGCAGTTATGAATGCCAGCTTCGACCACATGACCAGTTACAGAAACAAGGACTGTCCTGGAGTATTTCATTAATTTGTTAAGAATGTGTGTGTGTGTATAAAATCTTTGTTTTCTTCTCTCTCTTCTTTTTCTTTTCTTCTCTCCCATCATGGTAACAGAAGACATGTTGACTTTGTGGTTAAATATTGTTAACTCAAGTACTTTAAGTATCAATTCAAGTTATGGTACATCAAGAAGAGTAAATAACTTCCACGCAAAGATTTTGCATCCTCTTTGGGGGAAGGCATGAGTGTGCTTTGGTTGTATGTAGAATTGTTGTATCATATTAGGATAAATGAGGCTTCGTTATTATTTATTTGGAGATTAGGTACCCTTTTAAGGAGATACTGTATGAATGCCAACTTGACAAGGGGGGAACTTGTGATGGTTAATTTTGCCAACTTGATTTAAATTGATTGGCATGACGGGTTCCACGGGCCGTGATAAGGATGTTGAGAAACTATCCTACACCATAATCCTTCCAGAGAATGGATTGTTATTCCCATATGACACTTGAAGAAGCCAAGGCCTTGAGGCTGGTGAAAGCACTAGCCTGAGGTCTTGCACTGAAGAACTGGAGCTGGTATTCAAACTCAGCTCCGGCTGACAGGTCCTGGGCCTGACTCCCAGGCTGCTTCCAGCTAACCAGACAGACGAGTAGGGACCAGCCTGTGAAGCCCAAATTCTGAGCAGTCAGCTGGGAAGGAAGAGGTCTGCTAGGACCTCAGCCATGGGGCCCGCTCAGAGCTGGCACATGAGGAGAGGAAAGAGGTCACCTGGCCCAGGAACCCCACCTGGAACGTGGCCTCCTGTTCTGTTTCTGCTCTTTGCCCCGCCTGATGGAAACTTACTCGACTCCTCTCTCATACTGAACTCTTCTTCTCAGCCTCAGGGCCTGCCCCTTGCTCCCGCTTCTGCCTGGAACCCTCTTTCACCCAGCAGCTCCCAGTCCCCTTTCACTTGGTTGCAGAGGCTCCTGTCTCAGGAGGACTGTCCTGGGCAGGGCCAGGTGAGTTCCCTGCTTAGTGCCCCCGAAGCACTGGCACTTTCTGAACCATTGCACTCCCCCTGCTTCATTGCTTTGTTTTTTTAGTTTGTTTATTAATTTTTGGCTGCACTGGGTCTTCATTGCTGTGTGCGGGCTTTCTCTAGATGCAGAGAGTGGGGGCTACTCACTAGTTGCAGCACATGGACTTCTCAGTGCGGTGGTCTCTGTGTAGAGAGCAGGCTCTAGGTACATGGGCTTCAGTATGCAGCATGGGCTCAGTAGTTGTGGCCTGCTCACTCTAGGGGGCACGGGTTTTAGTAGTTGCAGCGCAGGGGATCATTAGCTGTGGTTCGCAGGCCTTAGAGCGTGCAGGCTTCAGTAGTTGTGGCTCTTGGGCTCTAGAGCACAGGCTCAGCAGTTGTGCACACAGGCTCGGTGTGCACAGGCCTTGTGCAGTGTGCTCTGCGGCCTGTGGAATCTTTCCAGACCAGGGATTGAACCTGTGTCCCCTGCATTGGCAGGCGGATTCTTTGTGCTACCACGGAAGTCCTGTCATTGCTATTTAATGCTCGTTCTTCCTGCTCGGTGGTGAATGCTCCAAGGGCAGGCAAATCGCCTTTCTTGGTCTTGGCTATTTCCCCAGCAAAGCGCACAGAGCCTGACGCTTACATAGTAGATGCTTGAGAAATACTTGTAGAAAGAGTGAATGGATGCGTGCATGAAAAGCTGGACCACTCATCCCAGGACCCCACCCTGAGCAGCTCCCTGCTGGGACCCCACACCCTCAGGGCACAGAGGTGGCACCGAGCCCCTGGACCCTGGGCCACGTGTCTGTCAGCACCGATGTGGGTTGGGGTGAAGGGCAGCTCTGCCTTGCAGGAAGGTTTCTCCAGCCTGGGGGAGATTTCCTCAAAGGTTAGAGCTTGCCCGACTCTGACTGAGACTTATTTATTTATTCTCCTTGCTCCATCGGCAGGACCAAAGCAGCGCTGACAACTTCCCTGCTTCCTTCTCAGTACATTGAGTCCCCTGGCCCCCGGCACAGAATCCTGTCTCCTGACACTGTGCCACTGAGCAGCAGGCCTCCAAATAAACACAGGGCTTTCTGGAGCCGGGGACTGGCTCTGGGCTGCCAGGTAGGACCAGAGCTCCCATCGTCATCTGAATCTCCACTATAAAGCCCTGAGTAAGTCATTTTCCTTCCCTGGGCCTTGGTTTACCCACCTGCAAAAAGGACCCATTCACACATTCACTGAATAAATATTTATTGCGCACTTAAGTACCAGATGCTGTTCCACACCCTGGAGGGAAAACAGTAAACAGCAAATAGAGATCCTTGTCCTAATGCAACTTTCATTCCAGTAGCAGGAAGCTGACAATATACAAAAACAACTAGTAAATATCTATGTTAGGGAGTGAATGTAGCTAACAAGAAAACAAGGCAAGGAAGATAGTGTGTGTGTATGTGTTTGTGTGTTGGGGGATGACATTTTACATGAGATGCCCAGGAAAGGCACAATGAGAAGTGACATTTGAGAAGAGGTCTGAAGGAGAGGAGGGGACTATCAGGTCATGGGAGTATCTGAGAGATGGAAGGGTTTTCTGGGCAGAGGGAAGAACAAGGACAAAGGCCCTGAGGCAGAAATGAGACTGATGGGTGTGAGGAACAGGAAGAGGCCAGCATGGCTGGACAGGAGGAGGCAAGGGGGAGCTAGTCGATGAGATCTGTCTCAGGCAGAGACCCCACAGAAAACAGATGGTGCACTGCCAGTGAAGTGAGCTCCAATGAAGTAAGTTCAACTGATTGGGTAACTGAAGAGCATTGCATGATGGGAATATCCACAGAGGTATGACTGGGGATGGTGGAGCACTGAGGAGCAGCAGCAATGGGAAGTTTTCCTGCCCTTGAGCCCTAATGGGAAAGGGGGGGGTCAGAGACCTGAAACCAGCCAGAGCCACAGCTGTCAAAGGGGACGACAGCTGTTGTTCCATAGTCTGGACCATGGTGGCTGGTAGGAAGGAGGAAGTGGGTGGCGGCAAGAAATATCCCAACTTTCTTCCCCTCCTGCCAGTTCATCCTCTGCCTATGCTTCTTATTGAAACCAGGATAAGACAGGCCCAGTGTCAGCTCCGGGCTCAGAGCATGCAGAGCAGAGGGTTGATCTGGAGAGGCAAGGGGATTCCCAGCACATGGGCAGAAAGGTGGGGAGCACATCCTGTGGGGTCTGTGGGCCCTGAAGGCCTCTGGCTTTCCCCAAGGGGAATGGAAAGTCCCGGAGAGGCCGAGCAGAGGTAGCTGCATGGAATCTGGGGAGACGGCGTGAAGCAAGGAGATGAGGCTGAAGATGAAGGCGGAAGTGCTGAGCACTCTCCTTCCTCCCCTCCCCACACATACCCTGTCCCCAACCCCAGCCACAGCCCAAGAACTTGGACTTGTCTTCTAGTGCAGGCGTTCTCCGCTCTGTGGACGCCCACCGGTTAGACCTCGGTGGAGCGGCCACATCCTCTGTCTGCCCTGCAGTGTGGGCTGGCGGGCTCTCTGCGCTTTCCTGGGCCGGCCGCGGAGGCTGACTCACCCTCGCGTTCTTTCCTTCTTTTCTCTGAATGCCTCATTTCTCCACCCAAAGACCACCCTTCAAGATCCCAGCATTCCTCTTCTGTCCTTCAAGTCATGCCAGGAAATGCTCATAAATCCGGAGCCACCCACAGGAGGAGATTAGCATTCTGCTGGTAGGGAGGCTGATAGCTAGGCTGTGGATCAGGCTGAGGTGGGCGGTGGGGACAGGCCCGGAGGCTTGGGGTCTTCAGGAAGGGAGTTTGCATGGGAGTCTGCTCTGATGGACGGCAGAGGGGTCCCTTGGTTTCTGGTTTTAGGCACAAGTAAGCCCAAGGGAGGCTGAAGACCTAGATTCTGTTGCTGCAGGCTCTGAACCCAGAGTAGGCGTTGGCCCACTTTCTGGTCACAGGGTTTCCCTCTGAAACACGAGGGTGTGGGAGTATCCAGCTCTGCCTGCCATGTTCTATGAAGCCAACATTTTAGGACAGTGACACTCCACTATCTTATGACTTAAACTGTCTATGGTTCTAGGCACTTGGCATAAGAAAGTTCATTTATTCTTTGTAACAGTCCTGTGAGGCCAACATTATTGACTCCATTTTACAGACGGGGAAACCAAGGCGCAGAGAAATAAGTAACATCACAGGCAACCCCACTGTTAGGGTTACATGACCCCAGTGACCCCAGCCTCAGCTGTGCCTAGGCTCAGCACTCCCTGACCCCAGCATTGACTGTCTGTCATGAACTATTTTTGCTCCCCAGTAACTACTTCAGATCTCCTAAGTTGAATACACACCATGACTGGAGGGAAAAAATAAAAATGTATCAGGATCCTCTAGGCCTGCCTATTTTCAGTTATAAACTTTTGAGGAACTTCAAGGTGGTGGAGGAGGTGGACAGAGAAACAGGTAATTATAAAACACAGGGATAAGTTAGTGATAAAAAGAAAACAGGGACCTTTGGGTCTCAGAGAGGGTTTGTGATACACCCTGGGAGTTGGTGAAGGAATCAGGCTTTACGCTGGACTGTCCAGGATAAGTAGGGTTTGGAGAAAAGTGTATTCAAGGTAGAGGGGCTGGGAAATGCATGACATGTTTTAAGACGTGTCAAGAGTTAGGCCAGGAGGGGACACAGTGGTGAAAAGCCTTTAGTCTCAGGCCAAGGGCTCTGCGCTCCACCCAGCCCTTCCCTGCTGGATGTTCAGACAGTGGGCTGGTCACCTGTGGAGGAAAAAATGGGTGGGGAACCACAGACGGGAAGACTGAGACCCTTAGAGGGACAACGGCCTATGCGGCAGGCAATCAGTTTGCGGTGGCCATGGTTACCACCATCATCATTATTATTGTGAAGCAGCTGCATCCATTGGTTGGCAGCATGTCATTTTTATTTTTCCTGCTGTCTCAGACCTGCCTGCTGACACAGCTGCCTAGACTTCAAAAGGCAAGTCTCCATTTTCATTTGCAAAATCAGTATGAAATTCCTAGAGGGCTTGTCTAATTCCTTCTGGTCTGACCACACAGCAATTACCAATTTGCAAGGAGGAGGGGGGGAGCCTCCGGGGCCCGCCAGCAGGGAGGGGACCTCTGTTCTGCCTTGGGCCTGGGCAGCGGCCAGGGAGGACGGGTTAGGGGTGGGCAGTTCCAGGTGGCCTGGGGTGGGAGGTGGGGGGCTGGCTCCGTGAGCACTCGGTGCTGATGAGTGAAATCGTTTCTCTGCTAAGTCTCAGGCTACAAGTGTTCAGAGACCAACCACACAGAGCAGCAGAAGGGGCAGGGCTCTGACACTGACTCAGATCTGGGTCCTGGTGCATTCAGGCTGTGTGAAGTTGCCATTCTTTGGGTGGTGTACTGCCGTAAGAACATGGGCCAGACCCTTTTCCTCTCCAGGTCTCAGCTGACTCATCTGCCAAGTGGGGAGAATAATATTTGTTCTCCCTGCCTAGGGAGCTAGCACCCTAAAAACCTTGGAAAACATTACTGTTCTTTAGGGCATTTTAAGAAGCTTCTGCTCCCTTAGGAGCAGTGGGGTGGCTCTGGGTGCAGGGGGAAGGGAGGAGCCAATGTACATGGATTGATTCCTATTCAACCATCAGTGATCACTATGGATTTGTACCAGGCCTGGTGATGGGGCCATGGAACCATATCAGCACCATTTCTATCCTCAAGGAGCTCAGGGTCAAGGATGGGGTAGAGTAAAGCTGGAGGTACCCAAGGAAGGCTTGCAACCCTAATGTCACTCGTGAAGCTGGGCACAGGGATGGACACAGTGCTGTGGGAGCCCAGCTGGAAGGTGGGGTGGGGGTGCTTATACAGCCAGGGGAGGACCGCAAACGGGACTCATAAAAGAGATGCTTCGTGGTAGGAGCACACATCTGCCACACAGAGGAGAAAGAAGAGGAATTCCAGGCAGTGTCAATGTCCATGCAAAGGCTGGGTGAGGCTGGCAAGTGCAGGGGAGTGCCGATGATCTCCTGGGCTGAGTATAGCATGTGTGGCTGGTGAAGGGCATGAGCTGGGACCAGAGCAGGAAGACAGGACGAGATCTGAAACTCAGACTTTATCTGAAGGACCACAGGAAGCCCTGGAAGTTATAAAGCAGGGAACGACCACTCAGATTTTTAATTTAGAAGCTGTTCTCTGGCTGCTTCACTGAGAAAGGATCCGAGGAGCCCAGGCCACAGTCAGGAGACAGTCTTAGACCTCTTCGGGCTGGGAGAGGTGAGAAGGCCCCACCTGGGCTAGGGGGCTTTGGGGATGAACTGAGGAAATGAAGGCAGGCTAGAATTCCAATGCTTTCCTGGCTTGGATGATCTAGAAGCCTACAACTTAGGGCCTGGAGTCTCTCCCCTTGCTTACCACTGGTACCTCTCCCCTGCCCCAAATTTGGGGCCGGGTCCTTACCTTCTCTTCCATTTCAGGAAGCCTTAGTCACACTTGGGGAAGCAGTTGGATGAAGAGGAGCAGGCTCAGAATGGCAAGAAGGAAAGAAGACAGCGTGGGACTGGCATGGGACCTGCAGCCTTGACGGCCCAGGGGATTAACAATCTTGCTAGGATACATCAAAGGTGACAGCTACATAGGACTTGGCCTCACAGACAAAACTGAAATACTGTCCCCAATTCTCCAGCTTTTCGCTGGTTTAGTCACAGGGGACACTTCTTGGCAGCAAGACAGCGGGGGACTCTGGCTCTACCAAGAGAATGGCAGGTGGGGGAGGATCCTTAGTTCCTCCATGGGATCTCATTGTCGAAAGAGGACGTTGTGGCCCAGAGATGGCAGGAAGGTGCCCAAGGCCACACAGCAATCAGAAGGATGAAAACTAAGACAGGAATGAGGCTTTACTTGGGCAGCTCGGGTCTCCTAGGCCCCCTTATCCTTTTCTTCTCCCCACCACAGAAAAGGAAAATGTTTTTTAGACCCAGGCAAAAGAATGTGAAGCTGAAATCCGAGCCTTGGGTTTTGGGAAAAGAATACAGAGAAGTCAGACATATTCTAAAGGAGCAGAGATCTGCTTACCCTGCAGACAGGAAATACTCAGGGCTGTCCAAGGCCTCCTTCTGTGCAGGTCAGACTTGGGAGGGCAGGCCGAGTGTGAGCTGATGGGAACAGGAAAGTGCTGGGTAAAGGGCTAGTCCACCATGGGCAGTTAAGTTACTAACTTAACTAGTTAGTACTAGTTAAGCTAGTACACCTTAGCTGTAACCTTCTCTTGGGGCCTCAGGCCCAGGCTGGCATAGTCCACTGTCTAGCCTGGATCTGTTGCCAGGGCCCTGCCAGATCAGGGGCAGCGGTTCTTGCTGGCTCCCACCTATCCACACTCACACCCTTCCTGCCCCATCTGGAAGCTTACCACCTTTAAGAAGGAATCCCTTCAACTCCAGTCTTTGTTTGTCTTCTGTTTTGGGTGCTTCTGCAATTGAGAAGGGCAGCAAAGGACCAGAGTTTCTTTCTGCCTTGCAGGGTCTGGGGCTCTAAGAGTCTGTGGGTTCTGTAAGGATATGCGTGTGCACGTGTGTGTGAAAGAGATGGAGACAGAGATAGATAGACAGCTGAGAGATTCCGGACAGGAGCATGGACTGTCCTGTGTACTATCCACACCATTAAAAGCCTAACCACAGACTTACGTTCACCCATGTATCAAACAACAAACATCCCATCTAGGCCAGGTGCTGTGCAGGAGACCCAGAAAGACTCAAATAAATGTGATTTAGTTTTGCTCCTTGCTGACACCAAGGGGCCCCATCAACCATTCTCCGTGGTCAGTCTTAGGCTGGTGCGCCGAGGTTCTCTGTGGTCTGGCCCCTACCATGTTTGGGTCTGCGCCCTCATTCCCCTTCACTCTCTTCTTTTAGTTTTACTTCCATTTGCTGTCAGAGGGCACTGCACAGGAAGACCTTGGGCTCGAGCCTCAGGGTCTGGACTGTTCCTGGTACCCTGAGTATCCCTAACCTGATGCATGCCCACTGGGTCTAACAGGAAAGGGGATGCTATGTATGGTCATGATCTTTAAAAAACCTAAATGAGGCCAGGGCACTCCTGGGCTTAAATCCTCATGGCTCTCTTCTGCTCGAGGAATAACCATGGACTTATTCAACATGCCTCTCAGCTCTGCTTGGCAGGCCCTGCCTGCCTCCTCAGATTTACCACGCTTCCTGCCCTCCTTGCTCTGTGTTTTCAGCATGCTGCCTTGACAGGTTTTATTTGAATGTGTTCTTTTGTTCCCACCTCAGCCCCTTTGCACACGCTGGTCCTTCTGTCATGCGTGCCATTCCCATCTCTGCTCTCCTTTTTGCCCCATTAACTCCTATTTATATTTGTTAGTGGTTTAAGCATCACCTCCTGAAAACATCTTCCCTGATGCCCAGATCAGTTCAGGGTCCCCATTCAAGTCTCTGCTATACCCGGCATCTTTCTTCAGTATGCTCATAATAGTCTGCCTTCATATACTGACATATATAATCATTTAATGTCTGCTTGGAAGTGAACGTGTTAGTCACTCAGTCACATCCTACTCTGCTACCCCATGGACTGTAACCTCTGTCCATGAGATTCTCCAGGCAAGACTATTGGAATGGGTGGCCAGTCCCTTCTCCAAGGGATCTTCCCAACCCAGGGATCAAACCCAGGTCTCCTGCATTACAAGCAGATTCTTTACCATCTGAGCCACCAGGGAAGCATAATTTTGACTTCCTTTGATTAACCGTTTGTTCAATGCCTGACACTGTACAAAGTTCTTTCATTTAAGCTCCCAACAACCCTCTGAAGTAGTTACCATTTTTATCACATTTTACGGATGATACAAAGGAGGCACAGAGTTGCTAAGCGATTTGCCTGAGGTCATACAACCAGAAAGCAGTGGATGAATCAAGACAATCTGGCCATTTTAGCCACGGGCCAATCCTCTGCCTATTGCTGTAGAGACACAACGGGGGTGGGGACCGTGTCTGCTACGCTCATCCTCACATCCTCATACCTAGTCTTGGACCTACCGCTGGCAGCCACACCATTAAAGGGAAGGATGGAAGGACAGACTGGAATGCCCACCGTTGGAAAGATCTCCAGGAACAACCTTCAGAGGCCACATCTGCCCTGCCTCCTGGCTCCTGACTGGGGAGAGCAGTGTTCAAAACCAGTAAGTGTGAATGCTCTGTGGTGACTTAAATGGGAACAAGACCCAAGAGAGAGGGGATATATGTAAACATATAGCTGATTCACTTTGCTGTACAGCAGAAACTAAACCCAACATTGTAAAGCAACTATACGCCAATAAAAACTACTTAAAAAAAAAAAAAAGAAAATCCTATTGATTGTTCAAAAGTTGATATTTTACAGGTTTCTATGTCTAGTCACAATCCAATAAAATTAGGAATAAATAATAAAAGTTGATCTAGAAAAAAAAAAAACATAGTAAGTATACTTTTGTAAAAAAGATGGAGCATGCAGAGAATGCAGACAGGGAGCCAGAGCTGGGCAAAAGCCCAAATGTGGACCAGAGCCTCAGGGTTTTCTGAGGGGCCTCAGAAATTGTGCAGTCCAGGGCTTCTCAGCTGCAGGGTTTCTTTTCAAAGTCGGTTCAGCCCAGGCGCCTGCCACATCTTCCCAGGGACACACTGCAGGTCCAGGCTTGTCTGTGTAGTGGCAGAGGCTTGTCTCTGCCTGCAGGCAAGGCTATTGCAGGGCTGAGATGTGGACCGTGGAAAGGGCACTCCTTCTGCAGTCCTGGTGTCTGCCTCCTGAAAGCTTTGCCTCCTGTTGGAGGAGCCAACCTGCTTCTGAGACTGGCATCTGTTCTGGAGATGAGGTTCCAATCCCTTTACTGGACACAAAGAGGGCCCCTCACCGCCCTCTCCCTCAGCCGCACCCAGGCTCCAACATCAGGAACAGGCCTGGGCGGTCAGTAAGCCTGGGAGGCTTCCCTTCAGCTCCCCGGCCCCCCTTTGAAGGGGATCAGGTTCCCCCACAAACATAATTGAACAAAAATATGAGAGAGAAAAGGTCTTTGTTCTCCCATTTACAGCGTCAGAAAATATGTAACAAATTAGCCGTTTATGAGGCAAGAGAACGGGGCCATGCGCTGCGGCCAGGAGGTGCGGCCGCCACACAAGGGGGCCTTTCAGCACGCCGAGCACGGGGGGCAGCCAAACCAGGAAGGACGGCTCACTGGGTCTGGCACTGGAGGGGCAGATGGAGGCCCCACCTGACCCCTAGCTCGGACTGGGTGAAGCCTGGCGAGTGGACACAGGGCGCCAACCAGGCAATGAAGAATGGGGGCCTAGGAAGGACTGGGCAGTGGTGAGGGGAAGGGGGGACCTCAGGAAGCCTGGCTTCCTCACCCACCTCTGACTGGCTCCCCAGACTGACCCTGATGACCTCCTCCGTGCTGGGGACTTGCTTCTCCATCCCTAACAGGGGAGCCTGGGCTATGCTCTCGCGGCTCATGTGTACCTACAGAAAAGCCTGGTGATGGCTTCCCTGCTGGTTCCTCTGAACCTCAGAACTGGGGAGGTGGCTCTTGGCATTACGTAGGATTTTTCTCTCAACTATTTTTGATTTTTCTTTTAGGGTATGATCAAAAATTCCAGCTGAAACACCGACAGAGGATATCACTAAGGTCAAGAGGAACCAGTGAGGGGATGGTTGGCTGAGCAGGAAGCTGCCCCCTCAGAGGGAAGATGGGGAGAGCGTTTCTTCTTCTTTTTGAGTATTTATTTATTTTATTTGTCTGCTCTGGGTTTTAGTTGCGGCACGTGGGATATTTCAACTGCGGCACAAGAACTCACAGTTATGGTGTGTGGGATCTAAGTTTCCTGACCAGGGATTGAACTTGGATTCCCTGCATTGGGAGCATGGAGTCTTAGCCACTGGAGCACCACAGAAATCTTAAGAGAGCACGTCTTTCTTCAACCTTGTCCTGGCCATTATTTGCTATACCAGCATGTCCAGAGGAGCAAGGGGTGGGCTGAGAGCATTTGGAAGGGGCTCGTTGGGGCTATCCTGCTTGGTGATTCTCAGAGCTCAAGATTTCACACGGTCTACTTGTCCCTCTGTGGTCCCGAAGCCCTGCGACCTCAGCAGTTCACTTGTATTCTATGGTGCTGGCAACTCATGGCTTGGTATTACTGATTCTGCAGTGACCGTGTGTTCCTGGGGCTTCTGTTTGCCCATGCCCTTCACGCTGCTGCAGGGCTAGCACGTGGCAGGCCAGTAAATGTCGTGCAGTCACTCAGGGCTGGGGTCTCCCCTGCGGCAGCTGGGTCATGGATTCATGGAGTCACGGTGTCTGTGCTCACACTGGCATGCACTTTCTTCTCGTCGCACAGGGGCAGGAGGCCCACGACAGCCCCAAGCCTCTGAGAGTACAGGCTAGTGAGATCATGGGTCCATGCCAGTCTGGGGTAAGGAATTCCCGCGGAAAGCAGGGTGCTGGGCTTCAGCATGAATATCCTGAGTGTTTCGTTTGCAGTCACAAACACATCGCTTTCCTGGACCTGATTTTATTTATTTTGATTGGATCTTAACAGTTCTTTACAAGGTTGAAACCGAAGCCGCCTGAGGTCCCTGGGAGACTTGCTAAAACTTCAACTGCACCCAGTTTAGCAGAGCAACTTGAAAGTCAATCAGCGGTGAGGGACAATTTGCCTCATTATTTCCAGCCCTGGAATTTGGCAGCAGACGGAATTCTAGGCCTGGCGTGGATGTGGCGCAGGGCGATGAACACAGCAGGGTCTGTCGCCCCTGGCTGTGTCTGAGTAGGGTCTGGGGCCAGTTGGGCTGATATTCCCTCTGAGGGTGGGTGGTGCCAGGAAGGATCTCCTACTTGGGGAAACAAGGGCAAGAAGCCCTTCAGACCCCAGGTTCAAGGTTGCTGCTCCAAACCTGTGTGGATCAGTCCTGTAGGTACAGGATTCTGAACACCCATGTGGGCTGAGCCCTGGCTGGGCTCTAAAGAAGCACAGATGGAACCGGACACAGTTGCTATTCTCCGTAAAGCAGCCAGGAGACACTGGGGCAAAATCTTACAGAAGAGAGCAAAGGGCCCTGGGAATTCCCAGGAAGGAACACCAGGGGCTGTTTCTCCATTAGGCCTCCCTTTCTCTGTGAGGTCCACGCTGACCCCAACCTCTGTGTGGTCCCCACCCCTCTCCCCACCCCTGCTTCATAAGCACTATCATTTTCTTCATTCGCCACTTTCTAACACATGATGCTAGTCACTCACTTATCATATGTCCTCCCACTAGAAGGTAAAACTCTCAGTAAATGTTCGGCATGTGAATGAATGAGTAAACCTGGTGGCTTTTTAATACCAGTGACCATTCCCGGGACCTCCATTGCAAGTCCAGTGCCCCAAGCCTCCATCCCTTCAGCAGCAGGGTGCCAGTGCTGGGGAGAAGGGAAAGTGGGGCTCACATACCATCACACCCAACTGCTCAGAGAGGAGCAGGGGTCTGTCCAGGGTCACACAGTGCAGGAGACCTCAGGATGTGCTGGTGGATCCTTCTGCTCCCTGGTTAACCAGGGAGGGCCTGGCCCACTGCAAGCTCACCAGGAAAGAGCCTGTGTAAGAAAGGACCAGAAGCCCTTGGCAAGGCCAGCAGCAGTGGACCCCACCTTGCTTCCAGCCATCCTGCCCTCCCTCCTGGCATGAGAATAACAGCAGTCAATGGATACCATTTATCAGGTACTGAGAAATTTGTACATGTACACACTTTATAAAATCTCAAGTCTCTTGTCAATCCTAGAATAATGAATATTTCAGTTTGAAAAAACAACAAAACTAAGGCTCAGGGAGGGCGAACACCTTGTCAAGGTCACACAGGGTGTGCTCTCTCCTTGCTCCGGGTGCTTATGGTGCCTCGTCTGGCCTCTCTTCCCCATCTCTCCTCTTCTCCTGCAGGAGGTCCCCAGATGAGCCCAGGTTCTCCCCCTCCACTGACAGTGGTCAGTGTGTGAGAAGATCCAGGGCAACCCTTTCACACGACGGTGCTAATTGCTAATCGCAGGCAGTAAGGGAGTCGGGAGGCTCCCGGCAAGTGCCGTTCTGTGTGAGGCTGTGCTGCGGAGCCTCCAGAGGCTGGCAGGGGAGGAGGCTCTGGGTTTGAGTTATGGCAAATCAGGTCACCTCTCTGAGTCATCATCCCTGTCTTCCTCTGGAAAGGCGAAAGAAGAAAGCCCAGGGCTGTTGGAGGAGTCGTGGGGGACCCGTGGGAACCTGATTGTGCAGAGGACTCGGCTCTGGGAGCAGGAACCACGGCCCTGACTCTTAGAACTGGAAGGATCCCGCCTGTCTCCCCGGCTTGGGGATCCTTGCAGTGTCACTGTCTGGCAGGCACAAGGTGGGGTGGGTGGGGTGGGTACCATGCCTCTGCGTAAGACTGGGGGTTCTTGAGCAGCTGTACCCCATCCCAGGCCACTACAACTTCTAGAAAGTGCTTTTCCCACTGAACCAGACCCTGCCCACCATCTCAGTCCAGCCTGCCGGCCCCCAGAACCAGTCTGTGCTCTGTGACCTGGGGAAGGCCGCAGAGGTTTGAGGCAGCAAACACCCCACGTGCATGCAACCCGCATTCTCCATGGAGACGCCCAGCTCGAGAGCCCGTCTCCTCTGGGCCAGCATGAACTCCAGACCCCCCAACCCAGGCACTTGCTCTGTACACCCTCCAGGCTGTCAGCATCTCATCCAGAAGCAGACATTTGAGGAAGAAGACATTCTACATAGGTTGGAACAGTGAGGTGCCTCGATTAACTCTCAGCCTACCAGAAAATGTCATTAACCTCACTGCCCAACCCTAGTGCGGGGCAATCTGGTCTCTCTCAGACCATCACACAGAGACGTGCTCAGGCGAGCACATACACACACATGTGCGTGTGTACATTCCCACTCACATACATACTCCACAACACACCAGGAAATCCTGCACAAATTCTCCCGTAGACACACAGCTACATGTACACAGCTCCCCAGACATAGATACAGACACACACACAGTCACACTTAATTATACACACACTCACTGTCACAGTCTCACACACATGGTCACAACACACACCTACACACTTAAACACAATCATACACACATTCATACTCACCGTCTCACACATACACACAGTCAGACACATATTCATACTGTCTCTCACAGACACAGTCACACACACACACACACACACGGTCAGGCACACACACTCCTCAGGGGAGATCCTGCTTGACCCTAGGCCCGACTCACCTGCTATACTCTTCCTGCCCCCCACACACCTGTGGGCTTGCCCTGGGATAAAATCTCTCTGCTCTGGGGATCTATGATCCCAGAATAAGACCACTGCTCAGGCAAAGTGAAACATGTGGACCTCAGCTCAGCTATCTTCAGCTCTAATAGACCCCTTCCGGTACACCCCCCCACTGACATCCTCATCGCAGTCAAGGATGCAGGGAGGGAACATTCACCCTACTGTAGAAGTAGGACAAACTCCTACTCACTCAGTGACCTTGGGCAGGTGCCTGGATCTCTCCAGGGCATTTCCTCATCTGTAAAATGGGGACATCTTTCTTGCAGGGTTGCTGTGAAAGTTAGAGATAATGTACATACCACACTTTTTGTTTAATTCTTTTAATTTCCTTAACAACCTTATGAGATGGGTGCTATTATTACCCCCATTTTAAGATAAGGAAATTGAGGCACATGGAATTTAAATAGCAGGCATACTTGTGATCATTGGGCTTCCCAGGTGGCTCAGTGGTAAGGAATCCACCTGCAATGCAGGAGATGTGAGTTCCATCCCTGGTTTAGGAAGATCCCTTGAAGAAGGAAATGGCAACCCACTCCAGTATTCTTGCCCAGGAAATCCCATGGACAGAGGAGCTTGGCGGGTTACAGTCCATGGAGTTGCAAAAGAATCGGACACGACTCTTTCTTGGACTAAAGGCACTGAAAATCTCATCTCTGACTTCAATTCCAAGTGGGAATGTTTGCTGCCTCCGTAGGGTAAGGTCAGGGTCACTGCCTGGGGCAGGAGATTTTGGACTATAGGGAGAGGCCTCAGATGCCCTGCCTGACCGCCCTGACCCGGAGCATGGGCCTCTGCTTGCATTCCCCTTGTGACAGGGGGCTCACTAAAGCCTAGGGCTTCAGGGAGGACGGGTCTCTGGTGGGCATGCTTGGTCCTCGGGTGTGTGTTTGCTGGTACAGAGGAGCAGGGGTGCTGCTGGTCTGGGAGGAGAGAACAGTGTGACAGGTGAGGCCTCCAGCCCAGCTGAAGCAGCATCAAAGCTGCAGAGACCAGTGAAGGTCTTCCCTCTAGCTGAATCCTCTGGGTTTTCACTGGGTTGAATGGAGGCCTAGAACCAAAGCCGCTGAGTTCCTGTTCAGAATTTCTTCTGGGAAGCCATGTAAAGGGTGAGATCGGAGGGGCTCCAGGAGTCACCCCACTTGCAGGAGGGCTCCCCAGAGCTGAACGAAACCGCACGCTGCTCCCTCTTGGGATGGTGGCTAGTGTCATGTGGGCAGCTCCCTGGGTGGCCCCCGGGTGGGTAAGTCCTGTCCTGGGGCCTGGTTCCTGCTGCTGGCCCTGGGAAGGTTACTGGCAACTCTCTCGTCCTTCCTGTGCCTGCATTTCCTCATCTGTAAAGTGGAGGCTGTTAAACTGACTCCCAGAGTCACTATGAGGGTCAGTGACACACAGGAAATCAGCCGGCACAGGGCTTAGGAGAGGACCCTGGTCAAGGACCGTGAGGAAGAGGCTTGCCCACAGGGTCTGCTGTAACTGGGAGAAACAGGGTTCCGGGACTGGTCATTCTTGGTCCTCTTCCCTCACTCCTTCTGTCCATCTGCCCAGGCAGGCAGCCTCCTTAGGCAACACAGATCTGTTAGGTCTAAATCCTGCCAACACCACAGAGGCAGGGCTGGTGGGGGGCCTCTAGTGATAAGGGTTATCAGCTCCCCCTCAACATTCTGCAAATTCAGTCCTAGACTGAACCTACTGACCATCCCCATTGGTGGGGGCTGGGGGGCGATGTGCTCTCTAGTCCATGATCTCAGTCATTACAGGATCCTATGTGTGGACAGGGTTGTCTCCCCATTTCACAGGTGAGGAAACTGAGGCCCAAAGAAATGCAGCCACTCACCCAGGCATACAGCTCACCTAGTAGGTGGGGGAAGTGGCACTTAAACTCATATCCAAAACTCAAGTCCAAAGTCCATGTCCTATCTGCTCCACCCTCAAACTTGCTGGAAACAAGGATGACAGCAAAGGGCTGTGTGGCAGAGGGGTCCCTGACACTAAGAGGGCTGGAACAACACTTGAGGCTCCCGAACCTTTAATAATTTCTCCCCTTCTACTCTGTTCCATCGTCCCCAGGCCCCGGCGTTGCCTGCAGAGTGGCTAATCGTGGGCAGTTACCGCAACAGCACGTCATAAACAGTCTGTAAAAGGCCCGGTAGCTCAGCTCACACCACACAAATCCAGAGAGCACCCCACCCCCACACGCATACACATGGTTGCCCATGGGAGGGGGCCAGCCTGGCCAGCTCAGGCCCCGGACCTGCTGGGTACTCACCTCAGAACAAGGTGCCATGACGGAGACAGAGAGCCAGCCCAATTTTTTCCAGCAGCGGGTCTAGGGCTCAGAGAAAAGGGCACCTTTTCCAAGGTCACAGAGTGGGCTATGGGCAGAGCAGGACTAGGCGTCTTGGTTTCAAAAACACATGAGCAAGAATAAAGGTTGACGCCACTGGTAATTTCCAAAGTACTTCCAAACCTGGGTTCTCACAAGTTCCCACAATAGCTGTCTTGGAAAGGTAGAAAGTGAGTCTCAGAGAAGGAAAGCCATAGTCCATTCCTAGCCCAGGCCCTGGAGTGACCACGAGTCCAACCACACCGCCTCACTCCCAAGCCCCTGTGGCTCCCCACGGCCCCTGATGCACATACCCGACATCGCCTTCCTTAGACGCACCTCCCACTCACCCGAATTACGGTTCTGAAGGGGGGACTAACTACTCATGAGTCGCCAAGACACCAGTCTCTTTCAGTCGTCCACACTTTTGCTTAAGTTCTGACCTTTGCAGGGACAGTTCTCCTGCCATGCCTCTACCTGGCTGACCCCACCTGGACTGAGCATCTATTCCTTATGGGTTTCCACTGAAGAATCCCCGGCTCTCTGGGGCTGGATGCTGAGCTGTACAAGGGCGGGAACACACAGCCTGGTATGGAGTAGGTGCCTAGGAAGGCTCTTATTTCTGGGAGCGCTGTCTCTCCTCCCAGGAAACACCTAGCCCCTCAGCCACTACTAAAGGACTCCCTACCGGCTCAGGGAACCCTCTAGGGGAATGGAATGGGAAGAAGCTGCTGAGTTCCCGGCATGTAGTGCCACCCCTTCAAGGGAAGCCCACTCTCTGAGATGGGCCCTTGGGCTGGGAGTCAGGAACCTAGTTCACATTCTGCCTCCAGCACTGACTTGCTGTGTGGCAATGGGCCTTGTTTTCTTGTCTGCTCCATGGGGAGAGGTCTGAGGCTCCAAGAGAACAGAGAGGATATCTGTGTGCCCCTTAGACTATGCTCAGTGCCCTGCAGGTGGCAGAACGCGGCGAACAACCTCATAACCCACCAGCTGGGATTCTCAGTGGGCTGACTGCAGTGTCAGACTCTTGCTGGGGGTTGGGTGAAAGCTCGCACATACTTAGAGAGTCACGCAGCCCACCTGGCTACAGGTGGCCTCCAGTGAGCTCCGTCTCTCACACCTGGGTCAGGGTAGAAGGGTGGCTGGCGCTGAGTCCACAGACATAACTATGGTTGATGGAGAAATGTCTGTCTTCCCAGATGAAAAGCCATTCTTAATTTTACCACTGCTTTTGGTTTGTGGTTGAACTCATGATATATAATTTAAAATCTATTTAACTTATGATATAGAATATATTTTACATCTGACATTTATTTCAAAAGATATACTTATCTTGAATAAGTAAAAGAGGGTCTGAGATGTTCATGTTGAGTGAGAAGGGACCATGTTGTTAAAACACAAAGAGTGGGGAGACACTGTCTTGGTTAAAGGGATGCTTCATGGGTCCAAGCTCCATGCAAAACCAGGCAGGATGGGTGGGTGACTGTTGGGTGGGGAGGAAGGGGGTGGGGCTGTCCAGGGTGCCATCCAGGCTTCTTATTCCCCTTCAACACCATGTATCGCAGCAGGCTCCCCAAAGTCAGCTGCTGACGTCTGAGAACTGGAAGGCATGTGATGCAGGGAGGTAGCCAGTGAATTCCTCAACCTACTAGCTAGGGACTCTGGAAATATGAACGGATCAGGGAAGTCTGCAAGCGGGTTGCCTGATTTCTCAAATCAGCAGGCGTAGTTAGAGCATCCACACATGCTCTGCAGCGAAAGCCTTGGCTTCAAATGCCCATGTCACCTCCTCTGTGGCCTGTGGTGAGTCCCTTGGCCTCCCTGCTCTGCACACACCGCCCTTAAATTGTCGCAACAAGAAACACAGTGAGGTGGAAATGGCTGAGGGTACTCCTGGAGGGTTCGGAGCCCGGAAGAAGCATTTCCCTCTCCGCAGATTCCTGAGGCAGCAGACCTGCCTGTGATGGGGAGGTCAAGGCCTCTCAGGGCCCAGAGGAGACACAGGGTGGATGGAGAAGGGGCCTTTGAGGGAGGAATCATCCCAACAGCGCAGAACGGGAGCTGAGGCCCCAGTAGGTGGGCAGCCATCAGCACTTTGGCCCATAGAGTTGTCCCTCCTTTTTTAATAGGAGGAATTTATATAAACAATTTACTCAAGCTGGGGCCATCGCTACCTTGGGTCAGCCACCTCAAAGGTGCCACTTCGGGGCTTGGTCAGGAGAGCTGGGGCACTTGGGCTTCAGGAGGTGGAGTCCCAGGAGCTCAGATAGGCTGGGACCTCAGGCCAGGGACTTGGCCAGGAGCCTCGGTTTTTGCGTGTTAACTCAGGGAGGGTGAGCCCTTCCTCACAGGCTTGTGTCTCACAGCAGGTGCCCCAAAGGGCAGATGCTCCCTCCGAGGCTCAGCTCCCATCCGCTGTGTTCCTACCCCAATGGGGTGGCACTTTCCCTCTTGCTGGCTGGTCCCCTGGAACTCTGAAGGCTTCCAAACTTTATCTGCCAAACAGGCCCCTGAGTTGAAAATCCCTCCCCCAGGCCAGATGGGGGTCTCTTATTCTCTGATTTGGCCCCCACAGCGAGGGAGGGAGGGGCCGGGCACACAGGAGGAGTTTGTCACGCCCCTTTCACCCAGCTTCTGTTCGGAAGAGGGTGGTTGTGAGTGGAAGGTGCACTCAGGCCACTTGGCCAGCAGCAGCTGCAGCCTTTGAGGGGACACACGGGCTCAATTCAGAGGAGCAACAAAGAAGAAAGAATAGTTGGCGAATGGTGCCCTTTAGTGGTTGAGCTCACAGAGGCCGGAGGCGTGAGCCTGCTTCACCAGGGCCTCTGTCTGAGCCGCTCCTTGCCAGGGTGTGGGCTTCCAGAGGAGCTCCCTGTGCTCAAGCTGCTCGCCAAAGCCGCCTGTGGTCTGTAGATGAATTGAATATAACCCAATGACAAAGTGAGCCCCAATGCCAAGAACCTACATTGAGAAAGGAGGGTCTTTGAAGGTCAGGGGGCTGCAGCCGCTCAGGGCACAGGTGCCCCCTATAGGGGCATGTCAACAAGTGAGGTGGGGCAGCAGAGGTGGGGTCAGAACCCAGCCCCTTTCCTCCCTGGGCCCTCAGTGACAAGAGGCTGCTCCTGTCCCACACCTGCCTGCCGAGGTCTTGTCAGGTGACAGGCATTAGGCAAGACAGCAGTCCTGGCGGGGACTGTGATGGGAATACCACGCTTTCATCTGATCCAACGCCACCCTGAGTCTGCGACATGGGCAGGGCAGGGAGGGTCATTACTGCCAAGGAAGCTGGGGCCTGGAGAGAGAATGACCAGCCCAACGTGACCCAGAGAGTCCCTGTGCCGGCCTGTTCCCTTTTGCTCAGACATCAGGACTGGCCTGGCCTCGATTTTCCAAATTCTTACAAGAAGCTAATTTTAAATATCCCCCCCGCCGGGTGACAGGACACAAGGAATGTGCTGGCTTCTCAGATCTCGAGGCTGCCCACAGCCCTCTTTGGCCTCAACAAGAAGTGTCCAGTTCCTGGGGGAGCCCTAGGCGTCACTCACGCCCTCCCCAGCAGAGGTGCTCAGCTTGGGCAGGGTGGGAGAAGAGTGGGAGGAACCTGGGTTGCAGCTCCAGGGACTGGGGGCTGCAGCTCAGCTCGTGCCCTGGCTCACAGGGGCATGCTGATGTGCAGCTCCCCTGTGCCCCAGTGTCTTCAGTGGTCATATGGGGCTCACAGCCCAAATCCACCTGCAGGGGTAGATGCCTGGGGGTCACCCGGGTCACCATTCCCCGCTGGATCCTCAAGTCCACCTTCCAACTCTTCACCCCACCACTCCTGTTCGCCCCTGCTCCCACGTTCAGGCCACCTCTTGGGCCCTCCCTCTCTCATCCCTGTCCCCTCCACCTCTTTCTCCATCAGTTCTAAGATCCGAATCAGAACACAAACACAAGCATACAGTCAATGAACCTTGCATGAATGAATCCCTACAGGACACTTAAGATCCTCCTAAAACACACTGACAATTTTTTTGCTGTACCCCATCCTTCTTAGGACTGGAGAAGGAAATGACAACCCACTTCAGTATTCTTGCCTGAAAAACCCATGGAAGGGGAGCCTGGTGGGCCACAGTCCATGGGATCGCAAGAGTCAGACACGACTTAGTGACTGAACCACCACCGTCCTTCTTAGCACAAGGTCAAGTCATCATCTACCATCAGGGACCCGGCCTCTCCCTCCTCCTCGCTCACTACTGCATACCCCACGTTATGCTTCACTGCTTTTTTAAAACCTCAGGCCTGCTCCAGCCTCTGGCTCATGAACCTGCTTTTCTCTTCTATGCCTTCTGCCAAACATCTGACCATCCTTAGAAAGCCCAGCTGAGGCCCTTTCTCAAGGCCCTTTCTCACCAGGTTGGAAGTCCTCCTACATGCTCAGCACTTCAGCTGATCTTTTCAGGGTCTCACTGCCCTGCCCCAGGCAGGACCTCTTCTTGGACTGGACCTCTTGAGAACAACCCAAGATGACCCAGAGAGTCCCTGTGCCGGCCTGTTCCCTTATCCTCGGACATCAGGACTGGCCTGGCTTTGACTTTCCAAATTCTTACAAGAAGCTAATTTTAAATATCTACCCCCACCCGGGGGGGCAGGACTCATGCCTCCCTTATTCACCCCTGGTCTAGTTCCCAGACCCAGGGACAGACCTGGACCACAGGATGCCCTCAGTGCATCTTAGAGGAACAAACGAAAGACCGATCTCTTGCAATGACATCAAATACAACAATCCTGATGGGCAGTCGGGCAAGGGAGTGCAGGGGTTCACACAAACCAGGCATTTGCTTTGCTACTGAGAAATGAAGTGACTTAATACACTCTTTCGGATGGGAAAACCCTCCAGGCAGGTGATCAGAAGGAACTGGGTTCAAGCCCCAGATCTGCCTCAAAGCCAAATTGCCTCCCTTCTCCAGGGCCTCAGTTTCCCCTCCTAACAAAAAGGACATGACCCCACTTTGCACTTTTTAAAGGATCAGACAAGATAATGGTGGTGAAAGGCGCTTTGACAAGTACAAAGCTCTAGTTAGACGTATAGGGTGACGGATATTATTCAGGCACAAAGAGAGGTTTCTCTAAAGCCTGTTATCTCGTCTTTATTTTCTTTCAAGGAAATCAGACCAGCCCGCCTGCATTATTGTTGGCACTGTGCACCAGGGGGAGAGGGAGGCAGAGAAGGAATCTTTAAGAGAGACTCTCTGGGGGACACTAATATTTTTAATAGTTTGTGGGTTATGAAGCAAATCTCTGTTCTCCGTATTATATATCTCGGCCGAGCCTGAAGAATGTTTCCAGAGTCTTTAATGAAACTGAAGCAGTAACCCAGCAGAGAGAGAGAAAGGAAGAAAGAGGAGATTTATTTGCAGAGATGTTTGCTCAGAGAGAGGAGAAAGCAGTCAGAAGCAGGGGTTCTGACTCGGCCACTTTCCCCTGCCACCGAGAGCCCTGATCCTGGCTCTGGTCACTGCCAGACCACCTGTCCTCACCTTTGAAGAACATAGGTGGTGGCCGAGTCCACGGCCTCTTCTCTCCAGGGCTGGGGTTGGTGTGTGTGGGGGCGTTGCTGCTTTCCCATCTAATGGTCTGGAGAGGAGGGTGAGCTCGCCAGCAGCGGGGAGACTGGCTTTTACGGCATGTAAGAGAGCCGGCTGCAGCCCAGGGCCTCGGTGGGAGAGCGGAATTATTAATAGATCCTACCGAGGCCTCGGGAAAAATGCAGGACTACGTGGAGTTTAAAAGGTCAGTGTGAATAACAAAAACAGACTTTCTGGGGAGTCAGAATGGGTTTAAAATACACTCAGAGGGGCCTGGGGCTCCTTTGCCACGGCGGGCGCAGCAGGACCGGCTTTGTGTGTTTGCGGGCGTGTGTACACACCTCTGGGTTCTGGAGACGTTTGTCAGCTCCCAGGGCGCCGGCTGGAGACTTCAGCCTCACAGGGTGTGTGCTCTGGGCAACTTTTGAGTGCCAAGAATGGCAGCTCAGGGGCTCAGCTGCTGTGCGCTGGGGGGACCACTCATCTCTCTCTCTCTATAAAGCGGGGAGAGTGGATTAGCTGGGCCTAAGAACATTCCCCACGTGGATAGGTGAAGCGCTGGAGGATGGGAAGACCTGGCCCTGGCACTGCACGGACCTGGGTTCATGTCCTCAGCCATCACTCAACTGGTGAGGGGACTCTGGGCAAGTTAGTTTTTTGCTTTCAGCCTCTCTGTGTCCTTCCCACCCACAGGGTTACTGTAGGGATGAAGCAAGCAGAACGTTCAAGACACGTGGTTCTGTGGGTCTTTCTCCTCATGCCAGGCTTCTTCTTTCAGTCCATCATCTCTCCTCTCTCTGCATTTTAGAAGGTTCATTCATTTGATCAGACCAATATTTACTGAACACCTACTATGCTCTCGGTGCTGTCTGAGGCCCTGGGATATGGTTAAAACCTCTTGTCCTCTGGAGCTCACATTTTATGCTCACTGGTATCCCCCTGTTCTGGGCTGACAGAATCAGACTCTTAAAGAGGGGGCTGGAGGTCAGAACAGAGACTGGGAGCCCCGGGGCTCTGGTCCAGTCAGATTTACATCACCATGATCCCAGGTTAGCAGGAAAAAGGATACATCACAAATGAGAAGATGGTGTCAGTCTTAAGATAAAGTCTCAGGTACTACCTGGCTGAGCAAGTCAAGAGATACAGCCTAAAAGAGAGACTGAAAATTTAAAGCTAAAAACAGCTTCCCCAGATGGAGTAGTGGCATTTGGTTGAGTTCAAATAGCCAAGACCCCAGCCAAAGGTCCAGCCAGTCAACGAGCATGGCAAAAGAGGTTGTCAGGTGACAGAAGATGCTGGGATGGGTTAAGATACCTTCCCTCTTGGTAGTTGTAACAACTTAGCATCCCAGCTCCTCTTGTAACATTTACTTGTAATTCATTCTACCTTGATCATACCTTTCTGAGGACTCCTATGACATTCATTATAACCATGCATTTTGGCACCTGGTAGACCTTGAGGACACCCCACTTTCCCCTTCATGCCCATGGATACTTCCTCCAGCAAACATGCAAGGAATTAGACGTCACCAAACTGTACAGTCGAGTAAGGATATCTCAAAATTCTCTCCTCAATGAAAGCAACAAGAATATTGGGGAAAAAAGATCAGAATCAATTTTTAGAGAAGTATGGAAATTAGCCAAAGGATTGTAGGAATCCAGGGAGCATGTATTCAAGAAAAAGGAGGTTAATTTTGGTAAGTATAGCAAATTTTTTGGTATTTTAACTTTCCCTGTTCTCAACCCCCTTTTTTTAAAAACAACTGCAAATACAGTGAAAATTAGCAGTTTGGCCGTCACTGGACAGTACAAAATAGTATTGAGGGAGCTCTTTTATAAGCCTCATTTCTAGAGAACTGCCATTGTACAACCTGCTGGTAATGACTTAGAAGTCCCAACTCTCAAGGTTGTCTGTATGTGATCTGACTTTGAGTGCCCCTCATGCTTACAGCCTTTTCCCCAGGGATGTTTACTGAAAAAAAAAATCAGAGAAATTGTTTAACATCAATGCAATCTGAGGTAGTGGATAACAGTTGAGGCAAACAGGACTTCCCTGGTGGCTCAGTCGGTAAAGAGTCTGCCTGCAATGCAGGAGACTCGGGTTTGATCCCTGGATCAGGAAGATCCCCTGGAGAAGGAAAGGGCAACCCACTCCAGTATTGCTGGGAAATCCCATGGACAGAGGAGCCTGGTGAGCTATATATATAGTCCATGGGGTCGAAAAGAGTTGGATACTACTAAACCACCACCACCACCACCACCACCAATAAGCTAATTTGAGCAAAGATTTCAGGTGACCACACATGACAAAGAATATACACTTAATACAACCGTCTCAGAAAAACCAGGAGGGAAATGGTGATAACAACAAACAGCCTGAGGAGAGGGAGAGTCTGATTTCCAGACTTGTCGTCTTGCATTATTTTAAATGCCTCATTTTCAACAAAATATATAAGAAATTCATAGAAACAATTTTTCCTATAAATAGGGGGAAAAAGTGATCAACAGAAAGTATCTCTGAGGAAGTGCAGTAGTTGTACTTACTAAAAAAAAAATAGACTTTAAATTATCTATTTTAAATATGTCTAAAGAATTTAAAATGTATAAAGAACTAAAGGGAAGTATGAAAATGATGTCTCACCAAACAGAAACTATCAATAAAGAGACAGAAATCATTTTTATAAAAGAAGCAAATAGATATTCACATATTGTATAGCTGAAAATCACAATAAGTGAAACGAAAAGTTCACTAGAGAGACTCAACAGTAAATGTGAGCAAGCAGAAAAAAATGTGCTACCTTGAAGATATGTCAATTGAGATTATTCAGCCTGAGGAACAGAAAGAAATAAGAATTAACAATGAACAGAGATCCATGGACACCATCACAGGACCAAGACAGGCATAATGGGGGAGTGTCCGAAGAAGAGGGGACAGAAAACACAGGCAGAAAGAATATCAGAGAAGTAATAGCTGACAACTTCCTATATCTCATGGAAAACATTAATCTACACATTGAAGAAGCTCAAAGAACTTCAAGTAGTATAAATTCAAAAAGATTGACACTACACATATCATAATCAAATTGTTTAAAGCCAAAAATAGAGAACCTTGAAGGCAGCAAGAGAGAAATGTCATTACATATCTAAATAAAATTAATTGTTGGTTTATCATCAGAAATCGTGAAGGCCAGAAGGCAGCTGGATGATGTATTCAAAGTCCTGAAAGGTAAAGAATGTCAACGAAGAATTCTGTATCCAGCAAAACTATACTTCAAAAATGAAGGAGAGATTAAGATATTTGTAACAAGATAAAAACAAAGAATTTGTTGCCAGAATGGCCCTGTAAGAAATCCTAAAAGGAGTCTTTCAGGCCGAAATGAAAAGACACTAGGCAGTAAGTTGAATCTACATGAAGAAATAGAGCAATGGTAGGGCTTCCCAGATGGTGCTAGTGGTAAAGAACGTGCCTGTCAGTTCAGGAGATGAAGGAGACTCAGGTTCGATCCCTGGGTTGGGAAGTTGGAGCCGGTAATGGCAACCCACTCCAGTATTCTTGCCTGGAGAATTCCATGGACAGAGAAGCCTAGTGGGCTACAGTCCATGGGGTCGCAATGAGTCGGATACGACTGAAGCGACTTAGCAGTAGCAGCAGGTAGCTTTAAAAGATGGTATGCATTAGTTTTTTGTAACTTTCCCCCTACCATCTCATTTAAAAGGCAAATGCATAAAACAATAATTATAAACCTATGTTGATGAGCTTTATTATACCTAAGGATATAATTGGTGAGACAAAAACAAAAGAGGGGAAGGAGGGAAAGAAGCTATGTAAGAAAAAAGCTTAGTATACTATTGCAATATAAGATTATATTAATCTGAACTAGGTTGTTATAAATTAAGACGCTAATTATAATCCCCAGGGAAAACACTAAGAAACTAACATGTGAGTAGTCTTAGACCTAGGGTGTATACCAGGCCACCCAAGATGGCTGTTCTCTTGCTCTCTGTACATCCCTGCTCAACCAGCCCTGCTTCAGCTGCACCCTACTCACATGCCTGACCTTCCCTCTTAATGATAGAGCCTAATCAGTAAATGCCTATACACTTGCCCCAGGCCCCAGCTAGTGACTGTTCCAATTATGAGATCAGAACTATCTCCACTATAATACTTTATCAAAGGGGTGATTGAGTGATGGGCCCCTCTGCCATGGGTTCCGTGGTAACCAGTGAGCCAAACTAACATCAATTCCCTCTATAACTGGTAATCTCCCTCTCTTTCCCCAAACCTGCTTCCCTGGAAGTGAAGACTGCTATTGTGTTCTGCCCGCTCTTTGCTGCACAGGCTGAAGTATCATTCCAGGACCTCGCTTCTGATGTGTGAGATCCCTCATCTATTAAACACCAATGTCTATGTCATTGCCTCCAGGCTCTTTCTTTGGTCAGAGAAAGACCAGAGCTGTATTTGCCCAGCTCTTTGAGGCTTACAGGCCTGTGGGGTACAGTCCCACGTGGGCTCACACGATAGGGCTGTCATTTCACTGCTAGATGACCTTTGGCAAGCTACTTCCCATTTTAGAGTCTTAGTTTCCTCATTGGCTGTCGTTAATCCACACGTTTATCCATTCCCCCAACAAGGCAATGGATATGCTATGAATATAGAAGAGAAGATCCCTTCCACTGGACGGTGGGGGCCACACTGGTAACCTGGTGAACTTGTTCATCATCCTTCTTAGTTGTATGACTTTGGACAAGTTATTCAACTTCTGAGAGTCTCAGTTTCTTCTGTGTACCGTGGGGACACAACAGTATATGGAGTTAACTATGGCCACGTGTACTATCCTTGTCTGGCAGAGTGCCTGGCATGTAGTTGTTGTTGCTGGTTCAGTCGCTAAGTCGTGTCCGACTCTTTGTGACCCCGTGGACTGCAGCATGCCAGGCTCCCCTGTTGCTATTTCCCGGAGGTTATTCAAATTCATGTCCATTGAATTGGTGATGCTATCTAACTATCTCATCCTTATGTAGTAGATATCGAATAAATGTTGGTGATTACTCTGAACTGTGAGCGACCAAAGGGCAGAGATGTTCTTTAATCATCTCTGGGTCCCCAAAGCCTAGCACAGAGTAGCTGTCCAGTAGATGGAGTGTTCACTCAACTGAACTGAAATTCACTGTCCCTTTTGTCATTCAAACAGAAGCCTAAGATCCTGTGAAAGTTCACACCACAGGGAAGGGGCTTGGGGCTCACAAGGCCAGGGTTGGAATTAGGAGAGAAAAGTCATTGGTGGGATCCATCTCTGTTCCCTGCTGGGCTCTGAGAGTCCAGGGCCAGGCCCGGCAGGACCTTAGCAGGAAATGTCATAACCTTGGCATCAAGAAGGGGTGGATTTGCGTTTTTCCCACATTAGGACATCTTGCTAAGAATGGGTTCCTGGCTCTGAAAGATATTTGGGTTTCAAGGGTAACTAGGCCTCATTTAACATTTCTTAAAGGGACCACGTACTCCCTCCATCACAGCCACTCTTTCTGACAATCTCCACCTGCCACCTCTCCTTGTCCTTCCCATGTCCTTCATCTCCCTTCCATGGTCTCCAAGAGCCTCCTCATGACTGATTCCAAGCTGAGCACCTTCGGCCCACCTCCTGCCCTACTGTGTCACCTGTACCATCAGGCCTCTGTAGGGCTTGGAGAGGGGATAATCGGGCTTCTGGGGTAACTCGACTTCCATGAGTGGAAAGTCCTCCTGGGAGCTCCAAGAGTGATGAGTTGAAAAGCATCCCACAGGGCAACAGTGCCCAAGTCTCACGCAGTGGGCCAAGGAGCAGGAAAGCAGGAATCACATTGCTTGTTATGAGCCTCTTCCAGGCCCTTCCCATGGGTGTCCTCACTTAATACTCAACAGCACTAGAAGGCTCAGCATCCCTTGAGGAAACTGAAGCCCAGAGAGGTTCAATACCATGCTCAAGTCATAGAGGGAGGGAGTGGATCCAGGACTGGCATCCACACTGTCTTAGGGCAGAGGTCACACTCTCAACCAGAACCCAGGTAGCATCTCAAGGTAGGACATCTGCCTGGGAGGCAAGGGAGGGCAGCAGGGCCCCCGCAGTGGCTTAATTTAGGGTTAATTCACAACTTGAGGGGTTGAGTTTCAGGAAAACAGCTTCAAAGAAAGCAGCAGCAAGAGAAGCAGAATGAGAGAGGAGGAGAGGGTGCAATTTGTTTGCAATCAGAACTGGCCTTGTTCTTTCCTTCCCTACTAGGGACACTGGCTTCCCTCCTGAGACACCCACAGCTGGGCCCTGGACCAGGCTCACTTTTCTGGGAGGCACTCGCCCAGGGATCTGGAGACGTCTTAGCAAGAAAGAATGTAAACTGTCCTGCTCAGACGATGGGGCATGAGCAGGGAAGGCTAAGGCCTGGGAGGGAATCACCCTGCATCTCTGAAGGGGGATCAGCAGCATCTGCACCCACAAGCAGTGAGACCGCAGATCATCTCTGAGGCTCCCAGTGCCTGCAGCTTACTGGGTGTCCTCGGACACTTCATTCACCTCTCTGTATCTCCTGTTTCCTGCTTAGAAATAGGTGTTGAAAGATGCTTTCTGTAGTCAGTGACTGCTCACAGGGTTAGATATTCACACCCAAGTCATTCCTTGGAGAAGACTAGATCCCTTGGTAGCACTTTTAAAGAGAGGAGAAGGCAATGGCACCCCACTCCAGTACTCTTGCCTGGAAAATCCCATGGACAGAGGAGCCTGGTAGGCTGCAGTCCATGGGGTCTCGAAGAGTTGGACACGACTGAGCGACTTCACTTTCACTTTTCTGCATTGGAGAAGGAAATGGCAACCCACTCCAGTGTTCTTGCCTGGAGAATCCCAGGGACGGGGGAGCCTGGTGGGCTGCCATCTTTGGGGTTGCACAGAGTCGGACACAACTGAAGCAACTTAGCAGCAGCAGCAGCAGTGTAACACACAAGCCAGCAGCAGCAGAACGGACTTGACTATCCCCTGGGGCAACCCCACCACCAACAGATGGCAACAAAGGCCCGAGGAACAGGGACTAACAGAGGGCTACCTGGCACACTCAGCACACTGGGACATTGATCAAGTGTGGAGGAAGTAGATGGAGGAATGAGCTGCTTAATCAGAGAGTCAAGGCTGACCCCCAAGTGCTTCCAAAAGGGATCATGAAGGAGAGCAAACAGGGGCTCCAATGGGAAGGGCACATGGCCTGTTGCCCAGGGTGGATCTCTGCCGGCCCTAGATACCCTCAGAGAACCTTGTGGCATGAGGGCACTGGCTAGGTGTGGTGACCATCTATCAGTCCTGCTTCATCCTCTGCCTTGCGTGGGCCATGCCGGGCTTCAGGCTCTGGGAACAGGCTGGACGTCCACTCACAGCTGCGGGATCACAGATATGAAATGCTCTCGTGACAGGACGTGTCACAACGCATGGTAGGTGTTACTCAAGAGGTCTCAACTCCACCAGAGTCTGTCCTCAAAGAAGAGCCCACTGAGCAAAGGGCCGGGCTCTGACAGGCACACCGTGCCAACTGCAGGGGCACCAGAGCCCACTGAGTAAAGGGCCCAGCTCTGACAGGCACACCGTGCCAACTGCAGGGGCACCAGAGCCCACTGAGCAAAGGGCCGGGCTCTGACAGGCACACCGTGCCAACTGCAGGGGCACCAGAGCCCACTGAGTAAAGGGCTGGGCTCTGACAGGCACACCGTGCCAATTGCAGGGGCACCAGGGGACATGGGGCACCCCCATACTCAGACCATCCCCCACTTCACGTGCAAGGAGCCTTGAAGTTGAAGGTGTTAGTTGCTCAGTTGTGTCCAACTCTTCGAGACCCCATGGACTGTAGACTTTGTTCATAGAGTTCTCCAGGCAGGAATACTGGAATGGGCTGCCATTCTCCAGGGGATCTTCCCAACCCAGGGATCAAACTCAGGTCTCCTGCATCGCAGGCAGATTCTTTACCATCGGAGCCACCAGGTCTCTCCTTTAATCCTACCCCCCTCCAAACACACACACACACACACACACACACACACACACTACAGAGCACTGACATGCACATGCTCAGGCACTCACTCACACATGAATACACATGTGCACACACACTCACTCATCTAAGCAGTCTCCTAGTCAGGCTGAGCTGGCCTCTTAACTGTCTGGATGCTAAACGTCTTAAATGTCTGGACGCCACTGCCTCCAGACCGCCTCATTCTCCACCAGAAAAGCTGATCGACCTCCTCACCAGGTCCGGGCAGTCCATGCTCCATCCAGCCTGCAGCCAGAGAGAACTTTAGGAAATGCAGATCACACCTCTGAGGGGAGGGGAACAGAAAGAAAGAACTAAGGACATTCAAACTCTGGAGCAAGCCCAGCTCCTGTGTGAAGTGCTGGGTGACTTGACGAGGCTGGCAGCGTTCCTCCACCCCCATGATCCCGACTGCTAGCAACTCAACTACTTACTGAGCACAGTCAAAGGGCCATGTGCTTAGCATCTGTGGCACTGCTGAACCTCTCCCAGACTCTACACAGCTGTGGAGAGGAGACCCTGTCCACCTGGTGGGATAAAGGGGAGGAAGATGAGCCAACAGGTGGACGGCGTGGAGTGAGGTATCTGGCCCTCTCTCCATGGCCAAGCCTATTGCTGTCACTACCATCACTCTTCCTGTAAATCTCAGTTGCTGTGGGTTTCCCCATGTGGACTGCAAGTCCCAGGCAGGGGGGTTTACCTCCTTAGATTCAGTTCTGGGCCCTGGGCTGCAGATCGAGCCTGGCCACAGATCAAGTTTGCTGAATGAGTGAATCTTTGTCAGCTCATCAGAGCTCAAAGGGGCAGGAAGAGACCAGAATGCAAAGCTGGCAAGTTCATTTCACAGATGAGCAAAGTGAGGCTCAGAGATATTTCAGGATGGGCGTGTGCTTCCCCTAGCAGGTTATGCTTAATGGCGGGGTAGGCTTATCCTTTTATATATGGGTGCTCTCATGCTGGGAATAAGGAGGTTAGGCGGGCCTGTTCCAGGGCTGTCCTGTCATTCCCCATGGACATCCACTGCATGTTGAGCCCTTTCATGAACATTGTCTCGATTAGCCCTAAACACATCCTTTCCATTTTCAGAAGCAGAGACTCAGAAACTCTGAGGGTTTCAGGAACGTGTTCAAGATCACATCCATTAGGCTGGAAATGATAAGAGCCATGATTCAAACCCAGATCCCCCTGAGCCTAGCATTCTTTTCTTTGCTCACAGACCCTACAGCCCAGCTCCTTGGCCCTCATCGAAACAAGACAGGGTATAAAGCCAGCCCCAGACTTGGTCCTCAGCATCCCCCAGAGCACTCATGTTTGAAACAGAATTTGGCAGGCCCACTGGGATTAATTAATTACAGGCCTATCTCCCGGGTGGCCCTGTCGGCTATTGAGGCTGCTGCATACCTGTTGATTACATAATCCATAAATACATTTGACATCTTTAATTGGAATCAGGCCCCCCAGGCCCTGCCCACAGTTGAGTTACGAGCTCCAAACTCCCTGCTGGCAGCCTTGAGCTTCTGCCTGAACCAGGGCCCAGGGAGGAGGAATCAGTTAGGGGCTTGATGACATTTCTCCAGGATTAGGAAGCAGAGGGAAAAAAAGTAATTTCTCTAGTGTAAGGAAGGGGATCTTCCTCAAGCTCTGTGGCTGTGGGTCACCTCCAATCCCATCTCTCCACATGCATAAAGCCTCCTGTGGCCTTCTGCATCCTGAGCTGCTGGGACCATGTGACAGCAGAACAACCATATTGGGTTTGACATGTGGGGATTTGGGGCTTTATTGCTGGAATCCCACAGTGGTCTGCCTTACCCCTCTCATCTCCCAAGGTAAGCCCAGCACCTCCCCAGCCTAACAAGTAGATCCTGCAGGCATAAGGTAAGATGCTCAACTTGCCTGGACACTGCAGGGGTGCCTGGGCTTGTCTGATCCCGGAACTGTCGCCCACCAGGGGGGTAACTTTGCACAAGTGACACAACTCACCCGTGGGTTTTGTGCCCTCGTTCACTCCCTCCTTCATTCAGTGTCCCTGAGTGCCTTCCACCCGCCAGGCTGTCTGAGGGGTGTGATGCAGGGGTGGAGGGGAGCTGTACGTGCTGAGCACAGTCCTGTCTGAAGGACCCCATAGCCTAGAGGGCAGAATACGGGCACAGTATGGACAGAGGGGTGGGGTGATGCAGGGCTGGGGTGATACCTCAACTGGGGGAGGGCTGGGAGGAGGGAGGAGAGGTTCCCTAGAGCTGAGCTGGTCTTTCTGGACAGATCCTGCAGGGCCCTACCCCACTGTCTCTTCTGCCTTGCTATCCTTTTTCTTTTTTTAACTTTTTTTTTTGCATGTGGACCGTATTTTTTAAAATCTTCATGGAATGTTTTATGTTTTAGTTTTTTTGACCGTGAGGCATGTGGGATCTTTGCTCCCTGACCAGGGATCCAGCCCCACACTCTCTGCACTGGATGGTGAAGCCTTAACCACTGGACCACCAGGGAAATCCCTGCCTTGCTATCTTGACAAAAAAAAAAAAAAAAAAAAGTTGCTGTGAAAATTTACACAAAAAGCTTGTGCAAAGTGCTTGGTATGATACAGTTGTATTGACACTAGGTTCTAATTGGAGAAGGAAATGGCAACCCACTCCAGTATTCTTGCCTGGAGAATCCCATGGTCGGAAGAGTATGGTAGGCTACAGTCCACGGGGTCACAAAGAATTGGACACAACTGAGCAACTTCACTTTCACTTTCTTTCTAGGTTCTAAACTTTTTTTCCATGTCACATGGAAAATGACAATATTGGGCACACTGGGATAAAAGCCGGGAACTCTAGTTACCCTAATCCTTGAAGGAACACCCAGAAGGCTCATCTTTTGGGAAGCTCTGCCTCACTGGGGGACTCACACCCCCCAGTCTGCCTCTAAGAGTTTACCACCCAAGCCAGAGCATCGCCCAACCTCCTGCCTTGCTTTTTCACTCTACCTGGTCCCCCACTGGGGCTGGGATCTCTCAGAGGGAGCGGTCTGGTCCCACTGTCTCTTCTTCTCCCCCAGCACCAGATGCTGCAGAAGCTTCCATGGTGTGGAAGCCCAAACACCAGGAAAGAGAAGCCGTGTTCCATGACAGGGCATGGGAGCAGCCAGGGCTGAATTTAGCTCCCACCATGGCTGTGTGCTGGCTGTTCCCAACTGGGAAAGTGGTTTACTTCTCTGAACCTCCTTTTCTCCTCACAATGCTTCCTAATTGGTTGACTGGGTGATTCATTCATAGGAATGTGTCTACTCCATTCAAAAATTGTTTTAGATCCCGGGGTTATGGCAGGGAACAAAACAAACCCTCTAACATGTTGAAATTACTTTCTAGTGGAAAGGCAGGAATTAACAAAACAAGTACAGAAAACCACTGGGGGAACACGAGGCAGGGGATGGGAGACCAGAGGGTGTGTGTGGGGCTAGTTTAATCAGTGTGGTCAGGGGAGGCTTCGCCAAGAAGGGGCTATATGGGTTTCGCGCCCTCATTCATTCCCTCTCTCACCCAGCGTCCCTGAGTGCCTTCCACCTGTCAGGTTGTCTGAGGGGTGTGACGCAGGGGTGGAGGGGAGCTGTATGTGCTGAGCACAGCCATGTCTGGAGCAGAGGTCTGAAGAGGGTGTGAGAGTGGAGGACACCTGAAGAACATTCTAGACAGAGGAAGTCTCCCAAACGTGAGGCTGGAGCACCGAAGGCCCGTCTGAGGAGCAGTAAGGAGGTGTCACTGAAGTGCAGTGACAGGGGTGGGGTGAGGACAGGCATTAGGTGGTAAGCGTGCAAACGTGGGGTGACCATAAGCAGGACCTTGGGCCATCATGAGGGCCTTGGCTCTTCCTCAGGGTGAGGCAGGAGGCACTGGATGGCTTTAAGTCAGGGGTGGTGAGACTTGCATTTTAGAAGCTGACGGACCACTGTGTGTGACTGGCTGCTGACTGACCCCTTGAACAAAATTCAAGGGGGCAAGGCAGAAGCAGAGAGCCCAGGAAAGTGGCTACTTCGGGGGTTAGGGGTGGGGTGGGTTCGGGGCCAGGGAGGTGGAGGAGAGATGGTGAGCAGTGGGGGGTCTGGACTCACCATGGAGGTAAAGGCAATGGGATGTGCTGACCAAATGGACATAGGATGTGAGGGGAAGGGGGGTGGAGAATGAGGCCAGCTGTGTGGGCCTGGGCACCCATTGGAAAAAGTGAAAGTGTTAGTCACTCAGTTGTCTCCGATTCTTGGTGACCCCCATGGACTGTCGCCTGCCAGAATTCTCTGACCATGGAATTCTCCAGGCAAGAATACCGGGAAGGGTAGCCATGGAGTTGGTAGCCATTCTCTTTTCCAGGGGATCTTCCCAACCCAGGGATTGAACTCAGGTCTCCTGCATTGCAGGAAGATTCTTTACCATCTGAGCCACCAGGGAAGCCCATTGGAAGTGTGACTCCATTTCCCAGGATAGAAGAGAATGTGGGAGAAGGTGTGCAAGGGAGGGGAAGACTGAGAGTTTGGTGTCCAGTGGCTAATTCTGGGGCAGCTGCCAGACAGCCAGATGCAGGGATCACAGAGCACAGTGCACACCAAGCTCTGGGGTTGAGGAGGGAAGTCTAGGACAGAGAGAGACGTTCGGGAGATGACTTCAAAAGCGAGTGGAGGTGGAAAGGAGCTTTGAGGATGGGCCTGGAGCCCTGGAGGCGTGGATGTCAGAGCTGTGAGGAGCCAGGCCACTGCGAAGGAGCGCCAGGCAGGCAGGAGGCAAAGACAGCGGCAGCTCAAAATTCAAGTATTGTAGAAATAGCTTCAGAAAGAAGTTCTCCAGAGTCAAGGCTGCTGACAATCAGATGCCCTTGTAGGAGAAGATGGCTGAGGCAGGTGTGGAGCCTGAGGAGCAGAGGGACCCATACACCAGGTCATTCACCTCCCTCCTGGGATGCACACTCAGAATGGGTCTTTTGGGAAATGGAATGGCAGGGCCGTGGTATCTCTCTAGATGGGCTCCTGGCCCCAGGCCCACAGCCGTGGAAGAGAGCCCCAGCAGAGGCTGAGTGGAGCCCTAACTCTTGGAATGTCTTTGAACCCCACAAGGAAAAGTGGGAGCTTGGGAAGCAGGTAATTTTAGCCAAGTGCACAGTGTTTGCTTAGAGTTCGGGTGCAGCAACCAGTTAATTACACAAGTAAATCATGTCATGTCCCTGCAGCCGCTGTGCAATAACACCAAGCTGACCACACTTTTAAGGGTGATAGAAGCCTCTGAGTGCGAGCTAAGAGGTTTTATAGGCCACCCTTGAATGGGCCTCTTTCTCCCTGAGCCCACAGGAGTCATGTGTGTCTACGCCTGCTCAGCAGTGGGGCTGGAGGGTGCCTCTTGAGGGCCACCTTCTTAGACAAGGTCCGTATGACCTGGGGCCAGTCCAGGGCTTGCTGGTAGCCCAGTTGGGAGGTGGAGAAGTCCATCTTGTGTAACCTTGCACACGTCATCATCATCATGACATTGCTCAGACACCACCCGACTCTTCAACTCAAATTCAGTTCAAGTCAACAAACATCCATGGGGCCTGGCCCTGTGTGTTGCACTTAGAACCCAGGGGCTGATGTATGTCCTTCCCTCCAGGCAAATGCAAGAGATGGGCAGAGACTCTGTTCCTAGGGGATGGCAGAATGAAGTCAGTGCTTCATAAGAGGCAACAGTGTAATGCGATGTGAAAGCCCAGAGTGAGCAACGGATTCTGGGATGGCTGTTCCTACAAGGACAACTGGGATAAGATTGCAACATGGGATTTGGGGATAAAGGGCTTGCAGACAGGGAAGCAGCATGAACACAGGCCCAGGGACAAGCTTAGAACTCTTGACTCAGACACTCGGAATCCAAGAGTCTCAGGCTGCTCCATGAGTCACAGACTAATGGGTCCATAGAAATGCAAGGATTTCAGCTCTTTAAGGAAGACAGAGGTTTCCCTGGTCAGATCTCTTCCCTCCCCCCAGAGCAGGAGATCCTTCCACCAGTCACCAACAGGTGACACCTTCCAAGATGGGTGGACACGTGGGTCAGGGTTCCATCCTGCACAGGCATTCAATCAGCATCTTTGTCACCATCCATCAATCTCTAGACACTGACCAGGTGTGTTCATGTCACCAGCTTTGTCCCATAGTGTTCCAACATCTCTGCAGTGACCCTTCCTTCCAAATGTGAAGTTCCCCTTGCCACCAGGGCTGGTGTTTCTGTTGCGGGTCAGGGAAGGGGCTGAATCTATTAGCATGTTAATAACTGACAAGAGTCTAGGACCTCAGTTAGGAGCTTGGTCTCTGGTCTAACCGTACCTGGACATATTTGATCTCTCCTTCCTTAATATTAGGATAACACTGGGTACCACGATGGCATGTCACTTACCTAGAGTCAGACATCCTGGAATGTGAAGTGGGCCTTAAGAAGCATTACTATGAACAAACCTAGTAGAGGTGATGGAATTCCAGCTGAGCTATTTCAAATCCTAAAAGATGATGCTGTTAAAGTGATGCACTCAGTATGCCTGCGAATTTGGAAAACTCAGCAGGGGCCATACGACTGGCAAAGGTCAGCTTTCATTCCAATCCCAAAGAAAGGCAATGCCAAAGAATGTTCAAACTGCTATACAATTGCAATTATTTCACATGCTAGCAAGGCAATGCTCAACATCCTTCAAGTTAGTCTTCAATAGTTCATGAACTGAGAACTTCCAGATACACAAGTTGGATTTAGAAAAGGCAGAGGAACCAGAGATCAAATTGCCAAGATCCATTGGATTATAGAAAAAGCAAGAGAACTCCAGAAAACATCTACTTCTGCTTCATTGACTACGCTAAAGCCTTTGACTGTGTGAGTCACAACAAGCTGTGGAAAATTTGTAAAGAGATGGGAATAGAGATGGGAATACCAGACCACCTGACCTGCCTCCTGAGAAACCTGTATGCAGGTCAAGAAGCAACAGTTAGAACCAGACATGGAACAACGGACTGGTTCAAAATTGGGAAAGGTGTTTGTCAAGGCTGTATATTGCCACCCTGCTTATTTAACTTGTATGTAGAGCACATCATGCGAAATACTGGACTGGGTGAATCACAAGCTGGAATTAGGACTGCTGGGAGAAATAGCAATAACCTCAGATATGAAGATGATACCACTCTAATAGCAGAAAGCAAAGAGGAACTAAAGAGCCTCTTGATGAAGGTGAAAGAGGAGAGTGAAAAAGCTGACTTGAAACTCAACATTCAAAAAAGTAAGATCATGCAACTGGTCCCATCACTTCATGGCAAATAGATGAGGAAAAAATGGAAATAGTGACAGACTTTATTTTCTTGGACTCCAAAATCACTGCAGACACTGACTGTATCCATGAAATTAAAAGACACTTGCTCCCTCAAGGAAAAGCTATGACAAACCTAGACTGCATATATTAAAAAGCAGAGGCATCTTTTTGCTGACAAAGGTCCATAGGGTCAAAACTATGGTTTTTCCAGTAGTCATGTATGGATATAAGAGCTGGGCCATAAAGACGGCCGAGGGCCAAATAATGGATGCTTTCGAATTGTGCTGGAGTAGATTCTTGAGAGTCCCATGGACTGCAAGGAGATCACATAAGTCAATCCTAAAGGAAATCAACCCTGAATATTCATTGGAAGGACTGATGCTGAAAAGAGTCAACTCATTGGAAAAGGCCCTGATGCTGGGAAAGATTGAGGGCAGGAGGAGAAGGGGGCGACAGAAGATGAAACAGTTGGATGGTATCATTGATTCAATGGACATGAATTTGAGCCAACTCCAGGAGAGAAGGGAGGACAGGGAATCCTGGGGTGCTGCAGTCCATGGGGTTGCAAAGAGTCAGACACGACCAAGAGACTGAATGAAAACAATACCAGGCAATTATTTTGCTGTTACTAAGTGTTTGGTATTGGGTTAAGAGATTTAAAGGCATGATATCTTCTAGACAATCTGTGAGATGGGCACCATTACTCTCTTCTTTTATACGGAGAGACTGAGACAGAGAGGTAATGTAACTTGCCCATGGTCACCCAGCTAGTAAATGGTGGAGGTGGGATATGGACCATGGAAGTCTGACTCTAAATATGCTAGTAATGGCAATAATAATAATAACAACACATCCTTTTCCAGGAGTACATGCAGCAAATTCATTGAACAGGTGGTGTTTGAAATCTGTCTTTAGGACCTTTGGGTATAAAGAATATGAGTATATGGCCCAAGGCAGTGTGACTGCTGAGAAATTGTTATTTTTTTGTAGTGAGAAATACATGTTTTATAATCTGAGTAATTTCCTTCTAATGTGTTTAGTCCCCATTAAACTGTGCACTTCTTTCGGGAAACAAACATGCTGTAGACAACTTGAAATCTCCAGAACAAAGCCCAGCACACAGTAGGTGCTTAGTATGTGTATGTGTGCATGCCCAGTCACTAAGTCATGAAGTCTCTTTGTGACCCTAGGGACTATAGCCCACTAGGCTCCTCTGTCCTTGGGATTTCCCAGGCAAGAATACTAGAGTAGGTTCTTCTCTGGGGATATTCCCAACCCAGGGATCGAACCTGTGTCTCCTGCATTGGCAGACAGATTCTTTACCATTGAGCCCCCTAGGAAGCTCAGGTGTCTCGAAGATGCTTGCCAAATGAACTGGGCTTCCTCCCAGACTCACACAGTGGGTTTCTTTTCTCTGGGGTTGACACGCATGTTTGGCATGTCAAGGGCTGGAGGGAGTGCATCTGTTCTTACATATTTGCACTGTGGGTTTGGTGTGTGACCAGGCATATGAACCTCCCAAGTCTGGCTTTATGGCAATACTTTAACAGCTTCTGTGCAAAGACTTCTATGCCTCTCAATGCAAGGCTTAAAAAAAAAAAAGACCCAATATAGTATATAGCTAAGATGTGGTTAATAACACTCAGCATGCCTCCCCCTCCAGTTAATTAGAAAACTTTATTACAGGAAAGTTGAAGTGGCTTTTTTCTTTTTCCCAAGGGAAATGTACCAACTTCTGAGAAGTGGGAAAGAGGGATACCAAGGGCTGCTCCATCATCATTTCCATCCCATACTCCTCTGGGACTGCTGACACTCACCCAGCCACCCAGCCAGTCTGGCTCATCTGCAAAACGGTCACAGCTCACACCTGGACCGTGAGATGGAGCAACCTGATAGAAATGGTGTGTGCCCATCCAGGAGTCAGAATCCTGTTTCTTCAATTTGCTGCATGGCCCCGGCAGGTGATGCAACTGTTCTGGGCTTGGTTTCCTCGCCTGTTGAAAGGACTGGCAGCTGCCCCTACCTTTGAGGAGCCTGGGTGGTTGGGTAAGACAGTCAGTGAGGTGCATGAAATATGGAGTCTGGATCTCTGGGAGGTCAGTACATCCGGTTATTTCGGGGAACAGAAGGAAAAAGTTCCTTGCACGAGCTCGCTAGGACTACAGACTAAGCATCTGGGGGACTCTCTGGGTTTTTCCGCTTCAGTCCACTGTTGAGCTGGTACACGGACAATGGGTGACCAAACGGAGCTGTAACACCCACCTAGACTGGGAGTGATTCCCATCCCATAAGGCATTCCAGCTTAACATAACACAGGCTAGGTTAGGTTAAAGCACACACACTCACTCAAAAATGAAGGCTGGGTGCCCTCTGACCCTCAGTTCAATAGCTACCTCCCGGGCAGTGATGCTCGAGAGACAAGAGAGTCCACATCAAAGGAGGGAGATGGGAAGATTTATGGGTGTGCAGGGGCTTCTCGCAGGTGTTTCTGCTCCAAACCCCTCCCCACTGGGGCATCTGGAGGGGAGGTATTGGCCTTGGAACGGGAGGCCAAAAAGGGCTTTCCCTGGAGCCAGCTACTCCTCTGGGGTGTTGCAGGGGATCTTGAAGGGGGTCTTGCAATCATGGAAGCTGGGTCCACAGCCAAGGGGACATAACCCTAACTGACAAAGCCTGAAATGGGTCCTTTCTGGCCAGACAAAACGCTTCCCCTTCATGCTGGTCTTCGCAAGCGCCTCCCCCATGAAGCCCTCCGTGGTTCCCACAGGAAGGAAGGATCAATCGCCTCTGTGTCCTCAGCGCATGTAACTCCTTTCATAGAGCTCCTCTTGGAGGAAGGCCTGTATTTAATTCACCCTTGTGTCTGCAACACCCAGCACAGTGCCTGACTTGGGCAATTATGTACCAAGTAAATGTGGGTATGATGATTGCAAATGTTCTTGACGGAGTTATGGAGACTGATCTAAATAGTGCGCTCTTCGCCGGAAAGGTGCGGAAATTAAGGCCCCGGGGTGGGGGTTGGTGGGTGGGAATCACTGCCCAGTGTGGCTGCCGGCAGTCAGCCACGGACGCATGACGGAGCTTAGGACTCCTTCACGCCGGCCATAGAGCTGGTGGGCAGCTCCGGCAGGATCTGGGCTTAATAAGCGAGTTCTCCCACCTTACCCTGCCTGCATCCATTTGACTAGGCTGTGCATAGCCCAGCCAGGAGAGGGAAATATCCACATTACAAAAATCATACGAAAGAAATTATGGATGGAAAAATCATTACCTTATAAATCGGCTGAGCTGTTCAGAACTTGTAGGAAACAGGGCATATAAAATTCATATGGCACATTGGGGCTTTGCTAGAGCCTCATTACAGCCCTCAGACTCCAGTGAAATATGTCCTGACCCAGAGAGGCTAATTTTCCTTTATTAATGACATGGGGCGGGGCTGACACCATAAATTCCAGCTACCTGAGGGCCTTGGAGCTTGGGACAAACTCTTTTGAGCGATGAGTCTCTTAAGGCTATACTGGTCCCACCACACCCCTGGACTCTGTTGCACCCCCAGGAAGCAAGGCAGCCTCCCTCTGCCCCAGGTCCCCCGTCCGAGAACCACAAAATACAATGGAGAAGGCAGAGGTTGGGGGCTCTCTTTTCTCTGATGAGGGCCTGACCTGAAATGTTACATAAATCAGCCCCTTAATGGGAGATGGAGTCCTAAGAAGGGGATCCACACTTTACTCCCAATTCTTGGTGTGATTCCTGTAACAGAAGTGTCATGAACAATGCCATCTGCATTCCTCAAGCCTGGTCTATGACCAGGGTAAGTCTCAGGCTGTGACCAGTCTCAGGGCTCAGGCTGTTCCAAGTGGGCAGAATGAGACTCTGGTCACAGGCTCATAGAGGATCCAAGAATACAGAGTCCTAGTCATAATATCAGAGAACAGTCAGCCAAACCTGGTCCCTGGAAGCACACTTGGCCCCTAGCCTGTGTTTTTGCCTTTGTTACAGCTGTGGTCAGCACCCAGGGTTACACAACTGAGTAATCTTCGAGGTTAAGTTATCTCCTTGCTCATGATACAAATGAGGAAATGAAGGGCTCACCAATATCCCTGGATGCAGGGAGAGTGAGCCCAAGCCACCTGCCCCCACCCATTGTGGTTTCTCCACCACCCACACTCCCTTTGCAACAGAGGATGAGGGTAAATGTGCAGTCACAGCCTGGCCCACGGTCCTGGCTCCCGGCTCTTCTTGACCCTGTGTCCCTGGGACAGAAGGAAAGGGAGAGCTTGTCTGTCTTCCCGGATAATCCATCACACGTCCCCAAATGTCTCCCCTAGGGCCATGGCTTTCTGAAATGCCCCGGCTGCCTCTGTCCCTTTGGGTCCACAATCAGCAACCTTCACACATAGATGTGGTGCTCACAGGTTGCCTAGTCTTTGACCTGGGTTAGAGGCAGGAAGTCTGAGAAGCAGAGTAGTTGGGTGGCTGCTATGGGCTGAACTGTATCCCTGTTCCCAACTTCATGTTGAAGCTGACCCCAGGACCTCAGAAAGTGACTGTACTCGGAGATGGAGTATTGAAAAGTAAAGATATAAGTTCGCCAACAGAGATCCATATAGACAAAAATATGGTTTTTCCAGTAGTCATGTACCGTTGTGAGAGTTGGACCATGAAGAAGGCTGAGTACCGAAGAACTGATGCTTTCAAATTATAGTGCTGGAGATCAAACCAGTCAGTTCTATAGGAAATCAACCCTGAATAGTTATTGGAAGAACTGGTACTGAAGTTGAAGCTTCAAAACTTTGGCCACCTGATGCGAAGAACTGACTCATTGGAAAAGGCCCTGATGATGGGAAAGAGTAAAGGAAGGAGGAGAAGGGAACAACAGAGGATGAGATGGTTGGATGGCATCACCAACTGGATGGACACGAGTTTGAGCAAGCTCCGGGAGTTGTTGATGGACAGGGAAGCCTGGTGTGCTGCAGTCCATGGGATCGCAAAGAGTTGGAGATGACTGAGTAACTGAACAACAACAGTAGCTAGTTAAAATGGGGTCTTCAAGGTGGGTCCTAGTTCAGACTGACTAGTGCCCTAGTAAGAAGAGATGAGGACACATGAGAGGCTGCACACGTGCGTGCAACATGGCAAACACGTGTGTATCGAGGGATAGCCCTGTGCAGAGGCAGGAAGAGGGTGGCTGCCTGCAAGTGCAGGAGAGGGGCTTCAGAGGACGCCAACCCCGCCAGCACCCTGTGATCCCTGACTCCATGGGAAAGCAGCCATCTGCTGAAGTCCTCAGTCTGTGATATCTGTTACGGCAGCCCACACTGACTGAGAGAGGTTTACCTGAGATTTGCCTAGACCCGAACCCAAGTCTTCTGACTCTTAGTTCTGATTCTTCCCTACTGACCAAGCAGGCACCTCTTGATGCCCCAAGCAGCTAGAATGTGAGTTCTTAGACAAGAGAAGATGCATCTTTGCTTCGCTATATCCATCATCTGGCAGACCATCATGAAGTGGGGGCTTCGTGAGTCTCTGCTGCTTTGTTGAACCGTGAGCCTGTAAGGTTTGTTTGCTGGATGAGGAGATGGATGGGGCTGCCCTTGGAACTGGAGGAGGGGAGGAAGGACAGGGCACACTTGGCCCCTCAAGGCTAACTTGGTCCCTGCCTGGTGCTTTTGCCTTTGTTACAGTTGCGGTTGACACCCGGAGTTACACAACTGCCTTCTCACTCAGTCCCCATCCGCTTGCAGCTGAAAGTGGAATCCCCTGATGGGACATTTGGCACAATGTAGGGTTCATAGGCCTGTTCCTTCCAGAAGGAGATGCAGACCCGGCCAACGCTGGCCCACAGACTCACAGGAGAATTGCAAAACCCAGGCGTTCACCCCAGATCAAATTCCCTGGCCTTGGGTCTCTGAGCTACTTGTTTATACAGAAGAAAACCTACTTCCCACCCTCAGCAGGGAGGCGGCTGGACACACACACAAATGTGTCATTGGGCCATGGCAGAGGAGGGACGGCTTCTTAGGGAAACTTCTGCCATTGCAAGTCCTCAGAGGATGCTGCAAGCTTTGCTCCAGAGCTAGTCCAGGCCCTTTGGCTGGGGCACGGAGCAAAGGCCTGGACACAGAGTCAGTGGACACAGAAGACAGTGATGAAGGACTGTCTTGCAGTCTGAGCTATCTTATCACAGAGCAGGCTGCCCCTGGCCGTGCTGAGTTTGCCAAACATCACACAGTATGTTGGCAAATGACCCCAAAGACCTCTTCCAGCCTGGAGAGAGTAGGAGTCCAGGAATCTAGATTCATCCGTTCGATGAACATTCATCCAGTGCTGAAGCCATGCACTGTGACATATGAGACTCTGCCCTAAGGAGCTGGTGGGAGAGAGGGAAGTGGACGATTATAGTCCAGAATCATGTGTGCAGTGGCACACGTCCAAGACACTTCCGTGGGTTGGGTTCCCTGCCCACGTCCCACCATATCTCCACTCCTGGCCAACTTCCAACTTCCAGCCCCTGCGTGTTTTTGCCTGAGGCTTTCTCTGACCACTCAGGTCTACCCCACCCTGAGCCAGCCAGTGCAGGGGAAAGAATGCTATCCTCTGGACCAATGATGGACAAGAGCCAGGGTATTAATACCTCAACTCCCCTGCCTTGCGGGTGTATAATTGTAAGGTGCATTGCCATTGTGAAGTGTTAATGTGATTCTCAGGGTATCCCAGCAGATTGGGCTTCCTCTGCCAAGCTCACTTCCCCAACGCCCTGGGTCCAATCTCAAAAACATGACTTGTACTCAAATCCTTCACTCAGGGTCTGCTCAGACTTGAGAGTCACAGACTGGAGGGAAGGGACAGGAAGGGAAGTAAAGAGAGAGAAGGGGAGAAGTTGCTTTTTGACATTACACTCAGTAAGAAATGTAAGTCTTCTTTTGAGTGACATGTAAGCTGAAGAAATGCCAGATAGTTTTCTAGAGTCAGAGACTTCTGGTGGAGCCCTTCTCTGTGACTTGCCAGGTGCGTGACCTTAGGTGATCATGCTCAACCATAAGCAGAGTGATACTTCCAACGCCATAGGGACATGGAGAGAATTAAATGAGAAGAACATGTGTGTGTGGATCTCACAGACGCTGACTTATTAAGTATCAATACTGCTACTGCCGGTGTTAGTCTCTTGGTTGTGTCTGACTGTTTGCAACCCTATGGACTATAGCCTGCCAGGCTCCTCTGTCCATGGAATTCTCCAGGCAAGAATACTGGAGTGGGTTGCCATGACCTCCTCCAGAAGATCTTCCTGACTCAGGGATTGAACCCAGGTGTCCTGCATTGTAGGCAGATCCTTTACCATCTGAGCTACTAGGGAAGCCATGTATCAATACTAGATGTGAGCAAATTACTCCACAAGTATCACTCTCTTGACTCTTCCCATCAACCCTAAGAGGTGGGGACTATTACTATCATCATTTTATTGATGAGGAAACCGAGGCTCAGAGAAATAAGTGAACATCCCAAGATAACTCAGCTAATATGTGCTGGAGCTGGTGGCTCTAGAATCTGTGCTCTTAATCAACGTGATGAACACAGCAGGTCCTTGAAATAACAGTGGAGCAACCAGAAGCCCACCTGAGCCAATGCAGGGGAAGCTGTCAAGAGCTATTTCAGAGCTCTGTGCTAAGGGCTAAACTAAAAAAGCTAAACAGAAAAACAGAAACTGTCCAAAAAATAACCCTGAATCCAAACACCCACAAGCCACAATGGTGGTCCCTGGCACGGCTGGGCTCCCAGGGAACCTCATGGGCTCTGGAAGCAGAGCTGGGCCCAGACTGTGGCCCGAGGAAGGAGGGTGGGGCTCAGGGCACAGCTGCCCAAGGAAGCCTGAGGGGCTCTTTGACCCAAGGAGCCCATCTCATTAGGGCTGGAAGGCCACCTTTGCTGCTGTCGAAGACCAGGAATTCCAGGCCAAAGCAGTCTAACAGACTATGACTAGAAATGAGTTTGGGTCTCCCCGCACCAGCTCCCAACCCACCATGGGACCCATTTTCATGATCCCCTTGGAATGGTGTGAGCTGGAGAGAGCTAGAAAGGGGCCCCTTGGGGCATGTAGCACAAGGAATCGTAACTGTCCCTGCAGCCCCCGTGGGCCACTGCCGGACAAGACTGGCCAGACTCCCTGGGAACCTGGTCTCTTGGTGGAAGCAGCAAACCCTCCAAGTGTGCTGTGGCTGCCTGTGGCTCCCTGGTGCAATCCATTTCTGCTTAAAAGCACCAGCTGTATTCTGGACACTTATTAAATGTTATTTCACTTAATCTCAGAGGAGGGGCTACTACTGCTGTCTCCACTTTGCAGATGAGGAGATGAGGTGGGAGGCGATGGTGTTAAAGTTGAGTAATTTATCCAATTTCACTTTCCAAAGTGTCTTTGACTCAAAGGCTCTTAACAGCCATAACAGTTGCCCCCAAGCCGAGTGACTCAAAGTGTACTGGCTGGTCATCTTTAAAGTGGGGGTGATGGGATGATGGTGCCTCTCAGCGGGCCCGCCTGACTTGCCATATTCTCTTTGATGTTTTAGGGCTTTACTTCCATGACTTCGCAGAGGCAGCCAGAACCGGGTGGGATAGGTAAAGGGAGGGGTCTGGTGGGAAAGCCCCCCGCACATCCTGGAAACCCGCCAGACAGAGAAAAACCTTTTCTAATGAATACAGACTAAGCAAAGTGGCCCCTGTGCAAATATCCTGAACAGGGAACTGCTTGGTGATCGGGCCGAGGGCCACTCCCTGGGTGCTGTCAAGCCAGGGATGTCAAGCTCTGGGAAATGAGCAAACAGATTCCAGCAGAGTCCACATTCCTCGGCCTGCAGCCTAGGGCCCAGACCCAACAATGCACCCTGGCATTGTCTGGCAGTGGTCCGGTTTGGGAAGAGAGGCAGGATCAATATTTGCTGGTATATATTGGGCCATACTTTCAGCAGCATCTGTGTTTGGACAGCCCTGCCTCCCACTGCCCAGCATCTCTTTCTGTATATACTCTGGGCCCAGAAGGTTCCCACAGGAGGGTGGAGGGTAGGCATTAGACTTGTTGGTTGTGGGTTGGGAAAACTCTGGTGGGATTTCCTATAGTATCTGACTTCTAAAATTTCACATATTTCAGAACAAGGAAAGTCATGCAAGCAAGAGTCTAAAAAGATCTTGGGAAGCCTGCCTCAGGGCCTGCTTGAAGACCACGTTATTTAATATGACTTCTTCTCTTCTTTCAAATCCTACAATCTGTCCATCCATTCATCCATCCATAAATCCATCCATCCATTTATCCATTTATCTATCCTTCCAATATTTATAATGCTCTAAATACCTTTGAAAGTTTATTTCTTCTCAACCATCACTGGTTCTGCCCAAGTCCAAGCCCTTCTTGCCTGGATAACTGTAACCATCTCTTACCTGGACTCCTTGCTTCTCGCCTCCCTCCCTGCAATTTAGTCTCCAGGTGCATCCAGAGAGGACTTCTGAATCACCAGAATGATCATGTCTCTCCCTGCCTAAACCTTGCAACAGCCCCCATGCCTGCAGGACCCAGCCCAGCTCCTCAGGTGGCTTACAGTGGCCTTCATGCTTTCATTACTGCATCTTTCTCCCTCTGGCCTCATTCTGGTCTCCTCTCCACAATAATATAATGTAACGGTTATGAGCAGGACTTTAGAATCACAAAGACGTGGCTTTCAACTCTACCACCTAGCCATGTCCCAGGTCACTTAAATTCCTGACCCCTGTAAAATGGGATGGGCTCTTGGTATTTCAAATTCTTAGCACAACGCCTACCACCTACAGAGCTGGCCGCCAGCCAGAGAACAGGGAAAGGGGCCACACGATGATGTTTGAGCGCCTCACCTTCTCCACTCAGAGATTCTGGTTCGGTTTTGATCAGGAAGGAAATTATAGGAATGATGCTTGGGCGTCTGAACTAAGATTTCCTTCCTTTGAGGTTGTATAATCAATATGCAACCAGAGCAGAAATGTTTTATCTGGCCAGCAAAATGGAATCACTTTGCCAATTGTTTAGAATACGCCACAGTCCTCTACAAACTGATGGTGAGGGTCTCAGCTGTGAGTGGCAGGAACCACAGGCAAGCACCTTTATACATATTAACAACATGGACAAGGGCAGTTATCCTGTTGGGGAAGCCACCATGGTGCCATCTGCATTTTGCCCTGAGGGCACGTGAAGCTCCAGGGGATAGTAGTTCTCGAAGGTCAGAATCAGTATGGAACAGAGGCAAGGTTCGTGTCAGACTCTGAGTTGGTTTTCATTTTGTTTGGTGTTTGTTTGTTTCCATTGGTTATATTTCATCAAAGAAATGCAGCTTGTATATAGGTGGTGAGATGTGGAGGAGAGACCACAGCTTTGGGGGTTATATCACCAGAGTTCGAAGCTCAGATTTTCCACCTAAAGCTGTGTGACCCTGGGCAAGTTACTTGCCCGCTCTGAGCCTATTTCCTCATTTGTGAAATGAAGATAATAAGCCCCCTTCTTGGAATGCGGCAGATTAAATGTGAAAGGGTTTAAGAGAGCACCTTCCACAAGTCTGGTACTTCAGAGGCCCTTAGACTGCGGTTCATGTGGGTTTTTGAGTCAGACTGTCTGGGTTTTGTTTAAACATCTTATTTTTTTTAATGAAATATTTCAAACCAACAGAAAAGTACAGAGAACCTAGCAAATGCTTGTATTTACCACTGAGATTTAACACACATTGATCTTCTATCATCTTTGCTTCACATATGTTTTAAAATAAATACAATTATCGCATCAGAAGTCCCCTTGCCCCCTCCTTGATCCCATTCACCTCTCCCCCCACCCCCCACCCCAGAGGTAACCACTTCTGAGTTTGGGCTGTATCTTTTTTGTCTGTATTCTTATTCTTTTATTACATGCATATGTGTGCATAAACAATATGCAACATTGTTCCTTCTTTAGATTTGCATAAGTGGTAGAAGACTGCACGTATTGTTCTCTGATTTGCCTTTTTAACCCAATATTATGTAAGTGAGATTTACCCATGTTGACACATGTAGGTCATTCATTCTAACCGCCACGTCGTGCTCTATCACAGGGACAGAGTATGCTTTATTTATTTACTTGATGGACAGCTCCCAGGCCCCAGTCCATGCTGTTTTCACGAGACTATCACGAGGAAGAGAGACAGGAGAAGGGAAGCCACTTTCCCTGGAGAACAGACAAGCCACTTTCCAAGTGTGTGGCTGGACACAAAGAAAGTCCCCTTAAATGCTGATCAGCCTGGGTGAGGTTTACCAAGGCAGCCCAATATCTCCTTCCCCTGTTAACACAGGCTTGGTGTTCTCTGCTGGGGGGAGAGGGAAGAATGGAAAGGACCTCTGTCCCCTTCTGCTCATGCCCCCCTCACACAGTGCGCGTGCTCCCTGCCCCTGCTCTGAGGTCCTCCCCTGCTCCGATGGGCCCAGGTGCACCTTCTGCCGCCCTGCTGCAGGCTCTGTGCTGGGCACATAGTAGGTGCACAGTAAACATTAGTGACAGATGCAGAAGAGAGTGACACAAAAATGAGCGAGCACATGTGAATGATGAAGGGGATAAGTGGATGAGTGTCATTAGTTCTCATATATAATTCTGGGCTCAGGGAGCTGTCTCCATTGACCTTGGGAACACAGACGGGAGCGGGGCTGAAATTCCATCCTCGGTTCTAGACCCAGTCCTGCCACTGATGGCCTGTGCTCCCCGACACAGCCAGGTGCCCAGCTGTGAAGCCCAGGACTCTGAGCTGTGTCCCTGCTCCCACATACCCAACCCCATGCCCGGTTGCACTGTCCTGTCGGCAGTCTCTGCTTTCAAAGAGCACAGTCTGGGATGAATTCCGCCGATGGTAAAGGAGATTTATTGCCCCGCAAACTCTTTTTATGCTCCTCCCTCCCAGCGACTTTGATGGATTTTATCTTGATAAATGAGGAGGCCTGCACCCAGTGGGCGGGGACAGAGGTGGGCGGGGAGTGGTGAGCCTGGAAAGGAGAAGGAAAAGTAAAAAGTACCAGAGGCTCTCCGCTGTTGCCGTGCAGGAGGGGCTGGCACTCAGAGCTCCTGCAGGGCTCAGAGATGGTGTCTGAATAGACTTTTGGACCACTTTGGCAAAGTTCCAGTTTTCTGGGCTTTGGATTTGAAGGTCATAAAGGCACCCTCTGCATCTAAGTGGTCAGTCTTGGTGGAAGGCAAGCATTTTCTTCAAGTGCTCTCTCCTTCTCTCACACCTGGGCCTAAGGAGGCACTCCCTTATCAGGGACCTATTTGAGTCCCGGGCCTGACCCCTTCTTGAAGCCCCAAGGCTGTTGCTTTTGTATTCAGACTTTGCTGGTACCTGACTCAGATACTGGAGCTGGAGGCCGGACCGCAGTAGGAGATTCGGCCTTGCCCACTGTGCATACCCGCCTGGCATCCTCCTACTCACGCTTGCGGGCATAGGGCCACAGACCCCTCCTCAGTACCTTCCTGGGTATCCCTCCAGCTCCCTCCTGACCCCTGTGCCTGAGGCCTGAAGGTACATCTGTCTCTCCAGGTGACCCCCTAGGGCATCTGGGCTGATCCCATGTCCAGGAGAGGCAAGGCACAGAGAAGGCCCCGACAATGCACAGAAGAGCTGAGGACGCAGGCGAGCTCTCCCTGGGTCCCTGTGCCTTCCTCTAGGGGGTTGGCTCCCCGGACGTGGGGACCGTCCTGTGCTTCTTTCAGCATCATTTATGTCACGTATTGCTGCTCAGCCAATGGTAACTGCTGCTACCAGTGTCTATGTGTGACACTGCGGCAAGAACTTTATTTCTCATTGAACACTCTAACAGCCTGCAAATTAAGAACTCTCCTCCCCTGTGTCAGTCAACGTAGGTGAGCCCGAAATGGGGAAACAACTTCCAAAATTCACCCAGCTCTGAAATGCAGGGTCAGATTCTAACATGACCTCCCAGCCCCGAACCCCCGGGGTCTTCACTCTGCCTTATCCTGCACTGGTGGGCAGTGAGCGGCCACAGACCTTCCAGGAACCTGCCAGAAACCAAAGACTCGCCTTTGCCTTCCAGGACGGGCTGAGCTTGCAGGTACCCTGGGGAAGGGCCTCAGACTGGTGGCCAGGAAGGGACTGGAGAGGTAGGGACTGGAGGGCACAGCGGGGAGCCCCAGACTGGGACGGGGACCGAGGTGACTTGGTCAGGGCAGTGGCCTTGTCTGCTCCCTAAACCAAAAGCAGCCACAACTACCTCCCGCCCCCAGTCCACACACATACACTGTCCCCTCAACCCCCAACACACAGGCTCCTCGAGCCTGCTAGGAGGTGGTCTCTGCAGCCAGGCAAGCTCAGTGAGGCGCCGTGGGGCTCCTGATGGGAATTCATCATTTTCTCAGACACAAGGCTGTCCATCCCTTCATTCCAGCAGACCCAGCTTTGCGGGCCTGATCCTTCCTTTCTTTCTTCTCTTCCTGCCATTTGGTCTGCCCCCCACTCCACCTTAAGATGCCCTCCCACTGCCAGCGCTGTGGTCCTGGTGGTTACCCAGAGCCAGCCACACCTGACTGGGAAGTGAATATAGTGACCAAGGGCCTGCCCAGCCTAGCTGGTCTAGGCGAGCTTGAGTTGGGCCCCAGGCCCTGCATCCAGAATCAGCCTCCCAACCCCATTTATAATACCTCCTCTCAACTGTGCCTGAGAATAGATTCATGGGCCCCCGGGCATTGCTGGCCTTGGTTTTGACTTGTAAAGCTCTGGCCGTGGAATTCAGCGGTCTTCCTGTAGCAGCCCCTTTCTGGCCTGGCCCTGGGGTCACGGAGGCTTCTGCATGCACCAGCAGGCGCTCGGGCAGAGCCAGGCAGGGTGGGAGAGTGGTCCACATAGGTGGAGAAGGGGGGATCACGCTGCCTGGCCCAGGGTGGCTGGTTCCCCCCCACTCCAACCCGCCCAAATGGCAAGAGGCTCTGCCCAGCTGCTCCCTGGGGAGTCAAGTTCTCAGCCCCTTCCAGTCCTGACGCTTCTGTTTCAGTGCTGATCTCACCCCACTTGGTATGATAACCATCATTCCTCATGCTGGGCAACTTTTTGAGGTTAACCAAACTCTCAGGACTCCTGATCTCATTCAGCCCTCACACAACCCTGGGGGTGCCCTGCTGACAGGTGGAAACGCAGCTCAGGGAGGGATGGCCCAGCTGGGGATGCAGTGGGATGAAGACATGAATCGCCTGGTCAGACGGCCTTTCCAGGAGCCCTTGCAGCACCCTGGCTCAGGTGTTGGGGACGTGATGCTGCAGAAAGCAGGCCCTGGGGAGTCCCGTGGCTCCCACTCTCCTGGAGATTTGAGCTGACTCACATCACTGCCCTCCTCCTTCAACTCTCCTTCCTCTTTGCAAAGGTTCCTTTCTTAAAGAATTCTTTCCCAACACGACCTGCAGCCCCTCCAGCCCTGCACAGACAGCTGCACAAGCTCTTCTGGTCACGTGCAGCCAGCCTGTGACCCGCACTGGGCGGAACTGTCTGGAGCAGTCCTGTCTCTTCCTCCCTCTGTCTCTTAACCTGCACCTCCTGGCACCTGGCACGGGGCTAGGCACCCCTGATAGGCTAGCCAGGGACTTGAGCTTGGAAGGAAACAGTTCCAGCCTCTGAGGCCTTGTTACAGGTGATGTGAAGAAGTGATGAGTTCCAGACTCCTGAGTGACAGCAGGCACCCTCCTCTCCTCTGGTCCCAGCATCTTCCTAGTAAACCGAGGGTCTCATAGACCGACGGAATGCTAGCTTTGGGGAGTACCTTTCAACCCTTCCATGCAACAGCTGGTCTGACCCAGGTGACCCCAATATTCCCTTTCAGGTTGAAATTCTTTGATTATCTACAACTATGATTCTCAATCTGGGGGCAATTTTCTCCCTCCAGCTCCGTAGGAAACATTGTCTGAGGGCATTTTTAGCTGTCATAAGTGCGGGGGAAATACTCCACTAAGAGTATCTCCTATACCTGGTAGAAGAATTGGGCAGCTTCTATTCCTGGCAGAGGCCAGGGATGCTGTACAATATCCTATAGGGCACGGGACAGTGTCCACAGTGAAGAATGAGTCCACCTAAAACACCGATAGTGCTGAAGAAGCTGGTCTAGGCTACGGAAAATGATATGATTTTCTCAAAATTTCCTTCCTCCTGTATCTGTGTTTTTTTCCCCAGAGTGGTTTGAAGCAATCTCTGTTTATTTGTTAGGAACAGATGGTGCCACACTGGATTTTTTTCCTCCTAGGAGCTGCATTCAAAATTCACATGGCAGCATCTCCTGGAGACATGGTGAGGTGGCTCACACAGAGACCTGGCGGTGGGGAGAGGCCCCGCTTTCAGCTGAGAGGGGGCAAGGCTGGAGGTACTGATGGGGGTACCTCACGAAGGCAGTGAGCAGCCAGACCCGTGTTGAAATCTTAGCTTTCCCACTTGCAGCTGTGTGTTCTTGAGCAAATCATCAACCTCTCTGGGCCTCAGTTTCCTCATCTGCACGTTGGGCATGAAATCTTCCACTTGGGGTTATTGTAAAGGTCAAGTGTGATACCGCTGTGTGTGCTGGGGGTGGGGAGGCCTGTGCTAAGCACCAAGCTGGCACTCAGCAGCTGTTCGTGTGGTCACTCCATCTCCCGTCCTCACCCCGCTCAACACTCCCAGCTTAGTCCTGCCTGGGTTTCCACATTTCCTACCAAGTAAAGAATTTGCAAAAAGGTAGGAACCAAGGCATCACCTTCCCCCCTTCTCTCCCTTCTCCATCTCTGACCAGCTCACTGGCAAGTTCTGAGGGTTTGTTTTTTTCAGAAAGGCTGTACGGGACTGGTCTCTCCTCTCCTGTCCCATCACCACCATCCTGTGCAGGCTCGTGTCGCTCTGCTTCCGGCTGTGATTCCCTGACTCTCCCTCCCAATTAACTCGAAGGCCTCCCTCCTCACTTCTGCTGTCAGGCTGCCCTCTGAAGGCCCATTTGTCTTCCCTGAGAAGAGCTCCCATCTTGTTCAGGAGCCTCTGCTGGCCAGCCCCGAGGTGCGGGAGAAAGTCCAAGAGTTCCACTCAGACCGGAGGCTCTGCCCTTCCCCTTCAGGTCTCATCAGTCCAGTCCCAAGACTTACGTGAACGTGGCCTCCCTGTGTGTGCTAGCAACCACCCAACGCCTTTCCTATCTCCCAGCACTTTAAGCGGGCAGCACCCTGCCTGGCGTGCCCACCCCTACTGCCCATGGTCAGACTCTGGTTCACCCTGCAGCATCCACTTCAATGCCAAGGACGCCATCAGCCCCCAGTCCCCCAGGCCCACCAGGGACACCGCTGTCACAATGACCACTGTATGTTCTGATGGGCCCAGAACGTGAGCTTTCCCAGGGTACGGGCTGTACCTTTGGGTGTGTCCAGGAACCGTGGAGAACATGGCACTGTGCAGGCTGGACAAATGCCTGCAAGTGGTGAGAGCTGAGGACATGAACCGTGAGTTACACACTCCACCATGTAGCAAAACCACCTTCCGTCCACTCTCTTTGACCCTCACGAGAGTCCAGAGCTGCGTGTTTACTACAGAAACGACGTACCAAGGGGAAGAATCAGAAACTTCCCAGTGATTGGAAGTGGCACTTCTTTTTTGTATCAAAAATAGCTCTCTAACAAAGCCGTCCAAGAGGCCGAGGTGGCACTAAAGCTTGGCGCCATCTGGCCAATCACAATAATAGCAGCTGGCAGAATCCTGCTTCCTGAACCAGGCATCCCACATCATGGCATTGACTGGCATGATGGCCGTAGCAGGTGGGTAGCGCTGTCTCCATTTCACAAATAAAGAACCTGAGACTCAGAGAGGGAAAGAGGCGTGCCTGGGGTAACACAGCAAGTGGAACTGAGGGTCAAGGGGAGCTGCCCTTCCTGCTTGGTACCTTGCTCCCGGAGGGGCAAGTCTGCCAACTCCAGGCAGAGGCTGGCACAGACCTGTCCCGAGTGACCTTTGCCAGAGTCAAGTGTGCTGCTGTGGAGGAACCTGTCCATGCCATCTGCCCAGAATGAAAGCCTGCCCTTCTCTTCCCTCTTCATGGATTGGGCACAGGTACCCCAGAGGCCTCTGGTCCTCCCCTTTCCTGTTCAACAGTCATTCCTGAATTTCACCCCCATGCCCCATGCACACCACCTGGGGCCAGATGCCTGGCCTTGGCCTTATTGCTCACAGATCATGGTGGGGCAGGCCAGATCTGCAGGAAGGCCTGACTGTTGTGGGAGAGGAGGCTACAGGGGTTCCTGGGCACAATGCCTAGCAATCTGCCCCTTTCCTGGGAAGCGCCTCTCTTTAAACAACACCCCTGTGACATGCCAGCCTCCTTCAGCATCACACTCTGTCCCAGCCCTCCCTTCTGACAGGCCATCCCCTTGGCTTGCAGCAGGAATCAGGAAACCAGGAGGTGTTTGGGAAAGGAGGCCTGACCTCTCCTCTCTGGTGGGCTTCCCACCACCGCCAGGCCTCCTTTCTTCACTCTCTCTCTTTCTGCAAACCAACCTCAGGGCCTCCCTCTCCAAAGTTCAGGTTTATGGAGACTGAAGTTCACCCCATCATCGGTACTCAGACCTGCTGGCGGACTCTTTATTCACTCACGTTCCCAACAAACTTCACCCAAGGTTTAATGATTAAATGGAATTTCGTTAGACATTTGACGGTTCACCTTTATGGGAAAGAATAAAATTTTATGGCCTGGGCAGTGTCCCAGAGTCCAGGAAACAGGCTTGTGGGAATTCAGAAGAGAAGTCAGGACGCTGGTTCCTGCTCTGGTCCCCACCCCGTCTCTGAGACTTACTTTCTCACTGGTCAAGGAACAAGTTTGCACCAGTCGGTGTCTAATGGCCTTTCAGCATCCTGGGCCCCTGTCACTTCCTGCCCACGGCGGTGATAATTCTGGCCAGACCACGGCCAGAATAAACATGCAGACTAGTGAGAGAGGCAGATGCTCTTGGGAGGTGGAAGGCTGCTACTGTGTGCTATGGGTTAGGAAGCTGTCAGGTCTGGGGCTCAAATCTCAACTTTCCACATACTGATGGTTACTTTCACTCCTTCAGTCTCCTCAAATTTGATGGGAGATGCTAAGGACTGTGTAAGAACTAAAAGTGAAATGAGGTCTGGACCTAAACAGCCTGGCACGCTGCATGACTTACGATCACTAAAGGGAATGCTTAGTTGTTCCGTCTTCTCTGGCTCTTTGCGACTCCCTGGACTGTAGCCCCCAGGCTCCCTTGTCCATGGAGTTCTCTAGGCAAGAACACCAGAGTGGGTTGCCTCTCTTCTCCAAGGGATCTTCCCAACTCAGGGATGGAACTCAGGTCTCCTATATTACAGGCAGATTTCTTTACCGTTTGAGCTCCCTGGGAAGCTATGACAATTGTTAAGCCTCATCACAGCTCGAGGAACTCATTCACTTAACCCCTGTGAGTGGGAAGGTGAACCCTGCTTGCATGCTTGCAAGATTCTCATCTGGCAGGCGATCAGCCTTGACATAGAAAACATCAGACATCAGGCAGAACTGTGCCAGCCCAAGTTCTAAATTCAGCATCTGAACTCATGCTCTGAGGGAGGCAGACACAGGCTAGTTAGCTCAGCTCAGGGCTAGCTAAGACTGTCAAGAGCAAAGAGAATGAATTACTATGTAAGCCTCAAAAGGGAGCATTACTTCCGGGAGATCAGAGAAGGCTCAAGAGATATAAATTGACTCTGGAAGTCTTGGCTGTTTTTCTACACCTTCCTTCCTCCAAGGATACTGTGAGGCAAGGGGGCCCATCATGCCTACTTCCCAGAGATGAGGCTCTTGCCCTGGGAGAGGGATGCTGGTCCCGTGAGGCTTCTGAGCCAGCAAGTGGCCCAGATGATCCCACTATCACCAGCACAGACCTCCCAACCCTGCCTAGTCCAGGAGAATCCTGGAAAATTCCCAAGGCACGTGCTGGGATGAGGGTGAAGGATACGCCAGAGGAGGCCCCTTGGCTGTGTTCCTCCTGTGCTTGAGAACTTGGCTAGGCCTGTGATGCAATTCAGTGGACCCCTCTCCACCCACCCTTCCCGTCCAAGCCTGTTATCCCCTGACTTTCTAACAAGCGCCCAAATGAAGGCAGGCTGAAAGGCTCTGGGGGCCTCAACGTCCAGGAATGGGCTATTAGTGGATTTCAAAGGCCCAGATCTGACTGCTAGGCTGCAGCCAGCTAGACCTTCACTCTCAGGCCCTGTCACAGCCAATCGGCCCCTCACCAGCTGGTAAGAGATTTCCCTACACTCAGTTCTACCGTCAGACTTCAGAGCCACCTGCCTGTCTCCTGCAAGGAAGTAGAATGTGTAATGACAACTGCATTTACAGAGCTGCCCTGGATCATGGACCCAGATGCTCTGAAATCATTCTTGGCTGTAATGTTTGCAGTGGCACATCCGCTTACAAATGAGAAAACATGGTCTTTAGCTGAGAGAGAAGGAGAAAACATTGGTCCTTTTCTGGCTTACACCAACATCCTTTTCTACAAAATAGAAAAAAAAAAAAAAATGGCGGGGCATCAGAGTGTAAACTATAAGTCACTGGTGGAGTAAGGGACCATGTAACTAAAGATGCAGCAAGATGAAGGCTGCATCTGGTGTTTCCTTGTGGACAACCTGGGTCAAGTTCATGAGCTTTTCTTAGCTTTGGGGTTGCTGTTGGGAGGATTAAATAAGATAACATTTGCAAAGCACTTAGCATTACATATGTTGGCTTCCTTCCATCTTTCTGAAAGGAAGAGGGAAGGATGGAGGGAGTGAAGAAAGAAAATGGTGATTCCTTCCAAGGACAGGCAAACATGCCCAGTGGACATCAGAAGTGTAAAATTGTGTTTTTGCAGGCTCCAGAATAACTTTCCTGTGACATTTTGGGTTTTAATGGATTCCAGAAACTTGAAATTTTCTTCACAGTCAGAACAGGATGTTTAACTTTCGTCCTTCAGGAAAAAAACCCGATGCACTCTCTAATCTCTTCATTCACTGGAAATATGTGGGAAATAACAAGAAATCAGGCTAAAAAAAAAAGCCAACATGAAATGTTCTGTTTTTAAATATGAGCAAACAAGAGTGTTGCAAAACATGGCTGGAATCAATAACAAAACTTTTGGAGATGAACCACTGAGAGTGATGCTTTATTAGGGGCAAAATGCTTGGGAGGTTCCAATTCTGGAGGCCTTAAATAGAGTTTGACTTCCCTTAGTACCTCAAGGGCAGAGAAAGGAAATGCTTTTATCAGAAGTAGATCGGAGGTGAACTAGCTCAACACGAAAACACCACCTCCTTGCTTCTTTTTCTTGAATTCTTTCCTCATGTGAAATGGGGAAAGGAAACTATTTCACAGAAAACACCAACATGGAGAAACTCAGCTGTCCCCAAGCACCATTGACATTTGGTACCTGGAGGCACAGTATCATTCTTTGGTTTTAAAGTGATGTGAATCCTGAATTAGACACTTTATGAAGCTGAGATCCTTTGACCTGGCCCATCACTGTTCCCAGAGTCTAACAGCACCAGACACAGGGCTCGTGCTAAGGAAACACTTTTGAATGAAGAGAGGAGGGACAGAGGGAAGAAGAACTCACTGAGATCACGAGTGGGACGCTGCTTTGTAAACTCGAAGAGAAGAACAGTGCGTGCGTGTTCAGTTGTGTCTGACTCACTGTGACCATATGGACTGTAGCCGGCCAGGCTCCTCTGTCCATGGCATTTTTCAGGCAAGAATACTGGAGTGGGTTGCCATTTTCTCCTCAGGGGATCTTCCCGCCCCAGAGATTGAACTCAAGTCTCCTGCATTGGCAAGTGGATTCTTCACCACTAAGCCAGAAAGCATGATCCTAATTGGGGGATATTACTGTGCTCAGCTGCAATCAGCCTGGAAACACACGGGGATTTAGAACTGTGGGGCCTCACCTTTCCCAGCTTGGCTGATATCCTCGGTTACTTTTATAAAAATCCTAATGCTTGGTCTCATTCATTAGTAACCAGGTGATTCTTGGTCCCAATCGTTCCCTGTCCCCTGGGGTCTTACTCTGACTCTGCCTGTGTGCATCTCACAGTAGTCATGGACAGGTTCCATGCCTCTGGGAAGACTCCTGATTGGTCTCTCTTCCTCTTCCTTCATTCTCTCCTTCCCCCGAAGAAACCTCTATCTGTGCCTCCCCCAAAGAATTCTATGCATAGAATGGCCTCCTGAAGCATTTGTTTCTCCTGCCTTGAGGACAAGAGCTGTTTTATATAGACTCATATCTCCACTGCCCAGAATTTAGTTGGTTCTCAATAAAAGTTTACTAAATAGATAGATACTGCTATGTTCAGCAAGAGAAAGAAAAAGAAAACTCTTAAGACTTGTCAAACATGAAACACATCAAACTATTTTCTGATTTTGAGCTATAGAACCACCGAGCTCTGGAAAATGAACTGAACCGCCAGGATAGTCAGCCAAGGTAGGCAGGCGTGTCTCCAAGAGAAAGTGGTGTTGCCCTGGTGTCACTCTGGCCTCCATCCTGGATGTCCACAGTCTCCTAGGCTCAAAGATTCAGCTGGGGGCAGTTTTGCCAAGGGTTGGGACTGTGGAGACCAATTCTCGGCCAAGAGGACTGCTTCTGTCAAGGCAGGGAGAGGGGCAGGAAAAGAAGGCTGGGAGAACATATTTCTGAGGCTCAAAAGCCATCAGATATCGCTCCAGATCACACTGCCTTTGAGCACAGGGGAGCTGAATCAGAAACACATGCCACACGTTCCCTCCAAGTCACACACGGCTTGAGAAATCAAGGCAAGCAAAGAGCACTTTGAGGCCACGGAGGCAACTGGAGCCAGTCCCAGCGGCTGTTCTAGGGAAGCAGAGTAGGCTGGGGAGGTGGATGTTCTCTTTAGACCTGACCCATCGGACCAACGAGAAGTGGGGTCCCAGTATATAAGTTAGGATCCAACCCAGAGACAGATACCGTAGAGACTGAATGATTATGACCCTCACTCAAGTTCATACTTGAAAACCTAATCCCCAGTGTGGTGGTGTTTGGAGGTGGGGCTTTGGGTGGTTAAGTCATTAGGCAGAGCCTTCAGGAATGGGACTGGTCCCCAGAGAGCCCCCTTAGCCCTTTACTCATGTGAGGGCACAATGAGATGGCAGCTGTCTCCGAACCAGGGAGCAGGCCCTCACTAGATGCTGAATTTGCCGGCGCCTTACTCTTGGACTTCGAGAACTGTGAGAAATGCATTTTTCTTATTTGAAAGCCCCCTAGTCTATGGCAGTTTCTTGTAGCAGCCTGAACTGAACAAGAGAAACCACAAAGAAATATGATCAGGTGTAATGAGCACATGGATGAAAAGTCTGTACTAGTATCTGTAAAAAACTCACACCTTTAAAGCACTTTCGTAAATAGCTGACAGCCCACAACTTTACCTCATCTTCCCAATTTCCTACCTCCATCCTCCCCAACCTCAATCAGGATCCGTCCCTCTCGTGAGTCCCCAGCTCTGTCCCTCACTCAGCTCATCGTCACCATGTGTTACAATCACCACTGCACATACACCCTCCTGTCCTCCAGTGAACACTTAAGAGAAGAAATAAACATTGCTCACATCCCCTGCCCCAGTGCTTGTGCTGTGTTAGAGACACAGAGGTAGATTAATCACTATGGAGACAGACAGGCGAGGGGGTAAAGTACCAGTCTGCTCGATAGACCCCCAGTGCCATCCAGGCACAGCAAGTGTTACAGTCAGGATGTAGTCAACTCGTCCACTAAGGACGTAGGAGAGGATGGACCAGACTGAGCTGAATCTTCAAGGATGAGTAGGGGTTTTCCAGACAGATCAGACAAGGAAGGGCATTTAGGCAGAGAAAATAGCATATGAAAGGCAGACACGGAGTGACGGAATTTCACGAAATATCAGAACAGCAGGGGGATGTTCTCTGGGATTAGAGCATACTGCATATGATAAGCATAATCACAGTAGTAATGATAGCTACCCTCAGATATTTTGTATACTGTTTTCTATACACCAGCCAGGATTCTAAGTGCCTTACATTTGATAACTCTTAATCCTCACAAACAAGCCTAGGAGGTAGGCACTATTGTTTCCATTTTCCAGTTGAGGAGACTGAGGCAGAGCTACTCCTCTAAGGGTACACCAGTAGTAAGGGGCCAAAGTTACCAGGGTGGGAGCTAGAGAGGTGGGCAGGGACAGGGGCAGGTGGGGTGGGGGTGAAACTCGAAGGACCCAGGAAGCTCCCTCTGCACCTGCCAATCAGAGGGGCTGAAGAGAATGACCTGGATCCTGGAACAAACTTGCTGGCCCTTTCACCCGAGGTGGGCTGCTTCCTGCAAGCCTCATACAAGCTGCTCCCACACTGGGGCGGGGAGGTGGGCAGGGCAGCAGGGAAGATGCGTCAGGCGGGGCTGAGTGTGCACCCTTGTTGCTGGGCTTCACAGAGATGGGGAAGTGAGGTCTAGAGAAGGCGGCGGTCCCCATGTGCCCGAGAGGGTTCCTCGTAGAGTCTGCTCCAGGTGCCTGGTCCTCGGAGCTGCATTCCAGGCTCTGTCTTTACCTCATTTGTCCAATCCCTCCTGCCCGCTGGAAGTCAGTGCTCAGCACTGCTAATCCTGGCTCTTGGAACAAACAAAGGCAAAATGGCATCTGTAGTGGTCAGGGCTTCTCTTAGGAGGGGGAGGCTGGCAGGTGGTGGGGGGCAGGCAACAGATGCCAGTGTCTTGGGCACTACTTACAGGTACTACTTATCTGCCTATCTTACAGGTTTTTTATATGAAGTTCAATATGCTGATGAAATTTTAAAGAACTGAGACAGAGCCTGGCACCTGCATCCGATGAGCACGCACTCTCATGATCAGCGAGGAAGCACAGAGCATCAGTGCTGAATCTCCGAGAGGCACCAGAGGGTGAGTATGGAGCTCTCGGCCCACACCTGTGATCCCCACGTGCTGAGCAGGTCCCACTGACACGCCAGGACCACTCTTGGAGGGCCACACTGGCTCTGGGACCATCCCCAGCATGCCTCCTCGAGACTGGGACAGGCTGCATGGATGCCAGGCCGCCCACTCCGTCTGTCCCCTGACATCACTGGTACCTGCAGGTGTTCACACTTTTGCCTCCGCTGGCTTCCCAATGGCCTCGTGAGGCAGGCAGGCCACAGTGGTATTTACACAAGAAGAAAGTGAGGCTCCAGAAGGTCAGACAACTGGCTCAAGGGCAGCAGAGCTGTAAAAGTCCCGTGGAGAGTGGAGGAGTTTCAGTGCTGTTTTGAAGTACCAGGAAGGCACCATAGAAGAACTCTCATATGAACCGAGTCCTAGAAGTTATCTTCCTGACCTCAAAGGGAAAAAGAGGCTTGGAGAGAATCTGGCTCCCTCATGGGACAGAAATTCTTGACCAGCCTGAAGACAGGAGGAAGGAAGGTCAAGGGCAGTGTGTGTAAGGCTGAGGGGTGCTTAGGTCTCCTGTGCCTGCCAGACCACAGTGCTACTCATGTTTGAGTCCAGGCCCAAGACAAGGTGGGGCTTCCATGGTGGTTCAGACGGTAAAGAACCTGCCTGCAATGCAGGAGACCCGGGTTTGATCCCTGGGTCAGGAAGATCCCATGGAGAAGGGAATGGCTACCTATTCCAGTGTTCCTGCCTGCAGAATCCCACAGACAGAGGAGCCTGGTGGGCCACAGTCCATGGGGTCGCAAAGAGTTGGACACGACTAACTGACTAACGTTTCACTTCACTTCCAGGACAGGGAAGGGGGCAGCAGGCGGCTTGTCCAAACTCATGAAGGAAGCTTTCCAGATGCTGATGCCAGACACACAGTTCATGTGCCACTCTTCCCTGATCCACTGAGTGGAATTCATCCACTTCTGGCTCCCTGTCTAAAGAGCTCGAAACACACAGCCTTTACAACCCATAGGCACAGAGGCAGCAGCGGGCACGTGGCCGGGGAGAGGGGACCGTGTTGCAGGAGCATACACACAGGGAAGTGGGACGTCAACTGTGATTCAAAACACAGCATCGTCTTCCAGATGTGTCTACACCGCCAGGTTTTCCTGTCTAGACCATGCGACTGCTTTCCCTCTCCCCACGGAAAACTACGAGAAGGTCTGAACACATTCTGAACAGCACAGGGCCTCCAGTGGCTCCTGAGAACGTCCCACACAAACCCCGACTGTGTGCCAGGGCCCTGGAACTTGAAGGTTGCCGCGCACACGATATCACTAGGTCAGACCCTGCAGGAAGGAAGGCAAAGGCCAGAACCCTGGCGCTGTGTTTGGGAGCCATTCTGACACTAACTAAGGTTTGTCTTTGCTTTTCTTCCCTTTTTAAGATAAAAGCCTGGATTTCTACCTGAGAACGCGGGCTATGAGAGGATGCTGACGCCGGGGAAAGGGTGATGGGAGAACGTGTTGTCACATGTCTCAGAGCAGGCCATGGCCAGGCTGTGACCTTGTCTTAGAAAAAGAAGGCTGCCTGCCTAGCAGAGGTCAAGACGGAGGTCACAACTTGTGAAACTGGAAACTTGCCAGGACGGAGCCTTGTCTAGCACGGGGCAGGGGGTGCGGGGAGGGGAGAGAATTTGCAACAGGCAAAGTGGATAATGAGTGAGCAACTCAGCAAGTTACTGGGCAGAAGAGGTCAGAGGAAGTGGACCTGTGAAATGGACTTTACAAGACAAAGCAGTGTCTCAGCAGGTAATGAGGTGGATGGAGGACTAGGCCATTTATAAATCAGAGTGCACTTGAACGAGAACCCTTACAGGTTTGATGCTTGGCTGGACTGAAACAAAACCACAGATTCTCTCAGCTGGGCTTTTGCCTTCTGGATGCTTCAGATGGGTACCCACGTAGTCTGGCAGAGTACGGAGGGTGGAGACAGTCAGGAGGCCTGGTGCCAAGCCTAGCTGCTGTTCAAGGAGCTGTGGGATCCAGTGCAGAACCTCAGTTTTCCCAACCACACAATGGGAACACAAGTTCTATGCTTCAAACCTCATCACCCGTATAGCATAAACACAGCTCATTAGGGTCTTCTGCAGAAAAAAATAAAAGGATAGATATAAACACCACAATGGGAGGTCTTTGTAACACACTTGCTATTCAGAGTCTAGGGAGACATGGAATAGTTGAAAGCCAGAGTTGAGAGGAGTCTCAGAGATAAAAGTGTTCAATCCTCCTTGCCCTTCCACTTCAGAGATGAGAAGACTGAGAACTGAGGTCCAGAGAGGTAAGTGGTTCCTCTTGTCTCATCGCTGCTTCTGAATCCAGGAGCTCCTCAGCTCTGTACCTGTTCACACAGCTGCTCACAGTGACTGTACCGAGGGGAGGTCAGTGCTGAGGGCTCAGGGCTCAGTTGGAGAGGTTTGGAATGTGGCTCTAGGGTGGGCTGAGTCTTAGGTGTTAAAAGGAGATCAGTACCTCCCAGATAGGAAACAGTCTCTGCTCCAAGCTGCGAAAAGCCTGTTAGCACTCCACCGAGACCTCTTCCTGCGTCCAGGGACGCCTGACATTTTCCTACTACGAAAAGGCGAGTGTTCTTTACTTCTCTCTCTCTCTACACATGTGCGCGTGCACACACACACACACACACACAGACACACACAACCCCTGAATACATTACCCATAGAGCCTAAAGCTTACAGCTTAGATGCCACCAAGCTTTCTTTTCAGCCAGGAGCACAGTGTGACTGATGAGTCTGTCCCTGGGGAGGAACCCACACCTCCTCAAGGTCCCAAGCCCCTTGAAAGTTCTGATCCTGGCCCCCCAGCCAAGACATGCACCCAGTCAGAGACCAGCAGCAATGCTGGCCACCATCTTGGCCTTTACATACATTCACACCTATTCCTGTTTTTGCTTCCCACTGAACCTTCTACCATGCTATGCATCATGCGGGCACTCAATATATATATATATATTTACAAAATTACATGTTGAAAGAATAATGTTGCAAATCAAATCCAAGACAGTTGGACATGCTCTTCCACAGATGTATGGAACACGCAAAGGAAGTGGTGTTCCCTCCAGCCCAGGAGGACTACAGGAACTGAGTTCATCCATTCACTGCCCCTACAGTAACAGTAACAGCCTGGATACCTGGGAGGCTGAGTGGTAAAGAATCCGCCTGTCAATGCAGGAGATGTGGGTTCGATCCCTGGATTGGGAAGATTCTCTGGAGAAGGAAATGGCAACCCACTCCAGTATTCTTGCCTGGAAAATCCCACGGACAGAGGAGCCTGGTGGGCTACAGTCCATGGGGTTACAAGGAGTAGGACATGACTGAGCAGTAACAGTAACAGTCATGAAGAGAAGAGCCATCGGACAAGCCATGTTTTGTCATAGCTGTGTAACCCTGAACGAGTCAGCCACCCTCTCTGAGGCTCAGGGTTCAAGAGGAGCCCTGAGATCTTGGGACTGCTGGAAAAACTCAAATAAAATGACCCACAGGGAGCCGTTGGAACCCTGACTTACAACAATGTAATGTTATTATTGCCATAGCATGAGCACACAAAGCAGAGAGCCAGCGAGGGGGACACCAGCCCAGGCGACCTTGGAGCCACAAGCATTTCCTGTCCCTTGGAGACCTGGGGACGGAGGTTGATAACTGCGGATGGAGAGCCACAGGGAGGCACCCCTCCTCCAGGCTGAACTCTGCTCTTGAACTTCTTATCTTCTATTTCAGGTACTGGCTTCTGTTCCTTGTCCGACTGTCTCACACCTTTCACTCCCTTCAGCCTCTACAGAAAGGGAAGCTCCTTCAAGGTGTGAATAAAGAAATGAATAGATTCACCAACCCATCTGTCAATCACAATACTCCTTTGGGGAGAAAGCTTTTATTTTTAAATTGGGAAATCATACAGACATGCCTCGTTTTACTGAATTTCATTTTACTGTTTTTCACAGATATTGCTTTTTAATTCTCTTTTACAAACTGAAGGTTTGCAGCAAGCTGGTGTTGAACAAATCTACCAGCACGACTTCTCCAACACCTTTGCTCATTGGATGTCTGTATGTCACATTCTGATAATTCTTACAAATACATTTGTTATGGTGATCTGTGATCAGTGGTCTTTGGTGTTACAACCGTAATTGTTTTGGGGCACCACCAGCTGTACCCATAAAAGACAACGAACTAAACAATAAATGTCGTGAGTATTTTGACTGCTCCACTGACAACTGTTCCCCCATCGCTCTCTTTCTTCTTGGGCCTCCTTATTCCCTGAGACACCATAATACTGAAAGTTAGGCCAATTAATAATCCAATAACGGCCTCCAGGTGTTCAAGTGACAGGAATAGCTGCATGTCTCTCACTTTAAAACCAAAGCTAGAAATTATTAAACTTAGCAAGGAAACCATGGAGATAGCCAAGACAGGCCGAAATCAAGGTCTCTTGCACCTAACAATTAGCCAAATTGTGAACGCAAAGGAAAAGTTCCTGAAGGAAATTAAAAGTGCTGCTCCAGTGAACACATGAATGACAAGAAAGCAAAACTGCTTATTGCAGATATGGAGAAAGTGGTAGTGGCCTGGATAGAAGATCAAATCTCCTACAACATTCCCTTAAGCCAAAGCCCGATCCAGAGCAAGGCCCTAACTCTTCCGCGAAGGCTGAGAGAGGTAAGAAAGCTGCAGAAGAAAAGTTTGAAATCATCAGATCGGTTTGTGAGATTTAGGCAATGAAGTTGTCTCCATAACACCAAGATGCAAGAGGAAGCAAGTGCTGATGCAGAAGCTGCAACAAGTAATCCAGAAGATCAAGCTGAGATAATTAATGAAAGCAGCTACACTAAACAACAGGGTCTCACGTAGATGAAACAGCTTTATACTGGAAGAAGATGCCATCTAGGACTTCCATAGTTAGAGAGCAGAGGTCAATGCCCGGCTTCTAAGCTTTGAAAGATAAGCCGACTCTCTTCTTAGGGGCTAAAGCAGTCAGCGATTTTAAGTTGAAGCCAGTGCTCATTTACCATTCTGAAAATCCTAGGGTCCTCAAGAATTCAGAATTAAACCAACTCTGTCTGTGCTCTATAAATGGAACAACAAAGCCTGGTTGACAGCACATCTGTTTACAACATGGTTTGCCGAATATTTTAAGCCCACTGTTGAGACCTACTGTTCAGAACAAAAATTCTTTTCAAAATATTACTACTCACTGACAATGCACCTGGTCATTCAAGAGCTCTAATGGAGAGGTACAATGAGATTAATGTTGTTTTCACGTCTGCTAACACAACATCCATTCTGCAGCCAGGGATCAAGGAGTCATTTCGACTTTCAAGCCTGAGTTTTTTAAGAAATATATTTCATAAGGCTACAGCTTGCACAGATAGTGATTCCTTGGATGGATCTGAGCAAAGTAAATTCAAAAACTTCTGTAAAGGATTCACTGTTCTAGATGCCATTAAGAGCATTCATGATTCATGGGAACGGGTCAAAATGCCAACATTAACAGGAGTTTGGAAGAAGCTGATTCTAATCCTCACGGATGACTTTGAGGGGTTCAAGACTTCAGTGGAGGAAGTAACTGCACATGTGGTGTAAACACCAAGAGAACTCGAATTAGAAGTAGAGCCTGAAGATGTGACTGAATTGCTGCAATCTCATGATAAAACTTGAACAGATGAAGAGTTGCTTCTTAGGGATGAACAAAGAGAGTGGTTTCTGGAGACGGAATCTACTCCTGGCAAAGATGCAGTGAAGATTCTTGAAAGGTCAACAAAGGATCATTTAGAACATTACATAAACTTAATAAAGCAGCAGCAGATTATGAGAGGACTCTCAACCTTCTTTCCAATTTTGAAAGAAATTCTAATGTAGGTAAAATGCCATCAAACAGTACTGCATATTACAGAGAAATAGTTCACGAAAGGAAGAATCAATCAAATCAGCAAACTTTATAAGTGTCTTAAGAAACTGCCATAGCCACCCCAACCTTCAGCAACCATCACCTTGATCTCTCAGCAGCCATCAACCTGGAAATAAGTCCCTAAGTCAGCAAAAAGATTACAGCTTGCTGAAGGTCCAGCTGATGGTTAGCATTTTTTTTTTTTTGAACAATAAAGTGTTTTTTTGTTATTAAGGCATGTACATTATTTTTTCAGGCAAAATGCTATTTCACACTTAATACAGTGTAGTGTAAACTTAGCTTTTATAGGTACTGGGCAACCAAAAAATTTTATGTGACTATAAATTCATTTATTGCAATAGTTATTTTATTGTGATGGGTGTTTTAGAACTGAACGCACATCTCCAAGTTATGTCTGTACTGATATAGACACTGTGAGAGAATCAGTTTGGATTCCGTCGCTAAGTGTAGTACATGCCTAGGACACTGATGCAAGGTCAGAATTGAGGCCAAGAAAGGACAGAGCAGGAATGATGCACGGGGAAGGGTGTGGGCAAACAGTGTGTACAGAGGTTCTCTGCCTCTCCATGCCCTCCACATGGGGTGCCTGTCCCCTCCAGAACTATAAATTCATTTATTGCAATAGTCGCTTTATTGTGATTTTTTGTCTAGAACTGTGTGGGATGGCCCACCCCATTCTGGGACTCAGTAGGAGGCTTCTTTGCCTTTCACAATAAGCTGTGCGCTTCAACTCACGGCAATCAAGAACTTTCTCAGCAATCAAGAGTCTATTCAGCCCCCATTTGCCATCCTTTCTCAGCTGTTCAGAAGTGGAGGGGCACTGCTCATCGGGAGCCCCCACGGGGCAGTACCGGGTTGTGATGCGAGGAGAGGGAGGCAGAGGCAGAGCATGGAAGTCTGTGAATTTCAGGCTCAGGAAGGGAGATTGGCTCTTGGCCAGAAGGTCATGGGGAGCCACAGAAGAGTCTGTGTTTTAGTGGCTGGAAACCACACCCGCAGCATGTGGCTCCTCAGCCAAGAAGGCCTTTGGTTGGCCTCAGCTCTGCATGGCGTGGCCATGTGCTGCCATCAGCCTGGGCTGGGCTGGTGGTGGGGGGAGAAGACAGCGGGTGTGAGCACAGGTCTGCACAGGTCAGGTCCAGGCAGACTTACTTGTGAGCCCCAGGGGATGCCTCTGTGGTCTTTCTGTGTTCTCATGTGTTACTTGGCCCATCTGTGTCTTTGTGTGGCTGAATGTCTACATGCCCACATTCCCATGTGAGCCCACGCCTGGGATAGGGTTAAGAGTGACTGCTTTTATCTAAGGTTCATGTGGGGCTTAGTGAGCACCAAGGGCTCTGCTAAGAGCGACTGTTCATTTTCTCATTTTTATCCTCATAATGACACCACGAGATTAGTATTGTTGTTATCCCATTTGATAATGGAGGAAACAGAGGCACAAACGGTTAAAAAACAAGCTTCAGGTCACGCTTCTAGCAAAAGGTAGATCTAGGAGCAGATTAAGGCTTTCTGATTTGGAAGCCACGCGCGCATCTCCATGACTGTGGGGGTAGGACCACGAGCTATGAGTTCCGAGTGGCACATGTGCCAGGTTTATCTGAACGTCTTTGCCAGGCTGTGCTTGCCTCACCGTGCACCCACGAGCAGCTACGGCTCTGTGTGTATTTAACTGGGTGAGGCTCGGTGGGCCGATGCTTCGTCCTGTGAATCAGCGTGTTTCTATGTGCCTCCGGCTGCTGGGATGTGCCCCTGTTCTGCACACATCTGGCTCCGACACGCTGCCTGTGGGGAGAGTGGCAGCGGCTCTAATCCTGCCGTGTGTGCCTGCAAAGCTGGGAGAAACCCGACAGACGCAGGCAGGCGGCGCACTGCTGGGGGCCTGGCTGGGTTTATTTTCAGCAACCGAGAAGGCCCCGCGGCATTTAATTAATTCCACTCTCTATGTAAACATCAGCAAACACAGGGTTCCAAAGGCAGAAGCAAGTCCCGCCTCACACCCCCTGCGGCTGCCACTGCTCAGGGACATCGCTGTGGGGCCCGCACGTGTGTACCTGAGCGCCTGCCAAGAGGGGCTTGGAGGTTCTGCTGTAGCAGCTCCCCGGGATCTGCTCCCCAAGTCTGTCTCCTCACCCCATCTTCCCACCCTGGCTCCAGCCTCACAGTGCTGGCCCAGATCTCTGCAAAGTCTAGGTTTGGTGATCTCTGTTCCCAGCTCCTTCCAGTGGTCTACCCTTCTCAAAGGATGCAAGAAAGGACCTTGCATCTTTTTAATGCACATTTAATCTTTTTAAATGCACATTCATGGGACGTTTGGTTCGGATGGAACAGTTACTGACCTTAACATGCACGCAGGGTGTCTGCACATGTGATAGTCACCTTGTGTGTATGTAACACAGGGCACCTACAGCAGGAGAAGCAGAGAGGACCCCGCCACAGTCTCAAAGCCCCAGGGCCCAGTGCTGGCTTCACTAGGATAAGCTCTGTGAGCGCTGAAATACCGTGCAATGTAGGAGAGAGGGGTTGCACGGGTCTCTAAACCTTAAGGAAATAGCGATCAGTGAGTGGTTGTGGGGAAATTTTTCTTCTGAGGAATGAGGAAGGTGGGAGTGAAGTAAGAGGTACCCGGGAGCCAAAGCACGGATAGATATCAGAAGGAGGCAGGTAAGAGGTCTCTCCAGGGAATCGGGGACCAAGGGATGGAGAGGAGTCTAGGGAAGAAGCTGCTCCTTCTCAGAACACGTGTCAGATCCTACCCCACTGCAAACACTAACAGTACGACTTTGGGCAAATCACTTAGTAACCGGCATCTTTCCCCAAGTGCGACTGTGCCTTACAAACATAGATGACGTATGTTTGATGACATATACAAACCTCTAGTAGCGTTCACTTCCTAAGACACAGAACCAGTACTTTCAACATCTTATCTCACTCACTTTTTTGATGATCACAAAATATGTATCTGACACAGGTTTTATTTCTAAAATACATGAACTCCTACAAATCAGTAATAAAGAACAACCCAATAAAAAAGCTCTGACGTAAGTACTTGCCAGTGTTAGTGATTGGGTTAAAAAAGAAATCAGCAAATTAAAAAATGCACTGAGATACTTCAACAGTCACCAGAGTGCTTTTTCCCTCTTTACTCTTACTTTTTTTTTGAAGTATAATTGCTTTAAAACATTGTGTTAGATTCTCGAGTCTGTCATAAAGATTGAAGTAAGTCACTCAGTCTTCACAGCACCCCTTCCTGGTCTCTGCCTCCATCCCTCAGGTTGCAGATGGGGACACAGAGGTTCAGGGATGTCAACTCTCTTATCCAAGGCCACACCCCAGTTAGGCAACAGAGCTAATCCCAAGCTAGGCTTCTCCCAGAGCTCCTGCTCTCGCACTGCCTCGGTTTTCTTAGCTCAAAACATGAGTATTCTAGCTTGAGGTTCATGTTCGTGTTCAGTCACCTTGGGAGCTTTAACTCCACTGAAATGCAGACCTATTGGCAACAAGACAGACATGACTAGCGGGTAGGGAGGAGAGAAGGAAGACCAAAAGAGGACAGAGCTGGGAGCAAGCCTGGCCCAAGAAGGGGGTGTCTTGGAGCTGCTCCTCTGAGATCCTGGAGGGACCAGGAGCCTGAACCCATGAACTGTGTCACAAAGGCAGGACATCTGGTTGATCAGCCAGACCCAGAATAAATAAAATGCCCAGGGGCATGCATAGTATCTACACCAAAGCAAAACACTTCAACAGTCATTTTGTTCCAGCTACAGGGAGGCCGAACGTTCCAACAGCTCTGACAGAGGAACGCAAACCAAAACCCATCCTATCTCCCCAGCGTCTCGCTTAGTGCCATGGGCTTACTCTTTATTTAGCACATTGCTTTTACTGCTCATTTTAGGCAAAGTAAAAAATATGCATGAAGCATTTCGGAGGTCCACACCCACCCCACCAACTGTCCCAGGAGCTCTGAAGTTCCCAAACCATTCATTCTCTCTCTGTGGGGACTTCTGGGAGCTGAGCCTGGTGGCTTGGAAGGGATGACTCTGTGTGCCTCCCAGGCCTGATGGGGGCAATGTGACCAGCTACAGGGAAATAAATTCTAGAAGCAGTGGACCAGTGCTTGTGATGGTTATGTAAAGGGCAAGCTGCAGAGCCAGCAGCCTCATGGTGCTGGTCGTTAGGGCTACACCCGTAAATTGTCTGGTTTTCCGGTCTTCCCAGAGTGGGTAGCACTTCCCTACCTTCTTTGAAAACAGAAGCGGCCATTGCTTTGGCCAATGAAATGTGAGTGGATATGGTGTGTGTCACCCGTGGGCGGCAGCTTCAAAACCAAGTGAAACCTGCCTGCTCTCGTTGTCTCTCCGCATTCTGCAGAGTGGCTGCTCTGAGGCCTCTGATGGGTTTGTGACAGTCACGTGGTCACATGGGTGAGAGATAAGCATCTGCTGTTTGAAGCCACTCAGAGTTTCAGGGCTGCTCCTTGCCGTAGCAAAACCTAATTATCCTGACCCTGACCTCCCACAGCCCACACATCTGCTGGGGGTCCCCAAGTACAGCGCGAAAGGCATCCTGCTCACCCCAGTCCCTCTGATGGTGTCCATCTCAGTCCTACGATCTGTTAGCCACACGGCAGCCAGCGTCACCCTTACTCTCCAGCCCACTCAAAACCCCTCAACAGGATAAGGTTCCAGAGCTTCACGGCAGTAGCTCCAGTTCACCTTTCCAGCCTCAGCTCCTGCCACTGCTGGCTTCATACCCTCAGTCCCATTCAGCCCAGAGTTATCCCCGTCATCCAAAGGTGCCGCGCTTTCTCTCCCTTCCACAACTCTTCAGGTGCTACTCCCAACACCCAGAGTACTCTTGTCCTCACTTAACCAATTTCTATACCTCCTTTGGGCCTCAACTTAACTCCCACCTCCTCCAAGAAGCCCTCTCTGACTTCCAAGCCAGACTAAAGGCCTCCTCGGTGTCTCCACTCTTATAGTGTCATTGCACACTGTCTACTTACTAGCAGTTCCCTATCTCAGGCTGTGGATTCAATGAAGGCAAGGACTGTATATGTTTTTTCCCCATGTTATCCCCAGCACCTGTCACAGCACTGGCCACTTCGTTAACTATCAAGCAATATTAAATGTATGGATGATGAATTCCCCCCACCCCATGCATAGGTCCTCTGACTGTGGGAGGGGGCAGCTGTCTAATGATGCAGGAGAAGCGTCCACGTGCACCCTGCCTCCCCCACCACTCCTGCCAACTTGAAGGGGAAGGCAAGGAGTCCTTGTGATAAATGGAGGCCTTCTAAGTGGCTCAGTGGCTGGGACACAGGGAGGGCAGCAGCCTGTGGAGTAATAGTTTTAGGAGCAGTTTACCAAAGAGTCCCACAAACAGCCAAAACAAAACATAACCCCTGCAGACCCCCTCTGTCCCAAGTGCTCATCTCAGAGAGTGCTCAAAGGGGCTTAATGAATTATTGTGTCCACATTTCTTGCTGATAAATGACAGTCTCATGCTCCATTGCCAATTGCTGGTTGTAATATTTAATCAAAGTCTAGTTTCATGCATCAGTTGGTTTTGGAAATAATATTTATGGGTCTGGAATGCCTTCAACCTTCAGGCATATGGCCAAAAAGAGTCATTGTGTGGCAACTACTGGTCAAGAATATAAGAAGTGAGATAAAGAATTTCCAAAGGTCATTGTTGCCTGTTGAATGCCAGCTCCTCTACTGGATGTTGGAGATGCCAGGATGGAGACAAACTGGTTCCTTCACACCCAGGACCCATCCTCAGATCCAAGCCTTAGCCCGTAGGTGCTTCCATCCTCTGCCAAACCCGATTCTTCATCTAACCCATTAGTTCAAGTCCCCCCTCCTCCAGAGAGCCCTCCATGACTGGCCTGCCCTCCAGAGAGCTCTTGTTCTCTGAGCTCTGCTTGCTCTCTGCTGGGCACACAGGCCTACTCACTGTTCTGCACCCTGGATGACCTTTACCCCTGGGAGTTCTGCCATCCCACTGGACTGCAGGCTCCCCTGGGGCAGGCAGGTTTGCTTCTTGTTTCACTTCTCCTCTCCCCACGCTAGACACCTACTGGTGTTAGTGAAAGTCCACTTGGTTGGAATGAATGAATTTACAGCCTCTGGACCTTGTACACAAAGGAAGTTTAAAAGTTTTGATTATATTATAAATCACTCTCTACATTTTTCTCTTCTCCCTGTGCTCCCTATTTCGGTGACTATGCCAAGCCAGACACCTGAAAGTCATCTGGGAGTCATCCTTCCGCTGCTTTTAACCATTCACTCATTCATTCATTCATCCATTCATCTGTTCACTCAGTCTTCTGTTCCTTCTGTAATTACAAAACAAAAAAATGTAATATCTGCTTACGTGGCTGTTAGGCCATGTGGTAGGGGCTGGGCACCAGAAATGATGAATTAATCAGAAATGGTCTAGTGGGATTTTACCCTCTGAAGAGCTATTCACGTTGGTTTTTCTCCTCTACACCCCCAAGGCCACTGCCTTGGTCTTGTTCTCTTCATCCCTAATGGGCTTCTATCTGGTCCTCTGCCTCCTGCCTCCAGCCTTCTCCATTATCATACCCGATCAGAGTTTCCAGAATGGAGAGGGGAAAGTAGGGTAGGGGAAAGAGAGGACTGAATGAGGGCTCAGAGGGCTGGCTTCTAGCTCTCTATGTGAACCTGGGTAAGTCATTCTCTAAGCTTCAGTATTTTCAAGCGTAAAGTGAACCAATAATCTCCACTTTAGTGTGAATCTACCTTGGAGACAGACCTGGAATCAGAGGAACTCTGTGCTGAACAAGCCAAGCACTCAATCCCCCCAACAATCATGGGTGGGCAGCAATGCCTATTACCGTTTTGCAACACGGAAACTGAGGCTCAGAGAGGTGAAGTGGCTTACCCCGTGTCACACAGAACTGAGATTCCACACACAGGACTGAGCCAGAGCCCCAGATCTTAACCTGGACATTTTACTAGCTCTTTCAGACTTCGTGGGTGTACTTACTATGGCTAAAGGCTTTATATTGAGTAGAGTGTGGGGTTTTGGAATCATGACTCAGTTTCCCCTAAATAGAGAACTAGAAATATTCTATCTTGGGGAGGTAATCACACTTAAATCTGTGACTTGTCAAAATATTTTCAGATTCTTCACCATTAAGTGAAAGGTAGGAAAGCCCCAGGGGGTGATTATGTGATAAAGCCAATAAGACAGCTTTAACCTGAAGAAAGCATGTGGATCTTACCAAGGTCACAAACTGCCCAATGGTATCACTGCAGATGGAGGCTGGAGAGCAGCACAGAAAGGGTCAGTCTGGAGGGGGAGGGGGCCAGGTTCCCCTCTCCCAGAACTGCCTTTAGATTCCCCCCAGCAAACCAGTCCAGGGTGCTCCCCACCACCCCACCCGGCAGCTTCCTCTCTCATTAGGATTTCTCTGACAACCCCCAGGATTTACAACGTGAAATGTTTCCATTTCCCTGACATGATGTCTCCGCTTCAAAGCACCCGCGCCTGCCCTCCGGAGCCCAGGATGGAGGTGATTTTGAGAGGGAGACAAATGAATCAAGGGGTTGACACCCATCCCTTTCTTTTCCCCCCATAATACATCTGTTTATTATTGAACGGGGGCTTGCATGGTCCATGATGAATCGTCTTCTCCTCCATAGCCGTGTCCCCAGACGGCTGGGCAGGCTGAAGTGTCTTCCAGGAGCATCTGCTTTTGATCTCTGGTCCTTTTAAATCTCGGGTTAAAATCTTTAGCTTGACGGGTCTGAAAGGCAGCTTCTAGCGGCAAAGGAGCCTTTAAAACCCTCAGAGAGGATGGTCTGTGTTCTCTCTGGAGAGAGCCCCTGCAGGATTCCCGCAGACAGGTTGAAAATAGAGTGAGGGGCCTTTCTGCTAGGAGGGACGCCCCCGCTTTGGTCTCGAAGATGCAGCTTTCATCTGCAGGCGCCGTGCCTCCTGGGGCCCCAGGAGGAGTGGAGGGGTTCAGACTGTTCTCCTACCCAGGTTGGGTGCTGCCTGGAGAGAGGCTGAGCCTGGTCCCCTGGACACCTCTGAAATCCCACCTCTTTAGGGAAATCACTCTTGACCACCTCCAACTGGCCACCTGCCCACCAAATCATGCCCCCTCTGCCGGGTGCCATTCCTGCCTCCCCTGCAGGTAGGCGGCGCCACACACCTGGCACTGGCCAATGGAACGCAGGTCACTTGCAGGCCAGACCCTAAAACATCCCTGTGTCATCCCATTCTTCCTTCCCACAAACACTGCCGGGGTGAACCCAGCCAGGGTAGAGCCTCTGTCCACCGGGGTCCCCTCACTGTTCCTTCAGTCCACTGCAGATACCCACAATGGGGCTGTGAAGGCACTGAAATTTGGGGCTTGTCATCACAGTGGTTAGTGTCGCCCCAAGTTTGGTCCCTGCGGGAACCAGCACCCCACCCACCACCCCCTCCACACAGCCTCTTGTCCTTCCTGGTTGTGCTGACATCCTTGAGACCATTTCATTCTCTGGAGGCGCCTCTGTGATATCTGCCTTTCTCACTAAATCGTCCTCTCCCAGGTGGAGACTGTCCCTCCCTCTCCGCTGCAGACGTGGGCCTATCGCAGCACGAGGCACACAGCAAGAACCCGAGGCTGCGGCAGGATGACAAGTGGCTGGGAGATGGTAATCCTTCCAAGACCCTCGATACTCGGCGTCGAAGTAGAGGTATTAGTGGGAGCTGCCTGGAAGATGAAACCAGGGGCCCTGGTTTAGACCCCAGCCTTGACTGGCAGGAGTGAGTTTCCTTTTTCATGTCACTTCCCTAAGCCTCAGTTTTCCTTTTCTGTTCACTGGAACAGGCAATATTCCCACCTCCCGAGGTTTGGGGTTTGGGGGAGAATAAAGAATGAGGAGCGTGTGCTTCAAGTCACATCAATGCAGGTACCTGAATCTTAGAAAGCCAAGGGTAGATGGGACCTTGGGGTGGCCTGGTGCAGTGTTCATTCTCCCATAACTAATAGTACAGAAGGCAAGGCAGGTGTTATCAAGAGACGGTCAGCTACTAGGTCAAAGGTCCACAGCTGCTGAGACTCAGTGACCAAGTTCAGTGGGAGAATTGCGATCGAGGTCTCTGGAATTCAGGACCAGGGCAAAGCCACCACATTAACACACCTTCCCTGAGCTCTGAGGCATAGGCTCTGGAGCCTGGCAGTGCCCTACCTCTGACCATCTGGGCAATCTCAGGCATGACCTCTATGCTCTCTGAGCCTCAGCTTCCCTGGGTTAGAAATAAGGGAGATTAAATCACCATCTTAAAGTCATCATGTAGATCAGATGAGTTAAAATTCATGAATGCACCCAGCACAGTATCTGATCTAGAGGAAGCACTCCGTAAATTTCAGTTATTCCTTCACTTTGATCTCTGAGTTTTTTATGGCCCGGATGGCGTTGTCTGAGTTGCTCAACATCTCTGCCTGAGTCTCCTTTCCCTCTTCACTACAAGATGCCTTGCCTACCTCACCAACTTGCCATGACTGTCAGAGCAAGCATGGTGTCACCCTGTGATGAATTGCATGGTATTCTACGTGCATTAAAAGTTAAGATCATTAAGAACAATAACTACAAGTGGTAGTGATAATAATACCAGAGGCTGGGGCTAGAATGGCAGAAGGAATTGAACTGGAGTTGGGTTACAGCATCAGAGGTCAGGGTGGGCCCAGCAGCGGTGGCTGTGATGGAAGGCACACCACATGCTGGGGGCAGGAGAACCCTGGAAGGAAGTGACAGTGGCAGTGGTGGGTGTGCTGTGGGCGGTGGAGGTGGAAATTCCAGTAGAAGTGGCAGCAGTGACAGACAGGCTGGTGGCAGAGGTGGTCACTCTGCTCAGACCACACTGTCCTGCTTCCTGTTAGCAAGCCCTGGCTGTCTGCTCTCCTGGGAGACGCCTGTGTCCCGGCAGCCCATCCCTAGTCATTGCTCTACAAGGTGACCAGGTGGGGAGAGAGCATTCCTTCAGGCTCCGGGTGCTGGGGAAGCCTAGGTGACCACAGACGACGGAGCACCGACAGGTGGGCCCACAGGTCCACAGACCTGATGTCTCAGGCCTCTGGTCTGCCAAATGCCTCCTCAAATGCTCAGCCACAGGGACCTCCTCCAGGAAGCTTTGAGAATCCCCCGAACAAATTTACAGGTTTTCTTTTCCACTTAACACACATCCGTCCCTTAACACACACGGATTCATTCAATAATTATTCTCTGTGGACCCTGGAGAAGAACAAAACGGTGGCAGGCAGTTTTAAATAGGCCACAGTCTAGGCAGGATCTCCGGTGTCCTGGCAGCGGGCTGCTGCGTTTGGGATGCTTGCTGGGCTGTCCTCGATATTCATAGAGTCTGGTACACAGCAGCCACTCGGTGGCTGGATTTATATCACCCAACAGATACTTTTGGAGCAGCTACCACGAAAAGGCACAGGGTGCAGTGGTTAAGAGCCAGGTCCCTATCTTGGCTCTGTATGACCTCAGGTAAGTTTTTCAATCTCTGCTTCAGTTCTTCAACTGCAGATATTGAGGACCTAGTCCACAGGTTTGCTGTGATGACTAAGTTATTCTTACAAGTAAAGTATTCAGAATAGTGCTCAATGCACATAGCGACATTGTAGGGAGTGTAAGCTGTAAAAAGGTGCCAGGGATCAGGCTGGGCACTGGTCATAGAGCAATGAGCAAAAACCCAGTCCAAGCTCTCATGGAGTTTACATTTTAGTGGGGGAACAGATGATATGTGCACGTATATATACATATGTGTACTCGGGTGGTAAAAGGTGCTAGGAACAACACAGCAGGGTATAGAGATGGAAAGGAGTGGGGGCTACTGTGGAGGTAGGGACAGCTTCTCTGAGGGTGTGACATTTGAGCAGAGGCTTCGGTAAAATGAGGTACAAGCCATGTGACCACCTGGGGAGAAAGGGTTCAGGGCAGAGGCCATGGCAAGTGCAAAGGTCCTGAGGTAGGAATGTGCTTTGTATGTTCAAGGAAGAGCAGGAACCAGTGTGGCTAGAGTGAGGGGGGAGGTAGGAGGTGAGATCACTGGGGTAGCTGGGGCCAGGTGAGGCAGAAGCTTTCAGGCCACACTAAGGACTTGGATTTTACTAGGAGTGAAGTTGGGAGCCAGTGGAGGATTTGAAACAAAGAAGTGAGAATTGATCAGACAAGTTTTTGAATGATTGCTTTAGCTGCTGTGTGAACTACAAATTCCCAGATGGGAGAAAGGCAATGCAAGGGACCAGTTAGGGGACTGCAATCAGGCTTGGTGATTTGGCTGTGGGTCTACTAGAGCAGAGGATGAGACACTTAGGCGGCATCACTGACTCAATGGACATGAATCTGAGCAGACTCTGGGAGATAGTGGAGGACAGCGAAGCCTGGCGTGCTGCAGTCCATGGGGTCGCAAAGAGTCAGACACAACTTATCAACTGAAAAACAGCTAGGCAGGAGAGGCTGTGGGAAGCGGTAGGATCCTGGACATATTTAGAACATGGAGACTACAGAACCTGCTGACTGATGTAGGATATGAAAGAAAGGGAACATTCAAGGATGACCCTAAGTCTTTCAGCCTGAACACCGGGCAGAAGGGAGCTGCCCTCTGCTGAGCTGAGAAGCCAGGACGAGAATCAGGCCTGGGATCTAGTGTCAGGGAGAACCCACTGGTTTTGAAGTTGTTAAGTCTGAGACATGCGTTCACCATCCAAATGGAGATTAAACCAGATATCTGAGATCAGGGAGTTCACATGAAGGGAGAATTCAGGCTGAAGATATAAAGGCAAACCTCCACCATACAGAAATAAGAACAGTAACATTCAGATAAAGAAAAGAAGATTTGGGACTTCCCTAGCGGTCCAGTGGCTAAGACTCCATGCTTCCACTGCTAGGAGCTTGGGTTTGATTCCTGGTCAGGGAACGAAGATCTCACATGCCAAGTGGCAGGAACAACAACAAAAAAAAAATTTCTTGAATTGAGTAAAAATGAAAATGCAACATATAAAGAAAAAAAAATAAGAGAGAAAAGGGCTGAGGATTAAGACTTGTGTGTGTGAGCAAGCTCAATCGTGTCTGACTCTTTGCAACCCCCTGGACTGCAGCCCTCCAGGCTCCTCTGTCCAGGGAAATTTCCAGGCAAGGATACTGGATTAGGTTGCCATTTCTTCCTTCAAGGAGTCTTCCCAGCCTCTGCTGCTGCTAAGTTGCTTCAATCGTGTCCGACTCTATGCGACCCCATAGACGGGACTATGCAGCCCACCAGGCTCCCCCATCCCTGAGATTCTCCAGGCAAGAACACTGGAGTGGGTTGCTATTTCCTTTTCCAATGCATGAAGGTGAAAAGTGAAATTGAAGTCGCTCAGTCGTGTCCAACTCTTAGCGACCCCATGGACTGCAATGCACCAGGCTCCTCTGTCCATGGATTTTCCAGACAAGAGTACTGGAGTGGGGTGCCATTGCCTGTCTGGGACCCTGCAAAATTCAGAGGTCAAGGAGAGGAGGAGGAAGTAGCAGAGGAGAAGAGATGGCGTGTCCAGTGAAGAAGGAGGAGGGCCAAAAGAGGGTGATGTTCTGGAAAGTAAGAGAAGGAAGTGTTTCCGGAAGGCAGGCGTGCTGATAGGTTGAGTAAGATAAGGACTGAAAAACGACCACCGAATCTATCAATGTGGATGAATGGCCAGGAGGTGATAACAGCTGGAGGGGGAATCACATAATCTGGAGGAAACTGAAGCCGAGATCTGAATACAGGCCATCTCCGGGGCTCCTGGAAGTTCACTGAAGCAGCAGGCATGAGCTGTGTGCCCTGGGAAGCACAGTCTGATGTGCAAAGCTCTTCAAAGTTTATGAGGGCTTCCAGAGGCATAGGGAGGGGGGAAGAGGTCAGCAGGCGGGGCCTGATTTACGCTTACTTCGGGACAATATAAAAAGTGCTGGGGTCATGAGCACCCTGCACAAGCCACCATGAGGTCAGCGGTGGAGGTCTGGTAGAGCCCATGAGGAATGGTTTCTGGCCAGATGGTTCCTTGGACAGAGGACGGTCTCATCTCCCCAGGGTTCCCAGGAGGAGGGGATAAATTTACTGATTTCTTTATTATTTTCTGTTTCACGATTTAATTCAGTTGATAGTATTACTGCTGATCTGACCAGTCCATCCTAAAGGAGATCAGTCCCGAGTGTTCATTGGAAGGACTGATGTTGAAGTTGAAACTAATACTGTAGCCACCTGATGTGAAGAGCTGACTCATTTGAAAAGACCCTGATGCTGGGAAAGATTGAAGGCAGGAGGAGAAGGGGACAACAGAGGATGAGATGGTTGGCTGGCATCACTGACTCAATGGAGATGACTTTGAGCAGACTGCGGGAGTTGGTTACGGACAGGGAGGCCTGGAGTGCTGTGGTCCATGGGGTTGTGAAGAGTCGGACATGACTGAGCGACTGAACTGAACTGATACTATTTTCAAATACCTAAGAAAACTTGTTTTCTAGGAACTGTCCTCCTCATGCCAGTTACTGGCTTTACACAGGACAGGGGTGCTTCCACATATCTGGCCAGAGGGAGCGGCCAGTGACAGATATTTTCTGAGCATCTGACAGATGCCAGGGCGGGTGGGGCATCAGAGGAGCAGGACAACAGGGGTCTCTGCTACGTCTCCAGCAGAGAAGGCAGGACTCGAGAGTCTTGAGTTTGAATCCCAGCTCCGCTGCTTCCTCAGTGTGAGCCCCTGTGTGTGACATTTTCCTTCTTTGGGCCTCAGTGTTCCCATCTGGAAAATGGGAGCAATGATAATTCCTGCTGCGAGGCGTGGAGGGCTGACCAACAGTAATGATAAGAGTGACACTGCCTGTGTACATCCGCTGCAAATGTGACAGCCTTGTGTAAACTTTCCATGCCATCAGACCAGATGTGTATTACTGCATAAAATGACTCTGGGGACAGAGACCTCAGTTCCGGATCCAGTCCTAACCGTCTGCTAGCTGTGTGCTCTTGATTGGTCACATCTCATCTCTGAGTCTGAATTTTAGCATCTGTAATGCGGGCTCTTGGGGTTGCTGGAAAGACTGAGAACTGAGTAGGAAGTGCTTCTTCCTGAGTGGTGAAGAGCCTCCATGTCTTAGCAGCTACTATTACTGTAGTGGATCATTTGACACAATCGATAAGAGCAGGTAACAGGGCTGCTCCCTCTGTCAGGGGACGGATGCTGGCACACTAAGGAGTCGCCAACACAGCACAGTGCCTGGGGGTGTAGGCACTCCCTTCATTTAAGAATTCGGCTCCAGGGTGGGAGGGCACCTGGCAGGAGGAGTATTCGAAGTTCTGTGTCAGGCTGGTTTTGCACAAAACACGTGACCAATTCTGCCCCTGCAGAACAAGAAGCACCGAGGGCATGCTGAAGGAGATTCTGCAGAAAGGGAAGGTATGACGCAGAGAATTAGAAAAGGAAGTGTGTCTTTCTAGTCAGTCAATAGAAATTTCATGGTACCTGCTTGGAGGAGACCCCGTGAATAGTGTAGCCGGATGTCTAGGCTCCCTGACTCTGGGTTTCCCCAAAACTGACCCTGAGATAAGTACTCAAGGAGCTAAAACTTGTGACATGAAGCCAGGAAAGCTGGCGGAAAAGCAAAGAACTGAGACAGGGGAGGGAAGAGCCAAGAGAGGATCTGTAATGAAGCACTTTAGTCCTACTGGGAACTTGGAGAGCCCATGGAGAATGTGAACCTCCAAGTTATGCTTCTCTTGGGCCCAGGGAGCGGGAGTCCTCACTGGTCAATCCCCCGTAGTCACTTCATGAGGGCGTTCCCAGGCCCCCTGCCCCTGGTATCCCCAGCCTGCAGCAGCATGTGGCAAAGTAGACTCCAGGGACAGAAAAAGTTCTTGAGGAAAGAAATGCAGGAGGAACGGCTGGACATCAGGTCGGAATGCACGGATGAGGTGAGGACAGGGCGGCTCCACTATCTTCAAGGCACGTACAGCTTTCAAAAATTACAGAATACAGTGACAGGAAGCCTTGACAGAAGACTGCAGGCAGTGACCACAGAATCAACGGTACCGCAGTAATCCCGCCAAGTTCCAGGCTAAGGGCAAACTCAGATGCTATGCATTTATTATTTGTGGTTTCTTTCTTAAATCTATCACTTTTAAAATCCTGTATTGACATAGAACGTACATGAGAAATATGCAGAAATCATCAATTATAGCTGGATGATGACACCAAACCAGTACCATGATCAAGAGGCAAAACATTAGATCCCCAGAAGCAAGTTTCCCAAAGCATAACCACTATCCTAACTTCTAAAGCCAGTGATTAATTTTTCCTGTCTTTAAACTTTATATGGTTAGAACTGAGAGTGCGTATTCTTCTGTACTGAGCTTCTTTTAAAAAAAATTCAATATTCTGTTTGTGATTCATTCACATTATTTCATGTAACTCTGGTTCACTTGCTCTTGCTGCTGCATCATATCCACTGTGAGAATCCACTCTGCTGTGGATGGGTACTTGGGTAGCTTTAGCTGTTAAGAACAGGGGTGTTAATAACATTGCTATACCATCTTTTGGTGAATATAAAAGTTTTTTTTTTTTTTTGCTCTGAAGAGTGGACATCCTTAGCTTGCCTTTGATAAATCCTGCCAGCTTTCCAAAGTGGTTGTATAAATTTTGCACCCAGCTGCAGTATGTGAGAGTTCCGGTTGTAAAGGAGGACACCACCAGTAGGAGAAAGAACAAAATGGAAACAAGGTATGTGGATGTGGAAGTGAGCACCCAATATCACTCATTCAGCAAAGAGGTGGCACAGACGCGGTTCAGATGAGACTCTTGAGATCAGGGCGATGGCCAGACATGACCACAAAGAAGCAGAACAGCAGGTAGGGAGATCTCAGGGCAAAGGGCTGGGCCAAGGAAGGACAGGAATGAGGCTCTTGATCTCCTGCCTGATTATCCACCAGCCAGGTCTAGTCCAGGTTCTACTTGTCTTAGGAGTTCTCTAAAAGTGCACCTTAAAGAGGCTGGCAGAAACTCAAAGAGCCCTCGGGCAAAAATCAGCTCTTGTAACTCCTGCCCCATCCAAAGCTGACAATCTGACCTTCTCCAGGGAATTCCTAGGAGAAAAGAGAGACTTGAGTTTCAGTGGATAATCCTCATTACAGCTTGGGACCCCCGCTTGGACACAGAGGATGAGCCCAGGAGAACAGACAGACTCATGTGGTCTGCCCAGCCCAACACCAGCTTCTTCCTGGAGTTACCATAAAGCCCCGCCTGCATCCGGTCACTCCACGTGAGCACTGCCGGGAGCTGTGGGTTGCCCTGTTGAGCTGAGGGAAGCGCATACACTTCCAAGTTCAACAACCTGGCTGCCTGGCAGTGGGTGCCTTGGGACTGCCCGGCCCTGGACCCCACTGGCCCCTCCCGCCACAGTCAGAGAAAGGATCCTTGTTGCAGAGAGGAGCTGTAAGGCTGCCTCCGTGTCTCACTCCCCGCCAAGGACCAGGTGTTTTGCTCGGCAGCAAACCAGACCTGTCCTGGAACCAACCTTGTCCAGACTTTGTCACCCCGTCCATCACCTTGGCTTGGCTGCAGGGCTCAAGGTGGCAGGAGATGAAATTCACTCCTCATTTATTTTCAGAATTCCCCTCTCGGGGTGGGGGGCACTGGAGTAAAAGTCTCTTGTGGTGACAGTGCCTGAAAGCCCTTGGGTAATCCTCTCTGCTGATGGGAATCTCTCAGAGATTCCCACAGGTCCTGTGACTGGGGAGGGGGCAAGGATGGAGCTGGAGAAGAACCCATGCTCTCCCTACCTGCCAGCCCTACCCCCTCGTACTCAGCTTTGCCTTTCTCCAGAGCCTGCCCAGATTTGCCTTTGCCGGGCCTTGCCACACCAGTGGTGGGAGAATAGTTACCTGGTGCCTGGGCCCCAGGCGGCAGGACTTATTCCAGCCACGGCTCTCAGGGCACAGTGCCTGGCACAGGGCTGCAGAGGCCACACCGTGATCTCCAGCCCCAAACCGCAGGCCGTCCCTGCATCTGTCAAATGCGATCTCTCCCGGGCTGCCGCTGGCCCCTCCAAACAAGCTATCTTTATGAAATGAAATGACTGCCCTCCATATATTAAAATAACACCTCCCCAGGAAGGACCTCACGTCAGGGCTGCGCACAAAGGGACATTCACAGGCTGGCAGAGGGGAGCCAGGGGAGGCTTGGCTCGGGGCCCAGAGGGAAGAGAGGATGGGGAGCTCGGGGCTCTGGGGTTACAGACAGGAGGGCGGGTTGAGGAGAGGCAGGGCTGGGGACTGTGTAGACTCAAGGCTAACAAAGAAACTCTGGGTTCAGCCAGGCGGTGCAGCCCACTCTGGGCTGATGGGCATGCCAGGGCTCCCTCTGAGTGTGACCTCGGGTTTGGCCCTTTCCACGCTTGTCCATAAAGCTATGGTCTACACTGCCTACACTGCCCCCAGGAATGCATGCAGGGACCCTGGCAGAGAGATGGGGGTGGACAAGGTCTCAGAGGCCAGGACTTGCTTACCAAAGATGCTGTATCAAGAGTGGGCACAGAGGCCAGCCTGGGGGTCCACAGAACTCAGGAGGGTTTACCTGCATCCTGCCCACAGGCTGCACTGTGCCCTCTCTGAGGAGCCTCCACCTCTCAGCTTGGGAATGCAGCCCCAGATTCAGACTGACCTGGGTTTTGGTCCTGCTACTGCCATTTCTGGGGCAAGAAATTCCATCTTCCTTGGCATCAGTTTCCTCATCTGAAAACTAGGGATCATGGCAACTAATTGAAAAGATCCATCATGACGGCCGAGTAAGAGAGTGCAGTCAGAGTACTGCACACAGTAGGCACTCAATACTGGTTTTCTTTTCTTACACTCCCCCATGGATCAGGATTTTTAAATAAGCTGAGATATTTAGTTCAGCTCCCAGAGTTCCCAGCCTAGAGTGAGTTAGCAAGGTTGGCAGGAAATTTGAAGACCTACACACATACACACAAAGCACTGAAAATGCAGAGGTTAGGCACTAAGTGAAATTTATGGGACATCGGAAGGGCATCACATATGAATTCAACAAATACTGAGTCCCTATCGAGCCCAACTCTAGTATTGGGATGTTCAATGTACAACAGACTCCAATCCTTGCTCTCCTGGATCTTACAGTCTATTGTGTGTCAGGGGGGTTGAGACAATGAACAAAAGACACGGCATAAGTTGAGGGCAGCTGAGTATTTTGGGCCTCCTAGACCCTAGAGTATTATGGGCTTCCTCAGTGGCTCAGTGGTAAAGAACCCGCTGCAATGCAGGAGACGCAGGAGACTCGGGTTCAATCCCTGGGTCTGGAAGGTCCATGGGAGGAGGGCATGGCAACCCTCTCCAGTATTTTTGCCAAGAGAATTCCACGGACAGAGGACACTGGAGGCTGAGGTCCGCAAAGTCCAACACAACTGAAATGACGAAGCACAGCACAGCACAGACGACTCTACAGCTTCTAACATCCCCGAAGAAGGACACAGAAGGCCTTTGATGGCTGAGGGGGAGTTCACTGGGCCAGGAAGTAGGAAAGCTCAGAAGTGTATCTGAGAATAGATAGAAGATAGATAGAAGACCCAGGAGGGAGGCTGGCAAGATGGAAGCCTCCATTTAATAAACGTCATTTTTTAAAAATAAATGTAATTTTGCATGTGAGGAAGAACAGCTTAGAGGCAGTGGCCCACCACTCTCAAGATGCTGCATTCACCCCACTTTGCTTCCCAAGAACTCCCCTGCCATCACCTCCTTCATGGGCTTGTTGGTAAGGATTAAAGTAACACTTGCAAAGCACAGCATCCTGTACAAAACAAAAGTATTATATTGACCTGATACAATAAATATATAACTGAAATTTACTTTTCTCTTAAAAGGGTTTTTCTTTAGTAGCTACACTGTCCCAGTTCACTGAATAATCACAACACTCAGTCATGTGGGTACATAGTAAGTGCTCAGACATTTTTGTTGAATAAATGAATGAGTAGATGAAGGAAGGAAAGAATCCTTGTACAGAATCACGTAGTCTCCTACCCTGGGCAGGTATTGGTGAGAGATGTGGAGGAGGCAATCTGCCCATCAGGGGCTATGATCATGCTGAACATGGTCTTCTTTGAGCCCTGACGATGGCTCAAAGACAGGCACGGTGGTCCCCAACCTCTGCACCCAGGCTGCTCTGGCTTGCCCTATGATAAAAGTCACTGCCCTCCCACTTAGCAGGTGCCATTAGAATGCTAATAATACGTGATTAGAAATGGTCTGAGACTCCCATTTCACTGACTCCAGGATGGCAGAGATCTGCCCTGAAGGAAGAGGAAAGACACAGAAAAAAGAAAGACACAAGGAACCGGGGCCCAGCTCAGGGTCTGAGGGGAGCCAGGGAGGCACAGGGCAGTACAGTCAGGGGTGAGGTTGGTGCTCTGCATCTTCAGGAGGACTTTTTGAAGCTAGGAAGAACCTGCTGGTCATATTACAGCCCTCACTCTCTTACTGGCATTTTAGAATCCAAGAAGCTCTGAAGAACCACAGGTGTTTGGTAACCTGGCCTGAATTTGCATGAGGCTTCCCTAATAGCTCATTTGGTAAAGGATCTGCCTGCAATGCAGGAGACCCCAGTTCAATTCCTGGGTTGGGAAGATCCTCTGGAGAAGGGATAGGCGACCCACTCCAATATGTTTGGGCTTCTCTGGTGGCTCAGCTGGTAAAGAATCTGCCTGCAATGTGGGAGACCTGGGTTCGATCCCTGGGTTGGAAAGATCCCCTGGAGAAGGGAAAGGCTATCCACTCCAATATTCTGGCCTAGAGAAATCCATGGACTGTATAGTCTGGTCCATGGGCTCTTAAAGAGTTGGACACAACTGAGCAACTTTCACTTTACAGAGTCTTGATAGAACCCACTGTTCATGGATATTCATGTTTCGCTGCACAACTATTGTGTTTGATCATGGGTGCTGTTTCAGACCCCAGTGAGGTATTAATTAATACATGGATGTTCACCTTTGTTTGCCCTCTAAAATCCAAAAAAAGTACGGACTTCTGAAACAAATGCAGCTTCTAGGGTTTTGGATAAGAGGTTGGGAATCTACTCAGTGGCTCTCCTTCTTTAATCGCTTGTCATTCATTCACTTAACCTATTCATTCTTACGTTCAGCACATCTTCACTGTCTTTACCATGTATGTCTATCCCTTTGCTGCTGGAGACAGAGGCCCTGGCCATCCACTCACTCAAGTGCACACTGAACCAGCTGGGGGTAAGCCCCTGAGACAGGCCCTGAGGGGTTCATCTCTCACTTCTCCCTGTTGTTGAACTTGCCCCACAGAGCTATGGTTCTTTTTCCATCTGGCCTCCACTCCAGGCCAGGGTTCTTATGCCCCCAGCACTGAATCTTCTGCTTTGCTCACTAGAGCGTGGCATGTACTTGGATTTCAGCAAATCAAGTGCCCACAAGGATCCTTGCATAGGAACAGAGAAGGCCCAGGCTCTGCTCTACTGTGAGGTTCATGCACAGCTGGGAAAGCAGGTGACCCAGAATGAGGCCTAGAGGAATCACAGACTAGCAGGGCAGGGAGGACCAGCCACGGTCACTTGGACACTGATTGCTAAGGCTCACTCCACTCCACACGAGGCCAGTTACAAAATGCTCTGCTATTCAGTAGAAGGAAACCCACCTTCCTGGCATTCTCCCCATGAATCTTAGGAGTACTGAGAGAAGCAATTTGTTCCAATAGGTGGGTGAAGGAGAGAAACCAAGGAAGGCTTTCAGGAGGAGGTAATAATGGAGCATTTTCAAGACAGGGTTTTGAGAAGCCTAACATGTTTGTGTAATGGTGGTCCTGAGTGTGTGCTCATGTGCCGATATGTGCTGAGTAGACAGAGCATTCTAAGGGAAGCACTTGGGGACAACCACGAATCCTGGTCATGGAGGATGAGAGTGATGTGGACCCCACTTCGGTGAAGGACTTGCTTCCCAGCTGCTAGCACTGCCGCTGGAACTGTCAGCCCTTTCAGGGCTCGCCTCAGCTGCAAAGTCACCTCACTCAAGGTCCTGCCCTTCTAGCAGCACTCACATTCAATGATGGATCAAGACAGGTGTATAAAGCACCAGGCAGTTATTTCAGATCCAAGCTTCCCCATGGAAAGGCTTTAACCTGCATCTCCTCTGCCGATGCTTCCTCCCCCACTCCTTTCCCAAAGGTTGATCCCAAGGGCTTCCTTCATAAACATGGGGCACACAAAACTGTCTCAGAGTCTGCTTCCTGGTGACCTCAACCTGTGACACTGAGGGGCTCAAAAGAGGGTGCATGAGAGGACTGTCAGAACCTAAGGCTGCAGAGGTGGGCAAAAGGCACCCTGCCCTTCCAATGACAGGACCCACTCATAATGCCCACATCTCCAAGCAAGTTTGGGGTTCTTAGCACAGAGCCAACCAGCTCTCACAGGAATTCAAGGGGCCAGTCTCACCCTGTGTATTGGCACTGGCTGAGCACATGCTCTTTGCACACTTGTTATTTAACAGGATCTTCACAATGGCTTGGCTAGTAGGTTTTATAACTCCTTATTCTTAATAGATAAAAGAACCTGAACACCAGACATATTCAGTAAATCAAACAGCTAGAAAGTGGCAGAGCCTGGATTTAAATGCAAGTCTGATTCCAAATCTGTGTATTTCTCCAAAGGTGGCCCCCACCCCTCTGCAGAGAAAAAGAACCGTGGTCTCTAAGGTCCAAACCTGATCTAACAGTTTGTGTTCTCTAAATGGAGGGAGTGAAAACCTAGCTTTTTTCTGCTGGTTCCAAGAGTGCAGACTATGGCCAGGGTCAAGGCTGAGGCTGTGGCTGGTCAGGGCTCAGTGCCTGACTAAGGGCTGAGCCCAGGTATGTGGGGGAGTTCAGGTTCAGTCTGAGACCACAGGACAATGTTTGTGTCTGTAAAATTAACAAACCGTGACTTTACTGGAGCCATCCTTCCCTCTCATCCCAAACACCATCTTTTAAGCGTTAAAAAAAAGCAGAAAGGGGCGGGAGGGGACACCGAAGAGTAAGGAGACAGATTTGAAGGGGTTCCATTCAACCTTTTATCCATCATCAAAACCCTCCATCATTAGAATAGCTGTGCCCGTCTGTCCCATAACATTTACGGACAATCATAAAAGGGAGGGTAATGACTGCAATTACAACTGAAGGGTTGGCTTAATGAATATTAAACAGCTTTGAACATCAAAGTATTGACTGAAGTGGAAACCTAATCTCTCTCCTCGCAGCCCCTTCCGCCCTGCGAAAGGGCAAGGCAGATGGCCTGGCCTTCTGCGGGGCTGTCAGGAACAATTTGCGAGAGTCACCAAGTGGCACTTTGAACAAGGATTTCTACCTCAAGGCCGGCCCAAGAAATAAAGGAATCTGCCATGATCTTCTCGGGCGGCAGTCAAGCAGCGGGGGAGGAGTGGGTCCATCTCACGGAGGAAACCTGGAGCCCGGGAAGCAGACAGGATGCCCCTCCCAACAGAGGCCACTCAGGTCGGAGCAGAGGGGCTCAGCAGCAGGAGGGGGGTGCTGTGCGGCTGGCCTGCCTCCTCTCACCTCCCCCTGCCCGCCTGGGCCTCTTTCTGGCTCCATCTGCCCACAGGTCCTCTGCTTCCAGGCAGGGTTGACACAGAACCACCCCCACCTCCTGCCTTCACTCAACCGTTCAGGCAATTAGGGAGCTGAACAAGACGGCCCCTGAGCTGAAAGGAGCTCATAGTCTAATGGTGGATCCAGAGATGATTGCTGCTGTTTAGTCGCTAAGTTGTGTCTGACTGACTCTGCGACCTCATGGATATGTAGCCTGCCTGGCTCCTCTGTCCATGGAATTCCCCAGGCGAGAATACTGGAGTGGGTTGCCATTTCCTTCTCCGGGGGATCTTCCCAACTCCTGCTTGGCCGGTAGATTCTTTACCGCTGAGCCAGCAGGGAAGCCCGGATACAGAGACACAAACAGGTAATTCTGATGCAGAGGGGGAGCAGTGGGGGCTGATTCATGGAGAAGCACAATCAGGCCAGGGAATGACCACAGTTAAGGCAGGTCTGGGTCCTCAAAGCATCCAAGGGTGAGTTAAGGAGAATGACATGGCAGCAGACAAGTGCCAAAATCCAGGAGACGGGCAGTTGGGGCTCTTCAACGAATCAGGGAAGGCTACTTAGAGGAGGTGATGTTGGAGCTGAGTGAGATAGAGGGAGAAACTTTTTTGTGGGGCAAGGAGGCATAGGGCAGCCCAGGAACAGACACTTTCCCATGCTGTGTCCTCCTCCTGATCACTTCCACCCACTCCCATTCCCCCAGCACACAGCGCACTTGACCGGCTCCCCAGGGCTGCTCTGTTCCCTGTGGCTCATGAATTGTCATGAACTTTGACCAACTTTCCCACAAGCTGCATCTTCTGGTGCTGGCCCTGCCCAGCCTCCGCCGAGAGCTTTCTGGCAGGGTGCTGTGAGGGACAGGTGCTGTGTTTGCTGCTTGCCCACAAACCCTGGCGATCTCAGAGCCCTGACATCTCTGAGGAAGCATCTGATCCTTCTCCAGAGGCCAGGCTCCTAGGCATATGCCTTTCTTGTAAACCAGAGACAAAGGGCACAGAGCAAAACTTCATGCAAGGCTGTGGAATGTAGGAGCAACCTCTGTGCTCCAGCACATGGAGGTCCAGGGAAGAACTGACTCTTTCCCTCCCCTAGGAAGGAGCCCAGAGTCCTTCACAGATCACTCAAGGCTCCTTGCAGTCTGACCCCAGTGACCTTGTGGGCTCTTCTCTGGGGATCTGCGCTACTCTACACTCTAGTGCCAGTGCTGGACAATCCAGCTTCCTCTAATGATAGAAATTCTTTAATCCATCAGCACTACTAGCCACACCTGGCTGCTGAGCACTTGAAAGGTAGCTGGTGCGACTTGAAGATTGAATTTTAATTTTGTTTAATTTTAATGAATTTAAATGGCCACATGCTGCTAGTGGCTACTCTACTGAAAAGCACCACCCTAGCCACAAATCGGAGAAGGCAATGGCACCCCACTCCAGTACTCCTGCCTGGAAAATCCCAAGGACGGAGGAGCCTGGTGGGCTGCAGTCCACGGGATCGTGAAGCGACTTTACTATCTGAGCGACTTCACTTTCACTTTTCACTTTCATGCACTGGAGAAGGAAATGGCAACCCACTCCAGTGTTCTTGCCTGGAGAATCCCAGGGACGGGGGAGCCTGGTGGGCTGCCATCTCTGGGGTCGCACAGAATTGGACACGACTGAAGCGACTTAGCAGCAGCCACAAATACATCATGGTCTCTCAGATTTTTTTCTGTGCCTCTGGGTCTTGGCATACATCATTCATTCTGCCTAAAATGTCAATTCCCTCTTCTCTGTCTGGTTTCACATTGCAGCTCAAGACTGCTTTCTTGGAGAAGCCTCCCCAGGCTGAGTGAGGTGACCCTTCCATTCCCCACAGCCCCTGGGCTTCCTCTGGTCATAGCACACACATACCCATCTCCTCTGTGTGTAGCATTTGTCCATTTCAGCTTCCAGCCTTGTGATGTCTGTGAAAGGGTGCCCTCTGACAGTGTGCAACAAATTTCTTGCAGGCTCTGCACTCCTAAACCTGGGGGCTTCTGCACCCCTACACCTGCAGAGTTCTGCACACCCCTATACCTGGGGACTTCTGCACACCTACACCTGGGGGATTCTAAACCCTTACACTTGGGGACTTTTGCACCCCTACACCTGCAGGGTTCTGCACACCCCTACACCTGGAGGGTTCTGCACCCCTATACCTGCAGGGTTCTGCACCCCTACACCTGGAGGGTTCTGCACACCCTTACACCTGGAGGATTCTGCACCCCTACACCTGGAGGATTCTGCACCCTCACACCTGCAGGGTTCTGCACCTCTACACCTGGAGGGTTCTGCACCCTCACACCTGCAGGGTTCTGCACCCCTACACCTGGAGGGTTCTGCACCCCTACACCTGCAGGGTTCTGTACCCCTACACCTGGATGGTTCTGCACACCCCTGTGCCCTGCCTTCTGCAAAGACCTGGCTGTGCCTTTCCTCCTCCCCAGCTGATTCCCCAGGGTTTTGATGACTAGCTGTGAAGTGCTGGGCAAGAACAAGGTCTGGGAATCATTTCTCAGGGAAGATATGAAAAATGAGGAGATTCCTTTGGAAGAAGAAGCTGCATCTGCTCAGGTGTACCCCCAGTGCCCAGCACAGAAGCAGGCACAGTGAGGGAGTGAGAATTTGGTGAGGAGGGAGTGGAGGGGGTGCTGGGAGCTGCCTGGGGTACAGGTTATACTGGAGAGCCCAGGAAAATCAATAGAAAGCCAAGCTCCACCTGCAGGAGGTTTCTGGGGCTTCCTGGTTGGGGCAGTTGAGTCTGGTGGGGGGTGGGGCTCTGAGGCAGGTGGAGTGAGCTCCCTCCCCTAATTCCCCAAGGGTAGCACATGCCTCCCATTACCATAAATGAGAATGGCTGCTAAATCCTGCATTAGGCTAAAAACTTAACACCCAGTAAATATTTATTAGTCACATGGACCCCTGATTAACCCCTGCTGCACCAGAGGCTGCAGCAGGCCAGGCTGCAGGTCGCCCACTTCCTGGGGCTGTTCTCCCTCCCCCACACTCACTGCGCACACTCTCTGGGCCAGGCCCGCCACAACGAACCCATGACTCAGAGCTCCCTCAAGGAGCTCACTCTGGGAAAGGAAGGAGATGAGTTCAATCCCCCCAAACCTAACTTAAGCATAAAACAGCATGAGACACACAGAAGAAGCTACAATAGGGCACTGAAGGGGGTGGGGGGTCGGGGGGAGGATACTGGCCATGGAGAAATGAGAGAAGGCTTCCTGGAGGAGGAGGGATCTGAGTGTAACCTAGAAGGATGGGGTGAAAGGATATGGTAATGGGTCAGAGTCAGGGAGGCCACTGAAAGAGATGGGAATAGGGTGACTCAAGGCTGGGATGGGGGCAGTGGAACATGGGGGCAGGAGGAAACAAGGGTGCAGTGCTTGGCAGAGTGCAGGTCTGGGGACACAGGCTTCATTCTGTAGGCGAAGACATCATTAGGTTGAGTTCGTTCCCATTCAGGGCAAACTCACGGGGCAAATTCCCACCCCCCGCAGGAAGCCTTGTTACTGTGGTCACAGCAGTGGAGCAGGAAACTCCAGCTGCACAAAGTTCCCCAACCAAGTGCCTAGGATGCGTCCTCACTTCTTCCTTCTCCAGGTCAGCCTGGCACAGGGTGGAGGGTCCCAGAGCCATGTCGGTCCACTCACACCCTTGTGGACGATTCTCTTCCAACATGCATCCCTGTCCTTCCCTCCAACAAAATGCTCCGGTCCATATCCCCATCACACCTGCCTCCTGCCGGAACCCTACCATTAGTGCCAATCTTCCACTTGAGCAAGCACTGCCCTCCATATATTATATACTCTGCTTTCAAAATATAATTTCCTCCCTCCTCCCTCCCAACAGAGCTAACTCTTTAACTCTGCAAATCACATAAATTAAATTCAGTAAGCCTCCCTCCAGATTAATCAGATTTGACTCAATTTAATTCAACAGAAACCAGTCAACACACTGAGGCTGGAGCCTGGGGCTGCAAAAACATAAGGGGACCAGGGGCTAAGCCTGTCCTCGAGCAGCTCACAGTCAGTGGGGAAGAGAGGGCGTGGGGCTCAAAGAACCAAGGATGGGGGGTGAAATCGCGAGAACCAGATGAAGATCATGGGATAAGCAGCTCACAGTCAGTGGGGAAGAGAGGGCATGGGGCTCAAAGAACCATGGATGGGGGGTGAAATCGCGAGAACCAGATGAAGATCATGGGATAAGGGAGCTTAAAAGATCAAATTAAGTGAGACAAGCCACGTTGAAGTACCCAGCTCATGCCTGGAGAGTGTGAGGCTCTACGTAAATGGTTGCTAAGTTTAACATTTTCTTTCTTTTTTGTCCACACAGCATGCAGGATCTTAGCTGTCAGACCAGAGATTGAACCCCTGTCCCCTGCAGTGGAAGCTTGGAGTCTTAACCATTGAACTGCCAGGGAAGTTTCCGGTTGCTGTGTTGAAACTGTACTCTTTGATTTCTCAAAGGGTCCAACTCTTGGGGGAATATGGTGGGAGAAGCAATGAGAACCAGCTTCCCAGAGGAGCAGGCCTGGCCAAGTAGCAGCTGGGCATGAAAAGCGGCACTAGCCCCACAAACCGGAAGATGTCTGAAGATCCCCCCAGCTCAGCCTCCCTCTTCGAGCCTGTTCCTGGTCAGAGTTTCCTGGGGAGTAAGTGCCATCACCTCCCCATTCCCGGCAGAAATGAATCAGTGCCCTGCATCTACATGGTTCCCCGGGCCTCCCGTGGCTCTCTCTGCTGTGTGTGTGTGTGTGTGTGTGTGTGAGAGAGAGAGAGAGAGAGAGAGAGAGAGAGAGAGAGAGAGAAAGCATCAGACAGTCACACTGGGAGGCATACCTCACATGTCTTCAACACTGAGCCATTTTTAGGGGTTAACAGCAGGTGTAAGGAAAAGCTTTAATTCTGAGGATGGCTTCCCTACTGGGAGGTCCAATCCTACCTGGAATTCTGCCAGCCCCAACCCCTGCACCTGCCATTCTTAGACCCAGGCACTCCCAGTTACTCCTGGGCCTAGAGGTCATCACAGCACTACCACCATCTCTCAATTTTCTATCACCAGGAGAAAGTTAACAAGGGCTCAGAAAGTGGCTTGGACTTGCCTGAGGTCATACCAGGGATGGCGGCAGAGCCAGGATCAGAAACCAGGTGTCCTGACTCCCAGCTCTGAGTACTCCTTCCCCTCAAGGGCCCACCTACGGCACTAAGACCCCCATGAAGGAAACATCTGAGTGGAGTTCGGTTGCCATGGACCAGGCCCTGGACTCACTGCTTTGCATCAAAGAAGATTGTGACTCAGTTCATCTCGAAAATGACCCTAGGAGGTGGATACTGTATCAGTATCTCCCTCATCTCACAGAGGAGGAACCTCAGGCTCAGCAAGGTGAAGGAACTTGGTAAGGTCAACAGCAAGTACGTGGTGGGTGGTGGAGCTGGACCTAGCATGGGCCACCTAGCCCAAGCTCCATGTCCTTGGTCATGGTGTGCTAACACCTTTCTTTTTATAAAACAATATTTTTACTTATTTATTTGGCTGCATCAGGTCTTACTGCAGCATATGGGATCTTTGTTGCTTCATGTGAGATCTTTTGTTGTGGCCCATACACTCTCTAGTTGGGATGTGTGGGCTCAGTTACGCCACAGCATATGGGATCTTAGCTCCCCAATCAGGGATCGAACCTGTGTCTCCTGCTTTGCAAGGTGAATTCTTAACCACTAGACCACCAGGGCAGAGACGGCAATGGCAACCCACTCCAGTGTTCTTGCCTGGAGAATCCCAGGGATGGGGGAGCCTGGTGGGCTGCCGTCTATGGGGTCGCACGGAGTTGGACACGGCTGAAGCGACTTAGCAGCAGCAGCAGCAGCAGCAGCAGACCACCAGGGAAGTCCTTGCTAGTACCTCTCTGATCAAGGCCTTGTGCTGCCCTTCTCCTCCAGTTCTCAGCTCTATTGCCCCGTGATGGGGTCTGAGTGCGACAGGGCTCCATCCAACCTCCCTGTGGGGACAGGACCGATTCCCCAAGTCTGGACTCGCTTTGTTGCAACCCCACTTGGTAGCAGCCTGGCTGGGGGCTGTCAGCCAGCTGTCAACCACCCTGCAGGGAAAGCGGCATTTCTCCACAGCTGCTCTTGCAGTTCAAAGGAACAGGGGCCCAGAATCTTGGCGAGGATGGCCTGTATTATGACAGGTCCCAGAACCCTAAAAGCAAAAGACAGCTTAATAACGCAGCAAAGAAAACACGTCTCTTAGCCTGGCTCTCTCGGGCAGTCAGGAGCTTAGTAGGGGGGGTGGGGAGCTGCCAGTGCCAATCCCTTGCTCTGTCGGTCCCCCTCTGGCAACAGGCACGATCGCCCTAGAAACACAACACCTCGTGCCTGCCTCGTTTCAGCCCCTTCCACGGACAGTTAGGAACTGTCCCCTGGAACTGGCCTATGAATCTTGGGCATGCACAGGACAGGTAGCCCATGTGAGCACTGGCCGGCGCTGCTGTGGGGAGGAGATGGGCAGAGTCTGGCTCCAATAACACACAGGTTCCAGACACAAAAGTGGGGCTCTTCAGGCAGGAATACCATCACCTCCAGCAGCTGAGGCTGCCGTGGCAAACACGTTTTCGTGCTCATTGGAAACTCTTTCATGATGGGGAATTTGTTCATTAGTTGGCTGGGCTTCCCAGGTGGCTCCGTGGTAAAGAACCTGCCTGCCAAAGCAGAAGCCTCCGGTTTGATCCCTGGTCTGGGAAGATCCCCTGGAGAGGGAAAGGGCAATCCTTCCCAGTATTCTTGCTGGGAAATCCCATGAACAGAGGAGCCTGGCGACCTAGAGTCCATGGGGTTGCAAAGAGTCAGACATGACTTAGTAACTAAACAACAATGGGCTGGGCCACGAGCACAGCTTCCTACGAGGGAGTCTATGGTCCCTGGGTTCTGACTTCCAAGCTCTCCTCAGCCACTGAATAGAGGGGACATTTAACCAAGAACAGGTGGGCCCACTTCTCTTAGAGAAAATTCTCTGAGGATAGAAACATGTATGTAATTTCAAAAGTTATCTGTTGAGTGCCATTCCATTTGGTGCCATATGCTCACCAACCATCCTTCAGAGTCCCTGTTTCGCACCCACTTAACAGATGAGGAAACTGAGGCTCAGGCATGAATCAGGACCCTATGAATGAGGAGGGAAGGAATTTGAACCTGGTTCCTCTGACTCTGGGGCCATTGCACTATGTCAGGGTGGACAGTGGTTGGTTCCCCAGTGCACTCATGTTCGTTCTCCTTATCCATCTGAAGGGGGAAGATCACAGGCCCCAGAGGCCGTGAGAAAAGCAGAGGAAGGAGTCCTTATCACAGAAAGCAAGATAGTAGGAGAAAACTCACAATGTTTCATTTGAACTTGTTTGCCTTCTGTGCAATAACCGAATGAAAGAAATGAGCGGTGAGAGTCTTTCCAGCAATAAAGTTAAGTAATTGCAGGATTCACTGGAGACACACTGCCGGCTTAGAACTCAGCCGGTAAGCGAGGTCAGGTGAAAGGTAGCTGGGTGTGTGCAGGAAAAGGGAAGAGGGACTAGTTAGAGCTTCAGCCTCTTCTTTCACTTCAAATTTTCTTGATTTCTTTTCCTTTCTTACTAAAAAGTCACCTTGATAAGTGTTCTCCCCTAGGTGACTGTGGAAGCTTGGGAACAATCTAAATATGTCCTGTGGCCACTTTTTGACTGGAGTAGAAAGATGCTTTTGATATATGATGAACTGAATAAAGGAGGTTTCTGAACAGTATGCACAGTAATAATTCTGCTTTTATAGTTAAGTATTCATCTACATGCACATACATAGAGATGCAAATGGGCATGGGGAAAAGTCTGGAAGGATACTCATTAAATGTTAATAACAGATTGAAGGCAGGAGGAGAAGGGGACGACAGAGGATGAGATGGTTGGATGGCATCACAGACTCAATGGACATGAGTTTGAGCAAGCTCCGGGAGATGGTGATGGACAAAGAATCCTGGCAGGCAGCAGGCAGTACATGGGGTCGCAAAGAGTCAGGCACGACTGAGCGACTGAACTAAACAGCGGTTATCTCACTAGATGGTAGAATTTTATAATTTTTTGGTTTTGCCTTCTATAAAGATTACATATTCTCTAGTAACACATACTAATATCATTTTTTTAAGAGCAGAAAAACAAAAACCTTTGGAATCACATCACTGATTGTGTGAACTTAGGCAAGTCACAGTCCCATGGCCTCAGCCCCCTCGTCTTCAGTGGGGCTCATACCCCCACCTCCATGGTTGCCCCATCCTGACGGTCTGAGAAGCGCTCACAGCGTCCCGTCCAGCTCCTGTTCTCGGGCCCCACCTCCTATCTCTCTTCTGCTTCTGGTCTCTTCCTGCCTCGGCCCTGGTTTCCCGCTTCATGCAGTCTCCTCTCCTCCGAGCTGCTCTGGCCTTCACTCCAATTGCTGCCATCCTCCCTCTGAGACAGTCCCCATATTCTGGAACTCTGCCCCTTGCTGCCCTTTTCCATGCCTGCTCTGCAAGGAGGCCATCCCCTGGCCAGTTCCACCCTAAACTGCAGCTTCCAGACAGGAGGAGCAGACTCACTCTACAAGGTTGAGGACACAAGCAGAAGCTGGCAGAGAGGGGCTGGAAGTGTGGGAGGTCTTCCTGACCTCTCTGCCTCCTCAGCCCCATCTTCCAGTCCAGCCTCTTGAGGGGACAGTAGGTGGATCACTACTCTGGCTTTGCTCTAGCCATTTCTTCTGCTAAGCTAAGCTAAGCTAAGTCACTTCAGTCATGTCCGACTCTGCGACTCCACAGACGGCAGCCTACCAGGCTTCCCCGTCCCTGGGATTCTCCAGGCAAGAACACTGGAGTGTGTTGCCATTTCCTTCTCCAATGCATGAAAGTGAAAAGTGAAAGTGAAGTCGCTCAGTCGTGTCGGACTCTAGCGACCCCATGGACTGGAGCCTACCAGGCTCCTCCATCCACGGGATTTTCTAGGCAAAAGTACTGGAGTGGGGTGCCATTGCCTTCTTCTTCTTCTGCTAGGTATGCTCTAAATAATAATTAACATTATTAAATACTTACAGATACTTGCTATAATCCTCATGTTAATGTGTGAGGTGGGTACTCTTAACAGCCCCATTTTACAAATGAGGAAACTGAGGTTGACACAAGTGAGCACACATGCACTGTTTCCATCTCCGGGTCACTTTAGGATAGAAGGCGGCAATGTCTTATTTCCAGGTGGGAAAAAAGGCCGAAGAATCCTCTGGAATCACACAGGACAATACACCATCACTCCTCTATGACAAACATCCATTTGACAAACACCAGCCACACGTGGGCAAAGCCCTGGTCTTGGGTCCAACCTGGACCCTGCCTCAGAAAGAGATAAGGCGTTCTTGTGAGTGCCATGCGTCCCCAGCAAGGTCACATGCTCTCAGAGGGCAGGCCCTCACCTCCTCCATCCCTTGTCTCTCCTCCAGGACCAGCTGCCCCATGCGCAGCACCCAGTGCAAAATGAACACATAGGGCCCCTTATTAATAAACTCTTAAGAATTTCAAAACAGTGACAGCAAAGCCCTGAAACAAGCATGCAGGGTGGGGGTGGTCTCGTGCCTGTGAAGTGGGCCTGCCCCACTCTGTGCCAGCCCCGTGCCCAGCACAGAGTAGGCAGACAGCAAGCAAACCACCATAAAAATGAATGGAATCTGTGTGGCTCATGCCAATGCAGAGCATTCTGGCCTCCTCAAGGCAGCTGGGCTGGAGGTGGTTTGGATTTTCTTTTTCCCAGTTGCAGTCCTTTCCATCTCTTGGAGGAGGGGGCTGACGGAGGCACAGGGTTCAGGGGCTACAGTTCACATAGAAAACACACTTGCCTGGACGAGCGAGGGGACAGCAGGGAGCAAGAGGCATTTCTGAGCCATTCTCCTTGTTTCTCGCCACAAGATATAAACTAATCTAGTTAGTTAGAAAAACATGGTTTATTGCAATCTAAGTAATTTGTATTTCTTTTTCTACCACAAGATGTAAACTAATCTAGTTAGCTACAGCAAGTTGGTTTAACTGAATTCAGAGTAATTACACTGCAAAGTAAAGCGATGTGTGTGTTTTTTTGGTTTGCCCGGGCTTTTTTTTTTCCCCCTTGCCAGTATTCAAAGGTTGAGACATATATGCATTTATGATTAAATAAAACCCAGCCGTCTTTTGGTTTGCCGGGGCCTTGGCTTCTCTGGAGGGTCTCAGCCCCCATCACCACCACCTGGGATTTCCCGAAAATGTGCTGGAGGTGGCATGGAAAATCTAGTATGTGCTCTGGTGGAAAAACAATTTGTAACAACATTTCCTGGAGCAGTCCAGCTCCAACTCATTGGGAGGGTATTTACCAAATGCTAGGAGGGCTGAAGGGGCAGCTCAGGGCTGGGGAGAAGGGACACTGGGCTTCGTCCTGGTCACTTTGGGGAGGTAGGGGGGCTCCGAGGCAGCCTCTCTGTGTGCTGGGCCCTGAACTCCCTCTACCCAGGCCTGTCATGTCCTGGGGCTGGCCAGGGCACATTACCCGCTCCCTAACCATTACCGCCCCACCACAGGTCAGGGAGAGGATGGATGGTCATGGCCAGGAAATGACCAGCCTGAGGCCACAAAGCAGGAATGAGCTCAGGACAACCAGGCAGCATGGCTAACCCCAGAACCCCCTGCCTTTCTACAGGGCCAGGCGACTGATGCCCACTGGCACGCCCTCTGTGGCAGGTTGATGATCAATGCTCCCAGGGGCTGGGCAGCTTGACCCTGAGAAGTTCTTCCTTGCTTCTACTCTGCTTTTCCACCAGGCCCGGCTCTGGCTTCTGTGACCTGGTCTTTCCCTTCTGCTGCAGGACAGCCCTGCAGATATCTGGAGAAAGTGACCTCGTCCTCCTCAAGCCTCTCTTCCCGGGTCCGACTCCAGGTTCTTGCACTTCCAGTAGCTCCCCTGCTCCACGCCCACTGCCTCTTCTAGACAAAGACCCCCTCTCTCCTCACCACCCATGAGCACCGAGGAGCACACAGCCTTTTCTCCAAACTGCCCTGTGGGCTGGAAACAGGGTTTGGTCAGGCTAAGCCAGTAAGGTATCCAATGGTGATCCCATGGAAATAGGGACACTCTGAAGGGACAAATAGGAAAAGGAGTACGTCAAGGCTGTATATTGTCCCCCTGCTTATTTAACTTCTATGCAGAGTACATCATGAGAAACACTGGGCTGGAGGAAGCACAAGCTGGAATCAAGATTGCCGGGAGAAATATCAATAACCTCAGATATGCAGATGACACCACCCTTATGGCAGAAACTGAAGAAGAGCTGAAGAGCCTCTTGATGAAAGTGAAAGAGGAGAGTGAAAAAGTTGGCTTAAAGCTCAACATTCAGAAAATGAAGATCATGGCATCCGGTCGCATCACTTCATGGCAGATAGATGGGGAAACAGTGGAAACAGTGTCAGACTATTTTTCTGGGCTCCAAAATCACTGCAGATGGTGACTGCAGCCATGACATTAAAAGACACTTACTCCTTGGAAGGAAAGTTATGATCAACCTAGACAGCATATTAAAAAGCAGAGACATTCCTTTGTCAACAAAAGTCCGTCTAGTCAAGGCTATGGTTTTTCCAGTGGTCATGTATGGATCTGAGAGTTGGACTGTGAAGAAAGCTGAGCACCAAAGAATTGATGCTTTTGAACTGTGGTGTTGGAGAAGACTCTTGAGAGTCCCTTGGACTGCAAGGAGATCCAACCAGTCCATCCTAAAGGAGATCAGTCCTGGGTGTTCATTGGAAGGACTGATGTTGAAGCTGAAACTCCAATACTTTGGCCACTTGATGCGAAGAGCTGACTCACTGGAAAAGACCCTGATGCTGGGAAAGATTGAGGGCAGGAGGAGAAGGGGGCGACAGAGGATAAGATGGTTGGATGGCATCAACTCGATGGACATGGATTTGGGTGGACTCCGGCAGTTGGTGATGGACAGGGAGGCCTGGCATGCTGTGGTTCATGGGGTTGCAAAAAGTCGGACACGACTGAGCGACTGAGCTGAACTGAACTGAAGTGACACTGTTAAAGGTAGAGAGACGCCTGATAGGATCCCTTTGGTCTGGCAGATCCAGCTGGTGGCTGACCTGGCATTACCATGCCCATCATATTCAGACCAGGTGTCCCCCTTTCCCTCTGACCTTAACGGATGAATTTTTTTTCTTTTTTGCCACACCCTGCAGCATGTGGGATATTTGTTCTCAACTAGAGATCGAACCCGTGCCCTCTGCAGTGGGAATGTGCAGTCTTAACCACCGGACTGCCAGGGAAGTCTCGACAGGTGAAATTCTAAGTGGCTGCTTTTTTGTCCCTTGAGATCCCAGCGCAGACCCAGGTGGGAACACACAGGGTGGCCAGCACCCCATGGATGTGAGCTCCTATTAAAGCAAGAGACACACCGCAGAGTTACCACTTCCCTCTCCCTTTCCTCTCTCCCATCACGCTGCCCCACCGCCTGGCTTCAGGAGCAGAGTGGACATGTCCTTTCTGGTTGAAAACATCTGGAGAATAGCAGAACAGAAGTAAAGAAACTCAGGGGGAGAAGGAGACAGAGCCTCCTCTGTGCCTACACAGCCAAATGTTACCTTTTAATCATCATATCATCCTCGCTGCCATTTTACAGACGAGGACACTGAGGCATAGTCTATCAATCTGCTCAAGTTCAGCAAATGACTGAATGGCAAGGCCAGGCTGGAACCCAGCCCTCCCTCCCTGTCTATCCTGTGTCACCTCCACCACCCCACATGGCCTCCTGCCTCAGCAAAGTGCTAAAATTCCTGTTTCCAGGCTTCTAGACTCTGTATATTTCCAACGTTCCCAACAAACCCTACCTATGGCAGGACCTGGATAACTGAAAATGGGGGGAAGTCACTCACTTTTGGAAAAACTTTGGGACCTGGCAGGTGAAGCTGGGAGCCCCGACCCCAGGCTGTGTCCCTGAAGCCAGCCAGTGACCACAAAAGCCTTCCTTCACGGTCACCTTACCAAAGTGACTCCTGGCCCAGGCCTCTGAAGGCCAGAACTAGCCCCAAGGATGCAGGCATAAGGCCAACACCAGAGAATCAGGAAGGGGAGGGATCTGACCCGAGACGGCTCACAATCAGAGAGGTGTTTCTTAGGGCATTTCCTGCTCTCAGCTCTTCTCTCGGGTTCCCGTCCTGGTGACCCGGACAGACTCTGCTGGGCCAGCCGTGGGAGAGGAGCAGGCCTCCTCGCGGATGGCGAGGGTGCTGGGCGCTGTGTGATGGACGGTTGGAATTAATGAAGGAAGGGACTCGGAGCCAGCGTGCTTGCCCGGCGGCAGTCTTAGCAGCAGTGTGCAATTGGATAATTGAAATCAGGGGTGAGCACCGGTATGCAAGGCACCAGCTTCCAATACAAATATCAACGACCACTCCGGCACCCACCCACCCTCTCTCCCTCCACAGCCAAATCTTCCAGGGTGTCTGGCTCGGCCCCCACTGTGGAGAGAAGGAGTGTTGGCGTTGATGAGGAGGCTGAGTCAGCAGAACCTCAAAGTGGCCCTGCAGGGAGGATGGAGATGGAGTTACCCCTTCCATCAGGGGCCAGCGGGGAGCTGAGTCAGCTGGGAGTGTACCAAGCCCTCGGCTGGATGCTAGGGGGTCGGTGGTAAACAGACAGACGTGGCCCTCTCTGTACCATGCTGAGGGTACAGACCTGGTTAGATGTGGTCCCTGCCCCCCAGGGTCGTGGGGAGAACAGGCTCACGTGCAGCACCCCCAATACAGTCAGATAAACCACAGGGCAGGGGTGGCCAGAACAGGGGTGCCTGGGGCAGGCAGGGTCTGTGTGGCCGTGTACTCAGAGTCCTCGGAACATCCCCCGGTGCATAGCAGCTGCTCAGGAAGCACGTCTTGGGAGTGAAAGGAGTGAGATACAGGGAAAGGCTTCCAAGCTGAGGAGTATCGCACACAGACGTTGGGAGGTGCCAGAGACCGACTGACCTGTGCAGGAGACCAGGCCTCAGGGGGTCAGGCAAGGGTCAGAGGCTGTAGACTCTTCCTAAAGGCCCCAGAAAGTTGAAAATGCCTGCCTGAGTTCAGACAGTCCCTCAGGGATTGATTCAGAGCCAGAGGCACGGGGCGTCCTTTTAATAATCCCTGTGTTTTGTACTCCAGGCCCTGCACTGGGTCACTTGCACAAGCGCTCACACAAGCGGCTTCCCCCAGTCTCCTTCCACGACCCACTGAGAGACTCTTTACTGACCCATTTTACAGGTGAGTCAAATAAGACTCTAAAGGAAAAATTAGGTCCCTAGACCCACACAGCTTGGATTAAGCAATGATGAAGGCCAGGTGATTGGGACATCCACGCTTTCACTCCCTGGAGCAGAACTCCAGGTAAGGCAGGACAGAGGGAACAAGGGCCAGGCCTGCATTCATGCTCAGCTGTCTCCTCAGGGCCGGATTATCTGGACCCAGAACTCCCTGGCTCTGCTGGCTTGGGAGGGGGCGGTCCTGGGAGTCACAGCCTCCTGGGACAAGGGCATGAAGTGGCCGCTGCGCCCCGTGCCAGGCTCTGGGAGCCAAACACTCGGGGGAACCCTGCAGTGCCACCGCCCCTCCCCTGCTCCACATCGGTGACCCTGAGCTGCAGCACAGCCACAGCTGACAGGTCTCTGGGAGACACCTGTTTTTCATTGCAAGCCCCTTTGGCTCTCTGGCAACGATTGTGTTTGCTTTGGGGGTGGGGGGGCGGTCAGGGTGGGAGCGGAGAGTTTCTGCAGGTCTGCAAGGCCCTGGGGTTGCTGGGGAGGCCACAGCCGGCCCTGAGGAAAATGAACGTTGGGAGGGCGGCTGGTGCAGCACAGATCCTGGCCTCGCTCCTGCCCTCACCAGCAGAGGGGCTGCAGACAGTGGGGAGTGGCCGTGAGCAGTCACAGGCAGGGTGGGAGGGAGACGAGACTGTGGAGGCCAGGCCCGTACAGCAGCCTCTCCTGACTCCCCGTCTCCCCTCAGAGTTATCTATTTGTCCACTCATTCAACATGGGAACATCCACTGAGCTGCCACAAGGACCCACTACTGTTCGGAGGTCTCAGTCACAGGCCCCTGGCCTCAAGGGGCTCACAGTCTGTCTGGCTGGGGGGACAGCTGAGCAAGCAGACTAGACATGTGATGAGTGCTGTGAAAAGGGCAGCAGCTCAGGGAGCTGGGAGAGGCATGCAGGGCGGAGGGGCTCAGGAACAAGGTCAGTCAAGGAGGACTTTCAGGAGGAGGGGGCACTGTACAGCCTCTGCAAAATGACGTCTCAAACAGGGTGAGAAGCAACGGCTGAGGGAATGGATGTGGAAGAAAACTGCATTCATGGCAACAAATTCCATACGGCTGGAGAAGAGCCAGGACTCAGGGCTGGAAGGAGAAAGGGGCAGGCTGGGGGGCTTTTTATCCCCTCCTTTAATGCCCTCACATTTGTCCCCTTCTCTCCCCCTAGTCAAACCCACTTCCCTTTCTTCTTTGCCCTCCTTTCCATTCTCTCTTTTCAATCCTCTCCTCTCCCCAGCCCAGTGGTGATAACGAGTCACATCTTAAGAGCACCCTCTGTGTCTCAGGTGCTGGCTACAGCTCTTGACACAGTTTAATGTTTGCATTAAAACTTTTACAGATGATGACACAGGCTGTAAGAGGCTAAGTCACTCGATCAAGATCACCCCAGAGCTTCTGCAGAGCAGAATCAGGATCACAGTCAGAAGCCCCAGCTTTGGTGTCACAGACTGAGTCCAGTCCCCAAAGGGCCAACCCCAAGACTCCCCTGGACGACTGTGGACCAAGATGCTGAGAAGAAACAGTTCCACAGGCCCTGGATCTGATCCCGTGATGAGCACACCGGCCACACAGGAGGTGATCCAGGGCCAAAGCTCCCTAAGTGCGGTCCTAGTAAGGAGCGGCGGCCCTGAAATGCTGCCTGGTTAGGGGGAGGCAGCCTGGGAGAAGCAGGCTGGGGTCTGAGCCTTCATGTAGGATCTCTAAGGAGGGCCTGGGGGAGGTCAGGAAGGGCTTCCGGGAGGCAGGGGCATGGATGCTGGACTCCAGAGGGCACACATGGTGAGCCGGAGATGCTGAATGCCTACATCCAAGATGCCCCTCTGGGCCTATCTTTCCTGCCACAATCAGGATCCTTTCCCTCCCGTTGGAGAGTGGGAAGTTGTACAGCAAGGAGAGAAGCCATTGCCTCAGGGCTCATGAAATATTCTTCCCAAGCTCCAATGACTGAAAAACCAGTGTTACCGCTTCCCTCTGGCCTTTCCTGGGCAAATCCTCCTGAATTCCTGTTATGATCTATGACACGTGTGTTGGCATGTAGCGTGTGCTACGGGGAAGAACTTTAGGGTCAGGATGAGCAGGTTTGGTTTTGCTTATTTGTGATAAGTAGCTTTCCCACTACCGCCTATTAACATGCATTGTCCTGTCTTGTTCTCACGATAGTTATCCCCATTCAGTTGAGTCAGAATAAGATAATTTAGCAGTCTGAGGTGCTGTTTGGATGCAGAAAAAAGAAAACCTCCTACTTAACTCAGCTTTCAAGTTCAAGTTAGAATGTCACCTTCTCTCTAGAGCCTTCTAGGGACTTTAGACCCAGGCTCAATCACCCTGTATAGAAAGCACAGGGCCAGGTGTCTCCCAGTGGCTGGGCTGTGAAAGCTTTCTTTATCTGGACCCTGAGCACCTTTCAGGCAATGTAACACACAGGAAAGGCTCGACAATTATGCAGCAAGTGCATCTTAAGACATTAGGCACCGTATTTTGAGTACCTACAGTGAGTCAGAATGGACATACAAATACCTTCACCAATCCCGCAAGTTAGATGCTATTACATTTTACAGAGAAGGAAAGGGGCTCAGAGGAACCCATCCGAGGTCACGTGATAAGTAAGTCCAGAAGAATTTGAATCCAGGTCTATCTGATGCCAAGCACAGTGGCCCAGTGGCCTTGACTGCCATCCTCCTGCATGCTACTGCTGCTGCTAAGTCGCTTCAGTCGTGTCCGACTCTGTGTGACCTCACAGACGTCAGCCCACCAGGCTCTCCGGCCCCTGGGATTCTCCAGGGAAGAACACTGGAGTGGGTTGCCATTTCCTTCTTCAATCCTCCTGCATGAGGACACTGCTATTGATTCTACTAATCCCCCTCTCTCTCCTCCTTCCTTTCCAGTAGTAGAGGAGGCTATGTGGAAGTATGTGCCCCAGGTAATCAGCTGGATGACAGGACATAATATCCAAGATGGGGCTGGAGAAAGAGAGGATTCAGCTCTTTACACTCAACCAGACTCACCACCTCCTGCATCCCCACAGCCCGGGGAGAACCAGTGACCATGGCCACAGGGTTGGGGCCAAAGGCAAGCAGATCCAGGAGCTCAAGTTCCATGTACTCAGGCTGCCTGGGACAGAGGGATTTGGGCAGCTCAAGATCTAAGTGGCTCCTCAGCAGGAGCTAAGGGACAGTCCTCCCTTCTCTCTCATCAACAGTTCTCCTGCTCATCCTCATGGGCCACTTGGAGGCTCTCCACGGGGGGGTCTCCTTGAAGCCCACTTTCCCTGAGTCAGTTGCTCCCTCTGGGCTGCCCACTGTCTAAAACAATCATTTTGTGTTTGGTTACAGTTTTAGTATCAGTTTGATTATCAGTCTCTCCTTTGAGCACACGCTTAAATGCTCTGTGTTTGCTGGTTAAGGAATGAATGGGTCAGTAAGTGAATAAGTGGGCCGGTGAGTAAGTGGATGAGTAAATGATTACATGAACAAGTGAAAAATAAAGTAAATAAGAGATGAATGAGAGATGAAAGGGGGATGAGGAGTAAGCGGCTGGCTGGGTAGTGAGTGAATAGCCTGTGCTTAGCCTTACTGAGCGACTTCACTTTCACTTTTCACTTTCATGCACTAGAGAAGGAAATGGCAACCCACTCCAGTGTTCTTGCCTGGAGAATCCCAGGGATGGGGGAGCCTGGTGGGCTGCCGTCTATGGGGTCGCACAGAGTCGGACACGACTGAAGCGACTTAGCAGCAGCAGCAGCCTTACCCATGGTAAGCTCTCCAAGGTGATGAGAAAATCTCTCCATCGTAAGGAATCTATGTCAAGCCACACAGTAACGTCTTTCCTGAGGCTGTCTGAGGCTGCAGTCCTGTCCACGGGAGGCAGTGAGAGGGAGAGGTGTGTTCTAAAGACCCTTCCAGGGCAACTGGGGAAAGGAGCTCGAATGCTTGTCAGGGTCTGGTCTTCCCTGTCAGGTGACCTGGGGGAAATCAGTGCCTGTCTCTGGGTTTCAGACTCCCCACCTGTAAGATGAGAAGACTGGACTAGATGGTTCCTAAGGGCCTGTGCACATGGGAAAAACCCTAGGGAGGATGTCACCCACATCTTGATGTCAGCCCCTGTGCCCAAGCCATGTCACTGGTCCAATCGGCTCGTATAATCTGTCCTTCCAACATAGCATATTTAATGCACAGCCTGTGTTACCATGTACAACTGACTCAACAATTGGGGGAGCTCAGAAGGTGGGATATCAAGGAGGGCCTCCTGGAGGAGGGGATGCCAGTGCTGGGCCAGGAAGATTGGGAGGAGTTAAATGGGTGGAGAGGTGTTGCAAAGGCTCTTAGGTATGGAGCACAAGCAATGCCTGAGGTCAAGGGAGACAGAAAGGGAGCTAAGAACAGACAAGACTCAGCCTCCTGAACAGCCCTTTCACAGAAAACTCAAGTACCTTTGAGACCCTGGTCTGCAACTTCCAGTTGTGTGTGTGTGTTAGTCGCCTCAGTCATGTTTGACTCTTGGAGACCTTATGGACTGTAGCCCACCGGGTTCCTCTGTTCATAGGATTCCCCAGGCAAGAATACTGGAGTGGATTGCCATTTCCTTCTCCAGGAGATCTTCCCAACCCAGGGATCAAACTCAGGTCTCCTAAATTGCAGGTGGGTTCTTTACCATCTAGGCCACCAGGGAAGCCCTAAGTTGTGTGTGGGACTTTGGTATTTTTATAGCAAAATGGGAATAATCATGATGCCAAATGTAAGGGTTTTCCTGAGGACTGGGTGAGGTTACGTGGACCTAGTAGCAGGCACAGTAAGAGCTCAGCTTCCCTGGAAGGCAGGGAAGGCAGTGTCACCACCTCTCTTGCACAGTGAGGGCAGTGAGATTCAGAGGGGAGGCAGTATCCCCAGGGTCACACAACTACCCTAGGTCTCTGGATTTCCTGCCTTCAGACCTAATCCCCAGAAAACACAAAGGTCAAGGTGCCATAGGTTTAAGACCCTAGCCTTCCCTGTCAAAATGATGCATGACCTAGACCTTATGACTCTGAGTCGGAGCATTTTCCTCCCCAAAGAGATCTGCCCATTCAAGGTGGCCCTGGGGGAAGCAAGGTACTTCTCTTAGGAGGCTGCCACCCACCTGCTGGGGGAGCTGTGGCCTCTTCGGAAGCCACTCTGGAATCAGGAAAGCATCCTCAGGATGGCTCTGAAGAGGGGTTTGGGCCTGAGTCTGGTGTCTGGAAGTAGCCGAGACTCTTGTAGTCAAAAGCTTAGAGAGAAATAGAACTCAGTCACACTGTGACCTGTGCGGAGTTCCCAGCAGCTCCCTTGTCCTGGGCTGTCATTCCCTGGGGAACAGGACCCTGTATTCTACAGTGCTCAGCACAGAGCTGTGCCTAATGGGCTTCGGGAATGAAAGAATTAATGAACAAATGACACAGGGGGAGGTCTGAGGGGGCTTGAGAGACACCACGAGGTCTACCTCTCTTATACGGATGGCCCAGGAAGGAGAAGGGGCTTCCCTTAGGGTCACAGAGTCAGTGCTGTATTCAGAACCCCAATCCACCCTCCCAGACTCCAAGTGCAGTGCTTCTCCCACCGTCCAACCTGCGCTGACCATGGACACTCCTGGTTTTATTTCAGAAATCTAGTGATGCTGCTGAGGTCTGCATCCCCAGCACCGCACGTGGCCGGCCACATACTTGCTGAGTGCTTATTGAACTGGACCTCAGCATATTATCTGTGCTCGGAGCTTGTGAAACCCCTCCGTATCTCCCATCTCTGGACTCCCCAAGCATGAAAGATCAGCCAGGACCAATAGCTGGGTCAGTCTGACCTATGACGGACTTCAAGAAGTGGAGGCATTTCCAGGCTGCAGACGATGACCTCTAAAGATACGAAAACACAAGCTTCCTCTGCCTCCAGGGCTGGCGGTCCAGGAAGACAAACCCATGGGAGGGCTGGCAGGCCAAGAAGAAGCTTGCTAATCCCTTCCTGGACTCCTCTCAGCACACGCCAGCCTGACAGCACAGCGTTCATCACAAGAGAGAAAACACAGAGTCACTGTCTTCCTCCTGGTGTCCCAGATGGAGTCTGTGTGATGGGGGCTTTCTCCCCACTCACCCACACGGTGCTGTGTCCACTCCATTTTAAAGCTGATTGGATGTTACGTGTTGGCTATATCCCCTTGATGTTAAAGCTGATTGGATGATGTAAGCGGGACGGTGCAAAGATGCTTCTGACAACCTGACAGTGTGGCAGTCAGTGAAGCCGACCATCTCTGACACCTTCCCTGGCTCCATGACCTTCATCTGCAAAGCGCCGACTTTGTACAAGGGAGTGTGCTGGAAATACTGACTCAATGCCAGGAGATGCTGGCTGTCACCTCAAATATCCCCCAAATCTATTATAATAAAGATATCATATCTATAGTGGGCTTTCCTGGTGGCTCAGCTGGTAAAGAATCTGCCTGCAATGCAGGAGACCCCAGTTCGATCCCTGGGCCGGGTAGATCCCCCTCTGGAGATGGGCCTGGCAACCCACTCCAGTATTCTTGCCTGGAGAATCCACGTGGACAGAGGAGTCTGATGGGCTACAGTCCATGGGGTTGTAGGGGGTCAGACATGACTGAGCATGCAACATACCCTATACAAACAATATTTCTAATCCACACCTCAATTAGAAAAGTATGGCCTGGGATTCCCAGTTGACAGTGAGGAAACATGTTCAGAGAGGCAAGGTAAGCTGCCAATGGCCACACAGCTAATAGGGCTGGGTTCAGATCCAGGGCAAAATCACGCCTTATCTGCTGTCTATAGTGCAGCCACCAGCTCTCCATTTAGCCGGTAGGGTTGTTGGCATCTCCACTCTCTTCTAGCTCCCTGGATAGACAGCAGTGTGAACTGACCACAGGGCAGGGGCTGGAGGGTCACTAGCCCAATGCTGGGCACAGAGCAGCTGCTCGCTGTCTGTCTGGAGGATGACAGAATCAAGGGGTCCTGAGCAGGACTCCACCAGAGGCCAAGACTGGGACTGAGTGGGTGGCCAGGGTCAGGGCCTGCTCTGGAGCCAGATGGGGATTGCTTAGTCTATGGCAGAGGCCACAGCTTAATCCCAGGGTTAGGGCTGAAGCCTGTGGTCAAGAACTTGGAATGGACAAGACGGATCACAAATGGAACCTAAGCCTGGGCTTTATTAGCACCAGGGAGAACTCAGCTGCATGGAGGAGAGCCAGCTAGAAGTGAGACAGAGGTGGAGCACAACAGGCCTGGGCTGCAGAGCTTCGAAGGTGCTGGTCCACAAGCTCGGGCAGATCGCTGGTCCCTGATCCTCAGTTGCCCTTTCATAAAATGGGGATCCGGGCATGCATCTTTGATCACTCCCTGCCCTTCCCAGATCTACAAAAACATGACGTTCTGTGGATTTGACCTCCTAAATGTTCCTCAAATCTATCCTCTTCTGTCCATCTGCACAGTGCTTCTTTGGCTCAAGTCCCTACGGTCTCCCTGCTGGGAGTCTAGAGGCATTTCCCAGGGTCTCCCTGTGTCCACTCTGACCCCCCTCCAGTCTGTTCCCTGCAGTCTAGTGACGGTCACTTTTTCAAAAGGACCAATCTGCTCATGTGACTCCTTTGCTTCAAACATTTCAGGGGCTCCCTCGTGCCCTTCAGCTGAAGGTAGAGATCCTGGAAGGGCCTAGAAAGCTCAAGGATCAGTCTCTGCCTTCCTCTGCAGCCTCAAACAGGACCTCCCTCCCTTGTACAACCTGTGCTCACTGACAGCTTCTCTCTGAGTTTCAAATGCTCCAAACCCTTTCATACCTCACCGGCTTCATACACGTGGCTCCTTGGCCTGATACCTTCTCCTCCACCATGGTCCCCGCCCATCCTTCAGGTCTCAGCTTGGACCTTGAAGTCCCCTCCTCAGAGAAGGCCCCTCCAATCCTGACCCTGGGCCGGGTCCTATGCCAACTGTCCCCATATGCTCTGTCTTACTTCCTTATGTGATTCACCACCTGGAAACACAATGATATATTTGGGTAGCTATTCATTCAATGTCTGTATTCACCACTGAATTCTCAGGAGGGAAAGGATTACAGGTGACTTGTTAGACTAACCTAGGGCCTCCTGCAAAGTCAAAATTCAATGCAGCATGTTTGGAGGATGAAACAATGAATCCTGGCCATTCTGACTATTCCTCAAGGCTGCCAGAGAATCATGTTGACAGGACAGCTGAGAGAGGGGTTTTTCATTGTCACTGATTCTTCAGATGGGAAGCAATGTGATGCTAATTTGTTGTGTTACTTTTGGCTGGATACTCAGATTATTTGGTCAAACATTATTTTAGATATTACTGCGAAGGTAATAAGTTGAGAGGCTGTGACTCTCCCCGTGCCCTCTGAGATCTAACCTAAACCCAACCAGGCCCTGAGGCTCCAGCCTCATCTGCAGTGTGGACAGCAGGGGTAACTACGTCTCTGGACTGTGTTCAGTGACGACTAAATGAAAGAATTCCCAGAAGACAGAACTTAGGAGGCTATTAGCTCTCAGTAAGTGTTAGTCGCTGCTGCTGCTGCTGCTGCTGCTACCGTGCAGGGATTTTCCCCTTTCACTCTGAGATCAGTGCTTGACTCTCATAAAGTGAAATAGTGACCAGGATTATACTCAATATAAAGTACAAAAAGTCCTCCTTCAAACCCCTGTTCTTTCTCATTCCTTTTTCAATTTATTAATAATTCCCTAATGCTTTTTCAATTCTTTTTAAAGAGGAAAGATGGCTCTGTGAAGTGCCGATATGGCTTTGAAGTCTGTTTTCATGCTGTTGTCATGGAATGTGTGAGAAAACCAGAAGACGGCACAGGGATGTTTTGAGGGAAAGTAAGAAGAAACTGGAGGTGGGGGCCAATAAAAACTGGAATCAAGAGAGGTTTCTGTCCTATTTTATGATGTAGGGAGGCTGACATTTCAAAAGGGCCAGGTTGGATTGCTGGAAATATTAAGGGAATAACTCAGTTACTTTTTGGGCTAGATGACTTCTCTGGAATCAAGGCCATCTGGGGTCACAACCTGACACTCAACCCTGGCCCCAGGCTGAGCCCGAGTCCTGCCTCTATCGCAGGGAGAGCCTTGCCCTTTTTACCACCACAGGTTCTTAGTCACCAAAGGACCAGCACTAACAGCGGGGGACGGGGGGGAGCGGGGGGGGGGGGCTCCCCGCGCCCTTCCCACCTCCAGGCAGGGGAGCACCAGCCCTCTGCTGAGACCCAGAAGAACCTTCTTTCATTGAAAGAAACAGCTGTGCAAGTGGAAGAGTGGGAGGAGGCTTTGAGTTGACCTATTCTGTACTTGGTTACTTTTTTCCTCTTTCGGGAAAAGTGCAGGCAAATTACTGCTCTGAAGGCACCATTTGTCCGGCAGTTCATCTGGGGTTCCAAGACCACCCACCCCAGCTAGGGGTCAAGGAGGAGATGATGGGAACTGGACAGAGAATGGAAGGGCCCTGGGTGCCTATCTGGGTGGCATCAGATGCTGCTTCCCCAGGGTCCTCAGGACCTGGACGATACCCAGCCACTTAGCACCGAGAGGGCCTGAGCTCTCCTTCTCTGTGATTTTGCCCCATAGCCAAGGCACAGCCCCTTCCTTGGCTACAGGAGCCAGGAAGAGGTGTGCCCACCTCTGGAGAAGAGCACAGGGCGCCCCCGCTCGGCAGCACTGCGGCCAGAGCAGACCAAGGCCAGCCTGTCCTTCTGTGACCTCGCCCCTGCACACCACCCACGCCGCATCTGAGCCTGCCAGGGCACTGAGAAGCTGCCAGCTGCTCCCAGAGCAGGATGGCAGGTCCCTCCCAGTGGAGAGGTACAGCCATTGCTACCCCACAGCCCCGTGTACAGGGGGACTGGGAGTGTGAAGCGGGTGGAGGGTGGGCCACAGCTTCCAAGCATATTTATAGAGGAAGGAGGCCAAGGTGACTTCCCCGGGGCATGCTGCACCACAGGCTGCAGGCGCAGACCTCTCTGCCCTGTTCCCACCCTCCTCCAGCTCCTTGTGCTTCAGCGATCCCATCCTAACAGCCTTTTCTAAGTGATGATTGTATGCTCGGCTGAGAGAGGCAGAGGCAGTATGAACATGAGTCCCCAGGTTCAGGAAGTGGAAGGAAACCAAGATCCACCCACCAGCAAGTCCATGAAGTTCCTATACACACAAGGTACAACGGCAGGCAGACGCTGGACTGTTGGACGGAGGCCGAGTTCACAGAGAAGGCAGGCGGAGGTGGGAGCCCCCTGGAAGGATGTTGGAGAGCCTGGAAGGACAAAGGCTCTGGAAGGAACAGCTATCCAGGAAGGAGACTAGCTTGGGCTATGGTGGGGGCAGGGGCTGAGTTGGCCTTAGTGGAGGCCAGGCGCAGGTGAAAGGTGGCCCTGAGGCTGGGTGGGCTCAGACCACCAGAGGTGCCAGGTGCAGCCTTCCTGCCCTGGGTGACTCAGTCCTGCAACCCTGTCTCCCTGACAATGCAGGTAAATACGAGGCCTGCAAATCCATTCTCAAACATCCACTCTTCCGGTGCCTTCTACCTTCCAAGTCAACAAACTCGAAGCCAAGGCTGGGAGTGTGATCATGGCAGTGCCTGGCTGGCCTGAGAACAAGATTCCCAGCAGGGAGGCTTACTCTTCTCCATGAGCGCCTCCCTCCAGAGAGCCACACCCTTTTCAGGCCCCACAGGCAGCAGGGGAGGAGCAGGCTGAAGACCCAGCATGCATTTAAGGTGCTGCTTCTTCGTCAGGAGGGCCCTCCCCACGAGGGGAAACGTGGGGCTGTCCACATTGGGAGGTACCTAGAAGAAAAGGCTGCAGACGGGAGAAAGCCCCCCGAGAGTTAGAAAGTGTGGGGAAAAGCACTGGCCAGGCACTGCCAGGAGTGGACAAGCCCTGAGCCCTCTCTGAGTCTCTGGTTCTTCTAAAGCAGGAGATGTTCTACTTATCCTGACCTCTGCCCAGAAGCTGAATGGAATGGAAAGGATTTGCAGGAATGATCTGGGTTTGAGAAGCGCTTCTGCTCCTCTCCCCAGCAGGAGTCAGTCTTTGTGGATAGGTGGGCCCTGGTGATGGTCCAGAGCTTGGCATTCCAGGGGTGGTCCATGGACCAGAAGCATTGGCAACACCTGGGAGCCTGTCAGAAAGGCTGCCTCTTGGACCCCACCTCAGTTCTTCTGATGAGCATACAGATTTTACTGAAGTCCCCAGGGATTCCCATGCAAGAGCGAAGTTTGAGAAGTCTTGTTCTTGTCCATCGAGTCTAGCCCCTTCATGCTACCAGTGAGGAAACTGAGGCTTACTCAGAAAAAGCCACTTGCAGAAGGTTATACAGTTACTAAGTGAAATTAAAAGACGCTTACTTCTTTGAAGGAAAGTTATGACCAACCTAGACAGCATATTAAAAAGCAGAGACATTCCTTTGTCAACAAAGGTCCATCTAGTCAAGGCTATGGTTTTTCCAGTAGTCATGTATGGATGTGAGAGTTGGACTATAAAGAAAACTGATCGCCAAAGAATTGATGCTTTTGAACTGTGGTGTTGGAGAAGACTCTTGAGAGTCCCTTGGACTGCAAGGAGATCCAACCAGTCCATTCTAAAGGAAATCAGTCCTGAGTGTTCATTGGAAGGACTGATGTTGAAGCTGAAACTCCAATACTTTGGCCACCTGATGTGAAGAGCTGACTCATTTGAAAAGATTCTGATGCTGAGAAAGATTGAGGGAAGGAGGAGAAGGGGATGACAGAGGATGAGATGGTTGGATAGCATCACTGACTCAATGGACATGGGTTTGGGTAGACTCCGGGAGTTGGTGATGGACAGGGAAGCCTGGCGTGCTGTGGTTCATGGGGTTGCAAAGAGTCAGACACGACTGAGCAACTGAACTGAACTCAACTGAAGTGTAGACATAGGCTCTGGCTGCAGTGTGGTGCGAGGGAAGGCTTATTGTAGCTGAAATCAGGACAACCTGAGTTCAAATCCTGCCTCTGCCATAATATGATCTATGACCTGGGAGAAAGCTAGCAAATTTCTCTGAGCTTTAGTTTTCCCATCTTTAAAGTGGGTATGACAATGGCTACCTTTAATGAATACACTGAGGATTAAAATGAAATGACGTATCAGATACCTTACACCTGGCATCCGCAGTTTTGCCCTCCCTACCTCTGCTATCTCCAAATCCCATACCCTGTGACCATGAGTCTGTGAAAAGACTGCCTCTACCTCCAACAACACAGACACAGTTGCTGAACTAATAGGAGGGGGGAGGACAGGAGACAGGGTAAGCAAGGCTCTTAAAATTTAGATTCCTTTATCCTTTAAATTCCGGGATGTTCCCAATCAAATCCTCCAGCAAAAAGCCAATGTGAAGACAGGTGCCCACAGCTTGGTAAGAGCACCCAACACCCAGCTGGGTCAGTTTGATGACTCTGTGGCTGAGCGGTCCCTCAGGCCCTCACTCGGAGCTCAGTAAGGCTCACTTCTCCCACTCTCATCTGCCTGGGTTCTGCTCACCCAAACACCTTCAGCCTCAGGAACTTCATGCGGACTCCCTTATAATGTATATGGACCCGGCTACCTCTCAGCCTCTCTTTCTGACCCTTTGGCTAGTAGACCAGATGACTGACGGGTCCCTGAGCAGGCATCTCTTGCCTCGGGTCTTTGCATAGAACTATTCCCCTTACCAATTATGCCCTTTCCATAAAACCTCCCCTTCATCGAATTCCTGCTCAACCTGATGTCTCAGCCTGCATGTTAGTTTTGACACAAATTTTCCCCTGCTGGGCCAGGACTAAGGTGAGGCAAATGAGGCACCGAGAGCACAAAATTTACAGAGGCCCCAGCTCTCAGGGGCGCAGCCCGCTCTTGCATGATCCTGAGAGAGTGAATCTCCTTACCCTGTGAGTCCCAGGTGTCCCCACACCCCACTCACTCTAGTCCCCTCACTGTTTCCCTGAATTCCTGGCTATTTCCACACCCCATTCTATGCTGTCCCCTCATCACACCCTTTCCCAAAGAGTACTGCAATTGCCTGGGTGTTTATCCGTCCCCGCACACCCCTATCCCCCACTGAACTGTAAGCTCAAGAGCCAAGACTCCTGCAACTTGCTCAGCTTTTTATTCCAAGTGCAGCACATGGAGCAGGCACTGACCCTGTGCTTGCTGAATGGAGAGAAAACTCTAGTCTCCCTCCTGTCCTCTTGAACCCCTCCGAAGCACCAGTATCACAGCATCTGGGACCACCACCTGCCTTCTGCTCCATAAAGCTGCCCTCGTCTCCCTGGATGCATGCCTGGGGGCCAGCCCTCACCTGCCCCTGCCGGGGCCCAGCACAGGGCCTGCCTCAGCAGGGGTGCTCATGAGTGGGCTGGACAGGGCTATGCCACACGAAGGATGCTTCAGTGCTGGCACTCTGGGTGTTGTGAGCAGCTGGAGCTGGGCAACACTAACAACAGCTTATCTATTTCCTCACCTCCAGCCTCTCCTTGTCCAGCTCCTTTTCAATTAGAGGAGCCCATTGGAAATACACATCTGTCTATAGCTCCCTATTGCTTAAATTTTTGCAACAAACTTCCAGGTCTTTGAGTAGAACTCAAGAGCAGCATGCCAGACTTTCCATGAGAACTACCTTCCCCACTGGCTTGCCAATCCCAAACTGCTGGCCTTTTCTGCTCCTACCCTGCCACACACACATGCTCACACACCTGTAGCATTTCACACACCTATGCCCTTGCCCACTTCAACCCTTCTATCTGGAATGCCCTCTCCCCAGGCCTCCCATTCAGACTCCAAGGGGGTACCTTCTCTTCCAGGGAGCCTTCCCTGGCTCTCCGCTTTTGCCTCTGGGTTTGGCACATGTTATTCCCTGGTACACTCTTCCTGCTGTTTTTCATCTGTCTAGATGCTTCTCGTCCTTCAGCTTCCTTGAGCCAAAATCCCATCTTACTGCACGAACTCCAGTATGAAAATAGCAGATTACTGTGCAGACCTCACTTCCCACTCCCTCGGTCTCCTCCCTTTCACATACTCACCGCCTCTACGGCAGTGCTCGGGGGTGATGGGGGACCAATCCTCCCCCATCTCTGATTCCCCAGGATCCAGCCAGGTGGGCACTCAGGTGTGGAGTGCAGGCTGTTTGAGCCACAGACCCTCCCAGTTCCTGCAGATCACACCACGACCTTCCCCTCCCTCCCGGAAGGTGGATCCTGAGCCACGGTCAGCCGAGGTTGAGGGTCCAATTTCCTGAGTGCCTTTTGGTCTCTGACAGAAGACGCCAAAGAAGAAAAAGACCAGGAGGCCAGTGATTTATGAGGGAAGTGTTGGCTCTGACAATGTTTGAGCCCCTGAGATTAGGACAAGCAGGAGCAAAGTGCGCGGTCCCTTCCTGGGGGGCGGGGGTGGGATTTTTCTGGGTATCTGCACCTTGATCCCTCTGGATCAACGCTATGTTCTTCGCTGCCTCCAGCACCGCCCCAGCTCCACGTCCTGAGTCAGAACAAGGACCCTGGCCGTTTGGGAGGTTGGAGGGAAGGGAACTGCTGTCTCAGTGATGGTTAACCAGGCCTACTCTCCACCCCTCACCCCCCCATCCCCCACTCACCACTCTGCCCTCAGAGGCGGCTGGTGGACAAAGGAGACTCCCAGCTCACAGTGTGACGGGAGGGAGATGCACACGAATCTTTGTTCAAAAGCTGGTGACATACGGATGGAGGTTAATGTTTGTCCCCTGGTCCCCCAACTCCCCACAGCATCCCTTATGCTGAGAAAAAACACCTTGAGGCTTCAGTCCCAGGTCTTTCTCCTTCCTGGCAGCCCTCCTCTCCAAGGCCCAAGACACTTAGAATGGGATCTAGGGCCAAGTCTCTCACTTGACTAATAGGAGGACTGAGGCCCAGAGAGGGAAAGAAACTGACCCAGGGTCGCACAGCAACTTGTGAGCACAGGTGGGACCAGATCCTACATCTGATGACTCCGGGGCTCCCACAGACCGCACCCCACAGGTCTTCTTGGCACACCTGTCCAGGTGGAGGAAAGGAGTGTGGCCACCGGTGAGGGGAAGAGAAAGGTCTGGCCTTGAGTAGGGCTGAGTTGGAGGCCCTCTAAAGTTTGCCCTGTTCTTGAACACTCCAGGACTCCACAAGAGAGGGCATCTCCATTTTTTTCAAATAAGGAATTAAAACTTAAGTTGCTTGTTCTGCACGTAACTATCCTTCATTCATTCACTCCCTTATCCACTGTTCAGATCCCTTCTATGTACCAGGCACTGTTTTAAGTGCTGGAGATAAAGCCGTGAGTAAAAGAGAAAAGGTCTCAGCCCTCATGAGGCCTGCCGTGTGGTGACGACACAGGACAGATAAGAGTAACAGTTGACATGCTGGGATGTCATGCAGCCAGTCAAGGGTGGCCCCAAAGCCTTCGTCATCCCTCCCACTAACAGGCGGGTCTGCATCCCTGCTCCGTGGATCCTGGCGGGTCTGTGGCTTCCCTTTAGACCCAGTGTGGAAGTGCTGCTGTGCCCCTGCCGCTCCACCCAGAATGTCACTGTCCACCGTACGGCCCTGACCTGTCAGCTCAGGCCTTCTCTGGTGAACCGTCTCCCTTGAGGCCCGTTTGGACGCCCTTCCTCTGGCCCAGTCTCTTGGCATTTCTCACACTGCGCATCTCTGCTGGTGGAAGGTGTGCTTCTGGAGGGCCAGGGCAGAGTTTCTGTCATCTCTGTAACCCCAGAGCCGGGTCCAATGAGTGGCTCCTGGACCGGAGTAGATCGGGGGCAGGTAGTAGATCGGGGGCAGCCCTGGCCCACAGAACTTTCTGCAATGATGGGGATGCTCTGTACCCACGCTGTGGCCACTGCAGTGACCACCTGGCACATGTCGGCTTACTGAGCACTTGAAATGAGCTAGGACAATGGAGAAATGAAATGTTTTAATTCAACCGAGTTTAAATTTAAACAGTCACAGATGGCTAATGGCTGCTATATGGACTGCACAGAAAGAGGGCGGAAGGAAGGAGCTGGAGGAGGGCTGACATCATGAAGCACTTAGTATGTGTCAGGCTTTTGACTCTGTTTAACATGTTAATCTTCACTGTTATCCAGTTGAAGATGGGGAACACTATTATTCCCATTTTACAGACAAGGAAATCGAGCCTCACAGAAAAGGAGGTACTTGCTGTGATCCCTCAGCAAGTCTTCTGATTCCCAAATCTCTGGTTCTTCTGACTCCTCACTTCCCCAGGCAGACCACACACCTCTCCAGGGCCTGACTCGGAAGGTGCTTTAGTGGGAGACCCCTCCCACCCTGCTGCCCCCACCCACCCCCACACCCCCCGCCGCCATGGTCCCTGCAGCGCACACGTGTGAGGCACAACCACGGCACCCGCTCGCTAGCAGACGTCTGGGGATGCAGCCTGTGTGCGGTGGGGCAGGCGGCCCTGGGCCTGCCAGAATTCTGCTCCTTGGACTCCCACTCGCGGGAGCAGCGCTGGGGAGTTCTCTCGGTGCTGTTGTAATTTATTGTTTCTGCTCTAATGATTGCTCCATGTCTGATTATAAATGCCTTCTGGCCAGGGGCCCAGATTCAGAAAATTCCCATGATCTGCTTCCAGAGTTGATGGAGCCACAAACGGGACCCAAGTCTCCGTTTCGTCATCGGCCGCATTTCCAAGGTGGGTGGGGGTGGGGGGAGATCAGGGCCAGACACAGGGCTCAGAGTGGAGCTGCAAAACGGGGCCTCTGGTGGCCTGGAATTCCAGTAAGAGTCCCAACATGGTATCACCTGCATCCTAAAGAACCTTCGAGGTGGCTCTCAGATAAGCCCACTGTTCTCCTCTCAAAATAGAAGGCAGAGCTGAGTCAAAAGCAGAAATGACAGAGCTCATAGAGGAGGGGGCCACTGCCAACACCCTTCTCCTTAGCCAGCTGGCAAATCCCCACTGACCCTTCAGGAGGCAGCTTTGGTTTCGCCTCCCGTAAGAGGCCTCCTCGGACAGCCCTCCCCCTGCCCCTAAGCACGGCACACACACAGGCATCATCACACCTGCTATTTACTGAAGCTCTTCTCTTTGCCCAAGGCTGTGCTAAGTGCAGTATGTACCTTATCTCATCTAATCCTCACCCCATTCCTGTGCGAGGCATTCGCTTTACCCACACTTGATAGATGAGGGAACAAAAGCTCAGCGAGGTTAAGTGACTTGCCTAGGGTTCAAACAGCCGTCAATTAATGGAGTTGGACTTGAAGTCGGAAGAGTCCAGCTCCAAACTTTAAATTCACAGTGTTTGCTTCTGTACTTGTCATCACTACACTGCAATGAGCTATTTCATCTCCCTTTGCTGGAAGAGAGCTTCTGGGGGTGGGGGGAAGGTCTAACCCCACACAAGGTGGGGCTCTGGAATTGACCGCTGAGTGTACTTCATGTGACTAGAGTCCTGCTGTACAAAGTAGGTAATAAAACTAGGGTAGGCATCTATTTTGGAGGGACATTTAAGTAGGCTTCAAAAGAAAGGGACCAATGCTTAATGAGGATGCAGGACATGACTGCAGGGACAAATGCTCCATCTCAATGGGGACTGAAGGGCCTGAGTGTTCTGGGTTAGTCCTTGTTTCAAATTTCATATCCCATGAGCTGCTTATGTCACTGGTATGGCCTAGAAATCCCAATATCTAGGAATCTAAACTGTACTTTTTAAACACTTTCTCATGTCCAGAAGAGGCATCCCAAAGGGCCCACCACATCTTGTAATTTTCGATTTGGGACATAAAGTCACAGGAAGAAAGACACTGATGTTAAAGGCAGGCAGACTCACGCTCAAGTTCCACTCGTGCCACTTGTTAGCTACTTTGGACAAAGTACTTCCCTTCTCCGAGGCTCAAACGCAAAAATGGGGCTAAGAGCTGCTGCCTTGCAGGGCTGTTGGGAACAGAAACAGGAGAGCATATGGCAAAGCACTCAGCAGGGACTTGAGATTTACAAGGTCTCTCCCTCTCTCTCAGAGGAGGTCAGGGAAGAGTCATTCTCAGCAACAGACTTGGCTGAGCACAGAGGGTGCAATGCTTTTGTAGATCAAGCAGCACAGGGAGAAGACGGGCTCACCTGGGGCTGAGATTGTGAATTGGACGCTTTATCATTTATAGATGCACAAAGAATGTGGGTCAAATGATAGTCCACCTTAACACCAGCCCAAACCAGGGTAGAGGGAGAAAGAGATGGGCAAAATCCTGCCTCCCTCCCAGCTACGAGCTCACGTGCACTGGCGTGGAAAGGAGAACAGAGGAGCTGGCAGGTGTGAGGATAAAGGACAGACAGACAGTGTGGGGACCCAGATGCTGATATGGACTCTACCAGAGCTGGAGAAGTCAGGGGAGGCTCATGGAAGAGCTGAGTCTTAAAGAATGGGTGGAACTTACATGAAAGGGTGTCTCCAGTTACAGAGGAACAACATACAGACAGAAGAGAAAACATGAAAAAGCATCAGAAACTTAAAAAATTAGATTGCCATTGTATTTTCAGACTTGGAAGGAAGTTTAAAAAACCCATTGCACTATCCTTGTTGTCAAAGGTATTCTGCTTTTCTCATGTAGGAGCTCCATGATCTTGCCAAGTTAATCACCCAATGCCTCAGCTTTCTCATCTGGAGAAAGGGGGTATTAATGGTATTCACCACACTGGAATGCTGATCAATAAACAAGGATCGTCATCTTCATTATTATCACCACCATTCTTACTATCAGCATCATTTTCCTTACAGATGAAGAAACTGAGGCCCAGAATTTGTTCAGGGTGACTCAGAGGGTTAGAAGCAGGCCCCAACACTTTAATTCTTCTAGCAAGAACAGGAATTAAAAAAAAAAAAAAACAAGCTTCCTGTAACCAGTGGAAGCCCAGAGGTCTCTGACGAGGGAGCAGGCGTCATGGAGACTGGGCCAGCACTCGTGCAAAGGCACCTTCTCTCAAGGTCCATCTCTCTGCCTCCTGTCCTGCTGGTGCCAACTGTCCTTCAGCCAAGTTCTCGCCATCTCCAGTTGATGGCAGAGGGCGACATCCTAAACCCAGATGCCAGGGAGAGGAAGCACATGCCCCAGACTCAGGGAAAGGCTGTTGCGGGGGCGGGGCACATACATCTGTCGTGACTTCCTTGTTCCAAGAGGAAACAGGAAAAACCCCCAGCTCCTACCCCAATCCCACAGCGGTCTCCAACAATATCATCATTCTCCGCTTCTACCGCTCATTATATATTTTGCCAGCCGCAAATGGGGCCTAAATTACATACCATAGCCACCAAACCTCGGGTGCGGGCATGCAGAGCAAGGCTGGAGGGAAATTCAGGGAGGCCAAAGGGAACTCGGGCCTGGAAGAGGCCAGAAGCCCACAGAAAGGGATGAACAGTCCATTCCCAGAATCCTTCTCTCCTTGGGGTGTTACACATGTGATGGGGTTCTGGCTACAGGTGTGGAAGGAGCAGGGCAGGTGAGGGAGGAAGCAGAGGGGAGGACAAGAGAGGAAGAACTCAGAATTACACAGTCACAAAACCTCTGGGCTACCCACAGCTCTACCCCTCCTTGGAGTACGGCTTTCTGCAAACTTTTCCCCCTTCCCATTGTTTATCTGAAAACGATGGTCTCTTCTGTCCTGAATCCTGGGTAAACATAAACGGCAGGTGGGTGGGGAGCAGGGGGTGGTATGCATGAAGACACGCGGTTCAGTCTGTCTTTCTGGCACCACTGCTCTCTGGGATGGGGGAAAGGGAATGGCGGGGTCTCCCACCTTCCTTTCAGTGGAACCCTGGGTCCTTATCTGTAAAACAATGGAGTTGGGCCGGATTCAACTCAAGTCAAGCATGAAGCACACAGCACTGGGTGGAGACGATGTGCACAGCTGCAGAGAAGCTAGGCCACACAGCAGTCCCTGTAATAGACAAGCAGAGCTCTGTGAGAGTGCCCGGGGTGACAGTCACTCCTGGGAGCAGAGATCTGAGAAGGCTACTTGGAAGAAACAGGGTAAGAAGCTGACACGGATGGAGTCAGAATCGCACAGAGAGAAAAGTCAGAGTGTGTGCCTCTGTGTGTGCGCATGTGTGATAGAGACAGGGAACGAGGCAGACAGACACAGGGTGTTGGGGAAAACCACGCAGTGAAAGCTTGGGAGGCGGGAAGAGCTTCCCAACCCCAGTGTCCTCGGTGTCACTGAGGAAGAGAACCAGGACTGAGACCCAGGAGATCAAATAGCGAGCATCTTGAATTCCTAGTGCCCTGCCAAGATTCTCTAACAACTGTTAAGCATTTCTATTTTGAAATAATTGGGAAGACGGGACAGAAAGAGCAGGCAGAGACTTTTTTTTAAAGTTTTTCAAGTCCAACAAAAGCCAATATGACAATGAAGAGGAGATACTCCAGGAGCAGCTTAGAGCACAGGGGACGAGGATGGATATTGTGATCTAACTTAGAGAAGTTCTATTTAAATGCTTGATTATCATGGAATGGAAGGAGAAGATTCTAAATTATAATCATAGTAATCAATAAATTAGCCATAAGCAACAATAATGAGAGTGGCCAGTTATGTAGGTTTGCTATCTGCCAGGCGCTAAGCTGTGTTTTGTCTGGATTCTCTTTTAATTTGCTCAACAACGCATTGAGACTGGTTCTACTGTTGACCTCTTTTGTGGATAAAAGTCACAGTGGCTTTGAGAAGTTAAGTAACTCACCTTGTAAGAAACCAGGCTGGGAGTCTAACTCTGATATTAATCACGAGACTATCTCAGTGGCTTTGCTTCAGATGGAAAAATTGAAGCCCCCAGAGGATGATTGACTTATTTAAGTGACCTATTAAGTCACTTATGATGAGTGACTTATTCAAGGTCACACACAGTCTGTCTCCTCTTTTCCAAGTCATTCATCCAAACCTCTCTTCAGAGGAGCTTATCTATCAAGGCCTGCCTAGCTCAGGCATCTGGGACCCTTCTTCTGGACTATTCCACAGCCTCCTCCCTGCCTCGAGCCTCTCCTTTCTGCTCCATCCTTCTATACTGTACCCAGAGTGGTCCTTCCAAGATCCAAGCACAGTTTAAAATCTTGCAGGGTTTATGCCCCAGGAAAAACTCTGTCATTGAAGGCCCATCACAACCTGGTCCTTGTTTTCCAGTCTGTTCTCCCACACCAGCCCTGATACTCCCTCCATCCTAGCAACATCACGCTTCCCCCCACCCCGCCCCAAGCACTCCCCCAGGTGACTGGGCTCATGCTCTCCACGCCTCTGTTTACAATGTCCTCAGGTCTCTTCTCTGTTCCATCAACTCTGACTCTTCAAAGAGCAGCCCCAGAAAAGCTCCCTTGGCTCCCAGGAGGAATGAGTGTTGCTTGCCAGCCCCTGGTTCCCTACAGGACTCTGTACAGCAGGATTCCACTTGCTTTGTCGCACACCTAGCAGGGGGTTCCCTGCAGCACCATCATGCTATGGGCATCTCAAAAACAATGAGCAGGCTGCTGGGCTATGCTTAGAGTTAGTGTGCACAGGTACTATTATCTCATTAGTATCTCATTGCTGTTCTCAGTATTACTTTCATTACTCTTATCATCTCACTTCTCGTTCATAAGAAAGGAGGCACAGAGAGGTAGAGGAGCCTGTCCATGTTTGTATACTTGGAAAGGAAGACGTGAGCTGAAGTTGATGGCGTCTCTCTGAAGCCCAGGCCACATGCCACCAGTGTGTCACTGCTGACCGTCACGACACGTTTCCTCTAGAGAACTGGGGAGCAGCAGTGCCAGCCCCGGAAGCCTCCTGGGCCCACTCGTGTACCCTGCCCCCATCTGCCACAGGCTGGCTCCCCGGGCCACTGCCCAGCTGTGAGTGGAGTCACATTGCCCTGGTCACGTGTCCCCAACACAGACAGACAGCAGCAAGACCTGAGCTGGCTCGTCCGTGTGCAGTCCAGGGATGGAGGTGGCATGCAGGAATAAAAATAGGCTTCGTCAGAGAGAAATAAAGTGAGCAGTGTGGGAGGGGAGCTTCGGGGGGCATGGCGGTCCAGGAATTTGGAGGAGAAAAATGCCCATAATGGCATATTTTCCAGCAGTGAAAACCATTAAGACCCACTTTAAAAATGTAGTTCTCACCACAGCTATTCCTGGACTCCAGCCCAGGAGAGCAGTCGGGTGGATGAATGACACTCCCCGCCCACACTTCCCCATCCCGGCCAACTGTCTTGGTCCCAGGATCTTGTTCTTGGGGCACCTCCTCGGTGCAGCCTCCCTGGGCCCACCCGCTCCCTGTTTACTACAGCCTGTCAGCAGTGGAGAGTGCCACAGAAGGGCAGAACCTTTGAGACCCTCCTTGCCCATCACTCACCCTGACTGAGGCTGGGGAGAGGGGAAGGAAACGGGTACGGTCCCAGGACCCTGGTGGTGGAGCCAGGATGCATGCTGAGGTCTTCAGGTGAGACCCCACCCACCCTCAGGGCTACCAGCAGCCACCCACCCCCTCCTAACACACACACACACACCTGCATGCACATACACCCATGCATCCACATGCAAGCACAGACATGCACACAGAGAAACATGTGTGCCTCTGAGCACACACAAACGTGCATGTGCACACCCACAGTCCCCTGTGATCACACACAACACCCAGGTATTAACACATGTACAGGCAGCCCAGTGCAAAAATAAATCACCTTAAGAGCCAGGAGATCTGAGTTCCAATTTAATCTGACTATGAACTAGATGTGTAAACCTGGCCACGTATGTCATTTCACAGCTCTGGTCCCCCTCATTTATAAGCTAGGCCAGTGAGCCTTGCCTGTATCTCAGGGCTATTGGGAGGCTGAAAAAGGGCATGAGAAGGGACGATGAACTGATCTGCCTTCATGTCCTGTGAGGCCGATGGCACAGCCGCTCTGAAGCCCAGATACTTGGACTTAAGTCCCTTCTCTGCCACCCAACATCTATGTGACCCTGAGTGAATTATTTCACCTTTGTTTCCTCATCTGCAAAATAGAGATAATCCTAGAATTTACCCACTGGGTTTTAATTTGAGGATTAAATGAAATAACAATTAGGAAGTTTTCAGAACAGCGCCTGGAATGTTTTGTGTTCAACATTAGTCAATGGTATATAATTGTCAAAGTCATATTATGTATTAACTTTGTTTGGCCCAGTGCAAACCAGGAGTTCAGGAAATGTTTGTCCAAAGAATGAAGGAACACGATCAGGGGAGGGAGTGATGCAACCAGTCCCACCTGTGCTGGAGTTGTTGTTGTTGTTGCTGTGTAGTTGCTAAGTCATGCCCGACTCCCTGGGACCCCATGGACTGTAGAATGCCAGCTCCCCTGTCCTTCAGTATTTCCTGGAGTCTGCTCAAACTCATGTCCATTGAGTCAGTGCCCCCTTCTCCTCCTGCCCTCAATTTTCCCAAAACAGGTCTTTTCCAATGAGTTGGCTCTTCACATCAGGTGACCAAAGTATTGGAAAAAGTACAGTGCCGGAGAACTGGTCTGAAATGATCTCTTCTGGCCCCTCTTGTCCTCAGACTTCCCGGTTCACTGGGGACGCCAAGATCTCCTGCTCTGCCGTTCACACGTCACCCTCTCCACCTCCGGCTGAGCAAAGCCCTTCCTCTCCTGGAGAATAAGCAGGGCACTTCCTGGGCTCAGCCGCACAGAGCACTTAAGCACTTAAGACAGAACAGGACCAGGGTTGGGAGGGGATGGATTGGGGTGAAGGGGCCAGAGCAGGGGAGGCAGTGTCTCCACAGCTGAGGTGTTTATACATTTTCAGGGTCCCGCTCCAGCAACCATCAAGCATTACTCCAGGAAAAGCTCTCAGGCCAAGCAGGACTCAGGCGCCTCGTTGCTCCTCTTCATGAGTCACATGAGTTGGACCGCAGCCTAGCAGCTATGATGACAGTTTCCAGAAGGACATCCCCTGCCACCCACCTAGTGCCCTCCAGAGCAGAGAGGCCAACAGAAACCCGCCAGATCCCAGGCTTGGATTGAAATAACTCTGACAACAACAATAACAATGATAATAATTCCCAATGCTTACTGCATATTTAACCAGGGTGCCAAGGAGACACTCCCATAAGATCTCTATGCAAATTAACTTATTTAATACTTAACAACAGCCTAGGAGGTAGTGACTACTGTTCTACCCATTTTACAGATGAAGAGATGGAAACCAAGGAGGCTGAGGAACTTGCCCAAGACAGGAAGGCTAGTAGGGGGTACAGGGAGCATTTAAACTAGACAGGCTATTTGAGAGTTCATGCTTCTTACTTTCTATGCCCAAGTATTCAGTGACTGATTGTTTCTAAGTATTTTAGACTTTTTATTGGGTTTTTGTTTTATTTTGAAAACCTCAAAAGAAGAGCACAATTGTTGGAGCCAGGAAGCAGTGGGTTCAAACACTCAATCACTTGGCTGTTCCAACTTTTGGAAAAGCTTCTTCCTTTTTCTTGGTCTTGCTTTCCAAGTCAAAAACATGACGATAACACTGGCCACCCCAGAATGGGGTTCTAGAGGTTCAATGTGGACAGGCACACAAGGTCTCCACTGGGACACTGGCACACAGCCAGCAATTAATACATGTTTGTTTTCTTCCCCCACTTTCGGCAAGAAATTTCAGAAGTGGGTGAAACATACCTAAGTTCCACCACAGGTACATTGTAAAATGTAGTTAATATCAAGTTCTAAGGGATTTGTTGAACATCTGCTCTCTGTTATTATAAGTCAATCTGATGAACCCTCAGCTTTCCTAGAGAAAGGATGTAGGAAGTAGAAAAAGCAAAGATAATCTCAAAACAAAAAGCAAACCCAAGTTTATCTCTATTGGCTCTGGACCTTATTGCAAAAGCATAGCTCTATAAGGGTTGTGGAAACCAGAGTCTGAGTTTCTACTACAGATGGTGAAACTGAGGCCCAGAGAAGGCCAGGATCACACACAGCCGGCAGAGTCCCGGCTGGCACCAAGGTCTCCTGACTCCAGACCCACATGTTACGAGGCAATGAGGCCAGGACATCTGTGTCCTGTGTCTTAGGAAAAACAACACAATGCAGTTTAAACTCTTTCTCTCTTTCCCAGCTATATGTGTGATGCATCAAGGGGAAACAAAAAGCCACAGAATACAACAGAAGGAAACATCAGCTGTAATTTGTAAGATGTGCCATCACATGGAATTTACTGGAAATCAACCATGTACATTTACCATGCACCTACTGCCTGCCGGGCCGCATGCTTATTGCTTTACACACATTACCACTTCTCATCAATCTTGACAAGTCATGTGAAAGTCACTCAGACACTCAACTAGTAATTTCTGCACCCCAGCATATGCTATGCACTATCGTGAGCTGTCACCAGAGCCAGGTGCCATCAACATGAGACTTGTAGAAGTCCCACATGGAAGGAGCTACCTAAGGAATAAGAGGTGGCATTGCAAGACCCATTGCAAGACACTGCAATACAGGCATTGAGTGAACTGGGAATGGAGGGGTCACGGGATACGGAATGGCCATGCATGGTTGTCAGGGGGCATGGTGAAGGAAGACGCAGCTAGGTGCAGCATAAGGAGAGCAGCCCAGGCACTGAGCTGCGGATACGGGGGGGGGGGGCACTGTGGACTGGGGGCCTTGAGAAATATCTGTGGAATGAATGAATAAATGCATGAATTAAGAGCCAGTGGAGAAAGAAGGAAAGGCTAACAGGAGAAAAGGGAATAATCAAGGAGAGGTCCTCTAGGAAAGAGCAGCCGGGACAGAGGTAGACATCCTGCTGGAGCACAAACACTGTGCTCTGCTGGCTGGCCTCCTGGGAAGAGTGCGGACTTGGTTCTGCAAGGCGGACAGACCCCCAAGGCCCTGCTGCCTCTGGAGGCCTTCAGGGCTCTGTGCTCACTGGCAGCAGGGACCCTACACTGTCAGAGAAATGATAAGGGGCATACTGAGGAGGAAGCGTGCAGCCCTATCTCAGGAGGGCTCCTCTGGATGGAGGTCTCAGGGGAACCTCGGAGGTTGAGAAGATAGAGAAAAAAGGGGGCTGGAATTCCTGGAACAGAGAACAGACCACACCCCAAAGGCACCAAGGTGGAACCAGGTCTGACTTGGGCAGCAGATACAAAGTAGTTCAGTGTCCCTGGAGCTTAGGAAGGGCCAGGGGAGTGAGGGGTTGGGGGAGCCAGTCGTGAGGGCCCTTTGGGCCATGGGATGGATTCAGACCTCACAGCAAGGCCAAGGGGCGCCCTTGAAAGGAGAGGGTGTGTGTGCATTTCCATCTTAGATCCTGGGGCAGCACGTGCAACAGTGGAAGGCGAGGAGGATACAAAAGGAGGCTGCCACCCTGCTCCAGGGAGGTGATGCGACTCCACAGCAAATCCTGGATTGGACAGGGATGCAGTCTGAGAGAAAGACAGGTCACAGAAAAACCTGGGAAAGGCAGGATTTCCCAGGTCCAGCACATATTTGCATGCTATTCACCTACTCTGGAGATCTTAAAGCTTTACTAATCGGCTCTTGGGGCTTTAATTTTTTTCATTATTAAGACAGTTTACATACAGGAAAATAACTGTACAGTGTATATGTTTTAACAAACACATACAGCCTCATCAGCCCCTAAATGGAGATACAAAGAAGTTCCAACACTCTAAAGAATTCTTCGTCATATGTAGTAAACCCACCCCACCCCCAACCCCATAGCAGCTGCTGTTTTCTGTCCCCCTGGTTTTTCGCTTCCTGGAATGTCATAGAAATGCACCCCACGGTCTGCAGCCTTTCGAGTCTGACTTCCCTCACTCAGCCTAACACATCCGAGCTCACCTGTGCCACCTACATCAGGAGTCCTCTCCTTTCATTACAGAGCAGTATTCCATTTACGGATATACCACAGTTTGAGTATCAGGTCCTCAGTGTAGAGAGATCTGGGTTGTTTCCACCTTGGGGTTATTCTAGATAAAGCCACTATAAACATCTGTGTACAGATTCTGTGTGAACAGAGATTTTTTATTTCATTTGGATAAATGCTTAGCAGTGGGATTTTTCCGGTGTGGCAAGCATTTAACTGGATGGTGGTTTAGTCGCTAAATCATGTCCAACTCTTGCGACCCCATTGTCTGTAGCCCACCAGGCTCCTCTGTCAATGGGACTCTCCAGGCAAGAATACTGGAGTGGGTTGCCATTTCCTTCTCCAGGGGATCTTCCTGACCTAGAGATCGAACCTGGGTCTCCTGCATTGCAGGCAGATTCTTTACCGACTGAGCTACAAGGGAAATGCCCTCGAAATTTAACGGTATAAGAAACTGAAGAACTGTTTTGCAGAGTACCATTCTGCATTCCCAGCAGCAATGTATGAGGGTTATAGTTGCTCCACAAACTTGACAACATGTGGTATTGCCAGTTTTCGTTTTAGCCATTCTAATCAGCATGTACTAGTACCTCATTGTAGTTTTAATTAGCATTTTCCTAATAAATACAGCCATTAAACATTTTCTTCATGTGCTTATTTGCCACCCATGTATCTTAGTATTCAAATATTTTGCTCATTACTAAACTGTATTTATTTTCTTATTATTGAGTTTTAAAAGTTCTTTTATATTCTGGATACAAGCCCTTTTTCAGATACATGATTTGACCAGTTCCTGATCTTAGGGAAAAGTATTCGGTTTTCACCATTATGTTTAATGTTAGTTATATGTGTTCTGCAGATGTCCTTTATCAGATCAAGAGAGCTCCCTTCTAATCCTAGTTTACTTAGAGTTTTTTTCATGAACAGTGCTGAATTTTGACAATGGCTTTTTCTGAATCCATTGAGATGATAAGAATTTTTGCATCTCTCCGCATTAACAACACAAGGAGGACTGCTCTATGCTTTTCTTACACTATCTTTGTCTGGAGTTGGTTATCAGCATAATGCTGGTCTCATAAGGTTAGGAAGTGAGTTAGGAAGAGGAGTCCTTCTTCCTCTCAAAGCTTTATCTTTTTCCTTTCCTTTCTCTTTGTCATCTTTTCCATCTGAGTTATCAGTTTTGCTAATTTTATTCACTTCAGGGACTACACTGTGCTATACACAGCGGCCGAAGGGGTGCAGAAACAAATAAGACTAGGTTTCTTCCCTAGGGAGGTAAATGGAAGTAATAATAAAAGATACCATTTACTATGTGCCAGCTCTTTTCTGTGCATTTTCCTATATTAGCATGAGAAAATTGCTGTAATCCCATGATACCAGTTTGCAGGATTTTAAGGATGAAAAGGTTGAGACTCGGGAGAGTTAAGTAGCCTGCCTGAAATCACACAGCACTCAAGGGGTACAGCTGTGGTTTGAACCCACATTCAAAGTTTATGTTCCTCTCACCTTAACTTACTAACTCTCCTAGTATTTATGAGCACTTATCACTCAAAGCTATGGTTTTTCCAGTAGTCATGTATGGATGTGAGAGTTGGACTATAAAGAAAGCCGAGCATCGAAGAATTGATGCTTTTGAACTGTGATGTTGGAGAAGACTCTTGAGAGTCCCTTGCATAGCAAGGAGATCCAACCAGTCCATCCTAAAGGAAATCAGTCCTGAATATTCACTGGAAGGACAGATGCTGAAGTTGAAACTCCAATACTTTGTTTGGCCACCTGATACAAAGAACTGACTCACTGGAAAAGACCCTGATGCTGGGAAAGATTGAAGGTGGGAGGAGAAGGGGATGACAGAGGATGAGAGAGTTGGATGTCATCACTGACGTGATGGACATGAGTTTGAGTAGGCTCGGGAGTTGGTGATGGACAGGGAAGCCTGGCGTGCTGCAGTCCATGGGGTCGCAAAGAGTCAGACACGACTGAGCAACTGAACTGAACTGAACTGAACTAAGCACCAGCTACTTTAAATGCTTTAAGCCTAGTATTTTGCTCATTGCTAATCACAGCAACTCTATGAGGTATGTGTTCCTTTCCCCATGTTCACAGTGAGGAATTAAGATTCAGAAAGGCCGGTACCCTGTTCAGAGGTCAGTCAATGCTGTTAGACTCCACAGACTCATGAGTGACAGGGGACAGGAGGTATCAGCATAACACAGTTAACATGCAGATGTACAGAGCCACTGCGGCAAGTACTAGGGTAGAGGCATGAATGGAGGGGGAGAAACAGGGAGGGGTGATCCTGATTTGGGCTCTCATGAAAAACGCATTGGAAAGCAGGAAGACAGTGAAACCAGGCGAGAGGGGTGGAGGAATTGGAGAGTGGATTGAGTTAAAATTCTGAATAAACAGCAAGGGTAGACACGGCCCACGGAGTAAATGGAAGGAAGACAAGCAGGGCACGTAGCTGGATTTTCCAGTGTCACGATGCTGACGCTGAGCAGGGCTGACAGGCACTGAAACCGGAATAGCTCACATCTGCGAAGCACTTTCCATTCCAACACGTTATCTTCCAAGCCCTGGCCAGCGTCCTCTGAGGCTGTTTGTTCCTCAGATTTTGAGGGTGAGGAAACCGAGCCTTATCCAGGTGAACCGCTTGTTGGTGACGAAGCCCTGCTGACCATAAGCCCCGGGACCAGACCTGATCTTGGTCCAGGATTCTGTCAGGGCCAGGATGACAGGGACGGGGCAGACTAGACAATAGGGATGTGAAGTCAAGGAGGCACCTGAAAGGCTCCCAGACTAGTGATATGGGCCCTGAAAACCAAAGCACCCAAAGTTATGGAATTTGAGGGCTGTGGACTTTGGAATCTTGAGGTCAAAACTTCTGAAATTCTAATGAAACAGGCTCTAGGTCAAAGACGATGAATGTCGGGAGTGGGCTCTGAGATTGTGGGGACAAGGATGCAGGCACCTGTGTGCATGCTGAGTCGCTCAGTCCTGTCTGCCTCTTTTTAAACCTATGGACTATAGCCCACCAGGTTCCTCTGTCCATGGGATATTCCAGGCAAGAATACCGGAGTGGGTTGCTGTGCCCTCCTCCAGGGGATCTTCCTAACCCAGGGACTTGAACCTGTGTCTTGAACCTGCACTGGCAGGTGGGTTCTATACCATTAGTGCCACCTGGGAAACCTGCAGACACGTGGGGCAAAGGTTATCCTAAAAGCCTTTCCTGTCCATGGCAAGCTGTCTTTCAGTGGGGAGCAGAGAGGCCGGCTAAAGACCTATAAGCAAATGGAGTCATGAAAAGTAAAAGGGGTTGAGTTCAACATTAAGCTTTCAAATCTGTCACCCCAGCCAACTTGCAGTCCCTGGAGCATCAAGCAGTGAATTCACTTCTTTCAGGTCATCACCCTTTCACTTCTTGATGTCCTGGACCAAAGGCGTAAGGGACAGCCTTCAGGCTTGAACCCCAAGTGTGGAGACTTCCCTGCCTCTCTCTACTCCCTGGATTTGAAAACAAATGGAATCATATTTGGATTTTCAGGAGGGAAACAGAGAGGAAGCCCAGCTCAAAGACCTCACCCCGACTTCTTGGCACTTAGTTTGTTGGGAAGAGGAATATAAAATTTCTATCCCTCTATAAGGTTCCAAAAGCCCCACAAAGAGAGAGAAGAAGACAGCCTCTCTCCCTTCCCCCTTTTCTGGCACCTTACTCTCTATTCTTTTCCTGAAATTTCATGATGCTCCCCTTCCTCCCGTTTCTCTGCCCCTGAATCACCCCCTCTTGTTGGCCCCACCCCACCTCTGGCCAAGCTTGCTCACCCTCTCATTCAACCCTTGAGTTTCCCTTCTTCTGGCCATTAAGGCTCCAACTCCCATGACCTTACTAAGCATTTGATGTGTGTTTTTTCATTATATCCTCATGACAAATCTATGAGGCTAATATTTTATCATTAACTTTATTTTGTAAGTAAGAAAATTGAGGCTTATGGAGGTTAGGTGACTAATATAAGGATACAAAGGTTGTAAACGTCAGAGCTGAATTCAAATAATAACTGTATTCTGCTAAGTCACTTCAGTCGTGTCCGACTCTGTGTGACCACATAGACGGCAGCCCACCAGGCTCCTCTGCCCATGGGATTTTCCAGGCAAGAGTACTGGAGTGGGTTGCCATTTCCTTCTCCAATGCATGAAAGTGAAAAGTGAAAGTGAAGTCGCTCAGTCGTGTCCGACTCTTAGCGACCCCATGGACTGCAACCTACCAGGCTCCTCTGCCCATGGGATTTTCCAGGCAAGAGTACTGGAGTGGGTTGCCATTGCCTTCTCCAATAACTGTATTACCACTAAGCATAGTAATAGTAGGGACATCTCTGGTGATCCAGTGGTTAATGCTGCGGGTGCGGGTTCAATCCCTGGTTGGGGAACTAAGATCCTACATACCGTGTGGCCAAAAAAAGAAATTAAAATAAAAAAATACTAAATGTCTTTAAAAAGTAATAGTAAGAATAGCTAATAAATAATAATAAGAGTAATAGTTTATAATACTTGCATAATGCTTGCTATGGCACCAGCATAGTTCCAAGTGTTTTTAATATATTGACCCATTTACTTCTCAAGACAGTCCTTGAGGGCAGTGCCATCGGGAGTCCTATTTTACAGATGAGGAAACGGAAGCAGAGAGCCTACAGTGCCACAGTCTATTTGACTCTGAAGCCTGGTTGCCTAACTGCTCTGCCTGCCTCTGCCACTTCTCCCAGCAATCTCTCTATACCTTCCCAGACCACAGTTCAGATCTGTGTTCCCAAGGACCCAGAAACACGCTAGAGGAAACAATAAAATATTCTGAGAAGTCCCTGAAAATCAAGACACAGCATTTTGGATTTCACTCATTCATTCAAAAAAGACATGTATTTACTAAGTTCCAGGAATGCACCAGGCATGGAGCTTACATCCTGGTGGGGGAGACAAAGCTCCAACAAGCACATCAACATTTGACTTCAGCAAGGGACAAATGATACAAAGGAGAGTAAGGTAAGGCTTTAAAGAGTGTGGGTGAGGGGAGACCGCAGAAACCCAGAGGCCCCCTTGCATGTCAAGTACCACCAGTCACCAGAGGAGAGAGCTGCAGGCAGAGGAGCCGCGAGTGCAAAGGCCCTGAGGCAGAAATGAGTCTGGGGGGCTGAAGACACAACAAACACAGAGTGAGACTGGAGAGGGGAAGGAGGGGAGCAGCATTCGGTGAAGCTGGGGAGGCAGACAGGAGCCAGTTACACAGGGGCCAGGCTGGACTCTGGTTTTGTTCTTGTGTGTGATGAGAGGCTTCACCCAGTTACAAGCAGAGTGAGAAGAGAAGACTGTAGACAAGCAGGCAGGGGCCTGAGGGCACCGGCGGAGGCTGCCTTGGTCACCCTCAGCCTCTACTGACCCACCCGGAGCAGCAGAAAGGCACCCCCTCCTCCAAATCTCAGTCAATAAGACCTCGACGTGTGCACTTGGCAGGTTGGCTACCCTCTTAGAGCCTCCATTTTCCCATCTGTGAACTGGCAGAGGTGCGGGGCCACCAGGGCTCATCCGAGACCTGAACCTTGGATCTCAGTCCAGCAGGGAGAAGGGCTTCACTTCTGTGGGTACAGTGCCTGGCACAGAGCATGCCCTCAACACACACCAAGGGACTAGGGCTCCAGAGAGACCGGAGGACCACAGGGGCATGGTGGCCCCTGAGAGCCTGCTAGGCTGGGCTGGGCTGATCAGCTAGGGCCCCAGGCGTCTCCTTCCCTTCCTTCCCAGCAGCCAAGTCAAGCGGGCAGCAGCAGGCCCACTGGACCAAGGGCAGACAGGCGGGCGGGCAGGCGGGGGCGAGCACAGGGAGAAAGGAGGGCATTGTCTGCTGAAACCCAACTAAGGGGCCAGGGCCACAATGCGAGGGATTCTTTCAGGAGAAACAGACATGCCTTTCTTTCTACCAACTGCAGCTAAAACAGCCCGCTGGATTTAATTCTCTCCCATTTCGCCCCAAACAAATGATAAATAAATAAACCTCCGTGAGCTCAGAGCCAGGACCCTGGGCCCAGAGCAGGCTGGCCGCTGTCCTCCCAGGGCGAACATCTCTGGTGCCAGGTGGCCCGCCTGTGCTCCCGCTGCCAGGCACGTGGACCAGTCTGTAGGGGCAGGCTCCAGGCAGCGGCCTGAGGAAGTCCCTCCGGACGTACGGCGGGGCTGGCGGTCTGTGTGGTCCTCAAGCCCGAGGGGACCAGTGGTGGAGAGGGCGGGAAGCACATCACGGGCTGCGGGGCCCTGGTGGGAGGTTTGCTCAGGCATGGTTTCACCGGCGCTGTGTGCGCTGTCCTCCCAGATGCTCAGCGAGGTGACAGAGCCACGGTGCTCCACCCTCCCCAGTCGACAAACGTCCCCAGCCTGAATCCCAGAAGTGATGTGTCCTGCTCAAGGTCATGAGACAAGGTAATCACAGGATGCCAGCATCCTTGTTTCCCAGGTGGTCAGACTGCGGCGTGGAGTGGTCACCCTGACCCAAGCACTCAGCACGGCAGGAGCTTCTCTTGACCCTGGGATTCCTCCCCTGTACTCACTCCCGGGAGGAGTGGGCTCCAGCCCCTTCTGAAAGTGCCAGACACTGTGTCACGTGACGCCATGAGGCCCCCTCCCCGTCTGAGGCCCTGCCACGTCATGCTCCCGTCCGGTCCTGGTTCTATGCTCCTATTAGCTGTCCTCTCGCTTTCCTTCCTACTTGTCCAGCTCTCTCCTCCACTGAAGCCTCAGGTATGCCGCCTCCTCCAGGAAGCCTCCCAGGTTACTCCCAGCTCCACACACCTCACCGTCCTTATAGCATCTGCTGCCTATCCTGACAGCTGGGCTCCACTGAGACCCTGGGCAAAGACAGGAGTCGGCCCTCAGGTTGGGTGTAGAGGGCAGCCACACCCATACCCTCCCCTCAGGCAGCTCCAGGTCTTGGTCCTGCCACTGACTGCTGTTTGTATTTAAGACATTTTCCCCTTCTTTTCCTTAAGTCAAATTCCTTCTCCTCCTCTGGAACTCCTTCCTGACACCCAAGACCTTTGGGCACACCCTCTACCTTTACATCCATCACCCGTGCCGGGACTCCTGAGCTTGCCTGTCTCTCCCCTTACATGGTGAGCCCCTCCAGGGTAGGATGCCCAGTACAGAGCCATCCGGGGCTTCTACAACCCATACCTGGCTCTGCTCACCTAGGATTTGCTGAGACCCTGATGACTCGTTGTTTAGTTGCCAAGTTGTCTCCAACTCTTTTGCGACCCCATGGACTGTTGCCCACCAGGTTCCTCATCCATGGGATTTCCCAGGCAAGAATACTGGAGTGGGTTGCCATTCCCTTCTCCAGGGGATCTTCCTGACCTAGGGATCGAATCAGCATCTTTTGCACTGCAGGCAGATTCTTTACTGCTGAGCCACTGGGGAAGCCCAGAAGGACCCTTCTCTTATATTTATGTAATTGCTCTTCCATACGACCTGTCTCCTCCCCAGAGGACACTGTGACCTCCCCACTGCAGATCCACTTTTTGTTTTCTGGACCTTTGCTACTGTCAGCTCCAAGAGGGGAGGCCTGGGCATCCTCTACTTCCTCAGTGACAGCAAAGGGACGCTGGGTACTCATTCCTTACCCCAGGTTCTTGCTCAACCCACAGGCCACCCGGCAATCCCCTGCTGTTGCTGAGGGTTGGGGGCAAGGTTTACTCTGCTCTCATCTTCTTAGCTCCTGACCATGCGTGATTCAAAAACACCCCTGAGGACAGCCCAAGCAGCCCAGAAAAATATGGGACAAAGGAGCTGGGCACGCAGGACTTGTCCCAGTGCAGTCAAAGCACAGAGGGGCCTGGACCAAGCCCAAGGAAGAACCAGCGGCTCTCTGAGAGAAATCAGGACAGCTGGAAATTGAACACATACGTACGTGCAAAAGCCTAATTCCTCCCTTGGAGTTCTGGAGAGACACTTTCATAGCTTTTCATGACATCATGTCAGATGTTTCCAGACACCCAAGACTGAGTCTGGCCCTAATACTCTGTGTTCAAGTCACACGGTCCTTTGCTGTTGGAATCCTAGGGCTCAACACGACATCCCTTCCCACTCCAGACCTTCCTGAAGGCTCACTCCTGCCTCTTCTCAGACAAAAGCAAACCTCTTCTATTTTCAGAGGCCTCCCGGGCTGTGGGATGGCCAGATACATAACATGCTTAGTGGAGAATCAGTGTCGGTGACATTTAAGAAATACACAATCAGGCAACCTGTGACCTACCAGCTTGAGCTAGTTACTTCACCCCTCTGAGTTCCCTGATATTATTAAATAAGATGAAGCTGATGAATCAGTGTATGAGTCAGTATCCCAAGGTTGCTCTGTGGATTGATGAAACAAGATGCTGTTTGTGAAGGTGCCAAGTCTTATGCTTGGCTTCAGAAGATACTCAGGAAACTAAGTTTCGACTGGGGTCGGTGGCTGAGTAGCGCTACAACCCTGACTCCAGCGCTCTTTCTAGTAAATGGTTCAGCCTCCTTTAGGCGTTCAAATGATTTCAGAGGCTCGAGCAATCTGAGTTCCCTTGGAAGGAGCTCTAAGCGGCAGTCAATTTCTCCTCTTTCAACAGTCCTCGTTTGGCAAATGGTCACAATCCATTTAAACAAGCATTTTCTGAGGACCTAGCAGTTACAGGAGGCGCTCAGGTCACAGCTTCAAAAGACTGCAGAAACTGAATTAGAAGGAAAGTCAGGTGAGGGGCACAGCCCAGGTACAGGCAGACAGTAGGTGATGGGCAATCTGGAGAGGCGGGGGCGGTTTCAGCAGCTGGAGTCATGGGGAGGTATCCTTCCATCACACTTCCTCTCCTTCCACTTCCCACACGGGCTGCAGCCTGCAAGGCCACAGCCGAACACTCGAATACCTGTTCAGGCCTCCATTTGCCCTAGCTCCCTTCTCACAGGAACTCTCCTCAACCAGCTGACACCGGTTCAGGGGCCCCGTGTGCTGTCCAAGGCTGTGGCCCCATGGAGGAAGCAGCCTGCAAAGCTCACATCTGGTGTGGAGATCCTCCATTAAGCAGGTCATTGCCACGTCATCTGATAGGTGCCTGGAGAGGTCGGGGAGGGGCTGTGGGGATGTAGAGGAGGAGGAACCGGTGCTTGGGGCAGGAAGCTGCCCAGAGTTTTCCAGAGGAGAAATTACCTGAGCCGGCACCTGATGAGTCTTGGGGATGAGCTATGGTGTGTGTCTATGTGTCTTGTGTGTCTATGAACAAAGGTGTGTGTGTGCAAACAAGCATGTGTGAGTGTGAACATGTGTGTGTGTGTGTGTGTATGTGTATGTGTTGGGGACAAGGACTATGGCAGAGGGTCCAGCCTGAGACTGGGCATGGGGGGAGCTGGGCTCTCCTGTTTGCCTCTGATGACATCTCTGGACACCAGGAACCTGCACTTTGAGGTCCTGCATCCCCTCTCTGCCCTCTTGGCCCTGAGGACAGCTGCTGTCCAACACTTCCGTCGCTAGTCTCCTCTCTTCCTCTCTGTGCTCCATCTCTTCCCCATCTGTAGCTCCAGCTCTGCTGAGGCCTCCGGAATTCTACTCTCCAGCCCAGGCCCCACTCCCTAGGGCCCCTTCCTGATGGCCTATCCACTGGGGCCTTTGATACTCACCTTGAGTCCTACGAGATGGAAACACAACTCACTTTGGTCCACAGCCGGCCTCCCCCACCCCCCTACTCCTTCCGTATCTCATAGCCACCAGGAGCTAGAGCTTGTTGCTTCACGCCATTTCTCCCATCTCTCCTTCCCTCACTGTTCCTGCTGCCTCCACCCAGGCCTCTGCACTGTCCAGGCTTTCCACCACAATGGCTCAGTTAAGAAAGCTCCTCTGTCAATCTCTTGCTCCTTCTACCACTTTATGATCAGTCACTAAGTCATGTCTGACTCTTTGCAACACCATGAACTACACGAAAGCATCAATTCTTCAGCACTCAGCCTTCTTTACAGTCCAACGTTCACATCCATACACGACTACTGGAAAAACCATAGCTCTGACTATAGGGATCATTGTCAGCAAGGTGATGTCTCTGCTTTCTAATATGCTGTCTAGGTTTGTCAATGATGCTTTCGAAGTGTGCTGGAGAAGACTCTTGAGAGTCCCTTGGACTACAAGGAGATCAAACCAGTCAATCCTAAAAGAAATCAACACTGAATATTCATTGGAAGCACTGAGGCTGAAGCTGAAGCTTCGATACTTCAGCCACCTGATGTGAAGAACTGACTCCTTGGAAAAGACCCTGATGCTGGGAAAGATTGAAGGCAGGAGAAGGGGATGACAGAGGATGAGATGGTTGGATGGCATCACCGACTCGATGGACATGAGTTTGAGCGAGCTCCGAGAGTTGGTGATGGACAGGGAAGCCTGGCGTGCTACAGGCCAAGGGGTCGCAAAGATCGGACACAACTGAGACACTGAACAATAAAGGTTTGTCATAGCTTTTCTTCCAAGGAGCAAGCGTGTTTTAATTTCATGGCTGCACAGTCACTGTCATCAGTGATTTTTGGACCCCAAGAAAATAAAATCTGCCACTGTTTCCACAGTATAGACATACAGAAACTCTAATTGCATCGGATGCACTGTGACAGTGCTCACAAAATGTCCAGTTGCTCTTCGTTACCAGCTCAGTTCCAGGGTTCCCCTCCCCTGGCCTTGGCTCCTGAGTCTTGTTCCGGGCGTCTCCCCTCCACACAGAGCCTTCACTCTGTTCCATCCTCACAAGTGTGCTCAGATTCCTGGACCTCATTATGCATCACCCCACCTGCATCTTCATTCCATTCTCCCCCTCTGCCCGGAATGCCTCAACTCTGGTCATCCAAGTCATCCTCCAGGGCCCCATCTTAACTCCAGGTCTTCATCAAGCCCCTCTTCACTTCTCTCCTTTCTGGGATGTGGGTCACTGCTGACTCTGCTCCCGTGGTTCTAAGACTAAGCCCTGCCAGGCCAGGAGTCTGCTGTTTAGCAATGCCAGTAGCAGAGGCTTATGGTCTGGCTGCCAGAGACCTGATTTCAGGTATGCCTGTCAGGAACTCTGCGAAATCTACTAGGCTTCTGCCTCAGTTTCCCCACTAAGCACTCAAATATATCCCTTAGCTCTGGCCTACCTAGCTGGCTCTGAACCACTCTACCTGAGCTTGCCTGTTGCCTGGATGTTATTTGCTAAACTCTTATCCATTCAGTAAGTGTGTGTGTGTGTGTGTGTGTGTGTGTGTGTGTGTGTTGGGAGGTAGATGTTAGTTGCTTAAAACCAGAACCAGGAGGAAGCTGCTGCTATCCACTTTCACCTATGACCTCCTGCCTCCACTACTGTAGAAACCTGCCCACCAGACAGGGCCTGAGGGCTAGAGAGCCACACTTCAGAAACTCACTCAAACTGACCACAGCCTCTGAACAATCTACTTCCAATTGCAGCAGTCTTCCCTCCCACCCTTCACCCCTCTAAAAACTGAGCTGCCTAGAGGTCCTGACACCCCCGCCTCTCCTCCAAATAATAACATTAGAAAGAGCTAAATAATCAGTACTTATTCTGTGCCAGGTCCGGTTCTAAACACTTCACATGTATTGATTCAGTGAGGCCTCATAGCAACCTTTGAAGTAGGTACTGTTCTTCCTCCACCTTACAGATGAGCAGATGAAGAGGGGACATTAGCACAGGAGCCTCAGCACTCCAGCTTCAGAGTGTGTGCTCTTAACTCTCTGTTTCCTATCTCACCCAGCAGGACCACTGCACATACTGGTACAATCTGACCTTTGCCCAAAATCTCCCAGCCAGAATGGGCCATGCATCTCACAAGGGGCCCAGTGCATGCAGGGAAAGGCTGTCTGCTTCTATGTCACATAGAGACATCGTGCAGGTGAGCCTGCTGCTTGGCCATGAAACAAGGTAAGCCTGGTTGCTGCTTTACCTCTGAGTTAGAAATGAACTTCTGTAATTCCAGAATTCATTCATTTGTTCATTCAGTAACTACTGATTATATGCCTGCCACTGCTTGGTACTAGCTGCACTGGTCTCAGTGAGCATAGACTGACTGAAACATCCGCTTGCGTTTACCTGCTGGATTCTCTCCAAACAGGGATTGACAGGTTCCTGAGAGCAGGAGCCACCTCACAGACAGGTGCCTGGCTACATGCATTCACTGGGGTTCAAGATGTGTTTATTGAGGATCCTTCCAATAACAAACACATGGATGAGGCTTGGGTGGCCTCTACTGCCTCTGCCCCCACGTGACAGGTGGTAAACAGAGAGACCAGAAGCCTGGGGACCAGAACTCTCCTCCTGACTCCCCACTGCCTGGAGCTTCCCTTTGGGGAATAGAAAAGTTATCGCCCCACCAAAGCAAATCAGAGAAAAAGAGCAGGCTGGTCCTTTAAACAAGGGCCGGAAGAGCCGGGGCCCGAAGAGCCGTGAGAGCAACTTCAATTAATCCCGAATGTCGGAAGAATTGTGAAGGTCAGAGGAATGCAAAAGGTAAGTCGAGAAAAAAAGTTGGCATTTAGCAGTGGAGATAAACTGAGCTGATAAACGGCCTTTGAACACTCGGGTTATTTATTTATTTGCTTCCAGTTCTTATGCAGTTGTTAATTCCAGCGAAAATTCCCCAGCGCTCTGCTCACATGTGTGGTACATTATATACCCATCTGGCAGCAAAACAGACACCTCCCCTGGCAGCTGCACTCTGAAGTTTAAAACACACTTACATGTTTGTGTCACAACAACGCAGGAAAGCACATCCTGGAGTTTACTGCACCAGTTCTCTGGCAGGGCTGCTAGTTCACTGTGTCTTGTCTACGGTAGGAGTTCAATAAATGGAAGCAAACTGCGGCCAGGCCCAAAGCTGGGCTCACCGAGACACTGTGTGAAGTGAAGGGTACAAGGCAGACTCAGCGAGAGATGTTGCCGGGGTACCCGTGAGGCTAGTGAGGCTGCCATCTGAGTTCCCCTTTGCAAGATGAAGGTAATGGGTTCTGGAGGGTTTTTTTTTTTTTTTTCCCTCTCTTTTTCTCACATTCCCTCTGCTTGAACAAACCCTGCTGAAAAGAACTCCTGCTCTGATTGTCCATGGAAGGGTTCCCTGGAATGTTGGACCAAGTCTCTGGAATGTATAGATTTAACGAGCCAATCTGGAAATTAACAGAAATGGAAAGGGAGCGTTCTGGTTACATTACACATGGAATTACTACCTGAGTGAGTGCAGCGGGCGGAGGCAAAGGCACCTTGGAGCTTCCTGTGAGAGGGCTCAGCACTTTTCAGACCTGACTCTCGACCGTTCTAAAAATTTAGGCTTGGAAGAGTCCGCAAAGATCACACACATTGTTGCTGAGGGAAGGAACCAAACTTTATTAAGAATTCTGAAATGCTGGAAACATGGTTTCCAAACTTTTTACTAAGACGTCCCCTTTCCACTCATAGCCTGTTGAGTTTCGTGTTTTGAAATATTTTCCCTATTGAACACAGGACATCCCTGTCCCTAATGATGTTGTCAAAAATGCAAGTCCTATCTTCTGATCAGGAAAGAGATAACAGTTTAAGCCAAGGATACCCATGTACTTGGGGGTTAAAGACTTGTTGTTTGAGTAATCTCTGCAGTTGGCTTCCAATTACTATCATATTCCTACAGTTGTTTGTTTAACATTGAACAGCCTTGGAATTTCAACCAGCACCTTCTACACAGCTGGGGAATTCGGGGCTTGGTCACTTTATCAAGAATCTCTCATGTTGCAGATGAAATGATGGAAGTCCTGGGAAGAAGACAACACACCCACAGGGTACGGCACAGGAGGGACCCCTCAGAAGCTCTGCCCAGGCTGGGGCAGGGTGCTGCCCCTGACTGCAGGCAGACACCACCTCTCCTCATCTCAGGGCTCTACCTAACTCTTTGGAGCTTTTCCCTTTAGAGCAAGCAGGGCACTGAGCCAACTGACTCAGTCTTCAAAGAATACGTCTCTTTGTGTAGAGATGTATTCAGGACTATAAGCACCTCACATGATTCTCCCTTCATAGCCTTTGATTTTTCTTCCAGGACTTGATCAAGTGGGTTCAACTCAAGCATCAAGGCCAGGTTGAGGTTTCAACCCAAAGTCCCTCTGGGAAGGATGCCCCTATCAGATGAGGCTGGGGGATGGTTAAAGGGGTTCCAGTGAGGACATAGTCTGACTTTCCTGAGGACTTGGGGGTTACACCTCTGCATTCCAAAGTGATGGGGCATATCTATCTGGCAGGGCCCACGACCAGGTTACAGATCCAGACTTGCAGTTAAGCATCCCCCTTCTTGCAAAAGATCGCCTTCCTGACCAGAAGGTCTAATGAATGGCTGTGCGGGATGTTGGGGCAGAGGGAGGCCGGCCTTGGTGGCATCTGACATCTGACGTCACCCTCCCTCCCATGTCCCGAGGATGGCTCTTCGACTGACACTGGTCCTTCCCCAACCCAGACCCAACAGACCTCTGGGGGAGTCTGTTTCAGCAGGGCTTCTGACAAGGTGCCTGAGACCTAAATGTGGCATCACACATCCTTTCTACTTCAGTACGTAGGAAAATGGGATCCCACCTTCTTTCTTGACACCATGTGATCTGGGGTTGGCTTGAGTCAGCCTGAATCCCTCCCACCTCTAAACACTCAGGACTCGAGGTTACCAAGAGCCGGGTTCTCCAAAACGGCTTTTGGAGACGTGGACCCCGAGCCACAAACAGAGCAGGGAAGGAAGAATTCTCCTCTCTCTACCCTTCCCATCCTGCCAAGAAGACAATTTTGCAGGCAGACACTCCTCTCTGTTTATAAAGAGGGGAAGAGCCCAAACAAATAAAAAGGGCCAAGCTGCACTCGGCACCATGGCCACGCAGAGCTCTGCGTGTCGCTAGAACGACTGTTTGGTGCTCTTTACAAATAGGCCTATTAAATCCTTTTGAACACCAGCACAGGGTCCTAGGGTCTGAGTCCTCCACGGTGACTTGGCCGTAAACAGTAGAGAGGTGGCAGGTCTGTCCATGTGACATCTGCAAGCGCTAGCCAGGCCATGGGAACCCAGGCGGCTGCTCCCAGCACAGACACATGAAGCCCAGCGCCGTGCACATGCCTTCTCGAAGGCACTGGGCTATACTCATCAGTATTTACAGCCTTACAGCTGGGCTCTTGACCTGCCCCGCTGTCATTCGACATCAAAGGAAGCATCACCCATCTCTAGTTATTTAAGACGAAGGTCTCACCTTGGGAGCCAAGGAGGGCGGGACACAAGGACACTCAGCTGTCAGTGTGAATGACAGAAGGCAGTGCTCCCCAGACTGGTTGATAAACTTCCTGGCAGAACCTCAATAATTCAGACCCACCTAGGACCAGAGCAGCTTTCCTAATCAGTTTGGGCTCCCACAACAAAACACCATAGACTGAGTAGTTCAGACAACAGAAATGTGTTTCCTCACAGTTTTAGAGACTGGAAGTCCAAGATCAAGGGGCCAGAATGGCCGAGTTCCAGAGAGGCCTCTCTCCCTGGGTTGCAGATGGCTACCTTCTGGCTGTGTCCTCACCGAGAGGAGAGAGAGCAAGCTCTCTAGTGTTTCTTCTTAAAACGACACTCATCCCATCGCAAATGCTCTGCCGTCACAAACTCATCTAAACCTAATTACCCCCCAAACGCCCCATCTCCAAACACCATCACATTGGGGTTTAGGATTCAACATACAATTTTGGGGCTTCCCAGATGGGACTACGGGTAAAGAACCCGCCTGCCAATGCAGGAGACATAAGACACGTGGGTTCGATCCTTGGGTGGGGAAGGCCCCCTGGAGGAGGGCACGCAACCCACTCCAGTATCCTTGCCTGGAGAATCCCATGGACAGAGGAGCCTGGTGGGCTGCAATCCATAAAGCTGCAGAGTTGGACATGACTAAAGTGACTTAGCATGCATGCATATACATTTTGGGAGGATACATTTAGTTTGCAACAGTCGCTAAGCTGAACTGCAGATTCCAGTGATGTGTATACTTATATTTGGATAACATAGCTTTGTCTAATCTTAAAAACAGATTTTAAAAGTCAACTATGTCAACCCTTAAAATATATACATTCAGTATACATCGATTATACTTCAATAAAGTTGAAAAGAAATTCTAAATTTAAGAATCAGGTCAATCACTTGAGGGATGTTTAAATCCCCTCAACCATGTCCTTAGATGTGTAGTTACCTGGCCTTCATTAGAACAGTTCCACCAGCCCCCAAGGCAGGCATCCCACAACTGAACTTCTCTACTAGCCAATTCTTCCTTTTCTGAGCTGAAATCAGCTCCCTAAAAGCTTTCATCCAATAATCAGGGTCATAAAGAACATACTGGATCCCTGTATCGAAAGAGAGCCCTTCAGAAACTAAATTAACCACCCCACCCCACCCCATGGGTCTTGAGTATATGTGAATGAACACAAACGCACGCACACACCACAGAGTAATACTTCATGAATTTATAAGTTCCATATCTGGTAACTTCCCGCGTCTAGAACACGTGTTCAAACAACAGAATTGGCACCACATCGCATTTATGCACTTGACTCCTTGAAGAATAACTCAGCATCTTCATCTGAAATTAGTTTAGCTTTGGACTCATTTTTAATAAATCTGGTCCTCTGGCTTCCTAGCCCATGAAATATTTAAAGCAGCCAAAAAGTTGCAAAGGATATTGGCTCCAGGAAGCAAGTCAAAACCTTCAGTCTGACTCTAATGGGAGAGAGAGAGAAACGGTTAGCAGGACTCCCAGAAAATACAGAAAGACAGCAGCTGCCGGGGGTCATTCAGAGAAAAGGCAGCCACTGGCATGTACCATCCAGGCCACCGGGGATGACCCTGAGTCTCCAAGCAAAAGGTAGACCGATGGAAGCGCCTGCCCTCATGTGTGACAAACATGCTTTTAAAGAGCTTCCCATCCCAAGTGGGTATGTCAGCTAACATCGTGAGATCCAAGGGTTATGATTCTATTATCTAGACAATTATCTACCTGAACTTAAGGACCTAGATAATTCAATTCTGGTGGAAGAGCTCACAAAACTGACGTTGCCTAAATGAAGTGTCATTGTATGTTATCTCACAGTATACAATGTGGTTTTCAGAGACAACAGTACTGATGATTATAACCCAGCATCAGTGATGGGCACGTGGTGGGACCCACCCTGGTTGACTGATTCCCATGGTAACTTGAACTAAGCAAGAAAGCACTGCCTAATAGAGATGCTTACACTACCTGCTTTCACAGAGATAAGAACTGTTGAAATGTAGCTTATTAATATTTGATTCAAAACAAGTAACATTCCTGCCTTGTGATAACTGCATGTCATGACACCTATGCATATTTCCTCATGAATATCTATTTTTAATTCTAATGTGTTCAGTAAATCAAGCCAAAGAAGGTAAACTACAAGCTGCTCCTAGGACAAAAATTGTGATCTTACTTTGTCCTCAGGCCCCAATTCCTAGACCAACTGCCAGAGGCCAAGACTCTGGGCATGAATGGCCATGAAGGGACAGCAACTCTTAGTTGTCTGGGCAGCTGGAGGAAGTACAGCTGAGCAACTGAGGCAATTCCAATGGAGTCTGGTTGTCTTAATGTGTGTGTGTGGGTGTGTGCACACCTGGGCATGACCCCAGGATGTGATCCTGTGTACCTGACCTCAAGATGTATGACTTTGGATTAACCATTGTTTTGGCATTAGCTGGTCCTGTTTTCCTGGAGGAGGGCATGACAACCCACCACAGTATTCTTGCCTGGAGAATCCCAAGGACAGAGAAGCCTGGTGGACTACAGTCCATGGGGTCGCAAAGAGTCAGACACAACTGAAGCGCCTTAGCACGCATGCACACATGGTCCTATTTTCACAGCACACATTACTCTCCAGCTTACCAGTATATTTACTTAGGATATTTGCCATTTGCTGCCTTCCTGTCCCCTCTATAATGTAATGTGCACAGGGATCTTTCACGCTGCTTGGTTTTGGAGCCACAGCACCCAGGACACCCCCCAACACCAAGCAGGGGCTCAGTAAGAATCTGTCGAATGAATGATAAGTGAATGGGTGATCCTGCAGCCTGAGGAAAGAGCTCAGCCCTCATAAGCACTTGGCACGTGTGCCCCCCACAACTCCTAATTCATCAGAGCCCAGTGTCCTAGCAAGTCCAATGGAGCCTCAGAGTCATTCTCAGCCCAAGATTTCAGGAGACCACTACCATTAGCGCCTCTTTAACACCAGAAACAGGTTCTGGTACCCTTCCTGGCCCAGGCTGCTCTCACTGAAACCTAGGGGTTCTGTGTGCTTACTTCTCTTTCTCTAGTGAATCCACCGGTAGGAGCTGATGTCTCCTGACTCAGAGCAGGTGAGTCTGCTCACACAAGCAAGGTGCAGCCCTGCATGGGGGCTGATCTTCATCTCAACCAGCATCAGGCACTTTTTAAAAAGCCCTGTTCTCCGAGAGTTCACCTCAGCTTCTCTACCACGTGCCACCCTGAGGGACCCTCCCATCTTGCAGGAAAGGAATGAGACCACCTTTCAGAGCCTTGGTCAAGTATCGACTCAGTTAAGACAACACAGCCAGAAAGGTGCAGACTTGGGATTTGAATCCAGGCCTCTCAGTGGCCATTTTACAGATGAGGAAACAGACCGGGAGAAGGCCAGGATGTGCCAAAAGTCACCTGTTAGAGATTTATGAACCACTGAACTTTGTGTTCCTCTAAGCAAGGGGCTTCCCCGGTGGTGCTAGTGGTAAAGAACTTGCCTGCCAATGCAGGAGATGTAAGAGACGCAGGTTCGATCCCTGGGTTAGGAAGATCCCCTGGAGGTGGAAATGACAACCCATTCCAATATTCTTGCCTGGAGAATTCCATAGATATAGGGTCCACAGGGTTCCAAAGAACTGGACACGAGTGAAGTGACTTAGCACTAGCAAGGGGCTGGCCCAGAGCAGATGAGTGAATGAAGTGTGGACACGAAGCCTTAAAAGAACAGGCAGCCTGGTGTAAAAAAAGAGGAAGTCCAACATCATGGAAATTCCCAAACCTAGTAACCCCTGCAGAACCAGTCCTGTGAGGTTTCAGCGAGTGGACAAGGGGACCTGTCCTGGTCCCAGGTAAAGCCAGAAGAGAGGACGCTTGAACCTGCTGTGTCCTTGTGACTAGGAGCCAGGCACACCCCCTCCCTCGAGGGCACCACCGCCCCGTTCCCACACCGGAATGCCGCAACCCCTAACCTCTTCACTCTCCTGTTCTAGCCCTGCCTCCTGGTTGGCTTGAACCCTTTTCCAAAAGCTATGGGAAGGGTCCCTCCCCAAATTTCACCCAGCTCTTCCCTGGATTCAAGTACTTATTCATTTCAAGGGCTCAGCAAACAAATGTGAACAAATAAATGGGTAAATAAGTGAATAATCAGGGACTTCTATTTAAGTCTTCATTATCAGTCCCCCTTAGGACAATATGTTATACATTTATTCATTCAACAAATATTTATTAAGTACCTTCTGTATACAGGGTACAGTCCTGGGCTCTGGGACAGAGTGGCGAGTAAGTAATAGCAGCTTTCCAAGTCCTCTGACCTTTACTTCCCCCCCTCTCCATTTTAACTATTCTGCACTTATTTTCAAGTGTACTTTCTTCAGTGGGTTTGGGTCTCACCCTTCTAAGCTCAACAACTTTCCACGTCTCCTACTGCCTATTGGAAAATGATCAAATTCCTTCCACTGACATTCAAGACCTGAGATTTAGCTGGATCCTCTACTCCCAGTCTCATCTCCTGCCTCTCACTCCCTCTTTCCCTCCACTACATATGCTGAGGGCCAGCCCTTGCCTGGGATGCCCTGCCTGGAATGTCAGCTACTACTGTGTTACAAACCACCCCAAGGCTCTGTGGTTGAAAGCAACAATCCCTTCTTTTCACTGTGGGCCAGCAAGCGGTTGACTGGTCTGGGTTAAAGCCAAGCCGTGTGTCCATCTGGGCTTGGTTCTTCACTGCAGGCTGGGTTTCAGGTCTACTGTGTTCATCGAGGCTGAGCAGCCAGCAGCCACACGGGGAATCTCTTTCCATGGCGGTGGCAGACACGTGAGAGTATGAGCCCAACTAAGCAAGCACCTCAAGGTTCTGCTTGCTTCAAGTCTGCTAATGTCAAAGCTAAGTCCCATGACAGAGCCTAAAATCAAGGAGCCAGTAAGTACACTCTGCCCAACAGGAAGCCAAGGCAAGGCGCGTGGCCAAACCTGGCATCACTGGAGAGCGGCAGAAGGGGGATGCTCTGAGTATTTCTGAACAATAGTCTAACACATCCCATGGACTGTAGCCTGTCAAGCCCACTAGGCTCCTCTGTTTATGGGATTTTTCAAGCAAGAATACTGGAGTGGGTTGCCATTTCCTTCTCCGGGGGATCTTCCCAACCCAGGGATCGAACCTGCAGGCAAATTCTTTACCACGTGAGCCACCAGGGAAGCCATCTAACACACTAACTCTGCCTAATGAAACTGGGCAGTATGGTGAAGGAAAGCAAGCTTTGGAAACAGGAGGCCTGGGTTTGTATCATGCACATATTACTTTCTGAAGCCCTCCAACACAGTGTGTTCCCAGAAGACTTCACTAATTCAATGCTGCCGCTGCCGCCAAGTCACTTCAGTCGTGTCCGACTCTGTGCGACCCCGTAAACGGCAGCCCACCAGGCTCCCCCGTCCCTGGGATTCTCCAGGCAAGAACACTGGAGTGGCTTGCCATTTCCTTCTCCAATGTGTGAAAGTGAAAAGTAAAAAAGAAGTCGCTCAGTCGTGTCTGACTCCTAGCGACCCCATGGACTGAAGCCTCCCAGGCTCCTCTGTCCATGGGATTTTCCAGGCAAGAGTACTGGAGTGGGGTGCCATTGCCTTCTCCGCTAATTCAATGCACATGCCCCCAAACCCTACTGTGTGTAAGCATACCACCTGGACCCTGAGCCAGGCTGGTGAGTAAAGAGGCCCGCCCCGATCTCCTGGTGATATGAACGAAGCTCTGAGCCCCCAGAGTGTTGCTCCCTCATCCACAAAGTGGAAAAAAACAACCTTGAAATACGTGAGAAAACTGGGAAGCTGGCTGGCTTTGAATGAAGTCACAAGTGGGCCAAGTCCTATATCAAACACCACTTTCTTCTGTGACACCCAGGCTAGCGAGTCCTGTTGGAAGCGATTGCTCATCAGTCTGAATCCTTAAAACAATTAACTACTGTGTGGTTGAAGGCTCATCCAATCAATGGGAATTTATTGAGGTCCACCAGCCAGTTAGGCCTGCCCAGTTAAAACCCCCTGCCCTCCCCACAGACACATCTCCTGATGGGAAGACAGGGGCCTTCTTCCTGCGTTCTGACAGCCCCGTCCAGCACCAGGCCCAATTCGGTGTTCCATCCCTTTTGCTGTCCAAGACTCCAGAATCTTCTCAATTACTTTTCTCACTCCTTTCTGGAAATAGCCTCCAAGACTGAGATCTGCACCAAAGCCTTCCCATTCACCCAGAAAGAAAAATGCAGTTAATCAAAGCAATCTGGACTTCTCTTTCCATTCCCACCACCCCTCCACCCCTACTCCAGGACGAAACCTCCCTAAGTGATTAAATGTTATAAGAAGGATTTGGCATATTTACCTTGTCAAAGATTGTGCTTTTGTGGTGCCTCATGGAACACAGGCAGATTAAAGAGCCAACAGTGAGATGGACGATCAGCAGAGACCAATGAGGAAAGAAAACAGCAAAACCTCAAGATAAAAAGTCCGTCTTGGTCTCAGCCAATAAACTCTAATCACACACAGACAGGGCCAAGCATATAACTAACAGTTCCTTTCCGGCAAAAATAATGCTAATTAAGTAGTTATAAAAATTATTGTTATTATGAGCTATATCATTATTATTATTATAAAAAATTAAATACTGGCTAGAAATTCAAAAGTCTTTCTTCAGGATCTAGTTCCCTCCAGTTTTCTTAGGCAGTGGTCCCCTGTGGCCCTTAGGAGACAATGGACTCCTTCACTCCAGCATCAGAGGCCCTCCAGGCAGTGGTATCAACCTAGTGTCCAGTCACTCACCCATCCAACAGTTTTTAGTTTTTAGCACCTGTTCTGATCCATACGCTGGTGCATGGGTGCTTAGTCCCTTCAGTCGTGTCCAACTCTTTGCAACCCTATGGACTGTAGCCTGCCAGGCTCCTCTGTTCATGAGATTCTCCAGGCAAGAATACTGGAGTGGGGTGCCAGGCCCTCTTCCTGATCCAGGGATCAAACCTGCGTCTCCTGCACTGCAGGCAGATTCTTTACCCACTGAGCCATCTGCAAAGCCCCCGTATGCTGGTAGATGGGCCATAATTGTGCCCCTCCAACACTATCTACTTCCAATTCAATAACAAAGACCCTGGCCACATGGCCCAGTCCCCTCAATGCCCTTCCAATTCCTAGCTCTATTTCCATCTCCTCCAGGAAGCCTTCCCTGATACCTCCAGGCATCCCTGGAGACTTGTGCTTTCTTTCCCTCCCGTACATGGATGGCGGTACACTCTTTGCTAAATATGCTACTCACACTCAGTCCCTTCACCGTGCTTATGTCTTAATTTCCACAGAGGCAGGGACCATGACACCACACAGTAATCAGTGCTGAATTAACACTTGTTGACTGACTTTACTGTGGACATAATTCAGCACAAACTAACACGTGCTTACTTAATGGAAGCAGGGATAGGAAAAAACAACTTCCCATGGGCTAGGCATGGGGAGAGGCAGGAAGGCGTCCTGCTCAGTGCCTGGCACATACCCAGCAGGGCGTGGCAGGTGGCCAGGCCAGGTCCACCCTTCACATCCGGATCGCCTGCCAAGGACATCTGCCCTTTGCACTCACCCCTCAATTGTGTGGACTGCCGAGGAGAAAGGTGGCAACTGAGTCAGCAAACAATGCTGTCCCCGTCCCTCCAAATGTGTGGTGGAACCCAGAGGTGCCACTAACAGCAGTGTTAGCAAGTGGGATTCTGTGGGAGCCACTTTAATGCCCCGGAGTATTTGCATGTTAACCTCCTTAACACGCTCCTCTGCCTCCTCTACTTTCAGTTAATGGCACCACCAGGGGCCAAAGCACACAAGCATGTTTCAGTTTCCTGATCTCTCCACAAGCAACTCATCAGATGCACTGTTGACTCTCCCTCCAAAACGGAGCCAAACTGACCTCTACCTGCTTTCCCCAGGTCCAAACCACCATCATGCATACTGGTGTCCCAGTTTCCTTCTCTTTCAACTCCAGGAGGGCCCATTCTGCACACCACACCCAAAGCCATCACTTTTGTATAAAAAAGAAAATCCGATCTCCCCTGCTCTGAACCAATGGCTTCAAAATCTAAATGCCTTCTTGTGATCTGTAGGTCTCATGAGATCTCACGCCACCTCCTTTCTGCTCCATCTCCGGACACTGTCCAGTACACAAAGGGATCATGACATCCTTTCCGTTCCCTAAGCAGGCCTCAGTGCTTGGCATCCGCTGCTCCTTCTGCCCAAAATGTGCTTCCCAGGTTCTCATGGCTGGCCCCTTCTCATCCCTCCAGACTCAGCTTGAAAAGCACCTTCTCCTGAAAACCCCAGAAAACCAGCAGCTGCTCCTCCCCTTCCTTTATCCCCCTAGCACCCAGGTCCCTCTCTGGCCCACTGCCGTTTCCTTATACAACTTACCATGCTCTAAAATGATCTCCTCATTCATTGTTAAACCCTCACTTCCATGCAGGAAAACAATTTCTGTCTCATTCACAGCTATATTTTTAGCATCTGTGACAGTGCCCAGCCCAAAGCAAGTATTTGACAAACACAGAGCATGTGTCTGAGCAGTGCCCAAACACACTGACTGGATGCCTTAGGTACGGCCTGCTCATAGTGACTCCTTGCCAAAGTGGAGAGTATGGACAGATGGGGTAAGACGAGTAACTTTCAGCCGAGGAACCTGACAAAGAGTGCCTGAGCCGGGTGATCAAGGTTAGTATCTGCAGTGATAAGTCAGGTTGGCAGTATGTGCCCTCAACAGAATGTGATAAACATGGCTCTTTATCTCTAGTCTTTTACTCCTCAGAGCATAATCCCAGACTAATCATAAGAAAAACAGCAAAACAAACCCCAATCGAGGGCCAAATATCTGGTTATTACTCAATGTCAAGGTCATCAAAAACAAGGCAAGTTTGAGAAACTGTCCCAGCCAGGAAGAATTGGAGGAGAGATGATAAGTAAATGTAATATGGGATCCTGGGACAGAAGAAGGACATTAGGGGAAAACTGAGGAAATCTGAGTGAAGAGTGGACTTCAGTTAATAGTAAGATGTCAGTATTGATGTGTTCATTGTCAGAAAGTACCATATACTAATGTGAGATGTCAACAATGAGGGGAAGTGGATACAGAACTCTGTATTATCTTCTCAATACTTCTGTAAATCAGAAACTGTTTTAAATTTAAATATTTATTTAAAAAACACATTTGTTATGTGAATGAATGCACGGCAATAAATATATTTTCATGTCTTTTGTAAGAATACACTGAGCACAGGCTCCCGTATGATGCCAGGAAAGAGACAAATTCTTGAGTCTGTGAAGCACCGGGGCTGCTCTGCTTACAGCACTGGTTTGTTAACAACATACTCAGGAACACTGTCAAGGAAGACTGCAGCCCTCTCCTAAGTGGACTTCCAGTGGTTCAAGATTAGAAGCACTTAGGTCAACAACAAAAATAACAAATCCTGCTCTCTTTGAAGATGAATCACATTTTTCCAGTGCTCTCAATTCCATCCAGCCACAAGCACTGCTGAGGGCCTGTTGTGCACCCAAGCCCAAGACCAGCTTAGTAGCCAGCTCCTGCACCAGAGGACCAAGTCCCACCTCCAGTGAAGCTGCTCCCCTCACTTTCAAAGGGTCAAATGGTGCGATACAGACTATAAATGGCACAGATGTTCAGAAATAACAGATCATGGGAACTACAGCAATCAAGGAAGCCTTCCTACAGGAAGGGCCAGAGTGGATCTGGAAAAGGAAATAGGATTTCGAGAGCAGAGTGAAGGAGAGAGGTAGCCAGGGATCACAGCACCAGTAGAGTCAGGGCATCCAAAACCAGCTGCAAGGAGTAGTCTGAATAGACTTGCCAGGTCTCCTAGGGAAGCCATGGAAGAGGAAGTTGGTTTGCTGAGTAGAGGCTGGAGATCCTCCCAGACTTTTCAGGCGAGGAATCAGCACCTCCTCCAGGGCACCTTTCCCAAGCACCAGGTGAGCCTTCCCTCTTCAGCCCCCTTGCCTAGCATTCTTTCACTGCTCACACCAGCTTCATCCTCCCTTGTCACATGCTGTGTGCATTCCCGTGCACTCTTTCCTGCCCACCTGTAGGCCTCCTAGGGGCAGGATCCTTCTCTGCCTCCTCTCAGCCTGCTCTAGAGAGCCCTGCACGTCGTAATGGCTCAGAGAGACATCTGGTGAATGAATAAAAAGAACAGTGAATTAATGTGTAGATCACAATCTAAGAAGCCAGGACTTTACCCCTCACACAACAGGGAAGCCTACAAAATTTGCAGGAAAAAAACACGATCAAAACAACATTTCCTTCCCCATCTCACCAGCCCCTTCTCTGCTTTCTTTGCCTTTAATACTTAGCCTATCCTGACTTGTTTCTTATCTGTCACCTCTCAGTCATTCAACAAACTTTAGCTCAGTGCCTACTACATGCATGGCCTGTTCTAGGTGCCAAGGATACAGATAACACGGACAATTCTCTACTCTCACAGAGCTGACATTCTAGTGAGAGACTGAAGGGCAATAAACAAAATAAGGAAGTAAATTATACAGAATGCCAATTGATGACACCTTCTATGGAGCAAAACAGCAGGAAAGGACAGAGAGTTCAAGGGAGTGATCTGCCATCTTAAACAGGTGTCACGGGGAGACAGACTACCTTTGAACAAAGACCTGAAGGATGTGGGAGAGAGGATTTTTTCCTTTCACATCCACTGACACATGCCTAGTACCTGCAGCAGTACCTGACTGGCAGCAGGCACAGAAGAATGTGTTGAAACAGTTAATTCATTTTTTTTTCATTAAACTTTTTATTTTCAGATAATTATAGATTATAAGATAGATAGTTGTTAGAAATAATACCCTTCACTCAGCTTCCCCCAATGGTAACATCTCATGTAGCTGGAATTCAATATCAAAACCAGGACTGCAACATTAACACAATCCTCTGATGTGATTCAGACTTCAGAGTTTTATGTGTTCTTGCTTGTGTATACATACGCAGTATACTCAGTGGTGTGCAATTTATGCTCCCTTGCTTGTGTATATGTATATGGTATATTCAGTGGTATGCAATTTTAAGGCCCAATCTCTTTCTGATAATTAGGAGGCCAGTTGAAGAGTTGAAGGAAAGTGGGATGGAACAGGCTGGGCACTTCCACACATGAGAGTTCTGTTTAATCCTCACAGCTCTCCAAAAGAGTAGGTGTTCTTATCCCCATTCTACAGACATGAAGACTGACAACTGCAGGGCTCAGAGAAAGGAACTTGTTGAAAGCCACACAGCTGACAGGTGGAGAAACCAGAACCCCCAACCTGTGACTGTCTGGTTCCTTCACTGGGGCACATTCCTGCACATAAGAATGGCCTGAATTTAAAGAAAAAAAAAGAGAGAGAGAGAAGCAGCAGGGACCCAGAGGAAGGCCTGGCTCTAGGAAGGGAGAGGAAAGAAGGGAGGAGTTGATGAGGATGTCACTGGGATTCTGCGTGAGGGAGAACAGAAGTACCATTCATGAGAAAGGATGGAGAGCTGGAGAGTCCTCAGTGAGGGGCGAAGGGGCGTCCTGGCTCAGCCGGACCCGGTGTGCAATCTTGGGCAAGTGGATTTACATTTCCAGACTTTGTGTTCCTCAACGAGACCAGGCTGAGAATGGCCACCCAACCCATTTGCTCCAAGTCCAAGGAGAGTTGAAAAGGTAGCCCTCTGGCAAAGCCAAAGTGCCAGACCAACTGCCAAAGCCAGGAAGAAGGCGACCCAACCCGACAGCCCAGACTGCCTGCGGTCTCCCCACTAGAACGATTGGCTGATTTTCCCAAAGATGAAAATGCAGAATTTAGGTCAGCAGGCAGAGAGAAGCTCGCTTTGTTTACAAGAGACAGAGAGCGTGTGTTCCTATTAAATGCCTTTGAAACGCAGCGATGATGAGAGACCCAAGGCTGTTTACCACTGGGGATATTTACTTTTCTCATATACAAATCAGCTCGGGTGCCGTCAGAGCTGACGCCACCTCACACTGCGGCCCTCTGACGTCCCTGTGCTTCCCCGGTGCCCACACATGGTTTGAATTTATCGGTTTTAGCAGCTTTCATTTATATTGTGTGAGGATCATGGAATGACCAGCAAACAGAAGCTCTGATCCGTGTCCTGGAAAAAACACAGAAGCGTGAGGAAGGGGGGCAGGGGGAGGGCTGGGAAGACGCCTCCAATCCCACGAGAAGCACCGAGGGCCCCCGTGGGAATGAAGCATCAGCGGGAAAGCATCGCGGGTGAGAAGGGGCTCAGTGGGCAGAGATGCCAAAGCTGAACACCTGGGTGCCACAATGGGACACACGGGCGCCTCCCTAGATGTTTGACCTCCTAGAACTGAACATCTGGAAATCTGGGAACAGAGTGGGGGTAGCTGGGGACTTTCTGTTTCCATCCAGATACTCAGGCAGTGATGTGAGGGTACAGCTGGTAATTTTACAGCTGACCCCAGGATCCCTGGGTGTGTACTGGGAGCCAGGCCCCAGGCAAACTCAGGTCATCAGATGAGGGTCCTGCCCTCAGAGAACTTCAGTCTACGGAGGAGACAGACATGTAAACACATCAAAGACAGTAAAATTAACAAATGTCCTTTGCCAGTGAGGTCAGAGACAGCAGAGATAGCAGCTTTGCAGCAGCGGGATGCCCTGTGTGTCTACCAAGTGCTCACATCCATGGAGCAGGCACAGCCAGGGAGGAACCTGCCCAGGCTCATGCTGCTGGACTCCTGATCCAGTGCTCCCACGATGGACAGGCAATTTACGAACTGCAGATCCTCCCATCCCCCAACCTCCCAGAACCACCTGCCTCATCCCACTTCCACACTGAACAGCTGGAATCCCTCCCCCCAGTTCTGCCATCAAATGGGCCATACGAAATGCAAGGCCATGTTATGCTATGGTAACTATTTTAGAAATGGTGATCAGGGTCTCAGGCTCCTCACAAAGAGCTGATCTTTACACACTAGTCTCACTCGGCAGCCAGACCACTTTTACGGTCCCGTTTCTAAGAGACAACACACCCATGTTCCTAGAAAGCTGAGAGTCCTTCTCCTCTGGCTCAGCACTGAGATCAACTTGGAATTATTGAGGGAAAAGACCTTCTCATGGGAGCTCCTCCCTCAAGCCAAGGGGCTTGGGAATTTCCAAGCAAGCCTGAGTGAGGCGCTCCAGTATGATGAAAGAGTGAATTACAGAACAGAGGAGTGCAGAACAGTGCCCCCCAGCGCACCTGGGATGGAGTCTAAGTTTCTTAATATGGCTTAAGAGCACCCCAACATGTGGCCCGTGAGCCTCCCTGGGCGGTCCCCTGAATCTCCTATTCCACCAGTAAGCACTCTCCATGAGTGAATAGGACAGGTAGTGAGTAAAGACAGTCCCTCAGTCTGAATCAATATCACCATCAGCTCCCAACCCCATACTGGTGCTCCGCCTGAACCCTGGGAACACCTGTTTTTCTATACTGATCTAAGGTGGCACTGTACTGCCAAGTATAGTATGAGCATAGGTGTTACGGGAAGCACACTGATTGAAACCGCCTACCCTGGCCAGGCACCATAATAACCATTTGCACGAGCTGTTTTATGACAGGAGATCCTGATAAGGAATACGGAACTAATAAGCCACCACCAACCGTAAGAGTGCGGGAAAGGTCTAAAGGAGACACCGCGTGTCCGTCCACTTCCCAGAATCCCTCTCGCTAGCATCCATCTTGGCTGAGCGATGCGTGTGCCACCAGGAAAGACTCTGAATTAGAATGATTGGTCAAAGACGACCCGGAAACTAATCCCATCACCATAAAACCCGAGACCGCGAGCCACGTGGCAGAGCAGTTCTCCTGGGTTCCCTTATCCTACTGCTCTCCAGCCGGGTGCCCTTTCCCAATAAAATCTCTTGCTTTGTCAGCACAAGTGTCTCCTCAGACAATTCATTTCCGAGTGTTAGACAAGAGCCCAGTTTGGGGCCCTGGAAGGGGTCCGCCCTCCTGCAACATAGGTACGAGTTCCTAGCCCAGCCAGGTACTCATAAGGAGGGGAGGTCGTCTCTATCGTATACAATGAGCATCTTCACCAGCAAAGAAAACTCCTGGACAGCAAGGATGCTGTCTCATTCATCCTGACAGCATCTGTAAGGCCTCCCAGGGCCCTGCAAAGCCATAGTTGCAGGTGGGGCTGGGAGCTCAGGGTCAGCATTCAACCACGACAGGCAGATGGGAACTGTTACGCTACTCAGCTCGGGCTCCTGAGGCTGGGTTTTGGGAGTGGCCCTTTGTCACACTTCCTCGTCCTGCTCCCGCCCTAGAGAGCTACACAAAGAAGGATCTCAGTTGTCCAGCCTGTGCCATTATAAATTCACAGCCTCCACTCCCGTTGGGCCCTCAGTCTGCCCTACTATTCCTTCACCTGCCAAGGTCAGCTTCTGCTCTCAACCCCTGCCTCCCTCCTCACCTTAGGTCTTGGCCAACAGACCACCTCCCTCTCTCCTTCCCAATGTGGCACTCTTTCTTAGGAGGGAACATCAGTTGTCTACCAACTCCCTACTGCTCCTAATCTTTCTTACTTCTAGTCCCAGAAGAAGAGCTATGCCTCCCCCATCCACTCCTGACCCCTCCTACTGTCAGATTTCAGTCCCTTTTCATAGATGCAGAGAGTGTGAGTGCCCAGACTCTGCAGCCAGATTTCCTCAGTCTGAATTCTAGATCCTCCCCTCACCGACTGTGTGACCTCAGGTAAATGAAATCACCTATTGGTGTCTCAGTTTTCTCACCTGTAAAATGGGGTTGAACAATACTATGTCCCTGAGAGACTGTGGTGAGGATTCAGCAGGGCAGTGCATATATAAGACTCAGATGCATTCCTGGCACTCGGCTGTGAAGCACTTCTCTCTGGGGTCTCTTCAATCCCTCCCTTTCTCACCAGCCCCAGACTTGTGATCTCGAAGTAAGCCTGGCACAGTGTGGTTCCCAGCAGGGTTTGGTAAACAACTGAAGGAAGGAATAGATGGGTGAAGAGTTCCGCAGTAACTAATTCAAGCCACTGAGTAGATACAGGGTACTTCTCTTTGGGAGAAAGAGAAGGGGAGAAATACATACTGAGCAGCACAAAGCGCACAGCCCACTAAAGAGCTAATAAAGTCCGGCCCAGGCTTTAACCCCAGTTCTCCCTATCACTCTGAGTCACTGCTATTAACATACCAACCCCTGTGCAAAAGACAAAAAGGACCCTCAGAGAGGGAATGGCCTCAAGTCATGCATGAGGCGTGCAACCAGTGGCAGAGCTAGGCCCGTAGCAGTCTTCAGCCTAAACTTTTTTTCCTTTTTGACATGTCCACACCCCAGGGAGTGGTGGGAAATCATAGGCAAGCTGAACTAGAACAAGTATGGCTAGATGGTCAGAAAAAAATAACCACGCTCTGGGTGATCAGGTTGCACGGTCCCAATCAGACCAACCCCTCACCCTGCTCTGGATGACGCTCAGTATAGAGGAGACTGAAGGATTGAGAACCACCTTCTCTATGGGATGGGCTTCACCTCCAGACACAGTGTGAAAATGGGCCAGTAACAATAATTAAACTGACCATGACTTAAACCACCACAATTAACATCCATTACCTCTGAGTGTGTGCCAGGCGGTCAGCTCTGTGGTGGATATGCATTACCTCATTCACTCCTAAACACACCAGGAGGTGGATGCTATTATGAGCCCCAACTTTTCAGATATGGAAACAGGACCTCAGTCATCCAGTCTGAGTTGGTGGAGCTGGAATTCTAACTCCAGCTCAGTCCAGTCCCTTTCTTAAAGTATCAAAAGATCTAAATCCTGGCTCCATCATTCTGCACAAAGTACTTAGTCTCAGCTCCTAAAATGGGGGAAATGATACTTACCTTTCAGGAGTATTTTAGAAATTTACTGTAATAAACCCAAGGTCTAGCACATAATAGGCACTAAATAACAATGGCTGTCTTGGGAGCTGGAGAGGAAAAGCAGAGTACAGTCATTGGAAGGAGGGGTAGAAAGACCTTCCTTGCAAACCTTCTGCATTTCCTTCTGGCACTTCTGCCTAACAGTTTCTTTCCCCCAGGCAAGACCTCTCTCACTCCTATCTCCATGGGCCCTGGTCCTGTTGAAACTACAAGTTCTCCATCAAAAATCCTGCATCCCTTTCTCATCACCCTCTCCATAAAACTACACTGATGGAAGCAGAATAATAGAAAAGTCACCCGCAAGACCAGCAGAAGGCCTTGGCATGGGGGCTATATAGTGCAGGGTCAACTAAACAATCAAGCTCAAACACAGAGACCGTACCAATCATGCCACTGAGGTCCCAAAGTGACTCAGTTCACCCATCCATGGCCCATACATTCAGACTGCATCTCATCCCCAGCAGAGGGTCTGGAGCTCAAAAATATCCCATAATCCTGGAGAATTTATAGCCACCCAACTAGTTCTCCTGGGGAGCCCCTGGGAGTCAGAATAGGGGAGGTGGGGGGTTAGGGACAGGAAATTGGTCCAGGCCCCTTCAAGGTGTTTGTCTGGGGGGTCAGGAGGAATTGCGAGCTAGAGTTATTGCATGTGAAAGACTGTGGAAACTGCAAACCTCGATGCAAATGGTTGGAATTATCATTGCCAATTAGGCTTTTGTCTCTCCTCAAACTCAAAGCAGAGCAGTTCAAGGAAAGGAAACCGTGAGAACTAGGGCAAAAAGATGAGACAGGGAGGTATCCGAAAGGCTTTCTCTGCCCACATCTTCTTTTCTCAAAAGCGGTTTCAAATGGGGCTGGAGGCTTAAATTACAAACTGCCTAGAAGGCGCACTAAGTCGCCAGGAGGTAAAACTGGTTAGGAAACTTTACAGAACCATAACGGGGAGGAAGCAGGTAAGTCCTTTAAACAGAAGAGGAACTGGAAAAGGGCTGGCCTTTTATCTGTGCACTTTGGCTTCTGAGGGCAGGGCTGGCCAGAGGACGTGGGCGCAGCTTGCTGTGTCTCCTGTACAGTCGCTAGGGCTGACCGAGGGGCAGGCGGGGCCCTGTGCAGAGCTTCTAGGAAAAGTGCATCTTCTCGTCTGGGCAAAGCCGACTGCACTCTGACCTTGACTGGAGGTGGACAGGAGTGGGAAGCCGGCTCCCAGAGCACATCACGTTATCTGCCAAGACCAACCCCCCTCTCTTTGCCTACTGCTCCCCCCTCCACCATCCCCCACAGCGTAAGGTGCTTCTGCTCCCTTCCCTCCCCACCCTGGAAGGCATCACCAGGGAACAGCCTCATCCTGCTTGCTCACTTTCGTATCTCAGCACAAATCCCAGTATCTGGCACACAGTGGGAACTAAAAAACATTTCTGGAAAAATTATATGATGATGCTAATTTAAAGATGCAATAACCATGGGTGTCTGGTACTTCATAATCAGTCAATCCTCATAGCAATCAGATGAAACTGAGAGATAGGAAACTAAGACCCAAGAAGGTTAGGTAACTAGCCTTAGGTGACCTATATTCCTGATGAGGGCAATGGTTCTGGGCCCTGCCTGAAAGAGCACTGGCCTGTCCTGGGCCCTGCCTGGAGGCATCCTAGGGGGCTTCTGAGCTGAGTCTGTGCTGTGCTGGGTGAATACCGACTAATTCTTGGTTCTGAAGGTTGAGTCAGGCCAGGATGTTCTGCGGAATGAGGAAGCTAGAGAGGAAGCTTTATGCAAAGAAACAGGCTCACAAGGTAAGAGCCATGGAGAAGTAAAATTGAGTGCTTTCCCCTGCTCTTCCTGACCTGATCGGGAGAAAAGGAATGTATATATATACACACACAGACACACATGGACATGCCCTATAAAGGGCATGGCAACCCACTCCAGTATTCTTGCTTGGAGAATTCCCACAGACAGGGGAGCCTGGTGGGCTAGAGTCCATGGGGTCCTAAAGAGACATGACTGAAGTGACTTGGCATGCACAGGGGAGGTGGATGGTGGTTAGGGACTGATCTGAAAAAAACCTGCAGGTCCCCGCCCCGCCCAGAGTCCCCGCCCCTTGCCTAGTCAAGAGGGGAACACAGGCCAGCAGCAGGGGCCACTGAAGAGACTGGATAGGACCTAGGCCACCACCAGAGACAGCTCCAGGGCTGTGACTTGTGTGGGCCAAGTCTGATGACCTTCTGGCTTTTTTTAAGGGTAGTCAAGCATGCAGAGTGGCCCTGGTACAACTCACTCGCTATTAGGGACTGCAGATTTGTGCTACTCCATCCATATGCTAAAGCCCTAACCTCCACTATGATAGTATTTGAAGATGGAGACTTTACAAGGGAATTAGGTTTAGAAGAGGTCATGAGGGTGGGGTCCTCATGATGGGACAGGTGCCCATCACCAGAGCAGTAACTCTCGATCTCTAATATAAATGTCGTCAAACTGAAACTGAAGTCGCTCAGTTGTGTCCGACTCTGCGACCCCATGGACTGTAGCCTACCACGCTTTTCCATCTGGATATGGGATTTTCCAGGCAAGATATACTGGAGTGGGTTGCCATGTCATCAAATAAGCCTCAAAAAAAAAAAAAAAATCAGAAACGAAAAGGGAAAAAAAATAAACTTACAACGCTGAAAGCCAATCACATCATTGCACCTAAACTCAGACTGCTTGAGTTATGATCAGGCAGTATCAGCCAAGAGGGGACAGTCCAGTCTGGTGACTTTCATCTTCTCGGATGAAAAGTCTGGCTAGAAGGAATCATTTGCTTGAAGGGTCCAGGCTTTTCAAATGACTGCCCTCAGGGACCTTTAAAGCCAGACCATAAAAACCAGCAAGGGCTCTCAGGTAGAGGAACAGCATAAGCAAAGGCATGGAGGCCTGATCAGGGACTGTGTGAGAGAGAGGAAAGGAGAGAGGCCTAGAACAGGTCGGCGGCACGGGAGACCAACCAAAGCAGCAAGTATGGGTGAAATTAAACATTTTTAAGTGACCCTGGAGAAGCTCACATGAACTCTGAGTAGAGAAAGGAAAAGAAAGAGGCCTTTGTTTGCAAGGAACAGACAAGGAAGAGAAGACACCAAAGCATTCCAGGATGGAGAGATAGAGAAATTCAACAGTGACCTGTGGTGTCATGGAGTCCTCACCAATGGACTAGCGATCGCACTGAACTGCTTCCGTGTCTCAGGTGGGCAGTCAGAGGCTTTCTATGAATCTAGAGGCCAAGATGCAGCATCCTGTTAGCATCCAGAGCTGCCAACACCTCAACCACAGGATACAACACAGGGCCCCAACTTCAGAACTGGAAAACATCCAGTCTCATTTTGTAATCAACTTTGAGCATATTTTGAGCTAGGTTTTGAAGCTGGGTTGATTAGGAAAGAAAAGACAGCCGCAGTAATAATTACAATAGAATGTAAAATATCTAAGCGGTGAAAGAATAGCATAAAATGCCATCACACATTTCACGGAGGTAAAGAATAGATGTGGCTGCGTCATCAAAGAAAGGCTTGCACCAAGTCCTCCCAAGCAGATGAGATTTAGAAGCATTCTGGGAAGACTCCCTGGAGGAGGTACAGCATGGAGCTGAACCTTAGAGATCTCAGAGGATTCAGGAGTAGAAGAGAAAAGAAGGAAATTCCTGCAGAGGGAGGGGGCCCAGCACATGCAACAGCATTTCCAAGCTTGGGGCAACATTCTGTGTTCCAGAGGATATTCTGCGCAGATTTAAAAGCCTGTGGATCCTGGAGGAGCTGCTAGGCCAGACAGCTTGGCAGCCGCTGAGCAGAGCTGAAGGCTGGGCCACCGGCTGCCTGTGGATTAAGTGGGCGGACAGAGAGCCAGTGATGGGAGATAAAAGGGAGTGAAGTGGATAATATTTAGAAGCAAACTCGAGGGGGAAAGAAACACGGCCGCCTGGCTGGCTGGCTGCAGGCTCGTCCTATTCTTCAGCTTCCTCCCTCGGAAAGCTGCATTACCAGGCGACCTCTTCCTGGCTTTGAGAGATGTCCAAATGGGAACTATTAACAAAGGCACGCTCCCATTTTTATCTCCGTCACAAAGTCAGGCTTTTCTTTGGCCTGGGGAGGGTGGGAGGCTGAGTTGTGGGGAGGAGATCACTGTGTTTGAGGATGGGACGTCTTGGAATTCTTGAGAACTGGTCCCTTCCAACTCTAAGATGTTAGAAGTCTGTGTGTATGAGCTGAAAAGTCTTCAAAGCTAAGGGGCTAGGATTTCACGATGTGAAGATTCTTCGAGTCCAAAAATGCCTCTGAGGCTAATGTTCTAAGATTTCACCATTCTTAGATTCCCTGAGTCTCCAAGTCCCAGCTCAGAGATTCTGTAAATCAGGAAGACTTCATGCTGTGAACTTCTGATTCAGAGACAAGAATATTTCATGACATCTTGGTCACACCTCCGGCTTTATGGCCTCACTCTCCTTTGATGGAAGGACGTGAGCCATCCTGTGAGTCTGCTTCTGAGCTTAATAACATTAAATGTTTAAGTCTGAAATTAACCAAGTCAGGGGAAAAAAGAAAAAAGGACGGAGCCTGCTGTGCTAGCAGGGGCTCTTTGCAAGCAGCTCTCTGGGCACACAAAGAAATTGAGAGTACACATGTCTAGGGGTCGGGCCTTGGGGGTCCTCCAGGTGACTTCCACACCATGTGACAGATATTTGCTGAACAGCTCCTGACCACAGGGCTGGGATGGGAGCCACAGCGGGTGCTGCAGGCTGCAGAAGCAGCCGGCTCCCAGGCCAGGATCTGGAGTTACAGGTGTGGACTAGGCCAGCCTATGCTTGGAGCCAACACTGACCCCGAGGCTCTCACTCTGTAGGTGACACTGGGGAGAAGATGGCTCAGCATGGTTGCAGGTCCTTAGGGGTGCCCAGCTGGTCTTAAGAGAGGTGTCTTTTTTTGGGGAGGGCAGACAGATCTGATAGGAAGCCACAAATAGGGATGAGTGCTGTGGACGTGAGAGGCCAAAGGTCAGTGCTATAGCAATAGCTGCCATGGAGGCCCAGCAGGTTGGGGCGGGGGGTAGGAACAGCCATTCTTGGAGGATGGGAAGTGAGGGGTGGGTTCCATGAGATGGGAATGTATGAGAGCAAGAGAAAGGTGATGTGCAGGCAGGACGCAGGGGAGACTAACACACAGGCTTTTCATGCCTCGGTTTCCACGGCTGTTAAGAAGAAAGCACTGATAACGCCCCTGGCTTGGCAGTAAACTCCCCAGGGGAAAAATCCAGGCTGCTCCCCAGTGTCTGCTCCCCGTACTATCCTGGCTGACACTAAGATGCTCTGGCTGAATGAATGGGGAAGCCAGTGAGGGGGGAGTCCTGGGGAAGGGCAGGCTGCAAGGCTGGGCAGCTGTACACCAGACTGCGCCACGACGGGCTGGGGCTCCATCCTCTTGACAGGCTGGAAGCAAGAAGCAGCAGGTCACCCACTGGAACCAGCAGGCTTCAGGACGAGTACATTAGGTATAGGCAGCAGCCCGCCATAGACAAGCTGGCCAGCCCCTCCCAACCGCGGAGAACTCAGCCTGGAAATCTCAGGGTACCTCCAAAGTACCAGGACTGCAGAAGAGCACACGGAAGTCAGAACTGGGTGGGTCCTGGCAACTGCGGGACAGAGCGGGCAGTCCAGGCCCGGAGAGGGATAGGACAAGCTGAAAGTCATGGCCAAGGTAGAAACAGGCTAGGCCCAGAGCCTGTTTTGTACTCCACTGCCCGCTTTATTATTTCCACATTTTGTGTCCTTGTAGGATGGTGAGGAGCTATTAAAGTTCAAGGAGGGAGCTCTTCACTGTGGCTTGTGCCATCTTTCTTCATTCATTCATTCCATGGTGCTGGACGAAGGAAGGGAAGCAGGGATGGTCATATCATTGTTTCTGACCATTCATTCTCTCTCTAAATCCTAATTAAGCACCCTATAATATGTGCTGTTCCCTCAGATGTATTAATAGACCTAGGGCCTATGACTATAACCAAGGAGACCCTTTATTCAGTTGTGCTGCCGAGCCTGTGTTAGGGCGCTGTCTTCACCTTGGTCCCTTGGAAAGCTGGGCAAGCCTTCAGAAGAAAGAAAGTGCGCTAAATCGTGTCCAACTCTTGCGATCCCATGAACTGTAGCCTTCCAGGCTCCAGGCAAGAACTCCTATTTTAGAATCAGATCCAATTTCTAAGCCAGGGAGAAAACCAGTTTCAGCACTTTTCAATGATCTCTTTCAATACATTTTTAAAGTATTTTTTATTTTTTAGCAAGATTCGATGATCTCCCTGCACTATAATACACACACACACACACACACATCACCAGATCATGCCATCTGACTGTTCAAAACAAAATTACGTCAGCTCTCGGAATCTTGAAAAACATACTCTGGCATCAGACACACTTATGCTTGAATCCTGAGTCCACCTGACCTGGCTGTATAATCACAACCGAATGACTTAACCTATTAAGCCTTAATTTATTGTCTGTAAAAGAGATACAATGACAGGCCTTGTCACATCTCTGGGAGGATTACAGATGATGTAATTACGATGTTTAATAGAGTGCCCTGTATGGAGACACAGCTCAATAAATGATGACTTTGGGCTTTCTAACTCCTTTGAGAGGAGGCTGTAGAAGTTTACAAACATCTTGGTCACCCTTGGCAGCCACGCCCAAGCCACACACACTGGATGAACAGCGTCGGCGTCTGAGTTAAGTCACAACCAAGTTCAGAATGGCAGCGTCCTCGTATTTTCATCTTGCCTCGGAGAACCACATAACTTAGAGGGCTCCTCATCCAGCGCCTCCACCTTACTGAGTGGGGGCCACTGAGGCCCCCTAGAGGGAGAAGGAGGTCCCCTAATCAGTCCACTGCGTTCGGGGCAGCTGGTACCAATCCCCAGAGGCAGCCAGCAGAGCTGATTGAAATGGGCAGGTCTCAAGATTGTCACAAGATCTAGACTCGAGACTCAGGCATCCCCAGGCCCCTGAGCACAGGGGCTGCCACCTCCTGTTACTCCAGCTGTACTTTGTTCAGCAAAGCACAGGCAGTGGACATGGCTGCTGGAAGAAGGTGCCAACAGGTGAAGGCGATGCTTCCCACACAGCCTTCTTTCCTTGTCCTGAAGCCTCCCAGACTCTTTTCCAAGCACGGGCCCTACGGCTAGGTAGTCCTTTTACCCTCCTGACCACCCCTCACAGGTCACATCGGTTCACATCCTCACAAAACCAGCTCAGTTGTAAAAAAAAAAAAAAAGTCTAGTCACTACTGCTCCATTCAATAGATAAACAAGAACGCCAGAGTTATACACGAGCCATTGGCTTTGGAGCCAGAGCTGGGAAAACCTAGAAGCTAGACTCCCATTCCTCAGCCCACTATCCTGAGCTGCCTATAAACACATCAGAGAAATCCTTAGAGGACCTGCCTTTACCATCCCTGCTCCAGCCACAGAGCCAAAGGAAATAATTTCTCTACAAGGATAAATTCTCCAGGAAGTAAACTGTTAAGCCCTTTGCTATGCTAATGTGCTAAGTCACTTCAGTCCGACTCTGTGCGGACCCCATAGACGGCAGCCCACCAGGCTCCCCCGTCCCTGGGATTCTCCAGGCAAGAACACTGGAGTGGGTTGCCATTTCCTTCTCCAGTGCATGAAAGTGAAAAATGAAAGTGAAGTTGCTCAGTCGGGTCCGACTCTTAGCGACCCCATGGATTGCAGCCTAACAGGCTCCTCCATCCATGGGATTTTCCAAGCAAGAGTACTGGAGTGGGGTACCATTGCCTTACCCTAAAGGAAAGAAGGGTACAAAAGAAAGTACTGAAGGAAGAACTGCAAGACACGAACAACCTAGACGCAGGATGTCCAGGGACTCCACCTAGGGCAGCACGGGGATTGCGTCCTTCCTTTAAGTCAGGCAGACTGGCTCTGTTCCTTATTAGCCATGTGGCCTTGGCCAAGTCATCCAGGCTTTTGGAGTGCCCACCTAAGAAAGTCACAGGGTTGTGAGACTCCGACAGATGAAAAAGCATGCAGAGCCTCCTGCGGGGTGCCTGGCACATGGAGTTGATTATAATCGTCCCATGGAATGTCGGGGTTGAGTGGCTTGAATGATGACCTAATCCCGGTGTCTCATTTCACAGATGGGAAAAACAAGGGCCAGAGAGGGGAAGTGACTTGCTCAAGGTCACATAGCAAACACATGGTGATATTGGGTTCAGTGCGCTCAGTTCATATTAAAATTAGAGACCAGGGCCACGAAGCTTGATCTTTCATGCTGTGCAAAGATGGAAGAAACTTTTACATAAGTCCTACCTTTAGCCGGTATAGCTTTCTTTCTCCATTTACCTAGGGAAAATGTGGTATATTCTGACTAGAAGAAAATATAAGACTTTTGAGAAATACTAAAATCAAAACTAAAATCCCAGATCTTAACAAAACGCACTCTCTTTTCAAGCTTTTTTTTTCCCTCACCATCTTCTCTCATTGCTCCCCCCTCCCCAAATATTTTGCAATAACAGTAATGCTGGGAGGAAAGAAAAAATAAAAATCTGATGCACTTAACAGATATTTCAGTACAATAATGCATCACAGATGTTCATATCAAACTGTGCACGCGTGCATACAATTTTACTGAGAAGGCTGTTGTTGCATTTCTGACTTTGGGGTTGGGGATCCCTAACAACTCCATCTGCCCAGGCTCTGGAATCGCTCCCTTCCCAGTTAGCCCATGTCTGCCCACGAGTATGGAGGAGAGATTTCATCACCTTGCTCCAAAATGATAACAGGACAAATTGGCGGGGTCAGGCACTCTGGCAGGTGGTGAAGGGTGTGCAGATTAGGGAACCGAGAGGAGTCCTGTTTTCTTTTGTTCAGGACTTGCTTCCTGCAGCCCTCTCAGGGAGCTGGACCCAAGAACAATTTTAAGAGAGGGCCCAGGCTGGTGATGGGGTGGGTGCATTTTTGAAACCAGAGATTTGAGTCTGTTTGATCTTCAAACATGGGCTTTGGAGACTGTCAGCGGGCTTCTTGCTGGCCGATGAATGGCTCTCAGGAACTTTTCCTAAAACATAACCTCGCATGCTTTCCAGCAAATGTTTTCAGCCTACCAGAGCCATCCTTTGGTTGCACAGCAGTGTTTCCAGACCTCGAAGAAGGATAGTTTTGTTGTTTTAAGAGAGACAGATTAAAGCCAGGGGCTGTTTAACCAGAGTCTGTGTGCTCCCTTGGGCTTTGGTCGGATTCCTCTGTGGTTGGTACAAAGAGGGTGTTGAGAGGGACGGTGGGTCGCCCACCTTCACAGCCTAAAAAAAGACATCGAGGCCAGACATGAGGCCTCTGAACAGAGAGGCCTCCCACAAACCTGTCTCCAAAATGAGATGGGCGGTGAGCACTAGGGAGCCTAACACAGATAATATCAGCTTCTGAGGCTGGCAAGGGAAAAGTCACTTCAGAGGGAGCAAGCCGGTACGTTCAGAGGAATCAGTGCTGGGCCAGAGAATGCACAGGATTTTTCCCTGCGGAGAAGGAGTCAGGCGTAGTCAGAACCCTGCGGGGCGTGACTAACTGCCCCAATATTCCTGCCACCGGGCCCTCTGGGTAAGGACTCCACAATTATGGGAGAGCCAGCAGGAGAACCGACAAACCCGCCTTTCATTTGGCCGGCAAATCAATCTGGCTTCTTACCTCCCTGGGGACAATATTGCATTTCCCCTGGAAAAACAAAAGCCAGAGATCTCTGAAGGGGGATCAGTTTCTGCTCCTGTTTCCCTGGTGAAGAGCTTGCAGCATCTCAGGAGCACAAGCAGGTCTGGTTCCAGCAGTAGAGCTTCTAGTCCAGCCAATTTACCGGGCTGGCTCCTTTCTGGAAAAGCACGTCTTGGGGACCACACCTCACTTGGGGCATGGGCCCATGCTCCTTGCAGGAGCCACCAACCCCTGACTCGGAGCGCCTGTTCTGGGATTGACAGCCCGTCTCAAGGCGCAGATGTGAACTCATTGTTCCCAGGGCCTCAGAGTTGAGTTTGGGGCCAGTGAGTTGTGAGTGACCTCTGCCCATGGAGACAAGGCTTTTAACAACACTTTGCTGGATAAGCTCCGCCCTCCTCCCTGCCCCCATGCCTGAGGTTCAGAAATCAGAACTGTCAACCTTGAAGCGAACACATCTCTCTGAAATTATGAACCCCCAAACTATACTTGCTGACTTTCTCTCAGCCTAGGGAGGCGGTCCAAGGGGCACATGGAGTTCTGTAGAGGCTCCGGGAAATTTGGCAGCTCTTAACCTCAACCTGCAAGCCAGGGCCACCAGACACCAGGTCTATTGCACCTCTCCTGCCTCCCAACCCCAGGAAGCATATCTCCCTCTGTGCGTCCTCCGTACAGGTACACACACACACTCACACACACACATACACACACAACGGCTACCCAGATGCATCCTCCCAATGGCCTCAGGACAGCCTCCTGCTCTTGAGACCCCGGGGCCTCAGGGAAAGTCAGACGCAAAGTGGCAACTCTCTCTGTTTCTCATCACTGTGCTGCTCCGAGGGAAATTCTTTCTTCTCGGGCAGGCACAGCAGGTGGGGAGTGTATATATCCCCTCCAGGGAGCACACTGAGACAGAAGCACACCTGAACTCTCACCCCCAAGCCCAGCATACACCAGTCTGTCCTCATACCACCACAAAGGCAGCCCAAGAGCTGCCCCACAGCTCGAAAGATCCTCTCCCTTTAAGGCAAGGACAGGATCTGGCCACAGGAGGAAGACAGTCTGAGAAGAGGAGAAAGCCACATGGGAACGGCTGGGCTCTGGGACCCAGGCGCCCCGTGCTTACCTGGGAGAAGTTGAGCCCATTGAGCGGGTGGCATTGCTCCTCCACGCGCTCCACGGCCCCGGTGCTCTTCTTCATCTTCTCAGCCTGCTGGGCTAGGTAAAGGTCAAGCACTGGCACGCCACGGGAGCGAACGTCGGTCTCCGTCAGCGAGTTCACCATAAGCATCACCCACACCGGCCTCTTGCGCTCCCAGTTGCCCGCGATGGCATTGAATAGGTAGTCAGCGTAGAGCCCCTTGCCCCGTTGCGCGGGTGTCATCCATGACGGCATCATCAGTTTCACGTAGTCCAGGTGGCGCTTCAGACGCCAGTAGAGTTCGCGGGGCAGCACATCCTGCAGGTTCTCCCCGTGCGGCAGCAGCTGGCAGCTGGCCAGTGCAGAGATCGTGTAGGGGTCGGTCAGGTCCAGCTCGAAGTAGACGCGGGCGCTGGCCTGGAAGGCTGCCTTGGAGTTGTCCGGGATGAAGTCCCAGACGCGGGTGTAGGGGACATGGATGGTGCCAAACAGATAGGCTGGGGGGTCACGCCGAATAGTCCACAGGAAGGAGTTCAGGTCCCTCTGCTGCAGAAGGAGAGGTGAAGGAAGGCAGTCAGGCTGAAGCCAGCAGAAGGTTAGAACAGAGGGGGCAGGTGGAGGTGGGGATAGAAGACAGAGACCGACCGAGGGCCATGGGAAGGAGCAAGGGCTTTGGAAACTAAGACCCACATTCAAATCCTGGCTTTGGCCTGTCTTGGCTGTATGATCTTAAGCACACTTTTTCACTTTCCACAGACTCAGTTTCCCCATCTGTAAAATGGGAGCTGAGAGCAGCCACGTCAAAGATTGTTGGGAGAATGAAAAGACACAATCTATGTAAATAAGCCCGGAGAGCAGTGCCAGGCTCAGAGGGAGTGAAGGTAGTGAAGGAAGCTCTCGTTATGATTGGCTCTAGCTATGAGTGCCAAGGCCTGCCACACCACCTGAGAATATTTAATCTTGGCCAAGCCAAACCTTCACCGGCGGTGTTTCGTGTGGAGGGTGGGGAGAGGGGGACCAAGAGTCCTGCTCTGGCAAGAAGGGAGGAAGTCATATAACTTTTAAATCCAACCATTAGAAGATACACACCAAGAGCACTTTGAAAGCAGAACACCTATTAAAAATAGCCTATTTAAACAGCTACTTCCCCATTCAGCAGGGCGGATGCAGTTTTCTTTTTGGAGGGCAGGTCTGGGGTGTCAGCTACTCTGCTTCACCAGCTGAAACCACAGATGAGAAAGTGCTTTAAAACCTGCAGGCTAAGTAAAGTCTCAGGCCCTGGTTTGGGACGGAAAGATTCCACAGAATTAGTCCCAAGAAATGTACAGGCTTTCCAGGCTCCTCCCCTTAAAAGGTGTACCTGGACTCCAAGTCCAATTGTCTGCCATCACCTAGGCTCTGAAGAGGAATGTGTGTGTGTGTGTGTGTGTGTGTGTGTGTGTGTAGAGATGAAGGAGGGTCGTGAAGACGTGGGTCATTTCTCCAATCCAGTTTAGGTCCAGGGGTCAAGGGACATGAGAAAGGGTCTCTGGTGTCCCTCAGGCAGTCATTTTCCACCCTGGAACACCCCCTGGACTGTCCACTGCCCGCCACCACCTGCAAGCTTTCCGTCAACTCATAACATTTTTCTGCCTGATTCTAGTACAAAAGAAAAGTATCTGTTGGGGTGGGAAAAGGGAATAGTACCTTACTTTACCAACAGCCAACAAATGTAAATCTCAGCATCCTGGTGAGAGGCTAGCACTGAGGACTCTGCCTGTCGCCAAGCTCCCTGTTTCCATACAAGTCAGGTCGCTGGAGGTGCACCTTGCCCAAGGTCAACTAACTGGGCTGCCAGTGAGGACCCTACAGACGGTTTCCTGCTCCCTGGTCTCCAATCCAGGGCTATTTTCAAGGCACTAATTTACACTTTGAGGGAGAAAGACTGAGGGAAATCAAGGGATTCCTTAGTTTGGAAGGAAAATTAGGAAACCTAGTAATTACTCAATCCCCAAAGAAATATTAGGCCAGCATGTCCTGGCACTTTCTTTTCCTCTCCTCTGGAATCTTCATCCTTTTTGTGAAACCAGGGGCACTTGGGAGCGTGGGTGCTGGGGTCTGGGCTAGAGATGCAGAAAGTTTGCCTGAGGTCACCGGCGGGGATCAAGAGAAAGAGGGGAGCTTGCGAGGAGTCTGGGCGTGTGTGAACGAGAGGAAGGCGCAGAGAAGAGAAAGGCAAGGAACTGCAGAAACAGTGTCAGAAGTGGGAAGAGAGGAACCAGAGGGTAAAGACGGATCAAAGTAAGACGGGAGTCCAAAAGGGCACAGAGAGGAAAGGTCCAAGCAGGACCGAAAGTCCGAGGAGAGCCCGAGAGCGTCAGCGGGTGGGGAAGGAGCTGGAGAGGGAGCGCCCCAACTCGGTTCCCCGCACGGGGCAGGAGCTCGGGAGGCAGAAGCCAGGGCAGGGCGCCCGAGGCACTGCCCGGAGCGCAGAGGTGGAACGGGTGGGCCGAAGTGGGTGCGGAAGGCAGGACCCCCAAACCATCGTCCCCGAGGGGCTGGAGTGGCCGGGCGGCCGGGAGAGTGGCCGGGCGGGCGCTCGCTCACCGATCCGGGCGGCCGGCACTGTCCTCCGTCCGGGGGCTGCGGGCGGGCGCGGGCGGTGGCCAGGAGGGCGGCGAGCAGCGGCCCTGCCAGGGCGGCGTGCATCCTGCCGGGCCTGCGGGGCGCGGGGGACCGTCCTGGGAGGCGCCCCCTCAGCGGGGCAGGCAGCCCCCGGCTGGGCACAGAGGTTCCTCCGCAGCGCGGGGCTCCGGACGCGGGATGCCGGGAGCCCTTTGGGGCGTGGCCGTATGTCCCTGCCGGACCCGGGGGTCCCTTTGGGGCGGGGCTCCGTCTGCGGTAAGAGGGGGATCCTCTGGGGCGGGGCCCCCTCACCGCGGCGCGCCGCCCGCTTGGACGAGCCCCGGGGCTGTGAGAGCGCGCCGGGGTCCCGGGACGCGCGGAGGTCCCGGAGCTGCGTCGCGGTCCAGGGGTGCGCGGTGTTCCCGGAGCAGTACCGGGACGGCGGGCGCGCGAGGACCCGGGGTTATGCTGGGGACCCGGGGCGCGCAAGGGTCCCAGGGGTGCGCGATGCTCCAGGGGGCGCGCGGTGGGACAAGTGCGGAGGCGGGCGCGGCGGGGGCGGGGGTCGGGTCTGGGGCGCCCGGTGGCCCCCGAGCGGGGCTCAGAGGGGCGGCGGGCGGCCGCGCGGCCGCTGCCCGGGCTCCGCCATGCTGCTCCGCGGCCGGGAGGGAAGGAGAGAGGAGGGCGGGAGAGCGGCGCGGAGCCGGGCCGGGCGGGGGGCTGGGGCCGCCGGGGCGGGGGGAGGGGAGGACCCGGCGCGGGGGGCGGGGGGCCGGGGCCGCGCCGGGCCGGGCCGGGCCGCAGGGAGTCCGGGCGAGCTCTGCGCCCGGGCGCGGCGAGGCGGGGTCTGATGGGCATGGCAGGCGCTCGCTCGCTCCTCTCCTGTTCCCTCGCTCGCTACCTCATACACACGCGCGGAGGGAGGCGAAGCCCGCAGCAGCCACTTCCCAACTTTCCAAACTTCCCAGCGCAACTTTTTCCTCTCCTCCCCTGCCCGCGCCTCCTCCTCGATCTCCCTCCCTCCTCCCTTCGCCAGCTCCCCTCCGGGCCGCAGCTTCCGCGCGCGGCCACCAGAGGGCGCCTGGGCCGATATCCGAAAGGCCAACTTCAATCCGCTCCGCTCTGGACTCCACTGGCCCGGGCAGAGGCAAACGTGGGGACATGGACCAGACAAGTCCTGGAGCCGTGAACAGCGAGAGAGGAGAGGGACAGGAGTGGGTCGGCGCTCCCAGACTGGCTGGAAGGCAGCACTCAAAGGAAATCCCCGGAAGCTGGTATCTACAACTTTGTATCAAACCCCTGTTCCCAATGCTGGCACGTGATTAGTAGGTGTTCTGCAGACACTAGCTGCGTTAAAACCGAACAACAAAATGATCTTCCTCAAAATTTCTTCATACTTAAACCATTTAAACAGCTTTATCCATCTATATCTTTGTACCACACAGGATCCTGGTGAGGGGTCCTGCAAGGGTGAGTATCAATATCCCAGTTCCTTAGACTTTAAAAGTTGAAAGAGCCCTTAAAACCAGCCTCCTTCAGTTCTGGAGAGGCAAATGAAACTTAGAGAAGGCCAAGAGGCAAGACCCAAGCCTCTGGATGTTTTCCAGCCAAGAGGGAAACTGAGTCATGGGCACTACTGCTTACTTATGTTGAGAAGAGTTCACTGACTCTTTCTAGCCTGAGGATAGAGACTGGAGGAAGAATGAGGTGAAGTTGTCAGAGCCCTCAGCCTACGCAGGAGGGTAGATAGGGACAAACATGCAAATAGGTAATTAAAATATGGACGGTAAGTACCGGAAGAGACAGAAGCACGGAGAAATGGGAACAGAGAGAAAAGTGTCCTCATTCAGCCCCAGGGCTCAGGGAAGACTCCTGGGAGTGGTCTTGAAGGAGAAGTCAGGGGTAGCTGAGTAAAGAAGCAGGGGCCAAGCTGAGTAAGGAGCAGGTGGGAGAGCACGGGTACCTGCAGGGGACTGCTAGCAGTTAGGCATGGCTGGAGCAAAAACCCAGTGGTAAGAATTTAAGTTGTGTCCTTTGGCCAGGCATTGTACTTGGTACGTACTAGGCGATGGGGAATCATTGCAAGACTTGAAGTAGAAGGTGGCTGGGACCAATATGCTTTTAGGAGGCCTGGAGTGGAGGGGTCAGACTGAAGGTAGACGGATCATCGAATAGACGGGCAGTGAGTGGAGAGGGCCCCGGACTCCTGGCTCTCCCATGCCTCCCACTGCTTCAGGCAGCAGGGAGAGCAGCTGGAGCATGGCCACTCTAGACGCTGAGCAGGATCACTGGGCTGCAGGGGCTGAAAAGTTTCTGGAGCTCAGGACCTAGATCTTTGGTGGGAAACCGAGAAGGTAAGGAGGGGCTGCCAGAGACTTCCAGGCTGACTCACCTGAGATTGTCATTTCTGAAGGTCAGAAATAATGTCTGTGGGCAGTTTCATCTGGTTCCACCTGCTGGGTGTCAAAGCCGCGTCGACTCTTTGCTATGCACACATCTGGTGACAGATGCAGATCAGGCCAAAGGGTCCGGATGGTGTGAGAGAACAGCCTGGCTCCGTGCTTCCCACACACCGAGCTCTGAGAACTGCAGCTGCGACAAAAGAGTCCTTTAAAGAGCCTCCACTCCTCAAGGCTCCAAAACTCCCTGCAAAGTCAGCACTCCCTGTGGCGAGGATGAGGTGAAAAGCCTGGGGAGTGGGAGGAGGATTTAATTCCACTGAGAGTGCGTGTGATGGTCTTCACGGGGACCTAGAGCACAAGGCAAATCGTAGTAACAAAGGACATGATGAAACTAAACGGAACCCAGTAGTTAGAGTGATGGTGCACATGACTATGTGCACGAGTTTTTAAAACGTTCCAGGGCTTTTTCCCTAAAATTATAAATGTTTCATTGGGTAATTATCATGAGAGCCAGTTATGACTTTCTCCTCCATGGTCCTTTACTATGGCTGGGTGACCAGGTCAAAACAATTAACTTCTCTGTGCCTCTCTTGCTTCACCCCATTTCTTGCCCTCACTATTTGTCTGAGTCAGCGTGTACAATAACACTTTGGGATCCTCACTGGTATGTATGGTTACTGATACTATTACTGAGATGCAAGAACAAACAAGCTTTTCCACTCCTAGGTACATAGCCGA